>NC_081360.1:82899779-84149779 GCF_030684315.1 Stegostoma tigrinum
GGAGATTTACCAGGATGTTGCCTGGCCTGGGTGCAGGCCCTATGAAGAAAGGCTGAGGGACTTGGGTCTGTTCTCATTGGAGAGAAGAAGGCTAAGAGGGGATTTAATAGAGACATACAAGATGATCAGAGGATTAGATAGGGTGAACAGTGAGAGTCTTTTTCCAAGGATGATGACTTCAGCTTGTACAAGGGGGCATAGCTACAAATTGAGGGTTGATAGATTTAAGACAGATGTCAGGGGCAGGTTCTTCACTCAGAGAGTGGTAAGGGCGTGGAATGCCCTTCCTGCCAATGTAGTTAACTCAGCCACATTAGGGGCATTTAAACAGTCCTTGGGTAAGCATTTGGATGATGATGGGATAGTGTAGGGGGAGGGGCTTAGATTAGTTCACAGGTCGGCGCAACATTGAGGGCCGAAGGGCCTGTTCTACGCTGTATTGTTCGATGTTCTAAGTTCTATGAATGCAAGAGATTCTCACAAGGTTACAGCAAGTGATGCAGTTCTGTCCTTTTTTTTTATTTGCTGTGGTGGCCTTAGCATGTGAACACTTGACTTCCTGCCTGGAAAGCACAATAACTATCTTGGAGATTCTTGCTAGCTGTTCACTCAAGGACTTCTGGATATGCGCTTGGGCCTGCGCATCACTGCTCCGGCTAAGGATACTCAGCCTTCATGGCAAGACATGGCAGCCACTAACAGGTAACCTTTAGCTTTGTCTCAAAACATTCCTGAAGGGACCAGCCCTTCCATTTCTCCTCTCTCAGTCAGAAAATTGCCTGCAGCAGATCAGGCAGTGGTAAGTGACACTGCATCTGTGCAGGAAGCTGTCATCAACCTTCCAAAGGTCTGGGCCCATAGAAAACCCCACTGAAGATTTCCCAATCACCAGGTATAGTTCTCCTGATATCCCTACTGTGAATGTTAAAAGCATACCTTGACAGACAGGCAGGTAAAAAAGGAAGAAATCCTGTTGCGGGCATTGCATTAAGTAATATATGGAAATATAACTCAATATGTTTTTATTTGGTTTCACTGTTCTAACATTTACTATATTCTCATTTCCTCAATAATGTTCAATATAAGATGTGATTCTGCGATTGAATAACATCTGCTACATCCTCTTGGCTGTGTGCTGAATTAATATTGCAATTGATTTAGGACTTCATTTGGATCGGCAGTGTAACACTTGCAAATTCTGGAAGATCCATGTATCAATCCTCATGGCCCTATTCTTTATAGACAAAAAGACATTAGACATGAAGTGCATCTGTTTGCAACGTCACAAAATAAGTGATAGCCGTGTTTTAGTTCATTTCTGAGGGCAATGACTTGATCAATCAGAGTCAACTTATCTTGTTTAAAACGTAAACAAAGTTTGACAGTTAATTGCCAGTCATCACAACCTGATTCATTCACCACAAAGGATTCTTCCAACCTGAGTTAACATGCATAAACATGCACAGATAATGTTTTCCCTTTGTTTTTAGTATTTCTTGTGAATTAACCTATGTGTGTGCAACACAAAAGGTTTTGATGACTTAATTTTTAGCAAAACTCAATCTTTACCACCAAATAAATTAGTTCATCACATGATTTGAAAGTGAGCTCAGAGGAGCAAAATTTAACAATTGGGAACTTGTTTTGTTTTACATTTTAATTCATACACCTGGACCTCACAAGTCTTCACTGGAGTTGGGGAAGTACACTTGTGAGTGACTTTTCACAGATTATTTAAACAGTTTGTGGTGGTATGAGCAATGACATACCTGTTGAACATTATTTATGGAACTATGGTGTTGCAAGAACTAGAGTGATATTTTTTATTTCAACATTTCCTGAAGTGTAATAAGGACCTTGGAACCTATAGTAATAGGCTTGTCATCCTGTTATATTTAACTCTAATATGGTAAGCTTAGAATAAGTTATAATGCTGAAGTGCAGGCTTGCCGGATTACAAGATTTTTGAGAAATTAAATTATATACTATCGATCCTCCTGTTTTTAGTGAGGTACATCTTTGCAGAGAAGATCTCAAAGAGGAGAATGCTTAGTTACAACTTTTAGAATACATGTGTCTAAACTTTTGAAGAAAATAAGATCGTTATAAGTAATCTTTGCTGTGTGTACACATGTTTTGTACATCTATTTTAGTTGGATTAGGTCTAGTGCTATTTGAAGAGCACATCAAACAAAAGAAATTGATTTGACTCATTTTAATTTGACATTTTTTTATTATTGAAAATAAGACCACATTTTCTTGTCACTACCTTTGCTAATGCAGGTTTGTGTCATGGTCATAGTTAATTCTTCAGATGAATATGATGTCATTTATGATACAGGGACAATCTAATAGATTCTTAATAATATGATGCTTTTGTTGTCAGAATTTGTTGTGGTTGATGGACAATCCTCATGATAATCTAAGAAAACATTACCCACCTAAATGTTTTCTAAAGCTTGTCAGCTCTTATGACATGGGAAAGGTGCATGAACCAATATCCAATCTTGGCAACAGCGATAACAAGGTGCAGAGCTGGATGAACACAGCAGACCAAGCAGCATCAGAGGAGCAGGAAGGCTGATGCTTCGGGCCTAGACCCTTCTTCAGAAATTCAACTTCTGAAGAAGGGTCTAGGCCCTTCCTGCTCCTCTGATGCTGCTTGGCCTGTTTTGTTCATCCAGCTCTGCACATTGTTATCTCAGATTCTCCAGCATCTGCAGTTCCTGCTATCTCTGAAACAATGCAATCTTGGCATCAAGCTTAGAAAAACATTTGGCAGCTAAAAGCTTGGGATTAAGCTTTTCCAAGGTAGAAATTTTGTATAGATATCTCATTTGTGCATTATTCAGCCAGCTTGGATTTAAATGTACATCTACTATGCCATGCTTCTTTGAAACACAAGTAATTGAATTACACCAGCTAATATGATAATTGACCTTATGGATGATATTGTTTCATAATTCAACTCCAGTTTTAATTTGCCTTAAATGTAAATGCTGTCTTTACAAGGTGAATCAATGTTGGTTTGGGTATCATCTCTTGGATGTCACATTGCAATAACTTTAAGTTGCGGAAAGCTCCAAGCCTCTCTAGGTAGGGATTCCTCAGGGTCATTGAAATGGCATAGTTTGGCATCTTTGCTATTACCAACTGATGGGTATTTTATGCAAACAAACAAAAAGAAGGAACCATGAATGCTAGAAATCAGAAAGTGACAAAAAACCTCAGCATGTCTAGTAGTGTCTCTGAAGAGAAAACAGAGTTGACATTTCAGATCCATTGACCCTTCTTCTGAACTGATTGCAGCCAGGAGAACATTAGTATATTTGCTAAGAATGGGTGGGGCAAGGGGCAAGAAGTAAATGATAGCTGGAGATGGAGCACAGAGATAAAGACAATAGGGCAAAAAAGGAATAGGTATCAGCCTCAAAGAATCAATGGCATCTAATGGGAACCACAAATAGCTGACAATATGTTATTTCTGACAGCAACCCATTCAATGACAGGGACTGGTGTATGCAGGCTGGGTTAAGGGCATGGGAAAGCTGCTCAGGACCAAGTATTATCTAACTCAGCACTGAACCCAGAAGGCTGCAGTATTACCAAGCAGAAAATGAGGTGTTGTTCTTTTAGCTTACGCGAAGTTTTGCTGGAGATCTGGAGCAAGCCCAAGACAGATGTTGGCCAAGGAACACAGTGGTGTGTTGAAATGGTAGGTGACTGGAGGATCAGGGTCATTTTTGTGAACAGAACATAGATGTTCTGCAAAATAATCATCCATTGTATGTTTTGTCTCCACACCATGGAAGAGATGACAATGTGAGCAGCATATACAGTAGACTAGATTGAGTGAAGTGCAGATAAATGGCTGCTTCACCTGAAAGGTGTGTTTGGGACCTTACATAGTGAGAAAGGAAGAGTAATAGAATCATAGTCATTCAGCGCAGAAACAGACCCGTCGGTCCAACTCTTCCATGTTGACCAAGTTCCCCAAACTAAACTAGCCCCATTTGCCTGCATTTGGCCCAAATGCCTCTAATTCTAATCCTGTCTTTTTAAATATTGTAACTGTACCCACATATGCCACTTTCTCCGGCAGTTCATTCCACATATGACCCACCCTCTGTGTAAAAATGTTGCCCCAGGTTCCTTTAAAATCTTTCTCTTCTATCTTAAAAATATGTCCCCTAAATTTGAGCTCCCCTAACCTAGGGAAAAGGCCTTTGCTATTTACCTTACCTGTGCCCCTTATGATTTTATAAACCTCTAAAATGTCCCCCCTCAGCCTCTTATGCTCCAGTGAAAAATGTCCTAGCCTATCCAGCCTCTCCTTATAACTCGAACCTCCCCAATCCTGGCAGCATCTTTGTAAATCTTTTCTGAAGCCTCTGCAATTTAATAATTCCTTCTAATAGCGGGAAGTGAATGATCAGGTGTTATACCTTCCGCAGTTGCTGGGGAAGGTGCCACTGGAGTGTGGGGAGATGTTGGGAGTGGAAAAGGAGTGAATACAGGATTCCAGTGGGAACAGTCCCTGTGAAATGCTGACACAGGATGGAAGAGGGAAAAGTATCTGGTGGTTGCATTCCTCCTGAGGTGATAGAACTCGTGGCTAATGATTCTTTGAATGTTGGCACTGGAGGTTGGTAAGTGGGCATCAGGGGGACCCTATTATTGTTGTGGGAGGCAAGAAAGGGGGTGAGGGCCACAGTGTAAGAGATGGGTCAGAGATTCATAGATCCATACAGAGCAGAAAAGTCCTTCGGCCCATTGAGCCTCTACCGACATAGCTGCTACTAAAAGTGTGCTAATCCCAATTTGCTGCATTTGTCCTATATCCTTGACCTTAATGTGATCTGAAGCGTTCATTCAACGATTCTTTTAAGGTTGTAAGGTTTGCAGACCCCATTACCTTCCAATGCCGTTCATTCCAGATTCCTATCACACACTGAATGTAAAAGTCTTTTTTCTCTTAAATCCTTACTGAATCTCCTGCCCATTACCCTGAAACTATGTTTTCTTGCGATTGACTTCTCAAACAAGAACAATCACTATCTATTTACCCTGTCCGTACCCCTCATAATTTTATACACTTCTATCATGTCTCCCTCTAGTTTTCTGAACTCTGAAGAAAACAGTCCAGGCCAATCAAGTCTCTTCTGATTGTTCAATTTCTCCAGTGCTATCACATCATTTTTGTGGTAAAGTGGTCAGAAATGCATACATCCAGTTGTGGCCTGACCAATGTTCTGTACAACTCCAACATGACTGCTCCAATACTCTACGCCACAACTGATGAAAGCAAACTTCCAATATGCCTTATTAACTCTCCTATTCATGTGCTCTGCCGACTTCTTCAGGGATCTGTGAATAATTATCCCAAGATCCCTCTGTTCTTCTAAGCTACCCAGTGTTCTGCCATTCATTAAATAGTCCCTCATCTTGTTACTTCTTCCAACGTACATCACCTTGCACTTATCAGTGTTAAATACTATCTGCCACTCATCTGCCCATCTGAACAGCCTATCTATATCATCCTGTAATCTATAGTCCTCTTCTTCACTATTAAGCACTCTACCAATCTCAGTGTTATTGAGAGATTTGCCTAACATTCCCACCAGATTTTAATCTATATCATTTATGTACATAACAAACAGTAAGGGTCTCAGCCCTAATCTTTATCGCACACTGGACGCTGGCCTCCAGTCACTCAAACAGCCTTCTACCACTATCTTTTATGACCTATTACTAAGCCAGTTTCTAATCCATCTCACCAAGCTTCCCTCATTTCCAAGTATTTTAACCTTCTCAATCAGTCTTCCATGTGAGACCATGTCAAAACTTTGCTAAATTCCATCTAAACTACATCAAGTGAACTGTCCTCATTCACACTTGATCACACTTTCAGACAAATATGAACAAGTTTGTGAGGCATGACCTCCTTCTGGCAAAACCATGCTGGCTATCCCTAATTAGCCTATGCCTTACCAAATAGATATTAATTTGTTCGTTCAGAATTTTCACCAATCGTGACATGAGATTCATTAGTCTGTAATTTCCTGATTCATCTCTATCACCCTCCTTTAAAAGTAGAACTACATTTGAGATCCTCCAATCCTCTGACAGTTCCACCACGGCCAGACAGAAATTAAAAATTTTGTTAGAGCACTTGTAACATCCTGTCTTACTTCCCACAGCAACGTGAGATGCAAGACACCCGGGCCGGGGGATTTGTCTGTTTTTTAAGCCTGACAGAGCCTCAAATTCCTCCTCATTTCCAATGTCAAACTATGCAAATTCCTCACAAACTCCTTCCCTGAATTCTACACCTATGTTATCCCTTTCCAGAGTGAAGACTGAAGCGAACTATTCATTTAACACCTTTCCAGTATCCTGTGTCTTCACATATAAGTTGCTGCCTTCTTCCTTAATGTGTCCTATTCTTTCCCTGGTTAAGCCCTTCTCTCTAATGTATTCTGAAAATATTTAAGGATTATCTCTAGTCCTGTTTGAAGATTAATATAATCCGCAGCTGAGGACCCTGTCAACTACAGTGTTTGGGAATCCTCAGTTGAGCAAGAAGGTAGACATTTTAGAGGCCTCCTTGTCAAAGTTGATATCATCAGAAGACATGCAACAGAGACAGAGAAATTAGGAGAATGGAATTACAGTAAGCGGGGTATAGGGTGTATAGGCATGGTAACTGTGGAAGTCAGTGGTTTTGTCAGGGCTATTGATCACCAGCATATCCCCAGAAATAGAAGTAGAGATATTGAGGAAGGGAAAGGAGGAGCCAGAGATAAATCAGATGAAATTGACAAATGTTTCCAATTTTGGAATGTCGAGGGAAGCAACACAAATTATACTATTGATTTACCATAGAGGGTTACGTGTGGGGGCCAGAGTAAGATTGAAACAAGGAATGTTCCAGATCCATGCGTACGGGTAGTACTCTTATAACCTAGTGATTGGTTCTTGTGTGACCTCATGCTGTAAAAAATCACATTGCAGAAAACCGCCATAGAAAATTACATTGTAGGGAAATCATTATAGAAAATCACTTGGCTGTATAGAAGAAAGTTCATATCATCCAAACAGTGCCCACTATTCATCCATTACAGCAAATTCATGTCAACAAAACAGTCATTATAGCAGAACTACCTGTACCGGCAGACTAGTAATAGATGGAGATAACAAGGTGCAGAGCCGGATGAACACAGCAGGCCAAGCAGCATCAGAGGAGCAGGAAAGCTGATGTTTCAGGCCTAGATCCTTCAGAAAATTTTCTGTAGAAGGGTCTAGGCCTGAAACCTCAGCTTTCCTGCTCCTCTGCTGCTTGGCCTGCTGCGTTCATCCAGCTCTACACCTTGTTATCTCAGATTTTCCAGCATCTACAATTCCTACTATCTCTAATAATAGATGGACCTGCTTCAATGGCAGGTTATAGGGGCATGGGTCTGGGTGGGTTGCTCCAAGGGGTGTTGTGGACTTGTTGGGCCGAAGAGCCTGTTTCCAAACTGTAGGGAATCTAATCTCTCAGGACTGTGTGGTTTGTAAGGATTTCAGGGATTTACATATACATATTAATCCATTAAAATCTTGTAATGATTAAAGATTTAACAGCATCTTAGGTTTGATTAATACATCCTCATCAGTGGTGCAACCCTTTGATCCTTTACTTATAAATTTTGAGTCTGATACTACTGCTCACTAAAACCTGAGGAAGGAGTAAGGGTCCAAAGGCGTGTGTTTTCAAATAAATCTTTTGGACCACAACTTGCTGTTGTGTGATTTTTGACCTTGTCCACCTTAATCCAAAACTGACGTCTTGACATCATCGTGTCTCTGGTATGCTGTACTTACATGACCTCTACCATGAGGCACACACACAGTCTAGGCAGCCGTCCCACAAGCCCTTCACTGCAAACACAGAGAAGACACAGAACAGTGCCTGTTTATTATTGACGCTTACTGCACTTTATTAAGACAGGTATTATGACTCAGATGAAAGTAAACAAACCGGAGGAAGAGCTGGAACCTTCAAGAAACTGGAGGAGATGTTTTAAAGAACCACAAATGAAGTCCCCACATGCATCAAAACAGCAATGATTTAGAGAAAAATACACAAGCCATTCAAAGAACTTGGGTAGCTAGTGCTAGAGTAGACAATTTTAAATTACTGTGAATACAACTTGCACATACAAGGATGGTGTACCATCTCAGCACTATCTCTGAGATATAAAATACACAACACATAAATTCCTTTGAAGTCCTTTACTGCATTAAGCAGTCCAAATGCAATTTATTACTATTGTTGTCGTTAACATGTAACTGAAATGAGGGTGTCGTCATAGATTCTATTCCCTATTGAACATTAATAGCTAGCATCTACTTTTGTGACGGTCTATTGCTTTGAGCTAAGTTTATGTTGTTAGATCAGAAATTGCCAAGTCTACTGAATTTGTTTTCATAATTTATCATTGTGTAATCATTACTTTTGGGTTACAAGTCCACCCATATAAACCTACCCTACCATACCCCAATACAGCAAATGGATGCTGCCATCTTAAAGGAACAGACTGTAAAATATATTATTATTCCTTCTGTGGTTTGTACTTGATGCTTGCACCAAGTGCTACTGAATAAGTATTTCACAAAATTCAGATTTTTAGCAATATATTTTTGTGAAATGCTAGTAGCCTAGGCGGCTCAAAATGCTGTCGGTGTAACAGTTAGTATGTGTGGTAAGCATCAGCTGGAAGTATGTCAGTAAAAAACTTATGGTGTCAGTTAGCATGTAATCTGATCTGACACCAGCAATGTTATTTTAGATGTCAAAGTTCCAGCTACACTTCCTAACACACTTTCAGCCACATGGAGAAACAGCCCACCAATATTTCATAAAGGGATGACCAACTAATTTCAGGTTTGTTGTTGGCTGATTTCTGTTGGTATACTTGTTTGGCCTCAAGCTCTTTAAAGTTGCTAAAATCTACTCTGTGCATTGCTTAAGAACATGATCCTGATTTCAAGGCATCTGTGTAATATAACTTCTCCGGGACATGAATCTACTCAATTTTCCTAAATCACTGTAAACTAGGGGAAATAAGCAGAGCACATACAGAGCCGGTGGTGCTGTTCAAAGTAGATGAGAAGGATGAGAGTAGGGCTCTTAGCAGGAAGTCTCATTCACCCATCATGTTCTTGCAATAGTTCTTCTGAGCCAATGATGTACAATACGTAATATACAAGCTGCATACCACTAAGGTCATTCTCAGAGAAACCTGCCATTACAGCAACCACACCTGTAACCTCAGAGCAAGCCAAGGAGAGAATTGCCATGCCTATGAAGGTGACTGTAGTCAGGAACTCTTATTCATCTGACTTCTCCCAAGCTGGAGTCAGAGACATTTGCAACATCTCTCAGTTTGTTTGTGACTGTTGTATAAAAGGATTCTCCAATGCACTGTACTCAAAGAAAGCCTGCAACATTATCTTGTCTCTTGCCAGGAAGAAAAAATAAAAACCACAACAAAAATTCCAGGCCAAATTTATAGAACAATGCATATCTTGTTGAAAACAAAGTTTCAGTACACATCCTTGTGCATTGCCTCTGTGCTTGTCTTCCATGTACCTTAATTGTCTCTCCTTAAACTCTTCCACTGTTAGTCCAGTATCTGCAGCATAGCGAAAGGGAAAGCTGCTGATTTTTAGTGGTGAAGACTGCAGTGGTCTTCTAGGATAACTTTCAGAAAGTCTGAGCTTAGACGGCTTTGAAGTATATCATTTCAGCATAAGAAGTGGCAGTCTGGGCTTGCTGGCTGACAGGCAACAGCAAAACCACTGAAGGAATGGCAAGAATGGAAGGATGATCTGAGGAAAAAGACAGTGGCTTTTGTGTTCCACAGAGCCATGTTTATTCCCCCAGAGCAGATCTTATTAAAATAGTGGAGGACAGATTGGTTTTTCGAGGGGGAAGCAATGGCCTAGTGGTATTATCGTTGGACTGTTAATCCAGAGGCCCAGAAATGTTCTGAGGACCCAGGTTCGAATCCTGCTATGGCAGATTGTGCAATTGGAGTCCAGAAAATATCTGGAATTAGGAATCTAACAATGACTGTGAGTCCATAGTCAATTGCTGGGAAAACTCCATCTGGTTCATTAATGTCCTTTATGGAAGGAAACTGTCTTGGTCTTGTCAGGTCTACACATGACTACAGGCCCAGCAATATAGTTGACTCTGAAATGCCCTCTGATCAATTAGGAATGGGCAATAAATGTTGCCTAGCCAGTGATGCCCTCATGCTGTGAATGAATAGAGAAACCACCCCTAAACACTTTGAAGATTTGTATCCTCTGCCACAGCAGCAACAATCTTACATGGCAGTAAGTCATACCTACATGATGGAAGTCTACATATGGAGTAGACTCCTGGCATTGACCGTCATGGCTTTCCACTCACACTGCCTTTTGAAAGTTTGTCGTGAGCACCTCCTGTTTCCCTGGAGATAAATCAGATATCTTCCTCCTCTGCTACACATTGATCAAGATCTCTAACACACCTTCAAGGAATTTCAGACCTTACTCTTAGCCATTTTATTTCATTATTATGTCTTTTTCATGTCAAATTGGGCTTCGCAATGATAGCCATCATCAGGTCCAAGCAATGGCTTCATGCTGCACTCATTTCATTGGAAAGCAGGACAACGTTGGCATACAGATGCACCCCAACCACGCCCCCTCCCCACACCCGGAAGCAAAATCTCAATATTGCATGTTACGTAGACCAGATACGAATCAAGTCACAAATAACAAGATTTCTTGTAAGCCAAAGTAATCATTGTTAATTTTCTTGCTCACCTTAAAACAACATTTCCATACCACTTCTTAATATCATTAGACAGAAAGATATTGGCCCAGAAATTCCAATCAGGATCAGAAATCATATTTCTGACCCTGTTCAAATGAAAAGGTGCACACTTACCTCTACATAGTTCTGAGCTGTAGATTCCAGGACAGGAGCTTCCTGTTACAACCTAGTATACTGCTACCTAAGGAATATCAGAGCTAGCGGCTGAGAAAATCATCCTGCAAACTAATCTCCCTCAGTAACTCCACGATATTCTAAAGTTTAAAATATCCTACAGCATTGACAACCACTATGACATGTACTTTAAAGATATTGGTACGTAAGATAAGTGTGGGGATAGAGTGGGAGATAAGTGGTGGGATCAATGGGGACAGGATGGCAGTTATTTGAAGTAGATTGGGTGTCAGCAGGTGAGTGGGTGGTTGAATTCCAAAAGCAATAATTCACAGTCAAACCATACTTCTCTCACTAAAAGTAGCAAAAAAGAACATAAAGACAGTCATAACCAAAGCTCATATTCATGCGAGTTGGATACGTGCTACCTTAGAACTGAATGTGATTGTCAACCTTGCCATTCTTAAATCTTACATTCAACATCAGGAGGAACAGAAAATAATATTAGATTGATTCTTGGGATGACAAGACCATCTAATGGTGAGACTTTGAGGGGACTGGGTCCGTATTCTATAGAACTTAGAAGAATTAGAAATGATCTTACTTAAATACGCAGCATTCTTGCAAGGCTCAATAGGGTAAATCCAAGAAGCTATGTCTTCCTTGCGGGTTTAGAACCATGCATTCAATCTCAGAAGAAGAGATGGGCCATTTAGTATTGGTGCAAGGGGGAATTTTTTTCACTTGAGACAAAAGGGATCTTTGGAATTCTCTATCCCAGTTTGGCCTGGAAGTTCAGTTATTCACGTTAGACATTGATAGGTAGTCAAATGCCAAAGAGTATGTGCATTGTGTAGGCAAAAGATGGACCAAGCGAATTGGACTGAATGGCCTGTTCCTTCCCTTGTTTCCTATGTACCTGTAGTAGTTAATAACAAACAGAAACCAAGCAAATAGTTAAAGGTATTTTCCTGCTATTTAAGCAAAATGAGTCAAATTTCTGGCAACAGTAACTTTCTTTCTGTTCCATCCTTCTGCCTTTATCACTTTACATGGCTTGGTATTCAAATTATAGTCATTGACTGTTGTTTCCTTCTTCGATGGCCAGGCAGCTTTCTACTCTGTTTTCCAGCAATCACTCTTCCTGCACTGTTGTCCTTTAGGTTGCCAATTATTGCCAGTTCAATAATTTTGTTTAGCCCAGAGCTTACTATTCTATCTGAAATGTAAAGAAGCTTCCAGGAAGTTTTGCATCAGTGCCTTTGAGCCTCACCTCTGTATTGGGCTCGATACGTGTTCAATAAGATAGACATTTATGCTAGTGCATTCAAAAGTATTGACCCATAGGCATGTCTAAATCATGTAATGAACGTAGGAGAATTTCAGTTTCATTTGAGAATACTGGGCAACACAATGGCAAATTCATTATGTAATCTCTTCAGGATTGATTGTATATGCAGACAGTAATGCTGATTGTTATATAAAGACAGTTAAGAATGAAATTAAGAGCTGAAAAAAAAATATAGTTATCCCGTGAAGGAAGATTGTAGCAGTGTTACATCATAATTCTACCTTTGCTACAAATGATCCTAAAAAGAATATTTACTCCAATGACCACATTTAAGCTCTTAGGTCAGAACTTCCTTTGTTTTTCATCAAAATTCTCTGTAGCTGCAGCTGCATTGTGATCATAATTTGTGTCATAATTATCAATAAATTCTTAATCTTCACTCACACAATTGTTGTGAAGCTCCAGAAATTCCTCTTGAGCCTCATTGCCTTTCTGCTTCTTTCCCACCTGTAAAACACTTTGAGATGTTTTATAATGATTATAGGACTATACATTCAGTTGAAGTTGATCTTTTTCTTCCTTATTGGTGAAGTCCCCGAGGCAATTTATCATTTATAATTGTGTTTTTATTTGTTATTTTGTGCAATTTTTGTCTCCTGAGTTCAATTTTCTCCCAATGGCATTCCAAACAAAAAAAAATCCCTGAAATAATTGTTTCAGAGATTGTAGGAACTGCAGATGATGGAGAATCTGAGATGACAAGGTGCAGAGCTGGATGAACACAGCAGGCCAAGCAGCATCAGAGAAGTAGGAAAGCTGATGTTTCAGGCCTAGATTTTCCACTCTTCTTGCACCCATTCCTAGTCTAGGGAAGGTTAAAAGATGGTGGCCAGTACCCATGCAATTTCTACTCTCACCTCCTTCAAAATCCTCGGATGCATCTCATATAATAATCCTTCTAGTGAGTGAATTCCCTCCTCTATCATCATATTTTGTACCTGGCACTTGTCATAAGCACCATTTATCTCCTTTTATCTTAATTTGAACATCCTTTATCATCCAGAGAGCTCTGGATTTGTTTGTTCTACCTTTCCCACTTGAGGGAATATATCTTTGCAGTACCCTGACCATCTCCACTTTGAAGATAGCCCATTGTCAGCTACTGGTTTTTTTTTCTGCCAACTCTCATTCTGGTCAATCCTGTCCCATTCTATTCTTAACCTATTGATGTCCTCACTCTTGTCATATGATTTTTATCAACTCTGGATTGTTGAATGTCATTCTCCACCATCATCCTGAACCTTATGATACAATGATCACTGTCTCCTAAATGTTCCCCAGATAATATCTGATCCATTTGGCACATTTCATTTCCCACAGCCAGGTCCAACATTTCATCTTTTCATTGTTAGACTTGATACATGCTGTTGGAGGAAAGTCTCATGAATGCTACAAGAAAAACTTGCTTTTCGCCACGCCTTTGCTGCACAAAGGAGCATTCTTTTTTATGCAATAGTTTCTCAATTCAATACTCTAGTGCATTCCACCACGCTCTAATGGTGTATCAGTGTGACAAACTTCCTGATTCCCTCTGTCGGTACTACACAACCACTGTGTTAACATTCAGGAAACAGAACGCATTTTACAATGCATATGTTCATTACTGAAATTGATTCTCAGCAGTAATGTATACTTTCAACATTCGTCAGAGTGGAAAATTAAAAATGCCCTTATTTTCTTGTCATATTCTGCTCAAAATTTTATCATTTCCATGTTGACATCAATGCAACTGATGGCTTCAGTGAGAGGGTGCATACTCTATGCCACATTCAGTCAGTGCCCTTCTTTTCCTTTAGTTAATTTGTTCTGAAATGAATAAAAGCAGGAGTTTCCATTGTTTCATTATTAATTATGAACTACATAGGCCCATACGTGAAGTCTTAGGAGCCACATGTAAACTTGTAATCTATATCCACATTTATTTGCCCATTTTTCAATTCTTAAAATAGGGACACGAAATATAAGCAGAAATAAACCAGAGCAGCTTAGACTTTTAGGTGTCGATTTCTAGTACTTAATGCTCTCATGTTACCCCTAGGCAGTGATGTGCACGTCTGTGTTAGACAACTGTGTCGTGCAATAGCTGAGGCGTTCCAAATGACTAGCTTAAATTTTTGCACAATTACTCATCCACCCCATTGCTTATTGTTTTCCATCCTTTATCTGGTGGTATGTCAACTGATAATAAAAAAAGTTGAGTAAATCTGTGCCTCCCTGATATTCTGCTGTAATAATTTTGGTGCAACTTTCAATAGAAAGTTGTATTTGCCTCTTCTACAGAGTCAAAGGTTGGACTGAAGATCATAAAAAAAAATCTGTGAGGAAGTATTCCACTCCCAGACGTTTTACTAGCGAATTGTTCATAGGGCATTTAGTAGCTAATAGCACTCAAGACACAGTAATTACAACAAGGCCATTTTAAAAAAACTTATGTTTATTCATAAATTAAATGTTTGCTCTTCAGATAACCATTGAAGTGCAATCAATTGTGCAGGGAAATGTTCAGGAAGAATTACTAACCATTATGTTTTGCTGGTTCTGTGCTTTTGTTGTAGAATTTATAACATTTCAGCATTTTAGAGTTCTTAAGGATATATGGCACAATACACAGATAGAGACATAGAGTCACAGAGTACGAAAACAGACCCTTCAGTCCCACCAGTCCATGCCAAACGTAATCTCAGACTAAACTAGTCCTACCTGCCTGCTCCTGGCCCATATCCCTCCAAAACATTCCTATTCATGTATTTATCTAAATGTCTTTCAAAAGGTTGTAATTGCACCTGCATCCACCATTTCATCAGGAAGTTTATTCCAGATGCAAACCACCCTCTGTGTAAAAAATTGCCTCTATGTCTTTTCTAAATCATTAAATACTGTAAACATCACAGGAAATTCAGTGCAGCAACTGAAGTGCTCTTAACATCCTGTTGTATTAAGAGGAATTCAATACCTGCAAATGAGTCTGTAATGAGTCTGTACAGGATTTATTTGTTTACTATTTTAGCAAATGTAGTGAGGGGAGTTTTAACTTGAAGTTTAGATGCAGGTAGAGAGAGCCAAAATATCGACATGGGTCCAACTAGCCAACCTTTGAGTCTAACAGAAGTGTGTTCAGCAACCATACAACTTCCTGTGGCCACTCGATACCCAACGTGAGGAAGGTGGATTGCCTGCCTTTGCAAGAACTGAATGTGTTATGATAGAGCATTCTCAACTGGGAATGTGTAAATAAAGTTGGTTTAACACCATCTGTCCTGAGTCCACATGTTTGTCTTAGTGCAATATACCACGAAAAGCGAAAAACAAGGCTAGGATGAAATTACTTTGAGCAGGGCTTTCAAGAAATTAACGAATGAAGAACATTGGGACTCCTTTTTGGGACTCCTGATTGACAGAACATTCAAAGCTTTGGGCCTAGTTCTGGAAAGAGGAATTAGTGTAGGCTTAGTGTAGCTTAGGTCGTACAGGTATGATGGGATGGTCTTCTTCAGCACTGATTGATTCTATGATTTTAAAGTTGATCTTGAGGAAGTTTGAGCAGTTTGAAAGATTGCTGCACATATATATCATGCTGAGGAGTGCAATAGGTACACAGCATCAGTGAAAAATTGGTGCTGAAACATATTTTGAAGGAAAATTTAATCCTGTTAAAAAGAAGATATAATTAAAAATGAAGGTTTCACAAATGGCTGGAAAGGAATAAGATAGTGAAAATTTTCCTCACCATGATGGTGCAAAATGCTTCCAATGCTCCTTTTAACCAGTGTTGGCCTTGAGACCCTGGAATTATGGACTATTCCAAAGTGAATGAGATAACGAATTCATATTATGATATGACTAAGGATGAGAATGCATTAAGAGTCAGATTCCATGAAAGGGAATAGTGAGAGTTTTGCAGATTCTGTTCTTGAATTAAAGAGACTGTCTTGTTACTGCCAGTATGGGACAAATGTAGAAAGCAAACTTAGAGACACATTCTTGAGAGACCTCAAGATCAGTTAAATCCAGGTCAAGCTTTTCAGCAAAAGCTAACCTGGAACATGGCCTGTGATGAGATCACAGCCAAGGAAATGGCTGACATTGGCTGCTTCTTTACAATTTGCAATGTAGGCTATCCACTGAATGTTGAACTTAAATGAAACAGTGGTTCAACCTGAGGTGGAGAATGTAGAGGAGGCAGGTTCAGTCAAGGCACTAATAAAGGGAATTAAACATTTACTGGATGTTTGAAAAAGAACAAAGTGCAGGGATATGTGAAGGAGGCAGTAGAATGTCACTGAGTGAGATGCACAGTTGGAAAGCCACTACAAATTCCTTCTGCACTGTAATAATTTTATGATTTTGTGTCAAAGGAAATTGCATGGAAGATGGAAGTGAAGAGACGGGGATATAATGCAAATGCCCATAATAAAAAATGAAAGTCAAAGATTCACAACTCATTTACATGATTGTTACAGTTGCAGACATGTCTTTAATCACAAGAACACAAGAACTCCCTAACTCACAGAGTCTTACTTACACACTGACTAGTTATTCCAGGAACAATAAGTCTGTGTTAGTTGAAGTCAATGTTAGACTGGAATAAAATGAGATATCGTGTTACCTACTATTAGGTGGCAAAGTAAGAAACAAAGTCTCTCTGATGGAGAGAAATTGACTTGACAAAGTAGACTTAAACCAGGTCAAGTTATTTACAGTGGAGATCAGCAAGAGTATACTAAGGATTTACTAAGAGAAACAAAGAGGTCTTTGAGCCAGACCAAGTGACGAAATTAGTCGACAGCGTGATATTAAATTTCATTCTAGTAGTAGGTAATGCCTGACAGGATCAAGAATGAAGGCTTTATCATCTCCATCAAATCTGATGATGTCCTAATGACATAGGTAGGGAAAGGCAGACATATCAGGATCTCAAAGGCAACAATCTACTATCCTAGGTCTTCCCATAGCATTGACAATAATGTCTATTTTTTTAAAGTGACTACATTATTGCAATAAACTACATTTTGTTGAAGACAAGGGCCTCTTCTTGTTAGACTCCATAATGGCTCTCCCCCAGTAGTTCAGAACTAGTTGGCCCTGTAGACTCAGTCAGAATGAAAGGATAATGGCTGCAATTAACCCAACGCATCTGTTATTTTCTTGTATTCAATCATGGAATGTAGGCTTCTCTGGCAAAGCCAGCATTTATTGCCTACTCCATACTGCCCTGGGGAAGGTAATGGTGAGGTATTTTCTTGAATTACTGCAATCCTTTGTGTGTGAAGACACTCGCAAAGTTGATTGGAAAAGAAACTCAGAACTTTGACCCAGTAATGGTGAAGGAAAGCAATGTAATTCCAAGACAGCGTGTTGTGTAGGTTGGTTGGGAACATGTAGATTGTGGGGTTCCCGTGCATTTGCCGTCTTTAATGTTTTGGGGTCATGATTAAGGAGGCGATAGGAGGACGTGTTGGAGAGTTGGTGGCTGGCCTCGGCGATGTAGAGGTCAGTGTGCCATACTACGTACTACACAGTAGCATGTTACATAATACTACATACAACAGTGCGACATACTACCTCCTCCTACCGCCTCCTTGATCATGGCCCCACCCCCAGCCACCAAAACATCATCTCCCAAACCATCCACAACCTCATCACCACAGGTGACCTCCCACCCACAGCCTCCAATCTCATCGTTCCCCAACCCTCACTGCCAGTTTCTATCTCCTTCCCAAAATCCACAAACCTGACTTCCCTGGTCGAACCATTGACTCTGCCTGCTCCTACCCCACTGAACTTATGTCCACCTATCGGAGCTCCATTTTCTCTCCCTTGGTCCAGGAACTTCCCATCTATGTCCGTGACACGACCCACACCCTCCACCTCCTCCAAATCTTCCGATTCCCTGGACCCCAACACATCATCTTTACCATGGACATCCAGTTCCTATATACTTGCATTCCCCATGCAGCTGGCCTAAAAGCCCTCTGCTTCTTCCTGCCTCACAGGCCTGACCAATCCCACTCCACCGACACCGTTATCTGCTTAGCTGAACTCATCCTCACCCTAAACAACTTCTCCTTCCATTCCTCCCACTTACTACAGACAAAGGGAGTGGCCATGGGTATCCGCATGGGCCCAAGCTATGCCTGCCTCTTTGTAGGATATGTGGAACAGTCCCTCTTCCAAAGCTATACTGGACCTATCCCCTCCTCCTCTGTTACATCGATGGCTATATCAGCACTGCCTTGTGCTCCCACAAGGAGCTCGAGCAGTTCATCCACTTCACTAACACCTTCCACCTACAACATCAAGTTCACCTGGACCATCACTGACACCTTTCTCTCCTTCCTGGACCTCTCTATTTCCATCTCTGGCAACCACCTGGAAACCTATATCCATTTCAAGCCTACCGACACCCACAGCTACCCAGAGAACACCTCTCACCCATCTTCCTGCAAAAAGGCCATCCCCTATTCCCAATTCCTTCACCGCTGCTGCATCTCAGATGTCCTCATTTTTCAAGGACATCAACTTCCCCTCCTCAGTGGTCGAAAACCAGCCCAGCTTGTCCCCGCCTCCCTAACCTGTCATCCCACCTATCCACTCCTCCCACCTCAAGCCCGACTCCCATCTCCTACCTATTAGCCTCATCCCACCTCCTTGATCTGTCCGTCCTTCCTGAAGCGGCCTATGCCCTCCCTAACTCCCCACCTACACTCACCTTTACTGGCTCCAACCCCGCCTCCTTGACCTGTCAGTCTTCTCTCTGTTTATCTTCTCCTTTATCCATCTTTTATTCACCTCCCCCTTTGTCCCTATTTATTTCAGAATGCCCTTCCCCTCTCCATTTCTGAAGAAGGTCTGGACCCAAAATGTCAGCTTTCCTGCTCCTCTGAAGCTGTTTGACCTGCTGTGTTCATCCAGCTCTACACCTTGTTATCTCAGATTCTCCAGCATCGGCAGTTCCTACTATTTCTGTGCCGCGGCAAGCTTTGTCTTGCAAGCAGTTCTGCAGATTTTGACATAAAAAGACACAAAAATCATCGCGTGATTGAACAGAGTAAGGAATATGAAGTTACGGCTGCAAAGAAGGTATACAAAAAGCAAGATCAACATTAGATTCAAAATTTGATTAGAAATCTAATAACAACAAAGAAGAAAAGTGTCCTTGAACCTATTGGTACATGTGTTTAAGGTTTTGTGTCTTCTGCTTGATGAAGAGGTTGGAAGTGATTATAACCACAACAGTTTGGAGTGTAGATGGAGTCAATGGATGGAAGTTGGCTTGCGTGATGGTCTGGGCTGTGTTCACAAATTCCTGTAGTTTCTTATAGTCCTGGTAAGATCATTTGCTATACCAAGCCATGATGCATCCAGATAGAATACTTCCTGTGGTAGAAGTTGGAGTGGGTCCTCATGGGCATATCTTGTGGACAGGTTGAGAAACACTACTCTGCAAGGCAAAGAGGCAGGCTGCCATGAAATATTATAGCTAGAATACTGATTGAACATACATAATGCTGTCATTTTGGATCATATTTAAGCTATCTAGCCAACCAATCACCGAGCCACCTGTTGAGAGGTACATAGAATATGGAACTTTACAGCACAATGTACAGTTCAACCTTTATAGATCTATGGCTAGCCCTCAGCTCAGAGAATTGTGCTCAATCTGAGCAAGCCATTTTAGGAAGCGTGCAAAGGCTCTGGGAATGTTCAGGAGGATGATACCAGGGGTTTTTAACACCAGAGAAAATTATAGGTGAAACTTATGAAGGTCATCAAGACTCAAGGGATTTGTTAGCACAAGGGGGGATAAATTATTTGCTGGGGCAATTGCTAACCAACGGTCCTAAATTTAAAGCAATTAGCCAAAAAACATCAGGAGAGATGAGGAAATATTTTACTCATATTTTATTCTGAAGAGATATTTATACAATTCTGAAGGAATTTCTAGAAGGTAATTGCATGTGTACTTTAAATGGACCACTATAAGTTGCAAGATAAAGAAGAAGGAGTTTGAGAGATTAGATTAGACTGCTCTTTCAAATAGCTTGTGACTTCTTCTGTGCTATTCTATGACAGCATTAAGTATTTTCAATGTATGACCAACAACTTGTCATCTTAAACATTATATTATTGCTTCATGATAATTGTGCTTTCCATTTATGGTTTCAATACACAAAGTTCTAGACCACACAATCGTTGAGTTTTTTAACCAGAATGGTATACAAATGGGAGTAGGTGTGTAATGTCAAAGCAAAGAACCATACTCTTTCTTCAACCTGTATCTTAATATTTTTAAATTAGATTTTTTAAGCAAAATTCTATTAAAACCTCAGCAGATCTACAAGAGAAATGAGCTGGTTGTGGTTGGCTGCGGCCGATTTTATCCACAGTGATTCATAGATCTTTTAGCTAGAGGTACAGCTTATGGAAACATTTAGTCTGGCCAATTTTTGTGAGCAAGATGAGGGCAGTTGCTGTGTCATATCCTTCATTCTAAATATATACACAAATGATGGACAGAGCTGAAAGGATCTGACAATGGCTGCTGCTACAGAGAGATAAAAATTCATCCTATATAATTGGAAATTGAGCCTGTCTGAATGGAAGTTGAGGCCAAAGATTCAGAGTTCTGAGTCTACTCCTGACCGTGTTCTGAGTCTTCCCCATCCTGGCCTGTTAGAAATGGAAAATGAATGGGATATGACAGTAGAATTCAATGCCACATATTGCAATACTATTACAGAGAAATCCAAGGTAATAATATGCAGCTACATGAACTTTCTGAACAATTAAAACAAATAAATGATATTTGCTATGAAGAGAAATTGTCTCTTAAATCAATATACCCTTGTGAATGGGTGTCATATTCAGTGAATTCAATTTCATTGCTTGTCCAATACAGTAGCCACGAGACTATTGCACTCTGTGTGCCCTCATTTTCCTGCTTCAAATTAATCATGAAGAGAATTTCTTCTTTGGTTTCTGGATGCCACTTCCTTCCACGCAAAAATCCACCTCTACTTACCGGTCACCTACTACTTCAGATCACTTCTCGCCAGCAGCAGATTGAGGACATGGAGATGTGAGTCAAGAGTTAAAATTCAACAGGCTCCGGGCTGCTGAGATAGGAGAGTATAATGCCTGCCTCAGACTTCACCTGCCCTATTCCAGCTGTGAGTTAAAATCGAATTTTTTTTCCCCCTTTCTATTTGGCAATGGACTTTTTGAAAATATGCATCACCAGCCCTCAGGCTGCCACAGTTATCTCAACTGTCGAGCTGATAAAGCAATGCCAGGAATTTAATTTATTCTAAAATCAGGCAAGAGCATATCATTAAATGCAACAAATATACTAACACCTTGGAAAATTCATTCAGTATTATGTTTTTGCTTGTTCACTGTGCAAAAAATCTCAGATGATACCACAGTATAACTATGCACAGATTTGCATTCAGGTTTGGAAATAAGTTCAAGATCTCAGCCAATGAAACTTAATGACCTATTGTGTATCCATGTGACAAATTCCTCTCAAGTAAGTGCAGGATATCAGTGCCATATTACCTTCAGTGCACACTTGCATTAAGCAGTCACTAATTTGTTTACTGAGGCCAGGGATTTCATTAATTTCTTTTTGGAAATCAGCCAGAAGCAGGAAGGATGTCTTCACTTCTGTTTAGGTCTGTTAGAATACGACATTTACTGCACTCGTGGCCAAATGTGCCACTCCCACAGTATAAAATTATTCATCAAAAAGATTGTTGTTACAAATGTTGCACGTGCCCTCTTCATTGTTTTTGTTTATAATGTGTAGCAGGCACCTGATGTAAGTGGTCTCCTTGTCTTTTACAGTAAGGAGCTGAATTGGGTTTCAGTCCCATGATACCTGGATGCATTCCCATCACCCAGTCAAAAACAAGTTGACTTGGTTGGCCTTAACACATATCACCCCATCCATATTTCATCTGACAAAAGAGATACGTAAGCATCAGAGTTCAGTTGAACATAAAAGTATCTTGCACCTTGAGTCTTATCCTAATATTCCACATAAAATAAAGCTGAACATTTAAAGTTTTGGAAAAGATCTGTAGCTTAGATTTTGGATGAGCTTGTTGTCTTACTTGCCAAGCTGGCTTGTTTTTGTTCAGATATTTCGTCACCACACTAGGTGACATCATCAGTGGAGCCTCCGATGAAGCGATGTTATTCTATTCCACTTGGAATTTATACCGCCTGGTCCATTATAGAGAGCACTGTCATTTCCATTTGTGATCTGTGTATGTTTGTACATGGGGTCCAATTCTATATGTTTCTTGATTGAACTATGGATGGAGAACCATGCCTCTAGGAATTCCCGTGTGTCTCTGTTTGGCTTGGGTTACTATGGTTACCCTATCCCGGTTAAATTTAACTTGATTTCAATTTAAATTTCAATTTAAATTTTAATCTCATGCCCATTACCTCTACCATGTAGGAAGACAAGGGCAGCAAATGTGTAGGAACCGCCTGCAAGTTCCTCTCCAAGCCACTCACCATCTTAATTTGAATCTAAATTGCCATTCCTAGACAGTTGCTGGGTCAAGGTCCTGGAACTACCTTCTTAAAAATACTGAAGGGACTCCTGCACCGCAAGAAAGTTTTTTATAATATGTCCTTTCACTGAGATGCCCGCCATCTTCTGCATTTTAAGCTTTCTTTCCCCTGACTTATGACCACCTCAAGACTACTTCATAGCCCTGACAGCTTGGAGACTATACCTCTGTTCTCTATCCTCTGCACTCTTCCTTGTGCATAAACAAACTTTGGCTTCCTCCCTCTCTCTTGCTCTCTCTGATGTTTGTAAACCTCAAGTCAGCAAACATCTGAGCAATTATGTCCTCAGTTCATTTGCTTCTCACAAATACTGTTTTGACCTCAATATTCAAAATGACTTTCTGATCTTCATAAGCAAGTTAAATCTTCACAGAGCTAAAACAAAAATGTATTTTTGTTCCATTTCAGATCCCAAGCTCTCAAATCAAAATGTAATTTGAACCTTCATGACAAAACATTCACTTAGCAAAAACTATCAATCTCAACTTTAGGGCAATTGAAAAAAATCAAAACGAACAGCATTCTGGGAACAGATATAAGACTATCATTATACTTTGTGTGAAGAAATAATTGAACAGTGCTGTGAAATATTCTAAGACAGCAGAGTTGCTTCAGATTCCTTAAGATATTATTGAATATTAATACATTGTAGATTATATATCCTATAGATTGCATTTGTGTATGCAGACAACCACAAAGAACCGTCAAACTGTTTTTATCAGTGCTTTTGTCATATTATGGTATCAATGCCATTGAGTTGAAAACTGACAAAAAAATTAAACCAAATCTCAGTTTTGATTTAGATTTAGTCACATTGTGGCCACAAACATTGGTTAAAATCCAAGCTAGATTTGCTTGTATAAATGCAATTAATTTCACATACTATTGTTCTTCCAAGGCTTTTTTCTAAACTGATGTTTCCAGATCTAAACATAGCGAGGAGGGTGGAAACTAATGAAGCAGTGGACTGCAATCACTGCCAAACAATTAAAAAGGCTGCCTCATACAAATAGTTGTAAAAAAGGATCATGATAAAGAACAGGGAAGGCTACAGGGTATCAAGGCAAAGCTCAGAACATGAGCAAGATCTGAGATGAAACCATTGAGTGTTGGCAGCATGCAGCAAATGGATCACTTCCCATTTCTTTTGTTAAGCAACATTGGACTCTCTAATCTTACCAAATGATACTTTCAGAGATTTTACTTTTCGATCAAAAGCAGCACAACTGGGATGAAGGGTCAAAGTGCATTCAGTCAGAATCTTTCCTTTTCATAGCTAATTAAGTTCTGCAATTAAATCTCTGTGGTTATGAAATAACGAAAGAAAGAATACATATTTATGCAATATTATTCAATGATGGTTCATGCATTTGACAGACACAGCATGAGCCTCAGAAGAGACAATTCTATTCCTGCAACTTGAAAATTATAGTAATTAGGAATGATTAAACAGTATGGGCTATTACTTTATTGTAAAGTAGTCATAGTTCCATAGGGCTGCTTTCTCATTAGAGACAGTAGTGACTTACCCTAAAGCACACCACAGACAAAGGGAAAGGTTGAGAAGGAGGGACTTTTATGGTAACTTCAGCCGGTGCAGAAATTGAACACATGCTGTTGGCATTACACTGCATCAAAAACCAATCATCCAGCCAAGTGAGCTGACCAATTCACGGTTTGCTTCATATAGGAGATTCAACTATGTGAAAGCCTTCAGGTCTAGCAGAGTGCTCAAAAGCCATCTGTAAAAAGCAGACAACACTAACACCTCACTTAAATTCAGTTATCTGCAGAGAACCATCCTTTATGCAAGGAAGTGCTGAGGTTAATGATTATAGTGATAATTGTTTAAACATGATAACTATGAAGGGAGAGGGCTCCGGAGATAAGGCTGAAGAGTGGGACAAGCTGAGTAGCTGTTTCGGGAGCCAGGACAGACATGATGGGGCAAATGACTTCCTTCTGTACTGTAGAATTTAATGATTCTATGATCCCATTTCTAGAATCATCAAAAATAGGGCCAATAACCCCACCAGGAAAATACTTTCTTTTGGTGGCTGGTTGAAATACAGAATATTCATTGTTGAGGCAAATAGTTTCGATGTTGTCAAAAAGAGCTTATATAAGGATGTAAGAGAAAATGAAATAAAAAGATAGCTTTAAGCCTATATTGAAGAAAATGGAATATTCAGAGATTCAGATGTGATGTAAATTTCAGCATGGAGTAGTCATTCCAATGGGCTATTGCTATGCTGTATATCCTATGCAACATTTTCAGGGTATAGATACAGTGGTACCTCCACAAGTAATTGTGACTACAGTACAGTAGCATTTCAGTTAAACGCACAATGCAACCAACACACACAAAACTATCCAATGGTGCCAACTTTCCATCTCGTTAGGCGATGGTTGTGCTGTGGCGGTCAACAACACTACACTGATGCAAAACTACTCAGTGATGTGCAGCTGGAAGTGGGCAAATTGCTGGAAATAGACAAATTGCAGCTTACAAAAGCAAAGTTTGACAATGGGAACTACACTTAAGGTATCTGGCAATATTAAATTCATATCCTTTAATGTAAACATGTAGGACAAAAAAGTATACCACAGTGCAAATTACCTGGGCCTGATGTATTTTCGCTGAACTGATGTTAGTTTTTCCCCATATAATTACTTTTAGTCTGGGTAGCTCTTTGTTCCTTTCCACAGTGAACCTTAATGTTCGTTGTCCAACTTGTTCTCACAATGAGACATCTGTCCTTATTCCGATGCTGTGTTCTAGTAAAGCACAATGTAAGCTTGAGGACGATTACCTTGCGTTTTTGATTAAGTGTTTTATGGTCTTTTGAAAGCAACATTGAACTTAACAATGTGGGACCAAAGACGATTTACCATTTTTTTTCTTTTCCGTCACATGTTATCTGTTTTCTCTGATATTTGCTGTCAGCCGGTAGCCCATATTTTGTTCCATGTTTTCTCTTGCCTCATCCCATTTTGATTGGGCCTGTAAAATTAACTCTTCTGTCATTTAATCTCTCCACTTTTACCACCTTTCATAGAGTTTTCTTTTATTATTATAACACCCTTGTTCAAAAAGTATACACATCTAGCTCCTAAATAGGATGACATGGTAGCTCAGTGGTTAGCACTGCTCCCCCACAACACTGGGGATCTGGGTTCAATCTCAGCCTTAGGCTACTGCCTGTGGGGAGTTTGCACATTCTCCCTGTGTCTGTGTGGGTTTCCCCCCACAGTCTAAAGATGTACATCCCTGGACTCTATGGGGAATTCCCCATAGAGTCCAGGGATGTGCAAACTAGGTGGTATTAGCCCTGGAAAGTGCAGAGGGTGGGATACTATTTGGAGGGTTGGTGTGGCTTGCTTCCACAATGTAGGGGATTCTATGATTCTCCAAATTCTGATTAAAGGTAAATAGCTTGAAAAGCAAATGTTGTTTATGTTTTCATAGAAGCATCTGCCTTACTATTCCCAGTGTGTTCTGTTTTAATTTCAGAATCCTGCATTCAGTTCTCTGAATGCCAAATAGTGCGCTCTTGTTCTTTTCTGCTGTGAAAATAACAAGCTATAGATTCTTCAGATATCCAAGTGCTCATTGCTGGAAATCTCCTCAAGTCTTTCAAGTTGTCTTCTAAGGTCTACATAACCTTACTAAAACTTGAAGTGAAATCATATTGTTGTCCCAGGGATATGGGCCATTGTGAGATTTGTGGCAGAATCAGAGAAGATTTGATGTCATAAGCATTTCACGGCTTCTCTTATGCCTTTGCTGATCAATGACGTGAATTTCTCAAAACACAGCAGTGAATTGCTAATTAAGGGTGATTATAGCTTGCAAACCATCTTACCAATGCAGCAACTAATCATTATTCAGCTTCTTATCTTACCAAACACACCAAACAAGCTAGACCTGCCGAATTCTTGATATGGAAGTTGGCACGTGCACTTCCTAACTTCAGCTCACTGTGGCTGTGTGGAGCCTCCATGTTGCTCAGAAACAAACAGCATCTCAGGCCACAAGCAATAGGCACCAGCTGAATGCATTGTTCATCCCCAGACGTTAGCAACCAACACTTGATAACAATCACAGTACTTCTCTGGTCCATTTGCAGCCCACTTAGGAAGCTCAGACTTATACCACAGGACACTCCAGCACATAATACCTATGCAGACAGCCTGGTTATGCATTGGATCAGGCTGCTTTTCAGTGTTGCTCTTTTTGCACTCACTCATCAGGGCCTACAAGCTCAATGTAGTATCTTCACATTGGAGGAATGGGTGGAAATGAACTGCTAAGGTAGAGCAAGGTAAAAGAGGACATAGGAGTTCTGGGAGAGGTCACAGTCAAACCTGAATCAGAAACTGTTGGTTAAAAAAGTTAAGAAATATTAAGAACTGCAGGTGCTGGAGTCAGAGATGACACAGGGTGGAGGTGAGGGAACACAGTGGGCCAGGCAGCACCAGAGAAGCAGGAACTTTGACATTTTGGATCAGGACCCTTCTTCTGAAAATGAAGGGTCCTTTTCTGAAGAAGGGTCCCGACCTGAAATGTCAACTTTCCTGCTCCTATGATGCTGCCTGGCCTGCTGTGTTCCTCCATCTCCACCCTGTGTTATGGGCAAAAAAAAATTATCTTTTGTTGCTTCAGATGGTGTCTGATTTGAAAAATAATTACAATTTTTTTTATTTTAGCTTCATGATTGATGACCCTATTTTTACAATCTTCAATTAGTTCGAAAATTAACTTTACAGAATGTAGATATTAGTCTTGACAGGAAACATGCTAGACATTTTGTACAGAGACAATATGAACTGCAGGTGCTGGAGAATCTGAGATAGAAGGGTCTGGACCCGAAACATCAGCATTCCTGCTCCTCTGACGCTGCTTGGCCTGCTGTACTCATTCAGCTCTACACCTTGTTATCTCAGACATTTTGTACACACATTTTATACATACCGCTTGCATTGATTAGTCCAACAGAGCATGAGTGAAATAAAATAATCATCTATACAAAATTATAAACAGCTGGAGAAACTCAGCAGCTCTGGCAGCATCCATGGTGAGAAAGCAGAATTAATATTTTCAGTTCAGAGACCCTTTGTCTCTGTTTTTCCGTACAGATGCTGCCAGAGCTGCTGATTTTCTCCAGCTATTTCTGTGTTTGTTTCAGATTTACAGCATATACAGTTTTTTGTTTCTTTGTTAACATAATTGTCAATCCTCACTAGAAAACTCAACAACGGCTATAGTGATCAGGGTTGTGTTCATGCTGCAGTGACATTGAAAAACTGTTGTCACCTCAGCAGAGAATTTTCCATTTCCAAGAATGCAGATCGAATGGTGGTATGAGATTCAACACAGCAGCAGATGTTAAGTTTACAACTTATGCTTCTGTGATACAGTTTACACATTTTTGTTTTTTAACACTGGATGTGATAAGTGACAAATCTCGCCAGGGAAGGATTATCTCAGTGATATATTTCTAATGGAAATTTTAAATGGACCTGTTTGTGAGTAATGTGAAGTCATATTGACAAACAGAATGTAAGCTTTAACCAGTTCAGGATTATCACTGGGATAGGATACATTATAACAGGTAGAAGCTAGGTACACAATAACACAACAATACAATGCAATTATGACAACACAAACTTAGATTTATATAACAACTTTACTGCTGTAAACTTCCCCAGGATCTTCACATAAGGGTTATTAGATTAGATTCCCTACAGTTTGGAAACAGGCCCTTTGTCCACACTGCCCCTTGAAGCATCCCACCCAGATCCATCCCCCTATAACCCACACACCCCTAAACACTACGGGCAATTTAGCTTGACCGATCCACCTAGCCTGCATATCTTTGGGCTGTGGGAGGAAACTGGAGCACCCAGAGAAAACCCACGCAGACACAGGGAGAATGTACAAACTCTGCACAGACAGTTGCTCAATGCTGGGCTTGAACCTGGGTCCCTAGCGCTGTGAGGCTGCAGTGCTAACCACTGAGCCACCATGCCACCCCCAAATGTTTGACACCAAGGACAAAATTAGAAGAGGTGACGAAAAGCTTGTTCCAGAAATGGACTTTAAGGTGTATCTTTTAAAAAAATGACAATCAGAGCTTGGAGAGCAAATTCCAGTGTTTAAGGCTTAAGTAGTTATACACATGGCAGCTAATAGTGTGGTGATTAAAATCAGAGGACACATTGAGATTGGAAGTGGAGGACTATGGATGCAATGAAGAGTAATTTGATTCAATAGTATGACAAATTCTACAAGAACCACTGACCCAATCAACACTACCAGACACATTTCTGAGGTGAAAACCCGCTCGCATAATGAAACAAAAAAGTAAGATAGCCAAAGAACTCACCCGATACATCCACACACGTCTCACTCATCAGCAAAATCAACCCAGACTGAAGGCCTACACCATCCAAATTCTTCAGTGAAGCACCGCCACGGCAAGTGGGAATGGCCAGCTGCAATTCAAAACACGTTTGTCCCCAGTGGTAGGCTTATTCTTCTCGAGACACAAAGTATCCAACTTAGCTAGCAGGGTGGAGAAGGTGGGTTAGTGACAGTGCAAGGCACCAAAAGTCAGGAAGTCTGATTAAAGTGTTTGTGTTTAAAGTTACTGTGTAGTTTCTAATTGCAATTAGTGTGTTGTGAAGAACTGATAGTGTCAGTTCACTGTTTTTTTTATCTCCTGTAATTTATTCACCTTTGTATTATTTCCCCATTAATTACATTTGCCTTTTATTTCTTGTGACATACACACCTTAATATTTAATAAATGCAGAGATTCTTTGCCCTGAAACCTCTGTCTACCTCCTTCTTCACTTCACATTCCTAAATTAAGTCTAGTGTCAGAGCCAGGGATCTGTGGAGGATCTGAACCATGTAAAACAGCAGCAGTTTTACTGATCACAACCAGAGCCCCTACAGCTCCTTCAACAAAGTCATTTTATATATCTTTCATCACAATTTATCAATAATAATCTCCATAATTTGGGCACATTTTTGAGGGTATCTGGCTGTGACAGTCTCTCTGGTATATCTGGTAGAAGAGATACCATTCAATCATCACTTTTTTCTTTGGTTCATATTTTCTTGAGCACATTCAGCTGTAATAAATATGGACATGTCTTCTGTCAGCTGCTTAAATATTCAATGAAGTTCTGCTCTCAGACTGTGGATAAGTCACATATTGTTGTAGAAGACTGCATCATTCAAACCTTACACAAGCAAGAATACCTTGAATCCTGAAATTCGTCAATCCCACAGCATGACTGGGATTGTAAAGAAGTCTTTGCAAAAGAAATGTGCTACAGTTGGTAACATTAAAGTATTTTTCATCCTAATTACCATCGGTTTAGCTTTGAGCCTTGGAGATGCGTAGGGATAAAATATACTATAGAAAAAGTAGTTTCCGTGTTTGAACGGGAACTTTACTTTTAAAAAGCCTGTTATCTCCTGCTTCTAGCTGCTTTCTTTATGCTCAATTTCTGCCTCTCAATGTCCTTGCTCAGGCTTGACTAATAACAGAGAACAGTTAACAGACACAGATAATGAAACATCAAACAATTGAGCACTGTGATTATCAATCTGAAATATTAACAGCTTCTCTTGCACTGATGCTGCCTGACCTATGGGGTATTTTTAGAATTTTTGCAGCTATTGGTGAATGCACTCCTGAAATGAAATGAAAATCGTATGAAATATAAACACAACACACAGACTTTATTCTTCTGACTGTGAGCCTATCCATATACTCTGAAAGGTCATCACTTTTGTGAAGAAGCAGATGACAAATTCAATAAGCTTTATTTGTTTGATTTTGAACACATAATTGGACAACATATGTCATTTTTAACATATTGGCAGAGTGGTAAGTTGCAAATTACACAAGTTGGAACACATAATTGCATCATCCCCATCCGATTTTGTCATGATGAAAATGACTCATGGTTCTAAAAAGCTTTGCACCTAAAATGTTTGTCAAACACTTTTGAAGAAGATAATTGCGATGCTAAAGATCACCGATGATGTCAGTGTCAAGCCATTACCACCAGCCTATCTAGCAAATATTTCAGCAGGGTGGTTGATGGAGAGACATAGAAAGAGAGACAGTGACTCGCTATCGGGTCATGTTGGGACAGCAGCATTTTGTCCTTAAGTTGGCTTATGGAGGCTCTTGTTTCAGCTCTTGGAATCAAGTTGCAAGTTAACGTAAAATGCATTTTTATTTTAAGTGTTTTGTAAGATGGAAGTTAATTTATATTACAAAAGAACTTCACGATGATATCAGTTCTCATCTGAAATAGCAACTTAGCATCAGGTCATGCAAAATATAGAAGCAATATTGCATAGTAAACAGTTTGTAAATACTTCTGGAAGTATATCATCATTCTGCTGTGCAAGATACAGTGTGGTGACAGAAATGAGTATGTAAGAGCAGCCAAGAGTCTAATAGAACATTGCGTATGGAATTGCTGAGTCTTCCAAGCAATGTAAGCAGATATTGCATTGCCGGTCATGACAAATTTATGAGTACTTAACTGTACAGCTGAGGGTTATTAACACCAACTCACTCTGTCCTTTCCCCAACTTACACGTACATTGCTTTAATTGTTTGGAATTATTTTTTCAATATGAATATCCCATTTTTGTCTGTCCAAATCAAGACTGGTGATCTGTACAATAACATAATTTTGGATGTTAAACATGAATGGGAACAACAGCGTGGAATTTTATGATTGTGAATTGTTCTTTTAAATGTAGAAGTATTCAGTAAAGACATTTTATAGTTGTACAATTGTCAATTGAGGCCATTAAAATGACATATTGTTACTTTTACAACAAAAATAAAAATTACCTCCCAGAGATTGGTCAATTTCTTGCCAGTGAAGATGGAAAATGAATGGAAGTTCTCAGATGCTTGGATATGCATTAGAATTTGAAAACAAATTCTGACATACATGGATATATATCGGTAAAATTATTTCAAAGGTGAAGTATCTAACCAAAAACCGAAAGAACTGCAGATGCTGTAAATCAGAACCACAAATAGAAATTGCCGGGAAAGCCTGAGCAGGTCTGGTAACTTCCATGGAGAGAAATCAGAGTTAACATTTTAGGTCAAGTGACGCAAACTTTCTGAGGAAGGGTCTCTCGACCTGAAACATCTAACATTTGTATTTCTTTTCTCTACTCTACAAGCTATTATAACTTGATTTAATACGAATTTTAGAAAGAAAAAGATTGTTCAACTTAATGTACTGGCTGTTGATTACCATAGCATAAGAAATAAGTCAGTTTCAGAGTGACAGCAACATTGGGTGGCATGATGGCTCAGTGGTTAGCTATGCTGCCTCACAGCACCAGGAACTGGAATTTGATTCCAGCCTTGGGAGATTGTCTGTGTGGATTTTGCACATTCTACTCTTGTCTGCGTGGGTTTCCTTCCACAGTCCAAAGACATGCAGGTTATATGGATAGACCGTGCTAAATTGCCCACAGTGTCGAGGAATATGGAGGGCATGATCGGTTCACCATAGTAAATGCAGGTTTACAAGAGATAGGGTGGATGGACGGGTTTGAGTGGGATGCTGTTCAGAAGGTCAGTATAGTCTTGAATGGACTGTATCCATACTGTATGATTTTGTTGACACACATTAGCAAAAGTCACCAAAGCCTTCAAATTTAATACAATAAAACGAACTAAACATTACAAGGCCAAAAACAGAAGTTGCCGGAAAAGATCAGCATGTGTTGCAGTATCTGTGAAGAAAAATCAGAGTTAACGTCTTGGGTCTGGTGACTCCTCATCAGAGCTGAAATGTTAATACTGATTTTTCTTCATAGATGCTGCCAGACCTGCTGAGCTTTCTTCACAACTGCTGTTTTTGTTCCTGATTTACAGCATCCACGGTCCTTTCAGTTTTTATTAAACATTACAAGACTTATTTCTCATCCCTTTAAGATTCCATGTAGAAAACAGTGAACACTCCCAACTGCTCCCCTGTTTTGTGCTTGGCTGATGCCATGCATTTTTACAGTGCATATGGATTTCTCTTAAAAACTATGTAGTCACTGCCACTTTAATTATCTGGATTGTCCTAGCATTCTGAAAATATCTGTCATTTAGAGTTGATCTGCATATTTTAATGCCTGCATTTCCAAAGCTACAATCAAACGCTATTTGCATTTGCGGATTGATTTTGGCCTCTGCAGACAAATGCCTGTCTTTTGTAGCTTTTCATTTTGTCCCTAAATCCCCAGTAACTTTACAAATAACCAGTAAGCGCATTTAACAATGTAGCCAATGGATTGTCTGGAGTATCTTTAACCACGCATCCTTTAATGCATTGAATGCCTGTAAGTCCAAACTGCCAAAATATTTTTAAAATACCTAACTGCGGATGACTTTATAATGACATGGTTTTTAATATATTTGATACTACTGGAACACTGCAAATCTGGTCTTATTTTAATAACAGTTACTTACTTGCTTTGCAATAGTTATGTAAGTATACCTGTAGCTTGCTTTTCTGATGCGTCTTGAAAATGCTCTGCACCTGAATTGATGACCTATTTTAATCATTAGAATTGATTTTTTTCAACCTCTACGATGAAAAAAAATGCATACAGAATCTTAAAACCTTTACAGATGGCTCAACGTAAAAGTCATCCATCATATTTGCAGAAAATGGGCAAAACGTATTCTCTTATTATTGAATTTTTCAAACCACATGCAAGGAACTTAAATAGGCTGCAGACAGATTACCGTGTATTGCATATCATGAATGGTGCTCATTACAATGATAATCAGGAAGCAGCAGCCCAGTGCATTCATGCACTGTTCAAGGGGACAATGCATCATTACCAAAATTCTTCATCTTGTTATTCTCTGCTTTTCACCAATCCATTAATAACAGGTAAAATATGTCACCACAGTCATCTGCTGCCCGGAAAACATACAAAGGGTTAGGAAGCATATTATGAAAATAGTATGTATCCAAAACTAAAGTCATTATCAATAGTTCCCATTATCACTCATCAATATCTCCATTTTCTAAATTTGTAACCTTATTCAGCAACTACAGATCATAGTAAAGAATAATTTAAGATATTACCACCTTTTCTCTCTTCCTGATGTGTTGCAGTGAGAGATTTTGCAAGTGTGGTATGGAAGATCCTGTCAGTTCTTGAGAATGGCATTGGCATTGATATGGCATTGACAATGTTGATGTATGGGGTTGCTTACTGTGGTATCTGTGCAGATAATAGACTTGTTTGGCACTGCTTGATGACTATACTTCAAGCGTTTCTCATGTGCCTGGGTGTTTCCCTGCAGTGTTGTCTCTTATATTACCTGATCTCCAACAGGAGAATATTGCAGAGGAAATGCAGAAGTTGCCCCTCTAGCAGCAAGCAAGCTGCTGGATGAGTTGACTATGATCAACAGTACACAAGCACTTCCTAAGTTTCCTTTTGTTTTACTCACCTTTACACCTGAATCAGGAAATTGAATGAATCAGGATAAAGGACATTAATTTCAAAACTATGGCCTCCAAATTTTCATTCCCACAGACTTGATGGGACATTTCACAAGATAGAAAAGAAGAAATTATTTTTGCTTAGTCCCTTTCATGCTATGCCTATCGTATTTTACAGCCAATGAAGTCTTTTTAATGTGAAGTTACTGTTATAATGTAGAAATTGTGATGACTGATCTTCATGCAACAAAGTCCTATAAGCAACAATAAAACATTAAAGATAAAAACTGAAAATGGATGCAGTAAATCAGAAACAGAAACAGAAGTTGCTGGAAAAACTCAGCAGGTCTGGCAGCAGGTGATTTTTCACAGATGCTGCCAGACTTGCGAAGATGTTATAGATGTTGATTGGAAAGTAAACAATGGCCAAAACACTGGATAGAAATTGGAAACAAAAATGGAAAGGGCTGAAGCAACTCAGTAGGTCTCTCGAACCCATACAGTTTAGAAACAGGCCATTTTGCCTAACACATCTACCCCAAGCCTCTGAAGAGCACCTCACTCAGATCCATCCCCCGACCCTATCTCTGCAACCCAATGTTTCCCATGGGGAATGCACCTGACCTGAACACTATGGGCAATTTAGCATGGTCAATTCACCTAACCCATACATCTTTAGACTGTAGAAGGAAACCAGAGTACCTGGTGGAAACCACACAGACACAGGGAGAATATGCAAACTCCACAGAGGCAGTCACTCAAGGAGTAGAACTGAACCTGGCTCCCTGGCATTGTGAGGCAGTAGTGCTCATCACTGTGCCACACTGGCAGCGTCCGTTGAGGGAAGGACAGAGTTAACATTTTGACTCAGGTGATCCTTGTCCCTTCTTCAGCACTTTCTGTTCCTGTTTCAGATTTCCAAAATCTGCATTTTTTTTTGCTTGTATCTTTGTTTTTTTAATGCTTGGAAGAAATTCACTTCTGAAAAACACAATCCTGAGATATTTTGCATTTGACTGAAAGAGATGATAGGCCTTCAGTTTAATTTATGATCTTAGAGCTTGTACCTTCAATAGTGTAGAAGTCCCTCCATACTGGAATGGAACTCAAAACATAATTATGAGCTGAAATTTCCTGTCTCAGGGTTTTGCATGCTAACACTGAGCCATACCCACTATTGCAATGCAATGTTTATTCCTTGATATTGTTGAGTGTTTTCTTTTCCCAAACATGTAGATCTTATTCCAGCCACTTTTTTTATAACCAAGAATTGTGCTGTGACATGCCAGCAACTGAACGCCTAATATGTCGGCTGAAATGGATTAATAACTCTACTAACAAAAGCAGTGAGAAGTATTTCAAACTAACTCTTTAAATTGCCTACTACTATGACAAAGTATAATTTCAGGGCAGATACTTGTCAAAAGTAATCGATCAGACACTGAGTAAAATGCGGGCAACTGTCCTGGAATATCGTTACTTAAACCTTTGTTATGCCTCAAAAAACAACAGCATGAATTTCCAATTGCTAGACAGTAATTCCTGCAGCAAAGATGGAACTGCACATCAGGAGGTAGCAGACTCCAATCAAATTTCCCGGGACATTGAAGATTCTCAGAGGGCAATTCCCCTTCACTTGAAATCCTCTGAAAGTATCCAGCTAGATTAAAGGATTTGGAGGGTTCGGCTGCAGTCAATTAAATAGCTCTCCAGGAAAGCTTGTCAAGTAGAAATCTAGTCTAAATCCTGGCTGACTCCAACTTATCACTTTTACCCCTAACAACACCAGCCCTAACTTCTTCTGGCCTAACTCAACAACCCCTTCTTTCATCAGGGCCTAACACCCCTGAGGAGCCTACAGCTGACATCAGTTCCCCAGCCTCCATCTTGATTTCAGCATGCCCCTCTCTCCCAAGAACCCACACTCCCACTTCCTGGGTCCCAACAAACCTCCTTTCTGCCTGGGACCAACACACAGCTCTTCCCACAGGACGTCTCTCTCTGCTCAGGACCTCAGGTCCATCTTACTCCCTTGGATGCAACATCCACCCTCTCAGCACCCAACACATTAATTCCCCACGGCCTGCCAACGGATTTGACACCCTTCTGGCCACCAGATTCAACACCAGCCTCTTTGCTCCAGGCCAGAAGGACACACACCCATCTCCACAAACTCAGGATTACCTTCTCCCCACCCCTGCAACCAAACAAGCCACCTCTGCCCAGCCACCAGTGCCAAAATCCCCCCTCACCTCTTCACAAGATTATATATTCTCCCCGTCCTCCCGATCTGACACCACCTCCTGCCAGGGGCTCAGCTTTTCTTTTCTCTTCCCTGAATCTTGATAGCCCTTGCCATCAGATCAAATTCCTCTTTGAACATAGAACATAGAAAAGTACAGCACAGTACAGGCCCTTCGGCCCACGATGTTGTGCCATGGAATAATCCAAATCTAAAAATAAAATAACCTAACCTGCATTCCCCTCAATTCACTGCTGTCCATGTGCATGTCCAGCAGCAGCTTAAACGTCACTAATGACTCTGCTTCCACGACTACCACAGGTAAACTATTCCATGCGCTCACAACTCTCTGGGTGAAGAACCTCCTTCTGACGTCTCCTCTATACCTTCCTCCTAACACCTTAAAATTATGACCCCTCGTGGCAGTCAATCCTGCCCTGGGGAAAAGTCTCTGGCTATCGACTCTATCCATGCCTCTCATTACCTTGTACACCTCGATCAGGTCACCTCTCTTCCTCCTTCTCTCCAGAGAGAAAAGTCCAAGCTCAGTCAACCTCTCCTTGTAAGACAAGCTCTCCAGTCCAGGCAGCATCCTGGTAAACTTCCTTTGCACCCTCTCCAAAGCCTCCACATCTTTCGTATAAGAGGGCGACCAGAACTGGACACAATATTCCAAGTGTGGTCTCACCAGGGTTTTGTAGAGCTACAGCATCACCTCGCGGCTCTTAAACTCGACCCCCCTGTTAATGAAAGCCAAAATACCATATGCTTTCTTAACGACCTTATCCACCTGGGTGGCAACTTTGAGGGAGCTATGCACTTGAACACCAAGATCCCGCTGTTCCTCCACACTGACCAGAATCCTGCCTTTAATCCTATAATTAGCATTTAAGTTCGACCTTCCAAAATACATCACTTTGCATTTATCCAGGTTGAACTCCATCTGCCATTTCTCAGCCCAGCTCTGCATACTGTCAATGTCTCGCTGAAGCATGCAATATCCCTCGATACTATCAATGGCACCTCCAACCTTTGTGTCATCAGCAAACATACTAACCCACTCCTCAACCTCCTCATCCAAGTCATTTATAAAAACTACAAAGAGCAGAGGCCCAAGAACAGAGCCCTGCAGGACACCACTCAGCACTGACCTCCAGGCAGAATACTTACCATCTACAACCACTCTCTGCCTCCTGTCAGCCAACCAATTCTGAACCCAGACAGCCAAATCACCCTGTATCCCATACCTCCTGACTTTATGAATGAGCCTGCCGTGGGGAACCTTATCAAATGCCTTGCTGAAGTCCATGTACACCATATCCACTGCTCGACCCTCGTCAACCTGTCTCGTGACTTCCTCAAAGAACTCAGTAAGATTTGTAAGGCATGACCTGCCCCTCACAAAGCCATGCTGACTCCCTTTAATCACGCTATGCTTTTCCAAATAGTCGTATTCCTATCCCTCAGAATTCTTTCCAAAACCTTGCTGACCACAGATGTAAGACTGACTGGTTTGTAATTTCCAGGGATTTCCCTATTCCCTTTCTTGAAAAGAGGAACAACATTTGCCTCCCTCCAATCTTCCAGTACAACTCCCGTGGAGAGTGAGGAAGCAGAGATCTTCACGGTGAGGTTAAAATTGTATCAGAGATAATGGAAACTGCAGATGCTGGAGATGCAGCTTGGCCTGCTATGTTCATCCAGCTCCACATTTTGTCATCTCGGATTCTCCAGCATCTGCAGTTCCCATGATCTCTGATACAATTTTAAGCTCACTGTGAAGCCTCTTCCAAGGATGCCTAACCTGAAGGAGTTACCCTCCTCCCTCCGGACCATCCTCAGGGGATCTCTCTCTCACTGCAACCTATCCCCTCCCTACCTCCCCCTCCCCATACTCTCGTCTCCACCTATCTTCTTCTCTATCCATCCTTGATCCGCCTTCCCCTCTCTCCCTATTTATTTCAGAACCCTCTTCCCCATCCCCCTTTTCTGATGAAGGGTCTAGACCCGAAAGGTCAGCTTTTGTGATCCTAAGATGCTGCTTGGCCTGCTGTGTTCATCCAGCTCCACACTTTGTTATCTTATATTAACTGATTTAATTTGATTTATGATTGTCCGATATAACAACGTGCAGTAAAAGTATTTTCATGCTTGCTAACCAGACAAATCATACCTTACCTAAATACATCAGGGTAATGGAACAGAATGCACAATATAATGTTACAGCTACAGAGGGGGTGTAGAGAAAGATCACCTCTAATATATGGCAGGTTCATTCATAAGTCTGATAACAGCCCGGAGAAGTTGATCTTAAATCTTTTGGCAAGTGTTTTCAAACTTTTGTATCTTTAGTCCGATGGGAGAGGGTGGAATGGAGTAGAACTGGGGTAGGAGAAGTCTTTAATTATGTTGTTTACTTTCCTGAGGCAACGGGATGTAGAAGGAGTCAATGGAAGGAAGACTGGTTTTCATGACGAACTGGGCTGTGTCACAACTCTCTGTAATTTCTTGCAGCCTTGGGCAGAGCAGTTGCTGTACCATGCTTTGATGCATCCGGACAGGAATGCTTTCGCTGCGGCATCTATAAAAATTAGTAAGCGTCATTGTAGGGATTATGTCATTAAGGAGATAGCGTAGACTGAACTTTTATATTTATTTAAAGACAAGTGTAAGGTGCTAAGCTTGAGATGTGATTCAAATGGTCCACCACTAGGTTTTGATCAAAACATGCTTTATTTTTACAACAGAGCTAGAACACACCAAAAAAAGCATAAATTTAACTCTTTTGAAATACTTAGCAGAATAATTTATTAGTTAAACACTAATCATCAACTGTCCCAATATAGGCTCTACCCCATAAACATAGCCTTGGGTAAAAATGCAACTCACCAAAATAGTTATGGTTCTTACAAGCAGTCTCTCTCCAGTCCAGAAGAAAGAAACAATCTACCTCTACTGATTTTTAAGGTGAAGCCTCACATCTAAAACTTCACTCTAGCAGCTTTCAGCAGTAGGCAGAAACCATCTCAAAGTACTAAAAGCAAAACTAAAAACCTTTGTGGGTCTGTGCGACCCAGATGCCACACAGTCGCATTTCTTTTGTCCTATTTTGAAACAAAAACCCTGAGGGAAAACTCAACAAGCTGACTGCTTGTCTGAAAGACCGTTCTGGCACCACTGTGGTAGCTCCTTTCTACAATAAAATCAGCACAGAATACCTCTCTTAAAGGTAGTACTGTCACACAAGGAACCTATCGATATAAAGTATGTTCTGTAATTCTGAAGGAGCCCTGATCAGAATCTTCTGTCAGAAATGTACAGCTGTATCTTAATGTAAAAGAAAAGTACAGAGACAATCTGAAAGTGATTGGTATGGTGTGATAGGGATTCTACGGTAAGGATTCTGTGGTACTCCACAGAAGATCCAGCCCAACATATTTTGCTATCAAAGTATATTATTTATGAATTAATAAAATTTGGGCATGATTCTATAATGTAAAAATTAACATAAATTTCCATGTGGAAAACATGAGATTATTATTTGTGAATTCTGGTCAATACATATTGATTATTTTTCATTGCATTCCAGAAATATTCAGGTTGAAAAATCTTTGCTGTTTTTATTTACATCGGTCCAGGATAATTACTGGGAAAAAGTTTGCAATTCTAATCCCAACACAATTTCACCAAAATTTCTTTCCTTTATAAAAGAATGTTTTCTCCCCAAGATTTGTATACAAACTAATCTGAATATTGCCAAAAATCTGCTAGATTTGCCAACGTAACCCAGCACTGCTTGAAATATAAATCTTTTAAGCAAGAAGTTTGTTTTCAAAGCTATTTGTTGAGATATTCAAGAGGGAATTTGCTAATGCCTTGAAGAATGTGGATAGGAATGGGTTAACCCCAAAATACAATCCTTTTAAATCAAAGCTTCAAACTATAATCTACTCTCTGTGAGTAAGACAACTTTGAATGTCTGAAACGGATATCAAAAAATTCAAAACAATTTAGTGGTTAAATATACATAACAGGTATATTTGTAAAAAAATAAATTCACCACCTTTCAAAGGTGGGATGTCGCCAAAACCAGCCCAGCTTGTCCCCACCTCCCTAACCTGTCCTTCCTCCTACCTATCCCCTCCTACTACCTCAAGCCCCACCCCCATCTCCTACCTACGAACCTCATCCCACCCCCTTGACCTGTCCGCCCTCCCTGGACTGACCTATCTCCTCCCTCCCTCTCCCTATTTCCCTCTCCACAAACACTCACCTTTACTGGCTCCATCCCCGCCTCTTTGACCGGTCTGTCTCCTTTCCACTTATCTTCTCCCCTGTCCATCTTCTACCCACCTCCCCCCTCTCTCTCCCTATTTATTTCAGATCCCCCTTCCCTTCCCCCATTTCTGAAGAAGGGTCTTGGCCCAAAACATCAGCTCTCCTGCTCCTCTGATGCTGCTTGGCCTGCTACATTCATCCAGCTCTACACCTTGTTATCTCAGATTCTCTGGCATCTACAGTTCCTACTATCTCTAATTGGTTATAAACTGTTTTGGAAAATGTTACAAAACAAAAATATACATTCTAATTGAAAAGTAGTTTTAAAAAATAATAGTAGGTTTACAGTATTTGACACAACATCACTTTAATTCAGTTGCTGATAATATTTGAAATTTGATGATAATAAATATGTAACTTGGTAAGGATCATGAAATACCGTAAGTAAGAATCTGGAAAGTTGAGCATGTAGATTTGGGATCAGATAAAATAATTGGGAAATTGCTTTGGAACAGCATACACTGAAAGGTGCACTGCAAGATTGCTTAGAATTCCTGAAGTGCTAACTAACTGCAAATTTCCTGGGAAATGTCTAATTTGGCAATTATCCTGCATTTGGAACCCTCCAAAGAAAACTACCACATTTAGAGTTAGAAGCTCATATTTCAGAGGGGTTCTGAATCACTTAGCCAGCGAGCAAACCCGGAAATTTAGCATTTGAGATCAGATTTGAGTCTGATTGATGCTGCTTGAACCAATGGTGTAATAATCATTCTTGTTTCTTTCCTGATATAGTGTGTTCTACTGAGCAAATGTTCTACTTTCTTGGAGAGGAGCACAACAGGTTTTTCCTTCCCATCTACACAAATCATCACATAACCATTTCAGAGATAATGGGAACTGCAGATGCTGGAGAATCCAAGATAACAAAGTGTGAAGCTGGATGAACACAGCAGGCCAAGCAGCATCTCAGGAGCACAAAAGCTGACGTTTTGGGCCTAGACCCTTCATCAGAGAGGGGGATGGGTGAGGGTTCTGGAATAAATAGGGAGAGAGGGGGAGGCGGACCGAAGATGGAGAGAAAACAAGATAGGTGGGGAGGTAGGGAGGGGATAGGTCAGTCCAGAAAAGACGGACAGGCCAAGTAGGTGGGATGAGGTTAGTAGGTAGGAAATGGAGGTGCGGCTTGAGGTGGGAGGAAGGGATGGGTGAGAGGAAGAACAGGTTAGGGAGGCAGAGACAGGCCTGGGCTAGTTTTGGGATGCAGTGGGGGGACGGGAAGAGCTGGGCTGCGTGTGTGATGCAGTGGGGGGAGGGGACAAACTGGGCTGGTTTTGGGATGCTGTGGGGGAAAGGGAGATTTTGAAGCTGATGAAGTCCACATTGATACCATTGGGCTGCAGGGTTCCCAAGCGGAATATGAGTTGCTGTTCCTGCAAACTTCGGGTGGCATCATTGTGGCACTGCAGGAGGCCCATGATGGACATGTCATCTGAGGAATGGGAGGGAGAGTTAAAATGGTTCACGACTGGGAGGTGCAGTTGTTTATTGCGAACCGAACGGAGGTGTTCTGCAAAGCGGTCCCAAAGCCTCCGCTTGGTTTCCCCAATGTAAGGGAAGCCACACCAGGTACAATGGATACAGTATACCACATTGGCAGATGTGCAGGTGAACCTCTGCTTAATATGAAAAGTCACATTGTGGCCTGGGATAGGGGTGAGGGAGGAGGTGTGGGGGCAAGTGTAGCACTTTCTGCGGTTGCAGGGGAAGGTGCCGGGTGTGGTGGGGTTGGAGGGGAGTGTGGAGTGAACAAGGGAGTCATGGAGAGAGTGGTCTCTCCGGAAAGCAGACAAGGTTGGGGATAGAAAAATGTCTTGGGTAATGGGGTCGGATTGTAGATGGCGGAAGTGTCAGAGGATGAGGCGTTGTATCCGGAGGTTGATGGGATGGTATGTGAGTATGAGGGGGATCCTCTTTGGGCGGTTGTGGCAGCGGCGGGGTGTGAGGGATGTGTTGCGGGAAATGCGGGAGACGTGGTCAAGGGCGTTCTCGACCACAGTGGAGGGAAAGTTGCAATCCTTGACGAACTTGGACATCTGGGATGTGCGGGAGTAAAATGCCTTATCCTGCGAGCCGATGCGGCGGAGGTGGAGGAATTGGAAATAGGGGATGGAATTTTTGCAGGAGGGTGGGTGGGAGGAGGTGTATTCTAGGTATCTGTGGGAGTCGGTGGGCTTGAAATGGACATCAGTTACAAGCTGGTTGCCTGAGATGGAGACTGAGAGGCCCAGGAAGGTAAGGGATGTGTTGGAGATTGCCCAGGTGAACTTGAGGTTGGAGTGGAATGTGTTGGTGAAGTGGATGAACTGTTCGAGCTCCTCTGGGCAGCAAGAGGCGGTGCCGATACAGTCATCAATGTAACGGAGGAAGAGGTGGGGTTTGGGGCCTGTGTAGTGCGGAAGAGGAACTGTTCCATGTAACCTACAAAGAGGCAGGCATAGCTTGGGCCCATGAGGGTACCCATGGCCACCCCCTTTGTCTGTAGAAAGTGGGAGGAATCAAAAGAGAAGTTGTTGAGGGTGAGGACGAGTTCGGCTAGGCGGATGAGGGTGTCGGTGGAGGGGGACTGGTTAGGCCTGCGGAACAGGAAGAAACGGAGGGCCTTGAGGCCATCTGCATCAGGAATACAGGTGTATAGGGACTGGACGTCCATGGTGAAAATGAGGTGTTGGGTGCCAGGGAATTGGAAGTTCTGGAGGAGGTGGAGGGCATGGGTGGTGTCACGGACGTAGGTAGGGAGTTCCTGGACCAAAGGGGAGAAAATGGAGTCCAGATAGGTGGAGATGAGTTCGGTGGGGCAGGAACAGACTGATACAAGGGGTCGACCAGGGCAGGCAGGTTTGTGGATTTTGGGAAGGAGATAGAAATGGGCCGTGCGCAGTTGGGGAACAATGAGGTTGGAGACTGGGTGGGAGGTCCCCTGAGGTGATGAGGTCATGAATGCTGTTGGAGATGATGGTTTGGTGCTCGGGGGTGGGGTCATGATCAAGGAGGCGGTAGGAGGAGGCGTCGGAGACTTGGCGTTTGGCCTCGGCGATGTAGAGGTCAGTGCGCCTTACTACCACTGCGCCACCCTTGTCTGCGGGTTTGATGGTGAGGTTGGGGTTGGAGCGGAGGGCTGCCCATTCTGCGGGGAAGAGGTTGGAGTGGGTGAGAGGGGTGGAGAGGTTGAGGCGGTTAATGTCTCGACGGCAGTTGGAGATGAAGAGGTCGACGGAGGGTAGGAGGCCTGGCGGTGGTGTCCAGGAGGAGGACTTGTATTGGAGGCAGGTGAAGGGGTCGGTGGAGGGAGGGTTAGGCTCCCGGTTGAAGACCTTAGTCTCCTTGGATCATTGAGCCAAATGAAGTGACTTTTGGAGAACTGCAGACATCCCAGATATTTCACTATCAGACTGATATTATTTTTCAAGTTATGAATTCTATATCTTGCCCATGTTGTCTGACAAATTTTATATTACTGTAAAGTAAGTGAAAAAGCTTACTATGGTTTTGTAACCATTTCTTTGGAATAGCTTTTTTTCCGTAAAAACAAAAGTAAGGATGTCAAAGTTAAGTGCAAAATTTTGATAACTGCTTAAAAAGGAGAGATAATGCTAAAAGTCTGCATAAATCCATTAAAGAGAGATGTTGGCAAGGCTATTAAGGACAAAAAAATGAATGGGTTATATGTTAAATTATTTCTTTATATCCATTTTCTCAGATAACTAAGATTTCAAACAACCTTTTTAGCAAATATTTCATTTAAGATCATTAACCTAAAATAAAAGTACGGAGTTTTAGAAGTAGCCTTTTGAAATTGGTTGGTAATCAGTTGAGAAGTTAGGGACAGATAAAGGAAACATTCTCTCGGGTGGAATGTGACAAGAGATGCTTCCTGCAATCTCTATTTGGGGTTGCAACCTCTCAGCATTTTTTGAACAGGATATGGCTGAAAAGTGATTTTACATTCATCCCCAAATCTGGTTGGACCATATATACCAGTTACAATCGAAAGTTATAGGTAAGTCTAAATGCCTTGAAGCTACTTTTCTGCCAATCAGTTTAGTAGACTCCTGTGATATTAATCACACTTCCATCTACATCAGCAGAGCAGAGGTTGAGAGGGGGAGAGCGTCACATTTCCAGAAATGACAAAAAGTGAGAACTTGTCCTGGACTTCCCACATAGAAGCACAGTCAAGAAGGCACAACAATGCGGCCTCTTGTGAGACCACCCACGCCCTCCACCTCCTCCAGAACTTCCAATTCCCTGGCACCCAACACCTCATTTTCACCATGGACGTCCAGTCCCTATACACCTGTATTCCTGATGCAGATGGCCTCAAGGCCCTCCGCTTCTTCCTGTCCCGCAGGCCAAACCAGTTCCCCTCCACTGACACCCTCATCCACCTAGCTGAACTCGTCCTCACCCTCAACAACTTCTCTTTTGATTCCTCCCACTTCCTACAGACAAAGGGGGTGGCCATGGGTACCCGCATGGGCCCAAGCTATGCCTGCCTCTTTGTAGGTTACATGGAACAGTCCCTCTTCCGCACCTACACAGGCCCCAAACCCCACCTCTTCCTCCGTTACATTGATGACTGTATCAGCACCGCCTCTTGCTCCCCAGAGGAGCTCGAACAATTCATCCACTTCACCAACAACTTCCACCCCAACCTCGAGTCCACCTGGGCCATCTCCAGCACATCCCTCACATTTCTGGACCTCTCAGTCTCCATCTCAGGTAACCAGCTTGTAACTGATGTCCATTTCAAGCCCACCGACTCCCACAGCTACCGAGAATACACCTACTCTCACCCACCCTCCTGCAAAAATTCCATCCCCTATTCCCAATTTCTCCGCCACTCTCTCTGTGAGTCCCTTGTCTGCTCCACACTCCCCTCCAACCCCACCACACCCGGCACCTTCCCCTGCAACTGCACGAAGTGCTACACTTGCCCCCACACCTCCTCCCTCACCCCTATCCCAGGCTCCAAGATGACATTCCACATTAAGCAGAGGTTCACCTGTACATCTGCTAATGTGGTTTACTGTATCCACTGTACCTGGTGTGGCTGCCTCTACATTGGGGAAACCAAGCGGAGGCTTTGGGACCGCTTTGAAGAATACTTCCGCTCGGTTCGCAATAAACAATTGCACCTCCTAGTCACGAACCATTTTAACTCTCCCTCCCATTCCTCAGACGACAAGTCCATGATGGGCCTCCTGCAGTGCCACAATGATGCCTCCCGAAGTTTGCAGGAACAGCAACTCATATTCCGCTTGGGAACCCTGCAGCCTAATTGTATCAATGTGGACTTCACAAGCTTCAAAATCTCCCCTTCCCCCACTGCATCACACAACCAGCCCAGCTCATTCCCTCCCCCCACTGCATCCCAAAACTAGCCCAGCCAGTCTCCGCCTCCCTAACCTGTTCTTCCTCTCACCCATCCCTTCCTCACACCTCAAGCCGCACCTCCATTTCCTACCTACTAACCTCACCCCGCCTCCTTGACCTGTCCATCTTCCCTGGACTGACCTATCCCGTCCCTACCTCCCCACCTATACTCTCCTCTCCACCTATCATCTTTTCTCTCCATCTTCGGTCCGCCTCCCCCTCTCTCCCTGTTTATTCCAGAACCCTCTCCCCATCCCCCTCTCTGATGAAGGGTCTAGGCCCGAAACGTCAGCTTTTGTGCTCCTAAGATGCTGCTTGGCCTGCTGTGTTCATCCAGCTTCACACTTTGTTATCTTGGATTCTCTAGCATTTGCAGTTCCCATTATCACCTCTTCTTCCACAGGTGGCTTAGGAAATTTGGCACATCCACAAGGATCTCACCAAATTTTGCAGATGTACCATAGCAAGCAGACTATCCAGGTACATAATGGCCTATTACATCAACTCCTCTGCCCGGACCATAGAAAACTGCAGAAGATTGTGTACACAGCCCAGACCATCACTGAAGCCAACCTTCCATCCATGGACTCCATTTACACTTCTTGCTGCTGCAGAATAGCTTCCAACATCATCAAAGACCCGCTCCACCCTGGTAATGCTGTCCTACAACCTCTTCTGTTTGGCATAAGATATAGAAGCTTGAGCACATTCACCAGCAGGTTCAAGAACGGCTTCTTCCTTGTAATTATTAGACTGATGAATGGACTCTCTAACTTCAAACAGTTGATCTTGCTTTGCACACCGCCTGTGCAGTGTAACCTGTCTGCCTCACTCTGACTAAGCACCCTATGATCTGTATGCCCTTGCTTACTGTGATCTGCCTGCCCTGTTCACAATCGAAGCTTTTTACTGTATCTAGGCACATGTGACTACAATCAATGCAATCAAATAAAATCTTGTTTTATTACCTGTTTTTAAACTGACTGCACATTCAATAAGGTTAGGAAAGAAAAATCAAAGGTACGCCATCTTCCCCCCACTTCACCAAACTCCCACACTGCCAAGTTCCAAAGAAATTCACTCTGTGGAGCCAGCTGCACACCATGCTGGCTGCACACTTTAGACCCTGAATTTTGACTGATTGTGACATAGATGAATCATAACTGCTCTGCTATATTTAAGAGATAATAGGAACTGCAGATGCTGGAGAATCCAAGATGACAAGGTGCAGAGCTGGATGAACATAGCAGGCCAAGTGGCATCTTAGGAGAAGAAAACCTGATGTTTCGGGCCTAAACCCTTCTAAACCCCTGTGATTGCAAGCCTAGTTAACACAAGCCCTCTTCATACATGCAATCCCAGAAATTAGCTGATTGGCTGGGCTCCCTCCAAGTATAATTTTTCTCAGGTAAGCATACAAAATCTGCAGACAATACTGTAGCTACAGAAGTTATCTTTGTTCCTGTACTCAAAGCCTCTTGCAATGAAGGCCATCATACCACTTGCCTTCCAAACTGCTTGCTGCACTTGCAAATTTGCTTCAATGACTGGTGCACAAGTGACAGGTTGGTCACTTGCACACATCAACATCCCCAAAATGTTGAAATGAAACTTTGCCATTCTGCTTTTGTTGCTGATGTGGATAACTTCAAACTTATTCATGCTAATATCATAGCTGCCATGTATTTGCTCATTCACTAAACGTGCCTAAGACATCTGAAGCCTCTTTACTTTCTGATCGCACTCACAACTCCTCCTAGTTTTGTGGAAATAGTAACTTACATCCCTCAAACAGATCTTTGCTATCTGTTATGAATTATATTGTATATTCACAACATGGCAGAGCTATGCCACCGATTCCTGTGATGTCCAAATAATCAAAACCTTCCACAATGAAAAGATCCAATTATTCCTCCGGTCAAGACCATAGCATTTTTATTTTTCATTGTGGAATGTGAAAAGAACTTTTAAAGTCAAGGAATGCTAAAGGACTATACATGCTTTTGAAAGTAAGAAGTAAGCTGCTTTCATTGATACCTTTCATGTTTAAGCCTAAAAATAATTTCAGACTTTTCAGAATCCAGATATTATGGTTACGAGTATAAATATTATTTCAAAAAATACCCATCAAACAGTTAATATAATATTGTCTAACTGTTTAAATGTTAACAGATGTTAATAATATGCAAATATATTGTTTTCAGCTCTGTTGTTTAAATCGTACTCAACAAAGATGAAAAAGAATGGATAAACCTACAGACACACCTCTAGCAATATCTTACCTAATGTCTTCAAATATTATGGTTGGCTTTCCAAAAAAGAAACTTTGCAGCAACTTTTTTTTATATGTTTTAACATTAACTGCAAAATTTTAATACCAACATCAAGGATTAATAATTAACATTTTACTATAATACATCCCAAATCATAATTCATGTTGCTAACAATGCCATAGGCACCAGAAGGAAAGGCATTCTGCATAGTCAATATGCTATGTACCAAATTAAAAAGCAAAACTTCAAAGGTAATAATCATTGGATTATTCCCTGAACCACAAGAAAGTTGGTAGGGGACAAAAAGATGAGTGAAATGAATGCATGGCTCCAAAGATGGTGTGGGAGAAGTGGGTTCCAGTCTGTTAGGCATTGACACCAGGGGAGTGATTTAAAGTTTAGAAAATAAGAGGACAAAGCTATAGGCTGTGTATCCGAATGCTTGTAGCAGATTCAGACAAAACAGATGAACTGATTGAGCAAGTAGCAATAGATATAATCTTATAGCCATTACAGAGCCAGGACTACAGGACACTATGTATTATGAACTTAATATTAAAGGATACAGTTAATTTAGGAAGCTGAGAAGTTTTGAAAAGGTGAAGGGCTGACTATGTTAGTTAATCATGGCATTAGCACAATGGAGAGGGTAGCCTAAGTTTAGAAATGAGGAAGTAGAGTAGGCTTGTGTCCAGATGAGAAACGATAAAGGCAAGAAGTCACCTGTGTGAGGCATGTACAGGCCCCTGAACTGTTCATCAAGTGTTTTCAGAATAGTTTCTGTGAAAAATATCTTCTGGAGCCAACCAGAGAGTGGTCTATTCTAAAGCTGATATCGTGCAGGTAGGTTTAATTAATGATCTCATAGTGAAGGTGTCCCTAAGTAGCAGTGATCATAAGTATCAGAGATAATGGGAACTGCAGATGCTGGAGATTCCAAGATAATAAAATGTGAGGCTGGATGAACACAGCAGGCCAAGCAGCATCTCAGGAGCACAAAAGCTGACGTTTCGGGCCTAGACCCTTCATCAGAGAGGGTGATGAAGGGGTCTGATGAAGGGTCTAGGCCCGAAACGTCAGCTTTTGTGCTCCTGAGATGCTGCTTGGCCTGCTGTGTTCATCCAGCCTCACATTTTATTATCTAGTGATCATAAGTAATTGAATTTTACATTAAGTTTGAGGCAGAGAGATATGAACCTGATTAGTATTTTAAACTAAATTGAGGACAATTATCAGGGTACAAAAACAGTACTAGCTAAAATAAACAGGAGAATTAAGCCATTTGAGATATAATGGTTGATATTTAAGGGGATATTTCAACATATATACATTCCAATTTGAAGGAAAAATTCTAAACCAACATCCATGATTAACTAAAAATGTTAAAGATAACATCAGACTAGAGAAAATGTATATAATTGTGCTAAAGTGTTGGTAGGTCAAAAGAAAAAGAAAACTAAGGTTGATTGAAAGATTAACATAATAGAAAATTAACTAGAAAGCTAAAATTTACATTAAGAGTTTTATAGGTATTTATAAAGGAGAAAAGTTAACAAAGTGAATGTTCATTAGAAAGTGATTTTGGGGAATTAATTGCGATAGGTGTTTTACATCAAACTGCACTACCGATGTACAAGTAACATCCAGAGCCATCGATAAGACAAGACTAAGACAAGAAATGAAAGTGGGAGAGGAAACCAGAAAATTACAAGCACCAGGTAAGTAGTACTGAACAAATTAATGGTAATCAGCAGAATTAACACAGTTTTGTGAAAGGGCTTTCATGTGCAGAAAACCGAGAGCAGAAATGCTCCAACACTTTAAAAAAGGCAGAAGTGAGCCATTTTCTGTGTTGACAAGATGTGATGAAAGATGTGCTACAACGATCATTGCTGGGCCCTCAACCTTTTACAATTGGCAGAGATGACTTAAATTGCATTGTATCTGCTGGAGTCTAAAAGAGTAAAACGTGTCTTGATTGAAACCTGTAAGATCTGAGGAGCCTTGTCAGGGCTGGAGCATGTGCCAAAGTGCTTTGCAACAATGAAGTGCTTTTGAGGAAGAGTCACTTATAATGTTGGAAATATGACAGCCACTTTGTTAGGGTCCACATAATCATGATCAAATAATCAGATCAACATAATGTCTCACATATGTGAAAAAGATTTTAAGAAAAAAACAATTAGAATTCTCTTTAAAACATCAAAATAGGACAGAATTTAACAAAATGGAGTACTAATTAATCTAATAAAAATGACAATATCTATGTGAGTAACATTGCTGGGGTTTACTGGAAATGTTAATTCAAGTTTGGAATAGTCTGAACTTCTAACAGGAATCATTCCTCCGTGATCTCATGAATAAGTAGCTCCTGTGGTTCTGAAAAATGCTAATTGCTGAATAAGCCTTATTTTAATCAATAATGAGTGTTCCTTTGAAGCTAACAGCTTGAGAACAGAATATTCTTACGAACAGAGGGAAATACTTTAAATATATAGCTTACTATGGCAAACCAATTTAAACATTTAGCAATAGCATTGAAATTATAGAAGCTAATAAAGATGATTTAAACCTTTTTCTCTTTAAATTCATTGTCATTTGAAATACCTCATACAAACTTTCCACAGACTGCACATAAATTGAACTTTTTCAATTATTTTGTTCTTAATTATTGATGACATTGTATTAATTGACAGGATTTTGCTTTGGGTCAAGTACACTCCAGATAATCAGCAATGCTGAGTTCCTTGTAAAATTTCATTTGTGACTATGCTGAATCTCAGCTTCTTAAAAACATTGTTGGAATGTTGGAATGGGCAGGGTCTTCTGCTGATCGTAACAGCAGGAGACAAGACAATGGAATGTCCTAACTAAGTGGAGGCCATAATTCAACTTCCCAGTGGAGAATGAAACTATGGTATTGACTTGAGGGGAATTGAATGTGAGTTGAATTTCCAGTGGCAAGTGTCAGCAAGTCCTTTTGCATGCATTTATATGTCATGCATACTCAGATAGAGGCAACCTTGCCAGAATTAAATTCCCCGTCTCAATCTGCAAGCAAGCAATAGCCTCTTCGGGCACAGGACTGTATATCAGAGGTGTTCAGCAGGAGAGATAGATAACTAACTGGAGATGGAGTGAGCAGCCACTGTTTGCTTACTCCTGAGGGATTATTGTTCCAGGAAATGATGATTGAGTTTGGGAAAAAGTAGACTAAGTGACATAGGGCAGTGCAGGGACCAGTGTACCTGCCCCATACCCTCTTGCTCCCTGCCATTTGAACCCACAAACTCAGAATTTAGCTTGAATCTCAGGATCACCAACATTACAATTATGCCACCACCTGTCTGTTAGAATTATTACGCTGTCCCTTTAGCCAGCTTGTTGTATTCACCTTTAACCTCCTTCCTGTTTGAGGAACCTAACATTGGTAGCACAGGCTCTGCACTTTAGAACCGTAATACACCCACTGCCCTTGGCCAGAAAGTGCACCCACCCTCCCCCGACTCCCCCCACCCATTCATAGGGCCATAACAATTTGAACAAGAAATTTCCCTCCCTCACTGCAAACTTGCGGTCTACCATGTTGTGTGATACTAAAATAAAAACAAATGGGACAGGTTTCGAACAAATACAGCAGCTCAAAATTGGGCATTCTTGAGGCACTGTCGGCCATCAGCATCCTGCAGATTGTGTTCAACCACATTCAGTACCCACATGGTCCAGCAAATCCTCCACCCTCCCATTACCATTAAGCTGAGCAATCAACATGGTTCAATGAAGAATGGGCCAGGACATTCCAGGGACAGCGCCAGGCATGCTTACAGATGTGACCTAATGAAGCTACAACACAAATCAATACTATCCAGCTGTGATAGCATGGAATACACTGAGCTAAGCTGTCCTGAAATAAATGTATCAGATTTAAGCTTTCCAGTTTCACCATAGCTGATTGTAAATGGCAGTAAATAATAAATACTATGCTGCACAAATAAAGGCAAAGTCCACAAATTCCTAGAGGACCATAGGACAGCTCTTTCAATAAGGAAATACGATACTCCGAAGCAAGGAGCAAGTTTGAGAAGCCAAGACCGTTAACATAACATCCACTAATGAAAGAATTGAATTGGTAGTGTTGTTGGTATCATGCTACTTCACAAACAAGCTATTCAGCCAACTGAGCTAAACAATCTCCTAAGTTATCTGGTGATTGTACACCAATCTGGAGAGGTAGTTGTTAGCAGGCAGAAGGCCTTTGACACAGTAACTGGTCCAAAGTTCATAGAACAATCAGCTACTTGGTGCTTCCCAAAGTTCCGTTCATATACATCCCTTAGCTCCACCTCATCTGCATTTCATGTTTAAAATAGATCTTGTCCCATTTCAGTCTGCAAACAAAAATACAGAAAATTAAAAAGATATGCCTTTTGCACTTAATTGACAACTTGGTTGGCTTTTTGCTCATTCCTGTCACTCAGAAGTTGCCCAATCATCATTGTGGAAATTTTCTTCCTAGCTTTCTTTATACAAGCTTAGTGTGCCATACATTGGTTTGATTTGTCATGATCAGTAATGATCTCATATGATCTGGGCTGGTTGCCTATTCCCAAAACCATTGACGTTATCCAAGTTTTTGGATTTGGATTTTTATTTGTAATCTCTGACCAGTGTAAAGTTTTAGTAACTTTATTTCTGCTTACTTATCGTGTATCTCTTTCACTCTTCTGTCTTTGAAGAAGAATTTCCTGTATCATGGAATGGTTAGACAATTCATTACTTGGCTGAGGATGGCAACCCACTATTAATTGGTGTTATATGGAAGTGCAGCAATGCAATTTGAAAACCTTTCTTTGTTGCTCAGTACTTAATTACTATTGATTTGATTGTATATACCATTGTTCTGATAGGCCAATTGATTTGGATAGTAGAGTGATGATGTAATATGAGTCATTCGCTACTTAAAAATATTTCTTGAAATGCTTTACCAGTGAACTGCAGTCAGTCGCCACATACTAAATAAACTGAGGCCCTAAACAAACTGAAAATACTGGCCACCTAGTCAACAATGGATGTACTAAGTGTGTTGTCAAGTTATCGAACAATTGGATATTTAAAGAAATAATCAAACTGAAGGATGTACTTTTCCCCAAGTTGTGTGAGGAAGGTGCTTGTTAATTTCATCCAATCAGTTGATGGATACTTCACAATTCTTATAGTTGCTGATTGCAACTATTTTCACTTACTTTGGCCAAAATGTGAAACATAAAATGCTTTTTAGGAGTTAATCAGAAATTTCTCACTGTATCTTACAAGACTAACCTCATTGACTAGCTAACTTGCCCTAAACTAGTTATCAGTATAGAATTCTATCCCCTATCCTACTATACACCATTCCCAGAACAACCCACCACTTACTGATATCTGCCAAAACTTCAGCAGGTTCACAATTCTTAAAAACCCATCATGGCCACAAACAAGTGCTCTCATCCAAAACTACCCTGCTTAGTTATTGGCATTTGCAGACAGTACATCCGGCAGACAGGAGGAAATTTTCATTTCATGTGCAGAAAAGGACCTGGAGGGATCTGAAAGGGAGATGGACATGGCCATCCTCTTCCCCCAGGAGCAGCTGAGGTTGCCATGACACCAGAGCATGCCAGTCTAGTCTGAGTTTGCCACCCAAGTTAGTGCATCTGGAGAAACGCCAAATAATGTCAGAAGGAAAAAGTCAGTGACATCAAATACCCCAGTTAAGTGCCACCATCCAGTCTTGGATAGCTCACATTCACCCTGTCTCTACTATTGTACCCACCTCCTATCAAGGTACATACTGAACACACTCATTATTGCTTGCAACATCTTCCCCACTTCCTGTCACCCACCGTAATCTCAGATGCCATCAGCTCTGCAATCCCTCTGTGCCACCTGTTCACTCACTCTGGATACCTCCCCACTAGCACCAAAAGTAACATTTGAGTCCTCCCCACTTTCATTTCTCATATTACCAGCCTTTCTCTTATTCCAGGAGCAAAACAGCCCACAATCAGAAAAGAAGTCTCAAGAAAGTTGCCCAACATTCAACTCCTTACCCTTCTTATAGAGTGCATCCAGACTCTGTCCTCCACAAGCAACTGACTGACACATATAGTGCCAGGACATCTTGACTGAAGATGAGATCCAGTCACTCAACTGTAGCTTTCTGACAACCATATTTTTTGTGTCTATACCACAGCAAGACAACACAGAAGTAATATGAGAGCCAAGAATATCTGGTCACAAGGGCAAAGTGCCAAAAGGCAAGGAAATGTATGACAGAGATGCTGGGATCCTCCGGGTAGAAAGAAAGGGAAAAACCTGGCTCATGTGTGACCAGACATTCCTTTCTTTAAACTGAAGTATTAAATTCCAAGTACTGTGTTTCATCATATTCCATGAATGTTTTGGACTTTTGAAGGAGGGGTTTGAAGATTAAAAACATTGAAATGAAACAGAAATGTTTTTCAGAGTAAGCATGAGATACTTATTGTGCAATGTTAGGATGCAAAATGTTCATTATTAGATGTAAGTATAATTTGCCAGAAATATATTTCTCGGAAATTTTTCTCATGAAAAATATGATTAACGAAATAGTTAATTTTAAAAATCTGTAAATGGTCAAAATCTGAACTGTTAACAGAAACATCTGGAAATAAACAGCAGATTAGCAAACATTTATTAAAAAGTCTGGACATTTTTCGTTCAACCAGAACTATTTATTAGAACTCTATATTAATATAGAGTTACAATCAATAGAAATTGGGCTTTTGTTGCTGTGTCCTTCCAGTATTAACGATTGATTACCTAAATGTCCTACTTCGTGCATTCCATCCCAGTTGCAATAAATCACAACAGTCCATTTATCTGCCTAATGACTTGTATATCATACTAATTTTTTGTGATTCATTTGGTGTGGCATGGTGGCTCAGTAGTTACCACTGCTGCCTCCCGGGACCAGGGACCTGGGTTTGATTCCAGCCTTGGGTAATTGCCTATGTGAAGGTTGCAGATTCTTTCCCATGACTACGTGGGCCTCTTTTGGGTGCTCTGGTTTCCTCCTGGAGTCCAAAGATGCGGACATTAGGTGAATTGGCTATGTTAAGTTGCACGATGTGTCCAGGGATGGTAGTCTAGGTAGTTTAGCCATGGAAAATACATAGTTACAGGACAGGGTGGGGTGGTGTATCCAGGTGGAATGGTTAGCATGGACTCAATGAGCCAAATGGCTTGCTTCCACACTGTTATGACTTTCGGATCCCTTTTTGCCGCAGAGTTCTACAATCTCGCCAGTGAACTAACGCATTGCTTTTCCATTGTAAATTCCCATTGTAATTATAAATGCCTCTAAGAAACTTCTACGAACTATCAGAAATCAAAAGTTTTGGTTATTGTTTTAAGTATTGATTGTAATCTGAGATACTTTTGTGAAGAATGTTTGAAGCAAGTATAAATTGTGAGGGTATGATCAGCCCACAGATGTTCTCTGAATCCAAACATATGACCAATGGAATAACATTAAGTGGCTATGTGGCACTGAATATGTTCTCACTGAAGAGAAAGCAAAGCCTTGGCATTGTCACTTATAAAGTCATTGAGTTAAACAGCACGGAAACATATCCTTCGGTCCAACTCTTTTGGACCAACCAGACATCCCAATCTGATCTAGTACCATTTGCCAGTTTGGCCCATATCACTCTAAACTCTTTCTATTCATATACCCATCCATATGCATTTTAAATGTTGTAATCATACCAGCCTTCACCACTTCCAATGGCAGCTCATTCCATACATGCACTATCATCTGTATGAAAAAGTGACACTTCAGGTCCTTTTTAAATCTTTCCCTTCTCACCTTAAACCTATACTCTCTAATTTTGTACTGCCCTACCATAGGAAAAAGACCTTGGCTATTCACCCTATCCATGCTCTCATGATTTTACAAAATCCTATAAGGTTGCCCCACAGTTTCCTACACTCCAGGGAAAAGTGCTTCATCCTATTCAGCCTCTCCCTATAATTCAAACACTCCAGTTCTGACAACATCCTTCTAAATCTTTTCCACACTCTTTCAAGTTTAACAATATCCTTCTTATTGAAGTGTGACCAAAATTATATGCAGTATTCTAGAAGTGGCCTCACTGATGCCCTGCACAGCTGCAATATGATGTCCAAACTCCCATACTCAATGTTCTACCACTCTGCCTACCTGGTACTCCACTTGCAAGGAACTATGCTCCTCCAACTAAAAATAAAATCAGAAGCAAGTATTTTGTGAACTGAATGTTCATCATTTGGATTTGATGAAGGTTTGGATCTTCTAATATGCTTCATGGATGAAATTTACCAGTAAGATGAACTAGTAGAAGCAGACAAAGCATGCTGAGACTTTGACAGATTTTGTAAGATGGATAGTCATCCCATAGAGGAATATAGCATTAATTTAAGCAGATGGCATAAAGGATTCAGAAATCAATTTAGAGATTCAATTCAATTTCAATGCCTGCTGGATTTTGCTCAGATATTGCATACAAATAGACTTTTGGTCCAAACTGATATTAGATTTTCAGTCATGGATCAAATGTCTGCTGCTTTTGTATTGCGCACTGGTGTGCTGAGCTCCCCTGTCATTAATGATAAGGATGTTATGAATCGTCCTTCTCCAGTGAGTTTTTTAATTGTCCACCACCATTCATGACTTGATATGCACTTGACAGGCATGTAGATTCACCATGGCACCTTATCTTTTAGGTATACCTGGTACTCTTCCTTGCATACCCTTCTGCACTCTTCATTGGACCAGGGTTGATTAGGATGATGTTTCAAAGGTAATAACATTGTTGTGGATCTGAAATCACACGCAGGCCTAACCTGAGCAGCATTACAAACTATTCACTGGACTCGTTTGAGTGCACATGACGATAAATGCTATTCTAATCTATTCTACCCTATATTATTCTATATTATTCTATTCTATTCTATGCAACTGATACCAAAGGAAGCTGTCCTAGTCCATTGTGAGTGTTCCACTTGGCCAAGACTTTAACAAAGTAGTAGGTGCAGACCAAAGAGGTAGGAAAAAGAAACATGTTCACTTTATACTTTATAGATATGTCAGCTAGATTCACATTTTCTACAGTGATACATGGTTGGATGAAAGGACGATTGTTAAAGTCCTAAATAGGGATTGGACTGGAGTCACAAAGCTAATTTTCTGGCTGACAACAGAGCAGGGATATGCTAATGACAATTTTAAAGATGTGTGGAAATATGAACATCATAGTCATGAAGATTACAGCCAACTGTTCTTTCAGCACTTCATTTTTTGCAAGAAATCGTGATGTGGAGGGGTCGGTGTTGGACTAGGGTGGATAAGGTCAGAAAGCACATGACACCAGGTTTATTTGAAAACACAAGTTTTCAGAGCATTGCCCCTTTGTCAGGTGAAGTGAGAAAGCACACGGAACACAGAATTGATAAGTAAAAGATCAAAGGGTCATACAACTGATAAGGATGTACAAACCTAAGATACTGTTTAATCTTGAAACAATAAGGAGATTTTAATTGATTAATATGTATAGGTAAATCACCGAATTTCTTTCAAGTCATTGTCATAAGAGAAGGTTTCATCAGTGTAAAGAAGAAACATTGGAGGTCAGACAATGCATGTTAGATGAGGGGCCTTGTTTAGAATCTCTTTATATTTTGGCTTGAAGTCAGACTGGTTTTATTTCTAAAGCAGAAATTTATAAAACACCACATTCACTGGCTGTCTATAAATTTTGTGCTTTTTGAACAAAATAGAATGTATCTGCAAATACAAGTTCACCCCATAGATTTGTGTGTGTGGTGGGGGAGGTGGTGGTGAAGAGAGAGAGTGTGTGTGTGTGAGGGAGGGAGGGTTAGAAAAAAACCAATCTGACTCCAAAGCAAAACACGTAGAGATCGTAAACAAAGCCTTTCACCTAAAATGTCACCTTTCCTTTATAAAACCTTTAGTTCTCACTGGACAGTGACTTGAAAGGAATTCCAGGATATACATATATGTATTAATCAGTTAAAACCTCTTAACAGATTAAAGATTTGACAGCATCTTAGGTTTGTTTAATATGTCCTCATCAGTGGTGTGACCCTTTCATTTTTTGTTTATAAATTCTGTGTTCTGTGCTCTTCTTTGTCACTTCACCTGACACCGGACTGCTCTCCAAGAGTCTGTTTGCTAATAAACCTGTTGGACTATAACCTGGTGTCATGTGATTTCTGATCTTGCAAGAAATCACATAATGAATGGTTAGATAGTGCAAAAGATCTTAACTTGTGGATTGGTTGTTCAGAAAGCAATTACACACAATGGTTGGTCCATGCAATTATCTTATTTCCAATGGATGAAGGCTCCTTGTCAATTGTCAAATGAGGGAAAACTCAAAATTGTCTTCAGCTGTGTGATACTCCCCGTTTTCTGCAAGGAATGACAATTAGTTTCATCTTATTTTCTGTACTCTTGAATTATTTGCATGCATGGAGAAGAGCATTCATCAAGGCTGGCTTCTCATCAAAAATTCAGACAACTTTAAGGCATCATATAAGACTATCCAAGACAAATTTTAATCTTGGAGATTTCGTATACTAAAGAAGAAAGGCACGAAAGAGTGAAAGGCTCAGGGTAAAATGATAGGATGTGGTGTAAAACAGAGTTTATCCAACATGGTAGATGAACTATTAAGTTCCATTCTTCCCACTTATTATGATCAATTAAATGCATGCAATGGACCAAGAACAAAGTGATCCACAAGCTGATAATGGTAGGAATGCATTCACACCTTAACTTGACTCTTAATTCATCCCACTGTGCCTGTACTAGTTCTTCGAATTAACTTCATTACCTACTGCCAATTTCTTGGTTGTTGCTCATATTCTTACACATTATATCTATCCAAGCAACATCTAAATACCCTCTGGAGTACCTCAGTTGAACCTGTCTCCACCATACTGCCAGGCAGTGCATTCCATACCCTAACTATATACTGTATAAAAAAGTTATTTTTCTCACATCACATTTGCTTCTTTTGCAAATCAGTATAAATTTGTGACCTCTGGCTCTTGGTCCTTTCAAGAGTGGGAATAGTTTCTTTCTATCAACTATATCAATCCCAGTTGTGATGTTGAAAGCCTCTCTCAAAACTTTATGTTCATGGATTTACATTTCCCAGGCCAGGGGAAACACTTTCTCCACATTTAACCTGTCAATTTCCTTCAGAATACTTTATGTTTCAATGTGATCATTTTTCAAGCTTCAGGAAATATAGGTCTGGCCTACTCAACCTCTCCACAAAGGACAATTTCATACTTTCAGGAACCAGCCTTGTTGTTCTCTTATTGCACTCTTTCTCGTCTAACCGATGATAGTATGGTTAATCATGGCAAAGACTGCAGACAGGTCAATAAAGATGAGGCATGAAAGTTTAGCTTTGCCACAGTCACGTTAGCTGTCTTCCGTAGGAGCTGTTTTAGTACTGTAATCAGAAGAGTATCTGGAGGGATTTGAATCTGAAGTTCTGGGTAACAAAAGCTCACCTTCAGGAAGAAGAGACAAAAATTAGAAATTGCTGGAAAAGTTCAGCATTTCTGGCTGCATCTGTGGACAGAAATCAAAGGTAATGTTTCGAGTCGAGTGACCCTTTCTCGGAACTTCAGGAAGAAGAGGCTTATCAACCCATTTGTGAGCTATGAACAGGAATGGGTGGTTGGAGAAGCTGTTTGCAATGATGGAGGAGTCAAATAATGTTTTTTTAGGAGTATGTCAAATATCGCAGATTTAAAGAAGGGGAGGCAACATTTTAAGAGACGAAATCTAACCAACATCTAACAAGGCACCAAATGAGGAAGTATGCCAATAAGCAGTTTAACAGGGAAAGAGCTGAGGGAACAGAAGGTCAGACAAGACAAGCTCAGAGAGATAATGAGGTGAAATAGGAGGAAAAAAGAAAGCAATACAAATTCAGAGATAGTGTGGGGAACACCATCAGAGGATGGTCAACCTGGTGACTTGGGGAATGATAGAATATGGCAGAGATAACTGATCAGTTTATCTCAACCTCAGTAACAAAGAAATTCATGATCTCTTCCCACTTATTGTCAGAGACAGTTTGAAGGACATGGGGAGAGGGATTGAAAAAGTTGCTTTGCAGTGCTGAAAAGAAGTTGGGAGTTATCGGGAATAGAACAAAATGGAATTAAATGGTACATTTACAGTTATAACAAGACAGGCATTTACAACTTCGTCAAAGATAAAGATGACGGAACAGAAGATTGTTTGCTGCAGACACAAAATTAGATGGAAAAGTAAATGGTGAGGAAGATACAAACAGGCTAGGGATACAGAAAGGTTGGGTAAGTTGCCAAGAACACGACAGCTGAAAATCAGTGCGGCAAAGCTATCCATTTTACTAAGAAAAGTACAAAAGCAGAAGATCTTTTTTAAATTAAGAAGAGACGAGGCAATGTTTGCATGCAGAGCGACTTGAAAGTCCTTGTGCATAAATTACAGCAAGTTAATATGCAGGTACAGCAAGCAATTAAGAAAGGAAATGGCATGTTTGCTTTTGTTACAAAGGGATTAGTGTATAAGATTAAAGAAGCTGTACTATAATTATGCAGGGCATTGGTGGGACAGACAGTTCTGTTCTCCTTCCCTGAGCAAGGACACGGTTAGACGAGAAAGAGTGCAATAAGAGAACATGAGGCTGGTTCCTGAAATTATAAAATTTGCCTTTGCGAAGTGGTTGTGTAGACCAGACCTATATTTCCTGAAGTTTGAAAAATGATCAAATTGAAACATAAAGTATTCTGAAGGAAATTGACATGTTAGATGTGGAGAAAGTGTTTCCCCTGGCTTGGGAAATGTAAATCAATGAACATAAAGTTTAGGAGCAGGATTAGGTCGTTCTATCCCTCAAACCTGCTCCACCATTCAATGTGGCTGACCTGTTTGTGATTCTAATTCCAATTTCCCTGCCAAACAACAATCTGTCAACGTCCACATTAAAATATTTAATGAACCCACCTCTACAACTTTCCGAGGCAGTTGTAAAACACCGAGAGAAAGAGGATTATCCTCATTTAAGACATAAGACATGAGACATAGGAGTGGAAGTAAGGCCATTTGGCCTATCGAGTCCACTCCACCATTTAATCATGGCTGATGGGCATTTCAACTCCACTCCCCTGCACTCTCCTCGTAGCCCTTAATTTCTATCTTAAATGAGAAAACCCTCATTTTTCAACAGTGCTCCCTATGTCTTGACTCTGCCACAAAATTAATGACCCTTACCACATCCACCTTGTGAAGATCCCAAACAGAGGTTGACCATTCCAAAATGTGGAGATCGGCCGCTTAGATGAGGATACATTTTTGATTTAAAAGAATTGAATGGAAAGGCAATTTATTGTCACACATATTTATTCACAAATCATCATACTCTGATGCCATTTTAATAGCAAATTATATATTTTTTAAATAAAATGGAAGCCATCTTACTTCAACTTGCAACTCCAAGGCTTCTGAGATTGAGGAAACCCAACACTGAAACTGCCACAAGGAATTCCAAGCTAAGCCAGACCCACTCATACCGCCAAAGATCGAAGGTTGTGAATATGTGCAATCCTGCACCTTGGAAGGTTTTGGTGCTGAAATGTTGCACATATTTAAAAGAAACATTTATAGATTTTTGTATGTGAAGAGAATTAAAGTATTTGGAGTAAATGCAGGAAGGTGGATTTGAGGTTAGGGATAAGCCATGATCTTGTTTAATGATGAAGCAGGTTTGAAGGATCAAATAGGTTACTCCAACTCTGATTTCATCAGTTTTGAAAGAGGGGAAATATTCGTTTACAAAACAACAGGATACGACAGCTTTGCAGGGCAGCTATTTGGATAACAGTAACCACGACATTGTATAACAATACGCAATAGATAGGGTCAAAAGTAGAAAAAAATGGTCAAAAAAGGAAAATATATGGAGTATTCAGAACAAAATAAATTAATTAACAGCACAAATAGAAATTAATGGGTATAATATTATAACAACTGTGGAGTCAAAGTTACAAAGAGATCAAAGCCAGCATTTAAGTGGTATGTGGCTTTTCAAAAGAAAAGACAGTAAAGAAAGAATTGTGGGATAGCTTATTCATAAAGGAACATGTATAATGGCAAGAAATTATCTTGGATCCATTTGCATGAAGGTAAGAAATAACATTTGGAAGAAGAAAGTGCCAAAGTCGTCTATAATAAACCAGGAGATAACGTGGAATGTGAAAACAGCATTAGATTAATCACATGTGATTTAACTTCATGTAGATTAGAGATATCAAATTGGCAGGGGTAACCACGAGGAATTAATCCAGGACCTGTTGTGGATTCAACCAGAGCTCAGGCTATTTTGGATCTGGTGATGTGTAGTGAGGTAAGATTGATGTCAGAGTAAAAGATGACCTGGGAAACGGTCACCATAAAATGATGGAATATAGCAATCAGTTTGAGAGTAAAAAATCAGTTCGTGAGCAAAGGTTAAAAATGGCAAAAAATGAATTGGAAGGGAAGTGGTGACCATGACACAAAAATATAGACAGCTTAATAGAGTGAGCAAAAACTTGGCAGATGAAATATAATGTGGAAAAATGTGAAATTATGCTGTTTGCCAGGAAGAAAAGAGGAGTCAACTATTATTTAAATCGAAAATGACTGCAGAAAGCTACAGCACACAAAATGTGGGAGTTCTTCTGCATAAATTTCAAAAGGTCAGCAACTGAGCAGATAATAGAGAATACAAATAGAATGTTGGCCTTTATTTCAAAGGGAATGGATTATAAAAATTAGGAAGACTTACGAAAATTGTACAAGGTACTCTCAGCCAGAATACTTTGAGCAGTTATTATCTCGTACTTAAGATATTGGCATGAGAGGCAGTCCAGAGAAAGTTAATACCCAGTATAGAGAGACAGTCTTATGATAAGAGGTTGAGTAGGTTGGGCCTGCACCTGTGGTGTTTTGAAGAATGAGAGGCCATCTTTCTGAAACATATCACATCCTGAAGAGGCTTGTCAGGATAGATACTGGGAACTAGTTTCTGTTGTAGGAGAGTCTAGGACCAGACAGCATAGTCTCAAACAGGTCAACCATTTAAGGCAGAGATGAGGAGAAATTCCTTCTTTCAAAGGTTAGTGAATCTGTTGAATTCTTTACTGTAGAGGACCGTTGATGTTAGATTATTAAATGGTATTCAAGGCTGAGAGAGAGCTTTTTAATCAGTTAAGGAATCAAGGGCAATAAGGAAAAGGCAGAAACATGGAGTTGAGGATTATCAGTTCAGCCATGATCTCAGTGACTGGCAAAGCAGATTATATCGGTCGATTGGGCTCTTTCTCCACCTAATTTTTAGGCCGACATTTATTCCAGTAGTCATTGTAAAATTTAGTTTGAAACCTGAGGTATGTCAGAATATTTTAACTAAATGTTGAAAAGTATCCTTTCTAGATGAAAAAAATTTCAGATGTTAGGTTAGTATTAAATGCCCCCAATCTTATTATTTTAAAGCAAGTAATGTTGTATTTGCAGTATCAGTATGATGATGTTAAAATGCCTTAAAAAAAACAAATTTAGATTGTATCAGTAATCTTCATGGATTTAGACCTACACATTAAGTTTGGAATAAAAAATTTTGCATGGACTTCCATACTTTGCCAACAACATGAGCATGAAAGGAAATTTGCTTTCCTTTCTACGCAACTACATTATATCTGATAAATTAAGACATGTATAGAATATCTATTTTATGGCTTTAAATTGGTACTAATAAATAGAAAGCTATTTATTCAGGCTTAATTTCATCCATTATGGTAACTGTTTTATATTCTGCCTGCACCATTAGAGCAAGCAATAAAAATAAACTCATTGACATAGCAGCAAAAGTTAAGGATGCATCACATATCAATGTAGGACTTCAGATTGAATGGAACCTTTCTGAAAGAATTAGAGGTGATAATATTGAAAATAGCAACATTTTGACTATATGATGTGTTTATTTAATATGAGAGGTAATTGCTCTTCAAGTAATCATTGAACTTATCATCAATAATTCTGTAGGCACACATAAATCATTCTTATGGAATATTATTTAAGCAGGCATGTTCCCGGAATCCAAAGCAATTATAATCCTGGTATCATCAGTTTGGATTGAAAACACTTAACAGGACATGATAAAGCCGAAGGATAAAGTACGCTCTGTATTCATAAGACAGAATTATATTTTACCTCACAAATGAATATTCTATTATACAGTTTTATGGTTTTAAAACATCCTGGTGGGAAGATACCAGGTATCCTCCCAATGTTACATGACCCAATTATCTTCTCTAATGTTGTTTTGTTGAATAGTCTTAACACTTCCTCTTTGCACTTCTTGAGCATTAAAAGGAGTCCAAGTAAATTAAAATAAAGGCCGAGATTTTTTAATATTTTTCTAAATGGCAATCCACATCTCCTCTACCCAACCCCTACCCAAAACAAGAAATTCATTGAGTATATTTAAGACAGAGCTGTATAGGTTCTTGATTGTCAAGGAGATCAAGGGTTAGGGGGAGAAAGTGGGAGAATGGAGCTGAGAAACTTATCAGCCATGAATGAATGACAGAGCAGACTCAATGGGCTAAATGGCTTAATTTCTGCTCCTGTGTCTTGTTGTTTTATGGTCTTAAACTCAGCCAGATCTTGGCGCATCAATCCTCCGGAGATATTTACTCCTGGGATAATGATTTTCTGCTCTTTCTGAAACTTGTTGTATACACAGATTCTTGAGATACCAATGACACTGGCTGGGCCAGCACCTTTTGCTCACCCCTTTGCCCTTGAGAAGGTTAAGGTAAGTTGCCTTCTTGAACTGCTGCAGCCCATGTGCTGTACAAGGATCCAGATGAATTTGGGGAGGGAGTCCCAGGATTTGATCCAGCAACACTGAAGAAACAATGATATATTTCCAAGTCAGGATGATAAGTGGGTAATATTTCTGGGGCCAGCAGCCACTTCCAGCACCAGCATCACCCCCTAAGGCCATATCCGCTACTGACACAGCAACACCGAAAAGCAGGTGCAGGAAGCATGGTGCAAGATTTTTCAGGAGATGGGGATCACAGGTAGAGATGAGCCAGTGAGATCAGAGGCAATAATGTGGGTAAGCTTCAGCAGCTACCCAAGCAACCTCATCAATGTCTCAGATTGCGGCAGTTTGAGAGCAGCTCTCAGCCTCCCCCAAGACAACAGGGACACCAATGTGTCGTACCAATCGGGAAGATTGCCACAGTTCTCGCATGCCAAAAGTTGAGTTAACTTGTGGCAATGATGTGAAGAGGCATTAACCATTGAAAATCCTCAATTTGTGATGTGACAGAAAAGTCAACTTTGGGCAATCCTGTCAAGAAATTAATGACTTTTTATTCACTCACAGGAATTGGGCTTCTTTGGCTAGCTAGCACTTACTGCCTAAACCCTCAAATGCCCCTCTCAAAGTAGTAGGGAGTTGCTTTCTTGAACCACTGCAGTCCATATGCTGGGGGTTGTTTCACAATCCCCTTAGGAAGGGAATTCCAAGATTTTGGTCCAGGACCAGTGCAGGAATGGTATTGTATTTCCAAGCCAGGATGGAGAGTGGTTTGGAGGGGAATATGCCGGTGGTGATGCTCCGAAGTATCTACTGCCTTTATCCAGTTCATAGTTTAGGAAGGTGTTGTCTGAGGATCTTTGGTGAATTTCTGCAGTGCATCTTGTAAACAGTACACACTGCTGCTACTGAGAGTCAGCGGTGGACGAAGTCGACACTTGAGGATGTAATGTCAATTTAACGGGCTGGTTTTTCCTGGATGATGTCAAGCTTCTTGAGTGTTGTTGGAGCTGCACCCACCAGGCAGAGTATTCCATCACACTCCTGACTTGTGCTTTCTAGATAGTGGACAGGTTTTGTTTGGGAAGTCATGAGATGAGTTACTCAATGTAGTATTCCTAGTCTCTGACCTGCTCTTATAGCCACTGTGTTTATGTGATGAGTCCAGATGGGTTTCTGGCTAATAGTAACCCCCAGGATGTTGATAGTGGGGGGATTCAGTGATGGTAATACCATTGAATGTCAAGGGATGTTGGTTAGATTGTCTCTTATTGGAGATGGTCATTTGTGTGGCTGAAATGTTACTTGCCAGCAGACAGCGTTTTCCTCGAGCTCCATGGACTTCAATTTTGTTATAGCTCTTAATGGCACACATGGTCAAATTGTGATGGTCATAACTTGGCAAATAGGTGCTGCAAACACTACCTGCCAACTTTCAGTCGAAGCCTGAATATCGCCCAAATTTTGTTGCATTTGAACATGGGCTGCTTCAGTATCTAAGGAGTCACAAATGGTGCTGAACATTGTGCAGTTATCAGCAAACATCTCCACATCCGACCTTACACTGGTAAAAGGGAGGCTGCAGGTATCTCCCCAGTCCCAAATATCTTTCCCTCTGTCACTTTCCTTATCACTTCTCAGGGGATGAAAATTCTGTACAAGAACATTTATCACATTTTATTGTAACGTTGTTAAATTTGCCTCAAACTGGAAGAAAGGAGACTTAATTAAAATGTATATCATGTTCTTTACCCTGCACTGACAGTTTATGAGCTAAAACTGAAAAATTATTTTCACCTAATTCATTGAGTGACCAGCTTCATTGGATGGTTAGACCATTTTAATTTTCGCAATTTAATAAAGGAAAAGAAGGAAAAAAAACTCTGCAGGCAAGGATAAGCAATCCAGCAGTTGATAGTTTCATAGAATCAAGGAAGATTAGACAGCTGATGCAGCACAGCCATCTACAAGATCAATAACTAGCAACTGGCGTATATGTCAGGCATACTACTTAGTCAGGCTGCTTGCCAAGCTATAAAGATGTAACAGGAAAAATAAATCAAAATGCAAAGGATTCGCCAAGACTATTTTGCACAATAAGAATCTGTAACCTTCACACAAAGTTAATTTCCTCAGAAAAGTAGTAATTTTATTGCAACAAACTGATTGATTATAATTAATTAAATGATTACAGTTATTTGTTTAGTCTAAACAATGAGAAATCCATTAGATAATAAATTTGTGTGAACGTAAAGAAATGTTGATTTTCACAGGAGAAATAACTTTGATGATTGTGCTGATGTTACAGTTAAGACAAGCACACAGAAATTTGCATTAAATTCCTCTCTATGTTGGTTTACAGAAGCTTTAGCAACATTTGACATAATGTTAATGTCTCAATTAGCACTGAGAGAATTTTGATGAAGGTACCTACAATAATAGTACAGAGCTAATTGCAGGGTGATGTATCTTAATTCCAGATACACGATTTAATACAAATCACGATGTTTTAAACACTGTTGCATTCATGCTCTGAAACATAATTTAACACCAGAAGATTTGGAAAAACAGACTCCAAACATAAAATAAAGAGCATGAGAAATGTGACTGCACATCTTCTAAGCTGATTTTCAAATATTTACTGCAGCTGTTAAGCTTTACGTAATACTGCAACTTCAGCTAAGGAGCTCTGTCACGGTCATTGTTTTCATTTGCTTCTTCTCTTAAGCTATCCCAATGCAGAGTTAACCATCACCTAAACAATTGTGCAAGGATGCAAATAGTCATCGAAAGAATTTGCACATGCTCTACTGTAGTGTCATGCAAATATTTCAAACACTTTTGCTGTCAGCAGTCATTGTCAATGTCAGGGTCGATTTCTTGGTCATTCATTTAATTTTGGTGTAGTTGCTGCTCCCTGGATCAATCTGACACACCACTAAGTAAAAGAAAATGTTAATGTGACATTTTGTTCTGAAAAGGGTAGCTACAAATTTAATTAGATTACAATCTAGAAAAGCTGTAAACGTGACTTTTCTTTCAGAAAGTGATCACACGACAGAGTAAATTTTGTAAGGATACAAAGGCATGGTGGGGATTTGGGGGTGGCACAGTGGCTCAGTGGTTAGCACAGCTGCCTCACAGCACCAGGCGCCTGGGTTTGATTCCACCCTTGCATGACTGTCTATGTGGAGTTCTCCCTGTATCTGTGTGGGTTTACTGTGGCTGCTCCAGCTTCCTCCCACAGTCCAAACATGTGTAGGTTAGAAGGATTGGCCATGCTAAATTGTCTGCAGTGTTCAGAGATGTGCTGGCTAGTTGGGTTAAACATGTGAAATGCAGGGTTATAGGAAGTGGCCCTGGATAGCCCTCTTCAAAGGGTCAGTGTGGGCTTGATGGGCCAAATGGCCTCCTTTAGCATTGCAGGGATTTTATGATTCTATATAAAATCATTAAATGGTACATTTTGGGACTTAGGATTTCAGAAAGAAATGTGAGACCTTGTAATCATCATTCAAGAGCATCATTCAAATCCTTTATACCACTTAATGATGATAAATGTTGAATTAAGACCTGCACCAGATTTCACAATTTCAAGAAGGGTTCAGCTCAAATAAATTAGGATCCCTGTGGCTAGATTGCCCTAAGTATGTTTTTAAAGGGAAATTACTATTTAAACCAATGGAACAATATTTCTTTTCCATTAAAATTTACAAATTTCTGCCATTCACTTCATACAACAGCTGGTTTTACAAAATATTAGCTTTCAATTTGGCGACTTCTAATACTTCTCTTCATCATGTTTAGCTACCGCTGTGATTTTGAGAGCATCACTAAAAGAGCCGAAGTCTGAAAATTCTTTGGGACTTTCCATTGGACTGCTCAATTATGGCCAAGTCTTAACAATGTATTCACAATGATGACATGCCTGTCTGCACAAGCCTGGGAGACACATTTAACAACTGCTTCGTGGGCTTATCAGAAGAAATCTATCTTCCTGACTAATGCTACGTAAGTTAAGTTGTTACTGAGTTCTAACTGACACAGAGAAATGGGCTTCAAAGAATATTTGAAACAGGGGCAACATTTCCATTATCACAGTACTATACATTCATGCCACAAAATCTTTTGAAACTATCAAACAGCACAGGAGTGTACCGAGGGTATACGGAATGCAGTTGGCCAGGAAGGTGGCTTAACACATCTTTCTCAAGGTAAATAGGGATGGTCAATAAATTCAGTCCCAAGTAGATGTCGAAGAAGGAGCAAGGGCAATTGATGAGAGTAGAGCAGTGGATGTGATCTATATGGGCTGCAGAGGCGCTCAATAAGGTTCTTCATGGTAGATTGGTTAGCAAGGTTAGATCATACGCAATGGAGGGAGGGCTGGCCATTTGGCTAAAGGACTGACTTAAAGGTAGGAGACAGAGGGTGGTGATAGATAGTTGCTTTTCAGACTGGAGGCCTGTGACCAGCGGTGTGCCACAAGGGTCGGTGTTTGGCCCACTGCATTTTGTCATTTATAAAAATGATTTGGATGTGAACAGAGGAGGTGTAGTCAGTAAGTTTGTAGACGGCACAAAATTGGAGGTACAGTGGAAAGTTACGAAGAAAGTTACCTCAGAGTGTAATGGGATCTTGAGTAGATGCGCTAATGGGCCAAGGAGTGGCAGATGAAGTTTAATTTAGATAAGTATGTGATGCTGCATTTTGGGTAATCAGGTGAAGACTTATACACTTAATGTTAAGGATCTGGGGAGTGAACAAGGAGAACTTGGAGTGTAGGTTCACAGTTTGTTCAAAGTGGGAGTCACCGGTAGATAAGATAGTAAAGAAGGCATTTGTTATGCTTGGCTTTATTGGTCAGTGCATTGTGTATAAAAGTTGGGAAGCCACGATCCAGCTGCACAGGACATTGGTTAGGCCACTATTGGAATACTGCATGCAATTCCAATCCCCATGCTATCGAAGGATCTTGTGAAACTTGAAAAAGTTCAGGAAAGATTTATTAGGATGTTGCCAGGTTGGGGGTTTTGAGTTATAAGAAGAAGCTGAATAGACTGAGGCTATTTTCTCTGGAGTGTCGGAGGCTGAGGGGTGACCTTATAGAGGTTTATAAAAGCTTGAGGGACATAGATAGGGTAAATAGACCAGGTTTATTTTTCCCTGGTGTGGCAGAGTCCAAAACTAGAGGGCACAGGTTTAAGGTGAGTGAGGAAAGATTTAAAAGGGATTCAAGAGATAACTTTTTCACGTAGCATGTAGGTGATAAGTTGCCAGAAGAAGTGGCGGAGGTTGGCATAGGTAAAACATTTAAAAGGCATCTGAATGAGTATATGAATAGGAAGAATATAGAGGGATATGGTTTGAATGCTGGAAAAAGGGGCAAGATTTATTTAGGATATCTGGTTGGCATGGACATGTTGGACCGAAAGTTCTGTTTTGCCGTGCTGTAAATCTCTATAACATTATGATTCTAAGCAATGATGGTTATAACAAACATTACATGTTTAAAAATTCAAATCAAGTTGTCTACAAAGTATACCTGAATGAGGCAAGTTTTCTTTTATTCTCTCATGGAATGTGGGCATCGTGGGCTAGTTCCCCTTGAGAGCGTAATGGTGAGCAGTCTTCTTAATCTACTGCAGAGCTGTAGGTAGACCCACAATGCCATTAATGAGGGAGTTCCAGGAATTTTAGTCAGCGATGGTGAAGGAATGGCAATATATTTCAAAGTCAGGATGGTGAGTGGCTTGGAGTGAAATACATAGGCTGTGGTGTTGTGGTTTTGTCTTTCTGGAAGGAAATAGTTATGAGGTTGGAAAGTGCTAAATAAGGATCTTTGATAAATTTCTGCTGTGCATCTTGTAAATACTGCACACTTCTGCCACAGAGCGTTGGCGGTTGAGGGAGTGGGTGCTTTTGAATGTGGTACCAATCAAGTGGGTTGCTTTGTCCTGGGTAGTGTTCAACTTCTTGAGTGTTGTTGGAGCTGCACTCATCCAGGCAAATGGAGATTATTCCATCATACTCCTGATTTGTGCTTTGCGGATACTGGGCAGGTTTTAGGGAGTTGGGAGATGAGTTAATCACTGCAGCAGACCTACAACTATAGCCTTTGATAATAAAATGTGAGGCTGGATGAACACAGCAGGCCAAGCAGCATCTCAGGAGCACAAAAGCTGACGTTTCGGGCCTAGACCCTTCATCAGAGAGGGGGATGGGGAGAGGGCTCTGGAATAAATAGGGAGAGAGGGGGAGGCGGACCGAAGATGGAGAGCAAAGAAGATAGGTGGAGAGAGTATAGGTGGGGAGGTAGGGAGGGGATAGGTCAGTCCAGGGAAGACGGACAGGTCAAGGAGGTGGGATGAGGTTAGTAGGTAGATGGGGGTGCGGCTTGGGGTGGGAGGAAGGGATGGGTGAGAGGAAGAACCAGTTAGGGAGGCAGAAACAGGTTGGACTGGTTTTGGGATGCAGTGGGTGGAGGGGAAGAGCTGGGCTGGTTGTGTGGTGCAGTGGGGGGAGGGGACGAACTGGGCTGGTTTAGGGATGCAGTAGGGGAAGGGGAGATTTTGAAACTGGTGAAGTCCACATTGATACCATTAGGCTGTAGCCTTTGTATTTACATAACAAGTCCGGTTCAATTTCTGGTCATCAAGGGGTTATCGGTTAGATTGTCTCTTATTGGAAATAGTTATTGCCTGGCATTTGTGTGGCTTGAATGTTCCTTGCCAGTTGTTAGCCCAAATCTGGTAATTGTCCAGATCTTGTTGCATTTCTATATGGACTGCTTCAATATCTGAGGAATGGTGATGAACATTATGCAATCATCAGCAAACATCCATGCTTCTGGCTTTATGATCGAGTTAAGTTCATTGATGAAGAAGCTGAAAATTGTTGGACTTAGGAAACAACCCTGAGGACCTCCTGCAGAGATGTTCTGCAGCTGAGATAACCATCTTCCTGTGTGTCAGGTATGACTTCGACCACTGGAGAGTTTTCCCCATGATTCCCATTGATACCAGTTTTACTAGGGCTCCTTGATATTGAATACAGTTAAGTATAGCCTTAATCAAGGGCTATCACTCTCACCTTACCTATGGGAATTCAGTACTTTTGATCATATTTGAACAAGGCTGCAAATGAGGTCGGGAGATGAGTGGGCCTGGTGATCCATACTGGGTGTCACTGAGCAAGTTATTGCTGAGCAGATGCTGCTTGATAGCACTGTTGATTACACTTTCCATCATTTTAATGATGATCAAGGGTATACTTATGGGGTGGTAATTAGTCAAGTTGGATTTGTCCTGCTCTTGCATACAGGACATACCTGGCAATTTTCCACTTTGTTAGGTAGCTGCCAGTGTTGTAACTGGACAGCTTGAGTAGGAGAGTTATAAATTCTGGAGCACAAGTTTTCAGTATTATTGCTGGAATGTTATGGTGTCCATTGCCTTTGCACTATCCAGTGCATCCAACCACTTCTTGATCTCATGTGGAGTGAACCAAATTGGCTGAAGATTGGCATCTATGATGTTGGGTTCCACATGAGAAGGTTGAGGTGACTCATCCATTTGGCATTTCTGGCTGAAGATGCTGCAAGTGCTTCAGCCTTATCTATTGCACTCAATTGTCAGGCCCTGCCATCATTGAGGATGTGGATATCTGTGAAGCATCCTCCTCCGGTGAGTTGTTTAATTGTCCACCACTATTCACGATTGGATGTGGCAGGACTGCAGAGCTTAGTCCGATCCATTAATTATGGGGTCACTTAGCTCTGATCATTACTTGCTGCTTATGCTGTTTGGTACACAAATAGTCCTGTTTGGTAGCTTCACCAGGTTGAGACCTCATTTTTAGCTAAGTCGGATGCTGCTCCTGGCATGGCCTCCTGCTCTCTCCATTGAACCAGGATTGATCCCCTGGCTTGATGGTAATGGTTAAGCGGGGAATATGCAAGGCCATGAGGTAGCAGATTGTGTTGGAGAACAATTCTGCTGGTGCTGTTGACGGTCAACAATGCCTCATGCATTCCCAGTCTCAAGTTGTTAGATCTGTTTGAAGTTTGTCTCATTTAGCACAGTGATAGTGCTAAGCAACACAATCGAGGGTATTCTCGATGTAAAGACTGGACTTTGTCTCTACAAGGACTGTGCGGTGTCTCTTACTGATATTGCCATGAACAGATGCATCTGTCACTGACAGATTGGTAAGCATGACATCAAGTGTGCTTTTGTCTTTTGTTGGTTCCCTCACTACCTGCTGCCAGCCCAGTCTAGCAGCTATGTCTTTTAGGGCCTGAGCAGCTCCATGGTGGTGCTGCTGCCGAACACAAGTGGTGCTGGACATTAAAGTCCCCCACCCACAGTACATGCTGCACACTTTCCACCCTCAAAGCTTCTTCAACATGAAGGAGTACTGATTCATCAGCAGAAATAGGATGGCACGTAATAATCAAAAGGAATTTTCCTTATGCATGTTTAACCTGAAGCCATGTGACTTCATGGAATTGTGAGTCAATGTTGGGGATTCCCAGAGCAACTCCCTCCTGACTGTATCCCACTATGCTACCTCTGATGGTGGTGCTTGGGCCATTGTAAGGTACGATTCTGTGAGCATGACTATGTCAGCACTCCAAATTTTGGCACCAGCCTCCAGATGTTAATAAGGAAACTTGCAGGCTCATTGGATTGTTTCTGATGTTGTTATTGTTTTTTCCTGTGAAAATTAGGCATCATCTATAGACCAATCAGAGGGGTTTCTTCAAGTAACACAACTGCCTCATGTGCTAATTGTCATAAATGTTGTCTTTTATCATCAAGATTCTTCCTGTAAACTCTGGGCATATATAAACAAAAATTGTTCACAAAAAATATTGTGTTCTGCCAGATCACAGAAATATTTTAATCTTTCATTAGATGCAGGAATCACTGGCAAGGCTGGCATTTGTTGACAATTCTATGAGAAGCAGATGATGTGCTGCCTTCTTGAACTACTGCAGTCTGTTCTGATGCGCAGATCTCAGAGAGGCACAACATCTTTAAGACAGATAGATGACATTCCAATGTGTGACTGTAGTATAATGAATCACCATCTTATTGTCAGTAGAAAAACATAGGAAAAAGTCAGCACATCTGGCAGCATCTGTAGAGGAGAAAACAGAGTTAACGTTTCGAGTCTGAAGACCGTTCCTCAGAACTGTTGGAGGCTGGGACAACGTCAGTTTATATGCAGAAAATAGGGAGGTGGGTGGGATAGGATGTAAGCAATAGGATGGAGCCCAAAGAGAGAGAAAGACATTTGGACAGACAAAGGAGTTGCTAACAATCAGGCTGGGAGGGTGACTAGTTATTAGTGGGGACTGTTAGTGATTAACAGCAGGGGGTGTGTAGTAGCAGGCTCTATGGTAACAAGGCCTGGTGTGTGGGGTGGGGGCTGGGACATGGGAGAGTTTAGGCCCTAAAATTATTGAACTCAATATTGAGTCCAGAGGGCTGTACGGTCCCGAAGCAGAAAATGAGGTGTTATTTCTCCAGCTTGCTTTAGGATTCACTGGAACACTATAACAAGTCAGAGACAGAGATGTTTGCCAGGGAGCAGGGTGGTGTGTTGAAGTGGCAGGCAACAAGTAGTTCAGGGTCTTTTTTGCAAGCAGAATGTAGATGTTCTGCGAAGTGGTCACCAAGTCTATTTGTTTGTTCGTTTCCCGAATGTACAGGAGACCACATTGAGAGCAGCACACTAGACTAGATTCTGGGAAGTGCAGGTGAAGTGTTGCTTCACCTGGAAGGTATGTTTGGGCCCTTGGGTAGTGGGGAGGGAGGAGGTAAAGGGACAGGTGTTGTACCTTCGCCAGTTACAGGGGAAAGTGCCGTAGGACTGTGGGGAGGTGTTGGGGGTGGAAGAAGTGTGGACTAGGGTGTCCCAGAGGGAATGGTCCTTGTGGAAACAGACAAGGGAGGGGAAGGAAGTATGTGTCTGAATATGTCTCTGTACAGTTAGTCAATGTGTTAACAAGCACTCTGTATACAATAAAATAGTAATCTAAGGAACAGATAGCCCAGATTGTATCAAATGTAATGTTAAAGCACAATTTTAGGTGTTAATAAACATCCTAACATCAGTTTAAATGAGAACCCAAGATTCTACGGCATATGTTTGCAATTTTCATAAAACCTGGGCCCCAATGATGAATTATTTTTTAACATAGCATTATGCTTTGAGCAACAAGATATGTTTTTAGAAGCAGTATTCAAGTGTGAGTATTTTATTAGTTAAACTATTAAAACAGAAAGTTGTATCACAAAATGCATTTTCATATATGTTAGTGTGATAGGTGTGCCCACAAAAATAGATTTATAAAATAGATAACCTTGTGGTCTTCTAGCCATCAAGTTAGAACATAGAACATAGAACAATACAGCGCAGAACAGGCCCTTCGGCCCTCAATGTTGCACCGACCTGTGAACTAATCTAAGCCCCTCCCCCACACTATCCCATCATCATCCATTTGCTTATCCAAGGACTGTTTAAATGCCCCTAATGTGGCTGAGATAACTATGTTGGCAGGCAGGGCATTCCACGCCCTTTCCACACTCTGAGTAAAGTTTTCTAAATGTAAATGATTTCTATTCAAAGCATGGAAATCTCAATTATTAATAAAACTGAGCACAAAAATCAGCAAAAGTTTTAATAGCCACTTTTAATTAAATACATTTTCAAATTCTTTCTCGTGAGTCTGAAGTAGCAGAAGAACAATAATGTAAATATACAAGGTTATGAAAAGTTTGTTTCAAGCAATGACAAAAAGCAGTATGAACAAGTCAGGAGAAATCAGGATGTTTTAACAAATATGGATGTATTAATCAATTAAAAAGTAATACGAAAAGTTCTATCTAAGTTAGTTTTATTCATCCACGATTATTTTTCATTGTTCCCCTATCTTGACAACCTATAACTGTCTTCACGGGGAATATTTCATCTCCATCAGCATTTTTCTGAAACTCAACTTTGCTTTACTACCAATCTATCACTGTAAGTGTAGCTTTACACTGACAAATCTAAATAATCCGACTCTTTATTTAGAACACTGGAAATGTAAAGGAACACGATTTATCTGGCGACTCTCATCCCCCCAAACACTGGCATGCCAAGGGATGACATAATGCAATTAAAATAGTAACTCAGCAATTTGCATTTCAATGATGTGTGAGCAAGATGGGGCATGACTGTGTGTCACATATGCAGAAGGTGGGAAAGTTGGGAACTGTGAATAGGAGCGTATGATAAAAAAAACTTAACTGCAAAACATTTGGCTATGCTCTTTCTACAGGGGTTCACCAATTACTCTTAAATTCATCATCTCCTAATTGTTACCAGTGGTAGATTAAGATGTTTTTAACTCATCGAATACATAATGATAATCATTGCACTTGCTATTTTATTACTCCACTCTGAAAAACTGCCATCGTAACAGCTGTTAAGCGCCAGACTCCCCAAACCAGACTCAGCAGGGGCAATGGCACTTAATGGTGTCTTAATAGTGAATAAGTTATCAAGTTTGATTCTACAAAGTGTATACTGCAGTTTACAAACATGCTGTGAAAATTTGGCACTGACCTACCTTAAAAAAAAAGAAATCTGCCGTATGAAATGGCACCACTGGCATTGCATATTAACAATAATCTGAAATAATAATCTGAAACAATTGGATTGTTGAGAAAAAAGTAGTTTCAGGAGACATCAATTTTTTTTTTCTCAATGATGGAAAGGTAAAAAAGTATATGGATTATTTTTCGACCTGGAGAAATAGCACGGCTGTAATGGTTGATGTTGGGAATACAAGAAAGTAGTGGTCATACATCAGCTACTCACAGTTTTAGTTAGATCACACCTGATATACTGCAAGCAGCTCTGGACACTTCACCTTACAAAGGATATAATGGCCTTGCAGGGAGTGGGCAGCACCTCTTCTAGAATGATACTTGATTTTCAAGAGTTAAACTGAGGCAAAATTATACAAACCTTGGTTATTATTCCTGAAATTTAGAAAGCAAGCAAATGGTTAAGTTTTTTTTTAAAATATATTGATGAGAACATGTGGGCTAGATTGGGAGAAGATGTCATTTCATTTGGTTGGAGAATTTGAAACCAAGAGGCACAGTTGAAAAATTAAGTGAGATCTTCCAAGAATGAAATTAAGAGACACTTCTACATTTAAAGGAAAAGAGGAGTTTGGAACTGTCATCTATGAACAGCAATTAATGCTAGATTAGTTGTTAATTTCAAAACTGGCATTTACTGAATTTTATTAGTCAAAGATATGAGAAAAAGGCAGCCATTATATCACAGATCAGTGATGACCTCCCTGAATGGTGGAATAAGTGCAAAAGGGCCTCATGACCTGCGCTTGTCTCTGAATTCTGATGTTGTTTCATAATAAAATGTTAGCTGCCATTGATTTATAGAGTCATAGAGATATACATCACAGAAACAGACCCTTCAGTCCAACTTGCCCATGCTGACCAGATATCCTAAATTAATCTGGTTCCAACTGCCAGCATTTGGCCCATATCACACTAAACCCTTCCTCTGCATATATCCATCCATGTGCCTTTTAAATGTTGCATTTGTATCATCCTCCACCACTTCCTCTGTCAACTCAATCCATACATGCACCACACTCTGTGTGAAAAAGTTGCTCCCTAGGTCCCCTTTACATCTTTCCCCACTCACCATAAGCCTATGTCCTCTATTTTGGACTCCACCACCACAAGGAAAAGACTTTGTCAATTTATCCTAACCGTGATAAAGATCAATTCTTATGCAAGTCTATGGGAGTCATTTTAAGCTAATCTGCCCAACATGAAGCCAAACAGATAGACCTTCTATGCAATTTACAATCTGTTCAATCTTATTTTTGATTTGATTTTGATTGCATCTCCCCAACTGGTTAGTTAGAAGAGCCTAAAACATTCTGATCAGGGTCCTAGGTTGCTGTTTTAAATTGGGAAAATAAATTATCTTTGGCTGTTTAAATATTGTGTCTCCCTTTTCTATCTGCTACCATCATCTCTGACCTCTTAAGTTAAATCCTTGATTCAATAATCTTTTCAAACTGCCATTCCACCTTCCACCTTAAAAGTTTGTGATCATGTCTTTACCTTCTAAACCCACTGCCATTATTCCTCAAATCCCATGTTTAAAACCCTCCATTCAATTTTTTGCCACTGCCAACTTACCAAACATGCTCTTGTCAAAATCAAAAATGACATTTTATGTGACTGTGGTAAGTATACCTGTCTCCTTCACTTTTTGGACCTGCCTGCGACCTTTGACATAGTGAACCACACCAGTTTCCTTCAATGCCTTTCCACTATCATCCAGAACTGTTCTCACCTGTTTCCATTCATACCTAGCTAATCATAGCTAGAGAATCACTTGCAGTTGCTTCCTTTGCTACTCCCATACGGTTACCTTCGGTGTTCCCCAAGCATTCATCCTTAGACCTCTCTCTTTTCTCATCTGCTTGCTACACACAATGATATTATTCAAAAGCTTATCACTAATTTTAAATGTACTCTGATGACACCAGCTTTGCCTCGCCATCTCTCTCAACTCCTCCACTATTGCTGTTTATTTAATATGCAGTACTTATGATTAAAAATTCCTTTCAATTAAATACTAGAGATTTTGATGCCATTGCTTTCTGTTCCAGTTCCAAACTTCACCTCTAACTGCCAACTCAAATGGTCTCTGTGGTGACAAGCTGAAATTAAGCCCAAAGATAGCAAGAGCTGCTGATGCTGGAGTCAGAGATGACAAAATGCGGAGCTGGAGGAACACAGTAGGCCAGGCTGCATCAGAGGAACAGGAAAGCTGACATTTCAGATCGGGACACTTCTTCAGAAATTAAGCTCATCTGTTTGAAACCTTAGTGTTTCAGTTCATCCCTACTGACCACAGATTTCAGACATTCATTAAAACCATCTACTTCCATCTACATAATATGATCCAACTGCTGCTGAAGCTCTCATTCATTCCTTTGGACTCAACAATTCTAGTACATTTCTGAGGAAGGGTCATGGGACCTGAAACGATAAACAGGCAATAACACACTGCAGCAACACAGAACTATGCCAAGAGGAAGAAGAATACCTCTTCCAGGTTGTCAAGGATAATGGATATCTAAAAAACTGGATCAGAAGATCCCTACATGAACAACATCAGAAAGAGACCACACTCCTCTCACTACCCTACATCGGACAAACAGGAAGGAAACTAACAACAAGGGCACATGAACACCAACTGGCTATGAAAAGACACGACCAATACTCACTCATCTCAATCCACATGGATTAGGAATACCATCAATTCAAAAGAGACATCACCAAAATCCTGGGGCAAGCTAAAAAGAGGCAGACACAGGAATTCCTAGAAACCTGGCGCTCCACGAAGAAAGCTATTAATAAACACATAGAACTCGACCCCATATACACTCCATTACGAAGGAAAACCGGAAGTGAGGTTATCCAGCTCAACGGACTCCAGAGTTTTAAAAACCACACGGCAAAACACACCGACGCTTCATCGGAGGCTGCAGTGAGGATGTTACCCAGCAGGGTAATGAAACGACTGCGAAATAATAAACCAGCTCGGCGAGCCAACCACCCCATGTTCATATATATTCAGTCGCTGTTTGTATATCAAGGAAAGCATTCCACCTATTTAACATTATTTGGAAGACTATTAGTATTGACAATGATGCATGAGACCAAGCAACAGCAATAGCAACAGGGCTCATGTCCTTGAAAGATACTAGTGACAATGCTAATGGCTAACTACCTGGCCTTAGCGTGAAGAAACCCAAAAGCTGAAGATGAAATCTATTTTAAAAGTGAATAATCTCAATGTCAGCAAAGGAAAGTACATGCGTCACTTAATAAATGAATAGCAGTTTGTTATGACGTTAGAAGATGGGGACAAGCATATATTACTTGAAAAAGCAGCTAGTAGAGTAGGGAAAGGGACACTCTGTACACCAAGAGACACATCTCTCTTACTAATCTATCTTGAGCTAATCTTCCTAGACTCCCCTGTGCCGCATTATGGTTCTCCAACTTCCCATTATGCTCAAAAGCATTGATTTCTTGACTAGCTAGTTTAGCAACATAATTGCAGGTTGTGACTTCCAATGGAATAATAGATTTTAAACTCTTTATGAAACAAGAATGTATAAACCCAATCTTGTATAAAGAACTTGATAAAAGAGAGCAGCCTTTTGCTACAGGCAGCACTGGGAAACTGAACGCAGGTCTAAAGTCTCCTTGTGAAAGAGCATATAAATTATGCATAAACCATTAATCTTTGGACAGCCTCACATTAAATGCATAACAGTACTGTTTCTAGTGCCACAGACTCATCAAGAACAATCTAATTTAAAGGCAATTCAGTATACTGTGCAAAAGAAAGGCTCAAATAGAATTGAGAGAAGACTTTGGTCTTTTTTCAATATGACCATAGGTCAATTGAAACACAAGCTTTGACTTTTAGAAAGATGCAGATTTAACCCTGCCCGATCTGGTCAATCTGTCCCTTCAGGTTGAAAGGGAAAACATTTCAGCTTTCCTGCTGCGTGAAGTCAATGAGAAGTGTTTACATAAAGAGCGAAGGCCATTTAAAAAGACAGGGAGAAAAGATTGACATTTGGGGAGAATCATTCACAGTCACAGGGCACCCTAAAGTATTTCACGACCAACAAAGTTATTTGAAACATTGTCACTGTTACAAGAAATGTTGCAGCCAGTTAATGCACAGTAAGATTCCATGTAAAGCAGTGGGACAATGATCAGATAATCTGAAAAGTGATGTCATTTGAGGAATGAATTTTACTGGCCAGGACACTGGAGTAAAACCCTTTCTTTTTCTTCTAAATGTTGTTATGGGATCTTTACATTCACCTCAAAGGGCAGAGGGTTTTTACCTAATGTTCATCTAAAAGACAGCACTCTAACTGTAAACTCTTGCAGTACTGCATTGGACTACCAGTCTGACAGTGCTCAAGTTCTCGACTACCTAATCCTTGCCATCAAAACATCTCTACTAGACATTTCCGAATCAATCTATGCAGAGGCATTATTACACACTTCTGGACCGGGAGAGATTTGAACCAGGGAACTATTAGCCCAGCAGCAGGACCACCACAGTATCTGAAGCATTGTTGCTACTTGTGTTCCATTAGCTGTGACCAGCTGCCTCCAAGCTCCTCAGTATCCACTATCACCCACAGGCAGCTGACAGGAGGAATGCAGATTGCCTGGAGATAAAATTTGCTCAGTTTTTATGCTGCAAAGTGTGTGTGTGTTTGTTCCTTGTTCTGCCCTTCAGCCTGGCCAAATGCTGCTCCCAATTAAAAGTTTGCTTGAATGGTCAATGATCACATATAAAACTGTGGTTGGCATTGTAGGTCACACAACATACCAACATTTGTGAGTTAATGCAATGTATTTATGGAGATTTATGTTTTCTGGTGAAAAATGAAGATTGCTTGAAAATATTTTCTGCTGATGGCATTATTAAGAACAATATTAAGGTGTTGCATTCATTCCTTCAACAAAGAAATAAGATGCTGTGGGAGTCTGCTCTGGAGATAATGTTATTTGTGAGCTTTCCTGAGAATCTGGTACAATTTAGTCAGAATTTTGAAAACTGGACAATCTCAATAGGATCTGCTGCTTTTTGGTTCATCAACTAAGGTATCAGGTACTTGCTTAGAAATTTAGGCATTTACAAACAGAACAAGAACATTCCGACCTTCCAGAATTTCCAACAATAAGTCACAGTCCTGGAACGTTGAAATAAATGCAAAATAGTGCGGGAACTGGTAATATGAACAAAGGACAGGAACTTCTGAAAGTACGCAGCAGTTTTGACAACATTTGTGGACAAAGAAACAAAGTCAACGTATTGAGTAAACTGCAACTTTTTCAGAACTAGTGAAGTGTAAAATTGGGGAGTAGGAGGATGAACAAAAGGAACAACCTGGGTATGATAGAAGACTGAAGAGGTTATTGAACATGCTTCAGGTTATAGATGGGGTTTTGATGGGGTCAAACAGCAGCACTGTACCTTTACGTATTTTGAAGCCCCTAATTTTTGGCTGTTACCAATTGACATGTTTTTTTTAAATTGAGTTATTCTTTCCTAGCTAACCTGCTCAGTGATGCTATTACATATCTCTGATGCAGGTGGGATTTGAACCTGATCTTCAGTAAGTGACACTATCTCCGCACCACAAGAGGAAGTCACCTTCCCTACTGGATTAACGTAAACCATTCCCATAGCAGCTAGCAGGGTGGCAAGGAACCGTGTAGCATGTTGATAGTGACTGTGCCCCAGGGCTAGATGCTCCCTGTTCAAACTCCCTGCCCTGTGGGCATATTACAACATGTCGTGAAAACTACATACCCTCTCTGATTCTATGAATTTTGTGCTGTTTCCACATATCAAACATTCAGATGATTGAAGGATACAAGTTATATAATCTCCATACAATGCAGCTGAAAATATTTTTCTTTGATATGTTACATAATCCTGTACAAAAACGTCAACCGGACTGGACTAGTGAGCATTTTTCAAGCTTTTACACAAGCTACAAGAATATCAACATTATTCTCAGAAAACTACTCCTTACTTTGCTGGGCTCTTTCTTCAAAATTTCTACTCAAACATTGTGCTAATTAATGCTAAGTTACATGGAGTTGTTTTGCTGTGAATGCAAGATCATTAACAACTTGACTGGGCCTGGCTATCATTTTCTCACTTAGATTCATTGAAATCAGAATAAAGAGAATTTGATTTCATCAAACACAATCAGTTCCAATCTGAAATGCCAGACGTAAATGAGAGGTGTTTTGGTTCACAGCACACATCCCCATCCAAGCCTAATTGTGAGCACATATAAATTCCTAATAAATAAATATGTATAACAATTATGGTACTGGACTAGCAAACCATTGGCCCTAACTCAAATTCCACCATGGTAAGTTATGCCACTGAACTGAAAATATCTGGTTATTGCTGTGTTGCCACCAAAAACAAAACAGAGAAGATGCTAGATTATTCTAATTCTCCAACTCATTCACTGATGCCCATCAGGAATGTGCCAGCTCAAACTGGTCTCTCCTAGATGCAATTCTATTCCTTTAATTATTAATAACTTTTGAAATAGTCTAGACCTTAACTCAATTGATAAGGCAACAAAGGATGGCCAATGAATGAGAGCTTGTTACTTACAAGCCAAAGTCAAAGTGAAATACCTGCTTTTTGCCAAATTAGTCTATTTACATTGGCTTGGCCTACTCAGGTATCTGAGTCTGTCCAAATCAATTGATTTGCTACAAATATCCTCGATACTTTGTTAAATAAATAAGCTGCATGGTTCATTGTGGAATACAATTAATTAATTTGAGGCTATATGGAGGCTTCTGTGAAATCTAGGTTTCTAACTCAGCTGTTGAGAAGCCCGTAAGTCAGTATCCTAATCAGGAGATCATGGTCTTGTAATTCACAATGAATTCAGTCTGTTGTCCCTCCATTCATCAATATTTTACATTTCTCTCACCCAATCTGCTTTCGCTGTAGCAGCTTTAATGAATTAAGCATGAAATGCATGAACAACCAAAACAATTGCACATCGTTCAGTGCTAACATTGACATTCAGCTGACTGATTTGAAAATAGGAAAAAATAAAAGGATAAAAGAGATAAATCAATGGCTGAAGAAGGGGTGTAATGTTCAAAGATTCAGGTTCTTGGATCGTGGGGATCTCTTCTGGGGCGGAAAAGACGTGTTAAAAAAGGATGCGTTTTACCTCAACTGGAAAGGGGCAAATATTGTAGTGGGAAAATTGCTATTCTAATAGGGGAGACTACTATTAAAAATAGGGCCTTAGGTAGTGTTGTAGAATATAGAGACCTAGGGGTTCAGGTACAACATTCCTTGAAATTTACATCACATACAAATTGGGTGATTAAGAAAGCATTTAGCATGTTTGCCTTCATTGATCAGATTTTTGACTATAGGCTTTGGGGTGCTATGCTGAGGTTGTACAGGATGTTGGTGAGGTCGCTCTGGAGTATTGTGTCCTGTTCTACTCTCCCTGTTATAGGAAGGACATTACTGAATTGGGAAGGATTCACCTGGATTTACCAGGATGTTGCCAGAATGGAGTGTTTGAGGTATAAGGAGAGGCTGAATAGGCTGGAACTTCTTTCGCTAGAGCATAGGAGGTTGCGACATGACCTCATAGAGGTCAATAAAATAATGAGGGGTAAAGATAAGGTGAATGGCAAGTGTCATTTCCCTAGAGTGGGGAATTTCAAGACTAGGAGCAATATTTTTAAGGTGAGAGGTGAGAAACTTTAAAAAGTTAAGGGGCAATACTTTACACAGAGAGCAGTTCATGTATGAAATGAACTTCAGGAGAATGCTGATACAGTTACAATGTTGAAAAGTCGTTTCGATAAGTACATGAATAAGAATAATTTAGAGGGATATGAGCCAAGTGCAAACAGGTGGGGCTAATTTAGTTTGGGATTATGGTCAGCATGAATAAGTCAGACCATAAGGTCTGTTTCCATGCTGTCTGACTCTATCACTCTAAGACTCTAACTCTTTATTCAAAAATGGATGGAGGCAGAAAGCAGGAAACAACAGCCCAGGTAGTTCAACAACTGTTATAGGGAAGATATTGGAAGCTCTTAATGAATTGTTTACTACCGAACACTTACAGTTTTTTCAAAATAATCAAGCAGAATCAACCCTGTTTTGTGAAGGTGAATCATACTTAACCATTTTTTTTAAGTTTCTTGGAAAAGTAACATGTGCTGTTAACAAAAGGAAACTTGATTTCCAAAGGATTTTAGACAACACCAAAGTTATTGAAGAAAATGAAAGTGCATGGTATAAAAGGTAACATATTGATACAGAAAGAAGATTGCCTAGCTAACTGGCTTTGACAAGGTGTTCAATAAGAGTCTGCCAAATAAGATAACAGCTTATGATTTTAGGCAAGATACTAGCATGGATAGAGAATTTACTGACTGACAGAAGGTAGAGGGTGGGGATAAAGGGTTTTTTGTTTCAAAATGGTAGCTGATGACAGGTGGAGTTTGACAGGGGTTGGTGTTGGGACGACAACTATTCATTTTATACTTCGATAATTTGGATGAAGGAACTGACGGTTTTGTTATTAGATTTGTAGATAACACAAAGATAGATGGAGGAACAAATGATGATGAGGAAGTGGAGAGAATGCAGAAGGATTTGTATAGTCTAACTCCCCTCCAACCCCACCACTCCCAGCACCTTCCCCTGCAACTGCAGGAAGTGCTACACTTGTCCCCACACCTCCTCCCTCACCCCCATCCCAGGCCCCAAGATGAATTTCCATATTAAGCAGATGCTCACCTGCACATCTGCCAATGTAGTATAACAAAGTGTGGAGCTGGATGAACACAACAGGCCAGCATCAGGGGCACAAAAGCTGACAATTCGGGCCTAAACCCTTCATCAGAGAGAATGGATGAAGGGTCTAGGCCCAAAACATCAGCTTTTGTGCTCCTGAGATGCTGCTTGGCCTGCTGTGTTCATCCAGCTCCACACTTTGTTATCTTGGATTCTCCAGCATCTGCACTCGCCATTATCTCTGCCAATGTACTTGTAGTATACTGTATCCACTGTACCCGGTGTGGCTTCCTCTACATTGGGGAAACCAAGCGGAGACTTGGGGTCCACTTTGCAGAACACCTCCGCTCGGTTTGCAATAAACAACTACACCTCCCAGTCACGAACCATTTTAACTCCCCCTCCCATTCGTTAGCCGACATGTCCATCATGGGCCTCCTGCAGTGCCACAATGATGCCACCCAAAGTTTGCAGGAACAGCAACTCATATTCCGCTTGGGAACCCTGCAGCCCTATGGTATCAATGGGGACTTCACAAGCTTCAAAATCTCCCCCTCCCCCACTGCATCTCAAAACCAGCCCAGCTCGTCCCCTCCCTCCACTGCATCACAAAACCAGCCCAGCTTTCCCCGCCTCCCTAACATGTTCTTCCTCTCACCTATCCCCTCCTCCCACCTCCAGCCACACCTCATCCCGCCTCCTTGACCTGTCCGTCCTCCTCGAACTGACCCATCCCCTCTCCCCCTCCCCACCTATACTCTCCTCTCCACCTATCTTCTCCTTTATCCATCTTCGGTCCGCCTTTCCCTCTCTCCATATTTATTTCAGAACCCTCTCCCCATCCTCCTCTCTGATGAAGCATCTAGGCCCGAAACGTCAGCTTTTGTGCTCCTGAGATGCTGCTTGGCCTGCTGTGTTCATCCAGCTACACACTTTGTTATCTTGGATAGTCTAGGAGAGTGGGTAAAGAAATGGCAGGTGGAATACATTGTGGAAAATTGTGAGATTATGCAGTTTGATAGGAACAATGCAAGGCTGGGACTATTTTCTAAACAGGGAAAGACTTTATAAATCTGAAGCACAGAGGTACTTAGGAGTCCTAGTTCAGGATTCCCTTAAGGTTAACATGCAACTTTAGTTGGCAAATAGGAAGGACAAGAGAACAAGAATACAAAAGCAGGGAAGAATTTCTGTGGCTGCATAATGGTCTAGTCAGATCACATTTGGAATATTGTAAACCGTTTTGGGCCCATAGCTAATGAAGAATGTGCTGGAATTGGAGAGAGTCCAGAAGTGATTTATAAGAATGATCCCGGGGATGATGAGCTTGTCATACAAGGAGCAGCTGAGGATTCTGAGTCTGTATTCGATGCAGTTTAGAAGGAGAATGGGAGAATCTGATTGAAATTAACAGAATACTGAGTGGCCTGGATAGAGTAGATGTAGAGAATATGTTTCCACTAGTAGGCGAGATTAGGATCTGACAGCTCAGCCTTAGAGTGAAAGGATGACCCTTTAAAACTGAGATGAAGAGGAATTTCTTCAGCCAAAAGGTGATCTGTGGAACTCATTGCCACAGAAGCATGTGGAGACCAAGTAATTGAGTATATTTAAGGCATATTTTTGAATAGTAAGAGGATTGAGGGTTACGGGGAGAAAGCAGGAGAATGGAGTTGAGAAATATGCATGTCAGCCATGATCAAATAGCTGACCAGACCTGATGGGCCAAATGGCCTACTTCTGTTCCAATATATTGTGGCATTATGCCTGCTGATTTAAGACTGTCATGAGGAAGAATTTGTTCTTTGAAGGTTGCCAGTCTTTGGAGCTCCTTGTCACCAAAACCCATTGGGCAAAGTCCTTGAGTGAGATGGATTCTTGATTAGTAGGAGAATTAAGGCTTATGAGAAAGGGCAGGAAAGTGGGCATGAGGAATGTCAAATTATTCATGATTCTATTAAATGGCATAGCAGGCTTGAAGGGCTGAATAGCCTACTCCTATTTCTTATGGTCTTGTGGTCAAGAAGAAACAGCAAGTAATTGTACATGCATTTCATTTTTTATTTGCAAGATGTATTAAATGATGTGCCACAGACAGCAGTGCTCAACACCTTATTATTTACAAAAGTGTACTGGTCAAAGTGACAAAGGTAAGTGTGTTATGGACCAGACCAACCTCCTTCAAAATATATTAAGAAGATAGTCTAGACCCTACCTTTTGTTTATTTTAAAGTTAAATGAAAGGCATTGCATTCTGGATGCAATTTGATTGGTCAAGCTACCAAACTTTAAACAAAACATATTTATTCAAACACTATAAGTAAAATACAGACAAAAAAGATTGGCTTAAATGTAACTCTATCGAAATGCACAGCAAAATAATACATTCATATTACCTACGACTAATTCACTACTCCATTATAGTAGCATCCCATAAACATACCTTTGACAAAAGCAAATTTAAAAATAGATTACCTCAGATGCAATTCTAGTAGCAGGAAGAGAACCCCAACTTTTAGCTGTAACAGAGAAAGGAATAAGAATTTCCACATCCAGCTTCATGGTCCCAGTAAATTCAAAAAACTAAAACTAGAAGTCATAGTTCTGTGGGAGCTTGGCATCATCCATCCAAGCTGTTTCTATTGTTTCTATCTTTAAAAAAGCCCCAAGGCCTCACAAGCTGTTTACATTATTGCTTTTGGGGAAGACTGATCCATGCCTCTGTCTCAACATTTCTTCATAAGGAAAGGATAAAATACATCTCTTCAAGTCGTAGTATTCTCACTGCTGGGTTTGCTGATGATACAAAGATAAATAGCAAAGTAAGTTATGAAGAGAACGTAAGGAGTCTATATAAAGGTATTGATTGATTAAGTGAGTAGGCGGAGTTCTGGCAAATTGTGTATAATGTGGGAAAATACATTTTAGCAGGAAGAGTACAAAAATCTTATTATCTAAATGGTGTGAGATTGAATACCTCTGAGAGGCAGAGGGATCTGAGAGTTCTAGTCACTGAATTGCTGATGGTTTTACACAAGAACTGCAATTAATTAACAAAGCTCCAATGAATGTTATCATTTATTGCAAAGGGAATTGAATACAAAAGTAGGGAATTATGCTTTAGTTATACAGGGCATTGATAAAGCAACATCTAGAGTTCTGTGTACAGTATATATCTCCCTATTTAAAGAAGACGGAAATGCTTTAGAAGAATTTCTTAGAAGGTTTATGAGGAAAGGGTGGACAGCTGAGGCTTGTATTCACAGGACTATTGAAGTGTAACAGGTTAGTCTCACCTACTCCAGAGGTGTGTAATAATGTCTATGAGCAGGTTGATTAGGAAATGTTGGTGAAGAGTAGAAGGATTTTTTTTCAATTACAAGATGTAGGTCTCACCAGCCAGGCCAACATTGACCCTAATTGCATTAAGCATCAACCACGTTGCTGTGGGTCGAGTCACATATAGGCCAGACCAGGTAAGGATGGCAGTTTCCTTCCCTGAAAGACATTGGTGGGCCAGATGGATTTTTTCTCCCCCGTGACAATCAGCAGTTGTTTCATGGTCAGCATTAGACTTCTAATTCCAATTGTTCATTGAATTCAAATTCCAACATTCACCATGGCAGGATAAGAACCCAAATCCTCAGGAAGCTTCAGGATCTCTAGATTAATAGCATAGCATTAATGCCATTAGGCCATGATATCCCTATAAGTGACTGAAACAGTCAAAATCCTAAGAGGTACTGATAGGCTACGTGTGGATAAGACCTTACACTTCTGAGAAAATCCATAACTAGGGGTCATGGCTTTAAAATAAAGGGCTATCTCCTTAAAGCAGCGATGAGGAGAACTTTTTTAATCACAAAAGTTCATTAATCTTTGGAACTCTGTTCCTCAAAAAGACAATGCAAGCAGAATCTCTGACTTTTTTAAATTATTGGCAGCGATATGTGGATAATTGACAAAAGAAATTAATCCTAATATTATTAGATATAGCTAAAAATCAGGAGTAATCAGACGTTATTGAATGATGGAACAGGCTTGAGGATGCAAATGGCCTACTCCTGCTTCTAATCTATATGTTTGTAATTGCAATGCACTGTACTTCATTGTTTGACTTTGTGATTCCCATACTTCAAGCAGAAACATAGAACATAGAACATAGAACATAGAACAGTACAGCACAGAACAGGCCCTTCAGCCCACGATGTTGTGCCGACCATTGATCCTCATGGATGCACCCTCAAATTTCTGTGACCATATGCATGTTCAACAGTCTCTTAAATGACCCCAATGACCTTGCTTCCACAACTGCTGCTGGCAACACATTCCATGCTCTCACAACTCTCTGTGTAAAGAACCCGCCTCTGCATCCCCTCTATACTTGCCTCCAACCAGCTTAAAACTATGACCCCTTGTGCTAGCCATTTCTGCCCTGGGAAGTAGTCTCTGGCTATCAACTCTATCTATGCCTCTCATTATCTTGTATACCTCAATTAGGTCCCCTCTCCTCCTCCTTTTCTCCAATGAAAAGAGACCGATCTCAGTCAACCTCTCTTCATAAGAGAAGCCCTCCAGTCCAGGCAGCATCCTGGTAAACCTCCTCTGAACCCTCTCCAAAGCATCCACATCTTTCCTATAATAGGGCAACCAGAACTGGACGCAATATTCCAAGTGCGGTCTAACCAAAGTTTTATAGAGCTGCAACAAGATCTCACGACTCTTAAACTCAATCCCCCTGCTAATGAAAGCCAAAACACCATATGCTTTTTTAACAACCCTGTCCACTTGGGTGGCCATTTTAAGGGATCTATGTATCTGCACACCAAGATCCCTCTGTTCCTCCACACTGCCAAGAATCCTATCCTTAATCCTGTACTCAGCTTTCAAATTCGACCTTCCAAAATGCATCACCTCGCATTTATCCAGGTTGAACTCCATCTGCCACCTCTCAGCCCATCTCTGCATCCTGTCAATGTCCCGCTGCAGCCTACAACAGCCCTCTATACTGTCAACGACACCTCTGACCTTTGTGCCGTCTGCAAACTTGCTGACCCATCCTTCAATCCCCTCATCCAAGTCATTAATAAAAATTACAAACAGTAGAGGCCCAAGGACAGAGCCCTGTGGAACACCACTGACCACTGACTTCCACGCAGAATATTTTCCTTCTACTACCACTCGCTGTCTTCTGTTGGCCAGCCAATTCTGTATCCAGACAGCTAAGTTCCCCTGTATCCCATTCCTCCTGACCTTCTGAATGAGCCTACCATGGGGAACCTTATCAAATGCCTTACTGAAGTCCATATACACCACATCCACAGCTCGACCCTCATCAACTTTTCTAGTCACATCCTCAAAGTACTCGATAAGGTTTGTGAGGCATGACCTGCCCCTCACAAAGCCGTGTTGACTGCAATTGATCAAGCCATGCTCTTCCAGATGGTCATAAATCCTATCCCTCAGAATCCTTTCTCACACCTTGCAGATGACAGACGTGAGACTTACTGGTCTGTAATTGCCGGGGATTTCCCTATTTCCTTTCTTGAAGAGAGGAGTTACATTTGCCTCTCTCCAGTCCTCAGGTACGACTCCAGTGGAGAGCGAGGATGCAAAGATCTTCGCAAGTGGCGAAGCAATTGCATTTCTCGCTTCCCAAAGCAGCCGAGGACAAATCTGGTCCGGGCCTGGCGACTTGTCAATCTTAATGTTTGACAAAATTTTCAGCACATCAGCTTCCTCTATCTCTATCCATTCCAGCATGCACACCTGCTCTTCAAAGGTTTCATTCACTACAAAGTTCGTTTCTTTCGTAAAGACAGAAGCAAAAAACTCATTTAGGGCTTCCCCTACTTCCTCAGACTCCACACACAAGTTCCCTATGCTATCCCTGATCGGCCCTACTCTTTCTTTGACCATTCTCTTATTCCTCACATAAGTGTAAAATGCCTTTGTGTTTTCCCTAATTCGTTCTGCCAAGCCTTTCTCGTGCCACCTCCTGGCTCTCCTCAGACCATTTTTGAGCTCCTTCCTTGCCTGCGTGTAATCCTGTCTAGCTGAACTTGACCCTAGCTTCCTCCACCTTGTGTAAGCTACCTTCTTCCTTTTCACAAGTAGCTCCACCGCTCTCGTCATCCAAGGTTCCTTTATCTTACCCCTTCTTGCCTGTCTCAGAGGGACATATTTACTCATCACTCGCAACAACTGTTCCTTAAACAGTCTCCACATGTCTATAGTTCCCTTACCATGGAACAATTGCTCCCAGTCCATGCTTCCTAACTCATGTCTAATCGTGTCATAGTTTCCTCTTCCCCAATTAAATATCCTCCTATTTTGCCTAATCCTCTCCTTCTCCATAGCTATGTAGAATGTGAGGCATTTATGGTCACTATCACCAAAATGCTCTCCCACCACAAGATCTGATACCTGCCCCGGCTCGTTTCCGAGCACCAAGTCTAGAATGGCCTCTCCCCTCGTCGGCCTGTCAACGTACTGCGTTAGGAAACCCTCCTGAACACACCTTACAAAAACAGCTCCATTCAAATCTTCTGCTCGAAGGAGGTTCCAATCAATATTAGGAAAGTTAAAGTCACCCATTACAACAACCCTACTGCGTCCACACTTTTCCAAAATCTGTCGACCTGTGCTTTCTTCAATCTCCCTGCTGCTATTGGGGGGCCTGTAGTAAACCCCTAACGAGGTAACTGCTCCCTTGCTGTTCCTAATTTCCACCCATACTGACTCGGTAGGCAGATCTTCCTCGACAATGGAAGCTTCTGTAGCTGTGATACCCTCTCTGATTAGTAGTGCTACACCCCCTCCTCTTTTTCCCCCCTCCCTATTCTTTTTAAATGTTCTAAACCCTGGAACATCCAGCAACCATTCCTGCCCATGAGAAACCCATGTCTCTGTTATGGCCACAACATCATAGCACCAGGTACTGATCCATGCTCTAAGTTCATCACTTTTATTCCTGATACTCCTTGCATTAAAGCAAACACACTTTAACCGATCCCTTGGTTCCTTCCCAGGAAAATCCTTCCCACTAGCTGGTCTACCTCTTGCTACTGCCTCACCTGCATCAACTCTCACCTCCGGTATACAGCTCAGGTTCCCACCCCCCTGCCATACTAGTTTAAACCTTCTCGAACTACTCGAGCAAACCTTCCACCCAGGACATTGGTCCCCTTCCAGTTCAGATGCAACCCGTCCTTCTTGTACAGGTCCCATCTTCCCCAGAAGGCATCCCAAATATCTACATATCTGAAGGCCTCCCTCCTACACCAGCTGCGTAGCCACGTGTTAAGCTGCGCCCGCTCCCTGTTCCTCGCCTCGCTATCTCGTGGCACCGGTAGTAAAGCAGAGAACACTACTCTGTTCGTCCTGCTCTGCAGCTTCCATCCTAACTCCCTGAAATCACTTTTTATATCCTCAATCCTATTTCTGGCTATATTATTAGTGCCAATATGTAACACGATTTCTGGCTGTTCGCCCTCCCCTTTTAGAACATTATACACCCGATCGGAGACGTCCTGGACCCTGGCACCAGGGAGGCAACATACCTACCGGGAATCCCGATCCTGACCACAAAACATGGCCGCACATTTTTAAATCATGTGTTACGTGTATTTTTTCTTTATAAATCTACCTGTTTTGTGAGATTCATAGGCCATCTAGAATTTTGTTTTATGTATGCTTCTATTCAAACTACTGCTGGGAGACTTACTGACATCCTATTGCTTCATGGTTATTTATTACTTTGTTTAAAAAAATTACAGTTATTCATGAATGTACAAGCCCGAATGTTTTCATTTACCTTTAGTATAGGACTCATGGTAAATCACCCTAAGTTCTTGCTTCAATTGCACAGGGCATTGGAGAGACCAAATCTTGAATGACACGTGCAATTTTAATCACCTTACTTAAGGGTGTAAATTCACTGGAGATGGTTCGGGTGTGGTTTACTAGATTGCTAACTAGAATGAGAAAGTTGGATCTGAATGGCAGAGATTTCTATCTCATTGCCTTTGAACCTCATTGACCACTTACTATATGTAGTACAGAAAAATCTGAGACAATACAATACTGAGTCATTTCCCTATCTATCACTGTGGTTATTTTAGTACAGGAATATGCTTAACATCGCATGGAAGTTGCCACCTCGACAGTATGTGGCACTGAATAAGGGCTACTGAGGTAGTTCATTGTTACCAATCCTTCTTTGTCCTGGCATTATCTTGGGCCTATTTTATGACCAACATAGAGGGTGTAGCAGCATAAAGTATCTATAGACAAGGCACTGTTTTTGGATAACAACAGTTAGTGCATGAAAGCAGTACGTGTAACCATATTTGGCCAGACATAATTACATTGACTTTAGGGAGCTGCCACATGTGCAAATGCTCCGCCTGTAAGTTGAGAGTAGAATCCTACATCTCCACCCACAATTTGTGCACGACATCAGTAAAATTGGTGGAACCAATGCAAATTGAATGTTAACCCCATCAAAACCATTAAACCATGTGAAATAGTCATCGTCATGGGAGCATTGTCACCCCAAAAATTGTAATGATTCATGGAGAAAGCCCACCATCACTTTCTCAAGTTAACTAGGATAAGATATAATGCTCCCTAAAACTATCCCCATCAACAACCATCTGAACATGGAGATGATTAACTCAGGATTGGTTTCATATAATTTTGAACAATTTCTTTTCCCAGCATTTTCAATAAATTTCAGAAACTTAATAAGAAAAATATCATGCACTGTAACAGCAGGTACCTCCCAGAAAAGTTTCGACGTAACTATCAGCTGAGAAAAGCAAGAGCATTCACAGTAATTCTATATAGGAAGGCTTTGTGCTGCATAGGGAACATACAACATGATTTTATACACGTTATTCTAATAAAAGATAGCTCCATTCATTAAGCAGACTTTTTCGTGATTTGAGAGAGAATATAATGCAAAATGAATATCTGATTTTCAGTGAGCTAAACTTTAGCCAGTGTATGTGGTATTATGCATAATTTTACATTATGTAGAGCACTATGGCAACCTACCAGAAACTACTGCAAAACAGTAGAAATAACCTTAATATACTGAAACTGCTATTTAGCAACTACACTTTGGACTGACTTCTAATGTTTATTTCAAACATTTGCAGCAATTATTCCCCAAAGTTTGAATGCCAGAATTCTTTTCAGTTGAGAGCACAAGCAGCTACATTTTTCGTCTTTCTTACCATTGGTTTACTGTGGCTGGAAAGAAGAGTTATGTTGGTCACACCTCTTGCTGTTTCTTAATATTTCTAACTATTCCAGTCTATCAGTCTAAACAGCCACAAACAAAAACAAATTTGCTGGAGTAGCTCAACAGGTCTGGCAGCGTCTGTGAAGGAGAAAACAGAGTTAACGTTTTGGGTCCAGTGACACTTCCTCAGAACTGATGCTGGCTGGGAAAACGTAAGTTCATATGCAGAAAACAGGGAGGTGGGTAGGGTAGGAAGTAAATGATAGGATAGAGCCCAAAGAGAGAGAAAGGCAATTGGGCAGACAAAGGAGTTGCTAACAATCAGGCTGGGAGGGTGAATAGTTGTTAATGGGGACTGTTAGTGACTAAAAGCAGAGAGTGTGTAGTGGCAGGCTATGTCATAACAAGTGTGTGGGATAGGGGGCTGGGACATGGGACAGTTTAGGCCCTAAAATTATTGAACACAATATTGATTCCGGAGGGTTGTCAGGTCCCCAGGCGGAAAATGAGATGTTATTCCTCCATCTTGCATTGGGCTTCACTAGAATACCGCAACAAGTCAGAGACAAAGATGTTGGCCAGGGAGCAGGGTGGTGTGTTGAAGTGGCAGGCAACAGGTAGTTCAGGGTCTTTTTTGTAAGCAGAACATAGATGTTCTGTGAAGCGGTCGCCAAGTCTATGCTTCATTTCCCCAATGTAGAGGAGACCTCAGTGAGAGCAGCGAATGCAGTAGACTAGATTCTCGGAAGTGCAGGTGAAGTGTTGCTTCAACTGGAAGGTGTGTTTTGGCTGTTGGATACTGGGGAGGGAGAGGTAAATGGGCAGGTGTTGCGCCTTTGCTGGGTACAGGGAAAGGTGCCGTAGGGCTGTGGGGTGTTGATGGGGGTGAAGAAAGTGTAGACCAGGGTGCCCCGGAGGAAACGCTCCCTGTGGAAGGCAGACAAGGGAGGGGAAGGTAATATGTGTCCGGTGGTGGCATCTCGCTGGAGGTGGCAGAAATGGTGTCTGACGATCTTCTGTATGTGGATGCTGGTGGGATGGTAGGTGACGATAAGGGGGACCCTATCACTGTTGCGGGAGGGAAAGAAGGGGTGAGGATGGAAGTGCGGGAGATGGGTCGGACCTGGTTGAAGGCCCTGTTGACAACGGAGCTGGGGAATCCTCGGGTGAGGAAGAAGGTGGACATTTCGGATGCTCCCTTTTTGAAGGTGACCTCATCTGAATATATGCGACAGAGACGGAGGAACTGAGAGAATGGGATGGAGTCTTTACAGGAAGTGGGGTGTGAGGATGTATAGTCCAGGTAGCTGTGAGAGTCAGTGGGTTTATAGTGGGTATTAGTGTGTAGACAGCCACAAAATTAAACATGTACTAACATAGCTTATAATGGGAAAAATTACTTGCATGACAAGAAAGAAAATGATGATCAATAACCTGTCAGGTGAAGTAATGGATAATATAGAGCAAATTACTTTGATTCCAGATTAATGTTTCAAGCCCAGTGACCCTTTTTCAGAAAAGTCTGCAGAGTGAGCTCTGAAGAAGGATCACTGGACTTGAAACATTATCTCTGCTTTCTCTCCACAGATGTTGCAAGACCTGCTGCATTTCTCCAGAAATTTCTGTTTTTGCTTCAGCTTTCTAGCATCTGCAGTTATTTATTTTGTATTTATTGATCCAACCTCGGTGGCCATGTCTTAAGCCCTGCACTCTGTAACACTTTTAACCCGCCCCTCATCATCTCCTTCTCCATCTTTTGAAACCTTGAAATCTATATACTTGACACAGTGTTTTATCAATAATAATAATTTTTTCACTAAGGCAGCACCTGTGAGGTTACATATAGCTTGGTATACAGCAATCAGTCTCTCAGTTATCATTCTCTTACGTCTTCTTGTCTGACTTTGCCCTTTGAAGCCGTTCTTGTTACTCAAGCAGCTGAATGCATCAACGATTTAATTAAACACTTTCAATACTACGTGTCAATGAAGATAAAGACTGAGATGCTGATCTAACTTTACATTCATGAATTCTTCTTACAGGTGAATTTTTGTACACAACACATGACAGGGGAAGACTCATGGTGGACTTCTGCCACTGATCAGATAATTAGCGAATTTATTTATTTATTGTCATGTGTATTTTACAGTAAGAATGCAATAAAATACAGCGAAATCTTGCACTTGTTGCCACAAATCAGCACCATTTTGAATATTTTATGAGTAAGACAAAATGAAAGAATGTGGTATGGTGGACAGGAAAGAAGGTTACATCAGAGTACAACAGGGCCCTGCTCAGATGACCGATGGGTCAATGGGCCAAGGAGTGGCAGATAGTGCTTAATTTAGATAACTGCAAGGGGCTAAATTTTCATAGGGCAAATCAAAGCAGGAATGATACACTTAATGGTAAGGTCCTGGGAAATTTTTCTGAATAAAGAGACCTTGGAATAGGCTCATAGTTCCATGGAAGTGGAGTTGCAGGTATACAGAGTAGTGAAGAAGACCTTTGGTATGCTTGCCTTATTGGTCGCTGTATTGAGTGTAGGAGTTCGCACGTCATGTTGTGGCTGTGCAGAACATTGGTGAGGCCACTTTTCGAATATTGCTTTCAATTCTAGTCTTCCTGCTTTTGGAAAGATATTGTGAAACCTGAAAGGGCTCACTAAAGATTTACAACGATGTTGCCAGGGTTGGAGGGTTTGAGTTATAGGGATAGACATGCGGAATAGGCCCCGAATATTCGCCATGGTGCATTGAAGGCTGAGGGGTGACCTTATAAAAGTTTATGAAATCATGAGGGGCATGGACAGGATGGATAGTCAAGGTCTTTTCCCCAGGGTAGATGAGTCTAAAACAAGAGGACATAGGTTTAAGGTGAGTAGAGAAATATTTAAAATGAACCAAAGAGGCAACATTTTCATGCAGACAGTGGTGCATGTATGGAATGTACTACCAGAGGAAGCCGTGAAAGCTGGTACAAGTACAACATGTAAAAGGCATCTGGATGGTTATATGAATAGGACGAGTTTAGAAGGATACAGGCCAAAATGCTGGCAAATGACACTAGATTAATTTAGGATATTTGATCGGCAGGGATGAGGTGGCCGAAGCATCTGTTTCCATGCTGTACATCTCCATAACTCTATACACCTTAAAGAGAGTCCATCAATCCTGAGCCAGCTTATCACCATCAACGTCACCTCTAGTGATGTAGCAGCTGCCGATTCCAATGCCAGGTCCTGTTCTTGCCCCAGAAAAGTAAGGGCTCACTTGAAGACCATGCTAGGCTCAACCTCCTACGCACTGGGCTCAATCAAGGTCTGGACACTGGACCTGCTCGACGTCAGCACTGGGCTCACTCGAGGCTCACGCACTGGACCTATCCAAGTTTCATGATAGGCTCACTGAAGATCTGCGCGCTGGGCTCGCTCAAGGTCCACGCACTAGGCTCAAGGCCCGCATAAATTTGGACCACGGTTGTTCTTGGGGAATTAACTCCTTTCAAACTGTGACAGATGGAGAAAATGGGGTCCTGAACCCACAAGCTGTTTTCAATGACTGCTCAGTTACACTGAAAGCTGTAATTCTGGAAGTTGTGAACAGGCTACACGGACGTTGACGTTGAAATTATCATGTAAGGTGATGATGATAGCAGTAAAAGGACTACATAGTTTGTGAACAACAGCATTTTATTTGTCTCTTAGAAGTATGCAAAGATGCAGCAAATGAAGCAACTGCGGAAGAAATTTCAGACACTTCTGCGTCTTGCAAGCACTGTAGAAGTTCCCATTCCCAGGTCATACTGCACATATTCACAGGTATCATATTTCACCAATGGTAATCTATTACTAATCATTTACAATTTCTATCCATTTCTATTCCTTCATATAATATTTCAGAACTTGTTTCAAATGATTATTTACATTCCTTACTCAATGCCCATGGCATGTGGCTCAAAAATTGTTGATTACAGTACTGTGTTGGTTAAACATCTTTCCTTCAAAGTGAAAACTGTTGAGAAATGCATGCTTTAAAATTCAGTACAAGCTATGTTAGGAGCCATCATTACTGTATCCTACCTCGAGGCAGAGAAAGCGTCATTGTAACTAATGCCTTGAGCAGGAAACATAAAAAGGTTGTTTATAAGGAACTGATGCCAAGGCTGCTCGCTTAAAACCAACGAGGCTATCAATGATCTGCACAAGAAAATGGAACAGAATAATTGAAGAGTTGCAATTAAATTTTCCTTTTAAGCTGAAAATGAATCAAATGCAATTATATTCTGGTAAGGCATACAAGTAAATGTGCAACATGTAATTTTACAATCAGCAGCTAATGGAAATTGACATCATTTGGCTGAAGCAGCAGTTGTTCTTTCCCTGGGCTTTTTATGTGCAGTGTAATACATATCAAATTCAACTGTTACAATGTAGTAATCTTAATGAAGAGTTCAGTTGACATCATTAACTGCAGAAATAAATCTCAAAGTACAATGAGAGCCTTGAAATTATTTCCATACAACGTTGTTTATTTTTCAAAACACTATATACTATAGTCTTCTGCGGGGAATGACAGATTATTTTGAATGTTCTTTTATTACCAGAAATAAGCTTTAGGACCAAAACATACAACTAACGCATGACACCATCTATACTTCAACACTAATGACCAAATGCCTGTAAGATGATAGAATTATAGTTTGCAGTTAAGAGAAATCATAAGTTGTTACTTTGTATTATAGGACTACGATATGTGATTGTGTGTGAGACCATATCAACTTACCTCTAACGTAGGTATTTCCCCTGTTTTTAGTTTAAATGCTAAAGAACCTTCAAGGTGAACTGCAGTGTCGACTTTCCCTATATTTATCACAAGGCATCATCTTGATGAAGAAATTTAAATGCCTATTAAGAACGGCCATTCTCAATTATGTTAAGCCTCTGATTATCAATTAAAGTGGCGTCTAATGTTTCAAAGACACTGCATGACAGTAGAATCGCTAACACTACAATTAATGACATTTCTTGATCTGTTGAACTAGTGTAAATAAGAAATTGCTGAGAATTATGTTCGCTGCATTAAGCTATTGTCAGTTTTTTCTTGCTGGTGGCTCATTGAGATCACCTAATGACATGCTAGGAGAACCCCCTCAATCTGGAATAGGATGGAAGGATGAAATGAGACCAGGCTTAATATCAAGAGGACAGACGGTTGTCAGCAGAAGGACCTGTCCATCCAGGGCATTCAGAGAGCTCTATTAATACATTGTGCATAATGAAGCTGTGCTTTTCCAGCCACGTTAGTACAGAGTTTCGCTGTTCATCATTTAATTTCATCGCAGAGATCTGCACCTTCATGGAGGAAAGATTCAAACCTCAAAGCAAACACAGGCTGGTATCTCCTGTGGCTGCCAAAGACACAAATGCAATATTTTTCTGGACTTAGTCAAACCTTCCAGGTTACGGAGTTGATCTCAGTCATGTATCACAATCCTCTGTGCACTTATGTAGAATGGAGATCTCGGTAACTTGATATGCCCTAAGGTTTGCCACATGTCATACCATATTGCCAGAGAGATGAGATGCAGAGAATTCTATGGTTCAACAAGCTTGTGAAATACCCTGAGAGAACCAGTGACTGCAAACATATGACCATTTAAGGCCAACTTCTAATTGAAACATAGTGGTGCTCAAGAACGGGAAGAAATTGTGTATTTTGTGTGCAGTCATTGGCAGTGTATCATGCATGCAAATAATTCCTATCCAACAAAATGACGCTTTGTTATTGAGATGCTCACCTGTTCTGCGGATCTTTAAACTCCAACACAATGTGCATGACTGGTCGTGAGGTGACAAGGGATAATTTCTGACACCCTGGAACAGGTGTCTACTGAGAAACTCCCAGACAGCAGACTCCCAACAAGAATATTTCTGCCATTAGGAATATCTTGGAACAGATTAATGGAGCCCTCAACAAGAGGCTTAGAAACATTGACTGATCAGGAGGTTCTCTAAAATACTCATCAAGGTGAGGTGTGCCAGAATCAGGTCAACCTATTGCATGCACCAAGCTCCAGTGGAAAGATCTGCGATTTTGTTAAAGAATCCAGCTCAGAACCATGAGTGCCAGAGTTGGAGGGGGAGGAAGCGATGTAAGATGATGGGAAACAGGGGGTCACCAGAAAGATTTGCGAGCTTAGATCACAGTAGAGAGGAACACTCGTTGTTACTAAATAGAAGATGACTCCATTCTCAGATGTTAAAACATTGATGACACATACCTTATGCTCCAAGATGCAAGTTCTACCAAGACGTTCATGATCTGCATTGACTCCAACCAACCTCTTCTCTATGAAGAACACAATAAAGAAAAGACCATCAGACAAGTTTGAAAGACCATCCAGTTGATCTGTAATAACGAGCAGAATGTATAACTATGAGGTTAGTCATCTTGCTGCTTACCTTAGTGGCTTTTAATTGCCCTTGCCCATTCTGGTGTTTCTACAAAGTTCATCCCAAATGGCAGTAGCTTGCAAGATGAATGGTTCCTGAGAATCTGAAGAGGACAGATCAGATATCTATCTGGGACACCTGAGACTGTACCATCTTAGCGTGAGTTTGAGCTGGCAGCCTGGCAGATGCCTGCAAGACCAATGAGCATATGGAAGGTGGAGAGATCTGGAATTATTTCGTGCAGTACGAAGCCACTAACCTCTTGCTTCCTGATATCCACACCACGACCTCTGCTTAGTCGATCCAGTGATCTGCTGGAGGGCAGATTCAGGTATGGTGCAGACACAGTGTGTCACGGTGACTCAATGGTTAGCACCAGAGCCTCACAATACCAGGATCCCAGATTCAATTCCAGTCTTAGGCAACTGTCTGTGTGGAGTTTGCACATTCCCCTGTGTTTGCATGGGTTTCCTCTGGGTGCCTTGGTTTCCTCCCACAATCCAAGGGTATGTAGGTTAGGTGGATTGACGATGCTAAGTTGCCTAAAGTATCTAAGGAGGGGATGGATCTGTGTGGGATGCTCTTCAGAGGGTTGGTGTAGGGTCAAATGGCCTGCTTCCACACCATAGGGATTCTATGATTTTGAAAGTTCTTTTTAGCTGAGGAGTCCAGAGTTACCTTGTCAGCTATGTGAGCTTCCATGATAGCTTTCATATTCTGTGGTAGCTTTTCATCAGTCCATAGAAGCTGCCATGACTATGTAAGTAACTGTGACTTCAGATCACCTGATGATGCATGATACTGAGCTCCAGAGGGTGCAGGATGGAATACACCAGTTTTTGAATGCTGAACAAAGGTGGGTTCCAGGTTCTGCATCAAGACTGAAGCAAAGCTGTAATCCTTCAAGCCTTAGCAATAACCAGAAACTGTCATCCTTGCACCAAGCATTCCATATCTCAATCCCATTAACCTTTTTCTAGAGATCGTTATCTGACTCCTCTACAGTAAAACTGTAGAACTTTGCCCACCAGTGCCCAGACCATCATCTTTCTACATTAACCTCCAGGTTATATGGGACATGAATGTGACAATTGATACAATGCATTCAACCTCCTTCTCTTCATCCTAATGACATGATGCTTTTCCTCTTGTGTCAGTTGCTCTGGCTCAGTGTGGGACTTTGAGGGAGGGTTGGAATGGATGGAACTTACTCCTGTGAAATCTCACAATAGAACTCGAAAATTGCAATGCAAAGTGCATGGAGGAGACATGTAAAAAGACGATATGGAACTTGTGAGTAAAGTTAGATTTATGATTAGAGGTCAAGAATAGATATGAACGTGTAAGGAAGCTGGAGTACACATTCATCCCTGCTGGAATTGAGTATGTTCTGGCTTGATGTAGAAGAGAAAGATTAAAGATTATGATTTATTCCATTTGTGTATGCATCCAGGGGGAGGTGGTGTCTGTGCTTTGCCCTCACATGGTAAAATAGCTGTGAGATGTGACTAAGTAGTGTCAGTATATAATGAGATGATGCCTGCAACAATATTTTACCAACCTGTTTAGGTGTGTTGTGACACTTCTCTCGAGCAGGTGAGAACTCAGGCCTTTTGGCTGGAAAGTAGGGACACTGCCACTGCACCACCTTTAAGGATGGCTGCAGCATGCTGAAATTGTGGTACTGGAGATGATGCAGTTGCTGAGAAACAGGTTTGTGGGTTGGGGTTCCCTTTATCACTCATCCCACTGGATTAACAGCTGCATGTTACAGTTGGTTTGTAAAGCAAGGTGATGCCAACATCCACACATGAGCCAACATCATGATAAAGACCCTGCCTTCTCAATGTCACCCTTTCCTGAAGGGTGTTGACCTTTTTGACCAGCCTACTGTCACAATTGTCGGAAGACAGAAGGAAAATATTAATTTAGCTCCTCTGCCAATCCTAAGCTTTATTGAGCAGCTTACCGTGCTTAATCCTTATGGACCCCACTTTATTCTAAACTAATCTTTTACTATTAATACCTTTCACTATATTAAAATTTTACTATTTGTTCTAGCACAGCCTTCCAAAATTCCTTATGCTTCCTCTTAGCCTTCCTGATTCCATCCTTAACTTCTTTCCTGTATTTGAGATACTTTTCCTGGCTTCTATTGCTATTATTATTCTGATCTGCATCATGTGGTTCTACTTTTTTTGCTTGTTTTCTCATCAGTATCCTTAGTCATCAGGGTATTCAAGACTTGAACACCTGTGTTAATTTCCCATGGGTATGCATCTAGCTTGAACCCATTTTGTTTCTTTGTTTGAAATCTAAAATCTGCACTCTTCCAGTCTGGGATTTTAATCATTGACTGATTTTTACCCTTTACCAACTTAATATTGAACTTTATTATATTATGATCACTATTTCCCAATGACCTTCCACTCTGATCTTCTCTAATTGGCCTGCTTCCTTTCCGAGGACCAGGTCCAGCATAGCTCCTTCCCTGGTAGAACTTGAAAAGTACTGTTCCAGAAAGTTCTTCTGCATACATTGCAGGAATTTCTCCTCTCCCATACCCTGCACGTTACCTTTCTCCCAGTCTACCTGCCCTAGACCTCCCATCCAGATGAGGCAGTCAAGAAGGCACAACAACACCTGTGACTGGAAAAGTTGATGAGGGTAGAGCTGTGGATGTGGTGTATATGGACTTCAGCAAGGCATTTGATAAGGTTCCCCATGGTAGGCTCATTCAGAAGGTCAGGAAGAATGGGATACAGGGGAACTTAGCTGTCTGGATACAGAATTGGTCGGCCAACAGAAGACAGCGAGTGGTAGTAGAAGGAGAATATTCTGCGTGGAAGTCAGTGGTCAGTGGTGTTCCACAGGGCTCTGTCCTTGGGCCTCTACTGTTTGTAATTTTTATTAATGACTTGGATGAGGGGATTGAAGGATGGGTCAGCAAGTTTGCAGACGACACGAAGGTTGGAGGTATCATCGACAGTATAGAGAGCTGTTGTAGGCTGCAGCGGGACATTGACAGGATGCAGAGATGGGCTGAGAGGTGGCAGATGGAGTTCAACCTGGATAAATGCGAGGTGATGCATTTTGGAAGGTCGAATTTGAAAGCTGAGTACAGGATTAAGGATAGGATTCTTGGCAGTGTGGAGGAACAGAGGGATCTTGGTGTGCAGATACATAGATCCCTTAAAATGGCCACCCAAGTGGACAGGGTTGTTAAAAAAGCATATGGTGTTTTGGCTTTCATTAGCAGGGGGATTGAGTTTAAGAGTCGTGAGATCTTGTTGCAGCTCTATAAAACTTTGGTTAGACCGCACTTGGAATACTGCGTCCAGTTCTGGTTGCCCTATTATAGGAAAGATGTGGATGCTTTGGAGAGGGTTCAGAGGAGGTTTTCCAGGATGCTGCCTGGACTGGAGGGCTTCTCTTATGAAGAGAGGTTGACTGAGCTCGGACTTTTTTCATTGGAGAAAAGGAGGAGGAGAGGGGACCTAATTGAGGTATACAAGCTAATGAGAGGCATAGATAGAGTTGATAGCCAGAGACTATTTCCCAGGGCAGAAATGGCTAACACGAGGGGTCATAGTTTTAAGCTGGTTGGAGCAAAGTATAGAGGGGATGTCAGAGGCGGGTTCTTTACACAGAGAGTTGTGAGAGCATGGAATGTGTTGCCGGCAGCAGTTGTGGAAGCAAGGTCATTGGGGACATTTAAGAGACTGCTGGACATGCATATGGTCACAGAAATTTGAGGGTGCATACATAAGGATCAATGGTCGGCACAACATCGTGGGCTGAAGGGCCTGTTCTGTGCTATACTCTTCTATGTTCTATGTTCTAGCACCTCTTAGATAACAAAGTGTAGAGCTGGCTAAACACAGCAGGCCAAACAGCATCTTAAGAGCATAAAAGCTGACATTTCCCCCGAGCTGGGCTGGTTTTGGGATGCAGTGGGGGGAGGGGAGATTTTGAAGCTTGTGAAATCCTTTCTCTGATGAAGGATCTAGGCCTGAAACATCAGCTTTTATGCTCCTAAGATGATGCTTGGCCTGCTGTGTTCATCCAGCTCCACACTTTGTTGTCTTAGATCCCTCAGCATCTGCAGTTCTTATTATCTATGTTAAGTATCCAGTCCTGTTCTGGCTTGAGCCACATTTCTGTCAATGACTCACCACGAGTCATCTCTTTAATGAGAGAACAGCCATATGGTCTTCTGGAACCATGGCAACTACTGCTACTATTAACAGCTCGGATGAATCATTAATGACGTACCAAGATTTCAGAACACATGGAATTGAGAACTAATAAAAATGGACAGTAGTGAAGCCTACTCTATAATGCTTCTTTATTTAAAGTCACTAAAATTTATGAACAAAAACAGAAGTTGCTGGAAAAACTCAGCAGGTCTGGCAGCACCTGTGAAGAAAAAACCAGAGTTAACATTTTGGGTCCTGTGATCCTTCCTCAGAACCCTTCCTCGGTAGTAAAATTTACTAGTTTGCACTAGAATTGCATTCAATCCATGCATGTCCCAGGTGCCCAGATGATAGAAATGTGGCAATAGTGCTCCTGGTTACGACCGTTCAGCAATTACTTTCCATATCTATCAGCATTAGTTGCATCTGTAGCCTGTTCATCTCCTTCATGTACAGAATATCTCTCCTCCAATGTATTTTCCCCATCAGGACATTCATTACCGCATCTGCAAATCTGTGGGTACCTCATCTTTGACCATTCAGCTGCCGTGAGTGGTGCTAATGCCTTGTGTTAGATGCCAGCTGAAGGTCCCATTGGAGAAGTCAGAACCCAAAATGAGACCTGAATTGATGGTTCTTTTTCAGTGTAATTGGTTAAAGTGGTAGTTAGGCACTGAGGCTGCGGATTTTTTTCGATGGAAGAACTGAAGTTTATTGCGCAATGAAGACATTTTAAAAGATGCAGACTAAATGTGGATGATAAGTCACAAAACCTAAAATACACAACAAAAACCTGGTTTCTAATATTATTCATTTTAGAAACTTAAGCCCCCAAAAAAACTACAGTCTTACCTCAATTCTTTTGGGTTCCACTTAACTAACAGCTAGGATTTTTTTACTATGGACTATAGAGTCAACTTGATGCATTCTCCCCAAATCTGCTGACATGAATTTTGTGAAATTCTAGTCTAAACTTTCTTTTTTCCTGTAACCAAACTCTCCAGGTTTAGAAGTTTCACAAACTAAATCCTTCTGCTCTAAACTACCCTGAATTTCTTCCGAGAGAGAAAATAAACTTGCTACTAACTGCAACCTTGGTGTCTTTTGAACTGAATTTGAAAAAAAAAAATCATCCTTGATTCTTCTGAGCTGAAAACAAATTTAATGGCCTTACATATTTATCCTACTTGTTGTTAGCACAGCAGTATAAACGTGGCTTTATTAACCTCACAAGGATCTGCAGTCACCTGCTATCTGACAAAATGCTGATCTGGTCACTTCCTAAAAAACAGTCTGACCATATCTTTCTTTTCATAAAAGAATGCTCTTTACCCAGGTAACCAACACCTATTTGCCTCTATTTTGAAAGCCAAATTCCAAAAATGGTATCATTTAAAAAATTAAACACATTTCATTAACATGCCCTTCATTTTCAGCTAATGCACTTCAGTGGAAGCGCACGATGGAGGTTGTAACTTTCAGGAAAGCTACTACTAATCGGCACTTAAATGCTAAACCTGCAAGTCGCTATTTTAGTGCCTTCTGGCATGTTTAGATCATTGTAATCAGCAATTAACCTCTCAAGATTACAGGTTAAATCCAAAATTGTTAAACAGGCTTGCTTTATTAGAACAGCTCTGACTTAGCACTTGTTTTTATCCTTTCCCCAAAATAAATGCTAACATTTTTATAATCAAGAATTACAGAATAGTATAAGAATGTAGGAAATGGGTGTAGGCCAATTAGATAGATGAGCCTATTGACCATTCAGTGAGATTGTGGATGATTTGTTTATCGTCTTAACTCCATTTTCCTGCTAGCTCTTGACTCCTTTGTCAATCAAGAAAACGTCTAACCCACTCTTGAATATATTCAATGGCCCAGAGCCAGATCCTGATTATAACCTTTGTGGAATGGATTACAAACTATTTCTGCCCTTTCTCCAGGGTTTCCATTGATATTCTGCTGATATAATAGTGGATATTTGCTTATCAATATGTTATGGACCAGACCAAACCCCCTCAAAATATGTTACAAAGATAGCCTAGACCCTATCATTTTCTTACTTTAAGGCGAAGTGTAATGTATTGCATTTCAGATACAATTCAATTGGTCAAACTACTCAACTTTAAGCAAAACACACTTTATTTCTTAGACTACAGTTAAAATACAGACAAAACAAAAAGAAAAGAAAAGGATTGCCTTCGGCTGTAACGTGATTGAAATGCTTAACACAATAACATGTATATTAACTACTACTAATTAAGTGTTCCAATATTGTAACATCTCATAAATACACCCTTGGCAAAGACAAATTCAGGAAACTAGATTGTCCTACATGCAATTCTAAGAGCAGGAAGACAATCCTAACTTTTGGCTATAACAGAGAGAGGAATAGGAGCTTTCACATCCAGCTTCAAGATCCCCAGCAACTCCAGAAAACTAAAACGAGAAATCTTAGTTCTGTGGGAGTTTAACACCACCCATTCAGGCTACTTTTATTGTTCCAACTTTTGAAAAAACCCAAGGCCTCACAAGTTGTTTACTTTATTGGAAAAAAAGCAGCTGCTCAATACCTCTGTCTCAGTATTTTCTTCATTATAAAAATGGAAAAAAATATGCCTCTTAAAGCCATAGCTTCATCACAAATGTCATAGATTGTAATGGTCTGGAAGAGGGCCTTCATCCCATTAATTCTGGACAACCAAAAATAAATGACTACTGCTACACTTATCCCACTTGCCCATAACTTTGCACATTAATATACTTCAAGTGCTTATCCAAATACTTTTAAAAGATTTCATCTTCTTCCCAAAACACTGACTGTCATAAATGCCACTCCTGTGTTTCTGTAATATATTCCAGGTAGATCCACTGTTTTCAGTCCATTATATTTGACATCTGTTTTATCCTCTACCTCCCTCTCCAATATTTTCTGTTGATTTTTCCTTACAATGTTCGTCTCTGCCTACCCTTTGCTCAAATGGTGAGACCAAAATCTATCAATCTCTTGAATTTCCTCCTTTTTTTCAGCCATTTTCAGAACTTTCTCAATGAGTCTTGCTGTTTGTGTATGATATGTAGAACACTCTACTTTGTCAAATGCATTCAGATTATCAACAATCTACTTGTTTATTGCCCATATCTATGAAGCATACAATGCAGATGACAAATATAACACCTTTGCATTGTACAGCTAAGCTTCAGGTTCAATTTTTTTGATGGTAACATGACGTGCTTTCTGACAAATATCAGCTGCTCTGGAATATTCAAAATGTAAAGTTCTCATGGTTTGAAATTCATGATCGAATTTAGTATTGCAAAATCATGTAACTGGAATTTTACAAGCGTTCTGATACTCTGCTGAAGTTATATTGTGAAGATCGGAGAAATCTTGAAGAAATTTTGCCTCGTGTATCTTATGTACAGCTGGAGGAAAATCGGACCAGATAATTTGACCATTTCTTGTCAGTAGTTGAAGTAGAGCTCAAGTGAATATGACAAAACAGGTATAAATTTTAAATTTTGATTTAGAAGAATCTACAAAAAATTGCTACAAATAATATGTTTTGATAAAAATGCATTTGTGTATTTGCTGGACAGGAATCTTCTGAGCAACACATGATCAACCTGAAATGATGTAATTAAGGGGAAATAATAATCAGTAATAAAATGGTATACGTTTGGGATTTATTTTTAAAGCAAATATGGGATTTTGGATTTTTTTTCCACACACAGCCTAACAATAAGCATTACATTGCCGCAGTTACACATCAAAGCTAAGACAATCATGTCTCTAAAGATAATTTGATAAATCATTGAAAGGGAAAATTGAATTTAACTGGAAAGGGAAAATGCAAAGAAATAGATTTACAGCAAATAGCTCAGTTATAGAGTTAGCAATGTCTCTGCAATACAATGCTTGCATGGTGATGTTATTTTAGAATTCTATGAAGATATTAAAATCATTCAAAGTCAAGAAATCAAGTTCAGAATTTGTAGGCAGTTAATAAACAATGGGAAAATATTCTGACAGATGGGAAATTGATAAAGTGCTTATTGACAGTTAGATGGCTGCAAGGAAATGACCTTGGAATATTCAAGGAAGAGATATTGCTTTATTTTGCACTGATTTGTTTAGAAATTGCTTTCTGCCTTTGTTATGAAAAGCAAGGAAATATATGCGAACAATGACAACAGTTATAAAATATTTAAGAAAAAGTTCATGAAAATAAAATTATTCAACTGTAGAACAAGTTCTCATCTATTCAAAACAGCAAGGGAAAGATTTGCTTAAAACAGTGAAGAATAAAGATTGAGACAAACAGAAGTAGAAATGGCACCAGAGACAACTACTTGCTTTGAGAACAAACTGCCACTGGACAAGAAAGGTGATAAGCACTTATTTTTAATCAATGTAATAGACTTGAACAGGAAGCTTTCGGTTCTATCTGGTAATGTTAATTTTGTAGTAATCTTCAACTATGTTGTAATGGTCATGTAAAGTGTGATCTTATCTTGCTTACATAAGGATCAGTAAGTTGTTTTAACATGACATTGTATTTGTACATAGAGGGATATAGTGCTAAATTATAATAATATACGGTTGCTGGTAATTATTAACTTCATTCTGAAACTGGATTGTACCACAAAATTCAAAATTGGATAAATCAAGCTTTCCATATGAACCTGAACAAACATTCGGTTCTTTGTTCTTCGTGACTTGTAATCGTAACTGCATTTGTCAAAGCACTTTGAGCTCCCAGTTGGGACAAATGTCAAGAGCAGCAGGGCTACTTGTTCCGTATGAGCCATATTGGGAATTTGTACCATATAGTTTCTCAGGGAAGGGGAGAATTAGAGGTGATATAGAAATGAGGCAAATTGGGATAACAATCAGGTGCAAATGCATGGAAATAACATAGACACTGAGATTCTGAAGCCACTGTTTAAACCTTAAAGAGAATCTGGAACACTTTTTTCTCAACAACAAGATTTTGACAGTTTTTCCATTCTCACAATATTTTCCTAACTTCCTTGTCACCGTTCATGTTGCTTACGGGAGCAAAAGATTATGTCCATATATTCAAACTTTTATTTGGAAATGCAAACAAATGTTAAGGATTACAAATTTATAAACTAACTTAACTTTGTTGGGTCATACCTGATTTTATTTCCCTGATTTTATTCTATCCACTTGTCTGTAAGTGTCACCTAAAACAGTGTGAAGATTGGACAGAGAGGTAATAGGAACAGAGGCCATCTTCAATCATTCTATCCAATCATTTGACCAGAATCTAAAACTTCTAATTACTGTACTGCATGATTCCACACGTTTATTTTGCCAATTCACAAATCATACCAGAAAGTAAAATAGAGGTTCTGCAATATTTGTATAACTTGAAATAAGCCAAAAATGAATGGATTCAGAAAATATTTACAAGGATGTTGCCGGGATTGGAGGATTTGAGCTACCAGTAGAGGCTGAATAGGCTGGGCTATTTCCCTTAGCGCATTGGAGGTTGAGGGGTGACTTTACAGGGGTTTGTAAAAATACAAGTGGCATGGATAAAGTGAATACCACAGGCTTTTGTCCTGGGAGGAGTAATCCGAAACTAAACGGTGTAGATTTAAGGTGAGAGGAGAAAGATTCAAAAGGGGCCGAACGGGTAACTTTTATCATACAAAAGGTGACGCATGTATGGAATGAACCGCCAGAGGAAGTGATGGATGCTGGCACAGTTACAGCATTTAAAGGGCATCTGGATGGGTATATGAATAGGAAGGTTTAGAGGGATATGAGCCAAACGCTGGCAAATGGGATTAGATTAATTTAGGATATCCGATCAGCATACATAACTTGGACGAAAGGGTCTGTTTCTGTGCTGTATACCTCTATGACTCTGTGAAGGGAGACGGCACAGTCACTGAGTTCAATGCACACAAAGATGCTTGTCATCCTCCACAGTAATAGTTATAGAACATCATTTACAATGTATTCTGGAATGAAGAAGGGGAGAAGCATTTCCACAGCAGAAAGGATAGCAATCATTTTACAACCACATTGACAATCAGATTGAGCATCAGTAATACACCTCACCTTCATCTTCTCAAGGACAAATACGAATGGGCAATAAATGCTGGTCTAACCAACAATATCCAGATTCTCTGAAAGAATGAAAAAGACCTGTAAATCTCTGAAAATAATGAAATAAAATCAATAAAATTATAGGCACAATCTACCACTTGATACTCTTGTACTCAAAGTTATATTCTGTTCACATCCTAATTATACCTTAGTCTAAATATATGTGGTGAATATGATTGGTTTTTAGTTGTTAGCTTTTAATGTCATCATGATACAGTAAAATCAATCAAATAGAGTTGTGTTATGAGTAGGAAATTAATGATGAGTTATAGCAATTATAAACTGTAGACATCATTGCCCAAAAGAAATCTGACATTTCTATCACACAGTATATGCCATAATTACACACCACTAATTTACATGGAATAATGTTACATTAAGATAATAGTGGTATCACACTGAATCTGTCATCATCAGGACATTTTCCAATTATATTTGAGCAAATTGTTGCTTTTTGACTTTGTACTGTAGGGAAAAACTTGTCAGGATTCTAGAATCCAGGCATAACATATGTGCTCTACAAATATAGCATACATTTTAGATAACTTTTGATACATTTCCCACAACATAAGAGTGACTGCATTCCTGATATCTAGCTGATTGGAAAGCACTTTAATGAACACTGAAGTTGAGAAAGGTGCTATATGAATATAAATATTTATTTATTTTTCCTTTAACTGCATAATTTGAGACATGGCTTCATCATTTCCACAGGTTGCAGGACTACTTATTACTTTGTACTGTCAGCATTTGTCTTGATATTTTGCTGAATACTGTTGCTTATGTTTTCTTATTCCAGATTATGCCATGAAAATGGAACTCACAGTTCGAGGTTGTTCTCTGTGTATATTGCAGACTCTGTTATCTAAAGCACAGACATACTTCCATTTTAAAACGTCACTCTTTCAGACGTAGCATCATGTGAAATTGTACCAATTAGACATCAAATAAATTTAATGCAAATGAAGAACTTGAAAATATAAACAATCTGAAGCAGGGATGGTGAGGATTTGCATACACTCATCTTTTAACAAACAACTCAAGTTGATTATGTGGTTAAATGTGTATGTAGGATTCCTGGCAATATAAATGAAAATATATAGTACAACAGTAAGAAAGTTCCATTAAACATTAATGCAACAACGCTAGTTATGCTTCAATCGGATTATTACGTCCACTTCCAGGCACTATGCTCAAGGGAAGTTGTTCCGGTTTCAGATATGATTCACCCAACTTAAAATGGGTGAGGGACTTCATTTATATGGCAAAACCTGAAAAAACAGATTGCAATTCTTACAGTGGAATAGGTCATGGGGAAATTTAATAGAGATGTTTACCATTATTATGTGTTTATTTATTCAAATGATGTGGGCTGTACTCATTTTGCCAGCATTGTCCATCTCTATTTGCCCTAGAGAGGTTGGTGGTGCTCAGTTTCCTTGAAGCAGTTAAGTCCATGGTAGGTGGGGATATCCACAGTGTAGGAAGTGAGTGCCAAAAGTTTGAATCTGAGACAAGGAAGAAATTACAATGTAGTCCTAAGGCAGAATGATGTGTGGTTCCATACACCCGCTGCTTTTGTTCTTTTAGATATCAGTGGTCATGGGTTTGGAATGTTCTGTCAGAATAGCCTTGATGAGATTTTGAACTTATGAGGAGTTTTGATAATTTCTCTGCTTCTGCTAGAATGAAGATCAATATCCAAAAGAACACCCACTTAAAATGAATCAAAATGGAGATAAGCAGAGTTATTTTGACACATCCAATTGACTTACAATTTATAGGTTTAGATATAAGCATAAAATACTAACAGCAGTTAACATAATTTATATTGAGCAAATGTTATCACAGTTTTTTTTATTATTACACAAGCGGCATTTTTCTTTTTATTCTGAGAATTGATTTTGCAGCTCCAATTCCTTAATTTTAGTTTATTTTGAATCAATTGACCTGATAAGTATGCGGAGCTACACATCTCGATTAGAATTAAGTTTAATCAATAATGCCACAGCAATTACACATAATTAAGGAAGGAGTGCAAAGGAGGGATATTGATATGCCCTTCAGTGAATATAACAGATGCGCAAGTAATTTGCTATTTATTATGGAAACCTACACGTGGGCTTTTGGAAGAATTAAAGCTCTTAAGCTTTTAGAGCAAAATTTCAACTATGTTTGTTCAGCTCCACAGCTTAGAATGAAACAAAGAGGAATAAATTTTCTATTATAGCGTCTTGTGCCAGGGGTCAGCTTATAGATGGCATGGCAATCAGAAGCATTATTGTGTGACTTTGGTAATTTAATCTGGTGAAGTTGACCCAGTGACACAGTGGTTAGCACTGCTGCCTCACAGTGCCAGGGACCTGTGTTCAATTCCACCTTTGGACAACTGTGTGGAGGTTGCATAATCTCTCCGTGTCTGTACAGGTTTCCTCTCACAGTCCAAAGATGTACAGGTTAGGTGGATTGGCCATGCCAAATCACCTATACTGTCCAGGGATGTGCAGGCTAAGTGGATTAGTTATGGGAAATGCAGTGTTACAGGGCTAGGGTGGGGGAATGGGTCTGAGTGCAATGCTCTTCAGAGGGTTCGGTGTGCACTCAATGGTCTGAATGTTCTGATTCCATACTGTAGGGATTCTATGATTCTATAAAGCTGGAGTAGGGCCTGGATGCAAAATCCATGCAATTCCAAGCAGAGCTCGAAGCTAGTCTGGAAGATCTTCACTTGCCAACTCAGTTTTAGAACACTGGAATTAGGTACAGGCACCGTGTATGAGATGCTTAAGATCATTAGAACGTAAGACATAGCAGCAGAAATTAGGCCATTCGGCCCGTCAAGTCTGCCCCACTTTTCAATCTTGGCTGATAAGCTCCTCAACCCATTTTTCCTCTTTCTCCACATAACCCTTGATCCCCTTGATGATCTAAAACCTCCCTATCTCAGTCTTAAATGTACTCAATGACCTGGCCTCCACAGCCTTCTGTGGCAGTGAATTCCATAGATTTATTACTCTCTGGCTGAAGAAGTTTCTCCTTATCTCCATTCTAAAAGGTCTTCCGTATACTCTAAGGTTGTTCCCTTGGGCCCTAGTCTCTCCTATCAATGGAAGCATCTTCCCAACATCCATTCTGCTTAGGCCATTCAGTATTCTGTAAGTTTCAATTAGATCTCCCCTCATCTTTTGAAACTCCAATGAGTATACTCCCAGAGTCTTCAAACGTCTGACTTGTAGTCAGACCATTAGATTTGAACATCAGCACCTTGCAACTGATTCATCAAAAACAACATTGAAATACGTGACGCCTTTGACAGAAACAAGCAGGTTTCTGTCAGTAAAACCAATGGTCACAAGTCAAGAACGCAGCATTCCAACAGCTGAAGACTGACACTCAAATTCAGATAATAAAGGACATGTCGTGTGTAGTGAAAAACCCGAGTGCTCCAGCAATATGCTGACTATAGTGATGTGCACAAATCTTTTCGCATGCACTAAGATCATCTAGAGACCAAGAACAATGGACAAAATATTCTTCACTCACAGAATTCTCTTCTTAAGAATGCAATATCATGCATCAATGTTGGAAGGAACATTTTTAACAACGCTTCAACCATGCAACTCATTAGGCAATACCCCAATACCCTGCGGTACATCTTATTGTTGTTGGAGCACCAACAAAGGAACCACTTCAGTAAGGAAATACACAGTTAAAAAGGAAAACTGCCTGTAGCCCTAATGGCACTACACTAAGATCTTTAAAGCTGGTGGGCTTATTCTGACATGAAGTCAGCACGCGCACATACACCAAGTTTGGGAGGACAAACAGTTCCATACCATTGCCCCCATCTTCAGGAATTTAATGATTGTAATTATCCTCTGGAAGACAGAGAAATCATGCTGTGGGAAACTATTGAGGCCTTTCCCTCTTGTCTAGAGAAGGGAAATGTCCCCTGACATTTATTCTTCTGAGTCACTAACTTACTTTGTCTAAAGAAATCTCTCCAGTTTTACAGGGCAGATTTAGACCATCCAGAGGTACTCAGTCTTTGTTGCCATGCAAATACGTGAAAAAAATGTTGAGAACAAATCAGAACTTCATACTATTCTTCAAGCTGAGAAAAGCGTGTGACCTAAGAAATCATGAGACTGTATGGATTGTACTCCAAAGATTTTGATGCCCAAGAAAATTCTTTATAATACTGCAACTGCTTCATGTTGACTCCAACTATTTTGAGCATGAGAACTGCAACAGGTGCCTCAAACTCCAAACTGGCATAAACTAGCCTGTGTGGTAACTTCCTGTCTATTTCTAATCTCCCTGAGAATGACCATTCACTCTGTCAAATGTAAACTGCCATCTTTTGTGAATATTAATTATGTCTAGATTCAGCTGAATTACTTCTGTCACAAAACTAAACTGATCACTGTAGACATGCTTAATCCAAATTTGTGAAATATGTTGTTGCCCATAAGACCAAAAGACATAGGAGTAGAGCTGGAGCATTTGGGCCAACAAGTCTGTGCTGCATTTCAATGAGATCATGGCTGATCTGATTGTCTCTCATCTCCACTTTTGTGCCTTACCCCATAACCTTTGATTCCTTTACTGAATAGAAATCTGTCTGTCTCAATCTTAAATATACAATATGACCTAACAATAGGATACAGTATGATCATGGTAATGAGTTCCACAGATGCATTACCTTCTGACAGAGAAGATTTTGCCCTCATCTTCGTCTTAAATGAGCAGCCCCTTACTTTGACATTATACCTTCTGATCGTAGACTCTCCCAAAAGAAAAGATAACCTCTCCACATCTACCTTGTCAAACACCCTAAGACTTTTGTATGTTTAAATCAGGTCAGCTCTCATACTCAATCTTCCTCATTAGACAGTCTCTCCAGGCCTGTTTTAAGACCTTTTTTGGATGGTCTACAATGCAGTAAATCCTTCCTTAGATAAGGGACCTAAAACTCTTCATAGTAGTCCAGCTGTAGTCTAACTAGTACCTTGTACAATTTTAGCAAAATTTCCCTGTTTTAGGAGAGGCTAACTAATAGAAGAGTGTTGGGATAAAGTGGCCTTTTCAGGGAAGCTATAACTAGTGAAATGCCGCAGGAATCAGTGCTAAGTCACAATTGACAACATGTGTTAAAGACTTAGATGTCAAAACAATTGTACTATCACCAACTTCACAGATGGCACAGAAATAGGTTGGAAAGTAAGTAATCAAGATGACATAGAATCTATAGAGTGATAAGAACAGTGTAGTAGTGGCCCTTGACTAAGTTGACAAGCTGGCCACTTATAGTTTTGTAGCTGCCACAAGATAGCCAAAAGTGTCTGACAGTTACATACTGCAGATATTCACAGCTAGACTTGTGGTTCCTATGCAGAGATATTGGATAAGACAAGATTCTGTCAGATTTTTGTAAACAAGCAGTTCTAAACAATGTAAGCATTTTAATAAGGGGCATTATTGAAATGGTTAGTTTAACCACAGTCCTAAAAGCTTGTTGTTTAGAAAAAAGTAGAAGATAAGACTGATCCTACAGTATTCTCATGTTTTTTAGATAATTGTAGAACTAGAAAGGCATGCAACAAATTAGTGTGAAAAGTTTAGTTGCATTCCTTGAGCAAATGTTTGTAGGCAAAGAGGCCCAGTGCATTATTAAGGAAGATAAAATAATAAATGGTGTAAACATGACCTCCAAAAAACCATTGGCATAGGAGGAGGGCAGGGGCAAGGTCTTAAAAAGAGAGGTCACAACTGGGGAGAGATAAACAATTGAAACATAAGTACAGATATAGATAATTCAAACAAATTCTTACATTCAAAGATCAAAGGAAGAGTGACAAAGACAGATTACAAAATATAGAGTGAAGCTACAGTTATGTCCCCTGGTTGTTTGTGGAATCTAAAGATACGTTCATTTAATGGCTTGGTACTGTTGTAAAGCAATTGAATTTTATTTTATATATAAGAAAATATCATTGGTAATGTAAAGTGTTTAGAGTAGAAACAGTGAAGATGTATTTAAAAATGAAAATTTAGTTTAAAATTCATGTACAGCGTGCAAACAGCACTAGTTGTAAACTGCTGTTGCAAGTCAGGACTGTTGTTTGATCTTTCAGGCATAAGTGAGAGATCAGTTGTTCTCAATTTGTCAGCTGGGTCACAGAATGCTAGTAACTTTATATTACAGTTGATTTTAAAGACTTTACAACAATTGGTAGAAATTAATCTCCTTCTTAATCTGCCATACTAAAGTTAGTACCGAATTTGGAAGAGCTCTTAATGAAAAGCAAATATTTAGATTATTGGTAAATAATGTGATACAGCTGGCAAATAACTAGGAAGGAATGAAACTATCAGAAGCATTGTGAGATTCCAAAGACAGATGATGGAGGCATCTAGTAGATATCATAAGATTATCGGAGGGCCTAGGGCTGTCCATGGAGTTGTCCATCATTGATTGCGTGTTTGCTGGATCGGATGTACAGATTAGGGGAATGTGGCTGATAATAACATCAATGATGCATGTGATTATGTCATGTGAAAGGTATAAAAATGTATTTCACTGGGGAACTCAGAATGTCATTGACTTCTGATTTGAGCTGTGATTAAGAGGTCAACTGGGCTCCACGTGATAGCCAGATTCAAGGTCATCTCTGGCCTGTTCTACATATGTGGTAAGAGGGCTCCAAACAAACACTGGTTGTGCTAAGAAACAATGAACTTAAGACTCCTGTTTGATATTTCACCCTCCCACAAATGAGTTATTTGAGTAAACAAATCTTGGGGCCGCCATAAGAGAAACCCCCCTCGTCCTCACATACCACCCCACCAACCTCCGGATGCAACGCATCATCCTCCACCATCTAAAATCTGACCCCACCACTAAAGACATTTTTCCATCCCCACCTTTGTCTGCCTTCCAGAGGGACCAATCTCTCCAGGACTCCCTTGTCCGCTCCACACTCCCCTCCAACCCCACCACACCCGGCACTTTCCCCTGCAACCGCAAGAAGTGCTACACTTGCCCCCACACCTCCGCCCTCACCCACATCCCAGGCCCCAAGATGACTTCCCACATCAAGCAGATGTTCACCTGCACATCTGCCAATGTGGTATACTGCATCCGCTGTACCCATTGTGGCTTCCTTTATATTGGGGAAACCAAGCGGAGGCTTGGGGACCGCTTTGCAGAACACCTATGCTTGGTTCGCAATAAACAACTGCACCTCCCAGTCGCAAACCATTTCAACTCCCCCTCATATTCCTTAGATGACATGTCCATCATGGGCCTCCTGCAGTGCCACAACGATGCCACCAGAAGGTTGCAGGAACAGCAACTCATATTCCACTTGGGAACCCTGCAGCCCAATGGTATCAAATGTGGACTTCACCAGCTTCAAAATCTCCCCTCCCCCCACTGCATCCCAAAACCAGCCCAGCTCGTCCCCGCCTCCCTAACCTGTTCTTCCTATCACCTACCCCTTCCTCCCACCTCAAGCCGCACCTCCATTTCCTACCTACTAACCTCATCCTGCACCCTTGGCCTGCCCATCCTCCCTGGACTGACCTATTCCCTCCCTACCTCCCCACCTATACTCACCTCTACAGGCTCCATCCCCACCTGTTTAACTTGTCTGTCTCCTCTCCACCTATCTTCTCCTCTATCCATCTTCGATCCACCTCCCCCTCTCTCCCTAGTTATTTCAGAACCCTCTCCCCATCCGCCTTTTCTGAAGAAGGGTCTAGGCCTGAAACGTCAGCTTTTGCGCTCCTAAGATGCTGCTTGGCCTACTGTGTTCAACCAGCCCCATACTTTGTTATCTCGAAATCTGTAGGTCGTATGGATTTGGGAATCACTAGCAGCTAGCATAAAATCTTCTCAGGTAATAGACTGGACTGCTGACCTTTATTTCAAAGAAAATGCATTATAATAGCCTAATGGGTCTCTGTAAACCATTGTCAACTGCTGTAAAAATACATCTGTTTCACTAATGTGCTTTAGGGAGAAAAGTCTGACATCCTTACGTGATCTAACTGATATGTGATTCTGGGCCAAAATAATGTGCTCAACTATTGACTGTCCTGTGAAATAGCCTGAGCAAGCCACTCAGATCCAGGATCCACTCAGTTCAGGCAAGAAATGCTAGATCAGGCAGCAAATCCCATATCCCTTCAACTAAGTGAAAAACAATACATTTGAAAATCAAAGTATATTACCATTACTGATTAACTTACATCTGTCCTAATTTTACCTTTTCAAATAACTCTATAAAAAAGTTTGTCAGGCATGATAGCCTCTCCGTAGATCCATGCTAATTCTGCTTTATTATAGTATGTATTTGTAAATGCTGTATAACTATATCATTTATATTAGCAACTAACATTTTCCCAATGATGGATGTTAAGATAACTGGCTTATACTTAACTGTTTTGCTTTATCTTCCTCATTTTTTTTGAATAAAGATTTTGCATTGGCAGTTTTTCAGTCCTCTGGGACTTTTCCAGACTGGAAGAATGCTTGAAAGATTATTACCAGTGTATCCACTATCACTGTATCTACTTCCTTTAAAATCCTAGGATACTACCTAGTAAGTCCGAGGGACTTAACATTTTTACAATTAGTTTCCCTGGGACTTTTTACCTTGTGACAGTTATTGTGCTTACTTCCCTCTCCCCCACCACCTCTTAGCCACTATTTAGCATTTTTGGAATGTTACTAAGTTCCTCTGCTATGCTGCCTGATTCAGAAGTTTTATTCAACTCCTCCACCATTTCACAATTCCCCATGAATGTTTCTACAATCTTGTTCTCAAAGTACATATGTTCACATTTCTCTGATCATCATATATGTTTAAAGAAGCTCTTACATGCCAATTTGATATTACTTCATAATTTGCAGTCATCATTTATTTTCTCCGTCTTAATAATTTTTAAGTCATCTTTCATTAGCTTTTAAAATTCTCCAAGTCCTCCGGTTCAACACTAAAATTTGCCAAACTTTTTTTTTACCTTTTCATTTGAAACTATGCTTAAATTCCTCAGTTAATCATGATTGGTTTATCCCCTTTCTTGAATCCTATTTCCTCTATTACACATGTTGCCCCATGCTGCATCAGATTTGCAAGCCATCGTGATCTTTTCAATTCCGCATTCATGACAATTGACGTATTCTTGAATGCTGCCGAAATAAAACCCATATCATTCCAAAGCTGCACTGTTACATATTTGCCATACTGTATGTAATGATTGTTACAAGGTCAACCAGGTGGACCTCATAGAATATGAGTTCTCTGATTGGGGCTGTTAACCTGGTCCAACCAAGGAGCCCTGGCTGACAAATATAAACAAGAGTGTCAAGGGTTCTGTTCAGTCTGAGAGCTGGCTCTGAGGGTACTGGATCAGTGACAAGGACACTCCATGCGTACATAAAGAGGGACTTGGTGACAGGATACCAGCCTCTGTGGAGTCATTTCATCATAGATGTTGAAGTAGTGGTTCTAGAATAAGCTCAGCACTTACTCTTGCTCTGTCAAAACAAAAACTGCGATTAATGAGGAAATCCAAGAGTGTTTGACAACAAAGGCCTCTACAAGTCAGCAAATATCCTAGTGCACTTGCGTAGTGGAAGCAGCTCCATGACATCACCAAAACATTACTCCAGGTCCTGCCACCATATCACACAACAGTCACCACAATCCTGTGCCATAGGAAGGCTTGGACTTGATCAATGACACATAAAGGTGCTGGAAAAGTTGGATTAACAATAACTCCATCACATCCTTCACTTTCATTGGAAGAGCTATCAATTAAATGGCAGCATTCTTCTTCAATTTAGTTCCACATATATTCAGGCAGAACCCATGTAAAATCAAGTGTAATTGGATGTCAGCTATAACTATATATATCATCCAGTCTTTGTGCAAGCAGATAACAGGCTAAAAGGATTTTCTTCTGCCAGGTTTTGTTTGCTTGACTTTTAAATTGCCAAAGTTTCAGACAGGGAAGTGCAGCAATATTGATTTTAATGACTGCAACTTAATTAATGTTAGCAACTTATGTATAAATCTAACTGCGCCCAAATGCCTTTATGACGAGACACAGCAGCCACAGGGAAAGATTGAAAAAAGAAGCAGATCACACTCCCAGATCTCACTAACTCACGAAACCTTCCTGCATCTGCACAATGATCTGTGGATCAAGAATCGGATGGTGCTATGACATAAAGACCTATTGGAAAAATACATGACACTGAGTTGACATCATCCTTGAATCATGAGTGCTGAGTGTTATAGGTAGTCAGAATTTATCAACTTCTTGAATTACTCTTGGTCTTGGGTTTTGAATTCGTCATTTAAATCAAGAAGAATAATATATAAATCATATTCATACAGCTTCTAATTTACTAAAGCAATCAGTTTAAGAAGTCAAACAAATGGATTCAATTCCAGAATAAACACCATAGTTAAACACAAGAAGAGAACTACTGCTTACCAACACATTTTAAAAACTTGCATTTTTAAAAATATTGAATAGTTTTATTTAATCACAATATTATTGTATAATTGTTTCCAGGCAAATGCGTTAGCCAAGTTTAATTACCCCTTCATTAAACTGTACTTTTAAATTTATTTATTCACAGGAATAGTATCAAGAACACACACAATTGATTCATCCATGTTAAGTTGTGACACTGACCTGAAACATTTGATTGTGGTCCATACATCGCCATATGTCAGTTAAATGGAACTTTTGTTTTGAATGCAGCATAAATCAATTAGCTGTCAAAAAAAAAAGCCAAATAAGATGAATATGATGGTGTTGGGGAAAGTAGATAATTTAATCAAACTGTTCAGGTGTGTTATGACACACCCCTGGGGGAAGTAGGATTTGGATCTAGCTCAGAGGAAAGTTACCACCATTGTGCTACAAGAAACAAAATCAAATACTACCTTTTTTCAAGTGTAACATAGGCTTTGTTTCTATTAACTAATTAAGAATTGTGCTCATTTATTTACTTGTCATTTTTAAAGTTGTCATCCACCGATAATGGGCTGCATGGCCGCTCGGTGGTTAGCACTGCTGTCTCACAGTGCCAGGAACCCAGGTTCAATTCCGCCCTCAGGTGACTGTTGGTGGGAGTTTGTACACTTCCCCTGTGACCGGATGGGTCTCCTCCAAGTGCTCCAGATTTTTTCGCACAGTCTAAAGATGTGCAGATTAGGTGGGCTGACCATGCTATATTGCCTATATTGTCCACCGATGTGCAAGGTTGATTAGCCATAGCAAAAACAGGATTGTAGGATTAGGGGTTGAGTCTGGTAGGATGCTCTTCAGAGGGACAGTCTGAACTCAATTGGCTAAATGACCTGCTTCCACCCTGAATGGATTCTATAATAAAAAGAATAAGTAGCACACACCGGTCCACCAGATATTTAAGTTTCCAATCACTCTCTCGCATGGGTCACTGACTATTTCAAAAGTTTTCCCTGAAAGATATAAAGCAACAAGTAAAGCAGAGATTGATTTATTTTTACAAATGAGGGTCATGTTGATAAATAATTAAAGCTAAATTAACAAATCGCTAGATGCTGTCTTATTAAAGTGTAAAATGGGGATACCATACAGAAAATGAGGATTTTGCTTTCATTACAATAAATAGTTAAAGTAATTAGCAGGTCTTTGCGATGACATTACATTAACCTTTGTCAAAATGTCAGTTTGAAAGGACATCATTAGTTTCATTCACATTCATGATAATTGGCATGACCAAAAAATAATTACCTGATCTGTGAAACACGGTTAAAATCATTTTTAATGGATTCAGTTTCTCCCATCATTCAATCTTATAGTTTCAATTTGGTTTTAGTGTTACTGGGCACTGAATTAACCATAAACAAAAGACTGTATCAGCCCCATTTAAATGAAAGAACTAATATGCTGAACCATTTCTATAACACAAAGACTTTTTTAAAAAATTCATTCACAAGATACAGGCATTGCTGGCTGAGGTCGCCTTTATTCCTCAGAGAGCATTTAAGAGTCAACACATTGCTGGGGTCTGACTTATTAAATTAAAATTTGTAGTTTTGGTTGGCCACAATCAGGCATTTTAAATGTAGCACAAAAGACAATTCAGGAGTCATGATTATAGGCATGGAACAATAGTATTGGACGTAGATGGTATAGAACAGGCAAACATTCCTCAGGTAAACACAGAGAATGCTGGAGAAATTCAGCAAGTCTGGCAGCATTAGTGGAGAGAAAAAACAAAGTTAACATTTTAAATCTGGTTGACATGGATGAGTTGGACTGAAGGGTCCATGCTGCACATCTGTAAGACTCTATGACTCCAAAGGGCGCTGGGCTCTTATTCAGAAAATATACTTTGGATAAATGTTCTGCAGAGTTTGTGTCACAGTCTGACTGTTTTATTTTCCACCCTCAACTCAACGTTTTCAGCAATGACCTCCTTTCTGTGCTGGAAGGAGTGCAAAATGTTTTCAAGTGGAAGCTACGTATATGCCAGGCAATACAGTTCTATGGACCACAGATTAACATCCAGGATGTAACTGGTATTAGCCACAAGGACAGAAAGAGCTTTGCTAATTTTTAAGAAACTCTATTTATATCAGAATTTGGTCTTCCTTATTTTGCTGGCAATGATCACAGTACTTTATGATTTCCTACTGATTACGAATTTACACCTTTTGTAACATCCTTGTGACTCCATGCTATAGTTTATAAATGGCTTCTGCTGTAGTCATCTATGGTCCACTCATTGCCTTAGGCAAAGTTGTCTTTGCCACTTTGTTTTTATATATACTGCTATTTTTATGGTTTTTAAAATCTATTGTGGAATTCAAAGGGTATTGAGACTTCCCTATTACTTCACACTCTTTAAGAAACAAAACAGCATTGCCAAATTGCACAAATGATATGAAGTAAAAAGTAAGTTCCCTTTGCATCTAAGGGATTTGTTGAATCACGTACTGTGGAGAGACAATCATGGTGCATTTTAAAATAATGAAGGCCAATTATAGAAGACAGAAGAAAGCGTGAAGAAATAAAAACTGATTGAATGTCCAAAAAATTGCCTCAGAAGTTCCAATACTAAGAAAATGAAACTGTAAATAAATGGTGAGGAAATTTTGGGCAGGTCTCAACAATGAAGAATCTTTAACGTCATTAAAGTCACACTTATTTGCAATTACATAAATAATTAAAAGGAGGTGCTGAAAGCTCACCCTCACTCCATATTAAATCAGAAAATGAACAACGAGAACTCATCCAAAAGAATGGAAACTGAAAGCCTAAAAGACAAGCTAATTTCCAAAGAACGATTGCTCGGCTAGAGTGAACAATATCATTCAGATCCCCAAAGAAATACAAAGGCATAATTCCCATGAAAGCCCATAGGCTTATTAAAGGAGGTGAGGACCATTCAAGTAACATTCAGTATTCAGTAGCAGGTTGCTCGCCTATTTATCCTGGTAGAGAATGTTACAAAGACAATAGTTCATACTGTCTGCAAGACTTAAATTTTAAGGGTTGTGGAAAAGGGAATTTATTTCAAGTTCTGTAGATAAGCCTGGAGTGGTTTCTTCAAAAGAGATCACTGAAAGTTCATTGTGAACCTCAGAGTTTTTTTTAAACAAGGTTTCCTAGAAATCACATGACTGGTGACAACTTAGCCAATTTACTTTGAATAGATCTTGATGGGGTAGTTTTTGAACAGCGACTGTGTGGGAAAGGTTCCTGTTTTACCTGATTCTGCAGGAAGAAAGCCTACCAAGAACAAGCTGAGCTTGTGGAAGGCCTGCTATGAACAAGGAGTCTCCCTGGACTCTCCCCTTTCTGAGAAAACCTTCTAAGAAACTGAATGAAACTCATTAGATTTTTTGAAGCAGTGATTGAAAGTATATTTCAAAATTATATTTGTTGAGCAAGCTATAACTGCAAGACTTTTTATCATTAATGATTTGACAACATGTGCCAGGACATTAGAGCAACAGACCTTACTGCGTTCCATGCTTTATGCATTTGCCCTCTAGAATCACCTTCTATCCCATTTCAAAAGATGATCTCTGCACAGCAACCTCTTTTTTTCTTTTCCTGAAGAGAGAGCGCGAGAAAAAGAATGAGAGAGATAGTGTGTGTATGTGGGTGTGCAGGCGCGCGCAAGCGTTAAACATTCATGCTTCTTTATTACAGTGTATATTAACTGATTATCGCATCTTTATTGAATAAGTTTTCACAGAATTATTACAAAACATTGTGCCTGCACTAGCATCCTTATTTGACGATAAACCATAATATCGTTTATTTAAACCGGTTGTTAGGGCCTTTTGTTTGAAATCTGATATAGATAAAGTATTTAATTGGTCATTTTGTCATCTGGAAAAAGTATTTTGATTTTATTTTACAACCCATGGGGTGGTTGGATTGCAGCAAAAGTGCACTACTCCAGCCTTGATCATGATAGGTGGGAAGAATAATAAGATTCAGGAATAGGACAGATTAATAAATCATGACAACAGCAGCACTCTGTGTATTACTAGAGTTACAAATTAATGGGATTTGTTTTCCACTTTGTGTAGACTTCATTTGTATTGGAACACATTTCCTTAGCAGGAGATGAATGAGGTACATTCAGGCTGGCTGAGGTCAAAAAGACTGCCGAGAGTCTCATTCAGCAATGCTTATGCGGTACCAACCCTGAATTTTAATTGAAATAGTTGTTGATTATATTGCTGTTAGATTTATTTCCTTTGCTCCAGTTCTAGTTGAATTGACAGCATTTCTGCTTTGCACTCATTAAGAACCCTTGTCTCTGTCTTTCTGACCCTTCTCCTTTGCCTAATGCATGGAGATTTTCTGAGAGCATAATTGAGCAGTACAGCACACTGCTAACATTTTAATGCTGTATCAGAATCACAAAACATATTCCAGCAGTGGAATCCATACTTCAGCAGGTATATACAAGTCACTATGCCAAAATGGAGAAATGTGTCTCTATATCTAATTTCACTTGTTGGTACGTGTTGAACCATACCAAAACATATGTATATGCAAAGCATCAAAAATATTCACGTTGGACAATCTGTCCAAAACAAATATCAAAACAGAGTGCACAGTTCATTAGATTCAAACCGTCAATTAATTTGTTTCCTCAATTAAGTTCAACTTTTAAAACATCTAAAAACCTTGGGAAGCAAACTATTCAAAATTTGCACAGCATTCTGTGGGTGAAATTCTTTAATTTCTCCCTATTCATTTTATTTTTCTATGTCTTTCAGCCATGTCATGTTGTGATATTAGCCAGCATTTTCCCAGCTACCATCAGCTCTGAAGGAAATTCACTCGACCCAAAGTGTTAATTCCGATTTCATTCCACAGATGCTGCCAGACCGGCTGAGCTTTTCCAGCAATTTCTGTTTTTGTTATGTTGTGACAGTTTTGGGACCATGGTTAATGGCTTCCAACAATTAGTGCCCACAATAATCTCAGCCACCTCAATGCGAGCTCTACTTATCGTCAGTAACCGAATGGACAGTTGCAATGACTATGGTTGGAATCCTATGGTGTGGACAGGGGTCTAGACCACTGCTGGAGAGCCAGTGAAATTCGTCGCATTTGCCCATTTCAGGGAAGATCCACCACACCATGGATCTTTAGGCATGTGAAAGGCAGAAGCCCCAACCTTATGAGCTGTCGGCCAGTCTGAGGCCACAGTCGGCATGACTCTGAGCATCCCTAGCCACAGTCAAATAATTGCAGGTACTGGAGGCCTATAGATGGGTGCCTTTGAAGTGTTGGGATGGTGGGGTGTCAATAGAAAGGCTAACTTCTCATGGCTTCCAAATGATGGGTCCCATAAACAATTATTGAACAGATCCCCAAAGCTATCCACAAAAGATCCTACATGGATTTGTTTGCTGTGCTCCCTTCATGCCCAGTCATCTGCTGGCCCCTAACTTGATTTGAGTGATAGTGGCATTCTGATCTTATGTGGACATTAAAAGTTCATCTAAGGATCTCTGGTGGTGGCACGTTTGGAAGGCTGTCCCATGGCAAACCGACTACAGACTTATTCGAAAGGAGATGGGAAGGTGATTGGGCCACCACTCACCACTCTGCCACCTGATTAAATACCCCTTACATCCAAACCTGCCATGGGGATGGCGGAGAGGGCTGGTGAGGGGGTGGGAGAAAGATTCTACACCCTAGCTGCAGCTACTCAGAATTTCATGATGGTTTCTCCTTTTACATTACAGGATTAAAATTGTCAAAAGAAAACTTCATGGTCAGAACTTTACATCTATTTTCCAAAGGTAGTGCTCAAAGCCATTACTTACATACAAATATAAAGAACTCCTCTTGTAAGCTACTCAGCCCTGAAGGTTTGTTCAGGCTCACAGGCTGCATGGTTCAGTTTTTGAGGCGAAACCTCAAACAACCTCACCTTGTTATTTGTCAAGTGGCAATTTGTCGCTTATTTCAACCTGCATGGTAACCTGCTCTTTTCTAGATTGCAGTGCACAGGCCATTAATAGGACATTCAGTGATTATTTAAATAGAAACATCATGCAGTGCTACAGGGAAAGGGAGGAGATTGGCAGCAAGTCCAAATGCTGAGAGACCCAGTGCAGACACAATGGACCCAATCACTCCTTGTGCTTAGCAACAGAATCTGTGATTCTGTAATCTAACATAATGATCTAAATCTTCCCATCAGCATTGGAGTCCTTCTTTCTATTGCCAAATGAGTGAGAAATGACATATCTGTTTTCCTCTGATATTTTTTGCACACTCTTCCGACGTGGGATCCTTCCAAACTCACCAAGCACAGAAATCCTCAGAAGCCATATTTCCTTTTGACAACATTTGCTGCCAGATTCTGGTTATCACATTTAACTGCCAGAAGTCTTAACATGTAATTCTGAGCGTGCGCGTGGGTGAATATGTGTGAGTGGGTAGGTTGAGTGAGATATTGGGATAGGCTAAAGGGGTAATCTGATGGCGTGACGGAAGGGTGGTAGGTGAACAGAGTGCAAAGTTGTAAGTGAGTGGAGTGGGAATATTAGGTGAAAAGGATTGAAGGCTGTTTCCATGGACAGGAAGTGAATGGATAGGGTGGCAAATGGCTAAATTGGAAGGTGCCAATTGGCTGAGAGTCAGTTTTGTCAGATCAGGGATTTGGAGCATCAAGGCAAACAGTCAGGAGAGGGGTGGGGAGCTGGGCTTTGGAGGGATGGGGCCATCAGGGGAGAAATTGGGTGGTGAAGTCCAAGAGCTGACTTACTTGGTGGGATGTAGGATAGAGGGCTGGGGGCATTTGATTAAGGCCACTGCACCCAAAATATTGACTGTTCTCTCTTTAAGATACAGCGATACCTGCGGAGTTTCTCCAGCAATTTCTGTTTTTGTTCAGTACTATTTATAGGATGCATTGTGCTCTTAAGGATAAGACAAGTTCTTTAGAACTGATCAACCATTTGCCTTTTGGAAGAAAGGATATGAAGAACAATTTAGATAAATGCAACTCTTTAAGTAATGAAAAGCCGATGAAGGCCTATTATAGTCAATGTAGCAAAAAATAAGATGGCTCTTTTGGGATAGTGCACTGCGAAGACAGCAGACAAATCTGTCTGAAGAACTTGAAGGAGCAATTTAACTCACCTACAGGGGGAGCTGTTTTTATCTTCAAAGTAAATGAAAAGGAAATATGTTCCATCCTTTGTACATGTTAACGTTTTCTTTATGAAGTGGGAAGCAAGGGTTTACAAGGTAACTGGACCAGACGGAGGCTGAATTCTGGCAGAATCGTAGGATCCAATCTTAGTCAGCCATGAGATCATTAAGGTGTAAAAACTATGGCTCAATGACATTCTCAGCATGACTATATAATTTTAAATGAATATGAAAGAATGTCCATACAAAACCAAAACTTTGGAAGTTTTTGCTTAGCTCTTTGACATTTTCAATAGGAGGTGTAACAGATATAATATTTTTAATAATGAGCAAGTTGATCTCCCATTACAGTACATAATGGGAATCAGGATGACAAGCAGAATTTTTCATTCCCTTGAGAAGCATGGGCAATGGTAGGAAAATACAGGAGAAATGTGGAAAATGTCAGCAATTCAACCCTGAGAAAAACATTTCCAATTTTCCCCTTAAGGTCTAAGCAGTGAATTCTGTACTACTGAGTAGCAGCTACCTTATGGCCAAGTATTTGCATCTCATTGTTACCCCAACCCATCTCATTCTTATGCAGCTGCCAATTCTCCTACCCTTCCTGAAAAACTAGATGGCATGAGTTATCGTAATGAAAGTCTGAGCAGTTAACCAGTGATGGCAGTTCGCCATTTACTTCTCCAAGTGTCATCAAACTCTGTCTGCACCACAATATTTTTTAAAAATTATATTTGGGATGGTGGCATTGCTGTCTAAGCTGGCATTTACTGCCCAGAGGCAGTTAAGAGTCAACCACATTGCTAGAAAGACTACATTGAAAGAGAGCAAATACAATGTTATCAGAAAAACCCAGGCAGAACAGTCACCTTCAATGGTTGCTGCACAGCCACCAGGGGAGATGCAGCAGGTGGAGGCACATGAAAGACCTGTCATCTTCTACACTTCTTGGGAAGCCAGTACCAGTGGAAACTAAACATCGTCACTGAACTGTGTCATCAACTGGAGCAGAACTTGCACTTGGAAGGAATGGGCCATCCCGGCCAAGTGACCCTCAGTGTTATAGCTGCATCATAGTTATTTTCCAGACACCGATTTCAAGATCGAACTGGGGCCAATGATGTTTCTCCCAATCTTTGACCCACATTTGAAGACACTGATGCTATTTTCTCCAGACTACACCTGATTACCTTCTCACCCAGGATTAGAGGACTAGATAATTAAGTCAGTGTGACAAATGGGAAGAGCAGGCAGAGAGCAGATGATGAATGCAGAGGGACAGGTGGTCTGAGATGCATTTGTTTTAATGCGAGAAGTGTAGCAAGTGAGGCAGATGAATTTAGGGCTCGGATTAGTACCTGGCAGTATGATGTTATTGCTATTACTGAGACTTGGTTGAGGGAAGGGCAAGATTGGCAACTAAATATCCCAGGATATAAATGCTTCAGGCGGGTTAGAGAGGGAGGTAGAAGGGGTGGAGGAGTTGCATTACTGGCCAAAGAGGTTATCACAGCTGTGCTAAAAGAGGGCTCTGTGGAGGACTCGAGCAGTGAGGCAATATGGGCAGAGCTCAGAAATAGGAAGGGTGCAGTGACAATGTTGGGGCCGTACTACAGGCCTCCCAACAGCGAGCGTGAGACAGAGGTACAAATATGTAGACAGATTATTGGAAAAATGTAGGAGCAACTGGCTGGTGGTGATGGGAGATTTTAATTTTCCCAACATTGACTGGGATTCACTTAGTGTTAGAGGCTTAGATGGAACAGAATTTGTAAGGTGCATCCAGGAGGGCTTTATAGAGAAGTATGTAAATAGTCCAACTCGGGATAGCGCCACGGTGGACGTGGTGTTGGGGGTAATGAGCCCAACCAGGTGGTTGAAGTTCCAGTAGGGGATCACTTTGGGAATAGTGATCACAATTCCGTAAATTTTAGAATATTCCAAAGGAAGAGTGCTAAATTGGGGAAGCGCTAACTATAGCAACATTTGACAAGAGTGGGAATGTGGATTGGAAGCAGCTGTTTGAGGGTAAATCCACATTTGGTATGTGGGAGGCTTTTAAAGTGAGGTTGATTGAGTGCAGGGCAGACATGCCCGTGTGAAAATGAGGGATAGAAATGGCAAGATTAGGGAACCATAGATGACAGGTAAAATTGTGAGACGAGCAAAAAGGAAAAAGGAAGCATACGTAAGGTCTAAGCGACTGAAAACAGATAAAACTTTGGAAGAATTCGGGAAAGTAGGACCAATCTGAAATGAGAAATTAAGAGGGCTAAAAGGGGCCATAAAATATCTTTAGTAAACAGGGTTAAGGAAAATCCCAAAGCCTTTTACTCATACTTAAGGAGCAAGAGGGTAACTAGAGAAAGGGTTGGCCCACTCAAGGACAAAGGAGGGAAGTTATGCAAGGAGTCAGAGAAAATTAGTGAGATTCTTATTGAGTACTTTGCGTTGGTATTCATTGAGAAGAAGGACATGATAGATGTTGAGATTAGGGATAGATGTTTGATTACTCTAGATCAAGTCGGCATAAGGAAGGGGGACGTGTTGGGTATTCTAAAAGGCATCAGGGTGCACAAGTTGCCAAGTCCAGATGGTATCTAACCCAGGTTAATGAGGGAAGCAAGAGAGGAAATGACAGCTGCCTCAACAGATATCTTAGCAGCATCCTTGAGTGCAGGCGAGATCCCGGAGGATTGGAGAATTGTTAATGTTGTCCCCAAATTTAAGAAGGCTAGTAAAGATAATTCAGGTAATTATAGACCGGTGAGCCTGATGTCAGTGGTGGGGGAAACTGCCGGAGAAGATACTGAGGGAGAAGATCTAGTTACAATTGGAAGAAAATGGGCTTATTAGCAGTAGGCAGCATGGTTTTCTGCAAGGAAGGTCATGCCTTACCAACTTGATAGAATTGTTTAAGGATGTGACAAAGTTGAAAGATGAGGGGAGGGCTGTAGATGTCATATACATGGATTTCAATAAGCCATTCTGGATGTGAGTTTGCTTGCTGAGCTAGAAAGTTAGTTTTCAGACGTTTCGTCACCATTCTAGGTAACATCATCAGTGAGCCTCCGGTGAAGCGCTGGTGTTATGTCCCGCTTTCTATTAATCTGTTTAGGTTTCCTTGGGTTGGTGATGTCATTTCCTGCGTTGGTGATGTCATTTCCTGTTCTTTTTCGCAGAGGATGGTAGATTGGCTATCGGGCCAATCTACCATCCTCTTAGAAAAAGAACAGGAAATGACATCACCAACACAGGGAATGACATCAACAACCCAAGGAACCCTAAACAGATAAATAGAAAGTGGGACATAACACCAGCGCTTCACTGGATGCTCACTGACGATGTTACCTAGAATGGTGATGAAACATCTGAAAACTAACCTTCCAGCTCAGCGAGCAAACTCACATCCAGAAACTCAACCTGAGCTATGAATCTTCTCAAAACTCACTAGTAGGCCATTTGATAAGGTTCCCTATGGTAGGCTGGTGGAGAAAGTGAAGTCGTATGTGGTCCATGGTATACTAGCTAGATGAATAGAGAACTGGCCCAGCAACAGGAGACAGAGAATTGTCGTGGAAGGGAGTTTCTAAAAATGGAGAATTGTGACCACTGGTGTTCCACAGGGATCTATGTTGGCACTACCATTTGTGATATACATAAGTGATCTGGACATGGTCTAATCAGCAAGTTTGCAGATGACACTAAGATTGGTGGAGCATCAGATAGTGAAGGGGACTGTCAGAGAATGTGGCAGAATATAGGTAGATTGGAGAGTAGGGCAGAGAACTGGAAGATGGAGTTCAATCCAGGCAAATGCGAGGTGATGCATGTTGGAAGATCCAATTCAAGAGCGAACTATACGGTAAATGGAAAAGCCCTGGGGAAAGTTGATGCACGGAGAGATCTGGGTGCTCAGGTCCATTGTAGCCTGAAGGTGGCAACGTAGGTGGGTAGAGTGATCAAGAAGGCATACGGCATGCGTTCAATCATCGGGCGGGGTATTGAGTGCAAGAGTTAGCAAGTCATGTTACAATTGTACAGGACTTTGGTTCGACCACATTTGGAATATTGCGTACAGTTCTGGTTGCCACATTACCAAAAGGGTGTGGATACTTTGGAGAGGGTGTAGAGGAAGTTCACCAGGTTGTTGCCTGGTATGGAGGGTTCTAGCTATGAAGAGAGGTTGAGTAGATTAGGATTATTGACATTAAAAAGACAGAGGTTGAAGGGGGACCTGATTGAGGTCTGCAAAATCATGGGAGATAAAGAGACAGTGGACAGCAAGAAGCTTTTTTGAAGAGTGGAGCACTCAACTATAAGGGGTCACAATTTCAAGATGAGAAGAGAAAAGTACAAGGGAGATATGCATGGAAAGTCCTTTACGCAGAGGGTGGTGGGTGCCCGGAACGCGTTGCCAGCAGAGGTGGCAGAGGCAGGCACAATAACGTCATTTAAGATGCATCTAAACAGATACATGAATGGGCAGGGAGCAGAGGGATACAGATCCTTGGAAAATAGGTGACTGGTTTAGATAGAGGATGAGGATTGGTGCAGGCTTGGAGGGCTGAATAGTCAGTTCCTGCGCTGTAATTTTCTTTGTTCATTGTTTTTTATTCTTTGTACTACAATCCCAGTCCTGCTCCAGACTAACTAACTGCCTCACTGGTATCACAGTTCTGCTCCAGGCTCACCAAGGGCCTCACTGCTATCACAGCCCTGCTCCTGGGTCACCAATGGCCTCACTGCTAACACAGACATGCTCCAGGCTCACCAACTGCCTCATTGCTATCACAGTCCTGCTCCAGGCTCACCAATGGCCTCACTCCTTTCACAGTCCTGCTGCAAGCTCACCAAATGCCTCACTCCTATCACAGTCCTGCTCCAGGGTCACCAATGACCTCACTCCCATCACAGTCCTGCTTCAGGCTCACCGACTGCCTCACTACTATCACAGTCCAGCTCCAGGGTCACCAATGACCTCACTCCCATCACAGTCTTGCTCCAGGCTCACCAACTGCCTCACTGCTATCATAGTCCTGCTTCACCAAGTGCCTCACCATCATCAGAGACCCACTCTGGGGCCAGCAAACACCACTACACCCTGGAAAACAACAAAGCCACCTTCCTATCACCTTCCACCAAAAAATGAGAAAAGAAGAAAAAGAATTGTACGGAGTGGACAATCCCAGGGCAGAGGACTCTGCATACTCTAATGTTCTGTGATCATACAAGGATGGCTTGCTGGTAAATAAGGGCTATCCCAACCATGGTCTATGACACCTTTATGAAACTGTTCCTGATGCAGTGCAAAGAGGCAATACTGTCTGCACTTCTCCCCGCATCACAGCTGAACAGATCACAGTCCTCTTTAAAGTGACTGTTTGATACTCCCATTTGGTCTTGCAGTTTAGCCTGGAAATGGTTTGCTGAGTCACGATGACACACTGTGCCTTCTACAAATTGAATATTAATAGAGAGGATATGTCCTTGATACCAGGGAGATGGAGGAGCGATAACAATCGTTCAAGAATGATGTTAGGGCTGAGAATTAAGACATTGACAAGGAGGGACATCCAATTCAGCATGATATGGCAATGCATCATCAAGCATTTAAAGGCAGAGAGATACTCATCGAAATGCAATTCCAGGATGAATAAACTAGATACGAATTTATTTTAATTGTGTAACTTTCTATTAGTTACTTTTAAGCACCTATTCTGTGCAAAAGTACATGTGTACCTAGCTACTTCAGCAGAATCTTTCTGTTGCTAAATAAGTATTTTTCATCCTTATGATGATATGTTTGATGTATCCACACTTTTATGTATCCACACTTTACAGGTCCCACAAAGGGGAACCAGTAGTTAGTGAATCCAGGCGTTGACATTACCTTGTGCTAAAGTCAAGTAGCTTTTAAGGATTCCATCAGCACATGATATCTGAATACTTCACAGTGAAGTCTCTCATGATAAACAGTGAGTTGAAAGCAAACCTAGAACTCGTTCTTTTCACCATATTGTCGCTTAACTTTCAATCTTTTACATTTCATATCGACATCGAATTATCCTGAAATGCTTGATGATCCTGTAGGGCAGTGTTTAACCTGGGAGATGCAGTGCTTTGCCCGGATTAATGTACCATGACAAACAGTGGACATCTGAGCTTTAAATTGCATTGCGCAATCTAAAAAACGAAGAGAATGAAACTTTGTCTCCGAAGAGGTGTAGAATCACTGTTACGTTACTCACAAGGTGGTGTAAGTGTGGAAGATATGTGCAGACCAAGCCTAAGAAAACCCCTACACATAGCCTTTAGCCTCAGAGTTGTCCACATTAAAGTGTAATGCCTTGGTTCCGGTCATCAATGTCGTAATGCAACGATCCGTAACACCTGATGACATCAACAGTGAAAGAATGAGTTGCTTGTCAGAGATGAGAGATGCTTGGTCATTACAACTTCTTTCATCCCTTTGATCATAGAATCATAGAATCCCTGATGTCTGAAGAGGTTGCTCATCCTTCAAAATGATATGACTTCACTGGTTCCATTAACAGTGAAGGTAATACATTGGACAATGTATTTTAAGTTTGGCAGTGGATATGAATTTACAAAAATACAAGAACACTTTACAGTGAAGTGTCACCCATGCCACCTCTGTGCTGACAGAAAGTTATTTTTCTAAATTTCCCTGCCATTATGTCTTAAGTGCATTCTTGATGCCCATGCCTGGGGTGGAGGCATGGCTGAATGCCTTGGCATTGATGCTGGCTGTAGCGATGGAGTACAGATACATCTGCACATCCAACAAACACGGAGCATGCTAGACCGGGATAACCAACCTGTCTATGCAGGCAGCCAGACGCGCACATGTAGGAGCCATCACAGTCCCAGTAATGTAGGGCGGACTCCTCCATTTTTTGACCTAACTTACCTGAAACGTGTGACAAACCAAGGCCTGGCTCTCTGAGAATTTTGATGGAGGCGTTAATGGCCAAGATCATGGAATCTTCTTTGGCCTGGTGCTGATCAAGTGCTTGGTCTCTAAACTCTTCTGAGTGCCACGCACTTGGGCCATTTCTTTCTCAACCAGCTGCCAAACCATACCAGTGAGGTGCTCAACAGACTATGTTTCAACATTTAGTCTAGAGAAAGAACACATTGAGGTCAAAGTTTCTGAGCTGGTGGAAGATACAGTTGAAACTTTTGGTCATCCATCCTCTGAGGGTTCCATAATTTCCTCTTTAGAAGTGAAAGTGGAGTTGAGGTCTCTGATTTTCATCCCTCCAGGGCAGGCATGCCACTGGTGTCTACAGAAGAACAGAAAAGAAACTAGATGCATAAGAGAGACAAAAGTTTGTGCAGATTAGAATGAGCTAGTGTTGTTCTAATGGAAGAGCAATGCAGCACGGTGCAATGAAGCTTTGCCAATTGTTAACCAAGAGAAGGTTTTGGATCCCCATATGTATGGTAATGCTTTTCTCTAGGCAAATCCAACATTTTCTTCTCACATAGTGTAAGGAACCTATTGTTCACGGCGTTGTTGACAATCATGGCCCTTTCATCCCAGTTGTGAAAAATATTTTCCTGTAAAGAGATAGAAGAGTGTTGAATACGATGGATGAGAGAGTCATTGTATGCAGGGTCAGGAAAGATAGTGATGTGTCCCCAGTGAGTGTGTACAAAGTAAGGGGGACAGGAAATGTTAGTAGTTTGAGAGGATGAGGTAGGTGAGAACTGTTGAGTAGACATGATGCATGAAAAAGTGAAACTTGTAGTCCATGGACCTTGAAAAGAGGTATATGCGATGGCAGAGTTGATGAGTTGCCCTGTTAGTGGAAGATATCAAACTGAAGATCGTGACACTTAATCTTGCAAAGTGCTGAATATCATTAAATTTCTTCCAGCACTACTATGCATTCTGTTTGATCCACGTTGCAGCTCTGACCTGGGCCACAATCTCAGTCTAGGCTGGCTGAGTTTGGGGATGTGATGTCCTTTTCCAGTCAGCAGGGAACATCACTGCCCTCCTGACGAGATGGTGAGAGGCACAGATAGAGTGGATAGTCAGAGTCTTTTTCCCAGGACAGAAATGACTATTACGAGGGGGCATAATTTTAAGGTGATTGGAGGAAGGTGTCGGGGAGATGTCAAAGGTAGGTTCTTTACACAGACAGTCATGGGCGTGTGGAATGCACTGCCAGCAGTGGTAGTGGAGTCAGATTCTTTTGAGAGTTTTAAGCAACTCTTAGATAGGCACATGGAGGATAGTAAAATGTAGGCTAGGCAGGGTAGATTGATCTTAGTAGGGTAGTAGGTCAGCTCAACATCATGTGCCAAAGGGTGTGTACTGTGCTGTAGTGTTCTATGTTCTATGCTCTATGTTCTATGTTCTTTCTACCATCCCGTCCATCAGCATCTCCAGGTCTTTGTTGGTGAAGTGCAGTTCCAGATTCCACTTCAGGAACACTTTCCCTGAGCGATAACACTGAAGCACCACACTGTGACACCAACTCACAGCAACTGAATTGCAGCTGGTGTTTAAGCATGGTGCCAACATACTGACAATTCCATCCCTTCCATCTCTCCTGCTGCATGATCCCACAGAAGAGCTGCTGGAGTGGCCAGTTGAAGAATTAATGAGGTAAAGAGCGAAAGCTTACATGAAAAAGTCAGCATGGGTTATCAAAAATCTCACTGAAAGAAACACTTTGACAAACAATGTGGACATTCAGCCCGACACCATCTGCTGAAGTGAGATGTGAGTGCAAGGGTTAACAGGACTTGACTGTCCCATTGTTGTTGAGTAAATTTTTAAAGATATATATTCTGTCCTTATTATTATGTTGCCATTTTCAATTCTTATTATATTTTTTAACATTTATATTACAAGCAACTTCTAAACTTGCCATGAAATATAGACATTTATAATAGGCAAACAAGACATAAGATTATCAGTCAATCAGTTGATTACCTAAATGCAGTACAGAAAATAGATCTATTAAAAATCCAAGGACAATGCTGTATTGATGATAAAACTGCATCTGGAGTTCAAAATATACATGCTTTATAGTAATTAGTTTCATATTGCAAACTCAAACCAAAGCTATCCTAACCGATTTTTTTATCAAAATCTGGGAGGGAGCTTTTCTCTGATATTTGTGTACTGTCATTAAACCTAGCAGTAATATTTTTTCTGACAGTTAATTTTAGCAAAATTAGAACCATATTTTCCACAGCACTTTTATTTCATTGGAGATGGCAGGGTGATAAATATTCTCCTTGTGTTTATGATCAGAGTGCACCTTTCTTGAATTAGATACAGTCCAAAAGATTACAGAGATAAATATAGACTGATTAGATCAGAATACTCAAATTTTATAGTGACTCCTATGCTGTTGTGTCTCGCAAGTAGCAGTGTCGAATATAGACATTAAAGAATACGAGAGGTGAATAGAAAAGGCAAGAGTAAATATACAGTTGTTATTGCTGTATAATTGAAAGAATTAATCTAGGAGCTGAGATGAAGCTCTACCCAGTCTGCTATGTAGTACAGCTCTGAGTAGTTTTAAACAGATTTTATGGTCCTAGTTGATGGTACTACTAGACAGGTCAGATCCCAAATTGTAACCTGGATTGACAGACCATAAATTTTGTTATTTTTCAATTTGCCCATCATGATACCAGTCATTCAATCTATTCACAAGAGGCTGCCAATGTACATATGAAAAATTAAAATAAAGTTCCTTAGACACAAAGTAAACATTTACACTAACTAAATTATAGTAAACAAGATCTATTTGAAATGATCTTAAAAAATATCTGACATAACATTCAATCCCTGTTTCCCTGACAATCACTCAAACATCAGTGAAGTATCTTCCTGTCTCCACTTTAATATGTCTCCTTAAACTTCTCTTCCACGGGCTTCTGTTTCCAAAGTTTTCTTCTTACTGAAACTAAAAGAGTCAGGATTTCTTTTCTGCCCTGACTGATTTGAATACTGTTTACATTAACAGCACCTTTCATTCTGACCGAGCCTGCACACAATGCCCAGCTATTTGAATAATACTGTCTCCCTTGGTTATGAGACATCTTGTTGTTAGGCAACAGCAGTTTAACTTGTCTTCTATTAAGTTGCTAATGCACTGAGCTGTTCACCACAAACTCTGTGTCAAGGCTGTCAGCTTAGTTTAAAAATAAATTTCAGACATAGAGGTACCTGTCGCAGAACAAGCCCAAAATTAAAAGGTAAATCTCCCCTTGTTAACTTACACAATGTAGAAACACTAACCAAATTTGGAGCGATACATTGTTCTTCCACTTTAAAACCCAAATTTTCAAATTGCAATAACAATAATATATCATAAGCCATCATCACACAGTCTGAAGAAGTTTTGGGAGAGTGATAATTGGAGACAGTCATTACATCAATATAATGTAGTCTGCATACAGTTAGTAAGATGCAATAAACCTTCAGTTCACTACCATTCTGCTGAGACTTATTCATAGCTCATCATTCAACACAAATTAAGGTCTCTCGACTAGCATAGGAAGAAGGGATGACGGTACCTTTCCAACGGAGTTACCCGAGTCTTATTTTCACTATACTGATACAGTGAGCAGTAGTTCAGATCTGACCCTCGCTACAAAGAGGGAAAAAAGAATTTATGAGCTTTGAAATATTTAAAAGATTCTTAATAGCTTGATTAGAAGGATTTTGCCACAGGACAGAATTTGAAAACGATATTTTTCAAAAAACACGGTTGCTGGAAGCAATAACTCAGAACCTCCAAAAGCAATCAAATTTAGATTTTTTTAGAACATTTTAATACAACAGTTACTTGGAATTAACAAAGTAAATGAAAAGCTGCAATGACGTCTGAAAATTTCCCATTAACTTGAAATGAAACTATATTCTGGAAGAACAAAGGCTTGTAGGACATTAGAATTAAAAGAAAATTGAAATTATACAGACTAAAGTCCTTTCACATTAATAACCTTAACCAACACATCAAGGAGAAATGGAAAAATAATACTTTCTAGCAGATTTAGCATCAGAGATGGTCCTAGAAGAATGCAAAGAATACAGTTTCCATAAGGCAGAGTTGCTTCAAAATTGAATACCTACTCAGAAGCAGGGCAAATGATTACATCAATACATTCAAGTAGGTCCAACAGTTGGCAATGCTGTAAATTGCCATAATGTAAAAGAAGATACAGATATTTTCAATTATGTTATAAAACCTTTGACAATTATTTTAACTTTAGAACCAATAGAATTCTTGAAGAGGCAACAGCAGAGTTCAAATTCTGGAAGAATCTGTATACAATTTCATTAATGACCTCTACAGATAGAGCAAAACCTCTGAATGTGCAATCAGAATTCATAAGAGAGAATTGTTGATGGATTTTTGGTCAGTTTTTGTCAGATCTTTTACAATCCCAGGAAAATATAATTTTGGAAAAAACTATCCAAATTGTTTTGGAAGCCGAGATCAGGAAAATCATAAACAAATCATGAGATGGGAAGTACAAACTTACAACAGAAGAGCAATGCAACCTTTTAACATCATATTATAAAAACATTCTAAATAGACATGGTAAACTGGCAGAAAATGTCAGAAAAATGTCAGATGCTAAGAATCAATGTAAGGGCTTTGGACTAAACAAACAAAAGCTGTGTTCAGCCATGACAAAAAATTGTTACACCTCTAACAATATAGATCACTTCGAAAAGAATTGCAGAATTATAAAACAGTTCTACAGCAGCAGAAGCACTAAAAGGTACACATACATTAAGATCTCTAATCCACTTACCTCCATTTGAAGAAACACGTGAGGCATTCTCACAGGGAATAGGCAATGGCCGGGTGGGATTATCACTGCACTGCTAATCCAGAGACCCAGGTCATGTTCTGGTGATCTGGGTTCAAATCTCACCATAGCAGATGTTGGAATTTGAATTCAATAAATATCTGGAATTAAGAATTTAACGATGACTGTGAATCCATTGCCAATTGTTGGGAAAAACCCATCTGGTTCACTCACATTCCTTAGGGAAGGAAACTGCCATCCCTACCTGGGTAACAAAGTGTGAGGCTGGATGAACACAGCAGACCAAGCAGCATCTGAGGAGCACAAAAGCTGAGGTTTCAGGTCTAGACCCTTCATCAGAGAGGATTCTCCAGCATCTGCAGTTCCCATTATCTCTGCCATCCTTACCTGATCTGGCCTACATATGACTCCTGACCCAGAACAATGCGGTTGACTCTTAACTGCACCCTGGGCAATGAGGGATGGGCAATAGTGCTGGCCTAGCCAGTGACACCCCTCATCCAACGAACAAAAGAAATTATCACAATTGGATATGACTGAACTTATAAATGTCAATGAACATCTTACTCAATTTAAGAATGATACAGAGATGAGTGTCACTTCCCTCTCCAAGTGTATGCTTTGGCTAAAAAACATGAAGTTACTGTTTTCAGAACTGGAATTATTTGAGAGGATGACATGCGGAATTTGTCACTACAGCATACAGAATGGCAGATGCTTGAGAATGTATATTTAATCCCTTCCTAACAGCATTGTGCGTGCAACTACCTCAAATGGACTCCATGAAGGTAACTCATCAACACCTTTCCAACGGCAACTAGGAACGAACAATAGATGCTTGCCCAGCTAATGACACCTGCATCCCAAGAATGAATAAGGAAAATACGGTCTAATCTGTATGCATTTGCTAAAATGTATTAAACCTAGCCTTGTTACCTAAGATAGTCCTTCTTCTGCTCGGATATTTTCATGGGCCATCCTTGAACTGTTAGAAAGCTCCTAGCCTTGCACAGTTAGATAGTTAGAGGAATGGTGGCAATATTCTACTTTAGATAGCAAGACCTTACCATCATTATTATAACAATTGAAACTACTGCCACTGGGAATAAAGGATTACATGTTAAACATTTTCCTTGGAAACACTAAACTGATATGATACAGACTATTATTGGGTAGAAATGTGCCTGGTCCAAAGCAGCAGATTAGCTTGATTAGTCTAGTCAGTCTTTTTCACTCTTTATTTGTCATCATTATCACTCTTTTCTTGCACTGCCCAGCTAACAATTTTACAGGGTTACCCTATCCCTATCATTTCTAGTATAAGTAATTTTGGTAATGGGTTTGTCTTTTGATAATATGACAATTGCTCGCTGATAGTATCTCCATATTTATTATAGCACCAACCTTTTAGGAAATTTCTACTCATTCAAAGCTCTGCTGCTTATCTTGCATCAAACATTTTCACCTACTCGCTTAAAAATGTCCTCCCTTAATCTTACAATACGCTCAGTTTTAAAGCCACATCCTAATGTTTAACCTCTTTGTGATATCATGTGTACCTAGCTCAGTAATCTCCCTCAGCCCGCCCAGTAGCAGCCCTAAACTTTCTATTGTTCTGATTAGGTACTTTTCCTTCTCTCTTTAACCCAACATCAGCAGTCTTTCCTTTAGTACCATAGGAATTGTTTTTAATTCACGCCCTAAATCTCTTTTCCTTTCTCTTTCTCTCCTCCTTTAAAATCTTTCTTAAAACACACTGTTCATCTGGCTTAATGATTCCTTATATGGCTCAGTACATAATATTTTGCTAAACCTCTGTGAAGGACCTTAGAATATTTTCTATGTTCAAGACACTATATAAATAGAAGTCATTGATGTTGACATTAAATGAACCGCATGTTGCTAGCTATTTTCAGCTCTCTCAGGATACTCTCTAATATTCTGTGACTATTTTTTTCTTCTAGGCTGGACAGCTGTGTGAGATAGTGGGTGAATATGCAGTTAGATTGGGTGGCAGATGGGTAAGGTAGCCAGTTAGCAAGGTGAAAGGTGAGTGAGGGGTTAGGGTGGGTCAAACAGGATTCAGATGGTGTGGTTGAGGAGACTGTTCAGAGTGGGTGTGAGAATTGGGTTGGGGAGCAGTTGGGTCATGGATGCTATTAAAGGGTGTTTGAGATTTGATTTGGGGTGTTAAGCAATTGAATTGAGGGCCGACTATGGTGGTGGACTGAGGTAAGGTCAGTTTGACAGGTTCTGGTTGGGGAGCCAGCTCAGGTGTTGGGGTGGCATCAGTAGGGAAACTCAAAACTAGTGCTTAGGTGGGGTCACATTGGAACTTTATCAGAGGTGGGGGATACTTATGTTAAGGGCGTGTCGGTTCTATAGTTATCCAGCAGTTAGTGCAAGTTTTCATCCTTGTTTTCCTGTGCAATTATGCAGCATGGTAGTTCAATGGTTAACACTGTTACCTTACAGCTCCAGGGACCCAGGTTTGCTCCAAGCCTCAGCAACTCTCTGTGTGGAGTTTGCATATTCTCCCAGTATGTGCATGTGTTTCCTCCAGGTGGTCTGTTTCGTCCCACAGCCCAAAGGTGTGCAGGTTCAGTGAAATGGCCATGGGAAATTATCTATTGTATATAGTGATGTGCAGGCTAGGTGGATTAGCTATGGGAAATGCTGGGTTACAGAGATAGAGTGGGGGTTTGAGGCTGGGTGGGATTTTCTTCTGCGGGTCAGTGAGGACGCAATGGGCAAAATGGCCTGCTTCCACACTGTAAGGATTCTAAGAAGTTCGTGACCCAGGACCCTCTGAACTTTATGACTGTAATGGATTGGAAATGTTTTCAGCGAATTCCAGCCACTGGGAAATTGCCAATTAGCCAATTCCCAAGCACTTTCCGTGCAGCATCAAAAACCAAACAGTTTTGAAATGGAACATCAGTCTATTTTGCTGCAATATCTATCTTCCTCTCAAAAGATCGTGGCCAATGTTTCACGTTTGATTCAAGTTGTACCTTGGAAACTTGCCATCTCTACATTCTTCTCGCTTTCTTGATGATGCAAGCTTTATGTAGCGACATATTTGATTTTCTGTCCCTGTTCTGAGATCTGTGGAGATGGATTACTTATAAAAAGAGAAATATAGTAATAGCTAAAAGAATGACACATCAAAATCTCACATTTTAAAACTTATGCAATTCCAACTGACAGCTCAAGCTCTACAGAGTTACAGTTCTTATTAACAGATTCACAGTTACACTCAGCTTTAAATGGATTGTTACCTCTTTACATTCCCAGCTGCATAAGCACTAATCTCAGAACGATCTCAGAGTATGAGGTTATGCCATAGATTTTTTGTCCTGACACCAAGCCAAGCAAATATGGAGCCTCCCTTAACACTTCACAAACCTGGTCTTCAAGCTGAGAGCCTGCTCCCACCAATGGACTGTGTTACGAATGATAAACTTGACAATTTCTCTGCTTAATGTGCATTCATGGGCTGACTGTATTTTTTACTGTCTCTGCCTCCAAGATGGCTGCAGACAGCAAGAGAAAAAAACTGCCAACTGTGTCTGTCATATTCGTAGGTTTATCAGGAAGCCTGTAAGTTGATCTCAAAATGATTTCCGCTCCCCTTTTTTTCATGGCAATGGGAATCAAGTTAACTTTCATCTAAATAGAAACACAAATTAGTTAGCATTGATCCCAAATCCTATTCACCTTAGAAATAAATGGACAGCTTATATTGCTACTATTTACAATTCAATATCTATAATACTTCCCTGGGATTGTGGGAGACTCAGGGTCTGGTCATGGTGCGCTTAAAACAGAATAAACAATCTGAGCTATACTTTGATTTCTAGCAACCAAACCATCAAAGATGAATATGAAGCAGATTTCAGAACAAGTCAAATGGCTCTAAATTTTAAGAATGAGTCCAAAACATAATTATGCTGTAAACCTCATAATTGTAACAACATCCAACCTTAGCAAATATGTCTTGTTATTCCAATCAGAGCTCATTACACTGTAGCTGCTTTTTCAGCAACAGAGAAAAGTACAACCTCAGTTCTGTTTTACACTGAGTGATCATACCTATATCAAATTGTTCTGCTTTGCTTGGATGCTGAGTAATACTTTTGTACGACCTTATCTGGCACTGCAGCTGGGTCCCACCTGAGATCCAGCACCATGAGATTTTGTAGCTTTATTTATATAAGACAGTCTTGAACCTTTATATTTTGGTAGCTAAGTACTGGAAATAGTTCATGACAGACCCAACTTTGTTCAGCTGCCAAGCAGGCTAACTTTGTATCTCACATCCTGTTTCGGTAAGCCCATTTGCACTGTTGGTACATTCAAAGTGACAATGGCTGACAGAGCAAATGGTCTTTAAAGCCCCATTGGAGTGTCCCCTAGACCTTAGCCTGTAAATCAAGAAAGAATGCATTGTTCAAACCTGTACTCCTCAAGCAGTATGAGATTTAATAACTTTTATCCCCAGCAGCCATTCCCGCGTGAAGATCAAAGATTGCATTTCCATATCTAACAAACATGGTATTTTTTTAATTCATCCACAGGATGTGGACATCACTGGCTAGGCCAGCATTTATTACCAACCTCTAATTGCCCAGAGGGCAGTTAAGAGTCAACCACATTGCTGTACGTCCAGAGTCACATGTGGGCCAGACAAGGTAAGCACAGCAGTTTCCTTCCTTGAAGCCCTTTTGTGAACCAGATCGGTTTTGTCTGCTAATCAACAATTATTCATTCATTGGCAGTCCCTCACAGATGAGGATTACCTTCAGGGTGAGTACATACAGTCACTGTACAGACCAGTGAGGCTACCACAGGGTCAGTTCCACTTGGAGCAGAAGGTGGTCATGGGGAGGGGTGGTTGGACCAGTGATGTGGCAATGTATTTCTTTATCTGTCTTCACCTGACTTCTACTTTATCCCAACAACAAGTCTCAAGGTCCTCGATGCCTTCCCGGATGTTCGTCATCCACTTTGAACAGTCTTGGCCAATGATTCCTGAGTGTCAGTGGGAATGCAGCATTTCACCAGTGAAGCCTTGAGAATATCACTGAAACGCTTCCTCTGTCCACCAGGGGCTCACCTGCTGTTACAAAGCTGGGAGTAGAGCACCTGCTTGGGGAGCCTCATGGCGATGTGTCCAGCCCATCATGGATGATCAAGGGAGGTCAGTGCCTGGGGATGTTGGCCTGATCGAGGATGCTGGTGTTGGTGCATCTTTCTCCCCAGCGATTGGCAGAATCTTGCACAAGGGCAGCATTGCTGGTACTGCTCCAGTACCTTGAGGTGCCCACATCTCAGAGCTGTATAGGAGGATGAGAAGCACAACAACTCTGTAAACCATGATCTTGGCATTGTATCTGATGTTGACACCCTTTTTCTCAGGCATCTGAAGACTTTGCTAGCAGGCTAACAGCGCTGCTGCATCTCTTCTTCAAAAGCTGGTATTGGAAATGGTCAATGCTCTCTAAGGCCTCCCCATGGATCTTGAGGATCATAGATTTGCTCCACAATGCCAAGCCAGGTTAGTGGAGGGTTTTGGTCTTATGATCAGCAATGGCATCATGGCCATCATTAGACTCTTAATTCCAGATTTTTATTGAATTCAAATTCCACCATCGGGCATGCCAGGATTAAAGCAGTGTTCCCTGAATGTTAGAGATAATGGGAACTGCAGATGCTGGAGATTCCAAGATAATAAAATGTGAGGCTGGATGAACACAGCAGGCCAAGCAGCATCTCAGGAGCACAAAAGCTGACGTTTCGGGCCTAGACCCTTCATCAGAGAGAATGCTTGCCTCTCTTGATTAACTGACACCAGAGGGTGTGGAAGCTGCCCTATGTGAGAGTTCTTTTAACATTGTGAAACCATTGCACACTGGCTATCGCACACTACAAGGTTAAGGATTAGTTGCTAAGGGGGGGTCCAACACAACTGGAGACCAAGCACAGCTATCTGGCCTTAGATTGCCTGCAGTGAAGTGCAAACAAACAGTTCGATAGTGGGCAGCATCTTCAGCTGGGTTAGTGAGGTGTGGAGGGTGGGAGGAAGGGGAGAAAACAAGAAGAACAACACGATTGCTGCCACTGTGCTGGTCATTCTCTGTCTGTGATTGTGAAATCATTGGTCTTGGAATGGATAGGTTGTAAAATCACTGAGCTGGTGGATAAATCGTTTATAAAATTATTGGGCTGGTAGGAATTTATATAAACACTGGACAAGGAGGTTGTTATCAGATTACTGGGTTGGGGGCATTTATAAAAGCACTGAAACTGGATGGGAGGGTTTATAAAACACTGGGGTCACTGATGCTGCTAATAAACAGGCCGCTGGGCTGGAAGGGTGTTATAAAATTACTGGGGCTGAGTTAAAAACACTAAAAGCATTCGGCTGAAAAGGTAACATAAACATAAGGCTATGAGGGTGCGATACTCTAACTGAGTTGTGGGGTGTCATTAAAATATCCGGGTTGTTGTATAAACACTGGGCTGGAGGGCGGGGTTGTTATAACATTACTGGGGACGGTTATAGCAATCCTGGGCTGTGGGGGTTGTTATAAAATTACTGGGAGGGCTATATCAACACTGGACTGGGGGTATTGTTATAATATTACTGGGGAGGGTTACATAAACACTGGGCTGGTGAGTTGTTATAAAATTACATGGGGGTGTTATATTAATACTGGGCCGGGGGGTGTCTTTATAAAATTACTTTGGAGGGTTATATTAACACTGGGCAGGGGATTGCTATAAAATTACTTGGGAGAGGTTATATTAACACTGGGTGGGGGATTGTTATAAAATTACTTGGGGTGTTATCTTAACACTGGGCTGGAGGATAGTTCTAACATTACTGGGAGGGGCTTATATTAACACTGGGTGGGGGGATTGTTATAAAATTACTTGGGGGAGATTATATTAACTCTGGGCAGGGGGGATTGTTATAAAATTACTTGGGGGGGATTATATTAACACTGGGTTGGGGTGTTGTTATAAAATTACTTGGGGGGTTATATTAACACCGGGCAGGGGATTGTTATAAAATTACTTGGGGGTTATATTAACACTGGGCGGGGGAGTTATTCTAACATTACTGGGAGGGGATTATATTAACAGTGGGCAGGGGGGATAGTTATAAAATTACTTGGGGGGGTTATATTAACACTGGTGGGGGGGATTGTTATAAATTTACCTGGGGCTTATATTAACACTGGGTGGGGGGGATTGTTATAACATTACTTGGGGCTTTATATTAACACTGGACGGGGTGTGTTGTTATAAAATTACTTGGGGGGTTATATTAACACTGGGCTCGGGGGGATTGTTATAAAATTACTGGGGGGTGTTATATTAAGACTGGGTGGGGGGGGATTGTTATAAAATTACTTGGGGGGTTATATTAACAGTGGGCAGGGGAATTGTAATAAAATTACTTGAGGTGTTATATTAACACTGGGCTGAGGGATTGTTATAAAATTACTTGGGGCTTTATATTAACACTGGGCTGGGGGGATTGTTATAAAATTACTTGGGGGGTTATATTAACACTGGGCGAGGGAATTGTTATAAAATTACTTGGGGTATTGTATTAACCCTGGGCTGGGGGGATTGTTATACAAAACTGGGGGGGGTTATATTAACACTAGTTGGGGGAATTGTTATAAAATTACTTGGGGTGTTGTATTAACTCTGGGCTGGGGGGATTGTTATAAAATTACTTGAGGCTTTGTATTAACACTGGGTGGGGCGTGTTGTTATAAAATTACTTGGGGGAGTTATATTAACACTGGGTGGGGGTTGTGGCGTTACAAAAATCACGCTGCAGCTGGAAGAACAACAGTAGCTCTGGCAGGCAGGTGGTTTGTAGGCTCTGCAGTTACTGTGAGGCCCCATTCCGACCTCCTGATGACCCAGTTCAGAGCTGTCTCGGTCCCCAGAGCTGTGCGACCAGGAGATATTTAGTGAAGTATGAAAAAGTAATGTAAGCTGAAGGAGGGAGGGAGGGCAGGCATTTGTATACCACATTACCACCACCACCTTGTCTTCTAATGCGGTGATTAACACGCTGACATTAACACCACTAGGCCACTGCCTCCCCTTAACAGCAGAAGCTTTGTCCCTCGGTGGCCTTGAACAACGTTTCAGCTAACGAGCAACCGCATTAACCAATTGCATCATGGAAACAGGTAACCATGTACTATTGTAATCCAACACTTCTATTTGAGCCGTTCATAATGAAGAATTTATCAGGATCACTTCTGTTCTCTTTATATCATAAAGTATTTCTATTAGGATCAATGAACATAGAAAACAGAGTAGGCTCCTTCTCCTATCTGCTCCACATCATCTTTGCCTTCATCTCTCATAATCAGTCTTGAGTATATTTCTTGAGCCAGCCATGACTGCTTTCTGGCAAGGTGAATTACACAGGCTAATGACCATCTAAAAAGAAACTCTGCATCTCCTTTTTAAAATGTAGAAATCTTATTCTTCAGTGTGTTCTAGTCTACTCCACAAGGGAAGTCATCCTCCTAGTACCCAGAGAGAGTCAGTGGTGAGTGGTATTATTGCTGGATTAGCGATGCAAAAACCCAGACTAAAACCATGAGGACATAGGTTAGAAATGAACGAAGTGACCAAGTCCTAAGGGGGATAGCGGCAGGTGGTGAGGGAACCAACAAGATTCAATGGCGTCAACATCGAGGGCCGAAGGGCCTGTTCTACGCTGTATTGTTCATTAACATTGCCCTCATTGTGATATGGTTACTCCTACAGATACTATCATGGACAGATGCATCTGCCACATGTGGAGTGCAGAGCAAAGGACAAGACTGGAAGCATCCATGATCACCGAGAACTGCTGAGGGGATGATTCATGTCAGCCTAGTCCAGAGGACCCAGCATCAGAGATGTCGTGCGTCAGCAAATTCAAATCACTTCGCATGACATCAAAGAAACAGCCAATGCCCTGCACACTGGAAAGGCCATGGGCTATACAACATTCTGGCAGTGGTACAGAAAAATTGTGCTCCTGATAACACCCTAATAATTTGTTCTAGCACAGTTACAGTATGGACATCTATGCAGCAATGGTAGAAAATTGACCTGGTATGTCCTACCCACAAAAAACAAGTCAAATCGAAGTCAAATAATTCAAGAATTATCAACCCATAAGTCCACTCAGAATGATGATGGAAGGGGTCATCAGTGGTATTACCAATTATTCAAAATAATCTCTTCGCTGATGTTCAGTGTGGATTCTGCCAAGTTCACTCCGCTCCTGACCTCATTATAGCCTTGGTCCAGAGTTGGACAAAAGAGCTGAATGCAAAAGGAGACGTTATATCAAGGCAACAGTTGACTGAAAGCAGCATCAAGGAGATCCAGCAAAATTGGAATTAGTTAGAATCTGCCGGAAAAGCTCTACTAGTTGGTGTCATACCTAGCACAAGGAAGATTGTTATGGTTGTTAGAGGACAGCTATTTCAGCGCCAGGACATTCTTGAAGGAGATTTTCAGGTTAGAATGCTTGGCCCAATGATCTACAACTGCTTCATCAGTGACCTTCCCTCCATTATAAGGTCAGAAGGCGAGTGTTCACTGATGATTAAAAAATGTTCCGTACCATTCCTCAGATACTGAAGCAGTCTGTGTCCAAATACAGCAAGATCTGGACAATATTCAGATTAGGGCTGATAAGTGGCAAGTAACATTTCCACCACACAAGTGTTAGGCAAAGACCATCTCCAACTGGAGACAATCAAACCACCACCCTTGACACTTAATGGCGTTTCCATCTCTGAATCCCCTACTATCTACATCCTGGGGATTGCTACTGGCCAAAAACATATATATACTGTGACTAGAGGACCAGGTTAAAGCCTGGGTATTCCATAGCAGGTGACTCATTTGTTATCTCTTCAAAACTTGACCAATATTGAAAAGACACAGGCCAAGAGTGTGAAGGGGTATTCACTACTTGCCAGGACGCATGAAGCTCCAACGACCACATTACCACCACCACCTTGTCTTCCAATGGGGTGATTAACACTCTGACATTAACACCACTAGGCCACTGCCTCCCCTTAACAGCAGAAGCTTTGTCCCTCGGTGGCCTTGAACAACCTTTCAGCTAATGAGCAACCGCATTAACCAATTGCATCATGGAAACAGGTAACCATGTACTATTGTAATCCAACACTTCTGTTTGAGCCATAGAAGAAGCTTGACACCAGCCAGACAAATCAGTCCACTTGTCTGGCACCACATCCACATACACTTAAATCTTTCATCACCAATGCTCAGTAGCAGTAATGTGCGCCCACCCACCAGATGCACTGTGAAATACATGAAGGCTCCTACGACATCATGCTCCAAATCCATCACCATTAATATCTAGAAGGATAAGGTCAGCAGCTACATGGGACACCATTAAGCAAAAGACTCCCTCTGAGCCACCCATCTGGACTTGGAAATATATTGATGTTCCTCCATTGGTGCTAGATCAAAGTCATGGAACTACCTCCTTAATGATATTGAGGGCGTTCCTACATCAAATGGACTGCATTGCTTCAAGGAGGCAGCTCACCACCACCTTATGAAGGACAGCTAGTGATGGGGAATAAATGTTGGGCTAACCAAGGATGGCTACATCGCATAAATGAAAAATAAAATGCCAGAATGGAGGAACGTGTCAAAAAAAGAGTTGATGAAATGACACAGCCCTACTTTACCTGACTCCAATGACTCTCCATTGCAATTGAAAAATCTGTATGTTCTTGGGGAAAGAAGAAATGATGCCCAGAAGTTAATGCATGCAGCGTACTTTCTGCTGCAATTTAAAGAGTCCATCTCTGCTGACAAGCTAAAGACCTGGGTGAAGTCGATGCAGTCAATGTCGAGTGGTCTACACCATTCATGTCACTTTACCTGTTAGTGTTGGGATGAGATAAGGTGCTGGCTGTAGATCTGCTTATTCTATGACTCAAGATATAAGCCAGAGTCCACAATATGGTTAGAGCAATGCGAGCAAAACCTTCTTCATTGTACTTAGCAAGGAAGTGCCACAGTAATTGTTCCTGTCACTAGTTACAAGAGACTCTTGATGGGCTTGTAAATCTCTGAAAGGGATAATACTTTGATAATAACTGTAAAATTAATGATAAAAATTGTGTCATATGTACCGCCCACTGTAAATATCATGATACCTTGGTGGAAGAGTAACTTAGGGCGCCATGGGAGAAAGACCTAGAACTATTTTCTCCCACACTGTACAACATTGTAATGTAGTGCCAATTATTACAACCTGTAAATAATTGCAGAGATGCAATTAGCAACATTGCCTTTAAGAGTCTCGTAACCTAATAAATATCAGAGATTTGTGTGAGTCAAATCTAAAACTCCCAGGTACAAAGGGAAACTTGAAAAGGTACAGTCATTCAGACTGAAAGGACATGGGCTTAAAATTTAAATTGCAGCTCAGTTTAGGAGTTGCGTCCACGGTGTCACTATACCACAATGAGCCACAGCTAGAATTTAAAAGGAACCAACGAGAGAGAAACTCTCACAATCAGAGAGCCAGGAAAATAGCAAAACATGTTTTGGAAGATAGGGGCAGCACGGTGGCTCAGTGGTTAGCACTGCAGCCTCACAGCGCCAGGGACCCAGGTTCGATTCCCGCCTCAGGTGACTGTCTGTGTGGAGTTTGCACATTCTCCACGTGTCTGCGTGGGTTTCCTCCGGGTGCTCTGGTTTCCTCCCACAGTCCAAAGATGTGCAGGTTAGGTGGATTGGCCATGCTAAATTACCCAGAGTGTTCAGGGGTGCATGGGTTATAGGGGGATGGGTCTGGGTGGGATACTTCAAGGGGCGGTGTGGTCTTGTTGGGCCAAAGGGTCTGTTTCCACACTGTGGGGAATCTAATCGAATCTAATTATAGCACATGCCTCTGCCTCTGTAGATACTTTCGGAGAAGGCTAAGGGCTGAAGATCGGTAGGGAGTTCCTGGACCAAAAGGGAAATAAGGGAGTTGAGGTAGGAGGAGATGAGCTCAATGAGGCAGGAGCAGGCAAAGTCAATGTGTCGACTGGGGCAGCCAGGTTTCTCGATCTTGGGCAGGAGATAATTTCTCATAACCGCATTACCTGTTTCTATCAAGTTCGAGACTGTGGACAAGAGATCTCCAGAAGTGATGAGGTTGTTGATGATATGGGTGATGATGGTGAGGTGATCAGAGGTGGAGTCATAATCAAGGGGATAATAGGAGGAGGTGTCATAGAGGGACAACGACGTAGCGGGCAGTTTGCAAAATTGCCCCCGGGTACTCTCCTTATCAGGCAGGGTCAAGGGTGAGGTTGGGGTTGGAGTGAAGGGAGTGGAGGGCGACACGTTCTGAAGAAGAGCGGTTGGAGTGAGCTAGAAGGGAGGAGAGACTCAGGCGATTGATGATGCAGCAGCAGATGGAGATGAAAAGGTTGAGAGAGGGTGGAGGCCGGGAGGGGGGTGTCCGTGAGGATGCAGTTTGCCGGAGGAAGGAGAAGGGGTCATCAGAGAGTGGGTTGGATTCTCATTCAAAAATGGATGTGTAGAGGTAGAAGTGGCAGAAGAAGAGCTCGATATCGAGGCGTGTGTGGAATTTGTTCAATCATGGGCACAGGAGAATGAAGGTGAGCCCTATGCTGAGGACTGACCATTCAGCCTCAGTGAAGGGGAGGTCTGGGAGGATGGTGAATGCCCGGTACGGCTTGGGGTTGGGGCTCGGACTGGGTGTGGAGCTGGGAGCAGGAGGAGGGGTGCAGACTGCAGCTGGAGGGGGTGGGTGTTTGCACAGGAGCAGTCACATGGGTGGAAGCAGAAGTAACAACTTGGCCGATAGTCATCACATGGTTGGCAGCCATTTCCCTAATTGAGCCTTATAACTCAACTTCCTTATCTACAGGTACATCTAATCTTCCTACAACTCAGTGTCCAGGGCACTTTATGTAATATTGCACATGAGGTCATATTGGCATGTTTTGCAGCCACAATACAAACTTATTTGATTTGTAATCAATTCATCTGTTATTGCACACATTTGAAAAAAATTTCAAAGCTGAATAATTATAATAGAGCACATGAAAATTACAGAAAGTTCAATCTGCTGCGGCTCAAACTGTTCCCCAGATGCTATCACAGTGAAGCTTTCAGCACATTTTGTTCCTGGCTGTTGAAGAAACTGAGCTTGCCTGAAAAATTCAGCATGAAAACAAGCCGATTTTATGAAACAGATTTCAATGGGCTTTCACCATCTGTGATCCAACCCAACTGGATAATTGCATTCTTTTGAGGATTAGAGAAAATGCTAAACTGTTTGAACGACCGTGACATAACTAAAGTTTAAACAAAGGCAGACTTAGTTTAAGGTGAGAAAATAATGGGGAATTATTGGCCCAACGAATATTAATGCTATTAAGTATTATACTGGCAAAATACAGTTGGAAAATGAAGCAACAATCAAAATGTTTCTGCCTCCTGTTTTACCCTTGCTGTTTGCTTTTCTGTCTTACGAACATCAAAACCAAAAGTTACACAGCCAAATTTCATCTTTTCACTCATTCTATCCATCAAATCTATCCATCTCAATATTTTAATATATTCCATGTGTGTTCTTTCTCATGTCAAACAACATCAGGGAGGGTTAATAGGGAAATCTTAAAGAGGATCTGCATGATGTGAGCCATGGAGAGATATAAGGAAGATTCTAAGCAAAATTCCAGTGAGGCTTACCTCAAAATTAGGAGCATCTCCCTCCATCTTTTATGCATTCTCCAAGCACTGAGCGTATTTCTTGCTAAGCAACTGCTAGTTGGCAATTAAGAGGGATAACAGCTTGTTAAGTGCCTTGTTGACACTCAACTTGCCTCATTAATATTTAGTTTCCAATCTTATCAAATGTGCCAAACAAACTAGACATTGAGAATTCTCGATGTAGAAGCTAGAGCAGGTGCCTGATGACACCAGCTCGCCACTGGCTGTGACCAATCTCCATGTTGGGCACCGCCCACCAACATCTCAGGCCATGCTCCGTAGGCACTACCCACTTTCATCCCATTTCATAGACATTGGCATTCAGCTTGTGCCAACCATTAAGACTCTTCATGGTACGTCTCCTAGCCATTTACAGGACAAGTCAGCACCACAATATTGTGCCTTGCTTTGCAATGGCAGCTATCATTTTAGCCAGTTCATGGCCATACCTGGTGGTACTGCCAGCTTGTTCACATGATCACTTAGCACTCATTCACTCTGAGCCCCTCTGGATGCTCACAGCATCCTTGCCTTACCTTACGGTGCTTTTATGTCATTTGCCTGCTCAGCCAGACCAACCAGCTCATATTAATTTACTAGTCCAGGCACTTGGACACAATCAGACAGCTACTTGTGGCAGTCAGTCAGAAACCTTTCCATACAAGAGGAACTGAACATCAGCGTAGCGCACCAACCACCTTCAGTCTTTCTGCCCTACCTTGTGCTGTTTTCCTCTTGGAAAGGAAGAGAAGGAGGTATTAAAGACAACAAAACTGGGTTGAACAGTTACTTTTGGGGCAAATGGGAACATTTCCTGAGTGAATAAGTAGACAGCACAGAGGGCATGCAGTTACTGATATCAGGAGCAGTGGTGGCAGTGAACGGGGAAAATTTTTCAGGCAACAATGAGAATGATAGAGCATGAGCCTTTCTGGGCGATAGATACAGTTGCATAGATAGAGTGAATATGAGGTATTGGAGAGAAGTTGGTGGAACTTACACAGTCAGAGTAGAAAAGATTATTGACCTTCTTCCTACAGTGCAGCATTGATATTCTCCCTATTCCCCGCTCCACAATTTGCAGCCCGTCACTCCAGCCAATGGGCCAACGTGAGCTCTGGTCTCCTATCGCCCAAATCCTTGTAAACGCTGCAAGAAAAGTGGCTTGCCACACCTTTTGTCATACAATCTGGTACCATTTTGTTGTTACCTAGTCATGTTCCTAAATCTCCCCAGAGCCTATAAAAAAGTCAATGTCTTCTCCTTCACTTCTCCACAGGATGTACTGCAAGACTGTGGGAAGAGTGTACTAGATATCAAACAGGGCAGCTCTACTCACACCTACGCAACATTATGCATTAGCGTCTCATTCAAATTCATCAAAAAGTATAGCACAGAAGCATTCAGCCCAATGCTGCTGCAAAGTTTTAAACTCACATTCTCTTACTTAACCTTAACTACTCATATCAGGACTTTAATGCCATAAATCGTCAATGGTGGGAACAGGGGTTTAGATCGGAAATTGGCTTGCTAAAAGAAGACAGAGGGTGGCAGTTGATGGGAAATGTTCATCCTGGAGACCAGTTACTAGTGGTGTACCGCAAGGGTCAGTGTTGGGTCCACTGCTGTTTGTCATTTTTATAAATGACCTGGATGAGGGCGTAGAAGGATGGGTTAGTAAATTTGCAGGCGACACTAAGGTCAGTGGAGTTGTGGATAGTGACGAAGGATACTGTAGGTTGCAGAGAGACATAGATAAGCTGCAGAGCTGGACTGAGAGGTGGCAAATGAAGTTTAATGCAGACAAGTATGAGGTGATGCACTTTGGTAGGAGTAACCAGAAGGCAAAGTACAGGGCTAATGGTAAGATTCTTAGTAGTGTAGATGAGCAGAGAGATCTCGGTGTCCATGTACACAGATCCTTGAAAGTTGCCACCCAGGTTGACAGGGCTGTTAAGAAGGCATACAGTGTTTTAGCTGTTCTTAATCGAGGGAACGAGTTCCGGAACCAAGCGGTTATGGCGAAGCTGTACAAAACTCTGGTGCGGCCGCACTTGGAGTATTGTGTACAGTTCTGGTCACCGCATTATAAGAAGGATGTGGAAGCTTTGGAAAGGGTGCAGAGGAGATTTACTAGGATGTTGCCTGGTATGGAGGGAAGGTCTTACGAGGAAAGGCTGAGGGACTTGAGGCTGTTTTCATTAGAGAGAAGAAGGTTGAGAGGTGACTTAATTGAAACATATAAAATAATCAGACAGTTAGATAGGGTGGATAGGGAGAGCCTTTTTCCTAGGATGGTGGCGGCGAGTACGAGGGGGCATAGCTTTAAATTGAGGGGTGAAAGATATAGGACAGATGTCAGAGGTAGTTTCTTTACTCAGAGAGTAGTAAGGGAATGGAACGCTTTGCCTGCAACGGTAGTAGATTCGCCAACTTTAGATACATTTAAGTCGTCATTGGGTAAGCATATGGACGTACATGGAATAGTGTAGGTTAGATGGGTTTGAGATTGGTATGACAGGTCGGCACAACATCGAGGGCCAAAGGGCCTGCACTGTGCTGTAATGTTCTATGGTCTATGTTCTATATGCTGCACTCCTCAGCCCGTATCCTGTCGGATGATAAATGCTTCTTTCATTTCAGTCTCACTACAGAATTCAATTTTACTTCTTTTTTTTGAGCCACTGAAAAATAAACTGAAGAGTTAAGATGTTCTGTGGGACTTTGTGAAGTCTTTAGGAATCTTTGCCTACTGCCAAGTTACTGCTCATCTTTAATTAGCCTCTTCTATTTAAATTTCATTGAAGCTGTGATCATTCTGATCCCTCCAATTAGGACGATGCAATGCCAAGACTGCACCACCAGCAAAGAATAATTGACTATGTGGTCTGACCTTACAAATAACATGCAGTTAGTTCAGCACACAGATTATTGGCCTTGTGGTGACAGATAAGCGTTTCAGCCGAAACTTAGCAAGATTGCAAAAGTAATCCCAAGCGATCTAGTAATTACTTCTTCAATGAAAAAAATAAAAAGGCTTTATGTATTTACCAAAAGCAAATCTCCATTAACAAGTGATGGTCTCCTCATTTCTTTTATTTTAAGGGAATTAGCCCACAGTTTACTCTGTACTGGGGACACTCCTCAGGAATGTGCTGCATTATAATGGAATTGCATTTGTTGGAATACAAAAGAATGAGTGGCAATCTTACCAAAACATGAAAGATTCATAACAGATGAGGAATGGTTGCTTCCATTTGTGGAAGAGTCAAGGACCAGAGGCAGAATCTCTGAATAAGATGTACATATTTAAAACAGAATTGAGGAGGAATTTCATCTCTGAGAGGGAAGTTAGTCTGTGGAATTCTTTACACAGGGGGTTGTTGAGATTAGTTCATTAAGTCTATTTAGAGCAGAGACGGACAGATTTTTAACCAGTATGGAAATCAAGGGTTATGGGGAAAAGACAGGAAAGTGGAGTGGAGGATTAACAGATTAGTTATGATGACTTTTGGCTTGATGGGCTGAGTAGGCTACTTCTGCTCCTGTGTCTTATGGTCTTATAGCATTATTGTGTCTCCCCACAGGTACGTAAGGATTTACTGGTGTCCCAACAATGGAGTTTATCTGCGCTGAGGGCCTGGATTGTCTTAAACCTGATTAGGGCAACCTGCCATTTGACAGATAAAGTTTGTCACAAGGACCTTATTTGTGACTTGTGTTCACTACACTTTGGTGCAAATGAGATTTGTCAGTAAATCTTGAGTAAGTAAATAATCCTATCAGCAGATTGAATTCCAAGGGCAGATTGAAGAACTTTGAAAGGGACCCTTTGCAAAATCTTGTCTCCCCCAGAACCACCAGTTTCAACATTGAGATAATATTATACAGCGGCTAACCTTCCACAGCATGCATGCCAACACACACACACACACACACACACACACACACACACACACACACACACACACACACACACACACACACACACACACACACACACACACACACACACAAACACACACACACACACACACCTGGTATTTCAACTCCCCCAGATAATCAGATATAGTTCTTGATTGTTGAACTCAGAGAAGTTGATGTGTCAACCTGGACTTTAGAAAGGTCTTTGAAAAGTTCCCTTATGGCCAGGCTGATACAGAAAGTGACATTACACGGGATTGACAGTGAGCTGATGAGGTCGATACTAAAGTGTAATGATCATCAAAGGCAGAGCCTAGCGGTGGAAAGGAGATCTGTGACCAGTGGAATTATGCACGGATAAGTGCCGGGAGCTTTGTTGTTTGTAATATATATAAATGAATTTGAGGAGAATGGAGGTGGCCTGAATATTATGTTTGTGGGGAATTATATTATAGGGAAGCTGCAGATTGTGATTGAGGTTGCCAGACGATATGGCAGGATGTGGCAGGCTGTAGATTTGGGCAGAGAAATAGCAGATGAAATTTAATCTGAAGAAATGTGAGGTGATGGATTTTGGAACGCCAGATGTAGCAAGGAATTAAATAGTAAATGGCAGAACTCTTAGTAGCATTGACATATAGAGGGATCTCCATCCACAGTTCCCTGGAAGTGCAACTCAAGTGGATATCTCTGCAAGAGTTCCTTGGAATAGTGTCCTAGAACCCACCATCTTCAGCTGCTTCAATAATGACCTTTTCTCTATCATAAGATCAGATATGCGGATGATTGCACAATGTTCAGCACCATTCAAACTTCTCAGATACTGAAGCAGTCATATTCAAATGCAACAAGACCCGGACAATGTCCAGACTTGGGCTGACAAGTGGCAAGTATCATTTGCACCACTGAAATACCAAGCTATGACCATCACTGATAAGAGACAGCCTAACCACTTCCCCTTGAAATTCAATAGTTTTACCATCATTGAATCGCCCACTATCAACATACGGGAGAGTTACTTCTGAAGTTCTGATGAGGGGTCATTGGACCCAAAACACTTACACCAATTCCTTTCCATAAATGATCCCAGAGCTGTTGAGTTTTTCCAGCAAATTCTGTTTTTTGGTCTGGTTTTCAGCATCTGCAATTCTTTCAGTTTATTTTAATTAGTTTGGCGACATTTGGGATATTGCATACAGTTCTGGTTGCCGTACTATCAGGAGAATATGGAAGCTTTGGAGACAGTACAGAAACAGTTTACCAAGATGTTGCCTGGTTTGGAGTATATTAGCTATTAAAAGAGATTGGACAATCTTGCTTTGTTTTCACTTGAACATTGAAAGATGACAGGTGACCTGAAGTTTACAAAATTATGAGAAGCATGTATAGAATGAATAGTGATAGTCTATTTCCCAGGTCAGGAATGTCAATTACTAGGGAACGTAAGTTTAAGGTAAAAGGGGGTAAGTTTTAAGGAGAGAGTATGAACTGCAGATGCTAGAGTCAGACATAATACAATGTGGAGCTGAAGGAACACAGCAGGCCAGACAGCATCAGAGGAGCAGGAAAGCTGACATTTCAGGTCGGGACCTTCTTGACGCAAGTTTTTTACATGGAAGGTGATAAGTGCCTGGAATGTGTTGCCAGAGGAGGTGGTAGAGGTGGATACAATAGCAACGTTTTAGAGGGGCCTTGACAGATATATGAATAGGCAGGGAAGCGAGAGATATGGGCTGTGTAGAGGCAAAAGGCCTTCAGTTTAGAAAGGCATCAAGTGTCAGCTCTTTATTGGTGGACGAGGAGCCTGTTCCTGTGCTGTACAACCCTTTGTTCTTTGTTTTTGAACAGGGTGTGGAGTTGATATATCACCATGTATTAGGCATGACAGGTATACGGAACAGGTAGAATAGATCAGTAAGTGTTTTCCAATGTAACTTTGAGATTGCATGCACACAGAAAATATAAAAATGTAATCGGTAAATATTTTGGGGATCTGCATCCCCAAGACCACAAGCAATCCATGCATCAAATGTAAAATCTCTTAAAGAATTTACACTCTTCTTCAATACAATGCATATCTTTTAATAATCCTTCATAATATTGCTGGATAGATAAATTTATCTGTGTCCTATGTACTGTTGCTTCAAACACATGAGCCAAATATCACAAAATCTCCTCACATAAATACTTACAGGTTCTGTCCTCAAAGTCAAGTTGGCTATCCTAACTGTCAGGCTGATTTACCCACTGAGGTCTGTATGGGATTGAATGGAATGAAGGCGTCGTCAAAATCATATCTGAATGAGACATGGCGACACTGAGACTTGTGTCAGTTTTTTAAAAATTCATTCACAAGGTAACAGCATTGATTGCCCATTCCTAATTGCCCAGAGGTCAGGTAAGAGCCATAGAACCATAGAATCCATCCAACGCAGAAGTATGACATTCGGCCCATCAATTCTAAACCAACCATCTGAAGAAGATACCACCCAGACCTACACACCCCCACCCACCCCCCGCCCTATCCCTGAAACTTTGCAATTCCTGTGGCTAATCCACCCACCCTGCCCATTCCTGGACAATATGGACAATTTAGCATGGCCAATCCACCTATCCTGCACAAAATCTTTGGACTATGGGAGGAAACCCAAGCAGCCGGTGGGAACCTGTGCAGGCACGGGGAGAATGTGCAAACTCCACATAGACAGGCACCCAAGAGTGGAATCAAACCCATGTCCCTAAAGGGAGTTAGTGAACCGGATGGGTGTTTACAACAAGAGACAATGGACTCATGATCATCATTAGACTCTTAACTCCAGATTTATACGAAATTCAAATTCCACCATCTGCATTGGCGGGATTTGAAAGTGGATCCTCAGAACATTACCTGGGTCTCTGGATTAACAGTCAATGATAATACCAATAGGCCATTCACCTCCCATCATGCAAGAAGTCCAGCAATTCCTGTCTCGATGTCAAAAACAACACTCTTCACCTTTTAACTAAGTTCGTGCTGTCAAGACAAGGTTCTCACTAGGTGGTGGCAAGTTAGCTATTAATGAGATTCTTCCTTGTTAATGATGCACCTCACCTAATTAATATGCAGATTATTATTCTATCTCCCACTGCAAGTAATGTAGATAATGAGAATTCTTGGAAGTCAGAATGGGTACTTGGTGACCAGGTACCTCAGTTCACTGGATTCTGCAAAGGATCTTCACGTGGGGCACAGGCACCAACATCTCAGGTCACACTTCATGTGTAGCAACCATATGCACCCATATCCTTGGAATTGGCATCTGGGCATTTGCCAAACTCTGAACCCTCATGGCACATCTCCAATCCACTTACAGCATAGTTCTGCACTCCAAACGTGTACCTCAGAGCACAACAGTAACTATCATTGTAATATTCATGGCATCTCTGCCTTACCTTGACTTTTTGTGCCTTGGCCCCCAACAGAGATACTAGGCCCAGAATACCGTTGTGAACCGCATTGCTGCAGCAGCAGCTCAAAGATAAATGGGATTATTGGTGTCTGGTATTGGGGTGGATGACATTGAGTGGGGGAGGTCACTAGTGAAAATGAGCACGGGCCTTGGTGGAAGTTGAGTATATCACAGAGATATAGTGCAAGTGAGCTATAGGAGAGCACACGGTGGCACTTTCAGTGGGCAGGGGTGAAAGTCTATGGTTTCCTCCTTGCATTGACCTGGACATTCTTCCAGATGACTGAGACTGCACTGACTCAGGTGGCAACCTTGGACCAGGTCTAGTGTTGTGGCGACTGCTTCTTGTCCTGGGGCAAGAGACCATCCCACATCCGGACCACCCACGCAAAGCAGGCCACCAATTTTCCTTTGCCTATCATGCCTGGGACAAATGTCAGGAATAATACAGGGCAGCTCTAAACTAATAGCTCTTGGTTCAGGCACCATTTAAAGATGGTGCCGGTGCCAGGGATACCTGCCCGTCAAAGATATCCCAGCAGTTCCAAGGGAATCCGGGTTCAATGAGTGGTAGAATATGGCTAGAATCAGGAATGGAGGATGGGGTAGGTAGTTAATAAATTGTATTTGGTGGGGTGTGACATGAAAAATCACTAGGCCTCAGAGAGCCATGCCCTCCAGAAACTCAACATCATTGACACTCAACCAAAAAAAAGACATAAAATAGATATAGATAGATACTTAGACAATTTTAATCAGCCTTTGCAGACATGTTATGACACATCCCTGGACAGAGGAGACTGGAATCAAGTTGAAGGAGCACTCCCACTGCATCATAGGAACCTTAACTTAGCCCTTCTATAGGCACCTATTCTAAAAACAGGAAGTTATTTCATGAGAATCAAAACAAGTCTTTTTTTTTAACTGTGGAATGTTGGAATCAAGAAAATACTTGCACAAAGTTAAAATATTATGAATTTGTATGCAAGGCACTGATGTAAAAATTACTTAATACATCAAGAATTCTCCTACCACAGGTTCTTTTAATCTGTTCTCATTTGTGGAATATCAGAATTTTCTTCCCACTCTTTGCATTTCTGCTGCAAAATTACACAAATTATACAAATAAAGTCAGCTCTTTGTGCTACAAGTACTCACATCCGAGCAACAGCTTAACTTCAAAACCTACATGAGTAGTATCAATCTTTACATTTATGAAGATCAAGAAACAAAGCAACATCGAACTTAATCCACTTCATTGCATAACCTGAAGTAAATATGTGACAATTAATCAAGTCTATTGCAGAAAGGTTTTGTTTATTTTTACACTGCAATTTTCTCTTCTTCCCTCCTGGATGCCTCATTGTCAGCCTGTGATTGCGCAGTAACAACTGGCTCCTTGAGCAAACGTTCATTCCTCAATGGGGTAAGATTTGACAAAGAGTTGGCAACTAAAGTAAGTTTCTCAATAAGCATGATTCTGGCCTTTCCCCATGCTGGACCCTAATATTAAAGGTGTTACTGAGGAAAGATTAGAGAGACTTGTAGAATTCAATGTTTAATGGGGGAATCGAAGATGAGGTGCAAAGGATAATGAAGGGGGTAAAAAAGATAAACTATATTAAACTGTAACAGCAGGAGAAAGGGATACAGACTCAAACTGGTTTAAAAAAAGGCTAAATAGAATCTTGGAATGGGTAGACTACCGAAGGAGGCTATTCAACCTGCTGTGTTGTGCCAGCTGTCTACAAGAGGAGTTCATCTGGCCCAGTTCTCAGTGGCTAGCACTGCTGCCTCACAGCATCAGGGAACCAGATTCGATTCCACCCTCAGGCAACTATCTGTGTGGAGTTCGGTCATTATCCCCATGTCTGTGTGGATTTCCTCCCACAGTACAAAGATGTGCAGGTTAAGTGGATTGGCAATGGGGAATTGCCCAAAGTGTCCAGGGACATGCAGGGAGGGTGAATTAGTAATGGAAATGCAAGGTTACAGGGATAGGGTACTGGGGTGGGTCTGGGTGGGAAGCTTTTTGGACGATTGGTGTGGATTTGATGGGCTGAATTGCCTGCTTCCACTCTGTAGGGAATCTACGATTCCTTCCATTCGACTCTTTCCCTACTGCTCATGTATTTGTTTCATGTTCAAATATTTGTCCAATTCTCTTTTGAAAAACATACTTAAATTTTTCTCCATCCAACTCTCAGGCAGTGCATACCAGATCTTAATCACTTCCCAGAGGGATATTGTCCAGTGCTGCCCAGAGCTAAGCGCAATAAGCCATTGATAGCAAGTCAATGTATTATACAAGTTAACCATACTTTCTGAGGAAGGGGCACTTGAAACCTGAAACTTTAACTATGATTTCTCACCACAGTTGCTGATAGCTTTTCCAGAAATTTCTGATTTTGTTTCTGATTGACAGAATCTGCAGTTCTTTCACTTTTTAACCATACTTTCTTTACTTTTCATTTGATTCTAATGATTTAAAAAGCCCAGGATCCTGTATCCTGCTCTCTCAACTTGCCTGCCTTCAATAACTTATGTGTATATGTTGCCTGTTTCCTCTGTTGTTTACCCCTTTAAAACTGTACCCTTTATTTCATGTGTTCTTCCGACCAAAATGACTTTCTTCACATTATCTGCATTAAATTTCATCTGCACATCTTAACAGCCTGTGCCTGACTTCTTAAAGTTTATCATTATCCTCTTCATAATTCACAATAATTCCAAGTTTTGTCTCAGGAAGTTTTTCTTTACACAAAGAGAAATCAACGCTGGAAATGGCCTTAAAGATAAACTAATGGAAGCACAACATTCGCAACCACAAACCCCAACTCCACCCCATGTCTGCTAATGTTCCTAGTAGCCAGAATCTTCTGTTATAACTGGCTGTGGCACTTTTGTTCCAGCAATGGGACAAACGTTTCGTATCATCATTTGAAATTTATTTTGATCTCAGTAATGACATTGATTCAGTTCTATGTGTTTAAGTTTAAAGAGCTGCTATTACTGCAGTCCAATCTGTTTAAGTAGCTATTGCTGAAGCATTATTGTAGCGTCACTGTTGTTGTCGTATCTGCTCTAATTATGCTTGGTAAAGGAAACAATTTTGAAAATATTGCTCAAGATGTGACATTATTATGTGATACACTGAAGACTATCTCCCAATCCTTTAGCAGTTTTTCCCTTGACAAAAAAGTTACTCTCCCAAGGAACAAATTCTGCATTTTCATTTACTTTGCTAATTGTACTTTGTTAAAAAAAATCTACTTGTTCAGACATGTTATGACACACCTATGTGCAGCTGGAACTTGAAACCAAACCTACTGGCCCTAGGAACCCTGTCAATGGTATTGCATGTCAAAAGTTGATCATTTTTTCTTAATTATGGTATCAATCCACTATATCTTCTGCTGAAGATGGAAACTGCTGACTGATGAGAAGAATGTCTGCAGTGTAAAGCAACTAGACTTATCTTGACTGGGATACAGACAAAAAAAAGCAAGCCATGATTATTGAACTTAGAACATAATAATAATGGAATCAGTCAAAAAACATTTTCTTTCATGAGAATATATGAATCTATTTCTTACTCAGCAGAATAAGTGAAAGGACTTTTGTACAAAACAATTTTGCAAACGTTTTCAATAATATGTGTGAATTATTAACCTTCCTGTTGCTTCTGTTGTTTCATGTGCCAACTAAATATTTGACAACTGCTCTTGCACATTTCAGCATGGAGTGTTAGTATCTATGGCCCTGAAATTCTCTTTTTCTCTTCCTCTAAGGATTATACTGTTTTAAGTAAATATCCTCCCAGTGGGAAGTCCAAGTCATGCTGAAGGTTGGGCCTTGTTAACATTCAACTTGTAATCTGCACACTGAAAAATAATTTTATCAACACCTGTGAAGGCATCAAAGATGGCCATATTTCAAAATTATGTCATTAGCTGTAAATTGTTCTGAGATGTCCTGTTTATGTAAGGCAGTATTCAATGCACGGTTTAACACACACCTTTCTTTCTTCACATTATTATTTTCAAAGAATTGTATTCTCTATATCTCACTATGTCATATTTCTTTTGTATATTTTTTTCCAAATTAAAGTAAATTCACATTGCATGCAGACATTGCTCAAAAGGTAATATTTTCTATTCAGCTGTCCCACTCAGCTTCGATAATCAAAGATTATTAAAAAAATTCAAAACTAAAATCCAGATTAACCACCCTGCATGCAGGAACAATAACTGTTGGCATTGATTGGGGATTGCCAAAGATGCTCCTGAAGTGGCTTTCATGCTATCTGCCCATGCAATTAAGATGGCATCATAAGAAAGAAAAGAATATTTCCTCTGATAGTTAAAAGATGTATGGTGGTGACAAGATGTAAATAACACAAGCATGTCAGCCATCTTTGTTAAATGTCCTCATGGATCTGTTCACATATATGCATTGATCAACACTGTCACAAAACAAATGGCATCCTCTTCGAAAAAAAATGTTGACTGAAACACTTTTAAGTAGTTAACCAGATAAAGTATTGGATTTCTTCATTTCATATCTGTTATCACACTGCAATATTTTACATATCTTGACAGAACACAATCACAGTCAATGCTTTTAAGTAAATCTATTTTTTCAGCTGTTGAATCACCAAGATAGTCAACATGTTGTTGTAAATATCAAAATATCTGATAAGTTATTTGCTTAAAGGAAGTGTTTGTAAAAACCATTTGGCAAACTGTCATTTTCTGAATTCTTTCTGAAGGTGAATTATCATTTTTTATGTCATTCTGTTTGAGATTTGTGGATTGCTTAGCTTTATCAGTTTATGACATCAGGATAGTAAATTTTAATTTCAAGTACACACCAGGGAGTTTCTTACCGAATGGTTAAATTGCAAGGTCGCAAAGATTACTTTTTAAAAATCCTGCCACAACTTACTATAACTTGTTATTCTCAATTCATTCTTTAGATATGGGTGTCATGAACAAGGCCAAGATTTATTGCCCATCCCAGGTTGCCCTTGAAAAGATGGTGGTAAGACTTCTTAAACAGCTACAGCCAAAATGTTGACAGCATTCCCATTGTTTTGTAAGGAAGGGAATCTAAGATTTTGGCCAAACAAAATATCAATTATACGCAACATACTGAAATTACTATCAAGTAATGCAACACCAGTGAAGGTCAACATGAAATTGATGCGGAAGAAAGCTATCCAAAAAGATCCAATGATCTCTGATTTCAGGTTTGATCTTTCCCAATGGCATTTTAACACTGGCACAAGTCTGTGAAATCTCCAGGCACCAATAAAAGTGATCAAACAGTGTGTCCAAGTAAACACACTAAAGTATTCTCTCAAACAGAAAACTAGGAAGTTAAAATCACTTACTATTTCATTTTTGGTTATCATGAATGCTGAAATTTATGTGATCATTGTTATACTTTTAAATGTACCTTTGACTTAAACGGAGGCAGAATGTTTTTAAAATGGAAATGATGAACTAATGATAAAAACTGTTGCTCAAAGAAATGCTTATGTGATCTGATTGCCATGGGGCGAGAAACTCAAACCAAGAAATTCACTGAGTTATCAAGAGGCAATTTTAATACTTTTCACAGGGTCTGAAAGAGCAGGGTGGAGTGGTGACTCAGTGGTTAGAGGTGCTGCCTCACAGCATCAGGAACCCAGATTTGGTTCCATCCTCGGGTGACTGTGAGGAGTCTACCCGTTTCTGGATGGGCTTCTGCTGAATGCGCTGGTTTCCTCCTACAGTCCAAACATGTGCAAGTTCAATGGATTAGCCATGCTAAATTACCCATAGTGTTCAGTGATATGTAGGCTAATTCGATTGGCCTTGGGAAAGGGGGGCATGGGCCTTGGTGAGATGCTGTTTGGAGGGTTGGCATGGACCAGATCAGCCGAATGACCTGTCTCCACATTGTAGGGATTCTATGAACTGCTGTTGAGAACCAGGTCAGGGAAGATAGGAATAGATCTTTGCTTTTCTTCAAAAATAGAAATTGCATGACAGCATGTTATAATCCAACAGGTAAATTTGAAAACACAAGCTTTTGGAGCCTGGCTCTTTCTTCAGGTTTAGTGAGAGAGGTATTATCAGACACAGAATTTATAAGTAAAAGATCAAAGGGTCACACCACTGATGAGGATGTATTAAACAAACCTAAGATACTGTTAAATCTTTAATCAGTTAGAAAGTTTTAATCGATTAATATGTATATGTAAATCCCTGAATTTCTTTCAAGTCCCTGCCCTAAGAGAACTAAAGGTTTTATCAGTGTAAAGAAGAGATGGCATCTTAGGTCAGCTAATGCACATTAGTTGTAAGGCCTTGTTTAGAATCTGTTTGTGCTTTAGTTTAGAGTCAGATTGATTTTATTTCTAAAGTAGAAATTTATAAAATGCAACATTGACTGAATGTCAATCAATTTTGTGCTTTTTGAACAAAATAGAATGTATCTGCAAATACAAATTCACACCATAGATTTGAGTGATAGTGTGTGTGCATGGGTCCATGTCTGTTTGTATGAGTGAGTGTGTGTGTATGTAAGCATGTGTGTTGGTGTATGTATGAGAGCTTATAGTGAGGAGGGGTCACCTTTAGTGTGACATGAACCGGCTGAGGCTGTCCTCATGGATAGTGAACTTGGCTATCAGCCTCAAAAGCAGAAATAAATCATTTGAAAGTGTTAGATACAGAAACCTCTGGCCTCCTGGATTATCAGCAATGTTGTGAGCTGAGAGAGAGAGGTATACATCGTGTTGTGCTGGCCAATAACCATATTCAGTGAAATCTGGGTAGAGTGGAACAATTGTCGAAGGGCACCAGAAATTTCAGCCTAGTGTGTTAGAAGTGACCTTCACTAGAGAACCAGGAGAGACTTTTTGACATCTCTTTTAATGCAATATGTCTACCAGAAGTGAGCATAAAGTCAGTCTTCTGTAAGAAAATTTGAGTTGTGTTAATTATTTAAGAAAAACAATCTTTTTCTTTATTTTAATATACATGTTCATGGTGAATTGGGATTGGATTGATGTTAATTTTCATTTATGTCTTGCAGTAAAAGTCGGAAAAGATGGTTGTCTATCCATTGGTTCATTTCCATAAGTTATTTGGGACTTTGCTTGGAAGGTTTCCCCAGGGATCATGGCAATCAGTAAGATTAGAGTTGGATTTAGTTAAGAGCTAAAATGTGAACATAAATAGGATTTTACCATTTATTTTTGTCATGATGAAGTAATCGTTATTTTACAAAAAAAATTAACTTTTAAGGTCAGTAAATGAAGTCAATGCAGTTTTATAAAACTCAGATAAATGTCACACAACAAGCTGTCCCTTGTTAAAAAACTTTTTTAAAAAATAATCAAGCATGAAAGATACCATCAATTTATACGTGTTCCGTTGCTTATTGTCTGGGGGATAATTCAACAGTGGAGCAATGTTGACACACTGACAGCAGCTTTTTGGATTCACAGGTTATTCTGTGCATGTTAGACTCTCAAAAGTTTCAGAGGAACAATGACAGTGATCATTTACAGTTTCATAACATCATCATCATGAAGTCTGTGCCAGTGTATCAGTCTAGTATTCATTTCATCCTCTATAGTTGTCAACTGATTTTACACACATTTTTAGCATTTTTTTGATTATTATTCAGACTTCAAGCATCCACGATATTTTATTATTGAAGAACTAATAACAAAATCTTCAAAATACCACTAAAAATAATATCAAAGCTTTGGAATTAATGTTTAATAACACTTATGACAACTAACATTCATGTCTATTAGTTGCAAAAGCATTAACTTGTCATTTTTTATTTTAGACTCACTTTGATCCCCTTCAATCATTTGCTAACTTGCTTTGGCTAGAATTAGAAAAATATGTAAACCTGATCATAAGCAACCTGTTAGTTTTAGCCCATTTCATTTTTAGCTAATTTAATTGTTTACATCATAAGACCATTTAAGCTTTAGTTAGCAATCTGAGAACTTGTCCTTGCATACCCCTGTTTCAAATCTTTTATTTTAGGGAAAACACTTTTAGCTTTCAAAGAGCTACCCTCAGTCTTCATACAGGATGACTAATGATATTGTTTTGATTTTTTAGTGTTTATGAAAGACAGCATATAGTTTGCCCCAGTATGATTACACTCATCTATTTCTTTCTTCAAATATTAATAGACGATGATGCAGAAATATCCTATTAATATAAATTTGAGCCGAGATCAAATAATCCGGCTATTTTGTACAGATTAAGTTAGTACATTGATTATCCACTCACCATGATGTTTTTGAACAGCCACAAGCAAAACTGAATGCCTGCATTACTGAGTCATGATTGGAAGTTTTAAGTGACTCCAGAAATACTTCAAAGCAGAAAGTTCAGAGATGATTTGTGGTGACAGACAAACAATGAATCTTTTAATATATTTAGTGATTTCAGTAAGCCATATATTCTATCTTTGGACTGAGTTTTTCCTCAGATCCTTCAACACCTAACTTTCAACAATTTGATTACTGCTAGTCATACACAGAAGCATTTGCTCATGATTGATCTACTGTTCAATATTACATTGCTGGGAGCCAGAATTTCCAATAGTTTTCTCTCTCACCTGCTCATGCACTTTCTCCAGGTCTTCAGCTAATTTTCTGCCATTGTTCCAAAGGGAGAGCAGGCCAACACTGTCGAAATTCAACCCCTAAATTTAACTTAATTATAACAAATGTCAAAATGTGTAATTTGCCAAGAACTAAAACTTAGTTAATGGCATAACATGGAGACAGTACATTGGCAGCTTGTTTTGCACTCCCTAGGATGCCCTTTATTATTGATGAATTTAACCTCCAAAGTGCATATTACATAAAATAAGAAGAGTTTTGAATTCCGTTTACTGGTATATGTTATGCCTGAGATCCCATTTATATGGATTTTCAGAAGAGGTTTGCTAGGGTGCAACACATAAGTCTACGAATTAAAATAAAAGCCAGTGGTGTTGAAGGTAATATATTAACATGGATAGATGATTGGTTAACTAATAGAAGACAGAAAGTGAGACAACCGAGGAAATTTTCAGGATAGCATCCTGTAATTAGTGGAGAATCACAGGAATCAGTGTTGGAGTTGCAATTATTTACAATATATGTGAATGACTTGGAAGAGAAAAGTGAATGCACAATAGTCAAGTTTGTGGATGACACAAAAATAGGTAGGAAGGCAAGTGGAGAGGGTGAACCAGAAAGTTTGTAAAGGGATATAGAAAAGTTAAGCTAGTGGGAAAAAAAACTCGGTAGATGGTATATAATTTGGGAAAATGAGAGCTTCTGCAGAAAGAATAGAAGAATAAAGAATAATTACTATGATTTAATTGGAAAAAGGCTTCTGAGGCTACAAAACAGAGGAATGAATAAGCCCTCATCTGTGAATAAAACAAACTAGCATCCAAGTTTGGCAGAAAGGCAAATGTAATGTTGACCGTTATTTCAAACGGAATAGATCAATAGAATCCATACAGTGTAGAAACAGGCCCTTTGGCCCAACAAGTCTACGCTGACCCTCAGAGCATCCCACCCAGGCCCATTGCTCTATAACTCAGTTAATCTACACATCTCCTGAACACTACAGGTAATTTAACATAGCCAATCCACCCAGTCTGCACATCTTTGGACCATGGGAGGAAACTGGAGCACCTGGAGGAAACCCATACAGACACAGGGAGAAAGCGCAAACTCCACGCAGTCACCCAAGGGTGGAATTGAACCCAGGTCCATGGCACTGTGAGGCAGCAGTGTTAACCACTGAATCACCGCGCCACCCCTATGGAGTATAAATGGAATATAAAAATAGGGAAGTATGGCATAAACTTTACAAGGCACTTGTCAGACCACAGCTGGACCCATTATCTAAGCACCGTTCAGACTTCACCAGAACCAAACATCCCGAACTGCATCACATTTTTGATCAAGTAATAGACATAAGAAGTGAATGCTAAGGGAATGATGAAGATTGCGGCTTTGGACATAGAAGGAGCATTTAGCCAAGCATGGCACTAAAGCGTCCTAGCAAAATTGAGATCAATAGATTCCAACATCAAAATAGGCCCAGAGGCTGGAGTTAGGTAAAGCTTTCAGTGAACAGCATCCTGTAACCAGTATCCTCCAACTTATACCAAGCTCACTGCCTCTTGCTCTGTTTGACAGGATAGTCATTGCTGCTTCACTTTTTCCAGTACTTGTTACTTTATGCAAAGCAATGTGGCAAAACTGCTACCCAAGAAGCTGCAAGACTTAAACTGAATTGAATAATAATGCTCATGAAGCACCCAACTGCTTATGAAGAACACCTAATCAAGGGTTAAACTGTCAGTTAGTAGGAATTAATTCATTAGTCAAGTTTAACTATTTTACTTGGCATACCCCAAATCCACTGGACTGACTGGGTTATATCGAATTTAAATCACTTTTACGTCTGAAAACTCCAAAAGAAAGTATTGATTACCGTAGCTTTCCACTGAAGTGATTGCAGTGAGGTCAGCCAGGTTGACTTCATAATATGAATTCCCTGATTGGTGCTAGTCCAATCTAGTCCAATCAGGGAGCCCTGGCTGACAGACGCAAACAGGGGAGTCAGACATCCTATTCACTCTGAAAGTTGGCTCTGAGGAAGGTAGATCATTATCAAAGATACTCCATGTGTAAATAAAGGGTGACTTGCTGATGGGATACCAGCTTTTGTGGAGTAATTTCAAACACAACGTCAGTTTTAGTTCTTGGCCAAAACAGCTGTTTATATATTCTTGATTTACTGCAAATTTACACAAATCCACTGTGACATTTTAATAAAATTCCCCTCTCCCTGGAATTTTCCTCCCAATTTAAAGGTTTCTCAAGAACCAAGGATAGCGCAATTTTCTTCATCTGCCATATCGAGAGAAACAAAAGAGGTAGAGGAAGGGGCAGAGGGGTGGGGGGAAAGAGACACAGAGAAAGACAGAGAGAGAGACAATGAAAGAGAGAGATAATTGTACTTATATAGCACCTTTCATAACCTCAAACATACCAAAGTATTTTCCAGCCAATGAAGAACTTCAAAGTAGCTACTGTTGTAATGAAAAGATGCACTGCAGCCAATTTATAAGCAACAAGCTCCCAGGACCAGCAATATGATAATTAGCAGATAATCTGCCTTATTTCTTCAGGTTTGGTGGACTGAGGGAGAAATATTTCTCCTGTTCTCTTCACCAGTATCTAGGATCAAGGATGATTGCTTCAACTTCAGTTGAATAGATTTTGAAGTGCTGATAAGTGCAATGTACTTCTGAGACATTCGGCGTTGGGCAGGTGTCACTTGAAGAGTCAGGTTGTTAAGTCATTTGGAAGTTTGTGCATTCTTTTTTATTCCATTGTGGGCCTCATGGTTGGGTCATCATTTACTACCCATCTCTAGATGCTATTAAGAATGTGATGGTGAGCTGCCTTCTTGAGCCACTGCAGTCTACCTGCATCCACATCAACAACAGTGTCGGGGAGGGAATTCTAGGATTTTGACCCAGTGACAGTGAAGGAACAGCAATATATTTCCAAGTCAGGATGGTGAGTGGCTTAGAAGGGAACTTGCAGGTGGTGGTGTTCCCATGTGCCCACCGCCCTTGTCTTTCTTTGATGTGGATGCGCTGACATTGGAATGGAGTGGACAAGGTCAGAAATCACACCACACCAGGTTATAGCTGCTCCTGAGATGCTGCTTGGCCCGCTGTGTTCATCCAACCTCACATTTTATTAACCAGGTTATAGCCCAACAGGTTTATTTGAAAGTACAAAATTTCCTGAGTCTCAGTCCTTCTTCAGGTGTTAGTGAGAGAGGTAGATTCAGACACAGAATTTATAAATAAAAGATCAAAGGATCTTTTACTCATCAATGGTGTGACCCTTTGATCTTTTACTTATAATTTCTGTGTCTGATGCTGTCTCTCTCACTAACACCTGAAGAAGGACTGAGGCTCTGAAAGCTTGTGTTTTCAAATAAACCTGTTGGACTATAACCTGTTATTGTGTTATTTCTGACCTTGCCTTTCTTGATGGAAGTGGTTTTCGGCTTGGAAGGTGCTGTCTAAGGATTGTTTATTAGTCTGTGAAAACTCCCCCAATTTTGGTGCTAGGCCACATGTGTTAGTAAGGAGGACTTTCTGGGGTTGACAGGGCTATTTCTGCCCTTGTCTTTTCTAGTGCTAAGTCAATACCAAATGTCTTAACCACCTCTGCATGTACCAGGCACAGTGTCATGATGAAGGGTCTAGGCCCGAAACGTCAGCTTTTGAGCTCCTGAGATGCTGCTTGGCCTGCTGTGTTCATCCAGCTTCACACTTTATTATCACAGTGTCATGATGTGTTTGATGACTTCCTTACCAAAGGAAGGATATATTAGCCAAAGAAAAAGTTCCAAAACTGTTAGTGTTTAACTCTCTGTCATATCTCTTCCAGATATGCCCGCCTTGATGAACATCTGTTCCTCTCCCTGACAGGATTTCTGTTCTAAACTTTCTTCTTTTTCTCCATTGTTATTTTCATTTTCTTTCCGATATTTGACGCAATCTTTACCAAAATTCACTTCTATAGCCGTATCTCATTCTTCAATGCTGATGAAGACTCACCAGACTTGAAATGTCAACTCTACTTTCTTCCCACAAATGCTGCCAGACCTGCTGAGTTTCTCCAGCAATTCCTGTTTTTGTTCCCTAAATTGTGTCTATGTTGTGTAAAGGGTAGGAGTATGAGAGGCGATCTTATTGAAGTATTTAAAGTTCTTGCAGGTTCAAAACAGTAGATCCAGGAAGGATGTTTCCCCTGTGTGGGGTGTCTAGAAACATGGAACACAATCTCAGAACATAGGTAAGATTTTTGGAACAGAGATGAGAAGGAACTTCTTCTCTAAGAGAGTGATGAATCTTTGGATTTCTCTAACTCAGAAGGTCATGGAGGTTTTGCCATTGAGCATATTTAAGACGGAAATTGCTAGATTTCCAGATATTAAAGGCATCAACAGATGTGGAATAGTGCTGGAAAATGGTTTTGAAGAGGAAGAGTAGTCATGCCCTAGTTGAATGGCAGTGTAAATGGTCCACTCATGATCCTATTTCCTAGGTTGCTTCCCTGGTGTGCCCTCTCTATTTTGGTTGTTCACAAGCCAGGGACTCCCAAAAGTCAATGGGGATGCCTTGACAGAAATCCATAAAACAGGCTCTGCAACTGAGTGTGTCCTACCATGACTAAGTTCTGAAAAAGCAGTTGCTATGAGAGTTTGTTCTCAGGCATATACCCTACATATTCCACCCTGCGGAGTTAGTTTTGAATGTTGAACAGTTCAATGCTTGGCATGTTGCCTTATGAGAGGATACTGCTGTTGCTCCACTCATTGTAACACTTGGATCTCATGGATTTCCATGTTCTTGAATAAGCACTGCTGGTGGTACTTCTTCACTGTTTTAAGGAGAGCCAATCAATCAATGCATTCAATTTCAGTTTATTGTCCATATTGAAACTAATTTAGCAACATTGCCTGTCCATTAAAAGGTAAATAAATGAATAATAACAGTAGAAAAAGGGAAAATTATCCTACACCAGACCTCTAACTTTAACTAAAACACATTAGAAACTATTCCAATACATTGAAATGATCCTTTAGTAAGACCCAACATGTATGCATATTCTTATCTATCTATCAAACTTTTAGATCAAAGAGTCATAGAGATGTACAGCATGGCCCAACTCATCCAGGCCGACTACATATCCTAACTAAATCTAGCCCCATTTGCAAACATTTGGCCCTTATCCCTCAATACCCTTCCCATTCGTGTACCCACACAGATGCCTTTAAAATGTTTTCATCACCCCTTAGCCGAAAATGCTCCAGGGAAAATAAACCCAGTCTAATCAGCCTCTTCCTATAGCTTGAACTCTCCAACCCTGGCAACACCCTTGCAAATCTTTTCAAGTTTCACCATATCCTTCCTATAGCAATTTTCTGTACAAACAAATTCACAAATCAATTTCTACTATCTCTGAGTGATTAACCATTTCTCTGACCCATCCGATATAAATGCAATTCTTATTGCTCATGACGTTCTTTATTTCCATCAACATTCTTTAAAAGCAGATCTCATCAAGAAAAATCTGTTCATTAGTTACCCATCTTGCCTGGTTCAGTAATCTCTGGGCTGTCATACCATCTAATTTTCTGTGACTACTATACCAAGAGAGACATCCGGAAAGGATAGTACTCTCAACTACAGAAGAACTTCATGATTATGGGATATATATGAAAGAATTTTTCATTTCTGAGGTAAAATAACCACATATATACCCTGGCTATCATATTGACACACTGTTCCTGTAGCATAATGGGTTAAAAGCTGTCATGCTAATGATTAGAGTTCATCATCAGTGATGTCAGATCAAATGAAATTGGAACCTAAGGGAGAAAGGGTTACAGTGATGTCCTTTACCTATGAGTCTACAGGTGGTGTAAGTAATTAATGAATGTACATTATTTTTCACAAGTATGGTTTCCAGTTCTGATCTGTGAAAAGAACCTGGTTCTAAAATGGAGGAAATAGGTTATGAGCACTTTACCAGTGATCCTAGCTGATGTTGATAAAGGCAGGAAAGTGAAAAGCTAATCGCCTTGCAAAGCACAATTGAGAAAATGCCCACAGAAATAATCAGAGCAATTAATCATTCCTGGAGTCCGATGATAGCTGAGTAGAAATGCAAAGTGTAATGCCAAACATTTTACCTCTATTTAAGCCCCTGGATTTCATAGGAAGCTTTGGTCAAACTGGATACTGGAGAAGATCAATAATGAACCTCCTCCCCAATCAGTCAAAACCCAGAAAAGGAGCTGATTAGTGTGTCCCTGTATACAATCGGCAGCTGCGTCAATGATATTTTAAGAAGCTAAGGAGCTGATGAAGAAACTTCTAAATAAGGAAAGGTTTTGCGGAAAGATGTTGGAAGAACTGAGGAAGGGTCACCGGACCCGAAACAGTAACTCTGTTTTCTCCACAGATGCTGCCAGACCTGCTGAGCTTTTCCAGCAATTTTGTTTTTGTTCCTGATTTACAGCGTCTGCAGTTCTTTTGGTTTTTATTTAATGCTCTGGAGACATGGGTTTGAATCCTACCATCTATCATGGTGAACTCTAAATTCAATAAAAATCTGGAGTAAAAAAATAATCACATGAAGACCATTTGACAAAAAAAAACAGATTTGTAAATATCCTTTCGGGAAGGATACCTGTCATTCTTACCTGGTCCAGCCTACATGTGACTCCAAACCCATGGTAATGCATTTGTTTATTAAATGTTCACTGAAATGGCTTAGCAAACCACTCAATTTAATAACATTTGGAAATGGGCAATAAATGCTGCCCTGGCCAGCAACTCCCACACCCCATGGATGACCAAACAAAATTGCTACTATGGGTTCCAAAGTCATAGGCTGGGTACTATTTAATGCACCTAGGGTTCTGCAGCAATTCTTTATTCCTTGGGTAATTCTTTATAATGGGTACCATTTAGGTCTGGAGAATGGAGGGCCCTGAGAGTGCCGGCAACAAAACCTAGCTGGGTGTTTGATCAGTATCTTTGAGCAATATTTCTACTGTTGCAGGAAAAGAATACCTTACTGACCAACCTGTCCAACAGTTGACTCCCAACATTACGGCCACAGGACCGGGCATTTCTAGCAGTATGCCACATTAGGTAACTATGCACTGCAACCCGAAAAATTCAAGCACACACAGCACGGCTAGAAACAGATTCTAATGCACTAGCAAATATTCGTGAGCTCCACCCATTTTTTTAATATGAGGTTTTGGTATTTAAAGAGCAATTTTGCACTGCTAATATAATGATCAAAGGCCACAAGGCAACTTTTAAATTTTAAAAGGAGTCCATAACTCCCTTCTGTTTTGCTAATTTCAAAATCATTAAGTCATCATGCTCTGATCAATAATAATTCAGGTGGAAGATGAATAGAAAATGTGAAAGTACACAGCCTGAGGAGATCTAGTGTTTATTAGTTCCAAGTAATCTCCAGAAACTAACAACTATTATGTCCTCTTGTGAAGGAACTCACAATGTAGAAGTGTAGGGTTGGCAGCAAGGTCTTTTTTTTTATTTTCTGAACCATCTTAAATGTTTGAACAGTATTGAATGCTGAAAAGAAATCAAAAAAGTATTGTGAGCCTTCTGTTGATAGTTCAAGTCTCTAATTCTTACAAGAACATGGGAATCACAGGCACCTAATAAACCATGGCTTTAGTGTCTGTCTTGAGATCCTGGTCCTCAAATACTCTTTTCCTTAATCAGCACATGATGATGATGAATTTTGTCAACTACGTCCGTCATCATCTAGTAGGAACTCCCAAGATATTGGAAAATCATCCACATTTTCCAGAATCTCGCCATCCATTGTTCATCATCGACAGTCATTCTGAGAGACCCGATTGAAGGAGGATTGTAGATTTATATCAAGCATGACAGTATATACAGTGATGTGCACCACCAAGCATTAAATTCCAAAAGTGGGGAGATACGTGTTCAAGGAAGTTCACTAAGTGGTATGTGCCATCTATAGCATGAAGACTTGCAGCCACAGTTGTCTGCCATTTTGAAGCCAGGTCATGACAGGCAGCTCTGCACATGTGAAACCCTGTAGTATTAGCTTAGTGGAAGTCTAGGAAGTTATTCATTTGGTGACTGATGTTTGTGACAGGGGAGCAGAGAAATACTTCAAGTCTGCCATTAGAGTAACAATAAAGTGAGGTGAGATAACAAGGTGTAGAGCTGGATGAACACAGCAGGCCAAGCAGCGTCAGAGGAGCAGGAAAGCTGATGTTTTAGGTCTAGACCTTTCTTCAAAAAGCACCTACATCTACTGTGCTTGGGCCAGTTATAGGAGAAGTGGTTGAATGCTGTAATGCTATGAACAACACATGGAATTTAAGTTATCCTTCTCTAATCACTATTGCTGCTGATGGTATGTCTGGATCTTGTGCCTAGAAAATTGGCATAAGTGTTAAAAAGTCACTTATGTGCCCCCAAAAAAGATCGCAATTCAAAACCCAAACATACGACCACAAAATACTGTAAGTGTTTTCTTGCAATGTTCCACCAGAAGTTTACTTCTCAGATGTTGAGGCATTTAGAAATCAGCCCTTCAGCCCAACACTGACCCACCTCCCTAAACACTATGGGCAATTTAGCATAGCTAATCCACCTAGCCTGCACATCTTTGGGCTCTGGGAGGAAACCCAAGCAAATGCATGCAGACATGGGGAGAATGTGCAAATGCTGCACAGTCAATTGCCTGAGGGTGGGATTGAGCCTGAGGCCCTGGCACTGTGAGGTAGCAGGGCTAACCACTGAGCCACCATGCCACACTTAGGGCTCTACTGATTTCTTGCAAAAGTACAGCCAAACAGTATGAGAAACAATGTGGAATTTCAGATCAACTGCACTAAGATTGGAAGGATTGACAGCATCTATAGAGACAAAGTACAGTTTCTAGTCTAGTGAAATTTCATCAGAGTCTCTGAAGAAAAATCACTGGACTCAAAATTTTAGCCCTGTTTTCTCTCCACAGATGCTGCCAGTGAATTGTACAGTGAATGACAGAATCCTTAGGCATATGATATGCAGAGGGATTTGGGCGTGCTGGTTCACAGATCACAGAAGATGGCAGTGCAAATAGATAAGGTAGTAAAAAAGAAAGGGGAATTGAGTACAAGGATATATAAGTTAAGCTGCAGCTTTACAGATCTTTAGCTAGACCATACTTGGAATTTTGCATATAGTTCTGGTCACTACACTACCAGAAAGAGGTGGATGCTTTGGAGAGCGTACACAAAAGATCTACCAGGATATTGCCTGCTATAGGGAATTTTAGCCATGAAGACAGGTTGAATAGACTGGGTTTGTTTTCACTGGTACACAGGAGTTTGAGGAGCATTTGTAAGTTTGTAGGATAGAAGTTTGTAAGATTGTAACTGGCATGGATCGAGTGGAAAGTAAGAGATGTTTTTCCCAGGGTCGGGGGGGGTCAATTATTAGGGGACACAAGTTCAAGGTGTTGAGGGGGAGTGGTTTGGAGGATGTTTTAAAGATATGTGCGAGGAGAGTTTTTCATACAAAGAATGGTGAGTGCCTAGAATGTGTTGCCAGACAAGGCAGTTAAAGCAGTCACAGTGACAACATTCAAGAAGCACCTGGACAAGTGCATGAATAGGAAGGGAATAGAGGGATATGAATCCTGTAAGTGAAGCCAGTTTTAGTATTGAAGGGCAAAATGTAACAGTACAGACTTGGAGGGCCAAAGGACCTGATCCTGTGCTATGCTGTTCTTCATTCTTTTTTCTCTTTGTATGCTGACAGACCTGCTGAGTTTCTCCAGCAATTTCTATCTTTGCTTCAGATCTCCAGCATCCACAATTCTTTACATTAAGGTTAGGGGTTAGAGTAAAACTTAAATAAAGCACAGGCCTGTCATAACCCTATGTTATTGTACATTTATCATTCTACTGCAGGAAAAAATCTAAAGCACTTCAAACCAGATTTGTGTTGTTTGCACCAATGGTAAATTTGCACATTACATGAAAGCCATAGCATACAATTTATTCTGAGTCAGGATCTTGATCTGCCCCAGCCCCTTGGGAATGGTTTGAATCTTTACATTTTATTTTGTCTTAACATTCGGTGCATCATCCAGCATTTTGGAGGCATCAAGCTAAAGTAGTATTGGCTAGAAAGAAAGGTTAGGGATATTTTAAGCAAAATAAAATTAAAAGTCTCCATTTAAACCTTCCAGGGACCCAGCTCCTCTCCTCATGAATCAAGCATCAATATAGCAATCAAATTGTTTTGCAGTCTCTTAGATCCAGAGAAAGGCCAAACAATACATTGTAAATTGGCAAGACAAAATTGGCTTGCTATCGAATTCATCTTTGTACTGGATCATTTTGCAGTGTAATGACAGTCAGGGTAGAAATTTCTATTTTGGATGACCAAGGACAATCAACATTATTAACAATATATTGGGCAGGTTTTAATAACTTGGCAACTATACATAAGCCTGTACTTTTAATCTTTGAAATCCTGATAAAGCTGTGGTACTTTTCAAATTTTATTTTCAACTGTTTAAGTATATCAGCCAGGAAATGGTGACTGCCAGCAAACTCAAACAAATTCTTTATGGAAGAAAACTGATAATCGACTGAAAAATGTCATTAAATATATAAAAAGTTCATTGACCATTACTGAAAAATAATTTCAAGTTATCGTTGGTCTTTTAGCTCTGTCAAAATTCCATATTGAAGGGGAGGTACAGCTAATGGACCGTCGTGGGCTGTGCAATATCTCCAGGCAAAGTAATGCCCATATAAAATTTGAAATGAGTGATGATATCCCAATTGGGAGGTTTGGCACCCTCTATTTTGCAACCATGGAAGGGACCAGTGCAAGGAGCTGAATGGTGTGCTAATTAATTATCTCGAATATGAGTTTTACCATCTATTTAAATCCGGACTAATTGACAATATCGCTCTTCACATTTCTCTGTCAGTATTGTCAACTTGCATATAAATCATATGGGCTACTACACAATAATAGTGGGATCATCACACAATGAATGAGTAAACTGAAAACTGTCGTCAAAGTTACAGAATATTCTTTATTCGTTCACGGGATGAGGGCAGCATTTGTTGCCCATGTCTAATTGCCCAGAGTCAACCACATTCCTTCCCTAAAGGAATTAGTGAACTAGATGGATTTTTCCTGACAATCAACTTGTGGTCGTCATTAGACTCTTAATTCCAGATATTGATTGAATTTAAATGCCACCATCTGCTGTGGCAGGATTCAAAGCTGAGTCCCTCAGAACATTATCTGTGTCTCGGGATTAACAGTACAGTGATAATACCACTATGCCATTGCTACAACATAATGAATACAATTGCCAGTTATGGCATGGACACATTACAGAAAGGTAGGGAGGGGGGGAAGAGGTTTACATGACATTTTATGTCATTGTCGTAGAAACCTAAATATGAATATGCCCTCAGAGATAATGGGAACTGCAGATGCTGGAGATTCCAAGATAATAAAATGTGAGGCTGGATGAACACAGCAGGCCAAGCAGCATCTCAGGAGCACAAAAGCTGACGTTTCGGGCCTAGACCCTTCATCAGAGAGGGGGATGGGGGGAGGGAACTGGAATAAATAGGGAGAGAGGGGGAGGCGGACCGAAGATGGAGAGTAAAGAAGATAGGTGGAGAGGGTGTAGGTGGGGAGGTAGGGAGGGGATAGGTCAGTCCAGGGAAGACGGACAGGTCAAGGAGGTGGGATGAGGTTAGTAGGTAGCTGGGGGTGCGGCTTGGGGTGGGAGGAAGGGATGGGTGAGAGGAAGAACCGGTTAGGGAGGCAGAGACAGGTTGGACTGGTTTTGGGATGCAGTGGGTGGGGGGGAAGAGCTGGGCTGGTTGTGTGGTGCAGTGGGGGGAGGGGATGAACTGGGCTGGTTAAGGGATGCAGTGGGGGAAGGGGAGATTTTGAAACTGGTGAAGTCCACATTGATACCATATGGCTGCAGGGTTCCCAGGCGGAATATGAGTTGCTGTTCCTGCAACCTTCGGGTGGCATCATTGTGGCAGTGCAGGAGGCCCATGATGGACATGTCATCAAGAGAATGGGAGGGGGAGTGGAAATGGTTTGCGACTGGGAGGTGCAGTTGTTTGTTACGAACTGAGCGGAGGTGTTCTGCAAAGCGGTCCCCAAGCCTCCGCTTGGTTTCCCCAATGTAGAGGAAGCCGCACCGGGTACAGTGGATGCAGTATACCACATTGGCAGATGTGCAGGTGAACCTCTGCTTAATGTGGAATGTCATCTTGGGGCCTGGGATGGGGGTGAGGGAGGAGGTGTGGGGACAAGTGTAGCATTTCCTGCGGTTGCAGGGGAAGGTGCCGGGTATGGTGGGGTTGGAGGGCAGTGTGGAGCGAACAAGGGAGTCACGGAGAGAGTGGTCTCTCCGGAAAGCAGACAGGGGAGGGGATGGAAAAATGTCTTGGGTGGTGGGGTCGGATTGTAAATGGCGGAAGTGTCGGAGGATAATGCGTTGTGTCCGGAGGTTGGTAGGGTGGTGTGTGAGAACGAGGGGGATCCTCTTGGGGCGGTTGTGGCAGGGGCGGGGTGTGAGGGATGTGTCGCGGGAGATGCGGGAGACGCGGTCAAGGGCGTTCTCAATCACCGTGGGGGGGAAGTTGCGGTCCTTAAAGAACTTGGACATCTGGGATGTGCGGGAGTGGAATGTCTTATCGTGGGAGCAGATGCGGCGGAGGCGGAGGAATTGGGAATAGGGGATGGAATTTTTGCAGGAGGGTGGGTGGGAGGAGGTGTATTCTAGGTAGCTGTGGGAGTCGGTGGGCTTGAAATGGACATCAGTTACAAGCTGGTTGCCTGAGATGGAGACTGAGAGGTCCAGGAAGGTGAGGGATGTGCTGGAGATGGCCCAGGTGAACTGAAGGTTGGGGTGGAAGGTGTTGGTGAAGTGGATGAACTGTTCGAGCTCCTCTGGGGAGCAAGAGGCGGCGCCGATACAGTCATCAATGTACCGGAGGAAGAGGTGGGGTTTGGGGCCTGTGTAGGTGCGGAAGATGGACTGTTCCACGTAACCTACAAAGAGGCAGGCATAGCTGGGGCCCATGCGGGTGCCCATGGCCACCCCCTTAGTCTGTAGGAAGTGGGAGGAGTCAAAAGAGAAGTTGTGGAGTGTGAGGACGAGTTCCGCTAGGCGGATGAGAGTGTCGGTGGAGGGGGCCTGGTCGGGCCTGCGGGACAGGAAGAAGCGGAGGGCCTTGAGGCCATCTCCATGCGGAATGCAGGTGTACAGGGACTGGACGTCCATGGTGAATATGAGGTGTTGGGGGCCAGGGAATTGGAAGTCCTGGAGGAGGTGGAGGGCGTGGGTGGTGTCACGGACATAGGTGGGGAGTTCCTGGACCAAAGGGGAGAAAATGGAGTCCAGATAGGTGGAGATGAGTTCGGTGGGGCAGGAGCAGGCTGAGACGATGGGTCGACCGGGGCAGGCAGGTTTGTGGATTTTGGGAAGGAGATAGAAACGGGCCGTGCGGGGTTGGGGAACAATGAGGTTGGAGGCTGTGGGTGGGAGGTCCCCTGAGGTGATGAGGTCATGAATGGTGTTGGAGATGATGGTTTGGTGCTCGGGTGTGGGGTCATGATCGAGGAGGCGGTAGGAGGTGGTGTCGGAAAGTTGGCGTCTGGCCTCGGCGATGTAGAGGTCAGTACGCCATACTACAACCGCCCCAAGAGGATCCCCCTCGTTCTCACACACCACCCTACCAACCTCCGGATACAACGCATTATCCTCCGACACTTCCGCCATTTACAATCCGACCCCACCACCCAAGACATTTTTCCATCCCCTCCCCTGTCTGCTTTCCGGAGAGACCACTCTCTCCGTGACTCCCTTGTTCGCTCCACACTGCCCGCCAACCCCACCATACCCGGCACCTTCCCCTGCAACCGCAGGAAATGCTACACTTGTCCCCACACCTCCTCCCTCACCCCCATCCCAGGCCCCAAGATGACATTCCACATTAAGCAGAGGTTCACCTGCACATCTGCCAATGTGGTATACTGCATCCACTGTACCCGGTGCGGCTTCCTCTACATTGGGGAAACCAAGCGGAGGCTTGGGGACCGCTTTGCAGAACACCTCCGCTCAGTTCGTAACAAACAACTGCACCTCCCAGTCGCAAACCATTTCCACTCCCCCTCCCATTCTCTTGATGACATGTCCATCATGGGCCTCCTGCACTGCCACAATGATGCCACCCGAAGGTTGCAGGAACAGCAACTCATATTCCGCCTGGGAACCCTGCAGCCATATGGTATCAATGTGGACTTCACCAGTTTCAAAATCTCCCCTTCCCCCACTGCATCCCTTAACCAGCCCAGTTCATCCCCTCCCCCCACTGCACCACACAACCAGCCCAGCTCTTCCCCCCCACCCACTGCATCCCAAAACCAGTCCAACCTGTCTCTGCCTCCCTAACCGGTTCTTCCTCTCACCCATCCCTTCCTCCCACCCCAAGCCGCACCCCCAGCTACCTACTAACCTCATCCCACCTCCTTGACCTGTCCGTCTTCCCTGGACTGACCTATCCCCTCCCTACCTCCCCACCTACACCCTCTCCACCTATCTTCTTTACTCTCCATCTTCGGTCCGCCTCCCCCTCTCTCCCTATTTATTCCAGTTCCCTCCCCCCATCCCCCTCTCTGATGAAGGGTCTAGGCCCGAAACGTCAGCTTTTGTGCTCCTGAGATGCTGCTTGGCCTGCTGTGTTCATCCAGCCTCACATTTTATTATCTATGAATATGCCCTTACATTTTCTGAATTTTATCAAAGCCCTCCAGGATTCAGACTGCACCTTCCTATTTTGTTTCTAATCCTCCGACTTGTGTGATGCAATGTGAGGCAATGCTGTGCGAATTAATTCCATCAGAAACCACCTAGCTATTCCCAGAAAGAATAGTTGTAATCAAGCTTCACATAAGTCAACAGCAGGACCTACGCCAGAATGTTCCTTTGAGAAACTTGACAAGGTTCTGAAAATTTTCATGTCACCAGTTGATTTTTTAGCTAAATTTTGCTGAGTAAAAAAATAAAGCAAATATAATATGTGAGGCTTTTTCAAAAATCAAACTATCAAGTTTAAATTCTTCTCTGTTCCAAACTGGTATGCAAACAAGAATGGGTTCAATAAACTTTAGTTCCGCACTCTAAATTATAGAACATAGAACAGAGAACATAGATCATAACAGTGCAGTACTGGCCCATCAGCCCTCGATGTTGTGCTGACCTGTAAAGCCAATCTGAAGCCCATCTAACCTACATTATTCCATTATCATCCATATGTTTATCCAATGACCATTTAAATACCCTTAAAGTTGGCAAGTCTACTACTGTTGCAGGCAGGGCATTCCATGCCCTTACTACTCTCTGAGTAAAGAAGCTACCTCTGCCATCTATCCTATATCTATCACCGCTCAGTTTAAAGCTCTGTCCCCTCATGGTAGCCATCACCTTCCAAGGACAAAGACTCTCACTGTCCTCCTACAAATCCTCTGATCATCTTGCATGACTCTATTAAGTTGCCTCTTAACCTTCTTCTCTCTAATGAAAACAGCCTCAAGTCCCTCAGCCTTTCCTCATAAGACCTTCCCTAACACACCGTACGCCTTCTTAACAACCCTATCAACCTGGGTAGCAACTTTCAGGGATCTATGTACATGGACACCAAGATCTCTCTGCTCATCCACACTACCAAGAATCTTACCATTAGCCCAGTACTCTGTATGCCTGTTACTCCTTCCAAAGTGAATCACCACACACTCTTCCACATTAAACTCCATTTGCCACCTCTCAGCCCAGCTCTGCAGTTTATCTATGTCCCTCTGTAACCTGCTACATCATTCCACAGCATCCACAACTCCACCAACTTTAGTGTCATCCACAAATTTACTAACCCATCCTTCTACGCCCTTATCCAGGTCATTTATAAAAATGACAAACAGCAGTGGCCCCAAAACAGATCCTTGCAGAACTCCACTAGTAACTGAACTCCAGGATGAACATTTCTCATCAACCACCACCCTCTGTCTTCTTACAGCTAACCAATTTCTGATCCAAACCACTAAATCACCCTCAATCCCATGCCTCAGTATGTTCTGCAATATCTGGAGATATTAACCAATTCAAAACCAAATAGGAAGAGCTGATTTATCTTACAACCTACAAATAACCTTGTACATGAGCTGAAACACATGAGCTTAAATTGCTGATGATTAACATTTTTTAACATGCATTCATTGGACCTGAGGTCCTAGTCTCTCCTACTAATGGAAACATCTTCCCAACATCCAACCTGTCCAGGCCAGAATGCCCTCTGAGACCTGCTCCAGGACCAGTACATCTTCTTGAGATATGGGACCCAAATCTGCACGCAACGCTCCAAATGTGGCCTGACCAGGGCCTTATAGAGCCTCAGAAGTACATCCTACCTTTATGTTCAAGTTCTCTCAAAACAAATATCAATATTGCATTTGCCTTCCTAACTACTGACTTAACCTGTAAATTTAACTTGAGAAAATTCTGGACTAGAACTTCCAAGTCTCTTTGTACTTCAGACTTCAGAATTTCCTCCCACTTTAGAAAATAGTCCATGCTTCTGTTCTTCTTTTTCATACCTTCCTACAATGTACTCCATCTGCCACTTCTTTGCCCACTCTTCCAACCTGTCCAAATCCTTCTACAACTTCCCCGCCTCCTCAATACCACCTGTCCCTCTACCTATCTTTGTATCATCTGTAAACTTAGCTAGAATGCCCTCAGTTCTTTCATCTAGATCATTAATGTATACAGTGAAAAGTTGTTGTCCCAACACTGACCCTTGTGGAACAGCAATAGTCACTGGCTGCCATCCTGAGAAGGACCTTTTTAACCGCACTCTTTGCTTTCTGCCAGACAGCCAATCTTCTATCCATGCTGGTACCTTGCCTCTAACGCCACGAGCCCTTATCTTACTCAGCAGCTTCCTATGTGGCACCTTGTCTAAGGCCTACTTGAAATACAGGTAGATATCATCCATTGGCTCCCCTTGGTCTAAACTGCTTGTTACTTTCTCAAAGAATTTTCGCAGATTTGTCAGGCATGGCCTCCTCTTGATGAAGTCATGCTGACTTTGCCCTACTTTACCATGCGCTTCCAAGTATTCAGAAATCTCATCCTTTAAAATGGACTCTAAAATCTTACCCAAGATCAAGGTTAGGCTAATCAGCGTAATTTTTCTGTCTTTTGCCTTATTCTCTTTTTTAAACAGGGGTGCCACGTTAGCAATTTTACAATCTTCTGGGACCCTCCCTGACTCTAGTGATTCCTGAAAGATTACCATTATGCCTCTGTTACCTCTTCAGCTATGTCCTTCAGAACTCTGGGGTATAGTCCATCTGGTCCTGGTGAACTATCCAACTTCAGGCCTTTCAGTTTTTCTAGCATCTTTTCCTTGGTGATGGCCACTATTCTCAGCTCTGCTACCTGACTATCTTGAATTTTTGGGATATTACTCATATCTTTCACTCTGAAGACTGATGCAAAGTAATTATTCAATTCCCTTTAGTGTGCTTCTTTTTTCTAGGAAAGAATTTTTGCTGTGTCTCTTGAATCACTCATAGAAATGCCTGCCATGGGCCCCAGTTATGCCTGTCTCTTTGTCGGGTACGTGGAACATTCCTTGTTCCAGTCCTATTCTGGCCCCCACCCACAACTCTTCTCTGATACATTGATGATATCATCAATGTTGCTTCCCTCTCGTCGAGAATTGGAAAACTTCATCAATTTCACCTCCAATTTCCACCCTGCCCTCACTTTCACCTGATCTATCTCTGACTCCTCCTTTCCCTTCCTGGTCATTTCTGTTTCCATTTCTGGAGGTAGACTGGCCACTAATATCCATTACAAACCCACCGACTCCCACAGCTACCTGGTCTATAAATCCTCAGACCCCACTTCCTGTAAAGACCCCATCCCATTCTCTCAGTTCCTCCATCTCTGTCACATATATTCTGATAAGGCCAACTTCAACCAGGGAGCCTCCGAAAGGCCCACATTCTTCCTCAACCAAGGATTCCCCAGCTCCATTGTCGACTGGGCACTCAATTGCGTCCAACCCATCTCCCGCACTTCTGTCCTCACCCCTTCACTTCCTTCCCGCAACAGCGATAGGGTTCCCCTTATCCTCACCTACCACTCCACCAGCATCCACATCCAGAAGATCATCAGATGCCACTTCTGCCACCTCCAGCAAGATGCCACCACCAGTCACATATTCCCCTCCCCTCCTTTGTGCACCTTCCGTAAGGACCATTTCCTCTGGGACACCCTGGTCCACACTTTCTTCATCCCCAACACCTCCCCACAGCGCTACGGCACCTTTCCCTACAACCGGCAAAGGTGCAACACCTGCCCATTTACCTCCCCCCTCCCCAGTATCCAAGGGCCCAAACATACCTTCCAGGTGAAGCAATACTTCACCTGCACTTCCAAGAATCTAGTCTCAGAGATAATGGGAACTGCAGATGCTGGAGAATCCAAGATAATAAAGTGTGAGGCTGGATGAACACAGCAGGCCAAGCAGCATCTCAGGAGCACAAAAGCTACGTTTCGGGCCTAGACCCTTCATCAGAGAATCTAGTCTACTGCTTTCACTGCTCACAATGTGGTCTCCTCTACTTTCGGGAAACAAAGCGCAGGCTTGGCGACCACTTTGCAGAACATCTACATTCTGCTCGCAAAAAAGACTCTGAACTACCTGTTGCCTGCCATTTCAATGCAAGACCTTGCTCCCTGGCCAACATCTCTGTCTCCAGCTTGCTACAGTGTTCCAGTGAAGCCCAGCGCAAGCTGGAGGAACCTCATTTTCTGCCTGGGGATCCTACAGCCCTCCAGACTCAGTATTGAGTTCAATAATTTTAGGACCTAAACTCTCCCATGTCTCAGACTCCACCCCACACATCAGGCCTTGTTACCACACAGCCTGCCACTATACACCCGCTATTGTTAGTCACTAACAGTCCCCATTAACAACTATTCATTTTCCCAGCCTGATTGTTAGCAACTCCTTTGTCTGTCCAAATGCCTTTCTCTCTCTTTGGGCTCTATCCTATCATTTACCCCCCACCCCACCCACCTCCTGATTTTCTGCATATATTCTGACGTTTCCCCAGCCACCATCAGTTCTGAGGAAGGGTCACCAGACCGACAACAATAACTCTGTTTTCTCCTCCACAGACACTGCCAGACCTGGTGAGCTTTTCCGGAAACTTTGCTCTTGTTCTCAATTTGCTGCTTGATTAGTCAGTGAAACGACTATCCCAATTTTGGCATAGCTCTCCAGACATTAAACACTACCACTTTTCAGGGTCAGCAGGGCTGGTTTGCATTTATTTCTGGTGATTAGGTCATTACCAAGTAATCTGTTGTTTTTGTTCTTTTCTTTAGATATTCTCGCTGTTTGATATAATGGAATGGCTTGGTTGGCCATTACATAGAGTATTTAAGAAACAACCACATATAAACCAATATGGAGTATTTTAACATGCCCCCTTAAATTATAGTCGCAGGGATCTCATAGAGACTTGGCAAGTGGTTGCAGCAGAACACAAGGAAGGAATTTCAACATCTCACAGATGTTCAACGTAATATGCTCACCCAAACAACAGGGATTTTGAGAACATGATCTTCAGCTGTGGTATGTTAGGAGTAATGCAGAAGCAGTCATCGCGTGACCTGGCTTGAGAGGTTCAACTGCTATCTCAGGAAGCAGTAACTACACCAGAAGACATGCACAATTGAAGGTCCGTCGTAATTTAGTTTTAAATGCAATTAGTGGGATTTCTCTTACCCCAGCACCTCATCAGCTTGTGGTTTATCATTACTCACAACACAGGAAATAAATTGTAAGCAATAGATGTGCAAAGGAATATAGGGAGGCAAATCATTAAAAGCTGCATCACATGTCGACAAAGCAATTAACAACATTAACGAAGCATGGGATTTATTTCTAGAGAAAGGTAACTCAAAAGAAATAAATGAAAATGAAATTGCTGGAAACTCGCCACAAGTCTGGCAGCATCTGTACAGAGAGAAACAGAGGTAAGGAGCTGCATTCGACACGAATTCACCATGTGTGTTTTGGCAACAGGTGCACATAAAGTAGAGTGACTGCCCATCATTTACCACATTATACAGAAGTAGGACAAGCTACACTTAGAATGCTGTGTACCATTCTCACCTTCATTTCAAGAGGAATGTAGAGGCACTGGTGAAAGTGCAAGTGAAATGTTTACAAGGATGGTACCACAATGGAAAAACTACAACTATCAGGAAAGATTGAACAAATTGGTGCCTTTTCCTTCGTCACTCGGAAGTAATGAATGCAATGAATAATGTAAGTTAATGGACTGTTAATATATTTTAGAGTCTGTCATTCTTTTATCGTGTGGGTAAAAAATGGTCAGAGCATGGCAGCTAGAGGTTTTTGTGTGCAAGCAGGTGCAGAGGTGTAGCATAAAGTGTCTCGTCAGGAGCACTACAAAGAAAATCTGGGGCACTCCAAGGTGGTCCACTGAAATGAGAACCATATTGTGAGTGATTTAGCTATCTGCATTGAAGGTGCATTGAGGCTGGTACGTGTCAAATGCCAAACTTCGCAAATGGGAGAAGCTGGTTGTCACTGCCCATGAAGCCTGCCCTAGGATGTTGATGATTGCTGTCCAAGATGGTATCCACTGGATGAGCAAGTGGCAAGCTGGAGGCACCAAGTACCTGCTCTGAATTTCCTGGTGGGAATTATAACTATTGGTCTTATTGAAAATGAGTGAGGAGAATTTGTAATGGAGGATAATGATGAACTGAACAGATATTTTTCTGGTTGATTTAATCTCCTTATGATGGGCAGGCTTACTCGGGAGTATACTTCCAGACTTGCTAAGTTTCTCCAGCAATTTCTGGTTTCATTTCAGACTGCTCACTTTACATTGCCCAAAAGGCATAGACACAGTCGCAACCCTCCACCCCCCACAACATATACTCAGGGTTAAGTACAATGACCCAAAAATTGGTCCATCGGACTAGAAAACCCATTCCAGATGTAAGCAGAAGTGATCATTTCTAATATTTCTGCCAACATGTTTTAACTGTAAAATGGAAAATCTCAGCTGTAAACTTCAACCTGGCTGCTGAGCAATTTAAATTCAAATAAATAAACTTGGGATGAGAAGCTCATATTAGTATTGATGATCATAATGCTAAAAGATTGCTGCAAAACTCCATCTGGCTCACTCATGCCCTTTAGGAAACTGGTTTAAAGCCAACTTCAGTCTCATGGCAATATGGTTGTTTCTTAAAATGTTCTCTGAAATGAAATAGCAAGTAAGCTATGATCCCCATAGAGACCATTAAATCAAACTTACTAAGTAAGCCTCATGAATAAAAGGGACAAAATTTCACTTTTTATAATGTTGACTTTAACAGTCAAACTAACATCAACATAGATTTCATAAATTAGCAGGCAATTTACAGTCATTCAACGTTAAATGGCTGATGCACCAAAAATAAATTCTGGATTTTACTAAGCAATTTGATCAGCAAATTGTTTCAGTTGCAAATTGCTTCAAAGCTCAAAACTAAAATTTCAACATTTTTTTCAACCTTCACCTGCATGGTACCTTTTATAGGACCCTCCTCAGCTCTACTCATAATAGTTCTTTCCAATAACTTTCCAGAAGTGACTGGCTTTTACGGTAAGTGACCTGCAATTACATTCCTCCTTTTTAAGTAGAACATAGAACATAGAACATAGAACAGTACAGCACAGAACAGGCCCTTCAGCCCACAATGTTGTGCCGACCATTGATCCTCATGGATGCACCCTCAAATTTCTGTGACCATATGCATGTCCAGCAGTCTCTTAAATGACCCCAATGACCTTGCTTCCACAACTGCTGCTGGCAACGCATTCCATGCTCTCACAACTCTCTGCGTAAAGAACCTGCCTCTGACATCCCCTCTATACTTTCCACCAACCAGCTTAAAACTATGACCCCTCGTGCTAGCCATTTCTGCCCTGGGAAATAGTCTCTGGCTATCGACTCTATCTATGCCTCTCATTATCTTGTATACCTCAATTAGGTCCCCTCTCCTCCTCCTTTTCTCCAATGAAAAGAGACCGAGCTCAGTCAACCTCTCTTCATAAGATAAGCCCTCCAGTCCAGGCAGCATCCTGGTAAACCTCCTCTGAACCCTCTCCAAAGCATCCACATCTTTCCTATAATAGGGCGCCCAGAACTGGACGCAGTATTCCAAGTGCGGTCTAACCAAAGTTTTATAGAGCTGCAACAAGATCTCACGACTCTTAAACTCAATCCCCCTGTTAATGAAAGCCAAAACACCATATGCTTTCTTAACAACCCTGTCCACTTGGGTGGCCATTTTAAGGGATCTATGTATCTGCACACCAAGATCCCTCTGTTCCTCCACGCTGCCAAGAATCCTATCCTTAATCCTGTACTCAGCTTTCAAATTCGACCTTCCAAAATGCATCACCTCGCATTTATCCAGGTTGAACTCCATCTGCCACCTCTCAGCCCATCTCTGCATCCTGTCAATGTCCCGCTGCAGCCTACAACAGCCCTCTACACTGTCAACGACACCTCCGACCTTTGTGTCGTCTGCAAACTTGCTGACCCATCCTTCAATTCCCTCGTCCAAGTCATTAATAAAAATTACAAACAGTAGAGGCCCAAGGACAGAGCCCTGTGGAACCCCACTCACCACTGACTTCCAGGCAGAATATTTTCCTTCTACTACCACTCGCTGTCTTCTGTTGGCCAGCCAATTCTGTATCCAAGCAGCTAAGTTCCCCTGTATCCCATTCCTCCTGACCTTCTGAATGAGCCTTCCATGGGGAACCTTATCAAATGCCTTACTGAAGTCCATATACACCACATCCACAGCTTGACCCTCATCAACCTTACTAGTCACATCCTCAAAAAACTCGATAAGGTTCGTAAGGCATGACCTACCCCTCACAAAGCCGTGTTGACTGTATTTGATCAAGCCATGCTCTTCCAGATGGTCATAAATCTTATCCCTCAGAATCCTTTCTAACACCTTGCAGATGACAGACGTGAGACTTACCGGTCTATAATTGCCGGGGATTTCCCTATTTCCTTTCTTGAAGAGAGGAGTTACATTTGCCTCTCTCCAGTCCTCAGGTACGACTCCAGTGGAGAGCGAGGATGCAAAGATCTTCGCAAGTGGCGAAGCAATTGCATTAACTGCAGTTCAACTGAGTTTCTTTAGCTACGACAAAGTTGAAGATGTTATTGAGAACATGGAAGTTATACATTCAAGCTTTTTTTTATTCATACACAGAATGCTGGCTTTTCAAACCAGACAGCACTTATTGCCCAACTCTAATTGCCCAGTGGGCAGTTTAGACTCAATCACATTGCTGTGGGTCTGGAGTTATAAGCCAGACCAGAAGGCAATTTCCTTTCCTAAAGGGGATTAGTGAGCCAGATGGGTTTTGGAGTCAATTGGCAATGGGTTCATGGTCATCGTTAGATTCTTCATTCCAGATATTTTATCCAATTCAAATCCCACCATCTGGCCTGGTGGGATTTGAAACTGCATCCCCAGAAAGTTATCTGTGTCTCTGAATTAACAGTCCAGCAATAATACCGCTAGGCCATTGTCTCTCCTGTTCAAGACTACAATTTGTACTCAGAGGGAAGTTTAGACAGAGACATTGTAAAATATGTATATTCTGCCTCACAACATTTCCACTGACAGCAACAAATGAGTAGAAAAAAATCACCCCTAGAATCCCTTAGTACTCTAATTTACCTTGACCACATTTTCTCAAAACTGTCACAATGTACAAATCTGAATAAGTTGCACTGTATTCCAGCTTTGATCTTCTGTGACTTGTACATGAATGTGCAATGATTAGTAAATTTAATTCATCATCAGTTCTGTGAACCAAAAGCAATTCTGACCCTCAGCATTATGATCCCCTGCAAGGAGGCTCGCCCCAAATTTTCCAGATCCAGAATAGCGATCAAATCTTGTACTGTTAGCACCAAGTGGGATGATATTATATTATAGATTTACCTTCTTTACAATTCAGGCCTAAAATGGGACTTGAACCCAGAGCTTCAGACATAGAGGTAGGGACACAATTACTGTACTATTAGCCTCCCCAAAACTGCGCTGCCATTTCCATTTACAGTTGTGCACATTTGCACATTTGCACATATGGGAAAAGTCCTGAAAATCAAAACCAATATCTATTGTACTCATGGGAATCCAAACAATTGAAACAGATGTTGACATTGGTTTAAACAGGCAAATCTTTTAATCTTTACAGTTCATCTGCATCTCATTATACACTTCCATTACAACCCGGATCACAGATTTTTATCGGGTGATTTTCCAAATATGTGCCTCTGACAAAGTGCTTTGTCTGTCGATAGCAATTACACGTTAATTTAAATGATCAGAAAACTGTGCCATCAATTTCCAATACACATTGCCAATGGATGCGGTTGCATGTTGTTCTGCCAAATCAGTAAACCACACCTTTAATTTTTTTAAAATTATAGAGTGTTTGTAATGCTTTGCTTTATTTTAATATCATTAAAGAACCCCTGATGTTGCCTGGTGCCCATGATAAAAGAGTAACCATCTGGTATTGCATTCAGCACATACTCCACTCTCAATCACGTTCACAGGACTTTATTTAAACAGGCAGGTCTTGGGTAAATTGAAATCCGCTGTAATCAGCTTAATTAAAAATCAAGCATATTCCAAACTACTTTCTTCAGGAATTCTACTCACATTTCAATCTGCCATTTGACATGGAATACATTATAAAGTTCCTTACGGCAGTTTATTTTTCTCTAAACCAATGAGTTGATGATAATTAAAGTGCCTTGCATCATTTCTGTATATAAAAGCACAAAAGGCAGAGAAAAAGAAAAGGAAAACATGGTTACCTATGTGTTAACCTGTATGTTTGTGTAGTTCTGTATACACTAAAATATCTATTGATGTGTTTATCAAAATTCTCGTAATGCTTAGAATGTTTCTTTTTTGTCTTTTGCTTGATCAATACTACTGTACAATATTTCAGAGTTTTCATAATTCAGATATTTTACAACAGCAAGTAGTTACTTACGAATTCATTTCAATAATAAAGGATCTTCACAGAGGCTGCCATCCACTGCCAAAGGGTGTCCAAGATCACATATTATACTAGGTGCTAAAACATCTATATCCGGCAGAATTATCCCTGCATTAGTTACTTCTAAGGAAGCTAAGGAAGGATATTTATTCAGAGATAATGGGAACTGCAGATGCTGGAGATTCCAAGATAATAAAATGTGAGGCTGGATGAACACAGCAGGCCAAGCAGCATCTCAGGAGCACAAAAGCTGACGTTTCGGGCCTAGACCCTTCATCAGAGAGGGGGATGGGGGGAGGGAACTGGAATAAATAGGGAGAGAGGGGGAGGCGGACCGAAGATGGAGAGTAAAGAAGATAGGTGGAGAGGGTGTAGGTGGGGAGGTAGGGAGGGGATAGGTCAGTCCAGGGAAGACGGACAGGTCAAGGAGGTGGGATGAGGTTAGTAGGTAGCTGGGGGTGCGGCTGGGGGTGGGAGGAAGGGATGGGTGAGAGGAAGAACCGGTTAGGGAGGCAGAGACAGGTTGGACTGGTTTTGGGATGCTGTGGGTGGGGGGGAAGAGCTGGGCTGGTTGTGTGGTGCAGTGGGGGGAGGGGATGAACTGGGCTGGTTTAGGGATGCAGTGGGGGAAGGGGAGATTTTGAAACTGGTGAAGTCCACATTGATACCATATGGCTGCAGGGTTCCCAGGCGGAATATGAGTTGCTGTTCCTGCAACCTTCGGGTGGCATCATTGTGGCAGTGCAGGAGGCCCATGATGGACATGTCATCAAGAGAATGGGAGGGGGAGTGGAAATGGTTTGCGACTGGGAGGTGCAGTTGTTTGTTGCGAACTGAGCGGAGGTGTTCTGCAAAGCGGTCCCCAAGCCTCCGCTTGGTTTCCCCAATGTAGAGAAAGCCGCACCGGGTACAGTGGATGCAGTATACCACATTGGCAGATGTGCAGGTGAACCTCTGCTTAATGTGGAATGTCATCTTGGGGCCTGGGATGGGGGTGAGGGAGGAGGTGTGGGGACAAGTGTAGCATTTCCTGCGGTTGCAGGGGAAGGTGCCGGGTGTGGTGGGGTTGGAGGGCAGTGTGGAGCGAACAAGGGAGTCACGGAGAGAGTGGTCTCTCCGGAAAGCAGACAGGGGTGGGGATGGAAAAATGTCTTGGGTGGTGGGGTCGGATTGTAAATGGCGGAAGTGTCGGAGGATAATACGTTGTATCCGGAGGTTGGTAGGGTGGTGTGTGAGAACGAGGGGGATCCTCTTGGGGCGGTTGTGGCGGGGGCGGGGTGTGAGGGATGTGTCGCGGGAAATGCGGGAGACGCGGTCAAGGGCGTTCTCAATCACCGTGGGGGGGAAGTTGCGGTCCTTAAAGAACTTGGACATCTGGGATGTGCGGGAGTGGAATGTCTTATCGTGGGAGCAGATGCGGCGGAGGCGGAGGAATTGGGAATAGGGGATGGAATTTTTGCAGGAGGGTGGGTGGGAGGAGGTGTATTCTAGGTAGCTGTGGGAGTCGGTGGGCTTGAAATGGACATCAGTTACAAGCTGGTTGCCTGAGATGGAGACTGAGAGGTCCAGGAAGGTGAGGGATGTGCTGGAGATGGCCCAGGTGAACTGAAGGTTGGGGTGGAAGGTGTGGGTGAAGTGGATGAACTGTTCGAGCTCCTCTGGGGAGCAAGAGGCGGCGCCGATACAGTCATCAATGTACCGGAGGAAGAGGTGGGGTTTGGGGCCTGTGTAGGTGCGGAAGATGGACTGTTCCACGTAACCTACAAAGAGGCAGGCATAGCTGGGGCCCATGCGGGTGCCCATGGCCACCCCCTTAGTCTGTAGGAAGTGGGAGGAGTCAAAAGAGAAGTTGTTGAGTGTGAGGACGAGTTCCGCTAGGCGGATGAGAGTGTCGGTGGAGGGGGCCTGGTCGGGCCTGCGGGACAGGAAGAAGCGGAGGGCCTTGAGGCCGTCTCCATGCGGAATGCAGGTGTACAGGGACTGGACGTCCATGGTGAATATGAGGTGTTGGGGGCCAGGGAATTGGAAGTCCTGGAGGAGGTGGAGGGCGTGGGTGGTGTCACGGACATAGGTGGGGAGTTCCTGGACCAAAGGGGAGAAAATGGAGTCCAGATAGGTGGAGATGAGTTCGGTGGGGCAGGAGCAGGCTGAGACGATGGGTCGACCAGGGCAGGCAGGTTTGTGGATTTTGGGAAGGAGATAGAAACGGGCCGTGCGGGGTTGGGGAACAATGAGGTTGGAGGCTGTGGGTGGGAGGTCCCCTGAGGTGATGAGGTCATGAATGGTGTTGGAGATGATGGTTTGGTGCTCGAGTGTGGGGTCATGATCGAGGAGGCGGTAGGAGGTGGTGTCGGAGAGTTGGCGTCTGGCCTCGGCGATGTAGAGGTCAGTACGCCATACTACCACTGCGCCACCCTTGTCTGCGGGTTTGATGGTGAACATCAGAGGATATTTATTCAATCAGTTTTCCATTTAAAATTTACTCTGTTTTGTGTAAAGGAGTGAAGCAGAAATTTCATTTTTCTATAGGTTAATGATGTAAACCTTTAGATTAAAATTGTCAACTTATATTTGGCTTGTGTGCAATTGTGGCATTTATTAAATATCCCCTCATACAGAAAATGTTGTGGGGAGCCAAAATGTGTAAACCATATATTTATTGCCTTCAGTATAACTAAACACTATTCATTTTGAGTGCTTCTTCAGGAATTTTGAGCAATTAGCAAATTGCTTATGATGATGTGACTTTCGGTGAGTGTTAATAACCTCTGACATTCAGTGGTGACTATCTTGCCCCTGAATTGGAGAATTGTGTGTCCGAATACTACTCCAAAGGCTTGAAGTCAAAATCTAGGCTGACATAGTGCTACACTGTCAGAGGTATAATCTTCCATACAAGATGAGGGCTAATCTGTCTTCTTAAGTAGAATAGCACAGTCCTGAAAAATAAGAATAGTTTATGATCAATAATTATCCCACAATCAGCATAATGGAAAACAGGTAATCTGATCATTATCATTTTACTGTGTTTGGTGACCTTCTCTATTTCATTGCAGAGCCTACACTTCAAAATTCCTTCGTTATCTGTGTCATAGGACTATACGATATTGAGCAGAGTTAAGCTATTCAGCCCATTGAATCTGCCCCTCCATTCCATCATGGGCTGATGTATTTCTCAATCCCATTCTCTTGCCTTCTCTGCATAGCATTTGTTTTCTTTACTAATCAAGAACCTGTGTGTCTCTGGCTGAAATACACTCAGTAATTTGCCTTCCACAGCCTTCTGAGGCAATGAGTTCCATAGATTCACCACCTGATTAAGAAATTCCTCCTCATTTCAGTTCTAAAGGGTCAACCTTCACTCTGAGGCTGTATGCTTGGGTCCTCGTCTCTCCTACCAGTGGAAACAATTTCACCATGTTCACTGTATCCAATCCTGTCCATATTTTGGAAGTTTTATTGAGAACCCCATCCTGTTCTAAACTACACAGAGTACAGACCCAGAGTCCTCAGTGCTCATCATGACTCTGAAGCAATGTTAACATTTTTAACTTGGAATTTCCAAGATCCATTTTTTAAGGAAGGGTGATACTGCCAAAAATTGTTGCGGATGTAAATCAAGTGGCAGTTTGCAGGAAGAGACTGCTGGGATATAGCAGCTGCAGTATCAAAAACACTTCAAATAAACTGAACTGTAATCTCCTGAGATTGTGTTCCTGAGATGCTGCTTGGCCCGCTGTGTTCATCCAGCTTCACACTTTGTTATCTTGGATTCTCCAGCATCTGCAGTTCCCATTATCTCTGAGCTGTAATCTCCCCTGGTTATAAAGTTAACGCCAATGACACCACAGTCAAACCCCACCCCACAGCAAGTCACTCAGTATGGATTATGTCCCAGGTGCAGTGGGAGAGAAGATGACATAGTCACAGAGTTTATAGGCAGAGAGGCCAATGGCTAAGAGATCAAAAGATTAAAAGATGGTGTGAGTGGAGTGTCAGACAATAAGTCTCTGCAGGTAACACTGTTAGATGATGAGTAAAGTGTCAACAGCTGAATAACCAGCGAAGGGATGATCCATAATCTGATTAAATGAGGCAGAAAGATAACTACAAAAAACTAATCATAAAGTGAATCCGGAGACAAGCTAAATGACTGGAATCACATGATAGGTATAAGAATCGCATGCCGAGGGTCTGACCAATGTAAGAATAATTAAAAACTTTAAAACTATTTAAGGTAGAGAGATCATGACAATTTATCATTGTGATGGTGTCATTACAGGGCAGTAAGGAAGATTTTATAGATATGTAACAGTGTCTTGGGTTCACATGTAGCACGACATGAACCCAAGATCACAGTTGAGACTGCCTTCATGGATATGGAACTTAGCTATCAGTCTCTGCTCATTGTGTATCTCGAAGTCCACCTTAGAGGATGTTTACCCGAAGATCGGAGGCTGAATGCCCTTAACGGCTGAAGTTTTCCCCGACTGGGAGGGAATATCCTTGTCTGGCAATTGTTGCACAGTGCCCATGTATCTGTTGTCGTAGCGTCTGTATGGGCTTGCCAATACACCATGCCCTAGGTCATCTTTGCCTGTAGCATATGAAATAGACAACATTGGCTGAGTCATGTATCTACCCTGTACATGGTGGGTGGTGTTCCCATGTGTGATGGTAGTGTCCATGTCGATGATTTGACATGTCTTGCAGAGGTTGCCATGACAGGGTTGAGTGGTGTTGTGCTCAATGTTGTCCTGTAGGCTGGGCAGTTTGCTGAACAACAGGAACACTACAGACAACTAACTGCCAATCTGACCAAAGAACATAACTGTCAACACAACAGACTGTCAAAACTTTTAATCCAGACCTTTAGAGTATCCTATGCACTCTCATCTCGAGTACTCCTTGTGTAAGATACTTCTACTGCCATCCAAAGATATATAAAGCCAACACATCTGGACATCCCACCATATCAGGTAATGGGACCCTGCGTGAGAAACTCTCTGGTTATGTTGAGGGCATTTTGAAACCCATTTTACAAGGAATGCCCAGCTTTTGTCATGATACCACAGAGCTCTTACAGAAACACAGTACCCAAGGGCAAATCGAACCAAGCATATTCCTCATCAAAACTGGCGTTTTGACACTCTGCACCAGTATCCCCAATGGCATTACTGCTACAGCCTCAGTACTCAATACCAAGAACTGCCAATTTCCAGATACCATCCAACATCTCATCCACTTCATCCTCAACCACAACATCTTCATCTTCCACAACCGGCTTTTCATCCAGACACATGGAACAGCCATGGGGACCAAAAGTGCACCCTGATGTGCCACTTTTTTCATGCATGAGTTCAAGCAAGACTTCTTTGCTGTGCAGGACCTCCAACCAATGCCATACACCAGATAAATTGACATCATTTTCTTCCTTTGGACTCATGGCGAGGAATCACTGAAAGAACTACATAGTGGTATCAACATGTTTTATTTCACTACGAGGCTTACCATGGACTACTCTTCAGAATCAGCCTCATTCTTGAACGCATGCATTTCCATCGAGGATGGATATCTCAGTGTCTTCCTCTACGGCAAGCCCATGGATAACCTCATGATGCTGCACTTCTCTAGCTTCCACCATAAACTTACTGAAGAAGCCATCCCCTACAGACAAGCCGTGTACATACACAGTATCTGCTGAGATTAGGAAGAAGGCAACGGACAGCTAGAGGTTTTGAAGGTTGCCCTCATAAAAATGGGTTACAATGCTCAATTCATTGATTGCCAGTTCCAACATGCCATAACAAAAAAACCACAACAACCTTCTCAAAAAATAGATGCAGGATACAACCAATACGACCTTCATTGTCCAGTACTTCCCCAGAGTGGAGAAAGTACATCATATTCTTTGCAGCCTTCAACATGTCATCAATGATGATGAGCACCTCGTCAGGATCTTCCCAACGCCTCCACTTCTTGCCTTCAAATAGCTGCCAAACCTTAAACAAACCATTGTTCACAACAAATTGCCCAGCCTTCAGGACAACGTTGACCACAACATCACACAGCCCTGTCATGGCAACCTCTCCAAGGCATGTCAGATCATCAACATGGACACTACCATCACATGTGGGAGCACCATCCACCACGTATGCGGCAGATACTTATGTGACTCAGCCAACATTGTCTATTTTGTATGCTGTAGGCAACAATTATCCAAGGCATGATATATTAGTGAGACCACGCGGATGCTATGATAATAGATGAATGGAGACCGTGCCACAATCGCCAGACAGCAAGGTTCCCTCCTGGTCAGGGAACACTTCAGCAGTCAAGAGCGTTCAACCTCCGATTCCAGGTAAGAGTCCTCCAAGGTGGACTTCGAGATACATAATGATGCAGGATCTTCAAGCAGAGACTGATAGCTAAGTTCCATACCCATGAATATGACCTAACCATGATCTTTGGTTTATGTCGTGATACATGTGATCCCCAGCACACTGTTCTGTACCTGTAAAACCTTCGTTACTGCCCTGTTTTGACAGGATCACATTGATAAATTGTTATAATCGCTCTACCTTAAATAGATGTACAGTTTTGGATGACTTATTACTTTGGTTAGGCCCTCTGTATGAGACTCTTATACCTATCATGTTATTCCAGCCATTTAGTTTGTCTGCAGTGCCACCTTATTTTTAAGTCTTTTGTAATTATCTCTCTACCTCTTATAATCAGATTAACAGTCATCCTTTCACTGGTTATTCAGCTGTTGACAATTTACTCATCATCCAACACTCTTGATCACCTGCAGAGATTCATGATCTGACACTCCACTCATACTAGTTGTATGATCTTTTGATCTCTCAGACCTGGATCTCTCTGCCTATATACTTTGTGTCTACATGCTCTTCTCTCCCACTACACCTAATAAAGAGCCTGCATTGAAAGCTTGTGATTTCAAATAAACCTATTGAATTATAGTTTGGTGTCATGTGACTTCTGGCTTTTTCAACACTACCAACATCGGAAAGACTCCACACTTTTATTCGGGGATTATTAACAATTTCAGATGAATTAAATGAGGCAAAATAACAGACTAGAAATGAATATGATTGAATGCATTGTACTCCACTCAGCTTAGATACATTTGTGTGCAATTTCACTTTATTCCTGTGTTATCTTTCTATATCATTTCTTCTGTTGTAAAAATTATTTTGCAGGCTTTTATATTACTGCATGCTCATTAATTCTGAAAATAATATTTATAAGAATTAAACCATTGAAAGAAATTCTGCATTGTAAATCTGTTAGCCTATTTTTCATAATTAGAATGCATGCATTTGGTGAATGATTATATTTTAAAGTATGCATGATAGGATATGTTGGTTACTTTTTACATGTCTGAGTTGAAAGCCAAGGTACTCAATCACTAACATTTAATCCTAAACAGTATTATCATTAATTAATAGAAGCCTGATGATTAAATTAACATACAAATCTTGAACTGCTTATTTTGTCATATGGTTAATACATGCATATGGTAATCATAGCTTGTCATAAAGATTTTAGCTAAATTTGGGTTTTAATTGCACTTAAATTTAAATTTTCTCCAACATCAATTTTCTCACTTTCCCACCTGACGGCAGCCTACTGCTACACTATTATTCCATTTCCTATAGAAACAAACTGATAATGTTACGCCATCATTAAAATTACCATCATTACTGATTAATCTTCATTTCAACTGAGAAAATCAGAATTAAATTGAAAATAGTTGACAATTGTAGAGAATTAGATATCTTTATTTTGCATTTGTCAATGTGAGGAATGCAAGCCCATTACAGATTTCTAGCTTCAACATTGACTGCAGGATGGAGACTCACCATCAGTCCCTCCTTCTCTGGTGCACTTTGGCAGCAGTGTGCAGCCTATACAAGCTGCACTGCAGCAACTCATCAAGCCTTCTTTGGCCAGACCTTCAAAAACCCACAACCTCTACCAGAAAACTAAAAAGGTAGCAGGTGCATGATAACATTGACACTAGCAAGTTCCCCTCCAAGCCATACATCATGCTGACTTGGAAATATGTTGCCATTCCTCCATTATCAGTGGGCCAAAAATTTCAGGACTTGATCCTTAACAGCACAGTATGGTGTACCCACACGATGTGGACTGCAGTAGTACAAGAAGACATCTCACAAACCTTTTCAAAGGCAATTAGAGATAGACAATAAATACTGGACTTCCTACAAATAAACAAAAAAGGAAAAAAATGCACCTAACATTCTGCTAACAATATGGAAGTAAAAATCACCAGACCACTCTAGGCTACTCTTCCATTTGAGAAAGAGAGAGACAGCCAATGCTGTGTTTAACCTGAGGGTCACCACACCCCAGGCAAAGCCTGCACAATGACCTCAGCTGGGCCATGAATGGAAATCATGCTGTTGGCATTACGTTGCATTGCAAACTAGTTGGCAGCCGACTCGGCTAAGTGCTCTAGCACTGAAATATCAAAGTTGACAGCCCAGAAACAGAACATCAATCTCAACATTTCTTTGTTACAGAAATACATTTTCCAATATTTTCTCTACAATCTTTTACTTTTGGTCCACATATTAGTACAAATTTTTATTGAACATACAAGAGTACATACTCGGCATTCTCTTCAGTACAGAGTTTTGTTCGTTTTGTAAATTCTCGCTCCACCTCTCTTCACTTAGCAAGGATAATTTTAAGTTGATGATGTCTCATGACTGACTTCATGAATAGGGGATATATATTATTTCCTTATTAACTCTATCAAACTTTGCATAGTTTTAATAACTTACATTAAGTTCCCTCTTGGAATTCTCAGATCCACTTACAATTGTCTCACATTTCTCAGACCACTGTGAACAGAAAAGGCGCTGCTTTCAAGTTTCTTGGTTTGCTCTGAGTTTTGATGCTGGCATCTGTGTGCAACAAGTGTTTTGACAGCCTGTCATGTACATCAAGGATGGTCTTAAAAGTGAATTCCAGCTCCAGAAGGCTTAAGATATTCCTGATACAAAAGATAGAGGAGAGATATGAAAATAAAGCTGTATTTCAGAGCAGCCTCTGGGCCCATCAGTACTCTCACATGAGAACTTGTTGTGTTCCAAGGAGGACAAGCCTGTGTTGTACCACCGTCTCTCTGCTTGTGCTTATTTAATGTTCAAGCACTGGAGAAGGATGCCACAAATGTTCTCACCTACCCACCTAGTCAAGACAGCTATCCAAACAGCTAGTAACAGTGGGAAATTTGAAAATGTGCTTTACAGCTCCTCTTAAAATTTAGAGCACCAGATGTGTTGTTAAAAGCCCAACTTATCCAAATAACATTTATAATAAAGAATACTACAATAAAACTAAATTTTTTTTTTCATGTGCATAAGCAATAAGATCAAATAAAATGTTAGGCACATAGATCAATAATAACACTAAAATAACTGGCATGTATGCATGTTTTATGCATAAGTAATAGAATGGTTATGATCAGAACAGGGCTAGTAACCCACTAACAATGAATTCAAGGCATAACATGACATATTGGGTTTAATGAAACTGATAATTTGAGTTATAGCACCACACAAATAACCACTAAAGCTCTTTGCTTTCATTGTAAAAATACATCTGCTTCATTGATGATTTTCAGGCAAAGGAATAAGCCAAATCTACCAACATCATTTAATGTATAACTTTGAATTCACACAATGGCCTTCTTAAGGCCCTCTGAAAGGGTCCAGACATCTAGCTAATTGCATAAGCTGTTCTTAAAAGATGAAGACACACTGCAGCATTCGCAGAGATATGAGGGCAGTATTATGATTGGAGTCTGTCCAGCATTATCGACATCCCAGTTTGAGCACCAGAGCAAAATACCATAGATGTTGGAAATTTGAAATAACATCAGAAAATACAGGAAATAGATAACATTTTAGGAAACATCTATGAATAGAGAAAAAGACCAATATTTCACGGAATGATCAATTATCAGAAATAATTTTATAGCTCCAGTATTAGGTTATCACTTTTTCTGCATGAATTCTGATAAATGACATTATTATTGCCCCGACCTATGCGTCATTACTATACAGAAAAGGTGTCCTTTGAAGTTGAGTCAATTTTGATATCCTAATTGGACAAGGTTTGCTCTACCATTCAACCAGAGTAATCATCAGTTTAATTTATTAATTCAAAGCAATATGAACCTAAGAGCTGATGAAGGGACCCATCTTCTAATTGAACTATCCTGAATGCATTTCTGAGATCCCTAATACATATGTGTAATGTGACAAATATCCCTAATGGGCAAGATCTCTCGATGCCTATACTTCAGCTTTTACCAATTTGAAGCATGGAAAACATGTGAGATGGAATGTGTGCACATGCTGTATTGGATGCCAGAGCACCTGTTTTACACTCCCAAAAATCTCATGTGGCATCAATGAAAGGCAAATGCTGGTATTATCCTGGAAACTCCTAGTAGATTGCTAAAGCAGTAAATCAGAATCTCTAACAAATGCAACAATTACAGGAGAAACTCAGTCAGCCTGGCAGCTGCTATAGAAAGAAAGCCTAGTTAATCTTTTGTGTCTAGTAACGATTCATTAGAACTTAGTAGTAAAAAGCTCGTATTTATACTGAAGCTGAAGTGAGATGGAGGGTCATAGGAAAGGGGAGAGATGGGTAGATTGGTCATGATGGAGCCTAGAGAGACAGATACTAAAGGAGTGGGCAAACAAGGAGATTATGAGTAGCTAACCAGGACAAAAGAAAAGCTTAATAAGTGATAGTAAGAATAAGAGACAATGGGTGAGCTGTACTGAATGCAACCCATATGTATTAATGTGATAATGGGCGTACAAATATGTAGAAATGAGTGACAGCTTAAAGCAACCCTTACCATAAGAGGACTGGGTGTTGGGTGCATAAAAACATGAGAGGATGGAATTAGGCTCTAAAATTATTGAAATGTAAGTGGCAACTGTAAATGAGAGTCCTTTCCTCAGTCTCTCCACCTGAAACGTTGACTCTGATTTCTTTCTGCAAATGCCGCCAGACCCGCTGAGATTTCTGAGCAATTTCTGTTTTTGTTTCCTAAGTTACGTACTTGATATTGAGTCCTAGAGTTTGCAGGTTCCCCAAATGTAAAATTGAGATGCGGTTCTTCGAGCTTTCACTGAGGTTTGCTGGAAGACAGCAGCAGTCATGTGACAGGGTGTTGAAGTCGCATGCAACTGAAAGCAGGTCATTTTTATTGACGGAGTGCAAGTGTTCAACAAAACGATCAGCCAGACTGTGTATTGTCTTCCCAATGTAGAAGAGATAACATTGTGACCAGTGATTACAGTAGGTTAAACTGACTAAAGTGCAGGTGAATCACTGTTTTTCCTGAAGTGTCTTGGGCCTTGGATGGTGAGGAGGGATAAGGTAAATGGAAAGGTACTACACCTTCTACAATTGCATGAGAAGATGCCATGGAAGTGTAAAGAGATGTTGGAAATTGAAGAGGAGTGTACCAGAATGTCCAGGAGGGAATAGACCCTAAGGAATGCTGAAAGGGAGGGAAGAGGAATACTGTCAGGTCGTGGTGTCCTGTTGGAGTTGACAGAAATGGTGACTTCCAATTCTTCGGATGCGGAGCTGGTGGGGTGGAAAGTGAGGATGAAGTAGATGCTTTTGCTGTCATTGAGAGAAGGGCTAAGGTGTGGGAGGTTAGTTGAACAGTGGAGGGGAATCTTCAATTGAGGAAAAAGGTGAACATATCTGAGGAACCCTTACAGAGTGTCATCATCAGAACAAATATAATGGAGATGGGGAAACTGGGAGAATAGGATGGATTCCTAACAGGAAGCAGGATGTGAGAATGTTTTAGTCAAGGGGGAGTGTGGGAGTCAGTGAGTTTGTAATGGATGTCAGTGACCAGCAGAATCTGTACCCATCTTCACCCTTGTTCAGAAACACCCTGGCAAATTCCTGGGATATGGTTATTTGTATAGCTGGGGCAGATCAAATGCAGCTGCAGTCCAGACCTGAGTCAATCACTCTACCAAAGCTGAACTAAGTCTTCTAGAGGTCCAATTCAACCAAAGAAAGAATCAATCCCATTACAGCCAATGCAACAGAAGATAATCAATCCCTGAAGGATTAATTGCCATGTTATTTGAAGGTTTGGGGCCTTTAAGCCTTAGCCAGGACTTAAGTCAGGCCTCCACTGGATCAGATAAGATATTTGAAGAATGTAAAGGAAACCCAGGATGAGGTTCAACTTTTGATGTGGAAGGTAAGCAGAAATCTGCCCATAACCCACTTGACAGGAACTTCAAACCTGGATGAAAATGTGGGACAATCCAAGAGGAAGTGAAACTCAGGATATGCCCTGTCTTCTCCTAGCATGGCTGCCACATTCACTCTCTCCAATTTTGGGAATTCAGAGGCGCTGATTAGGATGGAAGGATCAAATTATTTTTAACTATAAAGAAATAAGGTACATTCATACTGTGACTAAAGGTCCGTTACCATGCATGGTTACTTTGTAATTCAATTACCTTGGCCATATGAATGTTGCCTCATTTGCATATATAAAGGAAATAAAATCCACTGATAGATCTAAAGCTCACAACTAAATTATGCGTGGTTGGTTCACATGCCTCTATCTCAAAGGTTTGGTTGTTAAAGCACACAATTTTATTTAATTTGGACAGTCTCTCTCTCCACTTACTCCCTTTCTGGGAAAAGGTGTGCATGTTCAATATCAAATTGTTCTGCGTGATGGAGCTGATAACATTTCCATGTTAAACTAGTTCGAAAGGGGGCCGAGGGATAGTATCATTTTGGCCATTTTGCAATTAATTTGTGAGCAGATACAGAACAGACTTAGCTCCCAACTTACCTATCTGTGCTCATACTCAGATATTCTTGCAGTGCAGATTATAGATGCCAATGGCATTATGAGTGGTTATTTTAATACAACAATCCACAAAGTGTATATTTCCATTTCTAATTGTAAAATGACATACTTCCTTGGCAAATTGCTTAGTCACAACAAAGTGTCAATTTTTTTTCCTTCACAACAAGACCCTGTGTCAATGTGAACTGCATTTGGAAAACAATTGAACCATCAAAGAGATGCAAATATCAGAATATGCAGATATGCTAGCCTGGAATTGGAACTGAACTTACATTTCTTTTAAAACCAAAACCAGATAGATGTAAATAAAGCAAAGAACCACAGATGTTGAAGATCTGAACCGGTAAAAACTATGATAACCAGACAGATACAGTTTCTTTCCAAGGATTGTGTTATTTATTCAGTTCCGTTTTACCTGAAAAAATTTTGCTGTAGATGCGTTATATCCATGATCATCCGCTGTTGCAGATAGTGATGAAGAGTCACGTTCCGTTTTGGCAAAATCATAGACACGGTTCAATCCCTGAGTATATGTGGGGCCACAGACAAATAAAGATGAAGTATAAAGTTCCAACATTTCACCTTTGCTGCCATAAACTAGAATAACTTAATCTCCACCTTACAGATTGGAGATGATATTATAAGCCAGTGAGTACCTTGAGATTCAGCCTAGAACCACCAAATCTGTACAATATGCTAAACTCTTACTTTAAATCCTAATTGGCACTGATAGAAATATCTCCTTAGGCATACCTTAATTTGCAATCTGATAGAGAGTTAAATTTAAACATGATATTCTCTAGGAGAGACAATGTTCTAACTCATTAGGGGTTTTTGCTCCCTTTCACAGACAGAAGATTTGTTCCCAGTTTTCTTCTTAATTTAACAGATTTTATAAACTTTATTCTAATTCGATATGTAATGTAGTTCATGGCTGAATCTTATTCATATCTGGGAGTAGTGATTTCCATTGTTTGATGTGTCATGTTAATACTGTTTCACTTAGTTTGCCCTTTAGCTTATGGAAATTGATGTCCCGCCCCTGGTGGGTAGTACATGCAATTCCTTAATTTCATTAGTGATGTGGATGATTTTGAAGGTGGAATATTTTAGAAAAGAGTTGAGTTTTTCTCCAAGCAGGTTTGTTTCTGAGTAGGGATTTTTGTTTTATTCACACATGGCTTGTGAGTACTGCTGTCTGAACTGCTCTTAGAGCCATTATGTTTATGTGGCAAGTCCAGTTGAGTTTCTGGTCAATGGTAATCCCAAGGATATAGATCATGGGAAATTCAGTGATGATAACACTATTGAATGTCAAGGGGCAGTAGTTAGATTGTCTTTTTTTGGGGATGATCATCGCCTGGCACTTGTGTGGTATGAATGTTACTTGCCACGTTGCTGCCCAAATCCAGATATCGTCCGTGTCTTGTTGTATTTGAATATAGACTGCTACAGTATCTGACATATCGTAAATCATGCTGATTATTGTGCAATCATTGGTGAACATCTCCATCTTTGACCTTGTTTTGGAGGGAAGGTCATTGATGAATGAGCTGAAGATTGGTAGGGCCCTGGACACTAAATTGACTTGAATTGAATTAGTTTTATTGTCACGTGCTCAAATGAATACAGTGAAAAGCTTATAAGTCACCACTTACAACGTCCATCTTGGGTACAAATGTACCCAGGTATGACCCACAGTTCAATTACAGCTCTATGCAGCACGACCATCGGTCAGAAAAACTTAAAGCACAGTTAAAAAGGCAAACATCACAGTCTCACTCCAAGGGCTGAGTGCAGCAAACCAATACAGGGGGCCTCCACATGGCCTGACTACTGGCTGTCGCCATGCTGCCATACCAGGCCACAAGTCGCTGATGTCCCTGCTCCAGCCGCTGGTCGCAGGTTTCCCCACTGCAGCCACTGTAATCTCTGCTTCGGGCACTGGTGTCCCCACTCGGGCCACTGGTCGCTGGTGTCCCCACTCTGGGCCCACTCTGGCCACTGGTCGCTGGTGACCCCACTCCGGCCGCTGATCACTGGTGTCCCCACTTCAGCCGCTGGCATCTCCGCTTCGGGTACTGGTGCCTCTGCTAACTGCCAACACCACTTTGGAAGTCGGCCCGGGTGTCCAAGGTCAAGAGAAAGGAGGAGAGAGGGAGCAAAAATAGAGAAAGAGCAAGCAGAATGAAGGAGCAGCTTAGTCCACTGCCATCTTACACTGCCCTGACAAACTCCTGAGAAGTGCTGTGGAACTGGAATGACTGATGTTCAACAACAACAACCATCATCCTATGTGCCAGATATGGCACCAGCCACCAAGAGTGTTTGTTGGAGGAGGCCAAGATGGATCATCCACTCGCCATTTCTGGCTGAAGATTGCTGTGAATGCTTCGGCCTTATCTTTTGCATGGATGTGTCGGGCTCTTTCATTATCAAGGATGGGAATATTTCTGAAGCCACCTCCGGCAGTGAGTTGTTTAGTTGTCCACTACCATACATGACTGGTGTGGCAGGACTGCAGAGCTTAGAACTGGTCTATTAGTTGTGGGATCGCTTAACTCTGTCTATCACTTGCTGATTATGCTGGTAGGCATGCAAGTACTCCTGGTCGGTAGCTTCACCAGGTTGACACCTCACTTTTAGGTATGCCTTCTGCAGTTCCCGGTATGCCATCCTCAACTCTTCACTGAACGAGAGATGGTCCCCTGGCTAAATAAAAACTGAAAGAACTGTGGATGCTGTAAATCAGGGATGAAAATAGAAATTCTTGGAAAAGCTCACTAGTTTTGGCAACATCTGTGGAGAGAAATCAGAGTTAAAGTTCTTGGTCAAGTGTCCCTGCCTCAGCACAGTGTTGATCCCCTGGCTTGATATTAATGTTTGAGTAGGGGATATGCCAGGCCAATTCTGCTGCAGTTGATGGCCCACAGTGTCCTACAGATGTTGAGCTTTGAGTTGCTGGCTCTGTTTAAAGTCTGCCCCATTTAGCACAGTGATAGCGCTATACAACATCATGGGGATTATTGTCAATGCAAAGGCATGACTTCATCTCCACAAGGACCATGCTGTGGTCACTCTTACTGATGCTGTCATGGAGAGATGCATCTGCAGCCAGCAGATTGGTAAGGATGAGGTCAGGCATGATTTTGTTCTTGCTGATTCCCTCACCAACCACTGCAGACGCAGACTAGCAGCTATGACCTTTAGGAACTGACCAGCTCAATCAGCAGTACTGCTGCTGAATCAGTCTTGGTGATAGATATTGAAATCTTCCACCCAGAGTACATTGTGTGCCCTTGCCACCTTCAGTGCTTCATTCAAGACTTGTTCAACATGGAAGAACACTGATTCATCAGCTAAGACAGGGCAGTACATGGTAATTGGCAGGATGTTTCCTTGCCCATTTTTAACCTGAAGCCATGAGACTTCGAGGGTTCTGAAGTCAATGTTGACAACTCCCAAGGCAACTCCCTCCCAACTGTGTACCACTGTGTTATCACTCCTGCTGGATCTGTCCTATTAGGGGGAGCAGGACAAGACAGTGAAGGTGATGCCTGGGACATTGTAACGTGCAATTCTTCAAGCATGACTATGTCAAGATGTTACCTCTCCCAATTTTGGCACTAGCCCCATGACTTTAGTAAGGAGGACTTTGTATGGACAATGGGGCTGTTTTTGCCATTGTCTTTTCCAGTGCTTAAGTCTGTCCAGTTTCATTTCTTTTCAGTGAGATCTCATGGTGATTGATAAAATTAAATGGCTAGCTTGGCCATTTGAGAGAGCAGTTGAGACTCGACCACATTGCTGTGGGTCTGGAGTCACATGTGCACTAGACCAGGTGGCACTCTGTTCAGCTACCCTGATGCACTTTGCATTGTATGATCTGCCTTACTATCATGCAAAAAAACACCTTTCACTGAACCTCATAAGAGCTTAAGCAATAGGAGCAGGAGTAGGTCATCTGGCCAGTCGAGTTTGCTCCACCATTCAATAAGTTCATGGCTGATCCTTTCATGGACTCAGATCCACCTACTTGCCCAATCACTGTCAACTTTAATTCCTTTACTGTTCAAAAATCTATCTTTGCCTTAAAAACAATCAACAAGATAGCCTCAAATGATTCACTGGGCAGGCAATTCCACAGATTCACAACCCTTTGAGTGAAGAAGTTCTTCCTCAACTCAGTGTTAAATCTGCTCCCTGTTTTTTGTTCTAGTTCTAGTTTCACCCACCAATGGAAATAACCTCCCTCAAATACACATGACAATAAATCAAACTCAAAATCAGAATGGCAGATTTCCTTCCCTGAAGGACATTAGTGAGCCAGATGGCTTTTTCCTGACAAGTGGTAATGGCTTTATGGTTGTCAGTAGATTCCTAATTCCAGATAGTTTTTACTGAATTCAAATTCCACCATCTGCCATGGTAGCATTCAAACCGGTTCTCCAGAATATTAGATAGCAAAGTGTGGAGCTGGATGAGCACAGCAGGCCAATGTCAGCCACTTAGTAACAAAAAACAGAAATAAAGAATAAAGAACAAAGAAAGTTACAGTGCAGGAACAGGCCCTTCGGCCCTCCAAGCCTGCACCAATCCAGATCGTCTATTAAAACCTGTCGCTTATTTTCCAAGGATCCATATCCCTCTGCTCCCTGCTCATTCGTGTATCTGACTGGATACATCTTCAATGATGCTATTGTGCCCGCCTCTACCACCTCCGCTGGCAACGCGTTCCAGGCACCCACCACCCTCTGCATAAAGAACTTTCCATGCATATCTCCCTTAAACTTTCCTCCTCTCACTTTGAAATCATGACCCCGAGTAACTGAGTCCCCCACTCTGGGAAATTGAGTCCCCCACTCTGGGGAAATTCTTGCTATCCACCCTGTCTATACCTCTCATGATTTTGTAGACATCAATCACGTCCCCCCCTCAACCTCCGTCTTTCTAATGTAAATAATCCTAATCTATTCAACCTCCCTTCATAGCTTGTGCTCTCCATACCAGGCAACATCCTGGTGAACCTTCTTTGTACCCTCCCCAAAACATCCATTTCCTGTTGGTAATGTGGCAACCAGAACTGTAAACAGTATTCCAAATGTGGTCGAACCAAAGTCCTGTACAACTGTAACAAGACCTGCCAACTCTTGCACTCAATACGCCGTCCTATGAATGAAAGTATGCCATATGCCTTCTTGACCACTCTATCCATCTGCATTGCCACCTTCAGGGTACAATGGACCTGAGCACCCAGATCTCTCCATGTATCAATTTTCCCCAGGGCTTTTCCATTTACTGTATAATTCGTCCTTGAATTGGATCTTCCAAAATGCATAAATCCTCATTTTTATCAGCAATTTAAGATACTCACTAATTAGAACTCGTGTCCCCCCCTTTGTCTTTTTCTGCTATTTAGGATAGCACTGCCATTCAGTCTTTACTCTTAGGCAACATTCATGTGAATTGTCTCAAATATCTAGGGTTTGCCTTACACTAAACACTGAATACTTTATTATAAATACAGACTGGCAAATGTACATCTGTTTCAGTGAAATGAGAACTACTCTATTGCAGAGTCCTTGCATTGTGTGGTTTTTCATTCACTGCTTTATCCAAATTGTTTCTAAACTGTGTTTCATTATATCATTTGAATTGTTCAAAATAAAGCTGAATAACATGAGCGATGTTTCCAGCTGATTCCTGAAAGAGGAACCCAAGGAATCCAATTTGAAACACTTAGAAATGGATATATTATTGTTGTTCTAACTGGTAAACAGCAATAAATGAGATTCAAATCATGATTTTTAAAAGGGCAATGAAATGAGTTAATATTGTTCATAGAATATATAATGTATCTATTCTTACAAATTTTAAACAAACTATGTGTAATCATTTTTTCTGATTGAGGATTATATTTCACGTTTTTTATTTTGATAAGGAGTCAGTGGGGTGGTTACACTGATCCATTCATCTAACCTTGTGGTATATTGTTAGATTAAGTCAGAAGTATCTCATTCCTCACAATCTCAGAGCTTATGCCAATCTTTAATGTTAGACTTAGAGTAGCGTACACATTGTGTCTCATTTTAAAATAGATCCATCAATTTTTTTCATGATTCCAGACCCAGAGCATTACTTATTAGTTAATGTAAGATAGCTATTTCTTCAGCCAGCTGCTAGTCATAACAGTTGTGGTTGTAAATCACTATGCAATATTTTACAGCAGTTTGTTAGTGTTAAGTAGTATGATTAAATTGCTGGCCTACTTGACTAATCAAGCAGTCAGTAACGATCCCATGATACTATTCAAAAAAGGACAGTTTCACTGCTGTCCTGCCCAACATTCCTCCCAAATGCAATGTTACAAAACAAAGATTAACTAGGCAGTCTTATCATTTTGCTGCCACACAAGAACTTGTGGTGTTGGGTTAGGATATTAGCATAGATGGAGAATCAGATAACTAAAGGAAACAGAAAGAAATGTCCTGAAGAAGAGCCATATCAAACTTGAAACATTGACTTTTCTGTCTCCAGAGGTGCTGCCTGCTGAGTTTCTCCAGTATTTCTTTCTAGCATCTGCACTATTGTGCTCTTAGAATTTTTCAGATGTTGTGAAACTTGAAAGGGTGTAGAAAATATTTACAAGGATGTTGTTGGGTTTGGAGGGTTTGAGCTGTAGAAAGCATAGTGTCCGGGTGCATAACGGCCTGGTATGACAACTGCTCTGCTGAGGGACTGTAAGAAACTACAGAAGGTGGTGTGCACAGCCCTAGCCATCATGGGACCAACCTTCCATTCACGGAAGGTTTATGCAGCTCACTGCCACCGAAAGGTGGCCAACGTCATCAAAGACCCTTCACATCCTGGTAATGACCCCCTGCAACCTGTTCCGTCAAGCAGAAAACACTGAAGCCTGAACACGTGCACAAGCAGGTTCAGAAACAACTTCTTTCTGGTCATTATCAGACTGTTGAATGGATTCTAGCTGCAAAGAATGTAGCCTGCAATGTAATCTGATGCCTCTAAGTCTTCTTGATCTGTACATCCTTTGCTTGATGTGATTGGCCCGCACTGCTCGTAAACAAAGCTTTTAACTTATTGAGGTACACATTACAATAAGTCAATCAATCAATTAGGGACAGGCTGAATAGGCTGGGGCTATTTCACTTGGAGCATTGGAGGCTGAGAGGTGACCATATAAAGGTTTGTCAAGAAGAGCATAGATAGGGTGAATAGCCAAGGTCTTTTCCCCAGGGTGGGGGAGTGCAAAAGTAGAGGGCATAGGCTTAAGGTGAGAGGGAGAAAACTTTTTAAGCGACCTAAGAGGCAACTATTTTAAGCAAAAGGTGGTCAGTGTATGGAATTAGCTTCCGGAGGAAGTAGTGGGGGGGGCTTGTACAATTACAACATTTATAGAGCAGCTAGATGGATACATGAATAGGAAGGGTTGAGTGGAATATGGGCCAAATACTGGCAAATGGGACAAGATTGATTTGGATATCTGGTCGATATGAACATGTTGGACCAAAGGGTTTGTTTCTGTGCTGTTCAACCCTTTGACATAGGGGAAGTTTTAAAAGGATGCGTGATGCAGGTTTTTACGCAAAGGGTGATGAGTGCCTGGAAGGCATTAGCAGAGGAGGTTAGCAGACACAACAGCAGCATTCAAGAAGCACCTGGACAAATACATGCATAGGAAGGGAATAGAGGGATATAGACCCTGTAAGTGAAGACAGCTTTAGTATGGAACGCAAAATGCGTCGGCACAGGATTGCAGTGCCAAAAGGCCTATTCCTGTACTGCACTGTCCTTTGACTCGATGATAACTGATCACTTCCAAGTTGGAAATCTGTAACCAATGGAGTGCCACTATTTACAAATTATATTAATGATTTGGATAAAGAGATTGATTACAATTTCCAAATTTGCTGATGATATGAAAGTACGTTTGGAAAATACTTTGTAAGAAAGATTCAAGAAATCTCAATGGTGTGGAGATAAATTATGTTAATGGACAAAAGTTGACAGAGCGAGTACCTGAGAGGCTGTCCATTTTTGCTGGAAGAAAAACAAGCAGAATACTAATAAAATAGAGAGAGAATATAGAATACAGCGGAACAGCGGGATCTTGGTGTCTTTCATAAAAAAGTAGCATTTCGGTCCTGTAAAGTAAGAAATTAGGAAGGTAAATGGAATGTCAGTCTTTGTTGAAAAGTGGATGGTGTATAAAGGTAGGGACGTCCTGCTATAACTGCATGGGACTTTGTTAGATCACATCAGAAATACTATTTCTCTACTTGCTAATGGCAGGTTTACTGGCATTGTAAGCAATTCAGGGAAGGTTCAGTACACTAATTTTTGAGATGTAGCATTTAGCTTTTGAGGAAAAGTTGATTCTTAGAGTTTAGAAGAGTGAGAGGTGAACTTATTGAAACATAGAATTCTTAGGGGACATGACAGGATTTTGTTGAGAAGATATTTCATGTGGGGGCATCTGAAACAAGAAATGCATGGTTTAAAATTAGGGGATTGCTACTTACTACTGCAGTGAAGAGGAATTTATTCTCTTAGGTGATCAGTAATGCTTGCAACTTTCTTTCTCAGAGGGCAGTGCAAGGTGAGTCACTGAGTATATTCAAGGTTGAGTTAGACAGATTTTCCATTGATAAAGGAGCTAAGGGTTATTAAGAACAGGAGGGAAAATGGAATTAAGACCATGATAAGATCACCAAAACCCTAATGATTGAGAAATGATCTCAATAACTTAAATGGTCTCTTCTTGTTCATTTTATTATTCTTTAATGGTCATGACTGGCAAAGCAGTACTCATTGCTGTTCACAGACTGCCTTTGGACTGAATGATTGTTAAGCTATTTCAGAAGGTTGTTTAAAGTCAACCACATTGCTGTGGTGTGGAGTCACATGTAGGCTGAATCAAGGAAGAATTGTCAATCTCATAATTTAGACCTTACAATCTTAAAATAGTCAAACTAATTTGCCTTTAAAATGGTTATGCTAATTTTCATTTATTGGCCCATACAGTACATAAGGCCAACTTTTAAATTATTAGCTATGAAAGTTCTTAGACCATCAATATTACAACAACTGGCCTTAAACTATAGAAGTAATCCGGCTTCCAATTTTTGAATAGTGGTTATAAAGTTTGCTTTCCTGGAGTCCTCTGACCCTATCCTTGTATTTAGATTGAACTGAAAGAGACCACTCAATTTTTATTCAGTACTTCCCTCAGCAACATAAGATGTATACCAGCTGGACAACATGACATTTCCACTTTTTAGGTGGAAATTTTTCAAGTGCCTCCTCTTTACCTAGATTTATCCCATCTAACATCTTTGCTCATTTCACCTTTACAGTGACATTAACTGCATTTTCTTCACTAGTGAAAATCAATATAAACTATTCACTTACAGTCCCAGCCATATCCAGTATCTCAGCAAACCTTCATTTCATTTCAAAATTGGCTTCATCTTGTCTTTCACTACCTTTGTAAAATTCTTATGCTCAAAACAATGCAAACTGACTGAGAGCACAAAGCTGTGAGCGTCTCAAGCCAACATCCTCAGCACACTCCTTTATTGTTGAGACCTGGACAAAATATTCTAGACAAGAAGAAATGCTGAAAATTTTCACTTCCATTGTCTCAGATGTATCTTCATATGTCTCTTGGTAGGATAAGATTAAAAGGTGCTGATTCCATTAGTATACACTCATTACTAATCCAGCAACAATTTGGCCATGTTCATCGCATGAATTATAGCTGGCAAGTGAATTTTGATAATGAGTTGACCATCATAAAAGTGTTCTTTTTTATTTGTGTCCCCAACTAAATGAAAAAGAAGTCACAATGCAACCTATTACCCTATGAGATTTGAGGCCGTCACATATTGAAATGGACAGGTCTCACTGTTCACTAACACTCCGCAATGCCTTTCCATTAAATGTAGAGTCCTATTTACAATATTTTCTTCCAAAATATATGCACACACATTTTTTCCTTTTAAATTACATTTTTGATCCCGTGATAACAGAGTTGTTAATTAAGCATAGCAGTCAATAATTAGATGTGAACGGACCCAGGCATAATGTGATTAAGTCCCAGTAGCACAGAGGTTTAGGATCCAGATGTTCAAAGTTACCTGCTCATCCTAAGGTGAACATGTCCATTGACAAATGCTTCATATTCAATCCTGTTTTTGTGGTGAGTTTATCTCAGACCACTTGCCTTGTACCATCCCTTAAATTACCCATATGTTGGCATACTTCGCAGAGTTATTTAAATAATTTTTTCCAGAAAGGAGAGAAACAGAAAACAAAAGTTCACAGGCCAGTTATTCTAACATCTGTCATTGAGAAACTGCTGAAAATTATTATTAAAGAGGCTATAGTGGACCACTCAGAAAATCTGAGTTCAGTCAGGCAGAATCAACATTGTTTTGTAAAAAGGAAAATGTATTTGACTAATTTATTACAGTTCTTTGAAGAAGAAACAAGCAATGTGGATAAAGAGGATCCTGTGGATGTAGTGCACTTAGATTTCCAGAAGACATTTATCAAGTTGCCATTTCAAACAGTTACTGTGCAAAACAAGAGCTAAATAAAAGCTGTTGCTAAATTTGTTGATGAGACAAAGACAGATAGGAAGTGAGTTATGAAGAGGACATAAGGGGTGGAATCTTTCTGACTTGTCCAAGAGCTTTTAGAAGGGCAAGGGAAGCTAATTAGGTGGGAGACAAAAATTGCATTCCCTTATGATGGAATAAGGTTTTGTTATTAAACTCTCAGAACTTTAGAGGAAGGTCAGCTTTCCTGATTATAATCATCAGGAATCTCTTGTTCAATTATTAGCATGTCTTGAATACTCAATAACACGTCAACCTGATAGAATTATGTTCAAGGGCACAGTCTTGTCAACTAAAAACAAGAAACATGAGCTCAAAATCCAAACTATCTATATGAGGTTTACATGTAATAATTAAGAATTCTTCACCCAAGTTCTAATGAGTAAAATCTTCACTGTATTGGCTTCCTCCTAAACAACTTGCTTCTTTCTATAAATGCTCACAGTGTAAGGGATGAAGCCTGTCCACATTGATCAGTTCGTAAAAAAATTCAGTCACAGGCAGTCAAACTTGACGTTAATTGTGGGGTCCAACTAGACTTTTCCAGCAAATTGACTAACTAACTGATGCCGGTACACCTTCCTGCTTAGGCAAGCAGAGCTGAACTCAAAAGGAGGCTTGATTCAAAAGGCCATCTTTTGTGTTTATATTCTTGTCCCATGCAAGCTTTTGTTGAAATGTTATCAGATTTGTACATTCACTTATTTGTAATCTTCTTGATTAAATTAAGTTACCCCTGATTCTTCTAATTCCAGGTGATAAGGCCTAACCTTTCAACATAAAGAAATCTGTTTATTCCTGGTATTAGCCTAGTAAACCTTCTCTGAACTGCTTCCAATGTACTAAGACCCTTTTGTGAGTACAGTGACAATAACTGTACACAGTACTTCAAAAGCAGCCCCATCAATGCTCCCTGTAACTGAAGGATAGCCTCCCTACTTTTGCATTCAATTCACAAGAGGCATTAACATTGAGCTAGTTTTCCTCATTACTTGTTGTGCCTACACGCCAACCTTCTGGGATTTTCCACTAAGACACCCAGACCACTTTGCTTCTCAGAGCTCTGAAACCTTTCACCATTTCATAACGTGATTCTTTTTAACTCTTTCTACAAAAATGGACAATTTCATACTTACCCACATTATACCTCATTATCCAGACTTTTGACAACTCACTAATCTATATCCTTTTGTAGGCTCTTTTTATTTCCTATTCACAACTCACCTTCCTATTTTTCTTTTTGTCATCAGCAAATTTCACTAAGACACCTTCAATCCCTTTATCCAAATCATTTATATAAAATGAGAAAAGTTAAACGTCTAGCACTGACTCCTGTGAAACACTATTCGCGACACCCTGCCAGCCTGAAAAATCCACATTCCTTCCTGCTCTCTGCTACCTGTTAGGCAGCCAATCTTCTATTCATGCCAATATATTAACTCCAAAATCATGATCTTTTAACTTTCATTGTAACCTTTGATATGGCACTTAATCAAATGGCTTCTGGACATCTAAATACAATACATTTGCTGATTCCCCTTCATCTATAGCATAATACTTCTTCAAATAAATCCAGTAAATGAGTTAAACATGATTTCCCTTTGACAAAACCTTATTGACTCTGCCTGATTGCCATAAACGTATCTAAATGCCGTATTGTAACATATTCACTAACAGCTTGTAACATTCTTCCTGTGACAGATATTAAACTAACTGACCTGTTATTTCTTCCTTTCCTTCTCATTCGCTTTTTGAATAAAGTTTATACATTAGCTATTTTCCAATCTAATGAAACCATTCCTGAATCTAATGAGTTTTGGCAAACTAAGACCAATGCACCAAATATCTCACTCGATGCTTCTTTTGAGGCTCAGGGATGAAATTCATTAAGATACAAGGACTTGTCAACTCACATTTCCAACAATTTACTCAGTGCCACTTCTCTGGTAATTGTAATTTTCTTGTGTTCCTCCATTCTTTCAATCCCTGATTTATAGTTATTTAGGATGCCAATTATATCCTGTCTCGGAAAGACTGATATAAAATATCTGTTCAGACAATGTACTATCTCTTTATCGTCCATTATTAATTGTCCAAATTCATTTTCTATTGGACCTGTAGTCAACTCATCTTTTTTATAAATACCTGAAGAAATGTTTCTATCTGTTTTTATACTTTTGACTGTCCTTCTCTCATTTGCCACTGAATTTCCACTTACCTATCCCTTAATTGCCAGTTCACTTTCATTAGCTCTACTTTCAAAAATTCCCTTGTTTATGCTCTCTCCTTTAAACTTTATTTAATATTTGATCGCGTTATGGTACTTAAAGGCACTTTCCCTATGAGGACAGTAATTAATCCTTTCTCATTGATCAAAACCAGGTCTAGTGTATCCTGCCCTCTAATTGGTTCTATAACACGTTAGTCTGTCAATGAATTCATACTCTAGACTACTTTTTCCATCTAATTTTCTAGATTATATGTAGTTTAAAATCTCCCAGGATAATTGTTGTTCTCTTTTGGCAAAATTCCATTATTTTTCAATCAGAGCAATTCAGAACTGCTAATGATAATACAGTGTGGAGCTGAACGAACACAGCAGGCCCACAGCATCAGAGGGGCAGGAAAATTGACATTTCAGGTTGGGATCCTTCTTCAAAAATGGGGGAGGGGAAAGGGAGCTCTGAAATAAATAGAGTTATTTATGAAATAAATCTATCTATTTCAGATCTCCCTTCCCCTTCCCCCATTTCTGAAGAATGGTCCCAACCCAAGACGTCAACTTTCTTGCTCCTCTGATGCTGCCTGGCCTCCCATTATTTCTTCCTTGATATCCTATCGTACCACGTGGTTATATTTAGGGAACCTATATGCAACTTCCACAAGTGACCTCCTACTCTTATTAGTCCTCATCTCCATCCAGATTGCTTCTCTATTGTACTAACATCAAATTTAATTAACATAGCTTCTCCTCCATCCTTTCACAGTTCCCTGTCACAATGTCTTCAACGCCATATACCCTTCAATACTTATGTCCCAATATAAGTCATTTTGCAACCATGTCTATGTTATGGTCACAAGATCATACTTACTTACCTCAGTTTATACTACCAGTTCTGCTTTATTGTTTTACTATTTCCTGTTCACCTATACACCAGAGAAAAAACAAGGTAGTGGCATTTCCTGGAACAAAATTCAGAGCTCTTGGCTAGTAGGATGAGCTTGCCACTTGCTCCTCCAGTGGGCGCCATCCTGGACGGTCACCAATGTCCCAGGGCAGGATTCGTAGGCCATGACACGTCACATCCCCCTTCCATGAAGTTTGGCATCCGACATGTACTAGCCTCAATATAGATCTCTAAACCACTCACAATATGGTTCTGCATTTCAGTGTTACACTTTGGAGTACCCCAGACCTTTCATTGTAGTGCTCCTGCCAAGACACTTTATGCATATAGGCAGGCTTCAAAGTCATAGAGTCATACTGTCGTATAGCGCTGAAACAAGCCCTTCAGCTCACTATGTCTATTCCAATCAACAAACACCAAACTACACAAATCCCATTTATCTGCACTTGGCCCATTGCCTACTATGCTCTGGATTTTTCACAGGGTACTTCACTCACTGTCTTAGCACTCAGAACACCTTTGCATGACCTTGCCTTTCCTTTTTCATTTTGTCCCCTCATGAAGAGCTTAAGGGCTCATTTCTGAATTGCATTAACTTTTTAGCTCAGACACAAGGCCAGGCTGTTACTCATAGTTGTCAGCAATGATCAATCAGAAGGAGGGGCCGGGGAGGAGGGGGGGGTCATGTTTCTGCACTGCATCACATCACTTCAATCTCACACTATTTTCTAAGCGCATAAACAGGAAAATAACCCCTCAAGGATTATAACCAAACATTTCTGGTCTGGAATTTTAAAACAAATCTCTTTGCATTAAAGAATTCTATTTTTAACAATTCTACATAGTGTTCTCCTTTTTCCAGGAGCAACTTCTCAGCACATACAGCTTCAGCTAAGACCTTTGCAGAACTGCCCTAACTGAAATCACATTAGAAAAAAAACTTTGGCATTCAAAGACATGTGTGCTTCTCTAAAACCGTCAAACCATTCAATATTCTTCTGAAAGGACGGTGCACAATCCTGCTTACTTTTTCACTCACAAACTCTTACAATGTAGACAAGTTCCCATTTAGCTTCCAAAATAGTCTCTGTCAGATTGTTATTTAAAAGACGTCATCATGGTTACAAATGTACTTACAAGATAATTACTAAATCCGGTCAGACTCACAGAAAACCCATATGCCACTATTTCAAATTTTAAATTCCAAAACTAAAAATAATTGATATTAGTTTGTATATATCTAAATCACACACCTTACATCACAATAAGGGGATTCTTCTTTCTCTCTCAGAGCTCTAAGTCCATGGAAATCCCTTCATTTTGAGTGGTGGAAGTGAGGTCATGTATTATTTTTAAGTATGAGTTAGACAGATCATTCACGTAGAAGGTACTCAAAGGGTTTTGAGTTAAGCATAAATAAGAAGTTGAGGAAATAACTAGATGAACCATGATTTTATTGAATGACAGAACATTTTCAACAAACATCCCTGCTACTTCTTTGAATTTGTATGTGATGGCTTAAAAAACTTTAAAATTAACCTACCTATGTTATATCATGATCGGACACTTCAAATCAGACACAGTGCGATAGTTTGAGCTAGAAACTGATGCAAGGAAAACCAGAGACAACTTGTATTCCAGCTTCTAACTGTGACATCAAAAGTTGAGGTTACAAACTTTTTTTAATGAACTAGAAGAATGGAATCTGTTCTCTTCTCACTACTGACATCTCACATTGATTAATCATTTCGCTGAATTAGATCCCTAGGTCCATTTTCACCTTGCAATTTTATAATTGCAAGAGAGCCAATACCTGGACCAAGAATTTTTTTTGAGCCACATAATCAGTGAAGTCAATGCTATGCTAGCACGTTTAATCTTTCTGTTGCATTAGTGGCTCAATCAAAATGCCAACTGTTTAACTTATTTTCAAAGATTGCATAAAAGTATTTGAAGGAGTAACTCTGGAAAGCTTATTTTCTAAATTGTCACAAACACAAACAAAGCTCATGCTGACAAAAGTTAGCCTTGCTCTGCACCATTTGTTGCATAAAGCGTTAGCTATAAAAATTGACTCCATGTCAATTCAGACTCTTCAAAAGGTTCAAAGAATTCTTTGCTTTATTTTAAATTATGACAGTTGAAGAGAAATGGATGTTCCACCAAGAATGAGTCATAAAGTTCAGCATGGCCTAATATGAATTAAGTCAAATTCCAATAAATCTTTGTATTTCTTCGTCAAAAGTACAAGGTCACAAAACACGAAAGGAAGTTTGGGTAATTCTGAGTTTATGTAAGAATACGCAATTACAGCTCCTTCAGAAAGCAAATTACCTCCATAGCCCTAATGGTATAGCACCACTGTCAGTTCTCATTCCAAACGTCTTCTTTGGTGGGGTGTGACTCCTGTCCATGCATCAGCCAAACCTCACACGTACACCCTATCTCAACATCCTCCCCTTACATACCTCCAAGTAAACCCATTAGGCAGCCTTGTTCTACCTCAGTTCGGCATTGGACAGGATTGGCCGCATTCCCATCTGCTTGGCCTACTTTAATTCTTTGAGCGACAATCGTTTTTATTTAGTGTAAGCGTGGGGTTTCTATCTGCTTGATCTCGCTGTGATGTCAGGCTGGTAGGCCCGGGCGAGTGGTAGTAGTGTGGGCATATGGGATGGGACAAGATTGGGAGTTTAGCACAAGGAGGCAAAACTTTTGTGGTAAGGGGACAGGGAGGGAGCAGAGCAGAAAATCTGACTGGCATAAGGAGTGGCACCATCACCTTGCTCCAAATTTCACTAATCAGGATCCTGGGATGGTTAAACCTGATACAATACACATTTAGCTTCTCCTGAAAGTTGATCACCCAGAGCTATAGCTGAATGAAGTGTCCTCAGCCACCCATAAAGCCATGGCTGGGTGGGGAGAGGCAGGCCAGTAGTAGGCATGCCACAAATGATATCATACATGAGTTAAACAGTCCATTCCCCTGCCCATGGGAGGCCCTTACATATCTGCCCATTTCCTGGAAAACGATTATCAAAATACCCAAGGCCTTTTATTGAACTTACCAGAAGTTGATTTAACTGCTAGAAGAGTACTATCATATCCAGCCCCCATCCCCGAAACATTTTAAAACTCAATAGTGCACAGAGAGGTTTTGAGTTGTCCCCTCAGGAGGTGAATTCCGATTGGCATTATGCATTATAAATGAGCTTGGCTGCTCAATCAGTGTTTCAGTCTTTTGTTTTCAAAGCAAAGTTTGCCACATAAAACTTCAAATTTAATCAATGATTCAAACATGTTTGATGTTTGAACATGTTTTGGTCTTGTGGAAATAATTTGTTTCAATCTTTTTACTTAGGACATGAAGTAATGGGCAGACTTTAATAAGAGCAGATTAACATAGTAGAAATAGAGGGAGGTCACTGAAACCGTCAAGCCTAGTCTGCCATTCAATAAGATCAAGGCTGATCTGATTTCTGCACACATTCACTCATTTCTCAATAAGCTTTCATCTGCTGCTTATAAGGAATCTACATATTCCTCAAAAATACTCAAAGGCTCCGTATCTCCGCCTTTTGAGAAACAGATGTTCAAATAGTAACAATCTCTAAGAAAAAAAGCCTCTAATTATCTGTGTCTTAACTGGCAGACTCTTTATTTGGAGACATTGATTCCTAGTTCTAGATCCACTTTACAACCACCCCATCGAGACTTCACAGGAACTTAAATGTTTCAGTCAAGTTAACTCTTCTCTTCTCTTCTGATCTCCAGCAGATGCAAGCCTGGTCTGTCCAACCTTTCCCCATAAGGCAACCCACCCAATCTCTAAACCTTGTCTGAGCCACCTCTCCCACATTAGCATCCTTCCTTGAAGAAGTAGATCAGCACTGCATATACTACTTCAGATATGATCTCATAAATGCTCTGAATAAGAATAACCTTAGCACTTCTGAATTCAATTCCCCTCACAATCTATGATTGCTTTTTACTAGCTTTTCTAATTACTTGCTATACCTGCATACTAACTTTTACAATTCATGCATGAGGACACATAGCTCTCTCTTCACCTCAGAGACATGCAATCCCTCACAATTTAGATAGCATGCTTGTTTTTAATCCTTAGTGCATTCATGGGTAATCTCACATTTTTCCACATTATATTACATTTGCCAGATCTTTGCCCATTCATTTAACCTATTTGTATCCCTTTAAAACTTCCTCATACCTTCCTCATAACTGATGTTCCTACTCACCTTTGTGTCATCAAATTTAACAACCAGACCTTTGGGCTTTTCATCTACACAATTTATAAAAGACTAAGGAGCAGGAGTGATGCCCGGTGCATACTACGTGTACCATCATGAAGATGATCATTTATGATCGTAGTCTGTTGTTGTCAGCTAGCCAATCTTCTCCTCTTAGTTTTGATTTTCCTCAATGATCTTTAATATGTTATCTTATCAAACACCTTCTGGAAACCCAAGGGTCCATGATTGGGATCCAATGTCACTTTGTCTTTTCCAAACAGATATCATTGAAAGCATTCACGAACTAAGACAGTCACTGAGCATCCTTTTTCTATCCGAGCGTGGCACTGCACAATTTGCTTGAACATCCTGAATACAAATATAACTGATGGTTGTGAGGCACAAAGGTTGCTCCAAGTCTTGTCTCACTCGCTGATGCCAGTGCAAGGTGACTTCATCATTGGATTTGTTTCATGTCAGTACCAGCATTGTCATTATGATTTAATAACATAAGATGATAACTCATGGGAGCAAGAATAAGCCATTTGGCTCATCGACTCTGCTCTGCCATTCAATGAGATCTTGGCTGATCTGGTCGTCCTCAATTCCACTTCCCTATCCTTTTCCACAACAGTTGATCCTCCTACTGATTAAAAATGAATTTACCTCTGTCTTAAACATGCACAATGACCCAGCCTCTACAGCCATTAGAGAAAAAGGATGGATTCACTCCTCTCTGAGAGAAGAAATCCCTCCTAATCACTATCCTAACTTGAGAATTCCTTACTCTCAGATTATTTGCTCTGACGTTAGACAGTCCCATGAGGGACAGCAACCTCTCCACCCTATGAAACTGCTAAAAATCACCTTGTAGTTATTTGATTCTAATGAAAGCTACTTCTTATTCTGTGACCCAAACTGCTGCACACCCTTCACAGTAAGCTCACATTGAAGTTCACACTCTAATGACAAATTAAACAAGAACTTTGCTAAATAGTTCACAATTCATTGCAACATTTTCACTTCTGCCCATTGCTTCATCTCTGATACAGATTTCAGCTTGTCAGGATCTATACATATCCATGACATATGTACTTGACCTCACACATCTTTAATTCTATCTTTTTCTTGTTCACATTGGGTTCATCTGGTAAACTCATTAGATTTTGGTTCTGAGATAACAAAGTGTGAGGCTGGATGAACACAGCAGGCCAAGCAGCATCTCAGGAGCACAAAAGCTGATATTTCGGGCCTAGACCCTTCATCAGAAAAGAGGAATGGGGAGAGGAATCTGAAATAAATAGGGAGGGAGGGGGAGGCAGACTGAAGATAGATAGATGAGAAGATAGGTGCAGAGGAGAGTATGGGTGGGGAGGTAGGGAGGGGATAGGTCAGTCCGGGGAGGACGGACAGGTCAAGGGGGCGGTATGAGGTTAGTTGGTAGGAAATGGAGGTGCAGCCTGAGGTGGGAGGAGGGGATAGGTGAGAGAAAGAACAGGTTAGGGAGGTGGGGACAAGCTGGGCTGGTTTTGGGATGCAGTGGGGGGAGGGGAGATTTTGAAGCTGTCGAAATCCACATTGACACCATTGGGCTGCAGGGTTCCCAAGTGGAATATGAGTTGCTGTTCCTGCAACCTACGGGTGGCATCATATGGCACTGCAGGAGGCCCAGGATGGGAGGGGGAGTTGAAATGGTTCGCGACTGGGACGTACAGTTGTCTACTGCGAACCGAGCGGAGGTGTCTGTAAAGTGGTCCCCAAGCCTCCAATTGGTTTCCCCAATGTAGAGGAAGCCACACCGTGTACAGCAGATGCAGTATACTACATCTGACACTTCACATTCACTTGATGCTTCACTTCTGCTGTCATCCTTCTATCAGCCACAAATCATTTATGATCTTTAAAACTGATTATTCCAATCTCATACACTGTTAAGTGATTAATCAGATTCATCGGATGATGTCTTATCAAAAGTCATCTTTACTGATTACACACAAAAACAAAACTCGCTAGAGAAACTCGGCCTCTGTGGTGAGAAAAAGGAGTTAAAGTGTTGAATCTAGTGACACTTCTTTAGCTATCTTTGAGGTTTATGCAAAGTAATTCAGCTTCTTACATTTAGTTCTTTGCTTTCCCCATGCTTCCCATCCTGCTTTAATGTGATATCTTTCACAGCATTTACATTCTGTGCCCTGACATGATGTTTCAGTTTTTTTTTATATATGTTTCTTCATTTTATACAATATTTTGTTCTTGTTTAGATCAGAATGTCACTTAGCAAAAATCAAAGCCTCATTTGTTCAACTGTTAATATGCTCTAGCTGATGATTGACAATCCCAGAACTTCTGCACACATCAGTAGCTTCCTCAAAAACAAGTTTCTCCGCTCTCAGCAGACAGGTTCTCATAGCAGGATCTCTAATTCCTCAGACAATGCTGGCTGTAGTGAGATGATTTTAAGTTGCCCAAACTCTGAGAAGTTGAGGCCTGAGGGATAATCTTTTCATACAGAGGGTGGCGCTTGGATAAACTGAGCTGCTAAATGAAGAGGTGGAGGCAGGTACAATTACACCATTTAAGTGGTGCCTTGATGGGTACGAATAGGAAGGGTTTAGAGGGATATGGGATGAATGCTGGCAAATGCAACTAGATCAGATTGGGATGTCTAGTCAGTGCAGATGAGTTGGACAAAAGGGTCTGTTTCAGTGCTGGTATTAACAATATGGCCCAGGAGAAGAGGGATGGCTGGTATTAGCTTCATTGACTTGAAAACCAGGGCAAAATATCTGCCTTTTTAGAATGGTCTACTAGGTTTGGTGTTCTAGGAGATAGAAAAATATGTGTAGTGAGTTGGTTCCAGATGGGGCTATCACAGATAGCCCACAACTCTGTATGTGTATCAGCGCAATCATAACTTACTCTCTCCCTCTTGCTCCCTGCCCCCACCTCCACTTTAGCTCTGAAAAATAATATTTCATTTAGTTTCAAATTGTGTCCTCATAACCTGTAAAATCTCTCTAGCCTAGCTTTTTCTGGGTTGCAAAACAGCTTGCCACACTCTTCTTCCAGCACTGAGAACAGGGTTACAAATCTTATATACACAGGTTTTTTTTGTTTTCATTAATTCTCTTACTATTCCATAGTTTTGCTACTCAGAAAATACTCCAAATCAGTGCCAACACCTTCCAGCTCCACAACAGCAGGGAGCCATTTTGATTCACTCAATAATTCAAAGTTGCAGTTTTGTTTGTTTTTATGTTTCACTCATTTCTTTCAGTGCCAGGCAATCTGAACTTTCAGCTACACTGCTGTGTGACAACATGGTTCATGTGAATTAGGCTTACTCCAGTTGCCAACTACACACAAAGGCCAAAGTAGAGGTCATGTGAGCTTGGTAAACCGATGAGTGCATGTCTCCAAACGTGTGTCATAATTCATATTCTGAAGACCATACAACATGGCTACACACACAGCACCTTCTGACCTCCGCACAAGCAATTTGCCAAACAGATTGCCAAACAAATTGCAAGTGCAAGAAGTGATGGGGCTGCTCATTTAATCATGGCATTAACAATATGGCCTTGGAGAAGAGGGATGGCTGATATTAGCTTCACTGACTTGAATATCAGGGCAAAATATCTGCCTGTTTTAGAATGGTCTACTTGGTTTGGTGTTCTAGGAGATAGAAAAATATCTGCAGTGAGATAGTTCCAGATGGGGCTATCACAAATAGCCCGCAATCAGAGCAGGCAAAAATTGAAATCAAGAAAACAACAGTCACATTGTTACATCACTTGTGGTCAAAAGAATTGAAGACATGCTTGTGCCTGACAGCCCGATACATCACTAAATGGCCCTAGCATTCTGGATAGCAGCTCTGAGATATTTCTCCTCTTGCTCATATTCCTCTGTATTATCTTCATCTGAAGAGGTTAGCAGCTCCTTCTTTTGTCGCTCTCAATTAGCCATTCTCCTCTTGGCAATGCCATGTTGTGCAAGGCACAGCAGACAACAACAATCCTATACACGCTTCGTGGCACACATTGTAATGATCCACTTGTCAAAGAATTAAAAGCAATTTTTTAAATAATCCCATGTTTTGCTTTACAATTACCATTATTGGGATGATGTGCTGGTGCCATAAATTACATTCTAGTGGAAGATCTCTCATCACCAAGGATCCAGCTCTGTGTTTGGGCTGAGGTTTCCTTCATATGTAGATGGGTACTCGCAAGGAATTGGGCACAGACTTGCACAATTCATTTCTGCTGGCCACAAGCAACAGTAAGTGAGTGAAAACTCCTCCTGATAATCAGTAGCCATGGATGACTAATTGTAATGTACATGTGCACTTAAGAGAACTGTATGATGGCCCCAAAGCCAACCGTTCATGGAGCCTAGCTTTTAGCTCTGTCGACAATCAAATGAATTAATTGGTACTTCTGAAGCAGTCATTTATCACATCCAATGTGATGGAAAATGACACACGTTCCATTTTGGAGGCCTGAAACAAGCTTTTGGCCGCGGGTTAGAGCTCAAGTTACCTTAAAGGCAATTGACACAACATAGGATTCCCTCCAAAGCCACAGAACCTGCTGAAGAAACCCTCAGCTAGTGCCGAATGATAGCCTTGCCATCAATGTTGCTCTATGGCCAATGCCCTCCACCGGTGAACTCTCACCTCCAGTGAAGTAGGTTGCAAAGAGAATGGATGTGCCAGAGCCTCAAAGTGAATTGTATAAAGAAGTTTATCAAATGTGAGTCTCTGGTAACATTGCTGTCATTCCTAGTGCAGCTGTAAATGACCAATGAGTATACATGACCTTCCCATAGACTGCATCTAAAACTCTTTCCATCCACATAGGCGTCTTCCCACAACAATCTGAGATCCTGCAAGGTGAAAGTTTGCAAGCGACAGCCGATTGTTAACAATAATTGTTTTTTTAGCAATCGTATACATGGACAGTTAAATTGTGACTCTAAAGCAAAAGCACATCCAGCTCCAAAGGAGTTTCCTCCCGTCCGCCTATCAGTACCCTGCTCATTGTCTAATCATTCTGGGGCATCCATTCATCCATCATCCTTCAATTTTCCTAAGCACCCTTCAGAGACCATTGACCTGTTCCCAATGCAGCTAGTCTGCCCTGTTTTAAACAGAAAATCCCTTCTTTGATTGTTGATGCTCCATATAAGTTGAAGTTGCTTCCCTTGGTCACAAAGAGCATACAGTACTGTGACAACCGACTCTGCCCAATAGGTTAGATCCTAAATTTCTTCAAACATTACCTCACCTCCTGCTCCCAAATGTACCTGTGTCTAGCTGTTCTGCTATTTGAAGATCCAAGCACAAGCTTCACTATTTTGCTTGCCCAATATGAACTTGAATAATTTATTGTTGTGTGTATTCAATGTAAAAATACAGTGAAAAGTGTGTACCTTTGCCATACATACATGGCACCATTTACTAAAACTTAGACTAAGAAAAAAAACTTAAGAGATTCCAAGAGATAGTAGGAACTGCCAATGCTGGAGAATCTGAGATAACATGGTGTGAAGCTGGATGAACACAGCAGGCCAACCAGCATCAGGAGAGAAGGAAAGCTTGACATTTTGGGTTGGGACCCTTATTTAAGAGAGTCCAACTTTCCTTTTCACTGCTGCCGTCCCACTCCAGGCTTTCCAGCCCACATTATGCCACTGCCAGTTTACTACTCTGGGCTGCCTCACTGGCCCAGTCTTGGCAGCCTCACCAGCCTGGCCTCATTGCTGCTGCCCACTCTTGATCAAACACTGTCACTCAGGCCCATCACTGCAGGGCACAATCTGCTCATTCAGCTCCCACCACAAGGTTCCCAGTCACGACCCAGCTCCGTCTTGACTCATCATGTAAGTGGTTAAAAGGGGTGGGGGGAGATAGAATTGCTACAGAGGTAGAGAGGAGAAGGGAGAAAGAAAAAGTAAGGACAAAGAAAGGAAGAAAAAGAGAACTTGCCAGAGTGGAGTTCCAAAAGGAGTGACTTACTCTGCCATCATATCTCCACCAGATGAATACTTGAGCACCATACACTCCACTTGTCTGTTACCAGCTACTGTCTCATGCTAACATCCTCTGTACTGCTGGATTCAACAAAAAAAACAGCTTTTGGAAAGCAGGAGGCATGAGTTTCCTGTGCACCCTTGACTGGGGCAACATGGTGACTCAATGGTTAGCAATGCTGCCTCACAACACCAGGGAATCAGGTTCAATTCCACCCTTGAGTGACTGTCTGGTGTTTGCATGTGCCCCCTATGTCGCTTGGGTTTCCTTCGGGTGCTCTACCTTCCTCCCACAGTCCAAAGATGCGCAGGGTAAGTGAGATTGGCCACCCTAAATTGCACATAGTGTCCCAGCATGTTTAGGTTACGTGGATTAGCTATGAGAAAAGGAGGGTGCTGGCAGGGTTTGGGTGGGGTGCTTTTTGGGTGATTGTAGTAGACTCGATAGGCTGAATGGCCTGCTTCCATAATGTAGAGATTCTACGATTAATTGTCAAGGAATGACATAATCCAAATTCATGAATAGACACAGTTTAAAGATGAATGGTAAGCAGGTTCCTGCCTCATGGTAATGTGTCGGATGTATAGGAGCTGTGCTGCCAATATTTCTTTTTCTCACTCTCCCACACTAAGTCTGTGATCTGAGAATTAGTGAATATGTGACACAGCATGACAAGGAACTGCTCAACACACTGACAGTTGTTAACTCAATTGAAATTATTAAATGTTGATTCAAAAATTGCAATTCAAAGTTACTTATAATGCACAATATTCAGCACTATTCACAACTCCTCAGATACTAAAGCAGTCCATGCCCAGTGGCAAGTAACATTCCATGTCACACAAATGCCACGTAATGACCATTTTCAACAAACCCCCAAACAATATTATTTGTCATTTAAACAAAAGATTTTGATGAGAATTTAGGTGGCATGGTTAGTAGGTTTAGGAATGACATCAAAATTGGTGGCATAGTCATCAGTCAAGAACGTTATCTAAGATTACAAAAGGATCTGGATCAATTGAGCCAATGGGCTGAGGAGGAGCTGATGGAGTTCAATTTGGATAAATGTGATGTATTGCATTTTGGTAAAACAAACTAGGGCAGGACTTATACAGTTTATGGAAGGGCTCTGGGTAGTGTTGTCAAACAGAGTGAACTAGGGGTTCAGGTACATAATTCTTTGAAAGTTACATCACAGGGAGATGGGGTGTTGAGAAGGCATTTTGCAAGCTTGCCTTCATTGACTGTTGGTTATCGGAGTTGGAATTCAATTTGATGTTGTACAAAACTTTGGTGAGGCTACTTTTTGAGTACTCTGTATAGTTCTGGTTGTCCTGCTGTAGGAAGGATATCATTAATTTGAAGTGGCTTCAGAAAAGATTTGCATATATCCAGGACTAGAGGATTTCAGTTATAAGGATAGGCTGGATAGACTGGGACTTTGTTCACTGGAGTGTAGGAGGTAGAGGGATGACTTTATAGAGTTTATAAAATCATGAAGGACACAGATAAGGTGAATAGCAATGGTCTTTTCCCAGGGGTGAGTCAAAACCAGGGGGCATATTTTTAAAGTGAGAGGAGAAAGATTTAAAAGGGACCGAAGGGGCAATTTTTTTCACACAAAGGTTAGTTCATTTGCAGAATGAACTGCCAGAGGAAGTGATTGATGCAGATATGGTTACAACATTTAAAAGACACTTAGATAAGTACATGAATGGGAAAGGTTTAGAGGGATGGGCCAAATACAAGCAAATGGGACCAATTTAGTTTGGGAAATTTGGTCAGCATGGACAAGTCGGATCATGACTCTACAATAGCTAATGGAGGAAGATTCACGCTGGAACAGGTAAGGTTACTTCTGAGATAATGGTAACTGCAGATGCTGGAGAATCCAAGATAACAAAGTGTGGAGCTGGATGAACACAGCAGGCCAAGCAACATCTCAAGAGCAGTCCTGAGATGCTGCTTGGCCTGCTGTGTTCATCCAGCTCCACACTTGGTTATCAAGGTTACTTCTGAGTTTGGAGTTATGACTGATCTGAGGGCTGAGCAATGAGCTTCACTTCTCCCCTAGCTGAACCCATTGACTTCATCCTGTCACCAATTCACTAAAAACTGAATGTGTTCCATTCTCGCTCTCAGGAAATACTGCTAAAAAGAAACTGTTACGTTCTAATTGGTATATTGCTTATCTGCTATCTGTTACAGCTCCAGTTTTATTCATTTAATTATAATTTTGTGTAACATTTAATCACTGCTGCTAATTGGAAAAATACCTCTGAAACTGTATACAAAATCTCCAAGCATTGCCATGTACAGATAAGCATAATAAGCAGCAAAAACCTAAAAACACTAAAAAGAAACCCTGGATTCTGAAATTCTGGAAAGAAGAAGTCAAGGAAGGTTGTTTACAGCTTATAGAGAAAGAGGAGGTTAAGGGGCTGAGAATATCTGCATTGGGGTAGCTTCCCGATCCATTCCTGCCATGGAGTAAGTTTCTCAGGGCAGGCAAGAATGCAGTTCATCTGCCCGCATCGTAGAAGTAGGCACCTAAACTAAATATGAAGGCCGCATTTCGGTATCGCAGCTTCACCAGCATTTTGTCAGTGGAGCACTCTGTAAGCCTGTTCCGTGAGGACAGATCCCTTGCACTGAGCTGGGAAGCCATCAGAGAAGAATGCTGCATCCTCCGAAGAATGGATGGTCAGTATCAAGTCAGCACAAAAGGCCACTCTGTCTACTGAGCCTCTCAGCAGATTCGAGGTGCTGTTTACAAACCCTGCCAGAGTATTGAAAGAGGAGGGTACATAAAATAGAATGGGTGCTGAGCCCAACATCTTCCTGTACACCATGAGATTTCTGCCGTATTATTGGTATGATATCAGCCAACGGCATCCACCTTAGGCTTGTCGATATGTTGAAGTTGCCAGTTAATGGCCCCCTAAGTGCCTATTTTCACCTCCATCACAATCCAAAGATGGACAATGGGGATAAACTCAGAAGGGAAGTCGCCAGATCACCAATTTCCTGACTTAGATTGAAGGCAGGAAGAATTCAGGCACTTTTCTAGTGATTGTAATGCAGTCAACCTGGTGAACCACATAACATATGACTTCACTGATTGGTGCTATTAAGCTGACACAATCAGGGAGCTCTGGCTGACAGATAAGATTGCCAGAGGTTCAGTTTACTCTGAGGAAGCCAGACCAGGATCAAATGTTATGCATGTATAAAAAATTTTCTTTGATCACAGAATCCCTACAGTGTGGAAGCAGGCCATTTGGCTCATTGAGACTATACTGACCTCCTACGCTACTCCTATAACCCTGCATTTCCAATGGCTAATCCAGTAGCCTGCACATCCCTGGGCACTACAGGCAATTTGGCATTGCCAATCCACCTACCCTGCACATCTTTGGACTGTAGGAGGCAACCAGTAGCACCCAGAGGAAGCCCATACAGACACGGGGAGAATGTGCAAACTCCACACAGACAGTCACCCAAGAGTGGAATCAAACCCGGGTCACTGGTGCTGTGAGGTCACAGTGCTGACCACGGAGCCTCTGAGCTCTGCCCAATGGACACATATCCCTCCAAAACAGTAAACCCACTTTGTGTCTCTTGACACACCTACCTTTCTGCACCCCTCACCAGCATCTCCCTTCCCTCCCGAACAATAAAGTCCTACTTACCTTTCAGTCTGCTATCCCTGATCTTCTCCGTTATGCAGTTGTCATTTGTTAATTCTGGCACCACTGGGATTACTCTTCTTCCAGCCAATCAGACCACAGTGTAATCACTATTGGGACAACCTTTTCTAAAACTGTTGAGCTGCTGACTGAACTTTCTGCCGAGACTTATGAGTAACATGCAGTTTGTGCTCCATCCCTACCCCACACCTCCCACAATGAATTGAAATCTAAGGCCTCCTTCAATTTGAGACTTTCTTGAGAATCCTTATCTATTGCAGTAGTTAGAGATAATGGAAACTGCAGATGCTGGAGAATTCAAGATTACAAAGTGTGAAGCTGGATGAACACAGCAGGCCAAGCAGCATCTCAGGAGCACAAAAGCTGACGTTTCGGGCCTAGATCCTTCATCAGAGAGGGGGGTGGGGAGAGGGTTCCGAAATAAATAGGGAGAGAGGGGAAGGCGGACTGAAGATGGAGAGAAAAGAAGATAGGTGGAGAGGAGAGTATGGGTGGGGAGGTAGGGAGGGGATAGGTCAGTCCAGGGAGGACGGTCAGGTCAAGGAGGCGGGATGAGGTGGTAGGTAGGAAATGGAGGTGCAGCTTGAGGTGGGAGGAGGAGATAGGTGAGAGAAAGAACAGGTTAGGGAAACAGGGACTAGCTGGGCTGATTTTGGGATGCAGTGGGGGGAGGGGACGAGCTGCGCTGGTTTTGGGATGTAGTGGGGGAAGGGGAGATTTTAAAGCTTGTGAAGTCCACATTGATACCATTGGGCTGCAGGGTTCCCAAGCGGAATATGAGTTGCTGCTCCTGCAACCTTCGGGTGGCATCATTGTGGCACTGCAGGAGGCCCATGATGGACATGTCGTCTGAGGAATGGGAGGGGGAGTTGAAATGGTTCGCGACTGGGAGGTGCAGTTGTTTATTGCAAACCGAGTGGAGGTGTTTTGCAAAGGGGTCGCCAAGCCTCTGCTTGGTTTCCCCAATGTAGAGGAAGCCACACTGGGTACAGTGGATACAGCATACCACATTGGCAGATTTGCAGGTGAACATCTGCTTAATATGCAAAGCCATATTGGGGCCTGCGATGGGGGTGAGGGAAGAGGTGTGGGGGCAAGTGTAGCACTTCCTGCAGATGCAGGGGAAGGTGCCGGGTGTGGTGGGGTTGGACGGGAGTGTGGAGCGGACAAGGGAGTGATGGAGAGAGTGGTCTCTCTGGAAGGCAGATAAGGGTGGGGATGGAAATACATCTTGGGTGGCCAAATCTTCACCATCCCCCAAGAACTCACACTGACTGAGGACGAACGGTCAGTCCTAAGCAAGGGGCTCACCTTTGTCCCCCTCCACCCACACATCAACGAATACCAGTCACGTTTGGACATTAAGCAGCTTTTCCGCCACCTTCACCTCCATGCTTACTTCTTTAACCGGGAGCCTAACCCTCCCTCCACTGACCCCTTCACCCGCCTCCAACACAAGTCCTCCTCCTGGACACCACCCCCAGGCCTCCTACCCTCCCTCGACCTCTTCATCTCCAACTGCCATCGAGACATCAACCGTCTCAACTTCTCCACCCCTGTCACCCACTCCAACCTCTCCGCCACAGAACGTGCAGCCCTCCACTCCCTCTGCTCCAACCCCAACTTCACCATCAAACCCGCTGACAAGGGTGGCGCAGTGGTAGTATGGCGCACTGACCTCGACATCGCCGAGGCCAGACGCCAACTCTCCGACACCTCCTCCTACCGCCCATTGATCATGACCCCACCCCCAAGCACCATACCGTCATTTCCAATACCATCCATGACCTCATCACCTCAGGGGACCTCCCACCCACAGCCTCCAACCTCATTGTTCCCCAACCCCACACGGCCCGTTTCTATCTCCTTCCCAAAATCCACAAACATGCCTGCCCTGGTCGACCCATTGTCTCAGCTTGTTCCTGCCCCACCGAACTCATCTCCACCTTTCTGGACTCCATTTTCTCCCCTTTGGTCCAGGAACTCCCCACCTATGTCCGTGACACCACCCACGCAGTCTACCTCCTCCAGAACTTCCAATTCCCTGGCCCCCAACACCTCATTTTCAACATGGGCGTCCAGTCCCTGTACACCTGTATTCCTCATGCAGATGGCCTCAAGGCCCTCTGCTTCTTCCTGTCCCGCAGGCCTGACCACTCACCCTCCACCGACACCCTCATCTCCCTAGCCGAACTCGTCGTCACCCTTAACAACTTCTCTTTTGCTTCCTTCCACTTCCTACAGACAAAGGGGATGGCCATGGGTACCCACATGGGCCCAAGCTATGCCTGCCTCTTTGTAGGTTGCGTGGAACAGTCCCTCTTCCACACCTACACAGGCCCCAAACCCCACCTCTTCCTCCGTTATATTGATGACTGTATCAGCGCCGACTCTTGCTCCCAAGAGGAGCTCGAACAGTTCATTCTCTTCACCGACACCTTCCAACCCCAACCTCAAGTTCACCTGGGCCATCTTCAACATATCCCTCACCTTCCTGGACCTCTCAGTCTCCATCTCAGGTAACCAGCTAGACAGTGATGTCCATTTCAAGCCCACTGACTCCCACAGCTACCTAGAATACACCTCCTCCATCATCCTCCTGCAAAAATTCCATCCCCTAAATTCCCAATTCCTCCGCCTCCACCGCATCTGCTCCCAGGATGAGGCATTCCACTCCCACACATCCCAGATGTCCACGTTCTTCAAGGACCACAACTCCCCCCCGCAGTGGTTGAGAACGCCCTTGACCGGGTCTCCCACGTTTGCTGCAACACATCCCTCACACCCCGCCCCCGCCACAACCACCCCAAGAGGATCCCCCTCATTCTCACATACCACCCCACCAACCTCCGAATACAACGCATCATTCTCCGACACTTCTGCCATCTACAATCCAACCCCACCACCCAAGACACTTTTCCATCCCCACCCTTGTGTGCCTTCCGGAGAGACCACTCTCCCCATCACTCCCTTGTCCGCTCCACACTCCCCTCCAACCCCACCACACCCGGCACTTTCCCCTGCAACCGCAGGAAATGCTACACTTGCCCCCACACCTCCTCCCTCACCCCCATCCCAGGCCCCAAGATGACTTTCCACATCAGGCAGATGTTCACCTGCACATCTGCCAATGTGGTACACTGCATCCACTGTACCCGGTGTGGCTTCCTCTACATTGGGGAAACCAAGCAGAGGCTTGGGGACCACTTTGCAGAACACCTCCACTCGGTTTGCTATAAACAGCTGCACCTCCCAGTCGCCAACCATTTCAGCTCCCCCTCCCATTCCTTAGACGCCATGTCCATCATGGGCTTCCTGTAGTGCCACAATGATGCCACCTGAAGGTTGCAGGAACAGCAACTCATATTCCGCTTGGGAACCCTGCAGCCCAATGGTATCAAATGTGGACTTCACCAGCTTCAAAATCTCCCCTCCCCCCACTGCATCCCAAAACCAGCCCAGCTTGTCCTGGACCACCAAACCTGTTCTTCCTCTCACCTAACACCTCCTCCCACCTCAAGCCGCACCTCCATTTCCTACCTACTAACCTCATCCCGTCTCCTTGACCTGACCGTCCTCCCTGGACTGACCTATCCCCTCCCTACCTCCCCACTCATACCCTCCTCTCTACCTATCTTCCTTTCTCTCCATCTTCAGTCCGCCTCCCCCTCTCTCTCTATTTATTTCAGAACCCTCTCCCATCCCCCTCTCTGATGAAGGGTCTAGGCCCGAAATGTCAGTTTTGTGCTCCTGAGATGCTGCTTGGCCTGCTGTGTTCATCCAGCTTCACACTTTGTTGCCTATTGCAGTAGCTACCCTTTTTCTCGTGAGGGGTTACGGAGGGGCTGACAGCATCCAGAAGTCCGCAGTTATCTTTAATAAGCTGGCCAGCTCACAGCCAGTCAATTTGGAGGCTACCTGAAGAAAAGTAACTCCCAAAATCTGGGTTCGGGAAATTACAGGATCAGAGCGACTCCTCAGTTAGCCCCTTTGTCAGGGTCATGCTGAAGCCAGCAGGAAATCCTTGCCTGAAGCTCAGGACAGGAGCACTGTAAAGCTGAATTGTTAATCTTTTTTCTTTACAGACATTTAGGCACATATGCCTTTCAGGCTTTTTTTTTAGTTATTGATGCAAGAGGCGTCAATGATTACTTTGGTTAGGATAATTACTGTATTTTGAAAAAACTGCATTGTTATGTATTTTAATTAGCTTGCCTCCACTCTGGTATAAAATGAATATTCAACATAACTACTGTGGGTTTCCAACATTCTATGAACGCAGGAGCATGCATTTACAATGGAAATCTGCACACAATAATTTTGTTCTTGTTATGCCAGAGTCAGAAAATAAGAATTTTACAATGATTTATATCCAAGATCTCTGTCAACTGGCCAACTTGCTTTCATTGCGGTATCCAATATTTAGGATTTAACTTGTATTTTCACAGCGCACAAATGAACTAGCAAAAACACTGTATTTTGATTCATGTTTTAATCTCTTTAGCATAGTCAGGATCACATATGGTTAGGGAACTCTCTACCACTAACAGACTATTTTATGCAGCCATCTGATGCTTTATTGCTTCTGATCAATACTAGGCTGATGTGTGGATGGAATCTCAAACAAAATTAAGAACAAACCACTACACACTGCAGTGGCTAAACAAAGTCTGCTTTTTGATGTTTAATAATTTTTTGACATGTCAATGTCTAATAAATTGTACTTATCAAAATTTCACTTTCAAAGCAAATTACATCACCTACAACAATTAAATTTTAGATGCTGTGCTGGAGTGGAGCATGTCAATTTTCTAACCAAAAAAGATGTAAGATTAATTGAAGCTCTTAACCTCCAGTGACCAAAAGTAAAACAGAAATCCCATCCTTTACAGTAGGAACCATGCCAAGTTATTGAAACATTGTTTATTATGAATAAAACTGAAACATTTGAATTCACTGCAGGCCCAGTCACTAGAAGGAAACAAAACACTTCAGTGATCATAGTCCTAAATGTTCAACAAACTCAATAATCCTTGGAGATGCCACATTATTTTCACTGTATGATAAACTCCCTTAATATGATCAAGTCATAGCAGGATCATATTTGCTTGTTATAAAACCTAAGGGGGTTTCATACAGTAGCTGTTTTATTATCAAAGGAAGGATTGTAAAACAGCTAAACTGTAGCCCAATACCCTGTTAATAATGTATACCTTCTTTATAAGGACCTGAAAAACACCGTGAATCCTAAATAAATCAATTTGTGATATCTTCCAGTATCAACAACATTTTATAAATCTGATCATTAAAAAGCAAGGAAATGTATTTTCCAGATGCAGGTGCTAGAATTCTGGCCTCTCAACTAATTAGCTTTCTCGCCAACTAGTTTCAGATTTTTCACATCAAGACAATCCTCACAGCCTCTGCTATGGGTGAAATAAAGCCATCTTTAAGAAATGTACAGCATTAGTCTACCTCTCTCTACTTATTCTCACATAAAGTGCTTAGAATGGAGGACACTGCTTGAGGATCCATAACAACTCAAATTTTAATACTGAGGCACAGTGCTTCATTTCTACATTAAACCAAAAGTCTCATCTCATGGTTTTACTCGTGATAATGGGAGCTACAAAGGCTGGAGAATCCGAGATAATAAAGTGTGTAGCTGGATGAACACAGCAGGCCAAGCAGCATCTCAGGAGCACAAAAGCTGACGTTTCGGGCCTAAACCCTCAGAGAGCCTCTCTCTGATGAAGGGTCTAGGCCTGAAACGTCAGCTTTTGTGCTCCTGAGATGCTGCTTGGCCTGCTGTGTTCATCCAGCTTCACGCTTTGTTACCCTGGTTTTACTTAACCTTCAGCTGTGCATATCCCAGATAAAATCACCTTGTAAACTGAAATAATTTTTTTATCCCTTTCAGTAGTAGTAAGTGTTGGGAGAAATTATACTTGTTTCTAACTTTAGATGGCAATGGAATGAATTGATACATCTTGGCCTCAAAGGCAATAGACAGAATCTAAAGCTAAGGCCAGTTTTACATCAACATGCTGTAACACAACTACTCTTTAAGCCTTAACTTAAATTCAAAACATTCCTTTTGAAGTCGTTTGATATTTCAATTATGAGTGAGGCCTGAACGAACACTATCAGATTATTTGATAACAAAGTGTGAAGCTGGATGAACACAGCAGGCCCAGCAGCATCTCAGGAGCACAAAAGCTGACGTTTCGGGCCTAGACCCTTCATCAGAGAGGGGGATGGGGTGAGGGTTCTGGAATAAATAGGGAGAGAGGGGGAGGTGGACCGAAGATGGAGAGAAAAGAAGATAGGTGGAGAGGAGAGTATAGGTGGGGAGGTAGGGAGGGGATAGGTCAGTCCAGGGAAGACGGACAGTTCAAGGAGGTGGGATGAGGCTAGTAGGTAGCTGGGGGTGCGGCTTGGGGTGGGAGGAAGGGATGGGTGAGAGGAAGAACCGGTTAGGGAGGCAGAGACAGGTTGGACTGGTTTTGGGATGCAGTGGGTGGGGGGGAAGAGCTGGGCTGGTTGTGTGGTGCAGTGGGGGGAGGGGACGAACTAGGCTGGTTTAGGGATGCAGTAGGGGAAGGGGAGATATTGAAACTGGTGAAGTCCACATTGATACCATATGGCTGCAGGGTTCCCAGGCGGAATATGAGTTGCTGTTCCTGCAACCTTCGGGTGGCATCATTGTGGCAGTGCAGGAGGCCCATGATGGACATGTCATCTAGAAAATGGGAGGGGGAGTGGAAATGGTTTGCAACTGGGAGGTGCAGTTGTTTGTTGCGAACTGAGCGGAGGTGTTCTGCAAAGCGGTCCCCAAGCCTCCGCTTGGTTTCCCCAATGTAGAGGAAGCCGCACCGGGTACAGTGGATGCAGTATACCACATTGGCAGATGTGCAGGTGAACCTCTGCTTAATGTGGAATGTCATCTTGGGGCCTGGGATAGGGGTGAGGGAGGAGGTGTGGGGACAAGTGTAGCATTTCCTGCGGTTGCAGGGGAAGGTGCCGGGTGTGGTGGGGTTGGAGGGCAGTGTGGAGCGAACAAGGGAGTCACGGAGAGAGTGGTCTCTCCGGAAAGCAGACAGGGGAGGGGATGGAAAAATGTCTTGAGTGGTGGGGTCGGATTTCCCCCCCACCCACTGCATCCCAAAACCAGTCCAACCTGTCTCTGCCTCCCTAACCGGCTCTTCCTCTCACCCATCCCTTCCTCCCACCCCAAGCCGCACCCCCAGCTACCTACTAACCTTATCCCACCTCCTTGACCTGTCCGTCTTCCCTGGACTGACCTATCCCCTCCCTACCTCCCCACCTATACTCTCTCCACCTATCTTCTTTACTCTCCATCTTCGGTCCGCCTCCCCCTCTCTCCCTATTTATTCCAGTTCCCTCTCCCCATCCCCCTCTCTGATGAAGGGTCTAGGCCCGAAACGTCAGCTTTTGTGCTCCTGAGATGCTGCTTGGCCTGCTGTGTTCATCCAGCCTCACATTTTATTATCTTGGAATTCTCCAGCATCTGCAGTTCCCATTATCTCTGATACTATCAGATTGTTTGTTCAGTTTTCTGCATAGAATTTCATTTGTAACTGAGATCTGTTATTGTGTGTTTCACTTACAATATTGTCAAAATAAAAAGTCACAGACCGATTATGGCAGAAGCATTCAAATAATATTTAGCCTTGCCAATAGCTTTGCTGATGCACCCCAAAGTTTCATTTTGTTAGTTTTGCACTGCTCTCTGGGTGACCTGAGTACACACACGGGACAACTAACTTGTGACTGTGACATCTTTGCATGTCCTCATCACTCTCATTAACACTATACAGTCCCAGTTGCTTGATCAAGAAAGGGGAGGCGATGGCCTAGTGGTATTATCGCTGGATTGTTCTTCCAGAAAACAGTCTCGGGACCTGAGTTTGAATCCCACCACTGTAGAAGGTGGAATTTGAATTCAATGAATATCTGGAATTAAGTATCTAATGACGACTGTGAAGCCATTGTTGGGGAAAAATACATCTGGTTCACTAGTGTCCTTTAGGAAAGGTGAATTGCCCTGCTTACCTGGTCTGGCTTAAGTGTGACTCCAGACTCACAGCAACGTGGTCAACTCATAACTGCCCTCTGGGCAATTAAGGATGGGCAATAAATGCTGCCAGCAATGCACTCATTCCACTAATGAATTTAAAATAAAAGAAAATGCATGAGCTTTTGAGGTATCAGATGTCTCGTTTGTTCAGCTTAGTTGAATTGGTTTGCAAAATATCTATTCTAATTTCAACTATTATGATGGAAATCACGATTTTCTTTACATGTTAGTCTGATTGGCCAGTCATAGATTGTGCAATTTTTTCCATGCTGAAGCAAAAATAAATGTGTATTCCAAGTGGCGGACTCGATATTATGGGCTAGGATGCTTTTCACTTTGATCTAGTGTGATATATTCCTAAAATTCCCCTACTGATTTGTGCAAATAACTTTAATTCAGTATGATCTATTTTCTGAATCAAGATCTCTTGCTACCATTAATAATTGACTGACAATCTGATGAGAAATATTAAGCTCAGTTCAAAGGACACAGTAATGTCCCCAGTGAGTAAACTGTAAAAGCAGTGATTTTCCAAAGCACTACTTGTTTTTGGTGATAGCAATGCATTAAGATTACTAAAGAGAGAAGCAATTCCATGTAAACAGCCGGTGCAAGCTATTTCACAGGTATTGACGTCTTCAGTCGTCAGCTAGTAGGGCAGCGCAATTGTTTAGTGGTTAGGGTTGCTGTGTCACAGTGCCAGGTACCCAGGTTTGATTCCAATGCGATTGTCTGTATGGAGTTTGCATGGTCTCCCCGTGACGGTGTGGGTTTCCTCCCACAGTCCAAAGATGTGCAGGGTAGGTGGGTTGATAATGCTAAATTGTCCATAGCGTCCAGGGTGTCATTGGTTAGACTGATACCTGGCAGAAAGGTTGATTGTGGTTGTTGGAGGTCAATCACATGAGCCGCAGAAGGTCTTTAGGGAAGGCAGTTGGTAATGTCACTGGATGAGTAGTGCAGAAATTGCAGTGAAGTTTGATTTCAACAACAGTTGCAACTATTATCTAGCTTAATGTCAATCAGTTAACCACAGTTGATTGCTGTAAATATTCATCTACTCTTTGGATGTATTTTATGGAAGAAGATTTGCAGTCCTGCCAGGTCTCATCCAAATGTGACTCCAGACAGCAGTGTGATTGACAGTGCCAGGGACCCGGGAACTGCCCTGTGAAATGGCTTGGAAACTCAGTTACATCAAACTGCAATGGAGTCTGAGCAGAGGAATGAAACTCGACAGACCATCTAGCATTGGTCTTGGCACTGGAAACAATAATGTCAACACAGTCCTGATGACTCAGCAAGGTACCCCTTGCTGACATCTGTGCACTTGTACCAAAATTGGTTGAACTGACTTGGAGTCTGGTCCAGAAACAGCCTGACATGATTATACTCATGGATTCATAGTTTATTGTCAATGCCCCAGATACTATCATCACCAACCCTTAGTATGTCCTGTCTCACTGGCAGGTCAGGCCCATCAGAGGTGGCAGCACTGGTATACGTGAACAAGGTGTAGAGTTGGATCAACACAGCAGAAGGGCCCAGACCAAAACATCAGCTTTCTTGCTCCTCTGATGCTGCCTGGCCTGCTGTGTTCATCCAGCTCTACGCCTTGTTACCTCAGTCTCCAGTATCAGCAGTTCCTACTATCTCTGAGCACTGGTGGGATGGTTGGGAAAATTTTGCATTGGGATTTCCCAACATTAACTTCAGACTCCATGAAAGTTCATGACATTAGGTGAAATGAGCAATTAAACCTCTCGTTGATCATCAGTTACTAGTTCCCTGTGTAGCTGATTTAAACAGCACTTCGAGGAAGCACTAAGAGTGGTGAAAGCACAAAAACTGAGAGATTTCAATGTCCATCGCCATAGTAACTCTGTAGTATCACCAGGAAACAAGCTGGTTGAGGACTAAAGGAGCAAACCTTTCCTGTACCTGCTGGTTATAATTTTGTCAATAGATCGTGACAGCAGCTTGTGACTGGAAGAAGCTAGAAACATGCTATCGCTGCTAACATTGCACACAGTTCATGGTCCACAGTACTGTTACCTGGTTTTCTGTATGTGTCAAAAGATGCGCATAATCCAGAGAAGGAAGCTCAAATTTTGAGAGGACTATCACAAGCAATGCCTCCACAAAATCCTGAAAAACTAATGGCAGAGCGGGTATCCCGATATATGTGTCCTCTTTCACACCAAAATTCTCAGCTTTGAAATAGTGGTTAGAACAAAGAACAAAGAACAAAGAACAAAGAAAATTACAGCACAGGAACAGGCCCTTCGGCCCTCCAAGCCTGCGCCGATCGAGATCCTCTGTCTAACCTGTCATCTATTTTCTAAGGGTCTGTATCCCTTTGCTCCCTGCCCATCCATGTACCTGTCCAGATACATCTTAAAAGACACTTTCATGTCTGTGTCTACCACCTCCGCTGGCAACATGGTCCAGACACCCACCACCCTCTGTGTAAAGAACTTTCCACATATATCTCCCATAAAATTTCCTCCTCTCACTTTGAACTCATAACCCCAAGTAATTGAATCCCCCACTCTGGGAAAAAGCTTCTTGTTATCCACCTTGTCTATACCTCTCATGATTTTGTAGACGTCAATCAGGTCCCTCCTCAATCTCTGTCTTTCAAATGAAAATAATCCTAATCTACTCAACCTTTCTTCATAGCTAGCACCCTCCATACCAGGCAATGTCCTGGTGAACCTCCTCTGCACCCTCTCCGAAGCATCCACATCCTTTTGGTAATGTGGCGACCAGAACTGTACACAGTACTCCAAATGTGGCTGAACCAAAGTCCTATACAACTGCAACATGACCTGCCAACTCTTGTACTCAATACCCCAACCGATGCAGGAAAGCGTCTTTTTGAAAGCCTTCTTGACCACTCTGTTGACCTGCGTTGCCACCTTCACGGAACAATGGACCTAAACACACAGGTATCTCTGTACATCAATTTTCCCTAGGACTTTTCCATTTACTGTATAGTTCACTCTTGAATTAAATCTTCCAAAATGTATCACCTCACATTTGCCCAGATTGAACTCCATCTGCCATTTATCTGCCCAACTCTCCAATCTATCTATATTCTGCTGTAATCTCTAACAGTCCCCTTCACTATCTGCTACTCCACCATTTTTTGTGTCACCTGCAAACTTGCTAATCAGACCATCTATACCTTCCTCCAAATCATTTACGTATATCTCAAACAACAGTTGTCCCAGCACAGATCCCTGTAGAACACCACTGGTCACAGGTCTCCAATTTGAGAAACCTGCTTCCACTACTAATCTCTGTCTCCTGTTGCCTAGCCAATTTTTTATGCATCTAGCTAGCACACCCTGGACCCCATGTGACTTTACTTTCTCCATCAGCTGCCATGGTTACTCTTAAGCAGCTGCATTGTGCACATGCTTGATACAAGGCTTGCAAAACAAACTCCCTATTCTGACCTCTGTCATTGGAAACAATTATCAGAAAGCCAGAGAAAACACCTCAATGCCTCAAAGCCTCCCTGGAAAAATGCAACATCCTCAATGACTCATGAGAATCTCTTGATCAAGACTGCCAAACTGGAGAAGACGCAACTGCCAAAGACTGCCAACCATTCTGAGCATCTTTGACTGGCCCAGATCGAAGCCAACACAAACAGCAGAAGAAGCGTGTGGAAACGCAAGAATTTCACATATCCTCCTCTTCAAACACCTGTGGCAGGATATGAGATTTCAGCATTGGACTGTTTTGCCACATCAGAACATATAACTCCAGAATGGAAAACTATCATTCTTGGACTCAAGGGGCTGCCTCAGAAGATTGCTGAATTGAACAACTATGAACCCATTATTAGAAACCCCACCTTCCCTTTTCCTTCAACCTCGGACATGAAATATTCAGTCCTGCAAAGCTTCTGACAACCTTTTTGAAGAGCCCAAAAGAAACTCTTGAACTCTTCTTAAATATATCAGTCCACAACAGTCTTTTATTTTGTCATTGTCATCTTTGTGTGTGGTTCTTGCAAGAATGAGCAGTGAATGTTTGCCACACTCACATTATTGTGCAAAAAATTGTTTACCCTCTCTTCTGATTTAATTTACCAAAAAGCCTGATTTTGTGTCTGTCTCTAAAGATTCATGTTACAGTTGTACAGGACTTTGGTTCGACCACATTTGGAATACTGCATACAGTTCTGGTCACCATATTACCAAAAGGATGTGGATGCTTTGGAGAGGGTGCAGAGGACGTTCACCAGGATGTTGCCTGGTACGGAGGGTGCTAGCTATGAAGAGAGGTTGAATAGATTAGGATTATTTTCATTAGAAAGACGGAGATTGATGGGGGACCTGATTGAGGTCTACAAAACCATGAGAGGTATAGACAGGGTGAATAGCAAGAAGCTTTTTCCCAGAGTGGGGAACTCAATTACTAAGGGTCAAGATTTCAAGGTGAGAGGGGAAAACTTTAAGGGAGATATGCATGGAAAGTTCTTCATGCAGAAGCTGGTGGGTGCCTGGAAAGCGTTGACAGCAGAGGTGGTAGAGGCAGGCACGATAACATCATTTAAGATGTATCTAGACAGATACATGAATGGGCAGGGAGCAGAGGGATACAGATCCTTGTAAAATAGGTGACAGGTTTAGATAGAGGATCTGGATCAGCGGAGACTTGGAGGGCCAAAAAGCCTGTTTCTGTGCTGTAATTTTCTTTGTTCTTTGTTATTTGTTCTATTATATTATCCGAGAGGTTAAAACAGCTCTTTTGAAAAATACATCTTTTTGCGATCTATCAAGAGGTGGAAAGAAAGGGGAAATGTCCAAAATCTCTTTGCATCCATAACAACATCCACTTTATGGAAGATAATGTTTCTGCCATTAACTTAGTTTCTCTGAAATTTCGATACCCAAGTTGGAACCTGAGGAAAATAGAAGAACGCTGTATTACTCTTGACATTTTCAGAAAGTAAAACATTCTCTCGTTAAATCCAGAGGGTGCTTTAATATCAGTTCCCATTCCACATGTTGGCTTTAATAATGCATTTTCATCACATTAAAATTACTATACTGTGTAAATATGATTAATTGGCACCTTGAAAAAAAGCTAAATTTAATATAAGCATTCACAGATAAAATCAAAACAATTTAAGATTAAAAATGTTGATTAGTTATTATCCACTGAATAGAATCTTAATACGTTTGACGGTACTTTATTTGCTTTATAAAGTAACGGTTTGCATATAGTATATTTTAGCTTTCCCAAGGAATAGCAGATAGCTGTTCTTTCACTACACGAGAATTTCTTTATATTCAGCAATACCTTCAATTAATTGTTACTAGCACTTTTTATTTAAAAATCCACATAATTACACCTTCTAGATTTCTACTGGAAACAGGAAACTAATATCTTTCTGGTGCTATCATGTTACTTTTGCAAACTAATTGGATTAGTCTCTGCTTATTAATTGGAATAATAGCGTAACCATAATGACATACATATATTAACAAATATGGAGCACAATAGGTCTTGTACTGCTGGCATCATGTTTTAATCATTGGTGCAATGAAAATAGTTGATGTTGTAAAAGGAGATTAGATTATTCAGTGGGTTGGAGCAAATGCTATTTGCAAAGGGAGAGGTTCTAATGGGCTGAATGGCCTTTGCATGTTCTAGTCACTTTTACGTTCTTACAATAATTTGAAAATCATATCACTCTAATGGAATCAAAACGTTTTATTGACCTCACATTATAAGAAGCACACTTTAAATGACATTACAACTGATCTGACAGAGAGGAGGATAGGAGCAGAAGTAGACCAATTTTCTCCACCATTCAATGAGATTATGGCTGCTGTGGTAATTCTCAACTCCACTCTTATGCCTTTTCCCCATAACCCTTGATTCCTTTACTGATTATAAATCTGTTCCCTTCAGCCTTGAATACACTTAATGAACAAGCGTTAACAGGTCTTTGTGGTAAGGAATTCAAAAGATTCAAAACTCGCAGAGCAAGTTCCTCCTCATCTGTGTTTTAAGTATGTAACCCCTTAGTCTGAGATTATATCTTCTGACTCTCCAACAAGGGAAACAATACTTTCACATCCACCCTTTCAAGTACCCTGAGAATCTCAAAGAACAAAGAACAAAGAAACCTACAACACAAGAACAGGCCCTTCGGCCCTCCAAGCCTGCGCCGATCAAGATCCTCTGTCTAACCTGTCATCTATTTTCTAACGGTCTGTGTCCATTTGCTCCCTGCCCATCCATGTACCTGTCCAAATATATCTTAAACAACGCTAACGTGTCTGCATCTACCACCTCCACTGGCAACGCGTTCTACTCAATCTCTCCTCATTGGACAGTCCCTCCCCAACTGGTACCAGCCTAGTGTTCCAGATTCTCTGGACTGTCTTCAATGCCGGTGTATCTTTTATTAGATAAGGGGCCCAAAACTGTTCACAATGTTCCAGTTGTAGTTTGACCTTTGTTTAGCTTTAGCAAAATCTCCCTACTTTAAACTCTACTCCCTTTGAAATAAAGACCATCATTGCATTTGCCTTCCCTATTATCCACTGAACTTGGATGCTAGCTTTTTGTGATTCATGGATGAGGACTCTCAAATCCATTTAAATAACATACAACTCCTCTATTCTGCTGCTGAAGTGCATGATGACACATTTCCCCACATTATATTATATCTGACAACTTTTTTCCCACTCACTTAAGCCATCTATATCTCTCTGCAGACTCTTTCTGACAGTCTCACCACTTGCCTTCCTCCTGATTTTTGTCTAGCCTGCAAATCTGCTATAATATATTCGCTTTTCTCACCCAAGTCATTCATATATGTAGTTATTAATTGTGACCACAATACTGATTTCTGTGACCCTTCACTAGTTGCAGGGTACCATCTGAAAATGCATCATCCAGCCCCTATCCCAACTCTCTTCTCCAATTTCTGCTGATTAGCCAATCCTCCATCTATGCTAAACAGCCTAATGTGTCTTACCAAGCACATTCTGAAAATCCAAATATATTACATCCACTGCACCCTCTTTATCTATTCTGCATGCCTCCTCCTCAAAGAATTTGTCAGGCATTATTTCCCTTCAATGAAACCATCAATGATCAATTTCCTGATTTAAGGAAGGGTCACTGGACATGAAACATTAACTCTGCTTTCTATCTATCGATGCTGCCAGACCTGCTGAATTTTTCCAGCAATTTCTGTAATTTTTTTCAGATTTGCAGCCTCCACAGTTCTTTGGTTTTCTGTTTGATCAATGATAGATGAATGATTGAACAAAATGAGCGGATAAATCATGACTCCATTGCCTGCAATCAATTTTCTTAAGGACATTCTATCAAGTGCTTGCATTTAACGCATTGTAAAAAAAATGACCATAACTACATATGTATATTTTAGAATTCACCACATCTTGAAAAAATATTATTTATAATTATAGAGCACAAAAGAGAATAATAAATATAAGAGAAAGAGGGTGAATTGAATGGATGCAGGTAAATTAATCTTATGGATCATCCATACAGAAAAAATGCACTAACTGAGGCCCATCTGTGTATCAATTCTGCAGTATTTTCTATGGGCCTCTTTTTATCCACAGAAGAATAAAACAAATATAATTTAAAATGACACAGTGCCCAAATATAGTCACACAGAGGTTCAGTATGAAACACTCTGCTTTCTGCACCCAGAGAAGTAGGTAATCCTGCATGTGATTTTGTTTGATTTCCTAGCCAACAATTTATACATGAAGCCTAAAACTGACTGCCCTTCTTCTATTATGGCACTGCCAGAGGCTGATGGACAAGCCATATACTTGCTGCAAGCAAGAAAATAGGAGCTTTGCTGTAGTGCTTCAAGAACTGACAAAGTTATCAATACTGTTTTAACAGTTGAATTGATCAGGATCTGTGATTTTCACCTCTTTGCAAAGCTGAAGTAATACAAGAGTTCAATTGCAGATGAAAGGCCAATCCATTGTCACAAAATAAGGATGAAGATAAAATTTGTTCCAGCCAGCACTGATTGAGTCTTATGGATCTGAGTGACGGGTGGATAAACCTGAACCGGATTACTTACTGTCATTAGGGATTATGACAGTGGCAGAGCTCAAGACAACTCTATTGGAATCCAATGGCTGTAAATTGCTCCCAGCTCCACTCTGCAGGTAGATCAGTCACAAATAGTAATGCATTGAAGTAAAAGTAGCAGTACCTTTGTGAAAACTTGCTTAGCAAATCATTCCTTTTTGTTTGTGACGGCAGTTAATCTAGATGTGTGTATGATATATCAATATAGTATGATTCAAGTTATAGCACCATAAAGGACAAATGTGATAACAAGAAAACCATGAAATTAATTATCCTAACTTTTAAACAAAAAGAATTCCTCATTTTCTTTTCATGTCTTTGTGGCATTTGGATTAAAGAGAAAGTATTTAGTTTGGAGAATTTAAAATGAATTCTCAGATACTTTAAGAAATGATGAATGCCAATGAGAATTAATTGTAAATTGCCCAATCTTGGGTAATAGAAAACAATTTTCTTCCAGGATTTCTGTCAATGATACAAAAGGTCATATGAAAATGATTTCAGGATGTTAATTGCATCTGATTCTCTTCTGCCTGATAAACTCCGGCAATTTTACTCAGTTTGTAGCAGTCTTCCTTCTCAGATAGAAAGTTGTCAATTTAAACGTTGCTTTATGAGTGAAGCAAATAATCTAATCTGTAATCTGTTTTTGTTTCTGAATCTTTAAAAAGCTAACCTCGAGTGCTGGTGCCTTCCATTTCTGGTTGAGCAGCAGCGCGAGCGGGAGCTTGGACCGGGGCCTGTCGGGAAGCCGGTGAGTCACTGTTTTTGAATCTATAAAAAGCTTACCTCGTGAATAGGCAGAGGTACGCTGAGCAGGGGCCAACACGGTACTGGTGAGTGAGTGAGGTAATATATTTGTGTGGTTGCGTTACCCGTAACACTACCCGCGTAGTGTCTCCCACCCATCCTCCTCCTCTAACCAAAAAAAAAGGTTCTGTGTGCCTGATTGGTAAGGTAACTAGTTTATTTTTTATTCTTTATTTTTTAACAGTCTTGGGAATTCAGAATAATGCGAATGGAGGTCAGGGCAGTTGAATGCTCCTCCTGCAGAATGTGGGAGATAAGGGTCACCACTAGTGTCCCTGCTGACTACATCTGCGGGAAGTGCACCCAACTCCAGCTCCTTGAAAACCGCGTTAGGGAACTGGAGCTGGATGAACTTCAGATCATTCGGGAGGCAAAGGGGGTTATTGTGAGGAGTCACAGGGAGGTAGTCACTCCTCAAGTACAGGAAAAAGGCAGATGGGTTACAGCCAGGGGACGGAAAGGGAACCGGCAGGCAGTGCAGGGATCCCCTGTGGCCATTCCCCTCAACAATAAGTATACCGTTTTGGATACTGTTGCGGGGGGGGGGGGGGACTTACCAGGGGAAAGCAGTGGGGCACAGGTCTCTGGCACACAGTATGCCCCTGCTGCTCAGAAGGGAAGGGGGAAGAGGAGCAGAGCGTTAGTCACTGGGGACTCCATAGTTAGGGGGACATATAGGAGGTTCTGTGGGGACGAGAGAGACTCACGGTTGGTGTGTTGCCTCCCAGGTGCCAGGGTGCATGATGTCTCTGGTCGTGTTTTTGGGATCCTTAAGGGGGAGGGGGAGCAGCCCCAAGTCGTGGTCCACATTGGCACCAACGACATAAGTAGGAAGATAGATGGGGATTTAAGGCAGAAATTCAGGGAGGTAGGATGGAAGCTGAGAGCTAGGACGAACAGAGTTGTTGTCTCTGGTTTGTTGCCCGTGCCACGTGCTAGTGAGGCGAGGAATAGGGAGAGAGAGGAGTTGAACACGTGGCTACAGGGATGGTGCAGGAGGGAGGGTTTTGGATTCTTGGATAATTGGGGCTCTTTCTGGGGTAGGTGGGACCTCTACAAGCAAGATGGTCTTCACCTGAACCAGAGGGATACCGATATCCTGGGGGAGAAATTTGCTAAGGCTATTTGGGTGGGTTTAAACTAATTCGGCAGGGGGATGTGCACCAAAATTGTAGTTCGACTATAGAAAAGGTTGAGAGTAGGGTGGTCCGAAATAAAGTTTCAGGGAAGCAAGATGGCACCGGCAAGCAAGAAGTTGGTTTGAAGTGTGTCTACTTCAATGCCAGAAGCGTCTGGAATAAGGTGGGTGAACTTGCAGCATGGGTTAGTACCTGGGACTTCGATGTTGTGGCCATTTCAGAGACATGGATAGAGCAGGGACAGGAATGGTTGTTGCAGGTTCTGGGATTTAGATGTTTCAGTAAGAACAGAGAAGATGGTAAAAGGGGCAGAGGTGTGGCATTGTTGGTCAAGGACAGTATTACAATTGTAGAAAGGATGTTTGGGGACTCGTCAACTGAGGTAGTGTGGGCTGACGTTAGAAACAGGAAAGGAGAGATCACCCTGCTGGGAGTATTCTATAGGCCTCCGAAAAGTTCCAGAGATGTAGGGGAAAGGATAGCAAAGACGATTCTTGATAGGAGTGAGAGAGACAGGGTAGTTGTCATGGGGGACTTCAACTTTCCAAATATTGACTGGGAACATTATAGTTTGAGTACTATAGATGGGTTAGTTTTTGTCCAGTGTGTGCAGGAGGGCTTCCTGACACAGTATGTAGACAGGCCAACAAGGGGCGAAGCCACATTAGATTTGGTACTGGGTAATGCGCCTGGCCAGGTGTTAAATTTGGAAGTAGGTGAGCACTTTGGTGATAGTGATCACAATTCTTTATGTTTACTTTAGTGATGGAAAGAGATAGGTGTATACCACTGGGCAAGAGTTATAGCTGGGGGAAAGGCAATTACGATGAGATTAGGCAAGATTTAGGGAGCATAGGATGGGGAAGGAAACTGCAGGGGATGGGCACATTAGAAATGTGAAGCTTATTCAAGGAAAAGCTCCTGTGCGTCCTAGATAAATATGTACCTGTCAGGCAGGGAGGAAGCTGTAGAGTGCGGGAGCCGTGGCTTACGAAGGAGGTGGAATCTCTGGTCAACAGGAAGAAGAAGGCTTATGTTCGGATGAGATGTGAAGGCTCAGTTAGGGCACTTGAGGGCTACGAGGTAGCCAGGAAAGACCTAAAGAGAGAGCTCAGAAGAGCCAGGAGGAGACATGAGAAGTTGTTGGCAGACAGGATCAGGGTAAACCCGAAGGCTTTCTATAGGTATTTAAGGAATAAAAGAATGACGAAAGTAAGATTAGGCCCAATCAAGGTTAGTAGTGGTAAGTTGTGTGTGGAGTCAGATGAGATAGGGGAAGCACTAAATGAATATTTTTCAACAGTATTCACTCTAGAAAACGACAATGTTGTGGAGGAGAATACTGAGACACAGGCTACTAGACTAGGTGAGATTGAGGTTCACAAGGAAGAGGTATTAGAAATCCTTCAGAGGGTGAAGATAGATAAGTCCCCTGGGCCGGATGGGATTTATCCTCGGATCCTCTGGAAAGCCAGGGAGGAGATTGCCGAGCCTTTGGCATTGATCTTTAACTCGTCATTGTCTACAGGAATAGTGCCAGATGACTGGAGGATAGCAAATGTGGTTCCCCTGTTCAAGAAGGGGAGTAGAGACAACCCTGGTCATTATAGACCAGTGAGCCTTACCTCAGTTGTTGGTAAAGTGTTGGAAAAGATGATAAGGGTTAGGATTTATAATCATCTAGAAAAGAATAAAATTGGTTAGGGATAGTCAGCACGGTTTTGTGAAGGGAAGGTCATGCCTCACAAACCTTATTGAGTTCTTTGAGAAGGTGACCAAACAGGTAGATGAGAGTATCAGAGATAATGGGAACTGCAGATGCTGGAGATTCCAAGATAATAAAATGTGAGGCTGGATGAACACAGCAGGCCAAGCAGCATCTCAGGAGCACAAAAGCTGACGTTTCGGGCCTAGACCCTTCATCAGAGAGGGGGATGGGGGGAGGGAACTGGAATAAATAGGGAGAGAGGGGGAGGCGGACCGAAGATGGAGAGTAAAGAAGATAGGTGGAGAGGGTGTAGGTGGGGAGGTAGGGAGGGGATAGGTCAGTCCAGGGAAGACGGACAGGTCAAGGAGGTGGGATGAGGTTAGTAGGTAGCTGGGGGTGCGGCTTGGGGTGGGAGGAAGGGATGGGTGAGAGGAAGAACCGGTTAGGGAGGCAGAGACAGGTTGGACTGGTTTTGGGATGCAGTGGGTGGGGGGGAAGAGCTGGGCTGGTTGTGTGGTGCAGTGGGGGGAGGGGATGAACTGGGCTGGTTGAGGGATGCAGTGGGGGAAGGGGAGATTTTGAAACTGGTGAAGTCCACATTGATACCATATGGCTGCATTGATACCATATGGTTACAATCCGACCCCACCACCCAAGACATTTTTCCATCCCCTCCCCTGTCTGCTTTCCGGAGAGACCACTCTCTCCGTGACTCCCTTGTTCGCTCCACACTGCCCTCCAACCACACCACACCCGGCACCTTCCCCTGCAACCGCAGGAAATGCTACACTTGTCCCCACACCTCCTCCCTCACCCCCATCCCAGGCCCCAAGATGACATTCCACATTAAGCAGAGGTTCACCTGCACATCTGCCAATGTGGTATACTGCATCCACTGTACCCGGTGCGGCTTTCTCTACATTGGGGAAACCAAGCGGAGGCTTGGGGACCGCTTTGCAGAACACCTCCGCTCAGTTCGCAACAAACAACTGCACCTCCCAGTCGCAAACCATTTCCACTCCCCCTCCCATTCTCTTGATGACATGTCCATCATGGGCCTCCTGCACTGCCACAATGATGCCACCCGAAGGTTGCAGGAACAGCAACTCATATTCCGCCTGGGAACCCTGCAGCCATATGGTATCAATGTGGACTTCACCAGTTTCAAAATCTCCCCTTCCCCCACTGCATCCCTCAACCAGCCCAGTTCATCCCCTCCCCCCACTGCACCACACAACCAGCCCAGCTCTTCCCCCCCACCCACTGCATCCCAAAACCAGTCCAACCTGTCTCTGCCTCCCTAACCGGTTCTTCCTCTCACCCATCCCTTCCTCCCACCCCAAGCCGCACCCCCAGCTACCTACTAACCTCATCCCACCTCCTTGACCTGTCCGTCTTCCCTGGACTGACCTATCCCCTCCCTACCTCCCCACCTACACCCTCTCCACCTATCTTCTTTACTCTCCATCTTCGGTCCGCCTCCCCCTCTCTCCCTATTTATTCCAGTTCCCTCCCCCCATCCCCCTCTCTGATGAAGGGTCTAGGCCCGAAACGTCAGCTTTTGTGCTCCTGAGATGCTGCTTGGCCTGCTGTGTTCATCCAGCCTCACATTTTATTATCTAGGTAGATGAGAGTAAACCGGTTGATGTGGTGTGTATGGATTTCAGCAACGCGTTCAATAAAGTTCCCCACAATAGGCTATTGTACAAAATGCGGAGAAATGGAATTGTGGGAGACATAGCAGTTTGGATCGGAAATTGGCTAGCTGAAAGAAGACAGAGGGTGGTAGTTGATGGGATATGTTCATCCTGGAGACCACTTACTAGTGGTGTACTGCAAGGGTCGGTGTTGGGTCCACTGCTGTTTGTCATTTTTATAAATGACCTGGATGAGGGCGTAGAAGGATAGGTTAGTAAATTTGCAGACGACACTAAGGTCGGTGGAGTTGTGGATAGTGACGAAGGATGCTTAAGGTTGCAGAGAGACATAGATAAGCTGCAGAGCTGGACTGAGAGGTGGCAAATGGAGTTTCATGCAGACACGTGTGAGGTGATGCACTTTGGTAGGAGTAACCAGAAGGCAAAGTACAGGGCTAATGGTAAGATTCTTAGTAGTGTGGATGAGCAGAGAGATCTCAGTGTCCATGTATACAGATCCTTGAAAGTTGCCACCCAGGTTGACAGGGCTGTTCAGAAGGCATACAGTGTTTTAGCTTTTATTAATAGAGGGATCGAGTTCCGGAACCAAGAGATTATGGTGAAGCTGTACAAAGCTCTGGTGCGGCCGCACTTGGAGTATTGTGTACAGTTCTGGTCACCGCATTATAAGAAGGATGTGGATGCTTTGGAAAGGGTGCAGAGGAGATTTAATAGGATGTTGCCTGGTATGGAGGGAAGGTCTTACGAGGAAAGGCTGAGGGACTTGAGGCTGTTTTCATTAGAGAGAAGAAGGTTGAGAGGTGACTTAATTGAAACATATAAAATAATCAGAGGGTTTGATAGGGTGGATAGGGAGAGCCTTTTTCCTAGGATGGTGACGGCGAGCACGAGGGGGCATAGCTTTAAATTGAGGGGTGAAAGATATAGGACAGATGTCAGAGGTAGTTTCTTTACTCAGAGTAGTAAGGGAATGGAACGCTTTGCCTGCAACGGTAGTAGATTCGCCAACTTTAGGTACATTTAAATTGTCATTGGATAAGCATATGGACGTACATGGAATTGTGTAGGTTAGATGGGTTTGAGATTGGTATGACAGGTCGGCACAACATCGAGGGCCGAAGGGCCTGTACTGTGCTGTAATGTCCTATGTTCTATGTTGAATGTAACTATATTGCATTGCTGACTTGATGCTACATTGTTGGAAGACCCTCCTTTGGATGAAATGTTGCACTTTGTTTTCCTGTTCAGCTAATTCAAACGCATGTTAAAAATGCAATAGCACTAAGAATGAGGAGATGAGTTTTCCAGTCTTCTAGTTACCAATCTCCAACACCTTATTCCATCAAAACAACAAAATTCTCAAAGCTATTTTTGGGACTTTGCTGAAAGTGGATCCCGAGCTGTTACTATTTTTCACAATGTCTGATATGATCTTACAGTGACTACATGCAATGTAACTAACAGTCTTTCTTTTTTGCCTAGTTTTAAAGTCACAAACTAAAAGTGTGAACAAGACATGGAGCTTTGTATTGTAACAGTATGTTCACAAGTATATGGTATAACTACATTTCTCTATTCATAATTGACATACCCTCATTCAACCCATTTTTCAGGCAAACAATAAAACCAAAAATGACAAAGCTAGTTAGATTATCCCTGTACCCTGCACACTCTTGAAGTGCATCAAATGTCTGATGGTATAATTTTCAGGCTTGCTGGTAGCCCTCTTAAGCAGGCTATTGAAGGGCTCCGCCACAAAATTTGCCATTGCTGACTGGAGACTCAATTTTAGGTGAGACCTGAGCCTCAACCTTCTTGGATAATAAAATGTGAGGCTGGATGAACACAGCAGGCCAAGCAGCATCTCAGGAGCACAAAAGCTGACGTTTCGGGCCTAGACCCTTCATCAGAGAGGGGGATGGGGAGAGGGAACTGGAATAAATAGGGAGAGAGGGGGAGGCGGACCGAAGATGGAGAGTAAAGAAGATAGGTGGAGAGAGTCTTATCGTGGGAGCAGATGCGGCGGAGGCGGAGGAATTGGGAATAGGGGATGGAATTTTTGCAGGAGGGTGGGTGGGAGGAGGTGTATTTTAGTTAGCTGTGGGAGTCGGTGGGCTTGAAATGGACATCAGTTACAAGCTGACATTCCACTCCCGCACATCCCAGATGTCCAAGTTCTTTAAGGACCGCAACTTTCCCCCCACAGTGATCGAGAACGCCCTTGACCGCGTCTCCCGCATTTCCCGCGACACATCCCTCACACCCCGCCCCCGCCACAACCGCCCCAAGAGGATCCCCCTCGTTCTCACACACCACCCTACCAACCTCCGGATACAACGCATTATCCTCCGACACTTCCGCCATTTACAATCCGACCCCACCACCCAAGACATTTTTCCATCCCCTCCCCTGTCTGCTTTCCGGAGAGACCACTCTCTCCGTGACTCCCTTGTTCGCTCCACACTGCCCTCCAACCCCACCACACCCGGCACCTTCCCCTGCAACCGCAGGAAATGCTACACTTGTCCCCACACCTCCTCCCTCACCCCTATCCCAGGCCCCAAGATGACATTCCACATTAAGCAGAGGTTCACCTGCACATCTGCCAATGTGGTATACTGCATCCACTGTACCCGGTGCGGCTTCCTCTACATTGGGGAAACCAAGTGGAGGCTTGGGGACCGCTTTGCAGAACACCTCCGCTCAGTTCGCAACAAACAACTGCACCTCCCAGTCGCAAACCATTTCCACTCCCCCTCCCATTCTCTTGATGACATGTCCATCATGGGCCTCCTGCACTGCCACAATGATGCCACCCGAAGGTTGCAGGAACAGCAACTCATATTCCGCCTGGGAACCCTGCAGCCATATGGTATCAATGTGGACTTCACCAGTTTCAAAATCTCCCCTTCCCCTACTGCATCCCTAAACCAGCCCAGTTCGTCCCCTCCCCCCACTGCACCACACAACCAGCCCAGCTCTTCCCCCCCCACCCACTGCATCCCAAAACCAGTCCAACCTGTCTCTGCCTCCCTAACCGGTTCTTCCTCTCACCCATCCCTTCCTCCCACCCCAAGCCGCACCCCCAGCTACCTACTAACCTTATCCCACCTCCTTGACCTGTCCGTCTTCCCTGGACTGACCTATCCCCTCCCTACCTCCCCACCTACACTCTCTCCACCTATCTTCTTTACTCTCCATCTTCGGTCCGCCTCCCCCTCTCTCCCTATTTATTCCAGTTCCCTCTCCCCATCCCCCTCTCTGATGAAGGGTCTAGGCCCGAAACGTCAGCTTTTGTGCTCCTGAGATGCTGCTTGGCCTGCTGTGTTCATCCAGCCTCACATTTTATTATCTTGGAATTCTCCAGCATCTGCAGTTCCCATTATCTCCTCAACCTTCTTGCACAGGTTTGCAGAACATTATGAATTTTAAGCGTGATCAAGGGGGCCAAACCAATTTCTACTCCTGTATTCATTGTCAAGCACTGAAGGAGTTCCGAAGATGTGTCAAACTGAACTCAAAAGGTTAACTCTGTTTCTCCCCAGATAATGTCAGACCTCCTGAATTTCTCTGGCAGCTTTTGTGTTTGCTTAAAGGGCAGTACTTCTTACTTATTTGCTGAGAAATGAATGTTTCAGCATCTCCACAGGACTGGCCCTAGGTCTTGCGGCGAGGGCTATGATTCTCTCCTCAAAGCTCTGTTGATCACCTAACTCCATCGTCAACGTGATCTGAATGGCCCCAACCTAACCCAACTAATGAAAAACCAAATACAGGGCCCTTCCCACTCTTGGATATTTCAGCCCTCACCCTCGATAATGATATGAAATGGGTGATATAACTCCTCGTACTGGTTGGTAAAAAGCTTGTGCTTTCCCAAGAGTGAGAAGGCAGCACTGAAGCCAGACAGGGTTAACAGGGTGGAGAGGTTAGGCTAGGTAAAAGGAAATGAGGGAAAATAATGCATGCGGTACTGAATGTGCTACAACATGAGTCTCGGTGGGAGGTGCGTGGAGTATCACTGATAGAGTGAGCACAAGGTGGAAGACAGAAGATTAGGAACCAGCCCTGGAGAAGTGGAGAAGGTCATTTACACTGTTTAGGCACTGCTGAGCATTTGTTCAGATGGCTTGTACCTCATTGAGCCAGATGGCAACTTCAGACTGGCTAGCAGCATCTGGTATCGTGGTCTTCTTTTCCAATTCTGAAGGAGGGGGACAGCCTTCCTCCATACCTTCCCATCCACCTGGACACCCAGGCCTCTGTCCGCAAAGTGGCATGCCAATTTCACCCATGTCCTGTCCAGGGGAAATGTTTTGAACAGCGTAGGGCATATCTGGACTGCCAGTGATTGACTGGGTCTCAGTCGTTCAGATGTGGTACTGGTACCAGAGATCCATGGGTAATAGTGAACAGTAGAAAACGTTTTGACCCGCAGTGAATAGGAGAACAAGGTTCACCTAATATTGATGGGATGTCACTGGGCAGAGTTCCTCATTAATGAGAGGACTTTTGAAAAATAGTGTGAGAAAACTCGCTGGCACTTGTGGAGAGAATCCTATCATGAAACTGGACAATCATGGCAATTAAACATTCTCTGGTAAGATCAAGTCCAAAAATATCACCACTGAGCCAAAGCTGACAGGCCTGGCACACCTGCTGCGAACAACAGCAGAATTACACAACTGCTTCAAGTACTTTGCCTGAGAGGTTTACATTGTGTATATTTCATACAATTGATGCTTTTATTTCAGCAATTAAGGCCCAAAACCAGAAGTAAGAACGTAAAGATAGTGAACGAGCAATAATTCAATTCCTGCTTCATTATTAGTGCTCCAGGCAATGTGCTCCAGGCAATGGCTGGAAAAGTTAGAGATTAATTATTTAATTACTAAAATAGACTAGGACAGATATTCCATCTTCAGAAAACTGGAAATTATTCATGATTCTAACTGAAAACAAACTATCTTAGACAGTAGGCTAAACAAATTATTGAAGGACAAACTAAATGCTGGAAAATTACTTGAAAAATCACAATCCAAAGAAAATTGTAGCAAATTAAATTTATTGTCAAGATGCAGAACCTTGCAAGTCAGTCATGCACCACTGTCAAATGATCACATATAAAAGTGAAAGCACTTAACCTTTCCTCCATTTCAGCAGATGATGGCAGACATATTGCATGCCCAAAGGCAGATGGCATAGTATAAAATAAAAGATGTAAACCTTCTATTTATAAAGTATCCAGGATACATCGTGCGCCACATCCCGGAGTGCAATCATTGGAGGTTGAGGGAAAAAGGGCTTTTTAATTGACCTTTTAGTTAAACCTATAGTATAAAAGTGAGAAAAAGAGTAGAGTTTAAACATTTTTTGAGCTGGATTCCGAGAGCAGCAGTATAAAAGAGCTTAAGTGCTACAGCTGTATTTCTTGGCATACAAAGCATGCCTTCATCCACCTGCAGGTGTCAAGAATATTTCCTCTTCAAGGACCATCATTGAAAATCAAAACAGTGATTCCTATAAATGCTATTAATGCACCAGTCTTAGAATTTACTGCACTCATCTTCAGAAATTTAGGAAATAATTTATTTGTTTCAAACTGTTACCCACACAATAGAACCCTTTTACTTAATACTCCAGAACAAACTGAAACCAAGCTGACTGATAGTTTGTAATCTTCTCAGCAGAAGGTTTAATTGAGAATTCATTGTTAGCTTTCAGAAATAATGAGTGGCCTTCAGCAGGCCAATTTGATTGAAAAGAATCCAAGGTTTTCATACCCGTTCATCTAGGCCAACATAATCAACCATTTTGAGCATGTAATTGACAAGAATCACACAAAAGCAAGCAAGTTGAAATATCATTGTTTTCATTAGGGCAACTATTGCAACATATTGGAAAAATTCCAGACAATCCTTGGTCCAACTAAAATTCATAGGAAACCACTGCAAATTATCCCAAAAGCTTTGACATAGTTTTCATCTTCTGCAGGTCTTGGTTATAAAATTTATTGAAAACCAAACAGGCAAACAGTATACCAAAGATATTACTAAGTCACTTTAACAGCCAAAAATTCTCAACACTGGAATCTGAATCCTCCTGTTAATAACTGGAGATGCAATAAATGAAATTATGGTTTGAACAACATTTTCCCTCTATAACAACTTCTTCAATCTTCTTCCTTTCTTAGTTCCACATTTTTTGAGGAAAATGTTTTACTGACGAAGGAATGGATTTAGCCCATTTGCCCCATGTTAGAGCAGCATTAATGTAAAATAATCTGACAATGTTACCAACTTTCAATATAATTCTAAAAGAAAAGTATTACTTCTTAAATCTTTTCAGTATATGGTATGTTATTGAGTCATATTGAAATAGCAAATTTAATATTTCTGAACAAGGGTCTAGGCTCAAAACATCCTGCTCCTCTGATGCTGCATGGCCTGCTTGTTCATCCAGCTCTACACCTTGTTATCTCCAATATTCTACATGTCTGCTTTAATTTGTTCATATCCCTACTGATGTGAATTGTCAGGATCCCTGGGGAAGGAGAGGTTAAGTCACAATTTTGAGCTTTTGTTTATAGCTGTTGTAATTCAAGAATTTTGATTTTCATTTTCCCCAGCTGGTTAATGTTTGAAGACATAAGTTCTATCTTAATTAATTCTTTTGCTGAAATATGAGACATGCACTCCTCAAAACACAGTTTGTGGTTTCGTGGGGTTCAGTGATCTCAAGTGTGAGATCCTTAAAGTGGGCCATCTGGTTTGGACATAAGGACTCTTGCTGTATTTGTCACAAAATGTTGCTTGAAATGATCACAATTGTTTAAAGACTGGCAATTGAAAACACAAATAATTGACTTACTGACGGTTTGTAATTTCATAGATTAAAGTAATTTCACTTTATAGGATTAGAAATGCAAGTCATTTTATTTGATATAAAATTTAAATTGTAAATGTTTTAAGAAAGAAGAAGAATGACAAACCACAATGATTGGGTAAAATAACATCTAGATTATTTACTTTCGCTGTTGCCTGGGCTGATTACTTCACGGATAATTTCATTCCTCTGAATGAGACTTTTCTACCAACAATATCAGTCAGATTATTTCGTTCAGATTTCCTCCTGAGTCTCATAAAATATTAATAATATTAACCTTACTATTATCGTTCCACTCAAACAAGCATTACACTGTTACCTCCTGTGGTGTTATGGATTTAAACTTCAAACTCATAGGAAATAACATTAATAGGTAACAGAATGGGGGGAAAAATATTTTTTCAATGATCAATTTGTCTTTTTTCTTCAGAATTTATGTAAAATGAATGAGGCAAACCAGTATCTGTAACAATTTTTCACTTCACAAAGTATTCACATTTTGAATACAGTTCTATAATTCAACATTTCATCTGTGCACATAAGCAACAACTTGCCAGAAAGTGACAAAATGGAAGGGTATTTTATTATTCATCATGCACAATTCTTTTCCTGGCGTATCAATCATTATATGCCACTGTTCAAACAATTGAGGTCATGCTGTCTCTGCAATTTAGCTGCAATAAGTCAGTTCAAGCATTGGTTGAAATTTGCTTTCTTACCATTTATAGGAAACAGGAAAAATCCTTTGTTCTGTTTTTGAATTTATTGTAACATCTTTGAGTCAGCGAGCATGTTTTGTTTAGTTCTTTTCTCGATGCTTGCCCGAATTTGCAATTCTCAGTCATCTAGTATAAACACAGAGTCCTTTGAAACCCTCTTTTAGAATTAGAATCAGATTTTATTGTCATGTGTACTCAAGTACAGGATAAAAGAGAAAAGTGTACAATGTTTCCATTCCCCACATCATCTTAGGTACAAAGCTACTTAGGTACAAGTTAAGTACAAAGTACATCTTAAGTACAAATTCGAATAAAAGAGTCAAAAGCTCAATATTACAGTCCTCATAAAGTAGAAAAATAAATAAGTAAAGTTATGAATTCAACACAACAGTCTTTTTTTAAGTGCTAGCCATGCTAGCCTCTCAATGCTTACAAGGGCTCAATCTCCACCGTGCTGGGCTCCTCTACCACAACAGGACCACTATTATCACACTGGCTCAATTTCAGCCATGTTCAACATCACTGCAGATGCCAGGAGACCTCAGGATGCCTGTTCTCATCACTGCCTGAAGACCCCTGTTCTCATCACCGCCTCGGGCCGCCTGTTCTCAGTGCCACTACATGTACCAGGGGACCTCTCTCGGCATCATGCTGGCTCAATCTCCTGTGTGCTGCACAAACTCGCTCTTCTTCAGAAGGTAAGTAGATTAAAGCAAGAAAAAAGAGCAGTGAAAGAAGAAAAATAAGTAAAAGCAAATAGAGCAGATGAGCTCCTTGCAGAAGCCCACACACTGCACTGCTCCTCCGCCCACCTTGGATTAGTTTATTAACGTGAGTATAATTAGAAAAGGATATTGCATCTATTTACATTTATCAGTAGTAAAATTTCCCAGGAAATTTACTGTAATGCTATAATCAAATTTTGATGTGAGGAAATAAAAGAACAAATGAATAAATGTGTCGTCAAATAAGTGGAGTTCAAAGAATATCTTAGAGGTCAGGAAAGGTACAGGGGGTGGGAACTATTATATAAGTTTTGTACTGCCCAGAAGACATTCATGATAGTGGTGGAAAAATGGAAACTGGGGATCATAATTGTCTGGAAATGGAGCGGTGCAGACACCTGACATGGGGATTATAGGCTGGAGAAGGTTAAGGTGGTAGTTGAGGGGAAGCCATAGAGGCAATTGAACAAAAGGATTGACATAATAAATTTACAGGACTGGAGAGCCAAAGTTCAATGAGAACAGGAAGTGTGTACATCTTCAAAGGATTTTGCATGGTCGCTTGTAAATTTTGCTGACTTAGCACTAGGTTTAGCACATAATGCTGTGGATTTAAGATCACAAATTTGAGCCATTCACCTCTTCCTCTGTTGCTGTTGTTTTCATGTCTATTTATTTGGCATAAATATTTTCCTCCTTCACAACAAATCCTTTTACTCATTTTCGATATTGTCCTACCAACTCAACTGTTTCTTCTGGTCTTTAACTTTGAGTAGATCTTTTCACTGAGAACTGCCAGTATGACATTTAAATGTGCTATTCTTAATCCTTCAAAGTATCTACTTCTAAAGGTGCTGCATCCCTTTTTCTCTATACTCCTATGTCTAATATGTCTTCCTTTTTACTCAGTTGAGGATTTCTGCCTCCAACTGTGGTTGACAGGGTCATTGCTGGTGCCCATACAACTTCCTTCACTTTTGCTCTATCCTCTTGCCCACCCATTCAAAACTAGAATCGAGTTCTATTTGGACTTTCTACCTTACCAGCCTCTAGCCACTCCTCATCACTCCCACCCCTTCCTACTGCATCTCTTGAGGGATGCACAGTAGATTCTAGGAACAAAAGCAGAAGTTGCTGGAAAAGCTCAGCAGGTCTAACAGCATCAGAGAAGAAAAAATCTGAGTTGACATTTTGGGTCGGGTGACCCTTCCTCAGAACTGGTAAATTCTACTTTAACTCTACCAATTTCACAGACTAAGGCCCTAAATGTATCTTCCACTGAAGTTGCAATTTATTTCTACTTCTTTCCATTTAATCTAATGCCTTCATTGCACACAAAATGTAGGCTGATCTCAATCGGGTGTCCGAACATAGATAGTCTGATCTTTTTATAGAACATTTCAGTTTAATGACGGAACCAGGCAGGCCAATTTTAGAGGTGTGTTGCTCTCAGGAGAGGCAGCAGTGAAGCTAAAAGGGGTAGCAAGAACAACAATGTCCAGAAAGAGAGAGACCAGTGGCGGGGCTGTGTGGAACTTGTGAATGTTAGCATTGGGTGTGAATACCAGCCAACACCTTACTTCAACTTTTTAAATTTCTATTAGTCAACAAATCTTCTAATCATGCCAACAAACTACTTCTAACACCATGGCCTCTTTTCTTATTGAGAGGCCTAATGTGTGATATCATGTGATATGAAAGGTTTTCTGAGAATCCAATTATATCACATCAGCGCATTGAATCTAACAGTTGGGACAACAAGTTGAGGCTGTACAGGACATTAGTGAGGCCACTTTTGGAATACTGCATATAGTTCTGGTCTCCCCGCTGTAGCTAGGATATTGTAAAACTTGAAAGGGTTCAGAAAGCATGTTCAAGGATGTTGCCAGGGTTGGAGGTTTTGACCTATAGGGAGAGATTGAATATGCTGGGGCTATTGTCCCTGGAGCATCAGAGACTGAGAAGTGACCTTATAGAGATTTATAAAATCATGAGGGGCATGGATAGAATAAATAGACAAGGTATATTCCCCATGCTGGGAGAGCCCAAAAAAGAGGGCATATGTTTAAGGTGAGAGGTGAAAAATTTAAAAGGGAACTAAGGGGCCACTTTTTCTCACAGAGGGTGGTCTTTAGATCCATTAATTTTCCCCACTTATTCTCCAATGATAGTTATTGCTTTTACTTCCTCACACTTTCAGTCCCATTCATTATTTAATATATCTGGAATGCTGTTAGTATCATCTACTTTGATGTTTCCTAGCCCCCTTTATTATTTCCCCAGCCTCTTTCTGTGAGGGTCCTGTATTCACTGCTGTCTGTCACATCCTTCCATATATTTAATGTATCTCTCATTGTCTGACTTTATGTTTCTTGCTATTTTGTCATCATGGTTTATTAACTTGTTCTTTATTATTTCTGGTCATCTTTTGCGGGCTTTTAAAACTTTCCCAATCCTTTGATTTGCCACTGATCTTTGCTACGTTGCATCTTCTTTCTTTCAATTTGATATTGTAATTAACTTTCCTGCCGAACCATGGTTGATTTATCCTTTCCATAGAATCCTTCTCCTTCACTGGGATATATCTTTGCTGTGAAGCAGGAACTTCTTTTTAAATGTTTGAGTCTATCCTGAGGTGTTAGAACAATTTCTGGGTGAGCTGAGTTTTGTACAAGTTGATTGGGTTACATGAGAATGGGAACCAGAAAGACATACTCATGAGTAGGCTTGCTAATGCTGTCTGGGTGGATTTAAACTAGAGTGACAGAGGGATGGAATCCTTAGAAGCAGATCAGAAGGAACAGAACCTGACACAGAACTAGAAGTTAAAACATGAGTAACTGCATCTGGAAGGGAATAGAAACGTAGGCCAATTAAGAAAGAAGTTGATTTTAGTGAAACTGAATGGGATATATTTTTATGCAAGGAATCTGGGAATAACACAGATGAGATAAGGGTTCAAGACATGTGAAATATATTATAGTTATGAGTGAGATATGGATGAATGATGGGCAGAATTGGCAATTTAGTATGTCTGGTTTAAAGCATTAAGACAAATTAGGGAGGAATATAGAAGAGGAGAAAGGGTAACATGTCCTAATATTGATTAAAGAACTAAGGAAGCAATTCTATTCAGGGTGCACTACTTTTTGCTCTGTCTTTTTACTTAATTCTGTAACTATGTCATGGCTTTGTTGCTGAGATTGGATCAAATTCCACCTTTTTCTCAAAACTCCACTGATCTTAACAGCAGCAGATGGCAGGTGGATGGAGTGATAGACAGCAGGAGTTTAGGGTTGTTGTTGGCTGAAGTGGGTAAGTGGTTGAGACGGGGATGGTGCAACTGGCTGAACCAGGTAGGTGGATGGGGAGTGATCAAGTCAGGTTGTGGTGTAGTCAGGTTCATTTAGCAGTTGGGGGAGGGTGGTGGGTATGGTGATTAGGGGACAAACAAGTGGTGGGGTTAGTTCAGGTTGGGATGGGGGCATTAGCCAGGTCACTGGGGGAGTTGGGTCAGGCTGGGACTGTTCAGGTCACGTTTGCTGTGGTAGTTGGGTAATCAGGAGGAGATAGGAGAATTGTCAAGAGTGTATTTGGTGGCCATGGGTTGTAATCAGGTGATTAAGGTAGGAGTCAGGGGTCAGTATGAGTGAATGGGTATCAGAGTTGGGAGCTTTTTTAGAGGGTCCTTGGGATCAGGTGAATTGCCTGTTAGAAGTTCAAAATTCCCAGGCAATTCCTGTCGCGTCCTTCTGTGGGATTGAGTTTACACCAGGAAAAATAGAATAAAACATGATGTAGTGATAATGGGAACTGCAGATGCTGGAGAATCCAAGATAATAAAATGTGAGGCTGGATGTGCTCCTGACATGCTGCTGGGCCTGCTGCGTTCATCCAGCCTCACATTTTATTATAAAACATGATGTAGTTTATTGCACGATAGCAATAAGTATAAATTAGATTGGTTTGTTAGATATAATTGCCAAAACTTACAAGAGTCAAGGATGACAAGTTTGACCTATCAGAATCTTAAGCTGGACTCTCCATCGCTCCGTTCAGGATTCTTTAACATCAACAGATTGGTGAATCTCCAATGTTACCTATCTGAGAACCATTTGCCTACACAACCGTCATCAAATAGGATTCTAGATTACTGGAAATGTCTCAAGGGAATCTGGATAGAGAGGTTAAGCAGACTTGTCTGAAACAATTAGAATGGACAGATATCAGCAACTCATTCTCCAGAGCAGGCCAGGGCAGGTTGCGACCCACATAATGAGAAGTGCAAGTGAGGCCTATCCTCACTTACATACAGGGTGGGAAGGTTCGAGGCTGCCTTCCTGATCTTAGGCCGACTGGGATTCTTAGTGGACAATTAATGGCTGCTTAAGTGCAACTGCCAGCTGTAAGGGCCCCACTTCCTGGTTAGAGTCTCAGACCTTTTCATTATTTTCTTATTCATTTGTTGGATGAGGGTGTTGCTTTTAGACATCATTTATCACCTATTCATAATTGCTCAGAGGGCAGTTAAGAGTCAACCACATTGCTGGAGGTCTGGAGTTATATATAGGCCAGATCAGGTAAGGATGGCAGTTTGCTTCCCTGAAGGGCATTAGCAAAACCAACAATTGACACAGATTCACAGCCATTATTAGACTCACAATTCCAGATATTTGTTGGATTCAAATTCCACCTTCTGCCATGGCAGGATTCGAACCTGGGTCCCCCAAACATTACCTGGGGCTCTGGATTAATAGCCCATCAATATTACCAGTAGGCTATTGCGTCCCCAAATTCTTGGTGAAGTTGGGTCTCAAACTTGAAATTAAGTTGCTTTCAGATAATAACTGGAGCCGTGGTTATGAAGTGACATTAATTTTAATGTTACACTAGAGATGAAAATGTACCTTTACTAAAATATAAACATCCTTTGTTCATACACCATATATGAGATTCTTCAATGAATGTAACAATTTTATAACATTTCAGAAAGATGTAAAAACTGTTTACGTACGAACTTTAGCACCTGGAGAGCACAAAACAAGATGAATTTGACAAATATTGCAGATTAATAAAAAATGACAAATGCCAGAAATCCTAAATAGAACCACATAATGCAAAACATGTTGACTTTAATCCCTGCAGATTTGCTTAAAGCAAAATTAATTAATACTTCAGACTTGACCACACCTCCGCACATAACAATATTTCTTCCTCCTCAGCCTTTTAAATCATGATAATGGACTTATCGATGTCTGGTGTTGTCTGAATTGCTCACATTGATTGCAGCGTGGTCTTGGAAAAGCTAAAGGATTCTTAAATCTTTAGAAATAATGTCTAACTACCAAAACGTTATATCACTAGCTTGGGAGGTGGAACAAGGTTAGACAGAAATGTGTTACTTGTGAAATGGTAAAGGGATGATCAAAAAAATTGTGAAAATTTCACTACAAACAATAAAAGCAGAAATCTTTTAAATGAGCAGATTTTCTGATGCTGCAGCACTAGTTTAACACTGACGTATCTTTCTTCAGCTCCAGTTCGCTTTGAATTTCTGAGCTGCAGTGCATGGGGCTAGCGACGTATCACTATCTCTTTAGCACCTGTGGGCTTCTCTGAACCCCAGTTCCAAACTGAGCTAACAACAACCCTTCACCTCACCTCTTCTTTCTTAAGGCCAACAGGCAATAAATGTTGTCCAGCCAGTGAAACCCATTTCTCATGAGTGAATAAACATAAAAAAGTAGCTCCCAGCATCTTGTCATGAGGGCTAATTTTCTCACCATTTCTCAATCCTCTTGTGTGTGAGATCTGTTTCCCTGAGTATCTTTGCACTTGCATTCGGGCTGGCTTTCATCTCCATGGCAAAGGATTGCAGTAGCACCACAAGCAGGAGATGATTTTCCTTTTGACCCTCACCTTGCTCTCTGTTTTTGTCCGAGAATCTTGAAAACATGCAGATTTCCTTAGAGTGTGCAAGCATTAACACCACGCATTAAATTCTGTCCAACAACTGCACTAGAATTCTTAATAAACACTGTCACCATACAACATGGAATATACTCTACAATTCATGCTTTGCTACATTCAATTAACCATCATTGAACAGAATTCTTTTCCCTCCCAACTCTTATCTGCTTTCCAGAGGGCCTGCTCTCTTCGTGACTCCATTGTCCGCTCCACACTCCACACGAGCCCCACCATCCCTTGCACTTTTCCCTGCAACCGCAGGAAGTGCTACACTTGCACAACATCTCCCCCCTCGCCCCCATCCCAGGTCCCAAGAAGACCTTCGACATCAAGCAGATGTTCACCCGCACATCCGCTAATGTGGTGTACTGCATCTGCTGTACCCGGTGTGGCCTCCTCTACATCGGGGAAACCAAATGGAGGCTTGGAGATCGCTTTGTGGAACACCTACGCTCGGTTCGCGACCAACAACTGCACCTCCCAGTCACGAACCACTTCAACACCCCCTCGCACTCCTTGGACAACATGTCCATCCTGGGCCTCCTCCAGTGCTAAAACAATGCCACCCAAAGCTTGCAGGAACAGCACCTCATATTTTGCTTGGGAACCCTGCAGCCCAATGATTTCAATGTGGACTTCACAAGCTTCAAAATCTCCCCTCCCCCAACCGCACCCCAAAACCAGCCTCCTTGACCTGTCTGTCTTTTCTCCTACCTATCCACTCCTTCCACCTCACAGACCAACCCCCACACCCACCTCCTAACACCAGCCTCATCCCCTCCTCCTTGACCTGCCCATCTCCTCCTGACTGACCAACGCCCATCTTAACTCCCCACTTACACTCACCTTTACTGGCTCCATCCCTGACTCTTTGACCTGTCCATCTTCCATCTGCCTCCCCCTCTCTCTCTATTTATTTCAGAATCCTCTTCCCCTCCCCCATTTCTGAAGAAGGGTCCAGACCTGTAATGTCAGCTTTCCTGCTCCTCTAATGCTGCTTGGCCAGTTGTGTTCATCCAGCTCTACACCTTGTTATTGCAGATTCTCCAGCATCGGCAGCTCCTATCTCTTCTCTCAATTATTCTTATAAACTGTTTTTGGAAATTGAACAAAGCAGGTAAAAATCACAGATTTTTATTACATAGGATTGAGCAAGTTGGTTTTCTTGACTTCAGGTTTTTCATCCAATTTTAATTTTTGACTCAATTTTGTTGGGGAAGCAGACACCTATGATTTTGTTACCCTGAGCCTTGGACAATTTTAACACCCAAATCTTATTTCAATGTGATTGCCAGTTGACTCATCCAATTGTGCTGGGATAGCATCATGCCACATGCTATTTTCTCCCAGACTCCTGCGGCCTTTTGAAATAATGTTGCATTTCTTTCTTTGAATTTTCTTTGTCTTCAACAGTCTGCTCTCATAATTGTTTGGTCCAGCAGTGATCCCAGGTCCTGTGACATTTTTTGATTTGATTTGTTATTGTCACATGTGCTTCGAAGAAGAGGTGTCAGTGTTGGACTGGGGTGAGCAAGGTCAGAAATCACTTGACACTGGATTATAGCCAAACAGGTGTATTCATTCTTCCAGTGTTAGTGAGAGAGGTAGTATCAGACACGTAATTTATAAGTAAAAGATTGAAAGGTCACACTACTGATGAGGATATTTGAAACAAACCTAAGATGCCATTAAATCTTTAATCAGTTAGAAGGTTTTAATTGTATAATACGTTTGTGTAAATCTCTGAATTCCTTTCAATTCACAGTCCTGAGAGAACTGGAAATTTTAGCAGTGTAATGAAGAGGTGACATTTTAAGTCAGAGAATGCATGTTAGGTGTGAGGCCTTGTTTAGAATCTGATTGTGTCTTGGTTTTATTTCTAAAGTAGAAATTTATAAAATGCCACATTGACTGACTGCCTATAAAACATGTGCAAATACAAATTCACTCCATAGATTCAAATGAGTGTGAGCACGCTTGTGCGTTTGTGTGTGTGTACGTGTGTGTGTACGTGTGTGTGTGTGTGTATAGAGAGCAGAGACTGGTAGCCAAGTCTGGTACCCATGAGGATGGCCCAACTGGGAACTCATCTCTGATGAAGGGTCTAGGCCCGAAACCTCAGCTTTTGTGCTCCTGAGATACTGCTGGGCCTGCTGTGTTCATCCAGCCTCACATTTTATTATCTTGGATTCTCCAGCATCTGCAGTTCCCATTATCACAGCCCAACAGGGAACTTGGGTTTATGTTGCTTTACAGGTGACACCTCTACACTGTATATTCTTGCACACACACACAAGCATACACACACGCTTACCTCACACACACACACACACCCCCCCACACAGCTTCTCTCTCATACACACTCCACCTCTCTCTCTCTCACACACACAACACACACTCACTCTCTTAGTCACACACACAGATGCACACTCTCACATACACACACGCATGTGCACATATACACACACACACGCACACACTCATAAATCTATGACGTAAATTTGTATTTGCAGATAAATTCTATTTTGTTCAAAAAGCACACAGTTTATCGACAATCAGTCAATGTGGTGCTTTATAAATGTGGTTTACTCTGAACTGCCCTCTGGGCAATTACAGATGGGCAATAAACGCTGCCTGGTCAGGAACACCCTCATTCTGTGAAAGAATAATGAAAAAAAAACACCTAGGAACTTGACCATCTCAACCATTTCTACCTCAATTCCATTGACGTAGATACTGCTATGCCTTCCTCCTCGTTTCCTGAAGTTGAAGATCAGCTCTTCAGTTTCGCTGATGTTGAGGGATAGATTGTTATCTTTACACTACATCACCAAGCACGCTACCTTTTTTCTGTATCCTGTCTCGTCATTGTCTGAGATCTGGCCTACAATGGTGATGTCATTGACAAACTTGTCGATGGAGTTTGGACAGAATTTGGCCACACAGACATGAGTGTACGGGGAGTTCAGTAGACGGATGAGTCCAATTCCCTGCAGGGCACCGTAGTTGAGGACTATCATGGAGGAGGTGTTGTTGCCTATTTTCAGTGCTTGAGGCCAATGGTTCAGGAAGGCAAGGATCCAATTACAGAGGACAGAGCAGAGATATAGGTCTCAGAATTTGAAGACGGAGCTGTAGTTAATAAGTAGAAGTAGGTATCCTTATTATCCAGATGTTCCTTGGATTATTGAAGGGTCAGAGAGATAATATCTGCCATGGACCTGTTGCGCCGGTAGGCAAATTGCATGGGATTGAGGCGAGTGGGAAGCTACAGTTGACATGAACCATGACCAACCTTTCAATGCACCTCATGATTATGGAGATCAGAGCCACTGGATGGTAGTTATTGAGGTACGTTGTGTGCATTTTTTCTTTAGCACCGGAATGATGGTGGTCTACTTGAAGCAGGTGGGGACATTGGATTGCAGCGAGGAGGGGATAAAGATGTCAGTAAATACTCCTGCCAGCTGATAAGGACAGGATCTGAGTGCACGGTCAGGGACTCCGTCCGGGCCAGTTGCTTTCCTCGGGTTTCTACTCAAGAAGGCCAATCTGACATCTGAGGACATGATGGAGGGAACAGATGCATCCGAGGCTGTTGGAGCTGGGGAAACCCTGTCACTGATCTTCTGTTCGACCCGAGTGTAAAACACATTGACTCCATCAGGGAGCAATGTATTTTTCTCTGCTATTTAATTCTGCTTCACCTTGTAGCCCATTATTTCATGAACACCTTGACACAGATGACATATGTTTCCTCACCAATACTGACCATCATGTTGTCAAACAAGCAACACCAGTGTATCCTCAGGTTAGCAGTTTGTAGTCAGGTCACTCCAGGCTGAAGTACCAAAATGACGACTGACCAATAGCAGCTTTAGGGTCCCAAATTAAGAAAATGCAATTTCAACTGTTTTATTGAAGCCACGAGGCAAACATTTCACAGGAGTAGAAGAGATAGGAAACCTAATCGAATCAAGGAACCATGAATTGATATTTGGGTGAAAAATGAATAGGAGGCATTTATTAGTTTACAAAGAAATAAATCACCATTGCAACATTTGGCACAGAGTTTGCAAAACCTCTGAGTCTACATTGCAAGTAGGTCACTGCTTTTGAAGTTGCCTGACTAATTTGAAAGTTCTCCAAGATTATTGTGGGGGCAAGGGAAGAAATTGTAGGGCCCCCTGACACAAATTTTTAATTCCTTTCTCGTCGTGAGGAGGGGCCAGAGGACTAGCAGATGATTAATGTGATTGCTCATGATATATACGAAAGATGTAAAGAATGTTGGGGGGGCACGTGGTGTGGGGGTATGGTAAGTAAGTTTGTGAATGATATGGAGATTGGCTGTGTGGTTGACAGAGAGGAATAAAATCTCAGATTACTGGAAGATATAAACAGATTGGTAGGATGCGAAGATCAGTGGCAGATGAAATTTAATCCTGATAAGTGTGAGATGATATATTTTGGAAGAAATGACAGATAAAGGAGTACTCAATGCATAGGAGGACACTAGGAAGCTCAGACAAGCAGGAAGATCTTAGCATTCTTGTCCATAAGTCATAAATGTGACTGGGCAGCTTAATAAGGTAGTTTTGAAGGTATACAGGCATCTGCCTTTATCAGTCAAGGCATGGATTATAAGAGGAGGGAGGTTATGATGCTACACCCATACCAATTATTGTTCAGACCACATTTGAAGTCCTGTGTTCAATTGTCGGCACCTTTATTTAAGGACAGATAGTAAAGCCCTAGAAAGTGTACAGAGGAGATTTAGTAAAATGATGCCAGGAATGAGAGATTTTAGATATAAGGATCTTAGATACAAAGATGCGATTTTAGAAAAGTTTGGCTTATTCTCCTTGGAGATTAAGAGGTGACCTTATTGAGGTTTGAAAATTATAAACAACTTTGACTGGGCAAAGAAGGATATTCTGTTTCCATTAGTTGTTGTGTCAGTAACTAGGGATCATAATTTCAAGATTGTCAACAAGAGAGCTAGGAGTGGGATGAGGAGAAATGTCTTTACTCAGAGAATTGTTAGGTTTTAGAACGCTCTGCCTGGGAGTGTTGGAGGCAGATTCCATAGGTGGTTTCAAGAGACAGCTGGATACATTTCTGAAAGTGATGAGTTTAAAGGGCTACGGTGATAGGGCTACTAGATAAACAATAGGAAGAATGTGTTTGCACTGGAGGAGGTGCAGAGGAAATGTACAAGGATGTTGCCTGGGATAGATTAACTTCACCATGAAGAGAGGCTGGATAAGTTTGGGTTATTTTTTTTGGAGCACAAAATGCTGAAGAGGGCGTGTTAAAGGTATATAAGATTATGAAGGGCATTGACAGGATAGATAGGAAGCAGCTGTGAAGAGCCAGTAACAAAGGGACATATTTTTAAAGGAAAGAACAGGAGTTTTAGAGAAGTTTTGAGCAAAGATTTATCATCTAGAAGGTGATGGGGTTTTTGTTATGCACTGGCTGGGAGGGCAGTTAAGGCAGATAGCCTTGCAAACTGCAAAAGTACTTGGCTAAGCAGTTGAGATATCACAACATACAAAGCTACGGCCCTATTTCAGGAGATTGAGACCAATGTAGATTAGGTGTAATGACAGCAGTGCATACTTGATAGGTCAAAGAGCCCCTTCTGTGCTATATGATTCTATGATTCTCTCTGCATCTACCATCAATGCATCATGGTTGCACAGTGCAGTACTGTTACAACCCGACAAAAGTCCTTCCATATAACCTTTCAAATTTACAACATCTACCATCCAGAAGTGAAAAGAAACATGGAAACATTGCCATCTCCAACATTCCATTAAAGCTGTTTATCATTCAGACCTGAAAACACTTTGCTGGCTTTCATTGTTGCTTAGCCAATCACAACTCACTACTGCACCGATGTTGCATAGCTTGCGACGATTACCTTGTCATGAACAATTATTGATCAGCGACATGTTAGTTTTTCCAGTGACACCCACGTCCTATGAATGAAGAAAGAAAAACAATTGTTAATACAATCAAACAGCAGAATTTAAGTTGATTGAAACGTGGCTTTGCTGTTCAGCTATTAAAATGCAGTGAATGTTTGTCTATTTGTAGATTATTACTCAAATCCTGCAAGGTTAATGGACTCAAAGCTCTGTGTGTTGCTTTGCCACTCAATTTGGTAAACAACTATAAAGTTAACAAACTGAAACTGTCCTTAAATGACTTAGTTTATGAGTTTAGTTTTAACTTATTCTTTAGTAGTTTCAGTACTTAATGGTTGCAAAATTCTCTGTTAATTAATAACCTCATCAATGAAACTAGATTATTTGATGAAGCTCTTGCTTTTGTTGACCTACTTCATCACATCGCACAACAGTAATTTAATCTGTGACCAGCTTTTTGTAATAAAGCAAGTATTTGCCTTGTTTTTGGCTTTCACTAATCACTGAATGCAAAATCTTAAGTGAAATCATACTATTTACCAGTGTCCAGCTCATTGGTCCTTTACCTTTACAGTGGCTATGTCTTACCTGATTTTGTAGCTACTATTGGTTAGCAGCTCATTCTCCCATAAAGGGTCTGCTTTCAGTTTGTCAGACCTCCTCATTTCCCCCTTCCCCACCTTATTTCAGCAGATCACTCTTGTGTCTCCTTCTACTATTGATTAAGGATGAATCCAACAACAATCTGCCTAGTTGATTGACCATATGTTCCTCCTGCATCATCTTTTTCTTTGAGAAGCATCCATAGCATTTATCATCCAGGTAGGTAATCTATTTAATGGGTAATTTCTCGATTCACTGCTCTGTGGGGAATGCTGCTTGAATAGAGAATTTCTTGAAAATTGGGTTTTAACAATTGAAGCTGCACAGAGGGAGCAGTGGGCATTTTGACCCAACTTTTTCTGAAAAAATTGCCGGGAAAGCTGAAACTCCTGATGGGCAATTACCTAGAATCAGGAATCCTCCAAGACAATTCCCAACTCTGAGTTCGAGACAGAGATTTCAGAGGGTTCTAACTTCCTTAATAGTTAAGCAGGAAATTTTAGAGTGAATAAAACCTGCTTTAAACCCTGGTGGCCAACATATTGATTCCACTGCACTGACTACATCAACATAACCAGACCACAGACAATCAGATCCCCTACTTGACCTCGGATTCTCCCCTAGAAACCGCTACTCACCATCAATGATGGACAACCAATACTCTCTCCCTGATTCAAAACATCCCAACACCTAATGGATATCAATTACCCAGGACCAAATCAACACACCAAACCCCTCCAAGTCCAAACCAATGACTCATCCCCAGACGCCCCAGAGATCTGACTATTCCCTTTCCCTCTGACATCTGCCATTCCTTACTGGAGCCACCTAACAGGCTTCAGCCTCTTCCCGCCAACCATAGGCCTGTGAAAGGCATCATTCACTTACCTGTCGCCTTGCCCACTGACCATGATACTTCCTATTCAACTGGCACCTTGCCAGTCTACCCACTGGCCACCTTACCCTGCACTCCACTTGACACATGCATCCCACATCCACCTGACATCCAACCGCCACACCATCTTGGCACCCTATACTATCCCCAACTGGCACCTGCTCCCCATATTCAACTGGCTGACACTTAAGGTTTTGAAATACCTTTCACCCTACCACCACCATCCACCTGCCATTAATGTTCCATCTGAGCTGTGCAACCGCACGTCAGCTCAGAGGCTGGGAGGGTTCTGCATGCACCAATCGACATGGCTTTTGATTCCAGAAGCTGCTGCTTTCCAGAACCTCTGAGGTCTGCACAACAGAAAAACTAATTAATCAGAGTATTAGTTATCACCCTTCCTTCGCCTAATTTACATATTTATCTTCTCTCAGTCAGCGTTATAGAGGCAACTTTGGAATATGGCAGCTTTTGGTGTTAAAGAAGTGGGCAAGGTTTCAGCAACAATCCATTCTGCTACAGCCTGCATTGATTGCAGGACTGCGCTGTAGGAAGATTCCAGCTTCAGAAACTTAGCCAGAAAGCTTCTGACAAAGTGTCACCAAACCTGAAACATTAATACTGATTTCCTTCACAGATTCTGCTGGACCTGCTGAGCTTTTCCAGCAACTTTTGTTTTCATTCAACCTTTTCTTTTTCTCTGTTTTGGGTGGAAATAGGTATTTGACCCGGATCAAATGATTCCTGTCTCTGGCCTACATTGGCTGGATGTTCTCTCTTGAAGAGCTTAAACCCTGCTGAAAGTGCTGGATTGCTCAATCAATACTGTAATCTATGCAATCTTGTATTCTTTACAACTTTAAACCTTCCCTGATCATTTATTACCATTGCTGTTAAAGATTTTCTGTCATTGGGCACTTGCTGAAACTGAACGTGATTTTTTTAGGCCATTCTACTGACTGCTACTTTCTTTCCAAGCCAAATGTCCAACCAGATTTTTAAAAAAAGAATTGTTGGCACCTTTTTGAGGAAGCTCAAATGCTCTTGCACAGAATGTATTTTGTTTGATGCTTTATTATCTTTTGTATGACAAAGTCACAGTAAATCATGCAGTTTTGTTGGACATCATATGCAATTTCAGCATTCAATGTTTTCGACTGGGCATGCCTCTGCCTGCTTAATGAGTAACGACATTCAGCTTTCCTTTCATTATATACCCAGGTTGGAGCTTTTCATGGTCTGCAACTAGAATGACATCTGAATTAGGATGTTACATACTTGCCAAAAGTCATGCAACTTGATGGTGACTCGGATTTGACTAGCAATTGTGGAATGTCTTCAGCCACAGCATTTTCCTTCAGCAGTCTATTTTGCTCAATTTCATCCTCTCTGTCCAAGAACTTACTTAAAACTGGCTGGAAAATTGCTGTGCTGCTTGCTATTGTCCAGTCTCATTAATAGCTATGAGGCTGTTAAACTCACTGAGTTGAATTTCTGGCTTGGTAAAGTGTAAATGAGAGAAAATATTTCATAACATTCATTCATTTAAGTCTAATTATGACATTGGTGGATGCATTATTGGCTGATTTTATTTTGTGTGGAGAGGGTTCTTTTAATTCTCAGTTCAAATCTGCTGAAATAACATTGGGAGGAGGTGCAGCTCAAACATGCAATTTTACATTTGGAATCCAAACAGGCGTAGTTATGTATTATTAAAAAAAAATCAGTTATTTGCTATACTGTCACTGGGACAGAAGTGGTTCTATGACAGTCACCTTTAATTAAATGTCAAGAAGGCCATGTTTTTATTCTCTGATAGAAAGTTCGCAGACCATAGAGGTTTGTTGTTCACGTTAGGCAATTTGAAAGTGTTGCTATAATGTCCGTACCAATTTAGCCTGATTGAATTCTCAATCTCTCACATATACATCTGTGCACTCGTGCTCATATGTGCACATACACATTATGTAACTGAAATATGCGTAAAATTTACAGCACAGAAACAGGTATTTAGCTCAACAGATCTATGCCAATATTTATGCCTGAGACTGGCTTCCTCCCACTTCACTTCATCTAATCTAATCATTTATACCATACATACTTAATTAAAAATGCAACAAAAATATTCAGAGAAGGGATTGATCCATCAGAGTATCTTTGCTTGCAGTTATTGGCGTTACCAGCATGTAATTGTGTAATACATACCTTGCTATGCTGGCTGAGAGTACACAGTAGGAAAATATCTTCTGGAGAGTGCCTGAAGTAGTCACATTGAAAGAGGGTGGGAAAAATGCTGTGACAGGAGCTAATTAGGCAAGAAGTAAGACTGAAAAGGTTATATCTTTTGTATAGAAATAAAATCCCTATGGAAGGCTAAAACAGCAATTGAATGTGTAAAGAGAAGCATTTGCTCAATGCAGGATGTCAAAGGGTACAGCTAACATAAAGGCAGCGACAGCTGGGTAAGACTTTACTTGGTAACAACTCTGCAGAGGAGAGAGATTACTGAGCCACAGATATTTCATGCAGCTGGGTACTTGCGATAATTAAAAGAAGAAAAAACTTGGCATATCAATCCAAATATGGCAAGTAATCTGGAATGAGAATGTAGAAGGGGAGAAGGAAGTGGGATTGTCAAGTTCTATTGCTAAATCATTAATTAGTCAAATTATGTTTTCAAGTGCAGGCTAAATGAAACAAATCAGCAGTAAGAAAGAAAAGGATTATTGTGGAAAAATTTCGGCAATCTTCCATTTCTCCTCAGAAGTCTTATTTCCCACTCTGTCATATGAACAGAACATACCAAGCACTGAAATGTAAACTCAATCCCATTGCGAATTACAATGAAGCGTCCTTATTACAGCTCCATGCTAAAATGTTTATAACTTGGAATGAAAAGGCTCTCGACATAATAATGGCCACCAGCACAGTTTAAGTGCTACAGCAGCTTGTCCACAATATAAAACCCAGACCACCGACATTTTCAGTCCCAAGGGGCAAAGGCATTTGTCTAAATGATTTAAAATTGAACAACAGCAGAATAAGTTGCCTTGAAAATTCAAAACAGGCAGTATCCATGATTAATTATATCATACTTGACTTCACATTTTGCAATAAAGCCGCGGATGAGTGGAAGAGATAATCCTTTTGCCACAGTTTCTTCACCCTCATATGGATAATATGGTTTGCTCTTTCTTTGAGTCAGATTTCCAGTGTGAAAAATATTAGATTTTAGTTCTATTTGTCTTAGACTGTTTTATCCTATTTCTATTCATCATAGGCACTACTTACATGAGCATCTGCTGAGCACTGGCTTGAGAAGCTTGCTGTTAAGTCAATGTGTGGGGAATACTGAATGCTGTTTCAAGTTCCTGTAAGCCATTGAACTTGATAACATTTTTACTTCAAACATAAAGATCAACGAAAGCAAATACTTTAGAAATCATTCTGAAAATTTTTGCAGTAAACTCAGTTATGAGAGCTCTGACATTTTGCGGTTAATTCTAAGATAGGATAAGCAGCTGCTGTATTAGAAACTCGACATCTGACCCCTTCAAAGTTGTGATTACGCAAATAGGATAATATTGAGCATAGAATGGAAAACATAAAAAGAAATGATTGTGTTATACTCATGATTTAAAGCATTAGTTATGGTATGTCAGAAGATTTAACTTTTAAGTTTTAAAATTTCTTTGCCTGGCTTCAAACTAGCTGTATAAATAAGTGGAATGGAAAGGAAGGATTGATTTTATACAGAGCTTTTCATTCTTAGGATGTTCCAACAGGGCATTTAAGAGGTTTAAAAAGGCAATTTTTGTTGTAATGTGCGAAACATGGAAGCCAATTTGTACCCAGTGTTTTAATAACCTAATGGCCCGACAATCTGGGGTTTTTTTGTGATTTTAAAGATAAGTATTAGCCAAGACAATGTCGGTGTGGTACTTTATTATAATAATACAGAAATCAAAGCAGTGGGTGGGATAGGAAGGAAGATAATGCAGATTATGAGGCCAGAGTGCAGCAGAGGTTTTATTATTTTTAGCTACTAAATTCAAGTTAGGACAATGAAAATTCCAATCAAAATTTTGCTTTATTCAGAATAGGAGAAAGTGATGCACATCATGAAGTACTTTAAAACGCATCCACATGTATGTAATGTTTTAAAAGAATATTAAACAATGGAACAAAGATGGTTGCCGCAACATTGTAACTAGATTTACCAGAAGTCTTGCAGAATCTACTCAGAAGCTGAAATCAGCCTGAAAATCAACAGTCCCTGATGGAACTGGAATGCTAATGTTTGTACTATAAACTGCTAAAGAGACTATTCTCGCTAAGAAAAATCACCACTCAACATTGCATGTTACTCCTGACCTCTATGAAGATTTTTGTTTTATTCATTCATGGGATATGGGCAACACTGGCAGGGCCAGGTAATGTTTCCTATCTCTAGGTGCCCTTGAGAAGGTGGTGGTGAGCTGCATCATTGAACCGGTGCAGTCCGTTTAGTGTCGATCCATGTAAGTTAATGAATTCCGCCTGGCCTCTGCAATGGCACAAAGACAGCCATATAAACCTTTATCATGATGATAACTGTCCCTATTTCCCAAGGAGATTTTGAAGGATACAATTTTAAATTACCAGCCATTTAAGGGGCCAATATTACTTTATACAATTTCTGCTGCCAATATCAAAGCCCCTAATACCAGGTAATCAAGGAATCATCTCTGACGTGCAGAAAACTAACAAAAATCTACATGTGTGCCTTCTGCCAGTAATCCATTCAAGAGCAATAACACAGAAGATGCTCTCAGCAAAGCCTCCTCAGACAATCTTCGAAGAGAAGTGTTTTTCAAAAGGGGAAGCTGTTTACAACACTCTAACTATTGGTTAATCAATCAAAAAATTCTGACTCCTAAATTTTGGAGTTCTGGATTCATCTTAAAAGCAAAGGCACAGATAAGCTGGTATACCTTGGTGGTTTTGCAATTATTTTGTTGGTAATTGAAAAGTCTCATTATCATTATCGAATTCATCTCTCCCTGCATGTTTGCAAGCGTGCCATTTTTGAAGCACCCCACCCCAAAACCCAACTCCTCCACACCGAAAGCTACAAAAAACAAGCACTACTTCTAGTTTAACATTAAAACAATGTGCTGAGGTCCTTACAAAGTCAAAGTTGCCAAATGAAGAGAGTTTGAGAAAGATGCCCCACTGCTAAAAAAGTAGAAAAATAATCTGGTTACAGAAAGAAGGTGAGAATAGAGATCCATTTTACAACTCATAATCTGTTTATAACAAGCACATCAAAACATCACAAGGGTATTGAATGGAATGCAGTCAGAATGGGTTCTCCTACTTTGGTGGAACTACTAGTGTGATCAATGGTGTTATAAAACACAGCTGCTGCTGCTGGCTGGCACTTATTTCATTGATTTTGGAAGTTTTCTCCTTCTGTGGTAACTGATTTGCTTGTCTCAAGACTGGGCACCATCAAGAGCGAAGGAAACCATACTTGTTTGGATCATTTGATTCTGCAAGATGTATGAGATTCCATGAGAAAAACAGCTGCTTTGCCACCCCCATTTCTTGCTATTGAAATTGCTTCCAATTCTTTCATTATGTTTGAAGGTGGTGGTAGGGTAGGTGGGCTGAGCCCATGGCTCATCTGCTCCAGTTGGCTGCCTTCATGTTCTTCTATTCTTTATTCTTGGGTCATTTTTCTTTTCTCTTTATTTTCATTCCTTTTGGTAGAGTGGCGGATGAGGGAGGAAAGTCCTCCAGCAACAGCAGCAGCAGCACCAATGCTGGGACGAGCTGGACGTGGTTCCACCCCAGCCCAGAGTCTCCCAATGACCAAGAAGTAGGTCCCCGGGCTGGCTCCCTTGGCCTGAGCTAGGCTGAGGCTCTGGATTCACGACTGGGCTCAAGTGCCTGATGGGCGAGAGGTGGCAGTCTCAGTACAGCAAAGCGGGTCTTCCGGCATGGCAGTATTTTTCTGGTGTGGTAGTCTTGGCCCGGCATCCCCATGTGGAGGCCTCTTCCCCATGTGGAGGTTTCTTCCCAATGTGGAAGTTACTTCCCCGTGTGGAGGGCTCATCCCCGTGTGGAGGGCTCATCCCCGTGTGGAGGGCTCTTACCTAGTGGAAGTTTCTTCCCCATGTGTAGGGCTCTTCCCCGTGTGTAGGGCTCTTCCCTTGTGGAAATTTCTTCCCCCTGTGTAGGGCTCTTCCCCCTGTGTAGGGCTCTTTCCCGTGTGTAGGGCTCTTCCCTTGTGGAAGTTTCTTCCCCGTGTGTAGGGCTCTTCCCCCTGTGGAGGGCTCTTCCCCGTGTGGAGGGCTCTTCCCCCTATGGAGGGCTCTTCCCCCTGTGTAGGGCTCTTCTCCCTGTGTAGAGGGCTCTTTCCCGTGTGGAGGGCTCTTTCCCATGTGGAGGGCTCTTCCCCGTGTGTAGGGCTCATCCCCGTGTGTAGGGCTCATCCCCCTGTGTAGGGCTCATCCCCGTGAGTAGGGCTCTTCCTCGTCTGTAGGGCTCTGTCCCGTGTGTCGGGCTCTTCCCTGTGTGTAGGGCTCATTCCCGTGTGGAGGGCTCTTCCCCATGTGGAAGTTTCTTCCCCATGTGGGGCTCTTCCCCCTGTGTAGGGCTCTTCCCCCTGTGTAGGGCTCTTCCCCCGGTGTAGGGCTCTTCCCCCGGTGTAGGGCTCTTCCCTTGTGGAAGTTTCTTCCCCGTGTGTAGGGCTCTTCCCCGTGTGTAGGGCTCTTCCCCATGTGTAGGGCTCATCCCCCTGTGTAGGACTCATCCCCGTGAGTAGGGCTCTTCCTCGTCTGTAGGGCTCTGTCCCGTGTGTCGGGCTCTTCCCTGTGTGTAGGGCTCATTCCCGTGTGTAGGGCTCTTCCCCATGTGGAAGTTTCTTCCCCATGTGGAGGGCTCATTCCTGTGTGTGGGGCTCATCCCCCTGTGTGGGGCTCATTCCCCTGTGTAGGGCTCTTCCCCCTGTGTAGGGCTCTTCCCCCGGTGTAGGGCTCTTCCCTTGTGGAAGTTTCTTCCCCGTGTGTAGGGCTCTTCCCCCTGTGTAGGGTTCTTCCCCCTGTGTAGGGCTCTTTCCCCTGTGTAGGGCTCTTCCCTTGTGGAAGTTTCTTCCCCGTGTGTAGGGCTCATCCCCGTGTGTAGGGCTCATCCCCCTGTGTAGGGCTCATCCCCGTGAGTAGGGCTCTTCCTCGTCTGTAGGGCTCTGTCCCGTGTGTCGGGCTCTTCCCTGTGTGTAGGGCTCATTCCCGTGTGTAGGGCTCTTCCCCATGTGGAAGTTTCTTCCCCATGTGGAGGGCTCATTCCTGTGTGTGGGGCTCATCCCCCTGTGTGGGGCTCATCCCCCTGTGTAGGGCTCTTCCCCCTGTGTAGGGCTCTTCCCCCGGTGTAGGGCTCTTCCCTTGTGGAAGTTTCTTCCCCGTGTGTAGGGCTCTTCCCCCTGTGTAGGGTTCTTCCCCCTGTGTAGGGCTCTTTCCCCTGTGTAGGGCTCTTCCCTTGTGGAAGTTTCTTCCCCGTGTGTAGGGCTCATCCCCGTGTGTAGGGCTCATCCCCCTGTGTAGGGCTCATCCCCGTGAGTAGGGCTCTTCCTCGTCTGTAGGGCTCTGTCCCGTGTGTCGGGCTCTTCCCTGTGTGTAGGGCTCATTCCCGTGTGGAGGGCTCTTCCCCATGTGGAAGTTTCTTCCCCATGTGGGGCTCTTCCCCCTGTGTAGGGCTCTTCCCCCTGTGTAGGGCTCTTCCCCCGGTGTAGGGCTCTTCCCCCGGTGTAGGGCTCTTCCCTTGTGGAAGTTTCTTCCCCGTGTGTAGGGCTCTTCCCCGTGTGTAGGGCTCTTCCCCATGTGTAGGGCTCATCCCCCTGTGTAGGACTCATCCCCGTGAGTAGGGCTCTTCCTCGTCTGTAGGGCTCTGTCCCGTGTGTCGGGCTCTTCCCTGTGTGTAGGGCTCATTCCCGTGTGTAGGGCTCTTCCCCATGTGGAAGTTTCTTCCCCATGTGGAGGGCTCATTCCTGTGTGTGGGGCTCATCCCCCTGTGTGGGGCTCATCCCCCTGTGTAGGGCTCTTCCCCCTGTGTAGGGCTCTTCCCCCGGTGTAGGGCTCTTCCCTTGTGGAAGTTTCTTCCCCGTGTGTAGGGCTCTTCCCCCTGTGTAGGGTTCTTCCCCCTGTGTAGGGCTCTTTCCCCTGTGTAGGGCTCTTCCCTTGTGGAAGTTTCTTCCCCGTGTGTGGGGCTCTTCCCCCTGTGTAGGGCTCTTCCCCCTGTGTAGGGCTCTTTCCCATGTGTAGGGCTCTTCCGTTGTGGAAGTTTCTTCCCCGTGTGTAGGGCTCTTCCCCCTGTGGAGGGCTCTTCCCCGTGTGGAGGGCTCTTCCCCATATGGAGGGCTCTTCCCCCTGTGTAGGGCTCTTCCCCCTGTGTAGAGGGCTCTTTCCCGTGTGGAGGGCTCTTTCCCATGTGGAGGGCTCTTTCCCATGTGGAGGGCTCTTCCCCGTGTGTAGGGCTCATCCCCGTGTGTAGGGCTCATCCCCCTGTGTAGGGCTCATCCCCGTGAGTAGGGCTCTTCCTCGTCTGTAGGGCTCTGTCCCGTGTGTCGGGCTCTTCCCTGTGTGTAGGGCTCATTCCCGTGTGTAGGGCTCTTCCCCATGTGGAAGTTTCTTCCCCATGTGGGGCTCATCCCCCTGTGTAGGGCTCTTCCCCCTGTGTAGGGCTCTTCCCCCGGTGTAGGGCTCTTCCCTTGTGGAAGTTTCTTCCCCGTGTGTAGGGCTCTTCCCCGTGTGTAGGGCTCTTCCCCCGGTGTAGGGCTCTTCCCCTGGTGTAGGGCTCTTCCCCGTGTGTAGGGCTCTTCCCCATGTGTAGGGCTCATCCCCCTGTGTAGGACTCATCCCCGTGAGTAGGGCTCTTCCTCGTCTGTAGGGCTCTGTCCCGTGTGTCGGGCTCTTCCCTGTGTGTAGGGCTCATTCTCGTGTGTAGGGCTCTTCCCCATGTGGAAGTTTCTTCCCCATGTGGAGGGCTCATTCCCGTGTGTGGGGCTCATCCCCCTGTGTGGGGCTCATCCCCGTGTGTAGGGCTCTTCCCCCTTTGTAGGGCTCTTCCCCCTGTGTAGGGCTCTTCCCCCTGTGGAGGGCTCTTCCCCGTGTGTAGGGCTCTTCCCCCTGTGGAGGGCTCTTCCCCCTGTGTAGGGCTCTTTCCCGTGTTTAGGGCTCTTCCCTTGTGGAAGTTTCTTCCCCGTGTGTAGGGCTCTTTCCCCTGTGTAGGGCTCTTCCCCCTGTGTAGGGCTCTTCCCCCTGTGGAGGGCTCTTCCCCGTGTGTAGGGCTCTTCCCCCTGTGTAGGGCTCTTCCCTTGTGGAAGTTTCTTCCCCGTGTGTGGGGCTCTTCCCCCTGTGTGGGGCTCTTCCCCCTGTGTAGGTTTCTTCCCCCTGTGTAGGTCTCTTCCCCCTGTGGAGGGCTCTTCCCCGTGTGGAGGGCTCTTCCCCCTGTGTAGGGCTCTTTCCCCTGTGTAGGGCTCTTCCCTTGTGGAAGTTTCTTCCCCGTGTGTGGGGCTCTTCCCCCTGTGTAGGTCTCTTCCCCCTGTGTAGGGCTCTTTCCCGTGTGTAGGGCTCTTCCCTTGTGGAAGTTTCTTCCCCGTGTGTGGGGCTCTTCCCCCTGTGTGGGGCTCTTCCCCGTGTGTAGGGCTCATCCCCCTGTGTAGGACTCATTCCCGTGAGTAGGGCTCTTCCTCGTCTGTAGGGCTCTGTCCCGTGTGTCGGGCTCTTCCCTGTGTGTAGGGCTCATTCCCGTGTGTAGGGCTCTTCCCCATGTGGAAGTTTCTTCCCCATGTGGAGGGCTCATTCCTGTGTGTGGGGCTCATCCCCCTGTGTGGGGCTCATCCCCCTGTGTAGGGCTCTTCCCCCTGTGTAGGGCTCTTCCCCTTGTGTAGGGCTCTTCCCCCGGTGTAGGGCTCTTCCCTTGTGGAAGTTTCTTCCCCGTGTGTAGGGCTCTTCCCCCTGTGGAGGGCTCTTCCCCCTGTGGAGGGCTCTTCCCCGTGTGGAGGGCTCTTCCCCCTGTGTAGGGCTCTTTTCCGTGTGGAGGGCTCTTTTCCATGTGGAGGGCTCTTTTCCGTGTGGAGGGCTCTTTTCCGTGTGGAGGGCTCTTTTCCGTGTGGAGGGCTCTTCCCCGTGTGGAAGTTTCTTCCCCATGTGGAGGCCTCATTCCCATGTGTGGGGCTCATTCCCGTGTCTAGGGCTCTTCCCCATGTGGAAGTTTCTTCCCCATGTGGAGGGCTCATTCCCGTGTGTGGGGCTCTTCCCCCTGTGTGGGGCTCTTCCCCCTGTGTGGGGCTCATCCCCCTGTGTGGGGCTCTTCCCCGTGTGTAGGGCTCATTCCCGAGCCGAGGGCTCTTCCAAAGTGAAAGTTTCTTCCCCAAGTGGAGAGCTCATTCCCGTGTGTAGGGCTCTTCCCCCTGTGTAGGGCTCGTCCCCGTGTTGAGTGTTCATCCCCGTGTGGAGGCCTCGTCCCCGTGTGGAGAGCTCGTCCCCATGTGGTGGTGTCTTCCCCAAATGAAGGTCTCTTCCCCAAATGGTGGCCTCTTCCCCATGTGGAGCTCTTCTTTGTCTTCGCCTTCCAGGTGTTCCATTGGCCTTGTATGCAGCCTCATCCCGGAATAACGGCCTTGTCCTGGTGGCGTCTGAGGGTATTCCACCATTCCTTAATCTTTCTCTGAGCTCAGGAGCCGTTAACTGAACTATGATGAACTTTGTCTTAATTTCACTGTTTTTAATTATGTATGACTTCTGACATTGATGTAGGTGCCACAGTGGGGCAACTTATAAAACATTTCACTGCATTTTTCATGTGACAATAAATTTCTATTTCTCTTCTATTCTAACACCATTTATGTTTTCCTTCCCAATGGGACATCAGCTGTCTGCCTACAGTATGTTACATAGTCTTAACATGGAAATTTATGATTAGCTGTATTCCCATGTTCTTTTCTTCAATCACAAGATGTAGTTGTTGCCGACAAAGACCAATATTTATTCCTTGTCCCTACTTGGTCTTGAGAAGTGGTAGTGGACTGACTTCTTCAACTGCTGCAGTCGAAACAGTGTAAGAATGCTCATGGTACTGTTAGAAAGACCAGTTCTGACAGAGGCCTCACATTAATTTTCAGGATTTGACGCTCAGGATTTGACCAGGGCATCATAACATAAAATATAGAACACACTGTAATTGGCACAATCAGTTTGGTGTAATGGAATATTGTACAAGGCATCCTGTGACTTTCACTTGCCAGCTCAACAGCCCACCAAACTCTCTATTTACCAATGCAAATTTTCATTGACAGTGTGTTTTAAGTGCCTTAGAGTGAAGAAATTCTAGTTCCGTTCCTTCATATACCTTTTGTAATTCTTCACGAGTAGATCTCCAAACATCACCTTCGTTTTGACATGTACGTTCTTCAACTGCTCAGTTCTTAGTTGAACCAGTCAGCAAGGTGTGTTTCCAAAGTATGCAACTCCACTGTGACTGTAAACCATACTGTTGGACTAATTCTTTACCATTGATCTTAGAGTTTTGATCATCTATTTTTGCAGTCATTTTGCCCAATATCCATAACCTAATCTGAAACTTTTTTTTGGCTTGGTACTTAAACATGGTGATGTGTCTAATAAAAAGAAAGTCATTTTCATAGAATATCACTTCTTTCAAAGTAAAGTTAAAACAAAGGGAGTAGAAGAAGAATGGTGTGAGAGTATACGATGATTTATGTTCCATAAGTAAACTGCTCTGATAAATCTTGAGCACTGAGAATGAATTATGAATGTTGGTATATTGTGCAGGATATAATTCATATTCTATAGAGATTCATCAAGTTGCCTTGTTAGTACTATCGGATAAAGAGGAATGTAAATATTAATTTCAGGTATCTGCTGAATGGATCCTGAAATAATTCTAAATAAATCATACTGAATCAAATCTTTCTCCTCGAGGTGCCATCTGATCTCTATTATAACTTAAGCTGCTTGAAATGAGAACATTGGAGATGTCAGACAATTATCATTGAGCATTCAGTAGGTGATCATTAGGTGTTGGCACTTGGTTATTTTAAGAAAATTGCTTTATTTCTTGTCCTATTGGTAGTTACTTTTTCAATTGGTTAATATATCTGCCAAGTTACATGTATCAATCTAAGCAGCAGAAATAACAATGGTCTACTTTGCCCAGATAACTCAGCAAAACCTTCCTCACTAACACCTGGGGACGTGTCAAAATTAGGAAGTGTGTCCCACGGACTAGACAAGTAACAACCTTGACATAATCATATTCACTGTATTATATTTTTGATGTCTCAGATACCTCTACTAATGTCCCTGGACTGTATCCTGCTTTATTGGCAGGATAGACTCATCAGAGGTAGCAGCATAGTGATATACATACAGCAGGGAGTGGAAGACTCCAACATTAACTCCAGACCCCTCCATCAAACATGAGTAAGAAGCCAAGATAACAAAGTGTGAGGCTGGATGAACACAGCAGGCCAAGCAGCATGTCAGGAGCACAAAAGCTGATGTTTCGGGCCTAGACCCTTCATCAGAGAGGGGGATTGGGGGAGGGTTCTGAAATAAATAGGGAGGGAGGGGGAGGCGGACCGAAGATGGATAGAGGAGAAGATAGGTGGAGAGTAGAGTATAGGTGGGGAGGGGATAGGTCAGTCTGGGGAGGACGGACAGGTCAAGGAGGCGGGATGAGGCTGGTAGGCATCTTCGGTCTGCCTCCCCCTCCCTCCCTATTTATTTCAGAACCCTCTCCCCATCCCCCTCTATGATAAAGGGTCTAGGCCCGAAACGTCAGCTTTTGTGCTCCTGAGATGCTGCTTGGCCTGTTGTGTTCATCCAGCTACACACTTTGTTATCCTGGATTCTCCAGCACCTGCAGTTCCCATTATCTCTGATGAGTAAGAAGCCTCTTGCTGATTATCACTTGTTGCCTGCACTAAGCTGAAAAATCACTATGTTACTCAGTCATTGGAAGAAGCACTACATAGCAAAGACACAGAATGTATTTTACATGGGCAACATCAAGAATGACTCAATAGCAATATGATTGATCATGTGAGCCAGGTCCTAATGACAGAGCTGTTAGACCTTGATTCATCTGTCAATGATTAATTTGTGCAAATGAGCTCTGCAAGGACCTTGTGCAGGCAAAGCCTTATCTTCACACTAAAGATTTTCCATTGTGTTGTGTGTCACTATCACTGCACTAAATGGAACAGATCCTGCAGTTCAGATCTGAGTTTCCATTAGAAAGAACTGAATTGTGTTGTAGCACAATTTGTAATCTTGAGGCCCAACATACCTTTCAGTTCACCATTATCATCCAGATGGGGCATCAACCCGAGTTCAATGAGGATACCATAAGAGATCTTGGTGCAAGAGGGACCTGGCACACCCAAAATGCTGTGCTAAACTGGTTTAGCTACAACATGGTACTGTGTGTATGCCAGAAAGTGGGCACTGCATGCGATAATCAGAACTAAACTATTTTACAAAAAATGAATGAGATCACTTCTCCATTGTCTTGCCACATCATTGCTATTCGGTGGTGAGTTCTTAAAATCACTATTTAAGGCTTGAGTGAAAAACTGCAAAACATTTTCTCGATGTAAAGATACTCCATTTTCTCAACTTTCTAGCCATTGATCACATCACACCAGGGCTTGGAAAGTTTCACCTTATAATTGTTCTAGTATTCAATTATTCTACCATGGCTTTCATACAGGTTCAGTCAGCTATCATTTGGAATATGGGTGTTGAGCTAACTGTGAATTGGGATGTGCCTAGAAGAAAGTTTCACGTAAAGAATAATATTGACTTTCTGTTACAGGAAATGTTCTGTCACAGATTTTTTTTCCTCTTGCTTGCATTGTTATTTCTGCAAGGTTTTTATTGGCAATAAAATGTTTCCTATTCCATTATGTAACGGTAATGGTGGTGGCAGCTGATTACGGTTTCCCACATTATTTATTCTGTCTTCTGATATCAAAGGCACATTTTCAGAACTGTGTGAGATACTTGTGAATTATAATAGCTTTAAATATTTCATATCTATGAAGTTGGTGAAATAAAGTCATGTCTACACTTAGAGCTGATGGTAAGAATGCACTGAGAAATCTGAAAGTGAAGCAACTGGCTAATGACATTGGTTGAGACCATTATACTCACAATTTGCATTATTCCTAGAACTTCTGAAAAAGATATGGAGGCCCTAGGAGTAGAATTCAAACTCGATTGTTTGCAGTCATGATGTCTTAGTTGACCCTGAGTTCAACTTCCAATTCCACATCTTCTCTACTACCAATCACCTATTGGCATCTCATACCCATAACTCAGCCCATCTAGGATCAAACTTTTTTCCTGGTTTTGTTACTTCCAGACTTGGCAGCACTGAAGCTCTCATAGGTGATCCATCCTCTACTCTCCATTAATTTAAGCTCATCTAATTCCTTGCTGTCCCTATCCAAACTTGTACGAAGGGCATGTTCACCCATTACCCCTTTCTTACTGACTGATAGTGGCTTGTGGCCTATCGATGCCTCAAATATAAATCCATTCATGACCTCACCCCTCCTGATCTCTTTAGATACCCTCAGCCTGACAACATTCAATAGTGCTGCATCATTCCACTCCTGGCCTTTAGAATCTCATTTGCAATAATCTTTTGAACTACTAAGTTCAATTCCCTCCCTAAACCTCTCTGCCTTGCTATCTCTTTCTTCTCTTTTAAAGGACCTCTGAACCAGTCATTGCATCCAGTGTGATAATGGGAACTGCAGATGCTGGAGAATCCAAGATAATAAAATGTGAGGCTGGATGAACACAGCAGACCCAGCAGCATCTCAGGAGCACAAAAGATTGTGTGCTCCTGAGCTCCTGAGATGCTGCTGGGCCTGCTGTGTTCATCCAGCCTCACATTTTATTATATTGCATCCAGTGTGCACACTTTGTTCAATGGCCTTCAGACCTTCATAATATCACAGCATTTTTACAGTACACAGAGTACATCTGGCCCACTGTCTCTGTACTAGCTCTCTGAAATAGCAACTTAATTTGTGTCATTCTCCTGCTTTCTCTCCATAATTTCAACCATTTTTCCTTTTCATCTCATTCCTTTTTGACTATTTTGATTGAACTTGCTCTATCCCCAGGCATCCTAGACCTTAACTACTCGCTGCGTGACAAAGACTTTCATTGCGGTGTTTTACTTCTTTTATCAATTACATTAAATCTGTGCTCCTCATTCTCAGTCCCTGCACAAATGTGAACAGTTTCTATCTTATTTTCTAGATGCATTATGATTTTGAATAACATTATCAAAAATCGTCTTGATCTTTTTATTTCTGCAGGAAAGATAGTCCTTACTTTTGTATTCTCCTTTCTACAAAAATTCACAGGATGTGTGCATTGTTGGTTGGGCCAGCATTTATTGATCATCCCTAGTTGCCCTTCAGAATTTGGTGGTGAGCTGCCTTCTTGAATCATAGAGTTCATTTTATTGGAGGCACAGTACTGTCAGGGAACTAAAATTCCTCATCCCTGGAACCATTCACATAAACTTCTTCTGCACTCTATCCAATGCCATCATATCCTTCTAAAGTTTGATGATCAGAAATGCTCTGGTTGAGGCAGAACAAATGTATTGTACAAATTCAGTATAACATCCTTACTTTTGTACTCTATGGCCCTGAGTAATAAATCCCAGGAGACTGAAAGCTTTGTTAACTGCACTGTCAACTTCCAGCGACTCAAGCTCATATATATCCATGTCCAAAGCGCTTGCAGTGTTTTTAAGAGTTTTGCCCTTTGTTCTATATTGCCTTGAGTTTGTGAGGTTTTATAGACAGAATCATGGCGACTAGCTTGAGGTGTCAGCTTTTAGGATCCACAGGAGCTAAATGCCATGTACAGGTCTTTAGTTCCTCTGAAAAGTGAACATTCAAATTCAGGACTCAATATGAGGAACCACTCACTTCCCTTGTCCTTGGCTAGTACTAGTCCAGGATATATTTACAAGCACCCAGAGAGATGCTGGAGCAGGTACTTCAGAGAGAAAAGGTCTGAATTATATCCTTGTGCTGTGTACTGAAAGTTGAATGCACAGCCTTCTGATTCTAAGGAAAGAGTGCCGTCAGGGAGCCATGACCCACAAGACCATTAGAAGTGGGAAAGCGGTTGAATTTAGCTAAAGATATGATTGGAAAATAAGGGTGGATTTCCTTTCATCTAATTGTCCAAAATAGGAAATGTAAGAGTCAGGAAAAGATAATGAGTCAACACAACTATAATTGTTTGTTCATTTCAATGTAACTTTTTCATCATATCTTTAAAAGTCATTCCACAGAAAGAACAGATGGAATTTTGTCAACATTTGGGCTATAATGTAAAAATCGGGACAATATAGCAAGAATGAAAAACAATGAAATTCTCAATGTTAGAAAAAAAGTAAGATTTCTTTTCTCCTAAGGTTTCAACAGTGAGATGAGAATCCCAGTAATAAGTGCAAGCAGGCTATTTGCATGCATCAACATCTCATTATTCCTTAATTTCACCTTATTTATATGCAGCTTGCTATTTTCCCAGGTACCCATCAGAAATTAGATGGTGTCAATTTCTGACTGGGGGATGACAGAGGCAGTCGCCTAGTGGTATTATCTCTGGACTGTTAATCTAATGACCCACCTAACATTCAGGTGACCTGGGTTCAAATCCCACCATAGCAGATGGCAGAATTTGAATTCAGTAAAATCACCTGGAATTAACAATCTAATGATGACCATGAACCAATTGTCAAAACAACCCATCTGGTTCACTTATGCCCCTTGTGGAAGGAAACTACCCTCCTTATCTGTGCTGGCCTACATATGACTCCAGCCCCACAGCAATGTCATTGACACTGAGCTGTCCTTTGGATAAGCAGGAATGGGCAATAAATGCCTCCTGGCTATCAACACCCTCATCCCATTAATTATTAAAGGAAAAAATCTTGAACACAGTGGTTACCAGGCAGCTCACCAGCATCTTCTCTGGACTTTTGATTTATTCATTCACAAGTTAAGGGTGTCACTGGCTGCGTCAGTATTTATTGTCCATTCTAATTGTCCAGAGGGTACGCTGTGGATCTGGAGTCACATGTATGCCAGATCAGGTAATATCCTTGCTTAAAAGGCATTAATGAGCCAGATGGGTTTGTCTTAACAATTGACATGGCCATCATTAGACTCTTAATTCCAGAGTTTTATAGAATTCAAATTCCACCATCTGCCATGGCAGGTTTTGAACCCAGCTCCCCAGAACATTAACTGAGTTTCTGGATTAATCGTCCAGTGATAATACCAAGAGATCATTGCCTTCCCATTGCTTCCATCAGGCTTTCATTCCTCATTTCATTTGAAACTCTGGAATGATGATTTATTTTCACTTGTATTCCACAATGAACAACACAGCAGAATGCAGCAAAAATCTTCAACTGTGGCCACAGTCTGGCACCATTTTGAATAGTTTAAAAATGAAAGGATTAAAAAGGTAAATCTGAAAGAAAATCTATGTTTGTTCCGATACCTCTGCCATGAGCCCTGAGCCCTGAGCTGATTCACCAATGACACTTGTCGCTACCCCTCTACCACGGCACTTGGCCCACAAGGCACTATCTTTTCATCACCTCACCTCACTGATAGGCTGCCGTTGCCAGGCCACGTGCTGGATCCACACTTGCCCCACAACCAGGAACCCCTGGCTCTGCCGCCACCTTGCCGATAACCAGGACTTCCCCTCCGGGCCTACTATAACCAAGACTCCCATGCTCCACTGCCAGGTCAGGCAGCCTCCTTGCCAAGAATCCTGTTCTGGTCACCCTCCTTTGCGTGTCACCTTCTCTGTCACCGCCAACAGGAAGAAGAAGAAGAAAAAAGATGAAAAATAAAGAAGACAAAAAGGGTAAAAAAAAGGAGAAAGAAGCTGGCCTAGACCAGATGAAGACAGGAGCCTGAATGCAGCCTACCTTGCTGGTGCTGCCATCTTGGAATGAGCCTACTGTTAACAATTTAGTATAGTTTTGGCAGTACAGACTTGAAGATCTGAAGGGTCTTTCTGTCCCGTACTATTCCTTGATTCTATGAACATCCATGGGATGCTCTATTGGTAGCGACAACCTCCAAACTCCATCCACAGAAGTCAGCAATGTCAAAACACCAATGTTGCCCACAGTTCATCTTGGAGTCACCTATAATTCAGTTCAGCATTTCACTGCTACATTTTGGGGTACACTGACAAATTTCATTGCAATGCTGCTGCCAGTTTGCTTTGTGTGCAAGGACAAGCACCCATCTCATGCACTAGGGAAAGAGTCATCTCTGGAATTTTAGCTTCCTTTCTTAAAGCTCATTCACTTTGCACCTCATTAGATGCTTACTACAACCCTACCTTGCTTTGTTTTGTAGCACATTGCTGCTTCATTCAGAAGTACTCTCACAGTAGTACTCCCTTACTTTGTGCTTTAGTGCAGTTAGAAAGCCAGGCAGCTTGCCATGTTTGCCAGCATCAGATCAGTCAGCGGGAAGGCATGTTGCTGATGGCAGCAAATTGTGTCAATGTCACACCAATAGTATGTGCCAGCAGCTTATGCAGCAAACATACTGAAGGTGCTTCAAGAAAATGGCAATGTCTCAGAGTCTAAGGGGAGTAGGTCCTTAGTCCAGTGAAGGAGGACTTTTGTCAGTCAGGAGTGGTCTCACAGTCACATGAGGGCATTGTTAGATCTCAGTCCAGTGGGTTGGCCCCTGGTAGTTGGCTATTTGGTGTGATCAGTGCCCATGGTCCTATGTCCTTACCGTCCATGGATTGGGCTGCTGTTAGTCCAGCAATCTGAGTTTGGCCAGAGAGGGAATTACTGGTCAGTCAGTTGGGGACCTTCACCAAAATCAGCCACAGGTCTGATGTTTATTTCCAGCAGCAACCTTCAGCATTTTCCAAACAATCTACACATGAGAAAGTCATAACAGGAGGTCTCATCATGCTGAGAAGGAGGTTCTGGCGTGGGGCTTGGGGGTTGTAGAAATGGTTTACAGACCTTGCTGCTCTTTCCTCCAGGTGAACAACGAACCATGCCACTGCCAAATTAAGCTGCTCAGAGACGCAGCAGAAGAAGAACTGTGTCATCTGCTGGAATAAAACTTGTGATCTGAAGGCGTAGCCGCACAAGCTATCCTGGTGGATGACAAAGTGACAGCTGTTTTGAACTTTTAGCAACTGTTGGTTACCAAGAATCCATTGGCTACCTGTGTGGGATCTCTCCATCCTCAACCCACAGATGCATCAAGACTGTGACTAATGCAATTTGTGCTAGATGATGCTTTTTAATCTCATTTCCCTCTGATGAGGTCAATGCTGCATCCCAGGCAGTGTACTTTGACAATATAGCTGGCTTCTCCCATATGTAGTATACCATGGACTAGTAAAAATATAATTCAACACATCACAGCCATCATGGACCATTTGATAGCCCTCTTCAAAATGAGGTTCCAATGCCTTGACCGATCTAGGGGGCCTCACAGGCAATGTTCCGCGTGATTCTTGAATGCTGCAACTACAGAACTGGCTTCGGCGAAGAGGAGATGTGATGGATGAATGCTGAAGAACTCCGAGAGCTGCAGCAGTGTTCTGAAGAGAAAGATGAGGATATTGAACAGTAGGAATGTCACCTTCAGAGTGCCGCATCATCAAGCACTACAAGCCATATTGGATTTAACAGACACCCACGTCCTCGCTGAGATTGAGCAAAGACATCAGCTCCAACAATCTCCAATGACAACATATTATTTCAAGATAATTATTAGGGAAATTAGAGCATTTGCATGTACATCTCCATCAACCACTGAGTGTTCTTTTGGATCTGGCTTTGTCGTGGCAGCCACTAACCTGTTCATAGAGGTAGCCAGACACATGCATGCTGGAGCAAGCACAGTGCTGATAACATCAATGGACTAATACAACCTTTGATACAGTTTATGGCATGTCTTCGACAAACTTCCCAACTGTTCCTGTGTCTGTTTGTGCATTTGCACAAACTTCTTAATGGTTAACACCATGAGGTCATCTGCTGCCTAGGCATGACCAGTTATCTCTGCCACTCCATTTTGAATGCCAGTGACCTGGGCACTTCTTGCTCAGCCAACTGTGGAGATGTGCCAGTGATGTGCTCCTCAGAATGTTCCCAAATTTAATCTAGCTAAAGTACGCACCAAGGTGTAACTAGCTGTACTGGTGGAGGGTGCAGGAGACAGCCTTGCTGGAGTATTTCTCTGAAGAATCTGTGGCTTCTCCTTCAAGAAAGGAGCAGATGGCCAGAGGGGCTGGTCTCAGAGGCTGCGTGGATACTGCTAGTGCCTGAAGAAGACAAAAGCGCTAATGATTCATATAATTAAAGCGGAAATTTGAATATCTTAATCATATGTTCAGTGTTGCAAATGGGAGAACAGGGCAGTACATCATGAGTCTTACTTGGTCATCGATTAGTTAGGCTACATGATGAAGTACTGTACGCAGTTCTAGTCAACACACCCTCTCCCTCCCCCCCCCCACTCCCCTCTCCCTCCCTCCGCCCCCCCCCCGCTCCCCTCTCCCTCCCCCCCCCCCGACGATATGAATGGATTGGAGGGGGTACAAGAGACATCCACCAGGGTGTTGACTGAATTGAACACTTTTGCTATGAAGTGAAGGTGAATAAGCTTGGGTTATATTCTTTGGAACAAAGTGGATGTGGGAGAAGCCTGATTGAATTGTATAAGGTTATAAGGGGCATGGACAGGATGAATAGGAAACAGCTGTCCCCTTAAGTGGAAGTGTTAACAAGAAGAGGACATAATTTTAAAGTGAAAGGTAAGAAGTTTAGAGGTGATTTGAGGAAAAGCATTTTTACCCAAATTGTGCTAGGCATCTGGAATGTACTCGCTGGGCTGGTGGTTGACGTAGGAAACTCATAATCTTTTAAAAATACTTGCAAAAACACTTGAAGTGTCATAACTTTCAAGGATACGTATCTATTGCGGAAAAGTGGGACTAATGTAAGGAGTTGTAAATTTTTCGTGGAACAGACTTGATGGGCCTCTTTGTATCATGTGATTCCATGACATGGAGATCTTGGCACCCCCACAAGAGGTGATGGCCTCTTGGTATTATCACAGGACTATTAATCCAGCGACCTATGTACATTGGATAAGCATATGGACGTACATGGAATAGTGTAGGTTAGATGGGCTTGAGATTGGTAGGACAGGTCGGCACAACATCGAGGGCCAAAGGGCCTGTACTGTGCTGTGATGTTCTATGTTCTATGTTCTATGTCCTGGGGACCTAGGTTTGAGTCTTGCAATGGCAGACAGTAGAGTTTGACTTCAATAAAATTCTGGAATTAAGGGTCTAATGATGGCCAACTTGATTGTTGGAAAACCAATCTGGCTCACTAATCCTCACTTGGGAAGGAAGCTATCACCTCCATCTGGTCTAAGATAACAAGGTGCAGAGCTGGATGAACACAGCAGGCCAAGCACCATCAGAGGAGCAGGAGAGCTGACATTTCAGGCCTAGTCTTCTGAAAAAATTTCTTCAGATTTTTCTCAAGCAGGGTCTAGGCCCAAAACATCTGCTTTCCTGCTCCTCTGATGCTGCTTGGTTATCTCAGATTCTTCAGCAGCTGCAGTTCCTAGTATCTCTGAAATACCCTGATCTGGTTTGTCTGGCCTACATGTGGTTGACTCTTAAACTGTCCCCTTAGCAATTAGAGATGGGTAATAAATGTTTGTCTAGCTCGTGACACGATCATCCCATGAATGAACTTAAAAGAAGCCACAAGGCGTCTCAATGGACTTCCAGCCAACTAAGCAAGCAGAATGGTTAATGTTCCTAGTAAATCTCTTGAACAGTTATAGTGTAACGATTATAGTGTAATCCTCATTTTCTGGTCTTCCTGCTACTTACATATAAAAAAGGCAACATTTCCCTTAAATTCAAACCAAAATAATTTCACCCTGTCCTTTGTCTTCCAAAAATAAGGTTGTGGAGTACAATAACTTACCATTCAGGGAATGAAGACAACAGTTTTGAATAAAGATGGATTTCATATCTTCTAGAAACTTGTATTTTCAGAATTCCATTTTTTTAACACTTCAGTATAAACATTGTACAGTTTGTAATATATTGCACATGTATCTGCTCATCCCTATTACTTACTGTCGTCTGTGGCTTTCTAGTCTGACACTACTGGACTGTTCTGACAGGTGCTTGATGCATCAAACTGAAGCAGAATATTCCAAGTTACCATTTAAAAGCAGAGCAGGAGGATTATCTCTGATGTGCAGGCCAATAATTATCACTCAATCAACACCATAAAACAGATGGTTTGATCACCTTCACATTGTTATCGTATTTTGCTGTGTACCATATTTTCCATATTACAACACTGCCTACAGTTCAAAATTACTTAAACGGTTGTAAAGTGCTTTGAGATGGCCTGTGGTCTTAAAAGGTACTCTATAAATGCAAGTCTTAATTCCTTCATAATTTCTTGTTGGTTTTGCAGTTAATCAAAATTGAATGTAATCATTTTCCGTGGCATTCACACGCTTCTGATTTGCAGTTGAAGTAGGTTGAGAAGCCATTGCCCAGTTGTATTCATTGCATTAACCAGTTTATTGGAGAAGGTGATGATTTTAGGTGTAGTGACCGGCTAGTGATATTATTGCTATGCTATTAATCCAGAAACCCACACATTTGTTTTGGGGACTCAGGTCTGAATCCCACCATGGTAGATGGTTGACTTCAAATTTAATACAACTCTGTAATCAAGAGCCTCATGATGACCATGATCATTGTTGATTGTCAGGAAATTCTCATTTAATGTAAGACAAAGAACTGCAGATTCTGAAGATCTGAAACTCAACGAGAAATTGCTGGAGAAACTCAACAGGTCTGGCAGCATCTGAAGGAAGAAAGCAGAGTTAATGTTTTGAGACCGATTCTGATGACGAGTCACTGGACCCGAAACATTAATTCTGTGTTCTTCCCACAATGATTTAGAAGGATATGAGCCAAATGCTGGCAAATAGGGCTACTTTAGTTGAGGATATGTGGTCAGCTTGGACAAGTTAGGCTGAAGGGTTTGTTTCCATGCTGTGACTCTCTGAATCTATGCTGCCAAAACTGCTGAGTTTCTCCAGCAACTTCTGGTTTTGTTTCAGAACTCATCTAATGTCCTACTGAGAAAAGCAACTGCTGTCCTTACCTTACCTCATCTGACCTGTATGTGGCCTCTAACCAATTAGGGGCAGGCATAAGTGCTGGCCTGGCCAGTGACATCAATGTCCTTGTATGAATTTTAAAAATTGTAGAAGCATTTATTGCTAGTTGAGTGAAGGTAAGATCAGGAGACACCCATAATGGGATATATGTTTTTGCCTTATTTGGATTAGACTCAGAGGAGCATTGGTGAAGGCTTGGGAGCAGAATGTCTCATCCCCCATTTGCAGATGATGTGTGGCATAGTTAGAAGATGAGACGGTGTTTTGATGCATGAATTTCACCTCAAGAAAAATGGTCAAGCCTAGCTCGAGTTAAACTTTGTTTGCTGACATGCTGCTCAGAGTTTCTTTGATTATTTCTGCTCAGCTTGTAATTGCAGCCGCTCGGTTGAAAGGCAACAAAGTAATTCATCTGTAACTCAGCACTTGAGGTTTCACCTTCAACAGCTAACTCGTTGTATTCTGTTCTGTAAAAATCAATTTGGGCGCAAGAGATACATTAAGAGCAGGGAACTAACAAACCAGTAATTAGCATTGTTGCCAGCGTGAATTCAGATTTCCTTCCCTATACCACACGACAATATGCAAACAAATACAGCTTAACATTTCCTGTGCACAGCTTTTCTCATCTTATGAATCTTTCTCTTTAATGTAGAAGTGTTGACTAAAATTTAACGACTTGCAGATGAAAATACAGAGCTAAAGAAGATGCAGTTATATCAGCACAATGCTGTGGTCGTGTAGGCTTAAGCTGAACATAGTCAATGATTCATATGAGCAAATTAAATATTTTAATAAATGTAATAACTTCCTAATTTTATGAACATTGAGGGGTATACTTTCTGTATTTATTAATATTAGTGTGGAAATTGATGTAATCATAGGGACTTAGGATGACTTAGGTCATATCAGGCACTGAGCCTCCTCTATGTTTTGATCAGATCATGGCTGATCTGATGTGTCAACTCCACCTTTCTGTCTGCCCCTTAGAACCCTTGACTTCCTTGGCTATTAAAAATCTACCCAACTCATCTTTAAATAAATTCAATGACTCAGCCTCCACTGCTTTCTGGGAAAAGAATTCCTCTGACTGAGGAAAAGAAATCTCCAGAAGGTGCACAGGGAGAACTCTGTGCTCAGCAGCATGAAGGAAGAAGATGGCTGGGTAATTTCATTTCAACCTGACATCCTGAGGATCAGCAAATCCTCTTATGCCAGATTGTGTGACACAAAGCATACAGGCAGAGTGGTCTCCCAGCCATTTCTGTCCTTTGTCATGGAGGTCATGGTCGACCATAGGTGAGGGAGGCTTGACCAGCTGTTGTCGCTGCTGAAGCCGACCAATGCCCTCAACTCCTTTGAGCAAAGTAAAAGTCCCAGAAATGACAGCTTACTGGTCAAGTTGTATTCAGCTCTGTGGGGCATGATTGGCATAGTGATGCACGATAGTACGTTTCTGCAAGTTAGCCTGTGTGAATCCATGAGGAAAAGTATCATCACTTTCATTTACAAGCGGAAAGGGGAAGAGGGATGAAATTAGAAATTGGCAACCGATTTCATTGTTGAATATGGATGACAAAATTCTGCCTAAGGGCCTCGTCAACTGGGTTAGGTATGCTCTGGGATTGGCGATTCTTCCCAACTGATCCTGTGTTGTACTGAGCAGGAAGATCTCTGGGAGCCTTGTGCTCCTCAGGGATATAATCGCCTACATGCAGGACAGGGAGGTGGGCACCCGCCGCATGAGCCTTCACCAAGAGAAGGCTTTTGATAGGATATCACAACCTACATGAGGGACATGGTCTCCAAAATGGGCTTTGGGAAGTGAGTCTGCAACTGAACCCAATTGCTCTACACCAACATCATTAATGCAGTCTCAATCAATGATTGGGAATCAGAAAGCTTCCTGATCAGATCTGGAGTTAGGCAGGACTTCCCACTCTCTCCTGCCTTGTTTGTGTGTCCTATAGAGGTTTTAGCTTAGTACATCAAAAAGGATGCGAACCTGAGAAAGGATGACTATTCCAGGCAGCAGAGGCCTGAAGATCAAAGACTCCCTGTATACAAATAACGTTGCTCAGATTTACTGTCAATGGGCAGACTCATGATCATTTGCAACCAATTCAAACTGGACTTGGGAGCCAAGGTAAATCACAGCCGGAGTGAGGCCATTTTGTTTGGGAACTAGGCCAATCAATCATTTACTCTTCACTGTCATGACACATTACTTCAAGGTGCTGAGAATGTAGTTCAGAGAGGCTGGGACATGCACTAAAACCCAAGAGGAACATGAGATGGAAACTGAGAGCACCTGGTCATCATGTGTGAGGCATTGTCTCTGGCCCATACCCAGCACCTGCATCATTGCAGTCACCCGAGCCATCTTCAACTTCATCTGGAGGTCTAAGATGACTGTATCTGCAGGGACACCATGTACCAAGCTCTGGATAAGGAGCAAAGGATTTACCCAACGCTGCCTCATCTTGATGGCCATCTTTGTGTGTCTGCATTAAACTGTGCAATGACCCTCACAATGCAAACACCAAGTGCCACTACACACTAAGTTCTACTGTCCTTGGTGTTACGAAGGAAGGACATGGCCTTGTTGCTGTAGGGCAGTTCTAGATCATCTGTCACTTGCAGAAAAATTTGCAAAAGAAAACACCTTTGACCACAGATCCATCAGGCAGTAGCCAGCACATGGCATCCTCAAGATCCTGTCTTGTAATGCTAAACTTTTAAATTTATTTAATTTTTTCCACTTTATACCTAAGATTTTGTATCATCGAACCTGCGATAGTGCTGGAGAATGGCGACTTTGTACATCTTTCACTGTATTCCTGTATCCCTGTGATAATAAAACCTAACTCCAATTCTGATTCTAACAAGGCTTGACTGGTCACATGACTTCTCTCTGCCTCCCATTAGAAGTTCAAAAATCCATTACAGATCCCACACTTAGTTAGTAAAAGTAGCTTTCATTAATTCATGTATGGGCAGTCATTTAACATTGTCTAAACAATGAAGAAAGCTAGTAAGAAGAAAGCCATTTATACATTTACATGGGTTTATTGTTTTGGTTGGGGCATTCATCAGCCCCGAGTTCCCATTCCTTTGGAACGGAAAATGGACTACATAGTAATGCAAATTATGGAACCACTTTAAGTTTCAATCAAACTTGTGTTAGTTAAACAATATGTTTTTAGAATGTTTAATGCCCATCACCAGAGTTAAAAATTAATGTAGGTTAGGTTATTTTATTTTTGGATTAGGATTATTCCACGGCACAACATCATGGGCCGAAGGGCCTGTACTGTGCTGTACTTTTCTATGTTCAATGTTCTATGATTTCCTAAACCTTTATTCCTTCTCTTTGTGAATAGCAAAATAATAATAGCTATCTGCCAGTTCAACATTATTCCTTCTTATTAAAATCAAAATTTACTATGTAGTTAATAGATGTGGCAATCCCAGATCAGACATACTTTTCAGATGTTTTCTCTCAACTTTAAGCTGAGAATCAAAGTCATAAAGTCATACGGCACAGAAACAGGTCCTTCAGCCGAACATGCCTATGCCAATCAAAGGCCAAGCTAATCTAATGCCATTTACCTGCATCTGGTCCATAGCCTACAATGCCCTGGTATTTTAACCGCTCATCGAGATGCTTTTTGAATGTTATGAGTGTACCTGCATCCACCACCCTCTCAGGCAGCATGTTCCATATTTCTACCACCCTCTGTGGTCAAAGGTGTTTTCTTTTGCAAATTTTTCTGCAAGTGACAGATGATCTAGAACTGCCCAACAGCAACAAGGCCATGTCCTTCCTTCATAACACTCTTCTCAGATCTCCTCTAAACCATTTACTCTTCACCTTAAACTTATGCCCTCTGGCATTAGACACATCTGCCATAGCGGAAAGATTCTCACGATCTGCTGTGCCTACACCTCTCATATTTATACCTTGATCAGATTTCCCCCAACCCATCTCCCGCTTAGCTTCCTGTGTTCCAAGGTAAACAAACTCAACCTATTCAATTTCTCCTTATAACTGAGACTTTTCATCCCTAGCAACATCCTGGTGAATTTACACTCTCTCCAGTGCAATCACGACGTTCTGATAGTGTGGCAACAGAAATGCACACAGTATTCCATCTGTGGCCTAACCAATGTTTTATAAAGTTGTAACAAGGCTTCTTTGCTCCTATATTCTACACCCTGGCTAACAAAGGCAAGCATTCCATACACGTTCTTCACAACCCTGTCTGGCTGTGCTGACATCTTCAGGGGACTATGGGCTTGTACACCAAGGTGCTTTTGCTCCTCAGTACTTGGGACCCTACCATTCATTGTGTATATCTTTCCCTTACTGGACCTCCCTAAATGTATTACCTCACACTTATTAGTACTAAATTCCGTCTGCCTTTGCTCTGCCTAATTTACTAGCTGATCAATATCAAACTGCAGCCTAAGACCATCCGTTTTGCTATCAACAGCATTACCAATTCTGTCATCTGCAAACTTGCTAATTAAACGTACACACTCACATTCAATTCACAGATTCTAAAGATGCTAAATGGGTCTGAAACATTTATCTCTTCTTGTAGCATATTTCAGCAAGACTACTGGAGATAAACTCCTACCCAAATAACAAAGAGGATATGCTGTTGGATTCAACAGACTATGTGAAACAATATAAATTGTAAACCACATCGGTACTTATTAAACAACCAAACAATCCACTGTCAGGTGAAATCCTTCAATTGGAATGTTAAATAGGTTCTGGGGAAAGAGAGAGAGAGAGAACATTTTTAATAGAGAATGCTGTTTTCAATTCAATCATTACTACAGTCAGATATTTTCACTTAGAGAAAGCTCAAGTCACCATAGCACCAGAGGACCAACAGCCTGCTATTTCAAAACGGAGAGACCATTCGACTGAGTTTAACTTGAGGGCCACTAAGCCTTGGCAAGGGGTGAAGTTGAGAAAATGGGACATTCATGGTAACCGCAGCAATTATTAAAGTAGTGTTAATCTTAATTCCTAAACGAATACTACAGCATTAATGAGTTGACTCTATTCCAGTTAAGGAGAGAATATCTTCACTGAGCTTTTGTAATGATAACTGTACCTTGAGAGATGCTCAAGTGAGTTGAGCTAAAATGAAAATCCAATATTGATATTCTCAATACTTTTTGCGCATTGTGTTGCAGAATTAATTTCTGTGTTCTGCAAGATATCATGTCTTAATTGTAACTAAGTTCAGCTCTTTTTCAAAAAAAGCTTCATTCTTGTAACATTTATATTATTGTTAAATTCCACTTAATTAACGATACGGATTCTAAATGATTTTAGGAAGGCCAAGCTGCATGTACCCAAAGTGGTCAATTCATCCATTAGTCATATTTCTGTGTTCTCTGATTATAATGTTGTTCTTAGATTAAATTAGTTTGTAAAAATGCCTATTGACAATGATGAAGAATTATCAGTATAGATTTAACTTGTTGAATACTGTGTGCTGCTGGCTTCCTGACTGTTTGCAACAAAAATATGCTACTGTGCAGCTTTGGAAATGTAATTCACTTATTGAGGATTTTCCTAATGTTGTAAGGAGAGACAGGGTTCTACAGGCAGGGATCTGTAGTCAGTCACAGGAAACTGCACTCATCCTTTTCCAAATAAAACTTTTAAATTCTTAAAGCTTATTTGTAGGAAAGTAACTTTAAAACAAACCTCAGAGATAATGGGAACTGCAGATACTGGAGAATCCAAGATAATAAAGTGTGTAGCTGGATGAACACAGCAAGCCAAGCAGCAGCCCAGGAGCACAGGTGCTCTGATGAAGGGTCTAGGCCCGAAACGTCAGCTTTTGTGCTCCTGGGATGCTGCTTGGCCAGCTGTGTTCATCCAGCTTCACACTTTATTATCTTAAAAAAATACCTCATGGTTATGGCCAGATTTCATGAAATGGATTCCTTCATGTAATGACTCTACTATTTCTTCCCTAGTTTCCTTTAATTAAGACTATGTTATGATTTCAATAAATGGTCGTACTGGATAAGGAAGTTCTGAGAGTGAAATCGGTCATTATAGACCACTGTTTTATTTTTTTCTCAGCTCACTTATCACTTAACATGAGTTCCTTATCCTTGTATCTTCAGCAGCCTTTTAGGATGTCTATCTCTCTGATTTCCTTCATGGGCTGATCTTTTAATTTTTTTTCTTGCTGATTACTAAGTCAAACACATGGATTGTCTAAACACTCAGCTTCCAGCAGCTCACTGCCAGTTTTCTGACTGCTTCAGCCTCCAGTCTCTAGTACTCACAGACAGACTGACTCACTGACTTCCTGGATATTTCTGTCTGTCTCACTGTGTCATTGGACATCTTGCTGCTAGGCAACAGCACAATTCTTTCCTACCTGTTTCACTACATTTCCCTGTTAATTCCCAGCTTTACTCCAAGGCTGTAAACCCTCATTAAAAATGTATGTGAAAACAAATAGATCAGTTTCCTGCAGTAAGATTCACCAGTTCAAAACTGAAACTTTCAGCTGAATCTTCCCAGTATCAGAATGATGCAGTCTATGGTGAAAACTTTGGGAGAGTCATGTGAGATGACAAGTGAGGCCTTTTGCAATGTCAAGAACGCCAAGTTGCATTTTTCATCCAATTCCTGGACATCGAAATGACGTTCTTACTAGTGAGTAGTGAGAGGCCTATCAATGAGATTCTCACACATTCATATATCACCATCATTATCGTCTATCTCACTTGATTACTGGGAAGACTGCTTTCCTACTACTTGCCAGTTAGAAACTAGACAGCACAGTGGGGTGGAATGGTGGCAATGCTGCCTCACAGTACTAGGGGCCTGGGTTCGATTCCACCCTCGGGCCACTGTCTGTGTGGAGTTTGCCTCCAGGTGTTCCAGTTTCCTCTCACAGCCCAAAGATGTGCAAGTTAGGTGGATTGGCCAAGCTAAATTACCCATAGTGTCCGGGCATGTTTAGGTTAGGTGGTTTGGACATGGAGAAATTCAGGGGTAGGGGAATGAGCCTGGGTGGGAAGATCTTCGGAGGGGCGGTGTGGGCTTGTTGGCCCAAATGCCTGATTCCACACTTTAAGGATTCTTTGAAAAACCCCAGACATGAAAGCTTGAGAATGGCCCCTGGCGACATTAAATCACAGCTTGTTTTACCAGACCCCCATCAGACATAGAAACTAGGAGCAGTAATATGGCATTCATTTCTTCCAACCTGCTCCACTATTCGATGTGACCATCACTGACCCTCTTTCTTACTGTCATTTCCAACTTTCTCCGGATGCCTTTAAAAAATCTAAATATTTGTGTACTTTCAGCAACTTGTCCTCCATAGCCTTCTGTGACAGATAATTTAGCAGTTTTACTATCCTTTGAGTGAAGAAATCTTTCCTCATCTCTGTCCTAAATGGTCTACTTTTTTCCTAAGACTGTGTCTGCTGCTTCTAGGCTTTCTAGCCAGGCAAAACATGCTCTCTGAATCTAGGCTGCCCAGCCCTATTACAATTTTATATATTCTAATCAGCTACCCTCTCTTCAAAACTCAAGTGAATGCCCAATTGAAGAAGCCATCATTGACATCAGACGAGTGAACCTCCATTCTGTACCTTCTAAGAAAATATATTCTTTCTTAGATAGGGAGACCAGAACTACATGCAACGTTCCAGAAGTGGTTTAACATAGACTCAAGAGTTGTCGGTAAATTTGCTCATATCGCAAAGACCAGCAAAATAAGTTGAGAAATTTATGAAGTCAGAAAAGGCCAGAGATAGGTTAAGTGAGTCGGTTAAAGCCTTGCAAGTATTATGGGGGAAAATGTGATATTGCCTACTTTGGCAGGGAGAAAAGAACATATTTACAAGATCTTCAAGAATGTTGCCAGGGCTGGAGTAACAATGAGGAGAGACTGGAGATCTTGAGGTTGTTTTCCTTGGAATTCAGAAAATCAGAAGTCACACGACACTAGGTTATAGTCCAACAAGTTTGTTTGAATTCACAAGCTTTCGGAGAGACAAAGGAGCAGCATTCCAACAGCCCGTGATTTCAATAAGGCTGTTGGACTATAACCTGGCGATATGTGATTTCTGACTTTGTCACCCCAGCACAACACCGGCACTTCCACATCTCGGAACAGAGAAGGTATAGAAGTGACATGATTGAGGTATACAAAATTGTGAGTGGTATGGGGGAGCAAGAGTAGGCAAGAAGAATCTGTTTCTCTTGGCAAAGAATTCAAAAACCAGGGATCAGAGATTGAAGCTAAGTTGTAATAGGATTAGAGGGGACGTCAGGAAAAACATTTTTATGCAGAAGATGGTGGATGTCTTGAATTTGCTGCCTGAGTTGGTAGTGGAAGCACAGACCCGGAACTCTTTTAAAAAGTACTGATCTGCACATAAGTGCTATAAACTGGAGGACTGTGGGCAGTGTGTTGGAAGATTGAATTAGAAAGGCCATCTGATCGTCTTTGGATCGGCATGGGCAAAAGGGACCAAATAACTTCTTTCTGTGCAATATCATTTCTATGGTTTCTATGCTTTTTATATTGTCTAAATGGTGAGAGATTGCTGAGCTCTGAGCTGGAGAGTGAATGCATTGCAAAAGGTTTGGATGCAGGTACAACAACTAAATAGGTAAGCCAAGGGAATGTTGTTGTTCATTATGAGAGTAACTGAATACCGAAGTAAGGAAGTAATGCTATGGTTATACAGGACATTGGTGAGATCACATCTGGATTACAGTATACAGTATTGGCCTTATTTAGGAAAGGATGTAAATGTGTTGGAGCAGTTCTTGATTTGATTTGATTTGAGTTATTGTTGCTACATGTACACAGATACGATAAAAAATGTTGCTTCACATATATACAGGCAGATCAAACCAGACAAAGCACATCAGCTAACAAAACAGAGTGCTGAATACAGTGTTACAGGGCAGGGAAAGTGCAGAGAGAGAGAAAGAGACCAACATTAACATTGAAAGGTCAGTTCAATAGATGGCATAGTGGCTCAGTGGTTAGCATTGCTGCCTCAGTGTGCCAGGGACACAGTCTTGGGTGACCGTCTGTGTGTAGTTTGTGCACTCTCCAGTGTCCATGTGGATTTCCTCTAGGTGCTTTGGTTTCCTCAAGCAGTCTAAAGATGGACAGACAAAGTGAATTGGCTATGCTAAATTGCCCATAGTATCCAGGGATGTGAAGACTAGGTGAGCTAGCCATGGTAAATGTGGGGTTATGGGGACAGGGTGGGATGCTGTCCAGAGGGTTGGTACAGACTTGATGGGCCAAACAGCTTCTTTCTGCACTGTGGGGATTCTATGATTCTAAAGGTTTGATAGCAGTGGGGAAGAATTTGTTCATATTTTAAAAACTTTTGTATCTTCTGCCCAATGGAAGAGGGTGGGAGAGAGTGTAATCAGAGTGGGAGGGCCTTTGATTATGTTGGTTGCTTTCCCAGGGCAGCGAGAAGTATTGATGAAGTAAGTGGATGGAAGGTTTGCATGATAGACTGGGCTATGTTTATGAGTCTCTGTAGTTTCTTGTGGTCTTGGAAAGAGCAGTTGCATACCACACTATGATGCATCGAGATAAAATGCTTTCTGTGGTGCATCTATAAAAAATTGGTAAGACTCTTTGTGGACATGCTGGATTTCCTTAGCCCGGTGAGGAATTAGCGATGTTGTTCTGCTTTCCTAACCATCACTTTGATGTCTGTATCCAGGACAAATTGCTAGTGATCATCACTCTCAGGAACTTGACACTCTCGACTATCTCCATCTCAACTCCATTGATGAGGATAGGGGCATGTCCTCAATCAATGACCACCTCCTTCATTTTGATGGAGAGATTATTGCCTTTACACATACCATGAATCACTCAACCTCTTTCCTGTACTCTGACTCATCATTAGTTGGGACCTGCCCTATAACAGTGGTATCATCAGCAATCTTGTAAATGGAGTTGGGACAGAAATTAACCGTACAAGTCATGAGTGCATGAGGAGTCAGTAGGGTTCTGAGTATGCAGCTTTGCAGGGCACCGGTGTTGAGGATTATCATGGGGGAGATACTATTGCTTATTCTTACTGATTGTGGTCTCTGCATTAAGAAGACAAGGATACAGTTACAGAGCAGTGAGCCAAGACGTAGATCTTGGAGTTTAGAGATGAACTTGTTTGGAATGATGGTGTTGAAGGCAGAACTGTGGGAGCCTGATGCAGGTATCCTCGTCTTCCAGCTGTTCCAGGGATAAGTGTAAATGGCGTCTGCTGTGGACCTGTCGTGCTGGTAGGCAAACCGCAAAAGAGGTAATCTTGGAAGCCGGAGTTGATGTGAGCCATGACTAACCTCTTAAACCACATAATGTTGGAGGTCAGATCCACTGGGTGGTAGTCATTGAGGCATGCTACATGGTTTTTCTTTGGTACTGGGATAATGGTGCTCTTCTTGAAGCAGGTGGGGACTTCAGTTTGAAGTAAAAAGAAGTTAAAGATGCAAATACTCCCCCACCTGCAGGATCTGATTATGCAGCTGGGACTAGATCCAGGCCAGTTGCTTTTCATGGATTCACTCTCAAGAAGGCCGATCTAATATCTGCAGTAAGAACTGAAAGAATTGTGAATGCTGTAAATCAGAAACAAAAACAGAAATTGCTGGAAAAGATCAGCAGGTCTGGCAGCATCTGTGCAGAGACATCAGAGTTAGTGTTTTGGGCCCATTGACCAGATCTGAGGAAGGATCGCTGTACCTGAAACGTTAACTCTGACTTCTCTTCACAGATGCTGCAAAACCTGCTAAACGTTTCCAGCAACATCTGTTTTTGTTGCTAACATCTGAAGGGGTGGCTGTGAGTACATGTGCACCTGAGGCTGTTGGAACGGGGGTGACATCATCCCACTGACCTCCTTTTCAAAGCGAGCACACAATGCATTGAGTACATCGGGTGAGGATATATTGTTATCTGTAATTCTGTTTGATTTTGTTTTGTAACCTCTTGAGTCGTGTAAGCCCTGTTAGTAATGCAGGCAATCCATGTTGTTGGTCTGGGTTTTGAGCTGAGTTTGGTTTTGCCTCTTGACGTCTCTGATGGTCTTGTGAAGGTTGTACCTGAATTTTCTGTATAGGTCAGGGTCATCTGAATTGTACACCTCAGGCTTGGACTTGAGTAGGAACTGGATGTCTGGGTTCATCCATTGTTTCTGGTGTGCGAACATTTGGATTAACTTCTTCGGCGCGCAGTCTTCTACACACTTACCGATGAAGTCTATAATGATAGTGGCATACTCGTTTAGTGTGGCCCTTCCATTCTTGAATATAGACAGCCCACTGACTCTAAGAAGGCCCACAGAAGTCCTTCTGTTGCCTCAGACAAACATTAAATTTACAAGGGAATATAATCAAATTCCATTTCTGTATGTTGAGGTAGACCGATTGATAAATGGGGGGATTCCAAAGGTCAGTATACAGAAAAGCAACCCATAGGGATCAAATTCTCAACGTCTACAGCAACCACCTCAATGTCCACAAACAAAGGACTAGGACACTATTTAAATGGGCAAGGATGCACTGCAACACTCCAGAACTACACAATAAAGAGGAAGAACATTGATACAAGACCTTCACTTTAAACTGATATCCCTGCAAATTCAACCACAGATGCCCTCAAAACAGACAACAACAGGAGGTCACAGTACGACCTAACATCCCAACTACACTGCCCTACATCAAGAACATATCAACAACATGACTCCTAAGACCATTAGAGGTCATGGTAGCCAACAAGTCTACAGCCACTCTACGACAAACACTCACAAGGATTAAAGACCCTAATTGCACAACATGCAGATTGAAAATAAAGTTGCTGGAAAAGCCCAGCAGGTCTGGCAGCACCTGTGAAGGATAAAACAGAATTAATGTTTCTGGTTCGGTGACCCTTTCTCAGAACTGATGGTGGCCAGGAATACGTCAGTTTGTATGCAGAAAAGAGGGAGGTGGGTGGGGCAGGGAGTAAATGATAGGATAGAGCACAAAGAAAGACAGTTGGACAGACAAAGGAGTTTTAAACAAGAGCAGAAGGTGAGGAGAGACGGTGAATACCTGGCAGGAGGCGGAGTTGGGACAGGGGATGGAGTCAGAACAAAGGGCAGTGAGGAAGATTCCAGAGGGCCGCGGGTATCTTTGAGTTGTTGCATCTTGTGGGCCTTGATGTCTGAAAGGCAAAGAAAAAGTTTCTTGTTAGCACAACGGATGAGCCGGAGGATGAAGTGGAACTGCAGAGTGGTGCAGCCCTGAGCCAATGTGTTGTGATGTGGTTGGAGAGAGAGATTGAGAGTGTGAATGTGGTGTCACATTGCACTGAGTGTGGATCTCAGTCTACGCTGACAGCAGCTGTCTGTGCAGAACCACTGTGGTTTACAAAAGACCATGCAATGACTGCTACAAACATTATATCAGACTGGCAGGAAAGAAACTAGCCATCAGAATACACAAACATCAGCTAGCAGCTAAACGGCATGACAAACTCTCCTTAATATCTGTCCATTCAGAAAATGAAGGCCGTCAGTTTAACTGGGACAGAGTAACCATAGTAGCCCAAGCCGAACAGAGACATGCACCAGAATTCCTAGAGGCATGGTTCTCTACCCATACATCAATCAAGGAACACATAGAATTGGACCCCATATACAAACCCATACAGATCAAAACCGGAAATGACAGTGCTCACTGTAATGGACCATACAGTATATATTCCAAGTGGAGTAGAATAACATCGCTTCGTTGGAGGCTCCACTGATGATGTCACCTAGCATGGCGACAAAACGTCTGAACAAAAACAAGCCAGCTCAGTGAGCAAGTCAACAACTTTATTGCACTACTTTCTATACTGGGTCCTCACACTTCAATTTCTGCTTGTAAGCCGGGAGAAGGAGCACAATGCTGTGATCTGATTTTCCAAAATGCAGATGGGGAATGGAGTAGCAGGCAATTTTGATGGTTATGCAACAATGATCAAGGCTGTTCGGACCTCTGGCAAGACAGGAGACCTGTTGATGACATTTTGGTAACACTTTCTTGAGGATGACCTGGTTGAAGTCACTGATTATGATGAACAAGAGCTCTGAGTCTTCTGTCTCAAGATTCTTTGTAGTATTGTACACTTCATCAAGTGCAATCTTCACTGTTACATGGGCTGGGGTGTGAACCGATTTCAGGATAGCGGAGGTGAACTTGCATGGCAGGAAGTATGGAAGGCATTCTACTGTAAGATATGATGAGTCTGCTGCTCTGAGCAGTATGTGTCTGCTCCTGAAGATGTGCTGGGCTCCTGTGATGGCCCTGACCATTCCAAAGGGGATCTCATCACCAGTTCACTAGTACCTCCTCAATGTCAAGTCACCGTTAGGTCAGATCTTGTAACGCGTTGATAGGGCCTCAATTCCAGGTTTTCATAAGGTCAAGCCAGTCAGAGGCCAGAACTCTGCTGATCCTCCTGGATTTGCAGTTCCAGTGTTGGCAAGTTGGTTGCATCAGTGGTGGGGGTGTGGGTGTGATCTTGCAATCTGTCTGATCAGGAATCTTGACGTTGGGTCACTGTGGGGTCAGGTTTTGTACCTGCGCTGGTCAGGCCTAGATAAATGAGGCCTCATCAGATGGAAAATCTTTAAACCTGAGAGAAGATTCAAGAGAGCATTGTTTGTAATTCTGATCGAACTGAAGTTTAGAAGACCAAAGCAATTATAAGATATATAAGGATAAGATCTGCAGCGGACAGCTCTCAAAGAATCGCCATGCTCCAGTGCCATTTTGGCTAACATTTTGGTTCACAGCAGGTTCACTAAACTAATGCCTGCAATGGGCAAGTTGTCTTATGGGTAAAGGTTTATATCCACTGGAGTTAGAAGAGTAAGAAGTGGTTTGATTGAAACACATAAAATCCTGACGGTCTATGTTCTTGCTGATGTAGAAAGAATATTCCCTCTTGCAGGGGAATCTAGAACTGAGGGGGTCACACTTTAAAAGTAAGAGGTTTCCCATTTAATAAGGTGATGAGGAGAATTTTATTTATTGAGAGTCATGCATGTTTCAAACTCTCTTCCTCAAGGCATGGTTGAAAAGTACCTTTGAATATTTTTAAGGGAGAAGGAGATAGTTTCTTGTTAAGCAAGGGAGTGGAATTTTATCTGGGATCGGTAGGAATGTGGAGTAACCAGATCTGTCATGATATTGTTGAAAAGTGGAGCAGACTCAAGGGGCTGAGTGGCTTTCTCCTGTTCCTTATTTGTGTATTTGTTTGAGCTGTTCCGATCTCAAAATAAAAGCATTTTCTGACAGGAACTTGTAACAGTTATCCTCCCATGAATATTTCTAATCGAAAGGCTTTGCTGTGGGACAGAACCTCATGTCTTTCTTGCTTTCTGTGTGCTTTTCCTTTTGGTCTTTTTAACTTCTCTTCACTCCTTTGACAGGTGTGCATCTTGTGTTAACTGGTAACCATGGTAAGCACTGTGCAATCTCCATAAAACTAATAGGTAGCATGCAATTTACTATGCTTGTAAAGAGAAGAGCTTGCTTGGTTTACAGAATCAAGTTGTCTATATTTAAAGATAAACTAATCCCAGCTAACAGAACACTTGTATCTGGCATGCCATCCAGATCTGCTCGGGGTGGGGGGGGGGGGGGGGCAAGAGAACTGGCAAGTATAAAAGCAAAGTGTTATCCTCGTGTATCCTGAAAACAAGAATGAAGCACTTAACACCAAGTAAATGACATATGCAGTGGAGGAGGAACTGGAGACAGTCAGCACATGGCTTAGAATGAAATTACTCAAACAAAAACAGAATTCACAAACAGAAATGCCTGAACATAAAGATAGCCATATATTGCATTACATATAAATTCCTATTTTCTACAAGAACCAAATGTTTAAACTTACGTTTAGACTTGTCAATATAAGGTTGTACAACAAAGGTTTGGACACAATACCCGCTGAACTATAGATAAAAGCCACCAAATATGATTGGTTTACTTTGGATCAAATGGAACAGTTGAACCTATCCAAAGTCTGCTTTGCTGATCCCTACTGTGAAGTAGAACCACAATTTAGTCTGACATTTCCACATATTTGCTGTTAGTCAAATTATCCAATTTTTACGTGAAAAGAGATTCATTGAGAATCATCAATAAATTCCCTGGGTTAGCGTTCAGTGAGCATGAAGTAGCACTGTCTCTTTACTGTAAGCTTGATGTATTACGTTCTGTTACGGGATTCATCAAATTCATAAAGCAAGGCTCTCAGAAGTTGTCGGAAGAAAGATCGATGACATGAATGCCCTGATGTTCCTCTCCATTTGTTACCACTTTATACCAAATGCTACTTGCCCTCTTGTTTGCCTACCCTCTAATCTAAAGACAATACACTTGAGCAATCCACACTGTGACTGCTTCTAATGCAAGCATTTCTATCTTCGACAAATTTGTTTAAGGTCACCTGGCAAAATCTGATTTTATTCTGTTCCTCAGCTTCAAACCAGCATTATTTCTTTGTTTAATGTTTTATTACTTGTATTATACTCTGAATTTTTAACTTAACAATTATTTGATACTTTCTATTAAAAATACATTGCTTGATTTATTTTAACTGACAACTATCACACAGCAGAACAACCACAAGGCAGTAAATTGCTGTTATTGATCATTTGGAAGAAGAAGGCAGTTGTGTTAAGTCATTTTTCAAAAACAACTTAGTTCTCAATGCAAATTAATTTCCTTGAAAACCAGTTTGTATGATCTTGACATTATCAGAGAGTAAATAAAACATTTATATCACCATGTTTAATCAGTGGTTAATTGTTGAAGTCTGTTTGAATAGAACAGAAATGGAATATTGTCAATGCTAAACTGAATCAGTGATTATTATAAGCATACATTTCATTTCTATTGTCTACTTTAATTCGATGCATCAATCAAAACTTCCTCTCCTATAATTTCAGTGCAAGATAATTTTTGTTAATTGTGCAAACACAAAAGACCATCTGTAACTTAATACTTCTGCACTGACAATATATGCTAAACCAAGACAAACAGCACTCTTTCAATCTCCTCCTTTACCCTCATAAGTTCTTCTTCAAAACTGAGAAACTTCTCTCTCTTAGGATTTGATTTGATTTGGATTTTGATTTTATTGTCACATATACTGAAATATGGTGAAAAGCTTTGTTTGAGAGTGGTAAAGGCAGATCACAGCGAGCAAAGGATGTACAGATCAAAAAGACTGAGAAGCAAGAGATAGTAGGAACTGCAGATGCTGGCGAATCTGTACAAACCACCTTTTGTAGTTTCTTACGGCCCTGGGCAGGAGGGGTGGGGCTGGGGAAGGCAGGTGGGATGGTGACAGGTGACTGCAGGTAGGCAGTGGTGGGGATTGGTCAGTGAGGTGGGAGGAGTGGATAGCTGGAGCGAAGATGGACAGGTTGTGTCAGGTCAAGGAGGCAGGGATGCAAGGGAGGGTTGGACATGGGATGAGGCCAGCAGTGGGGAGATTTTGAAACTGGTAAAATCCACGTTTAGGCCATCAGACTGTCGGCTCCTGAGGTAGAATATGAGCTGCTGCTCCTCCAGTTTGCGTCATCATGACACTGGAGGAGGCTCAGAATGGACATGTCAAACAGGCAGTGGGAGGGGGAGTTAAAATGGTTCGTAACTGGAAGGTAATGAAATGTGAGGCTGGATGGACACAGCAGGCCCAGCAGCATCTCAGGAGCACAAAAGCTAACGTTTTGGGCCTAGACCCTTCATCAGAGAGGGGGATGGGGTCAGGGTTCTGGAATAAATAGGGAGAGAGGGGGAGACAGACCGACGATGGAAAGAAAAGAAGATAGGTGGAGAGGAGAGTGTAGGTGGGGACGTAGGGAGGGGATAGATCAGTCCAGGGAAGACGGACAGGTCAAGGAGGTGGGATGAGGTTGGTAGGTAGGAGATGGAGGTGCGGCTTGGGGTGGGAGGAAGGGATGGGTGAGAGGAAGAACAGGTTAGGGAGGCAGAGACAGGTTGGACTCGTTTTCGGATGCAGTGGGTGGAGGGGAAGAGCTGGGAAGGTTGTGTGGTGCAGTGGGGGGAGGGGACGAACTGGGCTGGTTTTGGGATGCGGTGAGGGAAGGGGAGATTTTGAAGCTGGTGAAGTCCACATTGATACCATTGGGTTGCAGGGTTCCCAAGTGGAATATGAGTTGCTGTTCCTGCAACCTTCGGGTGGCATCATTGTGGCACTGCAGGAGGCCCATGATGGACATGTCATCTAAAGAATGGGAGGGGGAGTGGAAATGGTTTGCGACTGGGAGGTGCAGTTGTTTATTGCAAACCGAGCGGAGGTGTTCCGCAAAGCGGTCCCCAAGCCTCCGCTTGGTTTCCCCAATGTAGAGGAAGCCACACCGGGTACAGTGGATGCAGTATACCACATTGGCAGATGTGCAGGTGAACCTGTGCTTAATGTGGAATGTCATCTTGGGGCCTGGGATAGGGGTGAGGGAGGAGGTGTAGGGGCAAGTGTAGCATTTCCTGCGGTTGCAGGGGAAGGTGCCGGGTGTGGTGGGGTTGGAGGGCAGTGTGGAGCGAACAAGGGAGCCACGGAGAGAGTGGTCTCTCCAGAAAGCAGACAGGAGTGGCGATGGAAAAATGTCTTGGGTGGTGGGGTCGGATTGTAGATGGTGGAAGTGTCGGAGGATGATGCGTTGTATCCGGAGGTTGGTGGGGTGATATGTGAGAACGAGGGGGATCCTCTTTGGGCGGTTGTGGCGGGGGCGGGGTGTGAGGGATGTGTTGCGGGAAATGCGGGAGACACGGTCAAGGGCGTTCTCGACCACTGTGGGGGGAAAGTTGCAGTCCTTGAAGAACTTGGACATCTGGATGTGTGGGAGTGGAATGCCTCATCGTGGGAGCAGATGCGGTGGAGGCAGAGGAATTGGGAATAGGGGATGGAATTTTTGCGGGAGGGTGGGTGGGAGGAGGTGTATTCTAGGTAGCTGTGGGAGTCGGTGGGCTTAAAATGGACATCAGTTACAAGCTGGTTGCCTGAGATGGAGACTGAGAGGTCCAGGAAGGTGAGGGATGTGCTGAAGATACACCTCCCCGCACCCACCCTCCCGCAAAAATTCCATCCCCTATTCCCAATTCCTCCGCCTCCACCGCATCTGCTCCCACGATGAGGCATTCCACTCCCGCACATCCCAGATGTCCAAGTTCTTCAAGGACTGCAACTTTCCCCCCACAGTGATCGAGAACGCCCTTGACCGCGTCTCCCGCATTTCCCGCAACACATCCCTCACACCCCACCCCCGCCACAACCACCCAAAAAGGATCCCTCTCGTTCTCACATACCGCTCTACCAACCTCCGGATACAACGCATCATCCTCCGACACTTCCACCATCTACAATCCGACCCCACCACCCAAGACATTTTTCCATCCCCACCCCTGTCTGCTTTCCGGAGAGACCACTCACTCCGTGACTCCCTTGTTCACTCCACACTGCCCTCCAACCCCACCACACCCGGCACCTTCCCCTGCAACGGCAGGAAATGCTACACTTGCCCCCACACCTCCTCCCTCACCCCTATCCCAGGCCCCAAGATGACATTCCACATTAAGCACAGGTTCACCTGCACATCTGCCAATGTGGTATACTGCATCCACTGTACCCGGTGTGGCTTCCTCTACATTGGAGAAACCAAGCGGAGGCTTGGGGACCGCTTTGCAGAACACCTCCGCTCGGTTTGCAATAAACAACTGCACCTCCCAGTCGCAAACCATTTCCACTCCCCCCTCCAATTCTTTAGATGACATGTCCATCACGGGCCTCCTGCAGTGCCACAATGATGCCACCCGAAGGTTGCAGTAACAGCAACTCATATTCCGCTTGGGAACCCTGCAACCCAATGGTATCAATGCGGACTTCACCAGCTTCAAAATCTCCCCTTCCCCCACTGCATCCCTAAACCAGCCCAGTGCGTCCCCTCCCCCCACTGCACCACACAACCAGCCCAGCTCTTCCCCTCCACCCACTGCATCCCAAAACGAGTCCAACCTGTCTCTGCCTCCCTAACCTGTTCTTCCTCTCACCCATACCATCCTCCCACCCCAAGCCGCACCTCCATCTCCTACCTACCAACCTCATCCCACCTCCTTGACCTGTCCGTCTTCCCTGGACTGATCTATCCCCTCCCTACGTCCCCACCTACACTCTCCTCTCCACCTATCTTCTTTTCTCTCCATCTCCCTCTCTCCCTATTTATTCCAGACCCCTCACCCCATCCCCCTCTCTGATGAAGGGTCTAGGCCCGAAACGTCAGCTTTTGTGCTCCTGAGATGCTGCTGGGCCTGCTGTGTTCATCCAGCCTCACATTTTATTATCTTGGATTCTCCAGCATCTGCAGTTCCCATTATCACTCGTAACTGGAAGGTGTTGTCATGTGTCATGAACAGAGCACAGATGCTCTACAAAACATCTCCGAGCCTCCGCTTGGTCTCACCGATGTAGAGGAGTCCACATCGGGAACAGTGGATGAAGTAGACCAGGTTGATGAATGTGGAAGGTTTGATTTGTGCCTTGAATGGACATGAGTGGGGAGGTGTAGGGACAGGTTTAGCTTTTCCTGCTGTTGCAGGGAAAGGTGTCAGCGGTGGTGGGTTAATGGGAAATGTGGAGCAAATGAGGGTGTCACGTAGAGAGCAGTCCCTATGAAAGGCAGTTGGGCGTGGGGAGGGAAATATATCTTTGGTTGTGGAGTTGGATTGTAGGTGGCTTTTCGGAAGTGGTGGAGAATGATACATTGGATGCGGAGGTTGGTGGAGTAGTCTGTGAGGACAAGAGGGATTCTATCTTTAGTTGTGCTGATGGGAGAGAATGTGAGAGCAGAGGTGCAGAAAACACAAGACATGTGGTTGGGGATATTTTCAATCACTGGAGGGGAGATGTTGCGGCTCTTGAGAAAGGATCTAGGATGTGCGGGAGCAGACAGGCTGAGGCAGAGGAATTGGGGGTAGTTGATGAACTGTCCAAGCTCCTCATGAGAGCACAAGGCAGCACTGATATAGTCATCGGTGTAGCTGAGGAAGAGGTGGGGGATAGGGCCAGTGGAGCAGCAGAAGACGGACTGCTCCATTTATCCCACGAAAGGGTAGGCATAGCTTGGGCCCATGCGGGTTCCCATGGCCACCTGCTTAGTCTGTAGGAAGTAGAAGGTGTTAATGGAGAAGTCTCTGCATGGGGAATGTAAGTACAGGAATTTGATGGCCATAGTGAAGTTGAGGTGTTGGGGGCCAGGGAATTGGATGTCTTGGAGGAAGTGGAGCACGTGGGTGGTACCTCTGACGTAGGTGGGTAGTTCCTGAACCGGGGGGAGTAAACAGAGTCAAGGTAAGTGAAGGTAAATTTGATGGGATAGGAGCAGGCAAAGATAATGGGTTGGCTGAGACAGTCAAGTTTGTGGATTTTGAGAAAGTGATAGAAACACCGCCTCCTTGACCTGACACAATCCGTCCATCTTCTCTCCCACCTATCTGCCCCTCCCATCTCACAGATCAATCCGCACCAATCCCTACCTGCACTCACCTATCACCATCCTACCTACCTTTCTCAGCCCCACCCCACTCTCTATTTATTTCTGAGCTCCATTCTCCCACTCATTTCTAAAAATGAGTCCCAAACTGAAATGTCAAAATTCCCTGGAGCGAAGAATGTTGAGAGATGACTTGATAGAGGTGTACAAGATGATGAGAGGCATAGATAGAGTGGATACCCAGAGACTTTATCCCAGGAAGGAAATGGCTATTATTAGGGGGCATAACTTTAAGGTGATTGAAGGGAGCTATAGCGGAGATGTCAGAGGTAGGTTCTTTACACAGACAGTGGTGGGCGTGTGTAATGCACTGCTGGCAGTGGTAGTGGAGTCAGATACTTGAGAGACTTTTAAACGACACTTGGATAGACACATGGATGATAGTATAATGTAGGGTTTGCAGGGCAGTTTGATCTCAGTAGGATAATAGGTCGGCCCAACATCATGGGCTGAAGGGCCTGTACCGTTCTATGTTCGATGTTCTATGTTCTATGTTCTATGTTCTATGTTCTATGTTCTATGTTCCTGCTCCTCTGATGCTGCCTGCCCTTCCTTGTTCCTCTAGCTGCACACTGTGTTTTCTCTTAATCAATTTAAACTTTCTAACTGATTAAAGATTTAACAGCATCTTAGGGTTGCTCAGTACATCCTCATCAATGGTGTGAACCTTTGATCTTTTACTTATAATTTCTGTGTCTGATACTGTCTCTCTCACTAACACCTGAAGAAGGACTGAGGCTCCAAAAGCTTGTGTTTTCAAATAAACCTATTGTAATATAACCTGGTGTCACATGATTGAATAGAAAGCTAGGAATGAGAAGTCAAATTTGCAATACTTAGATTTTCATTGTCGTGGAGATTGATTGGCAGTCGCACTTATTTTGTGATTCAAAGGATACTTAGCCTGAAATAGACAAGATTTAAACTTGTGTGGCCAGATTACATCATAACTAACCTATAAGGAGAGAAACATCATACCATTTTATCTATTCCAATTAGTACAAACTTTTGAATGGGCTTAGAACATAGAAAATAGAAAAGTACAGCACAGTACAGGCCCTTCGGCCCATAATGTTACGGGATTTCAACATGCAGTAGATTATGACTTGGGCTTTCCAACCTGAAGATTATTTTAGGTAATGGACTCAAATTTGCTACTGCAAGGCATCTGTCTGAAATCAGTTAAACTTGCCATTGTCTGTTTTATATTTTATGTTTTGCATGTTCGGCTTCTTGAAGTATGAGATGACAACTTTTAAAGAAGGAAACAGAGATTTTGAAGCCAGTTAGGGGTGGGATGGAATTTTGCCAGAATAACCAACAAGCCCAAGACGTGATTTAATTAAAATGAGACTCCACACTTGTACTTAATTTTCAGTAGAAGTTGATTGCCAGTGTACCTATCCTAAGAAAATAGGGAGCAGAGACAGCAAATTCAGCCCATTGAGTCTTCTCTGCCATTCATTGAGATCATACCTGATCTGATACTTCTCAAGTCTACTTTCTTGTCTTTTCCCCATAACCCTTGATTCTCTTAGTGATTAAAAATGTCTGTCCCAACTTTGAATACACTCAGACTCAATAGTCCTCTGTAGTAAAAGTATTCTGCAGATTCATTACCCTAAGTAGAGAAATTCCTCCCTATCTCTGTCTTAAAAATGTGAGCCCTTATTCAGAGGTTATACACTCTGGCATTAGACCCACCAACAAGGGAAAAACCCTTTCCACATCTACCTTGTGAAGACCCTTCAGAATCTCATTCTTCAATATTCTAGCAAGTACAGGCCTAATCTACTTGATCTCCTTTCCTATGACAGTCCCTCTATACCTGGTATCAGCCTAAGGAACCTTCTCTGGACTGCCTCTAACACCTGCACATCTTTCCTTGATAGGAGCCCTATAGTTCACAATACTCCAGCTGTGGTCTGCCTAGTGCCTTGTCTACCTCCCTACTTTTACACTGTATTCCCTTTGAATTAAAGGCTAATATTCTATTTGCATTCCCTACTACCCAACAAATTTGGAAGCTAACTTTTTATGATTCTTGGGCGAGGACTCCCAAATCTCTCTGTTCAATAGCTTTCTGCAGTCTTTCAAAGTTGTGCAAAGGTGTGAGGCTGAAATGGAACAAGATTTAACTTGGTGTGACAAGCTAGATCAAATGTCCCAGTAAAAGAACTCGGCACCATTCCATCCATTCGAATGACAAGGCAGAGGTCAATCTGCTGCTTTTACAAAGCTGACAGTGGAATGATTAAACTTGGATAGTAATTTTTGCATATCTGCAACTAATTGTACATCTACTCCCATCTGTCTCTGTACATTAATAATGGAATGTGTCATGAAGTTCACCATTATTTTGACAGTACATTACTGGCCTTAATTAGTGAGTGTTAAAATTCGTTACCAGAGTTGAGCTAATACATTTGAGTTGCAAATTTAATTGGAGGGCTGTGAAATAGTTTGAGGGCTCATTAAGTGGCCCCACGGACTTCTTTAAGATCATAGACCTCAAGAAATTGGAACAAGTGTAGGCCTCTCAGCTCCTTGACCCTGCTCTGCCTTTCAATAGGATCATGGCTGATCTGAAATTCCTCATATCCACTTTCCTGCCCTTTCACCATGACCCTTGATTCCTCTATTGCTCAAGAGTCTATCAATCTCAGCCTGAAATACACACAAGGACTCTGCCCCCACAGGTCTCTGTGGCAAGGTGTTCCAAAGACTCTCAATCCGCTGAAAGAAGATATTCCCCCTCATCTTAAATTTCAAGCTCTGCTCACCCATGTTGCTCTTAAATTGGAAGGGAGCACACAGAACCCTAATCACAGAATTTTACTTGACAAGTTGACTCAACTAAAACAAGAAAAAAAAACATAATTTCTCAATCATTATGAAGTTTCTCCATTTATGCTTACTATGTACTAGTCTACAGAAATAGTGCCTGACGACTGGAGGATAGCAAATGTGGTTCCCCTGTTCAAGAAGGGGAGTAGAGACAACCCTGGTAATTATAGACCAGTGAGCCTTACCTCAGTTGTTGGTAAAGTGTTGGAAAAGGTTATAAGGGATAGGATTTATAATCATCCAGAAAAGAATAAATTGATTACGGATAGTCAGCATGGTTTTGTGAAGGGTAGGTCGTGCCTCACAAACCTTACTGAGTTCTTTGAGAAGGTGACCAAACAGGTAGATGAGAGTAAACCAGTTGATGTGGTGTATATGGATTTCAGCAAGGCGTTCGATAAGGTTCCCCACAGTAGGCTATTTTACAAAATGCAGGGGAATGGGATTGTGGGAGATATAGCAGTTTGGATCGGAAATTGGCTTGCTGAAAGAAGACAGAGGGTGGTAGTTGATGGGAAATGTTCATCCTGGAGACCACTTACTAGTGGTGTACTGCAAGGATCGGTGTTGGGTCCACTGCTGTTTGTCATTTTTATAAATGGCCTGGATGAGGGCATAGAAGGATGGGTTAGTAAATTTGCAGACAACACTAAGTTCGGTGGAGTTGTGGATAGTGACAAAGGACACTGTAGGTTGCAGAGAGACATAGATAAGCTGCAGAGCTGGACTGAGAGGTGGCAAATGGAGTTTAATGCGGACAAGTGTGAGGTGATGCACTTTGGTAGGAGTAACCGGAAGGCAAGGTACTGGGCTAATGGTAAGATTCTTGGTAGTGTAGATGAGCAGAGAGATCTCAGTGTCCATGTACACAGATCCTTGAAAGTTGCCACCCAGGTTGACAGGGCTGTTAAGAAGGCATACAGTGTTTTAGCTTTTATTAATAGAGGGATCAAGTTCCGGAACCAAGAGGTTATGGTGAAGATATACAAAGCTCTGGTGCGGCCGCTCTTGGAGTATTGTGTACAGTTCTGGTCACCGCATTATAAGAAGGATGTGGAAGCTTTGGAAAGGGTGCAGAGGAGATTTACTAGGATGTTGCCTGGTATGGAGGGAAGGTCTTATGAGGAAAGGCTGAGGGACTTGAGGCTGTTTTCATTAGAGAGAAGAAGGTTGAGAGGTGACTTAATTGAAACATATAAAATAATCAGAGGGTTAGATAGGGTGGATAGGGAGAGCCTTTCTCCTAGGATGGTGATGGCGAGCACGAGGGGGCATAGCTTTAAATTGAGGGGTGAAAGATATAGGGCAGATGTCAGAGGTAGTTTCTTTTCTCATGAGTAGTAAGGGAATGGAACGCTTTGCCTGCAACGGTGTAGATTCACCAACTTTAAGTACATTTAAATCATCATTGGACAAGCATATGGACGTATATGGAACAGTGTAAGTTAGATGGGCTTGAGATTGGTATGACAGGTCGGCACAACATCGAGGGCCGAAGGGCCTGTACTGTGCTGTAATGTTGTATGTTCTATGTTCTATGTTGAATTGGAAAGCTAAATTTTACTAAGCCATCACAGATTCCACCATATTGCCCCATTGTAATTTTTAGTTGGTTTTAAAAACTAAGCATAATATTTTAAAATCACCCTCTGCCATAAAGCATATTGAGAAAACTGTTATTTAAATACAGTAGTAATTATGAAAAAACCTTAGGAAATGGCTCGAATAAATAAATGCATGTTACAAATAAAACACAGCGATTTGGGCTGACAGAGTGGTAATTATCTGCACTGAAGATTACTGTGATTAGCAGAATCTACTTTTCTGAATGCTAGAAATTGTGAACCAGTTTACAACGGTAATAAAGGCATTACCGTATGCATAGCAAAGAAGTTATTGATTTGTGACACCTTACCCTTATGAAACTAGGATGAAATACAATGCCTGTGGTTATTTTTTTATTCATGGACCTAAAATGGGGCCATAAATGCAATCATTCCACAATCCTTTTTTTTAAATTCTTCAAGTTAATTTTAACTGATCTGCTGTTGTAACATTAAAGAAATATTTTTGTAATTTTGCTTTTACCACATGTCAGTCTGGCTCAGTTGACAATGCACTTGTCTGTGTTTCAGAAGGTTATTGGTTCACTGTATACACCACTTTATTGGAATACTGAAGGTGTGTTTGTGGGAAATTCTACATCTTTGACGGGATATTAACCATAGCTCTCATTTATCTATTCAAGTTGATGTAAGATGCCATACATGGAAACATAGAAAATAGGAGCAAGGAAAGGCCATTCAGCTGTTGGAGCATGGTCTACCATTCAATATGATCATGGCTGATTATTCAACTAAGTACCCTGTTCCTGCTTTCTCCCCATATCATTTGATCCCTTTAGCTCTAAGAATCATATTTAACTTCTCATTGGAAACATTCAGTATTTTTGGCCTCAATCACTTTCAGTGGCAGAGAATTCCACAGGCTTACCACTTCCTGGGTGGAAATATTTCTCCTTATCTCAGTCCTAAATAGCCTATTCCATATCCTTAGACTGTGACCCAGGGTTCTGGACTCGGCACTCATTGGGAACATCCTTCTGTCTGGCCCTGTTCGAACTTTACACGTTTCCTGAGAGGTCCCTCCTTCATTTACACACCAGTGAGCATAACCCTAAATTATCCAGAGTCTTATTATATCTCAGTCCTGCCATCTCAGGAATCAGCCTGGTAAACCTTCGTTGCATTCCCATCATAACCAGAATATCCTTCCTCAGATAAGAAGACCAAAACTGAACATAATGATCTTTGCATGGTCTCAGAAAGGCCCTCTGCAATTGCAGCAAGACAATATTCTGCTCATGTAATTGGAATCCTCTCGCTATAAAAGCCAACATGACATTTGCCTTCTTCACCGTGTGCTGCACATGTATTCTTACTTTCAGTGACTGATGTACAAGAATACCCAGGGATTGCTACAGATCTCCCTTCCTCAATTTTTTTGCTATTCAAATTTTTGCTACCAAAATGCATAATCTCACATTTATCCACTTTAAATTTCATCTGCCATATATTTACCTACTCACTCAACCTGTCTGAATCACACTGAAGCATATCAGTATCCTCCTCACAGTTTATGCTCACAGTCAGCTTTGTGTCATTTGCAAATTCTGTCTATTATATTTAGCCCCTCAACCAACTCTTAAGTAGGATTTTATTGAAAGCTGTCTGAAAGCCCAAGTAAACCATCTGCATTGGTTTTGCTTTATCAACTTTACTAGTTATACACATGAAAATTCTAGTTTTCCCACTATCCATTACTATCCCACTTCCTTTCTTTCTTTGTCTATCCTTCCTTAAAGCTGTATGCCCCTCAGTATTCCATTCCCATCCCTGGTCACTGTGCAGACACATGTTCATAATCTGAACCATGTTATACCCGTTAAATATATTTGCATAATGAATGCATCCCCATTCAGCCATCCGGAACTGGCTGAAGAATTACATTTTGCCTGGAGTGCGAGATATCTTCTAACCCTCAACAACATCATCCAAAGACATCAAATGGTCATTAATCTCACTGCAGTTTTGTGAAACTTGACTGTATGCCAACTATCTACCTTGTTTTCCAACCTCGTAAAGTGATTACATTTCAAAATTAATCAATTGGTTGTAAAACCAAGCTTTGAAACATCCTGGTAAAGTTAAAATATTACATAAGTTAAGAGCCATGGTGCTGGCAATAATGTATTAGTATCGATAGAGGACTGGTTAACAAATAGGAGATAGAGAGATGAGATAAGGGAGGCATTTTCAGGGTGATAACTTATCACCGGTGGAATCCCACAGAGATCAGTGTGTTGGGGCCACATGAATGACTTGGACGAGGGGAGTGAATGTGCTATAGCCAAGTCTGAAGATGACATAAACACAGGTGGATAGGCAGGTGGTGATAATGACAAAAAAATTCCAGAGGGATATCAACAGGTTAGGTGAGTGAACAAAAGCTTGGCAGGTGCTATGTGAGATGGGAAAATGTGTGGTTATGTTCTTTTGCAGGAAGAATAGAAGAGCTGAAGGATTTAAATGATGAAAGACTGCAGAAAACCACAGGACAGAGAGATTTAGGACTCCTCATCACTGAATCACAAAAAGCTAGCATCCAAGTTGAGTGAGTAATGGGGAAAGCAAATAGAATGTTGGCCCTTATTTCAAAGGGGATGGAGCATAAAAGTTGGGAGGTCTTAGGCAAGGCACAAAACAAATCACAGTTGGAATATTATGGATGATTTTGGATGCCTTATCTGTGTAAAGATGTACAGGCACTGGATGCAGTCCAGAGAAAGTACACCAGGCTGTTACTAGGACAGAAGAACTGTCTCAGAAGGAAAGGTTGAAGTGATCGGACCTGCATTGATTGGAATTTAGAAGAATGAGAGGCAACCTGATTGAAACATATAAGATTCTTAGTGAAATTGACAGAGTAAATTCAAACCGCTTATTTCACCTTGTGGGAGAGTCTAGCAGCAGAGGGCATAATCTCAGAATAATGGGTCAGCAGTAGAGTTGATGAGGAATTTCTGCCCTCAGAAGGTTGTGAATTTGTGGAATTTTTTGCCACAGAGGGCTATGATGGTTGGATCATTAAGTATATTCAATGCTGAACAGACAGCTTTTTGTTTTAATCAGTAGGGGAAATCAAGATAATGGGGAAAAGGCAGGAAAGTGGAATTGATGGTTATCAAATCAGCCATGATCTCATTGAATGGTGGAGCAGACTTGATGGGCTGAGCATGAAGCTGGATGAACACAGCAGGCCAAACAGCATCTCAGGAGCACAAAAGCTGACGTTTCGGGCCTAGACTCTTCATCAGAGAGGGGGATGGGGAGAGGGTTCTGGAATAAATAGGTGGGGGGGAGGCGGACTGAAGATGGAGAGAAAAGAAGATAGGTGGAGAGGAGAGTATAGGTGGGGAGGTAGGGAGGGGATAGGTCAGTCCAGGGAAGACGGACAGGTCAAGGAGGTGGGATGAGGTTAGTAGGTAGGAAATGGAGGTGCGGCTTGGGGTGGGAGGAAGGGGTGGGTGAGAGGAAGAACAGGTTAAGGAGGCAGAGACAGGCTGGGCTGGTTTTGGGATGCAGTGGGGTGAGGGGAAGTTCTGGGCAGGTTGTGTGATGCAGTGGGGGAGGGGGAGATTTTGAAGCTGGTGAAGTCCACATTGATACCATTGGGCTGCAGGGTTCCCAAGCGGAATATGAGTTGCTGTTCCTGCAACCTTCGGGTGGCATCACTGTGGCACTGCAGGAGGCCCATGATGGACATGTCATTTAAAGAATGGGAGGGGGAGTTGAAATAGTTTGCGACTGGGAGGTGCAGTTGTTTATTGTGAATCGAGCGGAGGTGTTCTGCAAAGCAGTCCCCAAGCCTCCGCTTGGTTTCCCCAATGTAGATGAAGCCACACCGGGTACAATGGATACAGTATACCACATTGGCAGATGTGCAGGTTCGCAATAAACAACTGCACCTCCCAGTTGTAAACCATTTTAACTCCCCCTCCCACTCCTCAGACGACATGTCCATCATGGGCCTCCTGCAGTGCCACAATGATGCCACCCGAAGGTTGCAGGAACAGCAACTCATATTCCGCTTGGGAACCCTGCAGCCCAATGGTATCAAGTGGACTTCACCAGCTTCAAAATCTCCCCTTCCCCCACTGCATCCCAAAACCAGCCCAGCCTGTCTCTGCTTCCCTAACCTGTTCTTTCTCTCACCCATCCCCTCCTCCCACCCCAAGCCGCACCTCCATTTCCTACCTACTAACTTCATCCCACCTCCGTCTTCCCTGGACTGACCTATCCCCTCCCTACCTCCCCACCTATACTCTCCTCTCCACCTATCTTCTTTTCTCTCCATCTTCGGTCCGCCTTCCCCTCTCTCCCTATTTATTCCAGAACCCTCACCGCATTCCCCCTCTCTGATGAAGGGCCTAGGCCCGAAACGTCAGCTTTTGTGCTCCTGAGATTCTGCTTGGGCTGCTGTGTTCATCCAGCTTCACACTTTATTATCTTGGATTCTCCAGCATCTGCAGTTCCCATTATCTTTGATGGGCTGAGTGACCTATTTCTGCTCTTGAGTCAAATGGTCTTACATAAATGATTGCCCTTTCGTTATATAACTGTTTTCTTCCACCTGAGTTTTGAAGAAAAAAGAAGAGAGCTCATGGTGTCAGGAAAAGATTTCACTTTACTACTGTGCAGAAAGTATCAGTAAAAATAAGGGAAATCTTTCTGCGAAAGAGGAATGTTAATGGTTGTGACAAGAAGGTATGAAAATTGAGTTAAGTTGAGCATCTAATTCGCATCTGCATATGTTCGCTTCTGAAATTACACCATCTCATTTCGTGCACTCAGCAATGTGGGAACACCCAGCAGCAACAGCTCATGTCTACACAGCACCTGTAACATACTAAAATGTTTGAAGGCATCTCACAAAACACATTGCAAATGAAGCATAGCACCTACCTACTACATAAAGATACAGTAGATCACAGGCCCAAAGCTTCGTCAGACAAGTAGGTTTTAAGGAGTATTTTAGAGGAAGAAAATGAAGTAGAGAGATAGAGGAATGTTGGAAGGAATTCCAGATCATGAGGCTGAGGCAACTGAAGGCATGCTCACTGATTGAGGAGCAATTATATTTGTGAATGCTCAAGAGACTAACATTAGAAGAGTCCAAGTATCTCAAAGGCAACTCTTTGGGGTTGGAGGAGATTACAGAGATAAAATTCCGATGCAGCTTGACTGGAAGCCAGTGTAATTCTCCAAGTGCAGGTGTAATAGAGAAATAGGAGTTGCGACAAGTTAAAATGTGGATCGCAAAGCTTTGGATGACCTTATAGTTGAGTCAGGTAGAAATTGGGAGACCAACCAAATATGCTTTGGAAAAATTGATTCTTGAAGTTATAAAGGAATAAATGAATGTTTTGAATTTGAGTCTGTTGCATGAATAAGTTAAATCATGATTGGGCTGAACTCCATATTCATGGAAATTCTGCGAGGGCCTGGAGTTGGCAAAAGTATCACAGAAATGATTGGGTACATATCATTCAACTGGGAATTGGGGTATATTAATTTTGTGTCTCAGCCGCAAACAAATTAATTTAATCTGGGTGTATCCTGCAAGTGAAACTAAGGGCCCATAAAAATAACCCTTCACACCCTCTATTAGAGTCATAGAGTTGTACAGCTTGGAAGCAGACCCTTCAGTTCAACTTACTTAAGCTGATCAAATAACTTAAATTAATCTGGCCTGTGTTAATTCACCCTACCTTTCAATCTCCTACACTCCAGTGGAAAATTGTCCCAGTCATTCCAGCCTATTTTTATAACTCAATCCGTCCATTCCCAGTAAATCTTTTCTGAGCCCTCCCCAATTTAATAATATTCTTCAAATAGCAGGGCAACCAGAACTGTGCACAGTATTCCAGAAGAGGCTCAACATGGCATGCTAACTCCTATACTTAAAGTTCTGAACAATGTAGGCAAGTGTGCTAAATACTTTCTTAAACACCCTGATTGTAACTAACTCAGCCTGTTAGATCTCATAGGAAATGAGTTCCCTGATTGGTGTGGTTAACCTGGTCCAATCAGGGAACCTGGGATAAAAGATATAAACAGGATTTTCAGAGCTGGCTCTGAGAAAGCCAGATGAGTGTTAAGTACAATGCATGTGTAAGTAAAAGGTGATTTGCTGAGGGGATCCCAGCCTCTGTAGAGTTAATTCATCTATCTGTGAGGCAAATTACAAAAAATTATGTGCCTGAATCCTTCAGTCTCTCTGTTCCACAACACTGCCCAGGGCCCTACCATTAATTGTATAAGTCATGCCCTTATTTGTTTTATCAAAATGCAATACCCTGCAAGTATCCAAAATAAACTCCATCTGCTACTGGTCAACCAATTGACCAAAATGACCCTGTCCATTTCCCTCACGATTTTATAATCCTCTATATGATCACCCCTCAGCCTCCAACACTCCAAGGTAAAAAAGCCCCAGCCTATTCAGTATCTCCCTGCAGCTCAAACCCATCAACATCTGTGTGAATCTTTTCTGCACCCATTCAGGTTTAACAACCTCTTTATTATAGCAGGGAGAACAGAATTGAACACAGTATTCTTAAAGCAGCCACAACATGACATCCCACCTTCTTTACTTATTGCATTGGCAAATGAAGGCAAGTGTGCTAAAAGCTTTCTTCAACCGACCTGCCCACCTGCAACTCCACTTTCAGAGAACTATGCACCTGCACCCTTATGTGTCTCTCTACAGCAACACTCCACAGGGCCCTACCATTAACTGTATAAATCCTGCCCTGGGTGGTCTTACCCAAATGTAACACCTCACTTTCAATCTAAATTAAATTCCACCTGCCACTCTGTAATAATATATATCCTATCCCTATAACAGACAAATAGTTGCAGAGATAAAATAAACTACACCTTCTTTACAAGTAGAGACTTTTCTATGTCAATCAGAAAGTAGATATCCACACTCAGATTAGAACATGCAGGCCCTTGGGAAATATAAATCTGGAAGGTATTAACAGCAGCACATGAAACTGTTACTTACTCTTCCTTCTGTTAGCTTACCTCTTTTTCTTCCTCTTTTGTTGAAATTTCAGTTAACCTGTCTTTGATGTGGAGTCAAGCAAACATCTATTTACCTAGGAACTTGCCTTCTCAGCCCTCAGACTTTGAGCCAACACGCTTGACTATGGCAAGTGTTAGAGACATTTTGAATTTCAGTTGTCTCTTTCAAGTGTAGGATGTGAAGGAAATGGACCAACAGGAACTGAGATAGGAACTACATGTTTTATCTGATATCACAACATAGCAGGCAATGTGTTTTTTTTATTGCCAAAGAAGTATCCAAATCCACTTCAATTCAAAAGGCCATGACAAATGGCAGAATTAATCTTGGTGCAGATCCCCCTGAGTTGAGAATTAAAATCCACCTAACCCATGACACTGATCACTGAACAGTCAGACATATGTTGTTATTAAAAAGGGATTTGACTCTAATGAAACACAACATTAACATCTTTGGTAATTTGGAGAAAATGCAGGTTCAGTTTTACGGACCTGCATGTGCACTTGTAAAATTCTCTGTTGCAACTGTTTCTTTCCACTGTCCCTCATTTTGAACATGGTGCTTGCCAGAAGAAGCCACTGACTCCTTTCTCCTCTAGTACAGTCCAAACATAACATGATTAAGAATTAATGAGAGAAAAAGAAAAAGTTAGAGAGCAACTTCAGTGCTGCAGAGTACTGGCGTATTGGGAGTGGAGTTTCATGTTTTAGAACCTCTGCATATAAGGCTACATTTATTGCGGATCCTTTGTCCTTTTTTTCTGTATGTATGATGATGATATTCCCATTATGGTGTTAGGAAGGAAATACAAGAATTTTGATTCTTTGAGCATGAATGAGCTGCATTATGTGTCCAAGTCAGAATGTTGTATGACTTCAAGCCTTGTGCAGCCAGAAGACACTGATAAAGTAAGCCTGGTGATTAGCCAAACTGACACCAGCCAGGGCAAGCTGTTGTTGGAGCACATAGATTTTTAGTGAAGGAGATGGTGAGCTGGTAGTATGCTTTGTGTCTTGCATTGTTTTTCAACATTTTACCTAGCGTTATGCATGTACGCATTCAGGTCAGTTGTGACATCCCATTTTGACATGATGATGTAGAGGCATTAATGGGTAAGGCTTTGAATTACTCATTACTGGAAACCTAACTTCTGCCTAGAAATTGTTAGCATGTGACAGTATCTATTAAGTTTCTGGTCAGTGGTGATCCCTGAAAGAAGTTGAAAGTAGGAAAACTTGATGATAAGCAATCATTTTGTGCTATTTGTCAATTTAAGCTTGAATGTTGTGTAGATCATGTCACAGTCTATTTTAATGTTGAAGGGGCTGTGAGCAGATTGAACCCCTTATATCAACAACAACAATTCTAATCTAAACACTAAATCTAAAGAGGAAAACACATTGCCTTTGCTACTGAATACAGCTGTTTCAAAGGCTTGGCTCTTAAACTTGAGCAAACTGGTTTCTGACAGCTACAGCCATTTTTTTATTTACTGGGCATGACTCCATTCCTAGAATTTGTTCCCATTGAATTTTAATAATTTAAGTTTTGATAGGACAACCTCGTACCATGTATGGTTAAAGGTGACATGCATTTGAGGCTAATTACTCTCATTCCTCAGTTTTCTGATTTATGTGGTACAGAGGTTTAATCGTCAATGGAGAACATTGTGTGCCAGTGGTCATACCAATGGACTAGTAATCCAGAGACCCAGGTTAATGGTCTGAGGAGACAGGTAGATGGTGAAATTTGAATTCAATTAAAATCTAGAATTAAAAGTTAGTCTAATGGCAACTCTGCAACTACTGCCAATTGTCATAGAATCTACTTCATTCACAACTGTCCTTTAGGGAAGGAATTCTGCTGGCCTGCCTGAGACTCCAGACCCATAGCAATGTAGTTGACTCTTAATTGCCCTTTGAAATGAGCTAGAATGCGAATCAGTTCAAGGGCAACTAGAATGGATAACAACTGCAAGCCTTGTCAGTGATGCCTACATTTCACACATGAATAAAACAAATTCTATGGCTTTCTGAATAGACTATATATTAACCCATTAATGTTTAATTCGCTAATTTCCAAAGTATGTTGAAGATATTTTCTTGGGCTCAAAACACCTATAAAAGGCTGACAAATCTAATAACCAGATTGCATTTTCAATCAGCCCCAATTTTGCACTGGGGATCAGACTGAGATTGACTTTATCTAATTCTTCTTTTAAGCTTTTACTGTGGAGCTAAAGGATAAAGAGGTTAATTATGTTACAAATGGTTCAGGATTTCAATGACGCCTCATTGGAATGTCACTCAAGTTTTCAGTAGTATCTAAAGTTTAGCGTCAGAGAGACAATCAGTAAACAAGATTGACAGGCAGTTTACAAGGTTGTCACTCTAGATAAGAAGGGTAATCATTCATGAAATAAGCTGAACTGGAACAAGTACATGTACCAACACTTCAATTATACTGACAATAAAATTAAGGAAATGACTGTGGGTGTTCACAAATGATCAATATTCCTCCAGTAAGTGTAAGGCTAATAACCTATTATGTAGTTGATAAGATGTTTTTATGATGTAGTAAACTCTATCAATTCAGTGTTCATAATGTGAAGCATAGACAAAGTGACTTAAAGTGGAGTATCCATAATTGTGAGAATATTGGACAGCTGATGATTGTTCATAACTAAACACTATGACAGTCTTATGAGAACACTTTGCAATGGATTCTCATCTCAATACAACTTAAATGAATAAATTCTTCTGATAAACAGATCAAATGATCGAGAGAGATTAATGATTCAATACTTCGATTAATACTTAATTCAGGTGATTGTACTCTTGCTTATTAGTCTTGGGTCTTGGGTCACACTCTTCCTAGGACACCAGCAGAAGATCTGGACTGATGTTTCAGTGAGGGAGTGCTGCATTGAGATGCTACCTTTTGATTGAGGCGTTAGGCTGAGGTCCCTTCTACTTTTGGTGCTGGACATAAAACATTATGCAGCATTTTGTGAAGAAATGTTGGGAATTTTCCAAACAAGCACATTTGCTGATCAAGACATTCCTTTATCAACAAATTGATGAATTGTAGTTCACTGTATATGACCTGGCTATGACTAAATTGGTTGATGTGCTAATCCACATAAAAGTGATTGTACTTCAGAAGCAATCTCAATTAGCATTCAGCAACAGTCCAAGAGGATGAAATTGGAAATTGTGGAGAACCGTAACGTGCCCAATCCCATGCAATAAAACAGACAATGGCAGGAGTGCTTCATGGGTGTGGGCTAACTGCACCCTTATACCATGCTGGTGAATATTACCAGAAATCTGAATGGGTCAGGAATCCCAGAGGCAGGTCCCGCCAAATCACGTTTAAAGGCTTCGCGGCTTCCTCAGCCTGATAAAAATGTGGGCAATTGTGCCTCTCTTAAAGGTTTTTTTAGTTATTCAAAAAACATTAGTGACTTTGGCAAGACAAACATTTGATATTTGTCACTGATTAGTCTCGCGAAGGTTAAGTGAGTTGAGCTAATTTCCCGAACCTCTGCAGCACATGTGGTGCTGGTACACGTACAGTGAGGTTAGGAGAGGAATTCCAGGATTTGACCCAGTAATCATAATGTAAAGGCAGTATATGTCCAAGCCAGATTGGTGTGGCACTTGGATGGGGCATGTAGAACTGGTGATGCTGCAGTACATCTGCTGCTCTTGTTCATTTGGTGGTAGAGGTTGTGTGCCTAGAAGGTGCTGTTGAAGCTGGCTGAATTGCTTCAGTACACACTGCTGTGTTTGTGGTCTGGTTATGAAAAAGTGAATGCTTAAAGTGGTTGCTGGAGTGCTGAAGAAGAAGACTGACCCAGGACGGTTTTGAGCTTTTTGAGTTTTGCTGGAGCTGCACTTTTCCAACAAGAGGAGAGTAATTCATCATGTGCCTTGTCAAAGTTGGAAAGACTTTGTGGAGGTGAGTTATTTGTTGACATATTCCCAGCCTCCGTTCTGTTCTTGTAGCCCCTCTAATTATATGCCTGTTCCAGTTGTTTCTAGTAAATGGCATACCTCCAGGATTTCGGCAATGGTCATGCAATTGAATGTCAAAGAGAGATTGTTTTGGTAGGAAAGGGTTAGTGTGCCCAAGGTGGGTTGGTGTTACAGAGCCAGGCTGATTTGTGACAGTGAACAGTTGGCCAAAACACTGACTTGCAGCGTTGAATGCTGACAGGTGGCTTGTAATCAATGAAGCAGCAAGGGAGCTTTATCTAACAGATAACTGACACCCACATATGAAGTAAGTGTTAAAATTTATTTTCAGTGGTTTGTAATTAGATTTGATGTGAGCTTAAAAACTGAATTAAAACCTCTCAGCTCATTACTGTCACTTTATTCACTGGATGCATTTATTATCAATTTTGTCACATGCTGTAGTCAGTTTGCAAGGAAAAACAACACAGCCATTATCTATGAGGAAATGTGCATTTGCAGAAAATGCAAAGAAGCACAACAGCTTTAATGCCAACTGCACAGAGAATGCTTATCCTTTCTAAACACATAGGTGGGACCTATGTGAAATCATTGGGAGAGAGATGTTTGGCAGTCTTAAGAACTTGTAGCAACCTTGCCAACACTGAGAAAGCTCAGAATGAGTTTGACAGGCTGTCAAAAACGTTGACGTATGAGGGCAGGACTGATAACCAGGAGCACAAATGAATGGAACTCCATCCGTAAATGAAACTTTTTGTGTGCATTCAAAAAATTTGGGGATGATTCCATGTCTTAGGTAAGATTTTGATTTACCGAAGCAAACCTTGGCATACCGACAATGCTATTGAAATATTAATGTTCAGTGTGAAAAATGGGTATGTTAATGCCCCTGTCATGTTCTGCATTTTAAGAAGAAAGAAATGACTTTCCAACTTGTTATGCAGCCGACTGTGGTCTTGTGCAATGCAGCCACTGTTGTGATGTTTGCATTCATAGAACAATCAATTGTGCACAGAGACTGTACATTGGAGGAATATAGCTGCCACTTCAGTTGTTACAATTTAATTTGAGATATTCACAATTTTCAAATGGAATTCTATGTAGTCAAAAGCAAAATTCTCTGCCTGTTGAAATATATGAAATAAAAACAGAAAATGCTGGATCAGTCAGGTGGAATCTTTGCCAAGAAGGCTACAGGTTGATGACATTCTTCAGAATATAATCCACATTCAGAGGCTTCAGTAAACTGATTTTACTTACTGCCAACACTGGCTCTTTGTATAAAGGCATAATTTTCCAAAATTGATAGCAAGTAACCCTCACGTGATGACATGGCAGGAGCTCTGCTATTATTTATAGTTCCCTTAATAACCATAAGTATGCCTCTTGCACCATAAAAATGGAGGAATTACAAAGTCAATTTGGTCCACTGCAACTGGGTCAGTGTGGCTCTTCAACTGAGAACTATCTATTTATAATACACTCTCTTTTCTACATATAGATAACAAGGTGTAGAGCTGGATGAACACAGCAGGCCAAGCAGCATCAGAGGAGCAGGAAGGCTGATGTTTCAGGTCAGGATTCTTCTTCAGAAATTTCTTCTAGATGGTAGTTGTCTTGTGTTTGGAAGGTGTTGTTTAAGGATCTTTGAGTATATCTTGAATAGTACATGGCTGCAACTATGCATTGGTGGTGGAATGACCAAGTATTTGCTAATATAGTTCCAATCAAGCAGCTGCTTTGCCATGGTGTCAAGCTTCTTGAGTGTTGATAGAGCTGCACGCATCGAGGCAAGTGAGAATATTCTGTCACATTCCTGACTTGTCCCTTTTAGGTGGTGAACATGCTTTGGGGAGTCAGGTGGTGAGTTACTCCCTGTTATGCACAATGTAAATTCCTGGTAATGTCAATTTTTAGAGAAGGTTCAAACACTTTGATCTGAATTTCATTGGTCTCAGCATTGCTGCATCAATATCAATATTCTGTTCTCAAGGCTCCTCAAAAGATGAAAAACCAAATGAATATCCAGTGTATATTGGCATCATTGAATACTAATCAATGAATGGTTCCCTCCACTCCTTGACGCCTCTTTGATAACTGTAAAGGATAAGACAGCTATATTTGTGGATTTAAATAGGTTTGCACAGGGTATGCAGTATATAAACAAGCCAGCAAAAATAAAGCAGACAACTATGGTTGTTACAAATCTGAAATAAAAACAGAAGATTCTGAGACTTTTCAGGTCAGATAGAATATATGGAGGGATAATGTTTCAGGTCAATGAGCCATTCTGCCAATCTGAAATCAATTCCTCCCTGACCCCCTGTTGGACTAGACTAGACCAGAACTGATCCCAAGCCCTATTGTATGTGATTGACCCAAACCCATGCTGCTGGACCAAACCTGGCCAACCATTCCACAGAGCAGAAGCCTACTACACCATGCTATCTGCTGCTGCCAGACGCAAACTGTTTCCACCCTGCCAGACCTGACTAGAATCATTCAGACCTAACAAACCTCTTAGCCAGACCTAATCTTTCCCACTCACTTCGACTTTCTCTAAACATTGAATTTCAGTGGTGCCCTTGCCATTCTACATTCTTGGTACTCTACCCCATTCCCACTTGGCATCCTACCTAACTGGCACTCCACTTATCTGACATCCTACTCCTACTCTCCTTGCATCTACCCTTAGCATGCAACCGGCTATCCAGCTGACATCCAACCCAGCTGGCACCCTACTTTTATTTTTTTCAATTCATTCATTCTTGGGATGAGGGCATCGTTGGCTAGGCAGCATTTAGTGCCCGTCCCTAATTGCCCAGATGGCTGTTTAGAGTCAACCGCATCATTGTGGGTGTGGAGTCACATGTAGGCCAGACCAGGTAAGGATGGCATAACACAGTGTGGAGCTGGAATAACAAAGCAGGCCAGGCATCATCAGAGGAGCAGGAAAGCTGACGTTTCTGTTCGGGACACTTCTACAGATTTCTGAAGATCGGAAATGTTAGCTTTCCTTCTCCTCTGATGCTGCATGGTCTGCAGTGTTCCTCCAGCTCCACACTGGGTTAGCTTAGACTCCAGCACCAGCAGTTCGTACTATCTCCATGTAAGCATGGCAGTTTCCTTCCCTAATGGGCATTAGTGAAACAGATGGGTTTTTCCAACAATTGGCAATGGATTCATGGTCATCATTAGACTCTTAATTCCAGATGTTTATTGAATTCAAGTTCCACCATCTGCTATGGCGAGATTCAAACCCAGGTCCCCAGAACATTATCTGGATCTCTGAATTAACAGTCTAGTGATAATACCACTAGGCCATTACATCTCCACTTGGCATCCTACTTCTTACCCATTGGATATCCTACCCTCCTAGCACTCAACATTAAATTTACCTGGAGTACTTATCAGCAGCCGACTAAGGAGCTGTCAGGGCCTTTAGATATCAGAATATGGCAGCTGACTGCCATGAAATGTGGGCAATCCTTTCCTTCCCCTGACAGTTCTACACTAGGAAAGAATGGAAATACTGCTCTGCACTTCTGAAAGAGTCTTGATAGAACCTCCTTTCAGAATTGTGGGCCTTCCTTCTTTTGTAAAAGAAGTGACAGGGTGGAGCAACAATCTGTGTGAGATTCTCACTCCCTGGAAAATCCCACCCAACATCTCAGGAGGCAGTAGAGGGAGGGGCAATGAATATTTTTAAGTCAGTTAGAAAAATTTTTGTTAGACAAAGGCATCAAAGGTTATCAGGGCAGATGGGAATGTAGGATTAGAAACACAAACAGATTGGCTATGAGCTTATTGAATAGCAGGGCAGCTTCAAATAAGATAAGCTACTTTTGCTCCTGATTTGTACCGATTTTTATTCATTCACAGGATGTGCGTATTGTTGACTGGGCCTAGAATTTATTGCCCAGAGGCAGTTAAGAGCCAACCACATTGCTGTTGGTCTGGAGTCATATGTAGGCCAGGGCAGATGGCAGTCTCCTTGCCTAAATGACATCAGTGAACTAGATGGTTTTACCAACAATCAGCAATGATCATCATTGGACTCTTAATTCCAGATTTTTATTTGGATCCAAATTCCACCTACTTCAGGTTTCAAACCCAGGTTCTTAGAACAAATAGGGTCTCTGGAGAAAGTCTTATGATCACATCACCAGGCCATTGCCTCTCCTATTAACATTATGAGACGTTTACACAGGCAAAACCTATCAAAATTGTGAATGTTGTGTCACATGTTCACCTCAACAAATATGAAAACAGCTAATAAGTGCAGACAAAAGGTATATACACCTTTATTTAATTGAACAAGATGTTCAGAATGAAATTGTACAATGCTTGCATCCTCAGTTAATGACTTAATTGCCAAAGCCACTGTTGTCCCTCTCTCAGTGAGAGAGAGAGAGAGAGAGAGAGAGAGAAACAACTTGTAGCTATTTAAGGCAAAAAAACGCAGCAAGCCAGGCAGCATCTGGAGGAGGAGAAGTCAGTATTTCAGATATTACCCTTTGTCAGGACCTGATGGTTACAGCATTTCAAGTGTGGGGCAAGGCTGAGAAGGCAGGATGTTCATTGTGACCTCAGCCAATGTGGGAATTAAACCAGCACTGTTGTTGTCAGGAACAAAAACAAATTTGTTGGAAAATCTCGGCAGGTCTGGCAGCATCTGTGAAGGAGAAAACAGAGCTAACGTTTCGGGTCCGATGACCCTTCCTCAGAACTGATGGTGGCTGGGAAAACGTAAGTTTATGTGCAGAAAATAGGGAGGTGGGTGGGGTAGGGAGTAAACGATAAGATAGAGCCCAGCGAGAGAGAGAAAGACAGTTGGACAGACAAAGGAGTTGCTAACAATTAAGCTGGGAGGGTGAATAGTTGTTAATGGGGACTGTTAGTAGCTAACAACGGGGGATAGGTAATGGCAGGCTTTGTGGTAACGAGGCCTGGTGTGTTGGGTGGGGGCTGGGACATGGGAGAGTTTAGGCCCGAAAATTATTGAACCTAATATTGAGTCTGGAGGGCTGTAGGGTCCCCAAGCAGATAATGAGGTGTTGTTCCTCCAGCTTATGTTGGGCTTTTCTGCAACACTGCAGCAAGCCAGAGACAGAGATGTTGGCCAGGTAGCAGGGTGGTGTGTTGAAGTGGCAGGCAACAGGTAGTTAAGGGTCTTTTTTGCGAGCAGTGCGTAGATGTTCTGCGAAGCGGTTGCCAAGTCTATGCTTCATTTCCCCAATGTAGAGAAGACCACAGTGAGAGCAGCGAATGCAGTAGACTAGATTCTGGGAAGTGCACGTGAAGTGTTGCTTCACCTGGAAGGTATGTTTGGGCCCTTGGATACTGGGGAGGGAGGATGTAAATGGGCAGGTGTTGTACCTTCGCCAGTTGCATGGGAAGATGCCGTAGGGCTGTGGGGAGGTGTTGGGGGTGAAGGAAGTGTCAACCAGGGTGTCCCAGAGGGAACGGTCCCTGCAGAAAGCTGACAAGGGAGGGGAGGAGAATATGTGTCTGCTGGTGGCATCTTGCTGGAGGTGGCAGAAATTGCATCTGATGATCTTCTGGAGGTAGATGCTGGTGGGGTGGTAGGTGAGGATAAGGGGAACCCTATCGCTGTCGCGGGAGGGAAGAGAAGGGGTGAGAGTGGAAGTGCAGGAGATGGGTCGGACCTGGTTGAGGGCCCTGTCGACAACGGAGCTGGGGAATCCTCAGTTTTGGAAGAAGGTGGACATTTCAGAGGCTCCCTTGTTGAAGTTGGCCTCATCTGAAAACATGCAATGGAGATGGAGGAACTGAGAAAATGTGATGGAGTCTTTACAGGAAGTGGGTTGTGAGGATGTATAGACCAAGTAGCTGTGGGAGTCGGTGGGTTTGTAATGGATATTAGTGCCATTCTATCCCCAGAAATGGAAATGGAAATGTCGAGGAAGGCAAGGGAGGTGTCAGAGAAAGACCCGGCAAAAGTGAGGACAGGGTGGAAGTTGGAGGTGAACTTGATTAAGTTTTCCAACTCCAGACAAGAGAGGGAACCAGCACCGATGATATCATCGATGTATTGGAGAAAGAGTTGCGGGTGGGGGCCAGAATAGAACTAGAACAAGGAGTGCTCCATATACCCCACACAGAGATAGGCATAACTAGGGCCCATGCAGGTACCCATGGCCACCCCTCTTACCTGAAAAAAATGAGAAGAGTTTTAAGAGAGGTTGTTAAGGGTGAGGACAAACTTGGCCAAGCAGAGGAGGGAGATGGCGGGTGGGGATGGTTCAGGTCTTTGCTCCAGGAAGAAGCGGAGAACCCTAAGACCCTTCTGGTGAGGAATGGACATGTAAAAGGATTGCAAGTCCATGGTGAAGAGGAGGTGGCTGGAGCCAGTAAACTGGAAGATTTGAAACTGGCGTAAGGCATCAGATGAATCGTGGATGCATGTAGGTAGGGATTGGACCGGGGGGCGGGGGTGGGGGGGGTGCGTGGTACAAGACTGAGTTTAGGTAGGAAGAGATAAGTTTTGTGGGGCATAAGCAGGCTGAAACAATCGGTCTACATGGACAATAAAATGTGAGGCTGGATGAACACAGCAGGCCCAGCAGCATCTCAGGAGCACAAAAGCTGACGTTTCGGGCCTAGACCCTTCATCAGAGAGGCTCTCTGATGAAGGGTCTAGGCCCGAAACGTCAGCTTTTGTGCTCCTGAGATGCTGCTGGGCCTGCTGTGTTCATCCAGCCTCACATTTTATTATCTTGGATTCTCCAGCATCTGCAGTTCCCATTATCACGGTCTACATGGACAGCCTGTTTGTGAATTTTTGGCAGGATGTAGAAATGAGCTGGGCGGGGTTGGGGGGACTATTAGCTTGGAGCAGAGAGGAGTAGATCACCAAATGAAATGAGATCTGTAACCGTAGTGGATACAATGGCCTGATGTGCCATGGTAGGGTCATGGTCCAGGGGAAGGTAGGACAAGCTATCCGAGAACTGGCGCTCAGCCTCTGCAAGGTAGATGTCAGTACGCCAGACTACAACAGCACCAACCCTTATCGGTAGGCTTAATGATAAAGTCAAGGTTACATCCGAGTGCTCGGAGTGCAGCAAGTTCTGAGGAAAATAAGTTGGACTGGGTGACAGGGTCAGAGAAATTGAGGTGACTAATGTCACACCAACAGTTCTCAATGAAAAGATCGAGTGCAGGTAAAAGGCTGGAGGGAAGGATTCAGGTGGAGGGAGAGTGTTGGAACTGGCCAAAGGCATCTGTGTGACTGGGAGAGGACTCTTTTCCAAATCGTTGTTGTCATTCTACATTGTAAGCCAGATACCCAATCATCTGAACTAACTGACCCCCATTATCAGGGTACAATATTAAGAATCATTTCAAATCCTAACAACTATTTCTGGGCTTATAGTTATTTAATGTAGCAATCAGGTACACTTCTGATATAGGTTCCAAGCATTGTAATGTGAGCTATTTGAAGGTTACATATGTTAATTGATAAAATGCTCAACATTAGTTCGATTGAACTTTTAAATTACAAATGAAAAATTCCAATTAACATATGTAACCTTAAACTTGCTCGCATCATACCAGCATTATTTGTGTGCACTCAATTTTTCACAGCTCTATGCCAACTATAGAGATTCACACACAACAATGTTTATTGGAAAAATCTTATTCAATACCCTGAACACTATCAATGCACATTATGTTTGAGAGAATTCCTTGAGACGTAACACAGCAATAATTGTGTATCATTTTGGGCTCCTTATCAAAGGGAGAATATACTTGACTGAGCAGCAATCAACATGTTTCTAACAAAGAACAAAGAAAATTACAGCAAGGGAGCAGGGCCTTTGGTCCTCCAAACCTGCACTGAACGGCTGCCCATCACAAATAAAACCCCCAATCCTTCTGGAGACTGTATCCCTCTATTCCAAACCTATTCCAACCCTATCATATCTGCTTTCACTACCTCCCCTCTCAGCGAATTCCAGGTACCCATCACCCTCTGTGTAAAAAAACTTGCCTCGTACATCACCTTTAAATCTTGTCCCTCACACCTTAAACCTATTACCCCTAGGTAACCGACTCTTCCACCCTGGGGAAAAAGCTCCTGACTGTCCACTCTGTCCATGCCCTTCGTAACCTTGTAGACCTCTATCGGATCACCCCTTAACCTCCGCCATTCCAGTGAGAACAACCCAACTTCTCCTCTTAGCCAATGCACTCCATGCCAGCAAACATCCTTGTAAATATTTTCTGTACCCTCTCCAAAGCCACCACATCCTTCTGGTAGTGTGGCAAACAGAATTGAACACAATATCCCAAATGTAGCCGAACTAAATTTCTATAAAACTGCAACATTACCTGACAATTTTTAAACTCAATGCCCCAGCTGATGAAGGCAAGATTGCCGTATGCCTTGTTGACAATCTTCTCCACCTGCATTGCCACTTTCAGTGACCTGTGTAACTCTACACCCAGATCCGTCTGCCTATCAGTGTACCTGTGCAACCAGATCCTTCTGCCTATCAGAAAATGAATCTAGGCAATTGGGACTTGTTGGGGATTTGAACATGGGACCTCTCACATGCCTGCCACATTTAACCCCCAAAGCGAGAATAACACCCCATGACCATCAAGCCATTCCCTCATTTTAGCAGATTGATTGCCGAGGTGAAAGTGTTAACCCATATGGAGATATTTAAGTTGAATGGAGCCATGATCCCTAGAGTTCATCTGAATAAAAGATAGTCTCATTGAGATGCAAAAAGATTCTTAGTTCGGGGACATGCAGACTGGTTATTTTCCCGAGTTGGGAAGTCTAGAACTAGGAAGTAAAATCACAGAAGAAGGAATTTTCTTTCGAATAATTTTTTTTTGTTGAGAGAGTTGTGAATTGCTGGAATTCTCTACCCATAAGACAGTGGATGCTCAGTGGTTAAATTTATTCCTAGATCTAAGTGTATTACAGACTATGGGTATTTGATGGGAAAGAACAGTTAAGATAAAAGCCATCATTTTGTTGAGTGATATATAAGGATCAAGTGACTATATGGTCTACTCCCCACATTAATTCTATTATGATTAATTTTTTTTACATAAACAATACTGTTTTGTGTCAATGCATCATTGAATAGTACAAATGAATGTCAATATTATCATCAGTTTTGAATAATGAGTCAAAAATAAAGAACCATCACTGTGCACAAATGTTGTACATATCAAGATATAGCGCAAAATTAGTTATCCTGAGACAAGAGGGTCTGGTTTAGTTTGGGAAATCTGGTTGACATGGACAAGTTGAGGCACTGAGTATAGGAGTTGTATAAATCATTGGTGGGGCTGCACTGCGAGTATTGTGTATGTTTTGTCACCCTGTTATAAGGAAGACTTTGTTAAACTGGAAAGTGCGTCAAGAAGATTTACGAGGACATTACCAGGGCTAGTAGGTCTGAGTTATAGAGAGAGGTTGGCCAGGATAGGACCTTATTCCTTGGAACATAGGAAAATGAGGGGTGACCTTACTGAGGTGTATAAAATCATGAGGGGCATAGATAGGATGAATCCATATAGTCTTTTTCCCCAGGGATGGGGAATTGAAAACAAAAGGGCATAGGTTTATGGTGACGTGGGATAGATTTAAGAAGAACCTGAGGGCAACTTCTTCACGCAGAAAGTGATGCGTATATGGAATGGGCTTCCAGAAAAAGCGATGTGTTGCTAGTTCTATGGTTTTCAGACATGTGGCATAGGACTAGTGACTATCTTTTAGGCGATAACAACATTTGTTGCCTAGTGTCAGTGTAGTTAGCTTATCTTAAGCTATTGTAACCTGTTACCTTACCATTATGTAATAAGCTACTTCTTGTTGCCCGAGTCATAGAGTTATACAGCATGAAAGCAGACCCTTCGTTCCAACTCATCCATGCCAACTAGATATCCCAAATTAATCTAGTTCCATATGCCAGCATTTGGCCCATCTCCCTCGAATCCCTTCCTATTCAGGTATCCATTCAGATGCCTTTTAAATGCTGTAATTGCACCAGCCTCCACCATCCTCTGGCAGCTCATTCCATACACACATCACCCTCTGCATGAAAAAATTGCCCCTTAGGACCCTTTCATATCTTTCCCCTCCCATCTTAAAACTATGCCATCTAATTTTGGACTCCCTCCCCTGGGAAAAAGACCCTGGCTATTCACCTGATCAATGCACCTTATGGTTCCATAAACCTCTATAAGGTCATCACTCAACATCCGACACTCCTGGGAAAATAGCTCCAGCCTATTCAGCCTCTCCCCATAGGTCAAGCCCTCCAATCCCACCAACATCCTTGTAAATCTTTTCTGCTCCCTTTCAAGTTTAACATAATCTTCCCTACGGTAGGGAGACCAAAACTGCATACAATACTCCAATAGTGTCCTAACCAATGTTTTGAATAGCCTCAACATGACCTCCCAACCCGTACACTTAATGCATTGGATGTCAATGTATCTGCTGCAAAATCTTATTATTGTTTGATCCTTTACCATTGAATATGAGTAACCCCAGAGACGAGCATTACAAATTAAAAACCAAAAGAACTGCGAATGCTAGAAAGCAGAAACAAAAACAGAAATTGCTAGAAAAGCTCACTATGTCTGGCAGCATATTTGGAGAAACTGCAGAGTTTCAGGACCCTCCCTCAAACTAGTATTACAAGGAGGGATGGCAGCACTATCCTCGCAGAACCGGGTGCTAGCTGTGACATTGCTTGCAATGCATAGACTCACTATTTTTAAAATTCAGTCGAAGTCTGTAACAACAGATTTTGTGCATTGAGAACATGGGTGGTTTCAGAATTAGCCTGGTAGTCTTTCTGGATTTTGCTTCAAGAAAATTTAAAAATATTGATGCACAATATATCCTTCCTTCAAGAGGCAGAAACTGCTGGTTTGATTCTTAAAACCTGTAGCAGATAAAAGGCGAAATAATAAGAAGAGATGTGGTTTGCAGGACAGCTGGAGTTTGCACACATGGTTCTCCTTTGTCTTTATCCTTCTGCTCTGTAACCTGAAGAGAAGCTGCTTTTTAAAATACAAATATGAAACAGTGTGGAGCTGGAGGAAAACAGCAGGCCAGGCAGCATCAGAGGAGCAGGAAAGCTGACGTTTTGGGTTGAGACCCTTCTTCAGAAATGTCCCTTCTGCAGAAATGGGGCATTTCTGAAGAAGGGCCCCAGCCCAAAATGTCAGCTTTCCTGCTCCTCTGATGCTGCCTGGCCTGCTGTGTTCCTCCAGCTCCACACTGTCTTATCTCAGACTCCAGCATCGGCAGTCCTTACTATCTCTTTTTAAAACACAAAAGAAGATTAGTTAGCTTATCACATGATTTTCCGTTCTTCGGCTGACAGGTTACCCAAACACGGTCATAGCAATTTGGTTTCAGGCTCGATTTTTTTAGGTCCATAGTTTAGACATCATTAGATTATGGTTGGATGACTTCCTTTCTCAGCCAGAGTCCGTTGTCCAAAATGATTGTGTTTAATGGCATACTCTACACTTATTTGAATACACAGGTTGTCTGGCTGTTTTGTGAATAGGTCAGGAGATGGGCAATTTACATTCCTCTAAGGTACATTTATATTCCTCTGTCTTTGATGGGTTCTTCTAGACAGCCTGGCTCCATTGCAATAGCTTTGTAATTTGCAAGGTAGAGAGCTGTGTTAATGTTTAGCCAATTTAGAAGCTGCTGCTTTAAGCAACTGAAATGCTATTGTTCAGTCTTTTAAAAGCTAACCAGTGGTTTTATCACAATAATTAAATAAAGATATTTCAATACAAAGTGCAGCTTTATGATACTATACAGGCATAGAAATCTTTCAGAAGCCCAAGAGGAATTTTTATCGACAGAAATTTCTTGCTTTTATGTTGGACAGAAATAAGAGTTGGTATGGAGAAAGAAGTACAGAGCCTTGAGGGTTTAAAGATAGTTCAGTTGATGAGGCTTAAAGATAAATAAGTTTCAACAGAAAATGTGAAAACAGCATCGGGTTCAGTTCTTATAACTGAAAACTTGCATACATACCAGCTCTTTGTCACACTTCTCAGAAACATCTTGCAATAATGAATTATTTTTTAATACAATAGGTAATGTGCTGTAGAAGGTAGACATTTTTGTGAGCTGTAAAATTCAAAATTAAAGAAATTGGATGAATGAGTTGTCAATCAAGTTTTGGAGATGCAGTTTGATGCAGAAATGTTGGTCAGAACACTGGGAGAACTCTTGTCTCCTCTTTAGTTAGTACCAAGGAGTCCTTCTACCTGATCTAGCATCCCATCCAACAGACTGGAATAGTTCAGATGCCCCTCATTACTTTGGAAGGGCCACATTTATTGCAAGTCCCATAAAAGTGTGGAGCCTCCGATCTACAGTGGGAACTGTAGCATTAAAGCCACAGCAAGTGCTGCAGAGATAACAAAGTGTAAAGCTGGATGAACACAGCAGGCCAAGCAGCATCCCTGGAACACACAAGCTGACTTTTCAGGCTAGACCCTTCATCAGAGAGCTGCATACCTTTTCTTTTGACTTATGCCACAGGATCTCCTACAGCCACCTGAGAAAACAGGAATTGTTTCCATACTGGTTCAATAATTCAGCAATTCCCTTGAATTGCTCCAAGGTTAGGGTTGTCACTCTGGGGCATGTCCAGGAATCTTTCTTTTTGATACTGCTGCAAGCAACCCTAAGTAAAAGACATTGGGGCTTTACATAAGAATTCTACATCTTTTCAATTTCTCTCATGTTCTCATCCATTAAGCAGATAAATGTTGAAGATGGAAAAGAGAGGTGACATGTTGGCTTTTGTGCTCCTGAGATGCTGCTTGGCCTGCTGTGTTCGTCCAGCCTCACATTTTATTATCGTGACATGTTGGCTCACTGGTTAGGACTGTTATCTCACAGCATCAGTGACCTGGGTTCAATTCAAGCCTCTTGGGAGACCATCTTAGTGGGGTTTGCATGTTCTCCCTGTGTCTGTGTGAGTTTCCTCCAGGAACTCCAGTTTCCTCCCACTGTCCAAAGAAGTGCAGGTTAGGTGGATTGGCCGTGCTACATTGTCCCCCATCATTCAAGGTTACGCAGGATAATTGGTTTAGCTGTGGAAAATATAGTGTCATGGGGATGGCAGGGACGGGCTGCTCTTTGAAGTGTTTTTGCAGACTTGATGGACCAATTGGTCTCGGTCTGCACTGTAGCAATTATATGAAAGAAGGCTGAAGTGCATTGTACATGGTAATTGTTCTGAAAGGGACAATGTTGAAGTTACTTCAATCTGATGTTGTCACAAGATAAAAAAGTGTGAAGCTGGATGAACACAGCAGGCCAAGCAGCATCTCAGGAGCACAAAAGCTAGATGCTGCTTGGCCTGCTGTGTTCATCCAGCTTCACACTTTGTTATCTTGGATTCTCCAGCATCTGCAGTTCCCATTATCTCTGATGTTGTCACAAATAGTTTTTGAATGTAGACAGTGATTTTTGTTCTAGTCTTCAAAAGGAATGAATGTATTCCGTGCAGGTCTTGAGAGTCCTGGTAATAATGCTTTGCTAGTAAAGTAGTTATATTTGTTACTATCTTACTTTTATTATTCAAGGTGACGGTGACAGAGTAGGCAGCAGCTGGGCTCCTTAGCCCAGGGCTCAGCCATTCTGTCTGCTTTGTCTTTTTCCTTTTTCCCTTTTCTTCTCATTTTTATTTCAAGTTTTTTTTATTTCATTTTTTGTGAAAAACCCTTACCTTAGAGGGGCAATGGACAGCAGGCTAGAGGCATGGAGCGGAGCAAGCTGGAGGCTCGAGTGGAGTGAGGGTGGTCCAGCGGGCTAGAGGATCGAGCAGAGTGGTGTAGAGTTTCTGGTTTTGCAGTCAGTAATTTGCTGATTTCTAGGTTTGTTCATATCATGCCCAGATCCCTGGTTCTGACGCTGGACTTATTTAACAAAGAACAAAGAAAATTACAACACCAACAGACCCTTTGGCCCTCCAAGCCTGCGCCGATCAAGATCCTCTGTCTAACCTGTCATCTATTTTCTAAGGGTCTGTGTCCATTTGCTCCCTGCCCATCCATGTACCCGTCCAAATATATCATAAAAGGCGCTAACATGTCTGCGTCTACCACCTCCGCTGGCAACGCATTCCAGGCACCCACCACCCTCTGTGTAAAGAACTTTCCATGCATATCTCCCTTAAACTTTCCTCCTCTCACTTTGAACTCATGACCCCTGGTAATTGAGTCCCCCACTCTGGGAAAAAGCTTCACATTTAGGAATGTGAAATGTAGAATGCAGTCAACAGGTATTTCAAGACAAAAGAACCTCTGCGTTTATTAAATACAAAGGGGCAAGTATAATACAAAGAATAAATTCAAATGTAATAAACAGTGAAATTGACACAATCAGCTATACAAAGGACTCTATTAAAATACTCTATTAAATCAAATACAGGTTAAACGCTACTGGAATTAAACATCAATTTTAATCACAGAAAACTTTAATAGGCTTCCTACCTTTGGGGTTCCCTGCACTGTCACCACCTGCCTTCCCTCCATGCTAGCAAGGTTAGAAACTTTGGAGTCTTGGGAGTTTAAGCTCATCACTGGGGAAAAGAGCCTGATTTGGAAGTACAGCTGGCTGTTCCCACTAGCCATACCCGCTGCCTCGATGAAAACTTCAGATGGTGTAGGCCTTCAGTCTGGATTGAATCCTCTGATGCAGTAGGATAAATATTGGATTTATCAGGTGGGTAATTAGTTTTCCTTACTTTCTGGGGATTTATGTGGGCTGGGTTTCACCTCCGGAAGTGTCTGAGGCCTTGTGGTGTCAATCAGCTCAGTGGTTTTCAGAAGTGTGCTCTTAGGTTTGCTGGACGTGCTAGTTGCCTTTGGTTCCTCTGGCTCAGAACAGGCCTGTATAGGTGGGTTTCAGAATTGCTGTCAGGGTAACCCTTCCAGAGATAGCTCTTGGAAATTGCGTCAGAGATAATAGGAACTGCAGATGCTTGAGAATCCGAGATAAAAAAGTGTGGAGCTGGATGAACACAGCAGGCCAAGCAGCATCTTAGGAGCAGGAAAGCTGACGTTTCAGGCCTAGAACCTTCATCAGAAATGGCCTCCTGAGGAAGAGCTGCCGGGGAATAGCTGTCAGGGAGTTAGCTGCCTGGGATCCCCCTTTTGGAGGTAGCTTTGGGGAGAGCTCTCAAGTGAGATCAGGGTCTGCAATTATACTAATTGCGGGTCTCTTAGCTTCGCATCAAATCTGCACTTGGCATTGTGTTACTGGGAACACAGTGTGGAGCTGGAGGAACACTGCAGGCCAGGCAGCATCAGAGAAGCAAGAAAGTTGATGATCAGTAGGGGACCCTTCCTCAGAAAAGTTTTCTAAACAAGGGTCCCGACCTGAAGCATCAACTTTCCTGCTCCTCTGATGTTGCTTGGTCTGCTGTGGTCCTCCAGCTCCATACTGTCTTATCTCTGACTCCAGCATCTGTAGTTCTGACTATCCTGATTGTGTTAGTAACGCTCTCTTTGAAGTCAGTTGGCTTCCCAATAGTTAAGAGTATGTATAAATGGATTCTGGTTGAAGTTGAATGCTCGATATCTCTGTGAATGAATAATCATTGAAGTTGTGTCCAGTATCTATTAAATATTTTAGGTATTAGAGAAGTCTGGGGTCTCGTCCAGTATTTTAGATGGTAGCAATTTTTGCTCAATCCTTCCTCAGCAATGACCAGAGGGATTGAGGCCTGAACTGAGTGGGATGGCCAGCGAAACCAGAATGGGGACCAGTACGAACAGTCAGCAACTTGTGACCCCAGTCAGACTACGTATGGAAGACCTTGCACTGATCTACTATAGGCCATTTATAGAAAGACTGCAATAATCGGTATAGACTCCATGGACAAACGGCCTGCTTCCACACTGTAGGGATTCTATGATTTATCTTTTTAACTGTATTTATTTTTCTAACTTATACTATGAATAACTGTAAGGTAATGTAACCTTTTTCTTTCTCTCTCTCTTTTGTACCTAAGATGGTACCATGTGGAGGGAAATTGTAATCTTTTCACTGTACTCCTATATTTCTGTACTTGTGTACATGTGACAATAAAGCAAATCCTATCCTTCAATTAATTAGTTTCTTAACTAAGAATAGTGCCTCTTCTGTGAAGGGTCTACAGTGGTGTATAGAACATAGAACATAGAACAATACAGCGCAGAACAGGCCCTTCAGCCCTCGATGTCACGCCGACCTGTGAACTAATCTAAGCCCCTCCCCCTACACTATCCCATCATCATCCATATGCTTACCCAAGGACTGTTTAAATGCCCCTAACGTGGCTGAGTTAACTACATTGGCAGGCAGGGCATTCCATGCCCTTACCACTCTCCGAGTAAAGAACCTGCCTCTGACATCTGTCTGAAATCTATCACCCCTCAATTTGTAGCTATGCCCCCTCGTTCAAGCCAACGTCATTAACCTAGGAAAAAGACTATCACTGTCCACCCTTTCTAATCCTTTGATCATCTTGTATGTCTCTATTAAATCCCCTCTTAGCCTTCTTCTCTCCACTGAGAACAGTCCTAAGTCCCTCAGCCTTTCCTCATAAGATGTTCACTCCAGACCAGGCAACATCCTGGTAAATCTCCTCTGCACCTTTTCCAATGCTTCCACGTCCTTCCTGTAATGGGAAGACCAGTACTGTACACAATATTCTAAGTGAGGCCGCACTAGCGGTTTGTACAGTTGCAGCATGACATCACAGCTCCGGAATTCAATCCCTCTACCAATAAAATCTAACACACTGTAAGCCTTCTTAACAACACTATCAACCTGGGTGACAACTTTCAGGGATCTATGTACATGGACACCAAGATCCCTCTGCACATCCACACTACCAAGAATCTTTACATCCACCCAGTATTCTGCCTTCCTATTATTCTTCCCAAAGCGAATTACCTCACATTTATCTGCATTGAACTCCATTTGCCACCTTTCAGCCCAATGCTGCAGTTTATCCAAGTCTCCCTGCAACCTGCAACACTCTTCCACCGTGTCCTCCACTCCACTGACCTTAGTGTCATCTGCAAACTTAATGACCCATCCACCTATGCCTGCGTCCAAGTCATTTATAAAAATGACAAACAGCAGTGGTCCCAAAACAGATCCTTGAGGCACACCACCAGTAATCGGACTCCAGGCTGAATATTTTCCATCAACCACCACTCGCTGCCTTCTTACAGAAAGCCAGTTTCTAATCCAAACTGCTAAATCTCCCTCAATCCCATGCCTCTGCATTTTTTCAAATAGCCTACCATGTGGAATCTTATCAAAGGCTTTACTGAAGTCCATGTACACCACGTCAACTGCCCTACCCTCATCCACATGCTTGGTCACCTTCTCAAAAAACCCAATGAGGTTTGTGAGGCATGACCCGCCCTTGACGAATCCATGTTGACTATCGCCAATCAAATTGTTGCTTGCTAGACGATTATAAATCCTATCTCTTATAATCCTTTCCAAAACATTTCCTACAACAGACATATTCTTTGCCACTGTTCATTAAACAAGCCCTGGACAAAGAGTAGATACAGCAAACTACCTGAAACAACCCTTACTCTGAGCCACATACTAATAGAGGTGGTTGGTACTTTGATGATCGAGTTGTGAATATCAACATAATGCTACAAAATGTACAAGGTAATTGGTACAGGAGGCTGGTGGGGATTAGATAGAAGAGAAATCCTACCTCCTCCTAGCCCCACTAGTCTGAATTTCCCATGGTTTTTAATCTGTTTTGTCACCTCTCTCAAGGGAAAAGAAGGAATTTCTTTTTTAACTTGTGGAATATTGGACTATTAGAACTACCTGAGGCTAGATTAAAAAGCCAGTTTTTTTCTTCTCAAACATTTTTCCCACAATCATACATTATTAAACCTTCAGGAATGCCTCCAACCACAGCTGACTAAACTAACTGAAGTATCAGTTTCAAATAGATACTCATGTCCTAGCATGGGGCTTAAAGGCACAATTTCTGACACAACTGAATAATGTAATCACCCATTATTCCACCACACTATACAGATGTGTGACCATGTAGCAAGTTAACAAGTAGCACAGTGTAGGTCTTGTTTTAGGATAAAAAAAAGAATGTGACTGCAAGCAAAAATAATGGAATTAAACAGTCTTGAAGAAATGACCCATGTATGGTGTTGAAACTCTCATGGAAATGTTGGTGTCTGATCCAAGTTAACATAAAAATATATGATGAAGCAATTCATGATGCCATTTCATGAATCAAGGAAGAAGTCTTCTTCCATTGTCAGTCGCAGTGGACTTCTTAAGCATTGCAAAGGAAAACATATTAGTGTTTGCCAAAGGCAGGAACATTTATATATTATTTACCAGATTACGCACCTGCTTAGGAACATGATTGTTGCACTTCAGTCACCGCTAGTTTTAAGTGATAAATTCCAGACTTCGTCAGCAATTTTATTGTACCGCTGGCTGAGTTTACAATCTTTCTGTGTTGTTCTACTTCATGTAAAATTGTTCATTCTCTTTTGAGAATGGTAAGTCTGCTATGTAAACGCCAGAGCAACAACTTCTTAAAATTGATGCCTTAGAAAAATAGTCTTTAGTAAGGCAATGTACTTTTATGATAATCCAAACATACTGTAACATCTATTGTGTAGAAGAACAAGGGCAGCTGATCAATGAAAACATAATCTCTTGTAATTTCACTTCCAAGCTGCAAATCATTCCCACTTGGAACTGTCCTGCTGCTCTGTTGTTGCTGCTGTGTTAAAATCCTGGAACTTTCTACCAAACAGCATTATGGGTGTAGTACATCACAAAGACAGCAATGGGTTCAAGAATGTGAGTCAAAGTCACCTTCTAAATGGCAATTAATGATTGAAATAAATACTGGCCATGGTAGTGATGGCCATGTCTCTTGGATAAAAGAAATGAATAAAAAGAACTGCTGAAAATGTATTTTACTTTTAAATGCTTTGTAATTGATAGTTAAACACTCGTTTTGTTGAACTTGTTATTTCATGTTATCGTTTCATTGTCAGTAATGTGAACCAACTACACAAGTCAGCTGGGTCACTTGCAAGTATATTAGCATTGTATATTATTAATTAACATCTGCTTCAATGATTTGAACTTCTGCCAACAACAATTAATTAGAGCCAAAATGAGAAATTACATTATTTCAATGTAAACTGAATGAAGTTAGAGCCACAAATGACTTGAAAGTATCCTTAGAAACAGGAGTTGGCAATTCAGCCCCTTAACAAAATTCCATCATTCGACTGGATCATGGCTAACTCGCATCAAAACTCTATTTTCTACACTTGTTCTGTATCTCTTAATCTCCAAAGATCTATCAAACTTAATATGGAAAATTTTATCTCCAACATCTTTGGAGGAAGAAAGTTCCAGCTTTCCTGATCCTAACACCGTAGCTGAAATTTAATTTTAAAGCTCTGACTCCATGTTCTATACTCCCTAATCTTGAAATTTGGAACTCCCTAATTTCTGGTTAACCGTTCAAATCCTTAATTTTAAACAGCTCATCATATTGTACCATAATTTTCTATAGCCAAAAGAACGCAACCACTCCTGTGCGATTAAGTTCATAACCAAGAATTCCAGTGCCGTTCAAGTGAATCTGCACTGCACCACCATTAAAGGCTGATACATTCTTCTGGAAGTGTATATTGTGCAGAACTGAACACTGTGCTCTAAATGGGATCTAACCAGCATCTTATGGACTTATAACAAAACCTCCAGTCCTCAGTATTCCAGCCCTGTTGAGATGAATGCCAACATTTCAATGTATCTTTTAAGTTATACTTTGCACATTAGTTTCAAAGGTTTCTGAGTTGGATTCCCAAAACTCCATAGCCGCTTGCCTGAAATTGCACTTGATTGTTAAAAATAGCCGTCCAAAATACTTAGCATGTCCTATTAGAAGTCTACTTGAAGTGCAGAGATCACTTGAGCTTCATTTCTTTTTTTTTAAATACTAAGTTTAATTAAAGTAAAACTTGTACACATTAATGATTAACACATTCAAAAAATGAAGAAATCTTCTATCCTGATTGTGTTTTATGCTAAAAGTGTACCAGACAAATTACATGCAGGTATTTTCCAATCAAATTGCAGCATTATTATTGTACACTACTAGAGCAGATAGGATCTGAACCCAGGGATACTACCACTGCACCACAAGAGTCCAACAAATTACACACATTAAAAACTGAAAGAACTGCAGACGCTGTGAATCAGAAACAAAAACAGAAATTCCTGGAAAAGTTCAGCAGGTCTAGCAGCATCTGTGGAGAGAAATCAGAGTTAATATTTCAGATCAAGCGACACTTCCTCAGAATGGATGGTTGCGAGGAAAATGTCAGTTTAGTTGCAGAAGATAGGGTAGGGGGAGGGATTAATGAATAAATGATAGGTGGGGACAGAGCCGAAAGAGAGAGGAGAACAGCTGGACAGACAAAGAAGTGGATTACGATCTGCCTGGGAGGGTTAATAGCTATTAATGGGGACTGTTTGTGTGTTGTGTGTAAGAGCATAATATGTGATAACAAGCAGGTTGGGGTAAGGATATCGGAGAGCTCAAACCCTAAAGTGATTGAACTCAAATGTCGAGTCCAGTAATCACATGCATTACTCAATCAGCAATCAGCACATGACTTTCTTAGCATTAAGTGGAAAAGTTAAGTTAAGTTTGAAGTTAAATTGTTATTTTTGTTTTTTCTTAAATTAACCTGTTCTGAAAAGTTGTGAGGCTCTGGAGCAGGTGGGACTTGAAATCAGGCTTTTTGGCTCAGAGGTAAGGGAATGACCACTGCACTACCAAAGCCTTTAAATTCTTATTTTTTTCTCTTTTTGTCTCTCCATCCAGAAGTGCTATCACAGACAACTGAGCAACCTTCCCCACATCAAAATTACCATGACATTTTTACTGCACTTTTTTTGAAAAACTACTAACCACTAAATTTTCACCTTTGTCCCCCTACAACCACACATCAACGAATACCAGTCACGGTCGGACATAGAGCAGTTTTTCCGCCGTCTTCGCCTGCATGCCTACTTCTTCAACCGGGAACCCAACCCTCCTTCCACTGACCCCTTCACCCGCTTCCAACACAAGTCCTCCTCCTGGACACCACCCCCAGGCCTCCTACCCTCCCTCGACCTCTTCATCTCCAACTGCCGTCGAGACATTAACCGCCTCAACCTCTCCACCCCTCTCACCCACTCCAACCTCTCCCCCGCAGAACGGGCAGCCCTCCGCTCCCTCCGCTCCAACCCCAACCTCACCATCAAACCCGCAGACAAGGGTGGCGCAGTGGTAGTATGGCGTACTGACCTCTACATCGCCGAGGCCAGACGCCAACTCTCCGACACCACCTCCTACCGCCTCCTCGATCATGACCCCACACCCGAGCACCAAACCATCATCTCCAACACCATTCATGACCTCATCACCTCAGGGGACCTCCCACCCACAGCCTCCAACCTCATTGTTCCCCAACCCCGCACAGCCCATTTCTATCTCCTTCCCAAAATCCACAAACCTGCCTGCCCTGGTCGACCCATCGTCTCAGCCTGCTCCTGCCCCACCGAACTCATCTCCACCTATCTGGACTCCATTTTCTCCCCTTTGGTCCAGGAACTCCCCACCTATGTCCGTGACACCACCCACGCCCTCCACCTCCTCCAGGACTTCCAATTCCCTGGCCCCCAACACCTCATATTCACCATGGACGTCCAGTCCCTGTACACCTGCATTCCGCATGGAGATGGCCTCAAGGCCCTCCGCTTCTTCCTGTCCCGCAGGCCCGACCAGGCCCCCTCCACCGACACTCTCATCCGCCTAGCGGAACTCGTCCTCACACTCAACAACTTCTCTTTTGACTCCTCCCACTTCCTACAGACTAAGGGGGTGGCCATGGGCACCCGCATGGGCCCCAGCTATGCCTGCCTCTTTGTAGGTTACGTGGAACAGTCCATCTTCCGCACCTACACAGGCCCCAAACCCCACCTCTTCCTCCGGTACATTGATGACTGTATCGGCGCCGCCTCTTGCTCCCCAGAGGAGCTCGAACAGTTCATCCACTTCACCAACACCTTCCACCCCAACCTTCAGTTCACCTGGGCCATCTCCAACACATCCCTCACCTTCCTGGACCTCTCAGTCTCCATCTCAGGCAACCAGCTTGTAACTGATGTCCATTTCAAGCCCACCGACTCCCACAGCTACCTAGAATACACCTCCTCCCACCCACCCTCCTGCAAAAACTCCATCCCCTATTCCCAATTCCTCCGCCTCCGCCGCATCTGCTCCCACGATAAGACATTCCACTCCCGCACATCCCAGATGTCCAAGTTCTTTAAGGACCGCAACTTCCCCCCCACGGTGATTGAGAACGCCCTTGACCGCGTCTCCCGCATTTCCCGCGACACATCCCTCACACCCCGCCCCCGCCACAACCGCCCCAAGAGGATCCCCCTCGTTCTCACACACCACCCTACCAACCTCCGGATACAACGCATTATCCTCCGACACTTCCGCCATTTACAATCCGACCCCACCACCCAAGACATTTTTCCATCCCCACCCCTGTCTGCTTTCCGGAGAGACCACTCTCTCCGTGACTCCCTTGTTCGCTCCACACTGCCCTCCAACCCCACCACACCCGGCACCTTCCCCTGCAACCGCAGGAAATGCTACACTTGTCCCCACACCTCCTCCCTCACCCCCATCCCAGGCCCCAAGATGACATTCCACATTAAGCAGAGGTTCACCTGCACATCTGCCAATGTGGTATACTGCATCCACTGTACCCGGTGCGGCTTTCTCTACATTGGGGAAACCAAGCGGAGGCTTGGGGACCGCTTTGCAGAACACCTCCGCTCAGTTCGCAACAAACAACTGCACCTCCCAGTCGCAAACCATTTCCACTCCCCCTCCCATTCTCTTGATGACATGTCCATCATGGGCCTCCTGCACTGCCACAATGATGCCACCCGAAGGTTGCAGGAACAGCAACTCATATTCCGCCTGGGAACCCTGCAGCCATATGGTATCAATGTGGACTTCACCAGTTTCAAAATCTCCCCTTCCCCCACTGCATCCCTAAACCAGCCCAGTTCATCCCCTCCCCCCACTGCACCACACAACCAGCCCAGCTCTTCCCCCCCACCCACTGCATCCCAAAACCAGTCCAACCTGTCTCTGCCTCCCTAACCGGTTCTTCCTCTCACCCATCCCTTCCTCCCACCCCCAGCCGCACCCCCAGCTACCTACTAACCTCATCCCACCTCCTTGACCTGTCCGTCTTCCCTGGACTGACCTATCCCCTCCCTACCTCCCCACCTACACCCTCTCCACCTATCTTCTTTGCTCTCCATCTTCGGTCCGCCTCCCCCTCTCTCCCTATTTATTCCAGTTCCCTCCCCCCATCCCCCTCTCTGATGAAGGGTCTAGGCCCGAAACGTCAGCTTTTGTGCTCCTGAGATGCTGCTTGGCCTGCTGTGTTCATCCAGCCTCACATTTTATCATCTTGGAATCTCCAGCATCTGCAGTTCCCATTATCTCTGATACTAAATTTTTACTTTTGGCCACCCTGCTGCAAAGATGCCACCTGATCAACTAACCTGTTGGAACAAATGTGGTTGACTCCCAAATGTCCTCTGAATTGGCCGAGCAATACCTCTAGTTGGATTAAACCTGGTGCAACTGGAGATGAACAATAAATGCTGACTTTGTCAATTGATGTTCAGATTCTGACTATTAATTCAAAATAATGAAAATAAGAACCACACAAGTTTTTTTTTCCCCAAGAACTGCCTGAATAGTTTAGCTTCAATACAGAATACATCTAAAAATGAGTGATACTTACTGGGTCTTTCAGCCACACCCCTGTATCCCATGAATGTATAAAACAAGATTGAGTGAGTCAGCAAATATTTGGTAACAAACTATTAAATGAAGCAACCCATAGGCCTGAAGTTTCTGTGTGTGAAGCTATTAGATTACTAAACTACCCCAAACTGAATATATATAATATAAGAAGCACATAACAAGGCGTTTTGGAAGCTACTTTGTATAGCTGTTATGCTGTTATGTTTTACAATAAACAAGACTTTTAAAATCAGTATTTGGACAATGTTATGAAGTTTCAATACAGTATTACCTGAAACAAAGTGGAAAGCACATTTCTATAACCTTCCAGCAATTTCAGAATGTGGTCATTCCCCTCATAAAAAACCAAATGTTATGATTTATTTTCCACATAAGTTCAAACAATGTCAGATTAATTTGACCATCATGAAAAGAAAAACTTACGCACTGACTATGATCTCTGCACTCTCTGGATACAATTTCAATAAATTCTGATGATGTGTCCTTGAGAAATGGATCACAGCCAATTCTTTGATCTAACACTCGTACAAGCTGACGGATTATTTGACTGAGGACTGGCTTTGCATTTTATCTAATATATGGAAGAATCTATTATATTATAATGCAGCTGTCATTATAACTATAGGTGACCCAATGAGGTACTAAACTGTCATGAGGGGAAAGCAATTTGAGGTGCGGCTTCATAAGTGAAACTCTAAATTTCTGTAGTGTTCTCAAGTGTTATATAAAGTAAAACATTAATGGTATTAATGTGTTTCTGATGAATATTACTTAAAGAGAAAGCTAATGTTGTTCTTGTGAGGGACTCGCCACCAGCAACTGTTCAATAGAACTGTTTGATAATTTTGATTTAACAAAACCTGAACAGCTGGAATCTGTATTCTGTGGTAACTTTAGAAACATCAGAATTCCAATGTATTAATTAGTGGAAATAAGGGAAAACAGAAAGAGCTCTTTCTCGTATTTAAATGGTACCTTGCATGTCACAGAATTGCAGATTTGTAACAGTGCTGAAGAGGCCATTTGGCACATTGTATATGCACTGGCTCTCCAAAATAGCAATTCACTCAGTGTCATTCTCCTGCCTTCTTCCTGCAACTCTGTATGCTATTTCTTTTCAGAGAACAGCATAAGTCCCTTTTGGGGCGGTAGGAACTGGCGATGTTGGAGTCGGAGGGGCGGCACGGTGGCTCAGTGGTTGGCACTGCAGCCTCACAGCGCCAGGGACCCGGGTTCGATTCCAGCCTCAGGCAACTGTCACATTCTCCCCGTGTCTGCGTGGGTTTCCTTCGGGTGCTCCGGTTTCCTCCCACAGTTCAAAGATGTGCCATGAGGATCGGCCATGCTAAATTGCCCGTAGTGTTCAGGGGTATGTGGGTTATAGGGGAATTGGTCTGAGTGGGATGCTTCAAGGGGTGGTGTGGACTTGTTGGGTTGAAGGGCCTGTTTCCACACTGTAGGGAATCTAATCTAATCTAATCTAATCTGTCATAATAAAGTGTAGATCTGGATGAATCCAGCAGGCCAGGCAGCATCAGAGAAGCCGGAAAGCTGACATTTCGGGTTTGGACCCTTCTTCAGAAATGGGGGAGGGGAAGGGTGTTCTGAAATAAAAAGAGAGAGAGGAGGGTTAGGGTTAGGAGGCTTGGAGATCGCTTTGTGGACCACCTATGCTCGGTTCATGACAAACGACAACACCTCCCAGTCGCGAACCACTTCAACTCCCCATCCTACTCCCTGGGCAATATGTCCATCCTGGGCCGCCTCCAGTGCCACAATGATGCCACCCAAAGGCTGGAGGAACAGCACTTCATATTCCGCCTGGGGACCTTGCAGCCCAGGGTCTCAATGTGGACTTTAAGAGCTTCTAAATCTCCCCACCCCCGACCTCATCCCAGCAACCCCTCTCGTCCCCGTCTCCTTGACCGGTCCGTCTTTTCTCCCACCTATCCGATCCTCCCACTTCACTGATCAACGTCCGCCCCCACTTCCTACCTACTTGCCTGATCCACATCTCCTTGGCCTATCTGTCTTCCTTTGCACCCACCCTCCCCTCCCTCCTCACTGACCAACCCCCATCCCAACTCCCTACCTACACTCACCTTTACTGGCTTCATTCCCATCTCCTTGACCTGTCTGTCTTCTCTCCACCTATCTGGTCCACTATCCATCATCTATCATCACCTCCCCACTCTCTATTTATTTCAGAGCCCCCTTCCCCTCCCCTATTTCTGAAGAAGTGTCCAAATCCGAAATATCAGCTTTCCTGCTCCTCTGATGCTGCTTGGCCTGCTGTGTTAATCCAGCTCCACACCTTGTTATCTTTAAGTGCCTTTTGAATGTTTTAATTGAAACTTTCTCCATCACCCCTCTCAGGCAGTGCAACCCAGGTCTTAACCAATTGCTACATGAACATGTTTTTTTCATGCTATTTTTGGTTTTCTCATCCACTTGTTCTAACCCCTCTCATTCTCAATCCCTTCATGAGTGGGAACACATTGTCTCTGACTACTCTGTCCAGGCACCTCATGATTTTGAATAACTCCATCAAATCTCCTCTTAGCCTTTATTTCTCATTGACAAACAGCCTTAAATACTTCAACCTATCTTCCTAACCGAAATTCCTCATTCTTCAGACCATTCGCGTGAAACTTTACTGCACTTTCTCTGATATCTTTACATCCTTCCTAAAATTCAGTTCCCAAACTGAATGTAATTTCTATCTTAGTACCAGAGTTTCATACTAGTCCAAAATGAACCACTTATACTTTGTCTGTATTAATAAAGCCCAGGTTACACTCTGGTCTGTCAATCTGCTTTGCAGTCTATTTTCAGTAAAAATTCTGAAGAAGGGTCATATCGGACTCTAAACATTAACTCTGTTTTCTCTCCATTGTCCTCTCTCTCGCGTGGCATTTTATGGCATCCTGCACCCCATGTGTCAGTGTCTAGGCCTGACATATCCTCAGCGTGGTCTCCTGGTCTTAAGGTTATACCAGAACAATCTCCCAACCTCATGATGCTCAAGGTGAATCCTGACTCAGTATGGAACAAAGGCCTGGTGTAAGTGGACGCTAAGTGCCAAAATGGTCTAGTGGTACGGTTCTGAACTTTTATTTCTGCAATATTGGACATTTTATTCCCTATTTTCTACGCTCTTCTAAATTGAAGAAGCTGTACCTATGTACCTTTGTACCTAAGATACCACTGTAAGTAATGACATATGAACTTTTTACTACATTCATTTGAGTATGTGACAACAAAGCGAATTTAATTCAATTCAATTTAATTATGCCAGACATGTTGAGTTTCTCTAGTCCTTTATATTTTATTTTAGATTTCCGGTATCTGAAATAGCTTGCTTTTATTTGGGCCTTCATTAATTTGTGTACATATGCACCCAAGTCCCTCTGCTTCTGCATCCCCTTCAGAATCGTGTCAATTCCTTTATATTATCTATCCATGTTCTACCTATCAAAAATAATCACCTCACATTTCTCTGCATTGAACTCTATTTGCCACCTGCCCACCCAATCTACCACTCGATTTGATTTGATTTATTATTGTCACATGTACCTAGGTACAGTGAAAAGTTTTGTTTTGCATCCAGGACAGAGACAACATACCATTTAAAGTGCATGAGGGTAAAAGGGCAGAGTGATGTCATGGCTGCAAGAAGATAACCATAAAACAAGATGAATGTTAAATCTAAAATTTGAGAGGTCCATTCAGAAGTCTAATAACAGCAGAGAAGAACTGTTCTTGAATCTGTTGGTTCACATGTTTAAGCATTTTTATCTTCTGCCTGACAGAAGAGGTTGCAAGAGATTATAACTTGGGTCGAAGGGGACTTTGATGATGTTGGCTGCCTTTCTGAGGCAGTGAGAAGTGTAGATGGAGTCAATGGATGGAAGATTGGCTTGTGATGGTCTGGGCTGTGCTCACAACTTTCTGGTTTTCTTACAGTCCTGGGCAGAATAGTTCTTGCCAAGCTGTGATGTCTATAACTTATCTGCAACGTTTTGACATTCTACATTATTCTTTTCATAGTCCGTAGTGTTTCCTAGTTTCATATAATCCCCAAGCTTTAAAATTATGAAAAACAATGGCCCCAACACTGACCATTGGGGAACTCTGGTACATATCTACCTGGAGCCTGAGAATCATCTAATAACTATTACTGTTTATGTTCTGCCTCCCAGCTAATTCTGTATGTATATTGTTACTTCCCCTTACATTTCGTAAGCTATAGCTTTGCCCACAAAGCTATGTCATGTGGCACTGTAGCAGACATCTTTTGGAAGTCCATGTAATTTTCAACAACTGCACTGCCCTCATAATCTCTCCCTGAAACCTCTTCAGAAAAAGTTCCAGCAAATTAACTAAACGTAATTTTCTATGAAGAAATCCATTCTCGCTCTCTTTAATAAACAAACATTTGTTCACTTGGTTGTAAATTATGCTCTGAATTACTTATTCTAGAAGTTTCCTTATCAGCAAAGTTAAACTGACTAGCCTGCTGTTGTTCAGCTTATCTGTACATTCATTTTTAAACAAGGATGTAACGTTTGCAATTCTTCAGTTTTCTGACATTCCTTCCTATCTTGCCATTGACAGAGTTTGAGGAAGGCTAAAAAATGTATGGTAGCGCCAATACAATTTCCATTCTCAATTATATTTGTATCATTGGATGCACCTTCCTTATTACTTTATATAAAGACAACCTTTTGAATATCATGGGGATAGTAGGAACTGCAGATGCTGGAGAATCTGAGATAGCAAGGTGTAGAGCTGGATGAAAACAGCTGGCCAAGCAGCATCAGAGGAGCAGGAAGGCTGACATTTTGGGCCTAGACCCTCCTTCAGGAAATGAAGAAGGGTCTAGGTCCAAAATGTCAGCTTTCCTGCTCTTCTGATGCTGCTTGGCCTGCTGTGTTCATCCAGCTCCACATCTTGTTATCTCTTTTGAATATCATCGCTTTTTTCAATTTTAGACCTTTCCCGTATTTGAATTACTTTATGTTTCTCCATGGTCTGGGTATCATCTTTTCCCTTGGAAAATAATCATTTAATATCTGCACTGCCTGCATGCATAAATCCTGTTTTTATGCCCTAATTGGTGCTACTCATCCTTTTGGCACCCTTGTACAATTAATATGTCTTTAGGAAACATCTGGATTCCCTTTTCTGTTAGCTGCCAATATCTTTTTACGTACTCTACCTCTCTTATTTCCATTTTCATCTCCCCTTCGAACTTTTAACATTTGTCTTGTTCGCAGTTATGTTTTCTCCCTAATATCTGGCATAAGCATGCTTTTTTTTATCTTAACAGTTATTTCATTTGTCATCCAGGGAGCTCTGGCTTAGTTTGCCCTACCTTTCCTTTTAAAGCAAATATACTTTTTCAGTGCAGTGCAGAAGGATCTAGGTGTTCTTGTGCCTGCAACAGAACTTGCAAGCACAGCAAATAATTATTGCTAGCACATGATTTTTGATCATTATTGCTAGGGGTTTGGAGTTTAATAATGCAGACAACTTGCTACAACTGTCTGTGATGAAGGGTCTAGGCCCGAAACGTCAGCTTTTGTGCTCCTGAGATGCTGCTTGGCCTGCTGTGTTCATCCAGCCTCACATTTTATTATCTTGGAATCTCCAGCATCTGCAGTTCCCATTATCACAGGATATTGGTGAGGCTTCATTGTGTACAGTTTTGATGATAAGACCAAAAGACATAGGAGCAGAAGTAGATCATTGAGCTCATTGGGTCTGCTCTGACATTCAATGAGATCAAAGTTGATTTGGTTATCCTCAATTCTGCTTTAGTTCTGAAAGTTTTTTTAAAAACCTACCTTTAGAGTTAGTTTGAAAGAGATTCACTAAGCTGATTCCAAGGCTAAAGATGTTGACTCATCAAGAATGGCTAAATGGGTTAGGCTTTTATTCATTAGAATTTAGAATATGAAGGGTGTTCTTACTAAAGCGTACAATATTCTGAGGAGCCTTAGCAATGTTGGTATGGAGAAAATGATTTAGAGGAGGGGATTCCCAAACTAGAAAGCACAGAATAAAGGGAAACTCATTTAAAACCGAGATGAAAAAGGGATTTGTATTCTCAGAGATTAGTGAAAGAATTCTCCTGCCCAGACTCTTGCAGAGGCAAGATCACTGTAAGTATTTAAAGACAAGGTGATAGATTTTTTGAAAATCAGGGAGTTGAAGGCAATGAGAAGGTGGCATGAAAGAGGAGTTGAGGCCTAGGGAAGATCAACAATGGTCTTACAAAATGGTGGGGCAGGCTTAAAAGAATCAAAGTCCGACACCTGCTTTATTTCTTCTATTCTCATGTTGTTATGAATAACCTCTTTGTCGGTAATCGATTGTTTAGCTATCGTTTTTCTCCTACTCCCATTTACTTGGCCCAGATTTGTCCTTGATCATTGAAGTTAACCTCTTTCCAGTTAATAAAATTTACTCAAAACTGTTTCTTTCCTTTTCCACATTCAGCTTGTGATTCAATAATCACAGTCTCCTAAATGTTTTCCAATTCATATTTAAGAACATAAGAACGTAAGAACTGGGAGCAGGAGTAGGCTATCTGGCCCCTTGAGCCTGCCCCACCATTTAATAAGATAATGGCTGATCTTTTTGAGACTCCGCTCCACTTACCCGCCCGCACACCATTACCCTTAATTCTTTTACTGTTCAAAAATTTATCTAGCCTTGCCTTAAAAACACTCAGCAAGGTAGCTTCAAATGCTTCCCTGGGCACGGAATCCCTAGGATTCACAACCCTTTGGATGAAGAAGTTCTTCCTAACCTCATTCCGACATCTGCTTCCATTTATTTTGAGGCTATGCCCCCTAGTCCCAGTTTCACCTGCTAGTGGAAATAACCTCCCTGCCTCCACCTTATCTATTCCCTTCATAATCTTATATGTTTCTACAAGATCTCCCCTCATTCTTCTGAATTCCAACAAGTATAATCCCAGTCTCCTCAGTCTCTCATCATAATCCAACCCTGTCAATGTCGGAGTGAATCTCCTCTGCACCCCCTCCAGTGCTAGTATATCCTTCTCAAGCTAGGAGAACAAAGCTGCACACAGTACTACAAGTGTGGCCTCACCAGGCCCCTATACAGCGACAGCATGGCCTCCCTGTTTTTAAACTCCATCCCTCCAGCAATGACAGACAAAATTCCATTTGCCCTTTTAATTACCTGCTGCACCTGCAATCCTACTTTTAGCGATTCATGCACAAGCACACCCAAGTCCCTCTGCCCAGCAGCGTGCTGCAATATTTTACCATTTAAAACAGTCCATTTTGTTGTTAGTCCTACCAAAATGGATGACCTCACACTTATCAACATTGTGCTCCATCTGCCAGATGTGTGCCCGCTCAGTTAGACTATCTAATCCCTCTGCAGACTTTCAGTGCCTTCTGCACACTGCTCTACCTCTCACCTTAGTGTCATCTGCAAATTTTGACACACCACTCTTAGTCCCCAACTCCAAATCATCTCTGTAAATTGTAAACAATTGTGGTCCCAACACTGATCCCCAAGGCACACCACTAGCCACTGATAACCAACCAGAAAAACACCCATTTATCCTATTCTTTGCTTTCTACTCATCAACCAATCCTCTATACATGCCTATACATTACCTGTAATACCTGCAACTTTATCTTATGTAGCAGCCTTTAATGTGGCACCTTGTCAAATGCCTTCTGGAAATCCAGATGCACCACATCTACAGGTTCCCCATTGTCTACCATGTCCTCAAAGAATTCCACCAAATTAGTTAAACATGACCTACCCTTCTTGAACTCATACTGAGTGTTCTCAATGGGAGAATTTACATCCAGATGTCTTGCTATTTCTTCCTTAATGATAGATTCAAGCATTTTCCCCATGATCAAAGTTAAGCTGACTGGCCTATAGTTACCTGATTTTTGTCTACTTCCTTTTTTGAACAGTGGCGTCACATTGGCAGTTTTCCAATCTGTGGGAACCACCCCAGAGTCCAGCGAATTTTGGTAAATAATTACTAGTGTATTTGCTATTTCCCCCATCAACTCTTTTAGTACCCTGGGATGCATTTCATCAGGGCCAGGAGACTTGTCTGCCTTTAGCCCCATTAGCTTGCCCAGCACTGCCTCCTTAGTGATAATGATAGTTTCTCGTCCTCACCTGCTATAACTTTCTTGCCATCAGTTTTCGGCATGTTATTTGTGTCTTCCTTTGTGGAGACCGACACGACATAATTGTTTAATGCCTCAGCTATTTCCTCATTCCAATTTATTAAATTGGCCTTCTCATCCTGTAAAGGACCAATGTTTACCTTCACCACACTTTTACAATTTACATATTTATAGACACTTTTGCTCCCTGTTTTTATATTTGAGACTAGTTTACTCTCATAATCTATCTTACTTTTATTTACAACTTCTTTTGTGGCTTTCTGTTGGCCTTTAAAGATTTCCCAATCTACTAGTTTCCCACTAATCTTTGCTTTTTTGTATGTGTTTTTTTGAATCTGATACTTTCCTTTATTTCCTTAGACGTCTATGGCTGACTATTTCTTTTCCTACAGTTCTTCCTTTATCAATGGAATATACCTCTGCTGAGCACTGTAAAAATCATTTTGAAAGTCCTCCACTGTTCCTCAATTGACCCACCATAAAGTTTTTTGCTCCCATTTTACCTTACGTATCTCCTCCCTCATCCCATCATAGTCTCCTTTGTTTAAGCACAGGACATAGGTACTAGATTTAACCTTCTCCATCCCCATCTATATTTTAAATTTGACCATATTGTGATTGCTCCTTCCAAGAGGATCCTTTACTGTGAGATCATCAACTATTCCTGTCTCATTACACAGGACTAGATCTAGTATAGTTTGCTCCCTTGTAGGTTCCGTTACATATTGATGAAGGAAATTATCATGGATGCATTCTATGAACCCTTCCTCAAGGCTGCCATGACCAACCTGGTTTGATCGATCGATATGTAGATTAAAATCCCCATGATAATTGCTGTACCATTTTTACATGCATTAGCTATTTCTATGTTTACTGCCCGCCCCACCACGAGGTAATTATTTGATGGCTGAGAGACCACACCTATCAGTGACTTCTCCCTGCTATTCCTAATTTCCACCCAAATGGATTCAATCTTTTGTTCAGTAGAACCTACGTCATCTCTCACTATCGCCCTGATATCATCCTTAAAAATCAGAGCAACACCACCTCCCTTACCTTCCTGTCGGTTCTTCCAAACTGTTTGATGCCCCTGGACATTTAACTCCCAGTCATGGCCATCCTGCAACCATGTCTCTGTAATGCCTAAATCATACCCATTTGCCATCAATTCATCCACCTTGTTTCGAAAGCTCTGAGCATTCAGATAGAACATAGAACATAGAACAGTACGGCACAGTTCAGGACTCTCAGCCCACAACGTTGTGCCGAACTTTTACCCAAACCTAAGGTCTATCTAACTTCCACTGCTACCCTATACTATCATCCATATGCCTATCTAATAGCCGCTTAAATGTCCTTAATGAGGCCGACTCCACTACCCTTGCTGGCAATGTATTCCACGCCCCAGCCACTCTCCGAGTAAAGAACCTACCTCTGACATTTCCCCAATATGTAACTTCTTTCACTTTAAAACTATGTCTCCTCGTAAAAGCTATCTCCACCCTCAGAAAGTGTCTGGCTGTCTACTCTATCTACACCTCTGATCATTTTGTACACCTCTATCAAGTCACCTCTCATCCATCGTCGTTCTAAAGAGAAAAGCTCTAGCTCGCTCAACCTTTCCTTGTAAGACCCTCCTTCATTCCAGGCAACATCCTTGTAAATCTCCTCTGCACCTTTTCCAACACTTCGACATCTTTCCTGTAATGAGGCAACCAGAACTGGACACAATACAACAGATATGGCCGAACAAGGGTTTTGTATAGCTGGAGCATAACTTCACAGCTCTTGAAATCAGTCCCTCTATTAGTGAAAGCTAACACACCATACACCTTCTTAACAACTCTGTCTACCTCAGTGGCAGCTCTCAGGGAACAATGAACATGATCTCAAGATCCCTCTTCTCCTGCACACTGTCAAGAATCTTTCCGTTAACCCGGTATTCTGCGTTCAAGTTTGTCCTTCTAAAATGAGTCACCTCACACTTTTCAGGGTTAAACTCCATCTGCCACTTCTCAGCCCTGCTCTGCATCCTATCAGCGACCCTTTGTAACCTAGAACAGCCCTCCGCACTGTCCACAATCTGACCAACCTTCGTATCATCCACGAACTTGCTAGTCCACCCCTCCACTACTTCATCTAAATCATTTACAAAAACCACAAATAGAAGAGGCCCTGGGACAGATCCTTGTGGTACACCACTCATAACTGAGCACCATGTTGAATATTTTCCATCCACTACCACCCTTTGTCTTCTAGTGGTCAGCCAATTCTGAATCCAATCTGACACATTTCCCCCTATCCCATGCCTCCTTATCTACTGCATGAGTACAAAGTGCCCTTCTGCCAGTTTTTTGCACCTTCTTTTTGGGTCCTATCACCTCCATCACTAACAGCTCTTGAATTGTCCACCAAGCCCATCTTATTTTGAACCAGGTCGAGCAGTGCATCCTTTTTCCATTGGACTAGAAGAGCTTGCTGTAGAAAACTTCCCTGAACACACTCTAGGAACTCTTTGTTCCTTATGGTTCTTCTTTTTTGACATGCAGATGATTAACGTCCCCCAAATTACTAGACTAAAATTTTGCACCTCTCTTTAATTTTCTCACAAATTTGTTTCACCACACCGTTCTCACTAGGTGATGGTCTGTGGATAAGACTGAGCAATATAGTTGAATATTTATTATTCTGCTGCATGTGGTAGTCCTTTTGAACAAGGGGGATGTTTGCTAATGGCATAAATCTGGAGATAGAGTCTTTTAATTGGGAAACTGCCAACGATACACAGTCAGTCTGGCCAGGGAACTCTTACCACTCTTACTCCCTGTCATAGGTAAATTGAAATAATATACAGATTGATAATGAACCCATTCAGCTGAACTATGACACATATTCTGTGATCAGCAAGTTCTGAAGTAGGTCTTGAATCTTAGGCACGGATGTGACCACTGAGTCAGAAGACATCAAAGATTGTTCCTTCGCTCAAGCTAAGTAGTTTCTCTTCCCTGTCCTCTGGGATATCCTTCTTTAGCCTGAAATGCTTTCCTTAATCAGTTCAACAGCTGTTCACTTTTTTCTCTTTTCTGTCTTTTCTGATCGTCACATACCCAGGAATATTTAACACTCTGTTTTGCCCTTCTTTGTCTGAGGTCTCTTTTATAGCCACAATATTGTATACTCATGGCAATCTGTGAGTGTAACTCATCAACTTAATTTATCATAGTCCATGTATTCAACTGCATGCAGAGTACCCGTGATTTGGCCTTAATTGCTTTCTTCCTTACTCTGACCCAACCCATTCCTTATTCTCTAATTGCATCTGTCTTCCCCAGTATTCTGAGTACTCCTCACTGCTATTATTGCTTGATTGCCACACCTATGCCAAATTAATTTCAACCATCAGCAGTTGTACTACCAAAACAACTCCAAGTAAGTGGCGGTCCCAGCTCCATTTAGGTACAACCCATCCAGGCTGTACAGGTCCCATCCACCACACAGCCGGTTCCAATATCCCATGAATCTGAAACCCTCCTTCATATAACACCTTTCCAGCCACATCTTCATCAGCTTTATCCTCTTATTTCCATACTCAATTATGAATGATACATGAGTAATCCAAGGATTACTACCTTTAAGGTCCTGCTCGTTAAATTTTGACTAGACTCCCCTAATTCTGACAATAGGAACACATCCTTTTACCTGCCCTATGTTGTTGGAACAAATGTGTTTATCCTTCCTCCTCTGGGGATTGGTCAGGAGACAGTTAATGTCTTTCTCCACTCTATGAGAGTAAGTGCCATCATCTTCTTTCTGGACCTTGAGCAAGACCTGGATTGGTATTGGAGTTGGCCATTGACTTATTGCATTAGGATCTCCTTGAGCGAGTTGCGGTCAGGTGACCCATGGCCTCCAGGATTGTTACACAAATATTGAAATTGTTTCATGAGCATAGATAAAACTTGAAATGTGGGAGCCAAGATAAAACCTAAGTGAAGTCTACAATTAACAAACTGCAGAGCAGGAACATACAGTATTCATGTAGCCAGGCCTTGGACAATCAATTTCCTGTTGAAACCAGACAGGTCAACATCTGCCTGGCCAGTGCTAACAGCCACATTATTTCAGAACAAACCGTTGTTTACAGCCTCCAGTGAACCTGCTTTATTAGAAGAATGCTATACAGACTTGGTGACACCTAGCTCAGTCGGAGACCAGAGCCTCAGTGTGGACAAGGACAGTACCTGACAATTGAAGCTTCAAAGCTGCATTCTGTGGCTTCCAAATATGGAAAGTAGTCACCTCGTTGGATCTTCTTGCCCATCCCGATGCTGGTATTGGACACAGCCCGCAGAATCTTCAAAAAGGGCATGAAGGGGGAAATCAAACGGTCAACATTCAGCCCCAGCTCTCTCAACTCTTACATCTTTTTCAACAGTGTCTCCAGGGAGCACCTTTGATGGCAGCTAAGTTGCACAGCATCTCCAGCTCCCTGAACCTCACAGTATGTATCATCAAACAGGCCAGATCTAGCAGACCACCTCCATCAGATGAGTCGAAGACCAGAACCAGCCCTAGATGAGAGGGAAAGCCCAAATCGATAACAGCAGATTCTGAACCATCAGCCAACCTTCCAATACTAAGGAACAGCTTGTCCCAGCCTTATTGAATGGGTATTAGTTGCCCTTTCAGACAAACAGCTCAAATACAGTGATAGGCGCCTGAGGGTAGAATGTGGCAAATCCTTGGAAGTATGAGTCAGGTGTAGATAGCTCGTGTAGATTTGAGACTATTTAGATAGAGATTTAAGGCTGTTTACCGAAGAGCCCTGTGAAGACTTTGATAAGAATTTAATTAAAGTACTGTAGGAGAATTTGATAAAGTTTTTGGTTGGATCTTCCCCTTATTCTTGTCCCCTTTGTCTATCTCACCACGTAATGTGTCTGACTCAAAAAGGGTTACTGCAAACTGGTCAAAGTTTAACAAGACTCACTCACACACCATTCACTTTACAACTGAAGGCTATTCCCCTTGACTTGCTTACAGCCTGCTGATGATCAGGACAAGCTTCCTGGCTTTGTGTCAGATAGGTGGCAAGGCGAGGCAGCAATATATGAGCTTGGTATCACTAGCTGAGGGGGCAAAGCTCGAAAATGCAAGGCAAGTCAATTCAAGCCATGGATGCTGTGAGCTTCCGGATACGCTCAGAATAAGTGAGTGCTGTGACAGCAAATGAGGAGCCTGGAAGTGCAGCCTGCTCTAGTCCATGATCTCTTTGTCTTGAGAGTACTGTGTCTTTGATGCACCTTTACACTGATACTGCATTGAAGTGCAAAGGTGATCTGTAAGTGAATTAGAAACGTATCACGAGGGGGGTCTTAGAATTTGGCACATGCTGGATGACAAATACAGGTGCCCCTGTTCTGCTTTGCATAGTTCCAGGTTGCTGCAATGTGTTGTGGCTCATTTAAATAGTGTCTTGATGCAGCTCCCTTTGTGGGCATTGGGGTGTTTGCGAGTGTAACTGAGTATCTTGTCCATACGTCTGGTCTTTCTACATACACCAGTCTGAAGTTCCATGAAGGGCAGTCGGTTGTTGTTCTCTTCTTCTTTTGTGAATTTTATCCCGGGAAGGACATCTTTTATGTGTCGGTGAATTTCTCCTAGTTTTGTGCGTTTAATAATAACAAAAGTGTCATCTACATGTCGGACTCAAAGTTTGGGCTATACAGTGGGGAGGACTGTCCATTCTAAACTTTGCATCACTGCTTCTGCAATCAGTCCCGATATTGGCAATCCCACTGGTGTTCCGTGGATTTGTTTGTATATCCTGTTGTTGAAGATGAGACACAGATCTAGTAGTTTCATGGTGGTTTCTTTATTAATGTTGTTGGTGTCCTGGGTTGCCTGCTTACTTGATTCATCCAGCAGTGTGGCAATTTCTTCTTTGGCTAGGTCGATGCCCATTTCTGATCGGTTGCATTGGAGTACAGAGTTTTTTGGCACGCAATTTGCCGCTCGTATTTGTGGAGGTGGTTGTGGGCACAAACGATCATTATCATTCTGCGACCATTCTGTTCAGTTGTCCTCTGTGCCTGTGGATTGTTGACAGGTGGGTTATATTTTAAGCTTTGGTCGTACCTGCTTTCTGAGGCATTCATGCAGGAAATATAGTTGTCCGCAGGTCACATTCAGTCGGATGGCATTTGTTTCCTATCTGTGGGCCAGTTTGAGGGTGTTGCACCCCTAGGTGTTTAAAGTTTTCGACAAGATTTGTAGCTCAGGTTGTGGATGAGGCTGTAGACTTGCATGCCGAGCTGGTGTGTTTGGTTGCAAATGTTTCATCACCCTGCTGGGTAACATTGTCAGTGAGTCTACAGTGAAGTGTCAGTGTTCGATCCCGCTTGTTATTAATGACAATATGGATACATGAACACCAACTAGCCACTAAGACACACAGGCAATTCTCACTTGTTTCATGACATACGGACAACGAAGGATACAAATTCAACTGGTTCAACACATAGATAATCGCCCAAGCCGAACAGAGACATGCCGGGGAATTCCTGGAGGCCAGGTATTCCAACTGGAATTCCATCAACAAACACATGAATTAGACTCTGAGTACAAACCTCTGACAAACAGAACTGGAAGTAATACCAACCAGCCCGTCAAACCGAGGTACATAAATAACAAGCGGGATCAAACACTGACACTTCATTGGAGGCTCACTGACAATGGTGTCCATGACATGCGCTTAATGTCTGCCAGAAGCTTGCACATCAGGCAGATCATGGCATCCATCAACACAAAACGATGATTGCCACCAGCATTCGCAATTTGGAACTCCACGTTGCAGCCAATGCTTTTTTTGAATGTCAGAGGGCTGAACAAAAAACTTCAGCAGCATGTACTTTCAACCAATGCTGTTTTAAGGGATTATCAATGACTTATTGGCTAGTTGTTACCATATTTCTTCTGGCTGATGTTACAACATGTTTTTGCTACTTTCTATAGTTGTCTCTGATTATAAAGGCCTACAGGGCATGTTGTGACAGGCGCAGAATTATCTTTTACTACCTGCCAAGCTTAGGCTTAAGCCACTTGTTTTCAGATATATTTGCACCAGCAGGAATTCTGCGTACTTGGGAAAAGGCCCCATTTAGAATACTGTGTCCAATTTTGGGCCCAACATCTCAGGAAGAACATACTGGCCCTGGACTGTGTCCAGCGGCGATTCACACAGATGATCCCTGGAATGGTAGGTTTAACGTATGATGAATGGCTAAGGATCCTGGGATTGTATTCATTAGAGTTTAGAAGGTTGAGGGGAGATCTAATCGAAACTTACAAAATAATGTATGGCTTAGAAAGGCTGGACGCTAAGAAGTTGTTTCCGTTAGGCGGGGAGACTAGGACCTGTGGGCACAGCCTTAAAATTAGAGGGGGTAAAATTAAAACTGAAATGAGATGACATTTCTTCAGCCAGAGAGTGGTAGGCTTGTGGAATTCATTGTCACGGAGTGCAGTGGACGCCGGGACGTTAGATGCCTTCAAGGCAGAGATCGATAAATTCTTGATCTCACAAGGAATCAAGAGCTACAGGGAGCGTGCAGGGAAGTGGAGTTGAAATTCCCATCAGCCATGATTTAAATGATGGAGTGGACTTGCTGGGCCGAATGGCCTCACTTCCACTCCCATGTCTTATGGTCTTAAGCACATGTCATGGACACCATTGTGAAACCATAAGGGAACTTGTAGTGTCCCAAAAATACAAGAACTGCCACATCCAATTCCACCCCCAGTGAACAGTAGCTGTGTAAATCAGTGGTGTCACACACTGTTCCCAATGCTTTATTTTCTCATTAAACAGCTGGTTGACAATATGAGCTTGGAAATACCAATCATATTTGCTGCGAAATGGAAGTGACACTCTTGGGCTGATTTTGATCAGTATTTGGCTACGGAAGCAGACTGGAAAGATGTTTGATTAATTACACTATTGACATTTTAGAGTAACGAGCTGGAGTCTGGTTCCTTAAGATATTGTGATTGTTTTATTTATTTGTGCCAAATAGTTTAGCAAGGTCCAGCTAGCATAGTTCAGGTCCTCCTACTTTCATGCTTCCTATCTTCCATTATCCAGTTTACCACTCTGAAAATAATTCTTTGAGCTTGTTCCAATCTACTGCTTCCTCTGAAACTCTGGTTTGTTACCATTCATTCTTGATCTATCACTCAACTTCTGTAATTAGCTTACTATGGTTGACAGCCCCAGGCTTCCAGTTAGCTATTCTTTGCCAATATCCTTAGCCTCAATTATTAAGTAGTCTCTTTGGCAGCGATTGGAGTCCTGTAATTTTCAAACTGATGCTTCCTGTCTGAAGTAGTCATCACATTAAATGGAAGGTCTCTGTTGGCAGAGTCGGAGCAACGAGCGATTCTTTAGGGTTAAATGAGTTGCCTACCAGCCCTTTGAAAACATTGTCGGGCAATCATTAAAGACCTTCTCTCAGTGACACCCAGCTGATAGAGCAAAACGGCTGCCTTGGATTTATGAGCAAAATGTAAATGTACCTAATGAGCCACAAGGGACTCTTGAGGTATCTGGGGAAATAAGATACCCAGCAGCCGCTGTTCACAACAGTATCAGTTTTCAATTTTCATGTCTACACTGATGTTGACTGAGTACAAAAGAAAGGGTCCCCAAAGAGGCCCAGTTAATGGGTGTTTTGAAGTAAAACACAACTAAACCTGTGGAAGTTTTTCATTCTTAATGCACTTAGGCACATTGTTGCTGACATTTTGTTCTTTTCCACCCTCATATCATGGATTTGATTTCAAACTAGTGAAATCAGGATACTTGATCAATTTGCTGTTAAGATGAAAACCGATGCTGAGCTGTAAGAGAAATCATTGAAAATAAATTAACATATTAGCCCGAAAGAAGCATATACACATTTTATATTAAAAGTTACAAAGAATGAGGTGTGAACATTTTGGTAATAATTAAAAGGTTGACATGATGTATGTGCATAATTACTTGTGACATGTGTAATTGTTGGAAAATTGCGTTTGGAATGAAAAAAAAACTAGTTGAAATACTGTTTTGATCTAAATAACCAAATTCATTCTTTTGCACTTTAGATATACTGAAATAAGCTGTTTAGACCTGACCACACAGAAACTATTGAAAATTTGCTTTAAGTCACACACAATGTGGCATAAACATGGGAATATTGGACCACCATGAAATTCTGGGCAAGCCTATTCATGCATAATAACAACTTAGAATTACGCTTCATACAGTGGTATATACCCTGTATTTTGTCTGTGAACTGCATTTTGTGAAAATATTAATTTTACTTTGTTTATCATCAAGCAACAATTCATGTTCACCTGATGTACTGAGCTGCAGTTGGGTTTTAATTCACAACCTGAGGCTTCAGAGGGGGAAAAGTTTCCAATATGTCCAGACATGCCAGACACGAGTCCTTGTAACAATACTTTAGAAAAATAAACCTATTCATCTTTCTGTGAAACAACAGAGGTTTGGTTGTTACCTAATGTTAAAAAGATGGAGAGAGAAAAAGAAAAAATAGCCCAAGTCTGGGAAATCTGACACATAAACATTAAAAAAAATCACATCAGATCAGAGAAAGTTGTGCCACAGTTTTGGTAGAAATATCTTTCAGAATTCTGTTGAAACAACACAATGGTTGTGCACATGTATAACCCACATTGTGAATGTAGGGAGGGATATTGAAAGGGCCCCGATGTCTGTGGAGTGCATATGTGCAACAGCCCAGGAGAAGATGTTGCCCCTACTATTTCCAGCATGGTGCAGTGTGTTTTAATTGAACAGCCAGGGTGCTCTGGGACTGCTAGAACTTCTGTATGAAAGTGCACAAAATCCTTGATGGTCCAACAATGAAATTTAGTCTCTCCTACCTGGCATTTTGTATCTTGTGACCAGAAATGTAGTAAAACTGCCCTCTCATTAGAGACAGAGAGAGAGAGAGACAAGATTGCTGATGAGTTCATAGAATCACTACAGCGTGGAAGAAGGCCATTTGACCCATCGAGTCCACAGCAACCTTCTGAAGAGCATCCCACCTAGACCCATCCCATCCCAGTAACTCTGCATTTCCCATGGCTAATCCACCTCAACTGCACATCCCCAGACACTATGAGAAATTTAACATGGTCAATTCATATCTTTAACCACGGGAGGAAACCAGAGCACCCAAAGGATTCACACACAGACACGGGGAGAATGTGCAAACTTCACACAGAGTTGCCCGAGGTGGAATTGGGCCTGGATCCCTGGGACAGTAAAGCAGCCGTGATAACTGCTGTGCCACTGTGCTGCCTCTAACCTGGCAGTTGTCACACTTCAGGCAAGGGGCAAGATTGAGAAGTTGAGGCCTTCCTGGTGACCTCAGCTGGTATGGGAATTAAATCCATGCTGTGGATGTCACTTTACATCACAAAACCAGCCATCTGGCCAACTGAGCTAATGTCACTGCTAAAAGCCTGGATAGAACGGGCATGTCCACCAACTGACTTCCCAGCATTTGAGACTTTCTTAAATACAGATTTAGTGGTTTGGAAGCGACAGCAAAATAATCCTTTTTACATTTATAGTTTGATTGAAAATTACATTTGAGGATATGAATCATAGGTGTAATATAGCTCTCCTTGTCCTTAGCCAAATGGACAGATTTGACAGTGCTATTTAGTAAATCACAACATTTTTCATGCACATTCTCATCTCTCTGTTTATCCATCCCCTATCGCCATTCATCTGAACTCAACAAATGCACGTCAGCCATCAGGTGAATACTCATATTCTTTCACTCAGATTTTTTTTGGTTGACTCTGTAGGAGAAGAAAGCCACAAAATACAAGGAAGAGGAAAAGGGTTGGAATTGAGTTATGATATATTGTCCACTTCATAAGTAGAGAAGAGAATGCCATGAAGATGAGTAGTACATCTATGTCCTTTTCTGTTGGAGATGGAATGACAGGGAGTTCACATACGGCTGGTAGAAAGAGCATCATTCAGCCAATGACTGGCTTCACGTTATCATTATAATGGCTGAGTCCAGAAGAAGTGTTATATTGGAATTAAAATGTTCACTATTGGTCTCTCCTCAAATATTGTCAGACCTGCTGAATTTCTCCAACAGTTTCTTTTTTTGTTTCAGCATCCTCATTACCATAGCTTCTTTGAGCAGTTTATCTGTTATCAGCAGAATATTGATTCTGATTAGTTTTTTTTTAGATTTAGATTTAGATTCAAATTGTTACCAGCGCCAGCATCTTAGTGTTCACTCTTGATACTAGCCTGGCCATTCCACTTACCAAAGTTAACTCAACTTCTGTCTATGTATCAATTTATCTTCACTAATCTCCTTGCTTTTTCCAGATTTTATAAGTTCCTTTACCTTGCAAACTTAGGCCACAGCTGCCCTCCCCTCCTTTAAGGCTTTAGCTCACCCATCTTTGGAGATCCTGATCCATACTCTTCAACCTGTCTTACTTTGATTGCTTATTTTTTCTGCAAGCATGAAAAATGTTGGTGGATTATTCCAATGGTTATGAGGGCTGCAAAAGCATACTTGAGTCGACGATCATACTTGAGTGCCCAAGTAGTGGAATCGTGTTGTCTTTTGTTATGTGAGAAATTATCTTCACCATTGATAGCCTTCTTTAACAACTTCAATGCAAAAAGAATTATGATAGCATTTGGAAGGGCTCCCAAATAAAAAAACGCACATCTAAAATCAAAGCACAACTGCTTTGGCTCATCTGCTGCTGAAACACTCATCCATGTCTTTGTTAGTTAGAGATTAGATTAGTCCCATGTTCTACCCTCTTTACCCAGAGGCCATCCAAAACTCTGCTACCTGTGTTATAACTTGTGCTAAATCCTATGCATCCGTCACCCCTGTGCTTGCTGACCAGCACTGGTTTGCAGTGAAAGAATGTTGTATCTTTACAATTTTTGTACACATTTCCAAATACCTCCACAGTCCAACACTTGCCATTTCTGTAATCCCCACAAGCTCCATAACCCTCAAAGGTATCTATGCTCTTCTATTTCTAACCTCTTAAGCATAACCAATTTTATTAACACCTCTATTGGCTGCTGAATCTTCAGTTAGAAAGTCCAAGGGGTTCAGGTACATAATTGAAGTTTGCATCACATGTAGACAGAATGATTAAGAATGCATTTAGTATGTTTGCCTTCATTGCTCAGACCTTTGAATTTAGGAATTGGGACCCCATGTTGAGGTTTTACAGCATGTTGGTGAGGCCTCTTCTGGAGTACTGTGTCCAGTTCTTGGCACCCTGTTAAAGGAAGGATATTATTAAGCAGAAGAGGGTTCAGGCAACCGGGACATTGTTGGGAATGGAAAGTTTGAGTTATCAGGAGAGGCTAGATAGGCTGGGGCTTTTTCACTGGGAACACAGGAGGTTGAGGGATGACCTTATAGAGGTTTATGATATCATGAGAGGTATAGGTGTGGTGAATTGCAGGTGTCTTTTCTCCAGAGTGTGGGATTTAAAGACTAGGAGGTATATTTTCAAGGTGAGAGGAGAAGGATTTTAAAAAGACATGCGGGGCAACGTTTTTACACACAGAGTGATCCATGTGTAGAATGAACCTCCAGAGGAAGTGATGAATATAAGTAAAGTTACAACATTTAAATTTGGACAAATACATGATTAGGAAATGTTTGGAGTGATACGACCCAAGCGCAGGCAGGTGGGACTAATTTATTTTGGGATTATGGTCAGCATGGACTCTATGAGTCTACAACACTATGACTCTATGATCCTGGCTATCTTCCTGCTGATGCAAAGCATGAAAGTAAGGGACCAATAGATAACAAAAAGCTGGAAAAGCTCAGCAGGCCTGGCAGCACCTGTGAAGAAAAAATCAGAGTCAACATTTTGGGTCCAGTGACTGATTAATAGTACCTGCAGTTTTTTTTTGTTTTTATTGGGACCAAGAGATAAACCATCAATGTGAAGCTGGTGTGCAACCACAAAAGGATCTTAATGCAGCGGGGCACAAGATTCCTAGCCAGCTCCAGTGATGTTTTTGGTCTGTGGCAATCCATTGTCTTTAAACCTGGAAGTTGGGTTACCACTTGACTACTCAAAGATAAAGGAAACTCACTCAAAATCTGGCTGACAATACCTTTCAGAAACCAGAAGAATGGGCCTCAGAAGCAATATACTGAATTTCGTTTGGGTACCAGCTATTTTATCGAATGCTTGAAATTATCACTGTTGCAATCGAGTCAATATGACCAAGTGCTGAATGCTATGTGGTTGTCTAATTTTTCATTCATCATATTCCAACTCCAATGTGAGACATCTTGAAACCCCGTTGATGTCCAATGTTTCATCTTCTGCAGCACTTCACGGAAAGATGTCTGAAGAAATACCATCTGTTTCTCTGTCTCCTCCTGTCTTCTATAGCTTCATCCATTGCATGGAAAAGAGAAGGAAGCTATGAATGAGAATAATGGAGTTTTGACTTGATGGATGGAGAGCATTTATTGAATTTAATAATGAGAAAAAGATGACCAAATCTAGGTATGGGAATAAGTGTCTATGTTAACTGGATAGACAGGGAATGCAAGAGAAAATATATTTAGTCTGGCGTGAACGTAGCAACACTTCAGAAGCAGTGTACTGCAATAAGTTTGAGAAAGCAGAGTGGGTAAGTTGGGATATTGCACAAATCAGTTTATAGGTGAATCTGCTGGTATTTTCATGTTTACTGTCCTGATTAGCTTATTAAACTGTATCCTACATTGGACTGTGGTACAATGTTCCTGTACTGACCTCTTCTACCATCTCCAACCATGTCTTTGATGCTCACTAGATGCAAATCTCAAAAGTGGCTATGTAAAAAAGCTAACTAATGAGATGCTTAATATATTTTGGAGGTTTTCACTCTCTGTTGGACCCACTGCTTTCACTGTGCTCACACATTGATATCCGGCCCATTAGTTCCCCTTGCTAATGGACAATTGGCCCAATGGATCCAAAGCCATGTTTTACTCATCCAGATCGTGTACAGTTATACAGCAATGTTATTTCTTACCAATGGAGCATTTAGTTCCACCCCCAACCTTCATATGTAGAAGTAAACATTTCATGTCCTGTGCTCTTGGATGTTGCACGCAGGGAACCAATTAAAATTTAGAGGAAAGGACCTCAAAATATTCACAACATTAGGCCTCCTCATTACAAGCTTCAGATGTTGCAAAATCAAGGCTTTTACTCAGTTGCACTTAAAGAGGAGGTAGATAGATTTTTGAAAGAATGGGGGAGTTGAGGGCATAAAAGAGGATTTGAGGCATGGGACAGAGCAGCCATTTTCTAATTGAGTGGCAGATCACCTTTAGAGGACTGGATGTGCTACTCCGCCCTTACTTCTCATGTTCTTAACATGTCTTGCTTTGTCTCAGTCGTCCTTCAAGGCATGCTTTACAATCTGACTCTTTAACCAAAACTTGGTCACCAACCCAAAAACTCCTGAAACAGCATGTTGCCAAATTTTACTCTAATACTCTGCTGTGACAGGATTCAAACCTGGGCCTCTGGATTAACAGTCCAATGATAATACCAGTATGCAATCACCTCCCTTTTTGATCCGTGTTTTGTTGTAACTTTGAAGTTGGCTAGATATTCTTTTAATGGTTGCTGGTGCCATGTGACCTACACTTGACCAGAGTATGTTTCCTATGGCACCATACACTGAGTGACAAGAATGGCAAAAATTTCTCTCAATGAACTGCTCTTACATTATAGCACCAACCAATTTGTTGCATCTTTATTCACACATTGGTATTATCATTCAGGACAGGAGAAACCTAAAGAGATGCATTAAAAGGAACAAACAATTGTTGTGCTTTAATTATTACTGTTTATACCTTTCTGCAGACTAATGAGGCAATAAGCAGTTTTTGGCAGAAGTATTAGACCTTCAGATGAACTGCAGCTTTACTGACGAATAATAATGCTGCAAAAAATCAGACCATAACAGGTTCGTTCTAAATGAAGTAATGTACAAGATACAGCGGAAGCACTGGTTTAAATGTGACTTGAATGATGAAGGTAAGTAAGTGTGCTCACATTTTGCAGTTTTCATAATTCTTTGACAGCCAAACAGATTGTAATGCTGATGTTGTTTGAATGGAGAAAATTGCAAGAGAAGGAAATTTTAATTCAGGTAAAGATTGAAAAACAACACAATTTTTGGAGAGAGGCTAGATGAACACAGCAGGCCCAGCCTTCTGATGAAGGGTCTAGGCCCAAAACGTCAGCTTTTGTGCTCCTGAGATGCTACTGGGCCTGCTGTGTTCATCCAGCCTCACATTTTATTATCTTGGATTCTCCAGCATCTGCAGTTCCCATTATCACTGATACAATTTTTGGAGAGATATTTGTTTGCTCAAAACCACCAGTGGTTCTAAAGCTTGGCCATCAGATTACACTTTAGTACCAAAATAACTGTGCAAAAGATTGCGTAACATGCTGAAATTCAGCATTTCCACTTGTTAAACACGTCATTTCTTTCTTTATTTGCTGTTTTAAGTTGAAAGCATGATCTCTAAATGCGCGGAAGAAGTACAATCACATCACAAAATAACCATAAATTCCAAGCAAGTAACTGGCTTTGTGTAATTAGTTTTTTTTTCTTGTGAAATTAATGCAAAGCTTAAATTAATGGGGAAAACTAGCTTAATAAAATTTTAACTGCAGAAATGCTAAGCAGCTGAGTTGCTCAGCAGAGATTCTTTTCTTGCAAATATTCTGCACATTAGCTGATTATTTTCCTAGCGCCCACATCCCAGTATGAAATTGGAAGGACTGAAATCTCCAGGAAATGTCTTGGAGAAGAAGTTTTTTAGTGATAATTCTAAAGATTATGAGCAAAGTGTTTTATGATTGCTTCCAGCACAATAAATGAAGATGTCTGTCATGCTTCAGACATTGTGCATTGTCTACTCCACTTTTCTGTATGACACAATAACCTTGTTGATGTCCTTCAATTTGAGTCAATGGTGTGTGTTTCATGTGTCTCAACTGGCTGCTCCCAATCTGCACACATAGGGGAGGTGACAGCCCAATAGTATTCTTACTGGACTGTTAATCCAGAGACCCAGATAATGTTCTGGGGACCAGCGTTCAAATCCTGCCATGGCATATGGTAGAATTTGAATTCAATAAAATGTCTGGAATTAAGAATCTAAAGATGACCATGAATCCATTGTCAGGAAAAACCCACCCAGTTCAGTAATGTCCTTCGGGGAAGGAAGCTGCCATCCTTACCTTGTCTGACCTACAAGTGACTCCAGACCCACAGCAATGTGGGTGACTCTTAACTGCCCTCTGGACAATAAATGCTGCCTAGCCAGCAACACCCTCATCCTGTGAAAGAATAAAGGGGAAAAAATGTGCCCAACAAGGCAGTTGTTTCCAAGACACAGAATTTTCTGGGTTTTTTTGCTGCTATTCTTTTGCCTAAAATATTCGGACTTAAAATGTGATAAACCTTGATGGACAAGTAGTAACTTTTCTGAATAATTGGAGAAGCATTTCTTCCCACTGTTTAATGTCTATGCTGCCACCACTCAAGGAGTCCTTCAGAGTGACATGCTCATTGGAATGGAGATTACCTCAGGCTAGTGACATCACTGAGGAGTTTTTCAGGGGTGTGAGCTATTCCCAACCATCTTCCGTTGCTTCTTTAATGATATTCCTTCCAAATTGCGTGCAGATTTTTTTTCAGGAATTGAAGGTAAATTCTATATGTGCATAATTTTGTCATTAAATCTTTGCTGCTTTCAGGATTACAACAACTGAAGTGAGATCTATTTGTTTAAAACTTAGAGTATATGGAATAGTGTAGGTTAGATGGGCTTGGGATCAGTATGACAGGTCGGCACAACATCGAGGGCCAAAGGGCCTGTACTGTGCTGTTATGTTCTATGTTCTATGTTCTAATAAGGTCAGAAGTGGGGTATTCATTGATATCTGTGCCATGTTCAGCACCATTCACAACTCCTCAGACCTGAAAAAGCACACGTCCAAATGCAGCAAGACCTGGACAATAACTAGACTGACAAATGACAAATTATATCCCCACAACGAAGTTCCAGGCAATGACCACCTCTAACAAGACAGAATCTAACCAATTCCCCTCGATTTTCAATGACATCACTATCATGGAATCCCTCCACCATCAACACTATACATTACCGCTGCTCTGGTGCAGCCTTACAAATACTGCAGTTACAATAACAGGTCAGGAAATCTGCAGCAATGAATTAACCATCAATGGAAGTGTACCATGTATTAGGCATAATTTAGAAGTACGATGGAATACTTTCCATTTGCCTGATGGGAGCAGCTCCAACAACACTGAAGATTTTTGACATCATCTAGAACAAAGCATCCCACTTGATTGATACTCCATCCATCACCTTCAACATGCATTCCAGTCACCTTTGATGCACAGTGGCAGCAGTATGTACCATTTGCAAGATGCACTGCAGTCGCTCACCATGACTCCCCTGGGAGCATGTTCCAAACTCACGATTGCTGATATCTAGAAGGACAAGACCAGCAGATACCACCACCTGCAAGTTTGCCACTACATTGCTGCTCCTTCAGTGTCGATGTTTCAAAAATTCAAATTCTGGGACTGCAAATTATCAGCATCTTCTCCAAGGCAAATAAAGATAGAAATAAATGCTGGCCTAGCTAGTGATGCCCTCATCCTATGGATGAATAAAAATTATTCATTTGTCCTCCTTGGAACACTGACCATTCGAGAGTTGTGAAAACGTGAACACAGTGCTTATTCCATAGAGTTTATTGTTTAGGAGCTTGACTTAATACTTAATGAGCTGGCTTCAAGGACTACACTCGTATTTGTTTGATGATCCTCATCGACTCCAAAGGTATTGTAAGGCATTGCTGATAGAATTTTTGTCATGCTCTTAAATATCACTGATAATCAATCACATGTATAGAAACACAAGCTTTTGGTGTATATAAAACATTTCCAATAACATAAAATATTAGGACTTGTATTTCCCACAAAGCATAGCTTTTGTAATCAATGTTCAATTATATTAAACTTTGACATTTTAACCTTCAGAACAATGAGTTGGCCCATTTGTCCATCGGACCAATGTTGTGGTGTTGATTTTTATATTGAATGAGAGTCATTAGCAGCATAGATAAGATGGATTCAAAATTAGTTTGTTGCAGCAGAAGCAGTTTGTCATCATAGATATTCCTTCACCTTCTTAATCTTTCTCCATGGCCACCTGGAAGAAGAGTTAATTAGGTTCCACCTCCTCCGAATAAAAGTGATGAACTTAGAGCATGGATCAGTACCTGGTGCTATGATGTTGTGGCCATAACAGAGACATGGGTTTCTCATGGGCTGGAATGGTTGCTGGATATTCCAGGGTTTAGAACATTTAAAAAGAATAGGGAGGGGGGAAAAAGAGGAGGGGGTGTAGCACTACTAATCAGAGAGGGTATCACAGCTACAGAAGCTTCCATTGTCGAGGAAGATCTGCCTACTGAGTCAGTATGGGTGGAAATTAGGAACAGCAAGGGAGTAGTCACCTCGTTAGGGGTTTACTACAGGCCCCCCAATAGCAGCAGGGAGATTGTAGAAAGCATAGGTCGACAGATTTTGGAAAAGTGTGGACGCAGTAGGGTTGTTGTAATGGGTGACTTTAACTTTCCTAATATTGATTGGAACCTCCTTCGAGCAGAAGATTTGAATGGAGCTGTTTTTGTAAGGTGTGTTCAGGAGGGTTTCCTAACGCAGTACGTTGACAGGCCGACGAGGGGAGAGGCCATTCTAGACTTGGTGCTCGGAAACGAGCCGGGGCAGGTATCAGATCTTGTGGTGGGAGAGCATTTTGGTGATAGTGACCATAACACTCTCTCATTCTACATAGCTATGGAGAAGGAGAGGATTAGGCAGAATGGGAGGATATTTAATTGGGGAAGAGGAAACTATGATGCGATTAGACACGAGTTAGGAAGCATGGACTGGGAGCAGTTGTTCCATGGTAAGGGAACTATAGACATGTGGAGATGGTTTAAGGAACAGTTGTTGGGAGTGATGAGTAAATATGTCCCTCTGAGACAGGCAAGACGGGGTAAGATAAAGGAACCTTGGATGACGAGAGCGGTGGAGCTTCTAGTGAAAAGGAAGAAGGTAGCTTACATAAGGTGGAGGAAGCTAGGGTCAAGTTCAGCTAGAGAGGATTACATGCAGGCAAGGAAGGAGCTCAAAAATGGTCTGAGGAGAGCCAGGAGGGGGCACGAGAAAGGCTTGGCAGAAGGAATCCGGGAAAACACAAAGGCATTTTACACTTACGTGAGGTATAAGAGAATGGTCAAAGAAAGAGTAGGGCCGATCAGGGATAGCATAGGGAACTTGTGTGTGGAGCCTGAGGAGGTAGGGGAAGCCCTAAATGAGTTTTTTGCTTCTGTCTTTACGAAAGAAACGACCTGTGTAGTGAATGAAACCTTTGAAGAGCAGGTGTGCATGCTGGAATGGATAGAGATAGAGGAAGCTGATGTACTGAAAATTTTGTCAAACATTAAGATTGACAAGTCGCCAGGCCCGGATCAGATTTGTCCTCGGCTGCTTTGGGAAGCGAGAAATGCAATTGCTTCGCCACTTGCGAAGATCTTTGCATCCTCGCTCTCCACTGGAGTCGTACCTGAGGACTGGAGAGAGGCAAATGTAATTCCTCTCTTCAAGAAAGGAAATAGGGAAATCCCCGGCAATTATAGACCGGTAAGTCTCACGTCTGTTGTCTGCAAGGTGTTAGAAAGGATTCTGAGGGATAAGATTTATGACCATCTGGAAGAGCATGGCTTGATCAAATACAGTCAACACGGCTTTGTGAGGGGTAGGTCATGCCTTACAAACCTTATCGAGTTTTTTGAGGATGTGACTAGGAAGGTTGATGAGGGTCGAGCTGTGGATGTGGTGTATATGGACTTCAGTAAGGCATTTGATAAGGTTCCCCATGGAAGGCTCATTCAGAAGGTCAGGAGGAATGGGATACAGGGGAACTTAGCTGCTTGGATACAGAATTGGCTGGCCAACAGAAGACAGCGAGTGGTAGTAGAAGGAAAATATTCTGCCTGGAAGTCAGTGGTGAGTGGGGTTCCACAGGGCTCTGTCCTTGGGCCTCTACTGTTTGTAATTTTTATTAATGACTTGGACGAGGGAATTGAAGGATGGGTCAGCAAGTTTGCAGACGACACAAAGGTCGGAGGTGTCGTTGACAGTGTAGAGGGCTGTTGTAGGCTGCAGCGGGACATTGACAGGATGCAGAGATGGGCTGAGAGGTGGCAGATGGAGTTCAACCTGGATAAATGCGAGGTGATGCATTTTGGAAGGTCGAATTTGAAAGCTGAGTACAGGATTAAGGATAGGATTCTTGGCAGCGTGGAGGAACAGAGGGATCTTGGTGTGCAGATACATAGATCCCTTAAAATGGCCACCCAAGTGGACAGGGTTGTTAAGAAAGCATATGGTGTTTTGGCTTTCATTAACAGGGGGATTGAGTTTAAGAGTCGTGAGATCTTGTTGCAGCTCTATAAAACTTTGGTTAGACCGCACTTGGAATACTGCGTCCAGTTCTGGGCGCCCTATTATAGGAAAGATGTGGATGCTTTGGAGAGGGTTCAGAGGAGGTTTACCAGGATGCTGCCTGGACTGGAGGGCTTATCTTATGAAGAGAGGTTGACTGAGCTCGGTCTCTTTTCATTGGAGAAAAGGAGGAGGAGAGGGGACCTAATTGAGGTATACAAGATAATGAGAGGCATAGATAGAGTCGATAGCCAGAGACTATTTCCCAGGGCAGAAATGGCTAGCACGAGGGGTCATAGTTTTAAGCTGGTTGGTGGAAAGTATAGAGGGGATGTCAGAGGCAGGTTCTTTACGCAGAGAGTTGTGAGAGCATGGAATGCGTTGCCAGCAGCAGTTGTGGAAGCAAGGTCATTGGGGTCATTTAAGAGACTGCTGGACATGCATATGGTCACAGAAATTTGAGGGTGCATCCATGAGGATCAATGGTCGGCACAACATTGTGGGCTGAAGGGCCTGTTCTGTGCTGTACTGTTCTATGTTCTATGTTCTATGTTCTATGTTCCTACAAATGTTGAATGAAAAGAGTCCTAATTTGAGAGAAGCAAATGATGCATTCCTTTCTGAGCTTTCTGCACTTCAATAATTTCAAGACATTTTGATTTTTGCTCCCCTAAACCATTCCTGCCTTTGCCACTGTTACAAGTGCGGCAAAGTAAAAGCTAATGCAGTGCAAAAAAAGTTTACAAGTTCTTTTTTAAGCAGGGGATTATGGTGGCTAAATTTTCACTGGTATAATCAGTGTAGGAACTCATGGCAATCAAACTGATGTATCCCATTTCCTTTTGAAAAGCCCCAGTAAAGTCCTGTACTGTTGTATCAAAATGATTTTTTTTACTGTCCCTTTATTCAGAGGATTATAGTCTCTGAGCTTTAATTAACCTAATCAACTGAAGAGGTCATGATGATCATTTTGGTGTATCAGACTCCATAAACACACACACACACACACACACACAGACACACACACAGACACACACACAGAAGAATTAACAAGGATATCAGGAATATGGCCTCAGCAATCTGCAGTTGATCTGTTATAGTACAGTCACAGATTGAGAGAATGATGAGAAACAAGATCGGAAACCACTTACTCTGGGTGGTGACCTGGTATTGGGAATTTCACAAGTCTTCTCAAAAATAATGGGACTGGGAGTACACAACTCGGGTGAGCTGGAAATAAAGGAGAAGCAGTTCAGTCTTCCTGTCTGGAAGCTGACTCAAAAGGAAATATAGTTCAAAAAGTGTATATTACCAGATAATTCAGTTGCATTATGTGATTATGGTAAGTAAGTAAGGAAAGGTTTTTAAAGCCATAGGTTTCTGTTGTTCATTATGTCAAATTGACAATAATCACGGGCTGAATCATTCATTTGTAGCTTGATCCAGCCAGGGTAAATTGGAATGAATGATCAGCAGGTGAAACCATAAATGAGCAATGGTAGACTTGCAAAGAAGAAATTCTATGATACGTATCCTACAAAATCAACCAGCTTTTTTGTATTCTTTAGGGGCGTCATCTTATTATCTGTGTTCTGCAGTTCCTCTATGTTGGAAGAGATATGGAAGGGGACGTGTGGGATTACCATACACAATTTGTATGACCAGACAATGGCACTGTGTTCTTCAATGCCTCCAGTTATACCATTGTTTGAATAACAACTGGACATTCTAGAGCATGGCCTGTGTGAGATACACTTACAGGAGTAGCATGTGCATCCTCTGAAAGCTTGAGAATATCTTCAGCAGGCTCAAAATCAGTGACCATTCATTGACAAATTATCCAGGACACGTGAAAGAACAGACCAAATTCAGTGTTAGGAAATTCTGCCAACACTGTGGGCATGATTCCCACACTCTCTGAGGTTACCAAAAGGTCGTCTCCTTCGCAACCTCTCCTCTCACCAAAGGCCTGGTGACCCTGAGGTTATTATACCACCAATCACCTCTCTGGAGGTCTCTTGTGCTGCAGTGGTAGTGTCCCTACTCCTGGACCTGGAGGCCTGAGTTCAAATCCTGCCTGCTCTAGAGGTGTGTAATGACATTTCCAAACAGATGGATTGGGTAAAGTAGGTTCACATTTTTAAAAAATTGATGAGGTGTGCAAATCAAACTTACTAGATATTTTAAAACTTATTTTACCTGTCATTTTTTTCCTACAGTAAGATGAATATTTGATACCACTAAAGGTAAAATCACTATAAAGGTAGAGGTGAGCTTAGTCTAAGGGCCACCATACATTGGGCAAAGTGGAGGATGACAACAAGCCTGAGACAGAAATGTTGGCCAGGGAAGACAGTGGTCCTATCAAATCACAGGCACCTCGAAGCTCAGGATTAGCACAGTGTGAAGCTGAAGCAACACAGCAGGCTAGACAGCATCAGAGGAGCAGGAAAGCTGATGTTTCAACTCAGGACCCTTCTTCAGAAACTTCAAAGAGGGGTCCAGATCCAAAACATCAGCTTCCCTGCTCCTCTGATGCTGCCTGGCCTGTTGTGTTCCTCCAGCTCTACGCTGTGCTATCTCTGACTCCAGCATCTGCAGTTCATACTATCTCGAAACTCGGAGCTATTTTTACAAACAGAGCTTAGGTGTTTCGTAAAGTGGTCACCAAATCAATGTTTCATGTCTCCAATGCAGAGGAGGCCACTTTGTGAGAGTGAATGCAGTGGAGTAGATTGAGTGATGTGCAGGTAAAGCGCTGCTTCACCTGGAAAGTGTGTTTGGGGCCTTAGATACTGAGTAAGGAGGAAGTAAACAGACAAGTGCCACATCTTCTGCAATTGTATAGAGTGGTGGCCTGGGGATGTTGGGAAATGTTGGGAGTGGAAGTGGAGTGGACCAGGGTGTCCCAGAGTGAACCCTCCCTGTGGAAGGCTGACAAAGGAGGAGAGATTACTATGTGTCTGACGGTGATACCACACTGGAAGTTGCAGAAATGGTAGTTAATGGATGCGGAGGCTGGGGCTAAGTGGAAGGTGAGGATGGGGGGATCCAATCATTGTTGTGGGAGGGAAGAGAGGAGATAAGGGCAGAAGTGCAGAAATGGGGTGGACACAACTAAGGACCCTGTCAGCTATTGTAGCGAAAATTTTTGGTTGCGGAAAATGGTGAACATTCGTAAGGATCCCCAGTGGAAAGTGGCATCATGAGAACTGATGGAATTGGGAGCAACTGGGAGAATGGAGTGGAGACCTTACAAAAACCAGGGGCAAGGATTTATAGTCGAGGTAACTGTGGGAGTCGTCAGTTTCTGCTGGATATTGGTGGCCAGCCTATCCTCAGAAATGAAAGGTAAGATGTTGAGTAAGCGAAGGGAAGAATCAGAGATGAACCAGCTGAAAGTGACGGCAGGGTGGAAATTGGAAATGAAATTGATAAATTAGTGTTCTGGATGAAAAACGGAAGAAGTATTGATTATGTCATTGATATATCAGGAGAGCGTTGATAGGGACCCGAGTACCACTGGAACAAGGAATACTTCATTTACCACACACAGATGCAGACATGACTGGGGACCACGCAGGTAACCATGGCTACGCCCATGACCTGAACAAAGTGAGGGAAGTTAAAGGAGAAGCTACTCAAAGTGAAGATGCACTTGAACAGGCAGAGGAGGGTTGTGGTGAATGGGAACAGTTCAGGCCTTATTTCCAGGTAGAAGCAGAGAGCTCGAAGACTATCCTGATGGGAGATAGATGATTAAACAGATTGTACGTACATGGCGGATAGGATGTGGCTGGAACCCACAAACTGGAAATTTTGACATAACGTGTCAGGAGAATCTTGAATGCAAGTGGAAAGGGACTGAACATAGAACATAGAACATTACAGAACAGTACAGGCCCTTCGGCCCTCAATGTTGTACCGACCTGTGAAACCAATCTGAAGCTCATCTAACCTACACTATTCCATTGTCATCCGTATGTTTATCCAATGACCATTTAAATACCCTTAAAGTTGGTGAGTCTACTGCTGTTGCAGGCAGGGCATTTCACGCCCTTACTACTCTCTGAGTAAAGAACCTACCTCTGACATCTATCACCCCTCAGTTTAAAGCTATGTCCCCTCATGCTCGCCGTCACCATGGGTGGGAGAAAATCCACCATCATAGTGGGAGAAAAAAGTTGAGTCAAGGTAGGAAGAAATAAGCAGGAACAGGCAGAATCAGTGAGTCCGTATATGCAGTCCTGAATGTGGATTTTGGGAAGAAAGTGAAGTGGGCTATGTGGTGTTTGGGGACTATGAGCTTGGAGGCCGTGTAGATTTGTTGCCCCTTTTTTGCACCATGAACTATTTCCATTTGAATCATTCATTTGTCCCCCTTTCTTTATTCATTTACAGGATGAGGACATCACTGATCGGGCAGCATTTACTGCTCATCCCTCATTGCCCAGCAGGCAGCTCAGAGTCAACAACATAGCTGTGGGTCTGGAGTCACATGTAGGCCAGACCAGGTAAGGATAGCAGTTTCTTTCCCCAAAGGACGTTAGTGAACCAGGTGTGTTTTTACCCAACAATTGGCAATGGATTCATGGCCGTCATTAGATTGCTAATTCCAGATACTTATTATATTCAAATTCCACCATCTGCCATGGCAGGATTTGAACCCAGGTCCCCAGAACATTATCTGGGTCTCTGGATTAACAGTCCAGCAATAATACCACCAGGACACTGCCTCCCTGCCCCCAAAATGAAAATTACTCACATTGTTTATGGGAACAGAGAGTCTTGTATAATGGTAGCACCTTGATGATCTTCCTTGAGCAGTGATTTGGGGAGCACTAACTATGTTCCCCATAGGGATCATAACACAAGAATTTAGAAGGAAAATTCAACTCATAGAAGCTTTCAAGGGGAACTTGGATAAGTATATGGGACCGAAATGAATATATGGTTAAGTTGAAAGCATTGTAAAAAGTAAGTGTTAATGGAGGCACTTGCAGCGTACAAACAGTGGTGTTGATCAGTTTGGGAAAATTGTTTCTTCCTCTACTCTAACTTCCATATAATTCAACCTAACTTACTGAATTTAGACTGCAGGTTTCTCGGTGTAGCTTCTAACAGTGAATGTTAGACAAGAGTGAGAAGACGCTTTCACTTCTGCATGATTGGGAAATCCTCCATACTATGTAGGATATCTCACATTGTGAAAGTCAGGGGATAGTTTCATGTCTGCAGATAGTTCCAGGAATAGGATCGGAGCATAACCATGGAGAAACTTAAACACAGCAGACATCGATCGTTGTGATATTCGAAATCTTCATTGGCTAGACAAAACAGAAAAGATCAGCAAATGTATTTTGATATAAAATGGGTTAAAATCAGCAGAGTGTCTTTGGGTTTACAGAGGATCAAAGGTTAGAGGTTGGTCATGGGTCCACATGATGAACTTATAGAATCGTACAATCCCAACAATGAGGAAAGAGGCCATTTGGCCCATCCAGTCTTCTCTGGCCCTCTGAAGAGTATCCCAGCACCCCTCACACTATCTCCATAATCCTGCGTTTACCATGGCTAAACCATGGGGGATCTCTGAATCATAACATGTGATACCGGGAGTGGATCCGGTCATGCAGCGGATGGAAGCTCGATCAGTATCGAGGGCACCAGCAGCAGGCCTGGGTCAGCAGCTGGTACAGGGGGGCGTAGGGGAAGTGTGAGAAGGGTCAAGGTCACGGCCAATGTGACTGGTATGGCAGCATAAAGGTGGAGACAGTACCCCAGGGAAAGATCCACAAGATCAAGGCCTTCCAGGGCAAGAGAGAGTAGCGCCAGGAGGGCTGTAGCCGTCCTGACAGGCAGGGCATATGTTTTGGGTACGGAAAGACCGGGCATTGGAGAAAGAATTGCTCTAATTCCTGGAAGAAAGGTGAGGGAAGGGATCTCCCAGTGGCCACCCGAGAGTCAGGTCCCACCTCACAGAGCTCCCAAGCTCCATGGAGGTGTTCATGGAAGTACTCAGAACTGTCCTGGCGGGGTCAGGGAAAGTAGCATCAGGCGCAGGAGCCCGCAGTGCCCCACCCAACAACAATTCAGAGATGTGACTCGAGCCCATGTACCAATGCCCCCTAGAATATGCCCCCAGTAAAGGCCATGAATAAAAAAGAGTTTAGACTATATTATATTACAGTCTACTATATTCAGAGAACCCTACCCACTCGCCCTTGTCTAACAGAGTGCTGCATAGCCTAGTGGAGTTAACAGGAGCAGGTCGGATCAGTCTCCGTCCAGCTGATTATCCACCTGGGAAAGCTCCACACAAAGTGGACATGAGACTTAATAAGGTGGGAGCAGCAGGGGATGGGGATCCTGGGGGAGGATTTTGTCATAGCCCACACGATCCTAGCGGACCTCTGGAACCATTGCCTGTGGGGATTGGTGTGCATGGGGACCAAGGGGGTGGTAGTGGTGATCCCAGGAAAAGAGGAAAAGGGGATTGTGTTCTCGGTATAACCAAAGAGCGACTACGAATTGAAGCAATTGGTAAACAATACCCCAGAGGAATACTGGGCTTATGTACAGGAGAACCTTTATCACGCATAAGCATGACAGTGGGAGGGTGAAGGGAGTCGAAATCAGAGTAAGGAAGACACCACAAGCCACCACAGAACCAGTATAACTTTCTCCAAAAGGCAGAGACCTACTTGGAAATGGGCCCCGGGACACTGGTCAAACAGAGGTATTAAGACCCATAACCACTCACATGAACTCTCCACGATGGTTAATCAGAAAGCTGGACAATTCCTGGAGATCCACAGTGAATTACAGTTTGCTGAACGAGAACATCCCCACATGTACACCCACGGTTACCGTTGTAGCCAACCTGATCAGTACCATCCCAGACTCAGCCACTATTTTCACTGTCCTGCATATTTCTACCAGGTTCTGGTCTATTCCTGTCGAGCAGGGGGACCAATACAAACTCGTTTTCACTTTTAAGGGGCAGCAATACACCTGGACTTGTCTCCCCCAGGATTTCTAATAACAGCCCCAGCATTTTCCATCAGAGCATGGCCAATTGTTTGAAAGGATTCAGCAGGACCCAAAAGCCTGAGCAGTATGTGGACAACCCGTTGCTCTTTACTGACACCCAGGAAGAGCATGGTCCACTGCTGGCTGAGCTGCTGGAGCTACTGAAAGAGGAAGGGTTCAAGGTGAACCCGAAGAAAGCCCAGATTGGCCAGAGGAAGGTTAAGTTTCTGGGACTGACGGTGCGGGCAGCGGAGAGGGCCAGAGAAGAAGCCAAGAGGAATGCAATTCAGTAACTTCCCGACCCAACTACAGTCACAGGGGTAAGATCCTTCCTGGGGTTCACCAGGTGCTGCTGGGACTTCATAGAGGACTATGCAGGCACAACGACTCCCCCTGCTCCAGATCCTCCACAAGGGGATGGACTGAAAGTGGGATGAGAGCTGTGAGTTGGCATTTAGGAAGCTTAAGGAGAACCTGCAGACCGCACCAGCACTGGTGGCCGTAGATGTGGGGGGCCGAATTTTTCCTGGAGCTGGCTGCGTGTGGGGACAGCCCGAGTGCTGTACTGCTCTAGGAGTGGCACGTCTAGCTCAGACCAGTGGCTTATTCCTCCAGGACGCAAACAGAGGTAGAAAAGGGGTATTCTAATTGTAACATACATATGCCAGCCACTTAGTGGGCAGTGAAAAGGTCAGGAGTTTTCACTGGGCCATCCCTGACAGCCCTCCTCACCCACCATACCCCCACCCAAATGCTGCTTAATGGGAGGATCAAGTATGGGACAGTGAGCAGCGCACACTCTGCCTGCTGGGTCCTGCTCCTGTCTCAAATGGGTTTACGGGCAAAAGATCTGTGCAAACCCAAGCTCACAGTTAACAAGATGTATATGGAGACACCTCACAAGTGTTCAATTGATAGGGTATGGGACGTTGACCTAGGCATTCGGGCAGGGATTCATCCCACAGGCCACAAAATCTATGTGGACAGATCCAGTCTGGTAACAGCCGGGGAACGGCTCACCGGATGCAGGATCTGTGATCCACAGGCCAGAATAGCCGGCAATCAAGCTCCCAAACACAATGAGTGCCCAGCCCAGAACTGGCAGCGGTGGCACATGTTGTTACCCACCCAGCGGAGTTCCCTACCCCCTACACCATCTGCTCTGACAGTATGTTCATGCTCAACTCATGCACGGAATTCCTGGCCATGTGGTCCCACCGCAGGTACGCCTCAGCAGATGGTAGACCCCTGATAACAAAACCCCTACTGGAGAAAATCATGACAGAGGATGGGGATGGATGTTCACATTGATAAGTTCAAGACCCACTCCAAGTCTGAAACCCGAGCCTAGGGTAACCACCAGGCTGAAATACTGACCAAGGAAGGTGCTTGAATCGGGATATTCTGAGACCCACACAGGCCGGGCTCAATAGCTGCAGCTAGGGGTGCTAGTGGGTCAGGGACAGTGCCAGGGTAGTCTTATCTCTGGACTTAAAAGTGGACCGGACACAGGAACCCGCTCTCAAGGAAGTCTTAGACACAGTGGCCAGAGGTGAGAAGGTGGAGAGCCCATACATAGTGTCAGAGATCGGCATCAGAGAGGAGATGGTCTTTAAGGGGGACAAGTGGGTGGTCCCACAATAGTACTAGAGGGAATTTCTCCAGGTCGCTCATGAGGGTCCCAGGGCAGGTCACCCTGGGTTGGAGACCACCTAGCAGAGAGTGGAGCAAGCAGGATGGTGGCCACAGGTTGAGGGAGGATGTCCACGAACTCTGCACAGCCTGCCTGGTGTGCACGGTCCAGAATCCCAGCCCTCAGAGAAGTAAGGCAGTGCTAGGGCATGTTAGATGGGTAGAGAGGCCATGGAAGTCCATCTCCTCTCTGATGCCGATCTCTGACACTCTATATAGATCCACTACCCACCACACCAAGGGGATACAAATACTGCCTACTCCTCATAGATGTAGTCCTCAGAGAAACCTTTCCCTGCCGAACCACTACTGCAAAGCAGACCAGGTGGATCCTGGTGAGGGAGGTTTTCTCTCAGTGGGGGCTACCACAGTATATGGAATCCAACCAGGGCAGCCATTTTACAGGGCAGGTAATGCAGGCTACCGTCAAGGGATGGAGGGGAAATGGCATGTTGCCTATAACCCACAGTATCAGGGATCATTCAAAGAATGAATGGGACCTTCAAGGAAAAGTTGTGGAAGGAAGTGACGGACTCACGCAAGAAATGGGTAGAGCCCTCACCTCTTGTTTTAATGGTGGTTTGAGTCAGCCAATCTAAGGGTACTTCCCCCATGAACTCATGGCAGGAAGGCTCATGCACACACCACCCATGTATTAGCCCTGAGGCTCACAAAGAGTCAGCTTAGGGAGGTGAACTGCCTCACAGGGCCAGTCAGCCCGCCTCTCGGGAGGATCCCCCATTAGAAAAGGGGGGATGCTGAGGAGAACCTGCTGAACACCAAAGCTGAGGACATCCTGGTCCCTGGTACAATGGCCAACAGGAGTCTGCAGAGGGTACAGATCCAGCAGAGTCTAACCTGGCCACCCAGGAACAAGTAGCACAATGCTTTATATGTATATAGTTTATTTAGGGGTTAGGGTGGAGGTATTGTATGTCATAATGTGTCAAAGCCGCTTAATGTGAAGCCAAATCTGAGAGCAGTCGAAGGGCAAGGCTTTGTCCCATGTTGTCTTTTTCAGGGAATTTTACTCAAAATGGATAGGATGCTGGTACTTGTCATCCTGAACGGAGTCAACACCCGACACAGGGGCAATACCAGGAAGTCCCTAATATACAGGCGCTCAGGGTGGGGTGGAAGATGTGCGGCTGGGAGAATCCTCATCGTCAGCACCAGAGGCAGGATGCCAGGTGTGGAAGGGGTCGCCTCCTACTTCCACAGGGGGAGATGGCCAGGGTGGCTGGGGTCAAATTCGACTCAGTGATCCAGCCACTCCGTGTTCACCTATGGGGAGGCATCCATTCCATGCCCAAGGATAAAAATAGCGGCTTCCCTGGTTAGAGTGTTGGAGGTAAAATGTCTTAGTTGTACGTGGGATATTCCTGTGGGCAGGTGGTGGTGGCTCAGGAAACTGAGCAGGGATATCAGGAACCAGACCACTGACTGGGAACAACTGGACAATGACTCCTACTGGACCATCACAGGGACCCAGGGAGGGCTGAGTGCCTGCTGGAATAAATGGTGGGAATCTGAATGAGGAATCTATTTGTGCATGTGGGGGTCTGAAAGGATCTGCCCAGCAGGAGTGTCCATTTCTTTGAAGTGGCAATGGCAGGACAGCAGGGACAGGATCCACTGGGATCAGGCGATGGGCTCCTACATGATCCCAAAACCCCCAGCACCATTAATGCCATGAACTCAGTGCAGTCCCCAGAAAACCCCTGCCTACTTACCCTCCTGTCAGAATAGGTACAGATAGAGACTTCACCACCATCAAGGACCCCAAGAACGGCCTGTTCTAATCCTGACTGACAAGCTACTATACCAAGCGGTGCGCTATGCCGTTACATCAGTGATATTATACTTAAACAAAGTCCACCCACCTGTGTGGTGCCTAAGGGAGACCACATGGCTGTATCAGGCCTTGATCTGGGAAATGTTCCGTAGGTTCTACAAATTAGATTCCAGAGAAACAGACAAAACAGCCCGATATTAAGATAGAACAGTACAGCACTTATCCTACTAAGATCAAACTACCCTGCATTTTACTATCCTCCATGTGCCTATCCTAGAGTTGGTTAAAAACCTCTAAAGTATCTGACTCCACTACCACTGCCGGCAGCACATTCCACACCCCACCATCCTCTGTGTAAAGAACCTACCTCTGACATCTCCCCTATACCTTCCTCCAAGTACCTTAAAATTATGACCCCTCGTAACCGTCATTGCCACCCTGGGAAAAAGTCTCTGACTACCCACTCTACAGAGGCCTCTCATCATCTGTAAACCTCTATCAAGTCACCTCTCATCCTAGTTCACTCCAATAAAAAAAAACTTCTACCGCAGAGAACCTCAATCACTTGGGTGTGGAAAGACAAAAAAAAGGGGTTCTGGAATGATTTGGCCACAGCATATAACACGGGGTCGTCAGTCCTCAATGGCATGATGACATTCAGCTAGCCCTGCTGTTAAAGGGCTTGAAGGACCACCTCCGCAAAATTCTAGTAGAGGAAAACGCAGTGATGGGGGCAGAACTCCAGGAGAACTAAGCCATGACTGTCCACCTAAAGTGGATTATTGCTGAGCTGGAGAGGCATGCCAAAACAGTGAATTATCTAATTCCAGAGGACAGGAATGCCTCAGAGGGGGCCGCGAAGAATGACATGTCTGTGTTGTATGGGGCTTGGTTACCGAGCAAAGGCCGCAGTAACACAGGGGATTTACAGTAAGGCCAGGTATCCTCCTGGATTAACAACAAACACCGCCCCTTCAGCAGTTCACTCAGCCCATACCAGCTCTGCCTGGTCCTGGAGGCCTACCCTCTCCCTGTAGATTGTGGGCGGGCTAACCACACTCTAATGGGGATAGTCATGCAGATGCCAGTAATTACTGAAGCCTCACACCCTGTGCCAGTTTACAGAGTGGAGAAAATTGAAGTCATTCATGGAGGGGCACATATCCATTTCAAGAGAGTCCCACCCTATGTCATAAAGTGGGAGCACTCTATGATGGGAACTGACCTGTCAGGGTGCCGGAGCTGGGGTGGACATGTAATATCATGTTCCTAGCACTCAAATGCCCTCTTATGACTCCACTGGGGGTTCCAAGCTGTGAATATGGAGACTATAAATTGCACCATGGAGGGTAATGGCACAGGACAATGTTCCTCCGCAGGCCCCACCGCCTAGGTATGCCACCTGTGGAGAAATGTGTCCCCTGAGCAACAGCAGTTTTTGTTCTAAACCACAAGTGGAAGTTCAACTGGCCCAGGAACACATTACCCTGATTTCCGAACTCTCCACGATTCATCTCATCGTAAGGGATAACTTCATCAACATAGCCCACTTTGGATACCCTATTCCCCTCCATACACACACCCACCCCCTGCCAGAATGCCTCAGGATCCTGCTGAAGGCAGTAGAAATCTCCCAAAAGCACTCTATAGCGTTGAACAGTCTGCCACGAAGATCATGATGGGAGGGGGACGCGCAACTGAATTGACAGCGCAGTCATGGTTGGACCTGGGGTTAGACCTCGAAATCCCACCTGGATTTGGGTGATCTGCCACAGTTTGACTGTGTATTAATTAGGAATTATACTAGAGGAGTCCCTCTAACCCAGCTTGGGGAAGGTGGTGTTCGGGGGCTAATGGTGTAGAGTACCCCTAAAGAAGAGAGGGGAATAGGACTTCGAGTTAGCAAGCAGTCTTTCTCCCTCTCTCTTTCTCTCTCTCTCTTTTGCCTGTTAGCACAGGTCTCAGCCATTAGTAGTCGGGTTTGATGTTCTCCTGTAAATATGTATTTAATTTTCTTGTTCTTTTCAATAAAATCAGAGTTTTCTTTGCCTATGAAGCATCTACGTCTTGTACCTCTTTCCACCAGACCACATTCGAGTACATAAGCCCAGAGTCAGAACAAGAACTTGGTGACCAAAAAACCAGGCAGCACTCCCTGCCCACCTCGCCCACACAAGTTGGACAATTTAACATTGCCAATCCACCTAACCTGCACATCTTTGGACTGTGGCGGAAAACTGGAGCACCCAGTGGAAACTCACGCAACGTGCAGAAAATGTGCAATCTCCACACAGACAGTCACCTTAGGATGGAACCAAACCCAGGCCCCTAGTGCCATGAGGTCACTGTGCTGCCCAACACCCCCATGTTCAAGCAAAAGAGTATCATTTTCAATATCCTGCAAGGAGTCGATGCAATGGTTCTAATTGGTGTCGCTTCATTTGATATATCAGTCTGTTGCAGTTTGATAAGTAATTACATATTTTTAAATAATTTACAGCTGGAAAACACATTTGAGTGTGTGAAAATTACTCCACAAAGTTCACCGAATAATTTTGGAGAACTGATGTAAAACTGTCTAGAGCAATTAACAGAAATATTTTCCAGTTTCTGTCCAATTCACATTACAAAACGTATTTCAAATTGAGAGTCAAGTGAAGATACTCTCAAGATCGTGGAAAGGTGAGGATCACCCAAAGATGAAGGACCCAGTGCTAATTTATAGAAAAGTCCCAACTATGATTTTTCATGCCCCATTGAAAGCTGTTAGTCATTGGTGGACACCTTCCCTTTGATCAAGTACACTGCATATTCTGGTCCACCCTGAATAATCGATCAATATGAAACTGCAATACCTATTCCAATATGGTGAAATGATTTCAAAGTGGACAATTTTCTATTGCTTGCCCTCCCATCCTCCATAAAAAAGCTGAAACCTCAAACCTTAAAGGCCAAAGAGTCTCAAAACAATTATACAAAGAAGTAATTGATTGTTCTCTGTTCCTTCTTCTCCTGAGGTCATTTGAAGGCATATCCAGTGTTAAACATGATTGACAGTTATGCTTCAGGCACTTGACTGTACTTTAGCTAAAATCAGCAATCAATATTAAAAATGTTAAAAATGATCTGCATAAACCAGTCAGTAAATTAAGGTTGGTCAGCAGGGAATTCTTACTCCAACTGATTTACACTGTTGAAAATAAAATAATGTAAATACATTTTGCACAGAGCACCCTTAAGTCTTGAATAATTCATAAATTTCCCACTTTATGATTTTCTTGACTCTGACTGTAAATGGATGGGGAAATAATCCGTAAATTATTCTTCTCGATGACAGCTGTGCCAAAAGGACTGTGGTTAGGCTGACATTTGGCCAGCCACCAGGCTGTGCTGACCGTTTGATATTAGTACTGGCTGACTTGTCGATATGAGGTCTCGTACCTCCATTATTTATTTAACAGTGAAGTATAACACCCCAAAATTACATTTGAGGTTCACTTCCAATATGCTTTCATAGTGAGTTTTGTATCTCGGGAGTTCATTTAGGTAAGAATTGTCCTTTAGTCATGGGATTGATACTTTATGTGGTGATGTGCGAATGACTCAGGAATATTGAATTTGATAAACTGACTGTAAAGGTCTCAGGTTGAAGAAATGAAGACAAATGATTTATTTTTAGAAGATCATTTGTAATCCATCAGTTCAATATAGACAGTTTGCGTCATTTACAATATGAGCTGAATGCCAGACCACAGTTAAATGGTTTGAGAAAACCATACATTTACTAAGGAACAAGATGACCTGTAAATCGAGACAATTTCCATGTTGTCTTTCTCTTACCTGTTACTCAGTTCCCCAGAAGCCAGATGTAGTGGGAGGTGATGGCCTAATGATATTATTGCTGGACTGTTAAGCCAAAGGACCTCGATTTGAATCCCACCATGGCAGATGGTGGAATTTGAATTCAATAAACATCCGGAATTAGGAATGCAATGATTACTGTGAATTGATTGTTGGAAAAGGCCATCCAGTTCACTAGTACCCTTTAAGGAAGGGGAAACTGCCATCCTTACCAGGTCTGACCTACATGTGACCCCAGACCCATAGCAATGTTAATGACTCTTAACTGCCCTTTGGCCAGTTAGGGACAGGTAATAAATGCTGCCTACCCAGTGACATCTCTCATCCTGTGAATGAATAAAGGGGGGAAAAATTACTGGTAATGCTTCTTCAAATACCTAGTCTCATCCCACACAGCATTGGTGAACTATTCACTCAACAGGGTAACCCAGCCATGCCTGACCCTTCAGAAACTCTTATCAGCAGAATGAACAGTAGCTGTAGTAAGGGATTCACTGAAATGCTTTGAAATAGTTACACTGAAACCATAAAGAAAAGTAATTGGAAAACTATTCTTGGTATACAAAAGATTTGTTTTTTAACTAACAGTTTATAATATTAAAAAGAATGGGGAAAGCTTATGTGGTCCATAAAACGTGTTCCTTCCAGGCATCATAGACGACTTACCTATAATAAATATACAACAATATTTTTTACATTGCAACAGTGACTGCACTTCAATGCACTTCACCGTTGGCTATAAAGCGCGGTGGCATGTTTTAAGATCAATAGTGGTGCAATATAAATGTGACTCATTTTTAATTTAATGTATTCTACCTGACAAAATTGATCTCTTGAGGAAAAATACGACAAATGTTTTCTCAGCTTGCATTCACTCAGATAAACCAAGTTACAAGTGTCATCGACATTTTACAACCAGAACCGATGCCTGAGTTGGTATGACATTTCCATCATATCTCACACAATATTGCGATGGTTTTTTCTTAAGAAGTTACTTATACATCCAGAATTTAGTATGAAATATAATTCTTTATAAACTGAAATCTTGCTTGAAGCTGATTAATTATGTATCCATACCCTCAGCGCAACAGGGAATGCCCTGTTGGAAATAAATACAATAATGAAAATACATTTTGCTTAGTATAATCTTGCTGTTGAATAATTCATGAGTTCACAAGCTTACGGTTTTCCTGTTTCTGAATGCAAATGAGAAATGGGCTAATGGGTAAAGTATACTTTTCAGTGAGTGCTATGTCAAAAATTTCTTGGCTGGATTGTGATCATGACAGCTGCCCAGCCTTATAGGCACATCTATACTCAAAATGGAAGAAATGTCACATTAAATTTTAAGAATTGTGTGACCCATTTCGACTTTATTACAGGGCAAAGCATGATGCCATTGTTTACTTACTGAGTGAAATAAGTTTTCGAGTCATCAATTCTACTTATCATTTTCAGGACTTGGTTTTTGAATTGTTGGCTTTGGTGGCCTAATCAAACATAAAACATGTCGACTGAGCCCGATCCTTCAGAAATTGTGAACTGATCTTCGTGACTCAGAGTATTGTAAACCTGCTGCTTATAAGTCGACCAGGTGTATAAGACAACCTGATTCTCTCTGCTCCAAAAGTCATGTTTTTGCATATATTTGGCACAGAAATCAATCACCTGTTTCCGCCACAACACTTTACACTCACACTAGTTGTCAGGATTAATTTATCACCCACTCTGTATCAGACGCTCAAAACATTTCAGTATAGTAGCTACCGCATCCATAATGACTGTTCAGACAGTTTATAATTTGACCGGCTAACTAAGAAGGATTTTATGGAGTTTTAAAATTTTGCTTATATGCCAATATCTGTAGTATTTTACATCTTAGAGTTATGGCTGTTATACAGAGTGTATGGACCCTCTTACTCTGACAGCCCCAAGTGCAGACCATATCGCAGAGTGTGGATTGATCATGGATGATTCCCTTACCTTACTTTGAGACACGGCATTTGGATGATGCATGCAGTATGTTTGCCATTAAGACTGCTGGCACATGCTGCAGATATGAGATTGACATAGCAAAGTGCCCTATAGCAACATGTCCACTCGTGATTGATGACTGCTGACTATGGAGGCATTGTGCCTCAGCAGTTAGCACTTCTGCCTCACAGTGCCAGGAACCCAGGTCTGATTCCACCCTTGGGTGTCCATCTGTGTGGAGTTTGCACATTCTCCCTAGGTCTGCATGGATTGCTTCCAGTTGCTCTGATTTCCTCCCACAGCCCAAAAATGTGCAGGTTAGGTGGATTGGCCATGCCAAAATGCCCGTAGTGTTCAGGGATGTGTAGATTAGGGGAATGGGTCTGGGTGGAATGCTCTGAGGGTCAGTGTGGACTTGTTGGGCCGAAGGGTCTATTTTCACAAAATAGGGATTTTATGATCTACGAACTGTGACAAGCTGTCTGGATTTATATCTGCTCTAAATGTCATTGCGAGATATCAGCTCTGTAAGCTGTAGCTAAGGCCAAAAGGCAAGGCACATCAAGGCAGAGATTCTGTGCTAATCCAAACAGGGGACAAGAAGCAATAGTGAGCAAGAGCAATGCTCCAAAATGCATCTCTTCTGAAACTAATGCCTGCGATGTACATGTGGATGCTTTCCATAGAGACTGTGCCCTGAGATGTTGGTGGTTGGTGCCCAAGATGGAGTTTGGGAGGAGCAAGCAATGAGCTGGAATCATCAAGTACCCACTCAGACTTGCATGCTTGTTGTTTAATTTCTATTTGGCAGGTGGGAGAATGGGAAATGGCATATAAATGAGATGTGATTGACTAATAATGAGATATTAATGCATGTTAATGTCAAGTTCACATCTTGCAGTTCACACTTGGTTGGAAAATGGGACTTTTTTCTTTTGAGATTGAGGTGATTACATGCAATTTGGACATGTTGTGGATTTCTTCAAAGGAGCTGGACATTGTTCATTATAATTTCCTTGGTTGGACTTAACAATGTAGTATCTTTCTACATACCTATTTGATTGTGCGAATCTCTCAAACTTCCACGCTGATTCCTTATTAAATTGGGTTGACTGTCTGGTTGCTTGTATATCAAGCATTTGTACCATTTATCTTTTCTTTCCAATAAAACGATTTGCGCCTGTGTTCAAGTCATGAGAGTGTGGACTGTTTGGATCTGTCTCCCAAAATGGGAGCTGCTATCAAAAGTAAATCATTGCTTTGAAGAGAAGCCTGTAAATTTAACATTGCTATCCAAAAATTTTACTCAGAGGAATAGTCACGCTGGCTTAGATGAATGGTCACCCTCATCCACGACAAGACATCCTCCATATGTAGAGTCGCCATATCAATGCTCATTTGGGTGTGGCAGGAGACAAGATGGCAATGACGTTTTTGAAGGCTCGCTTCCACCACTCACTATTCAATGCAAGACATTCATGTAACAATGAGGGCATAGAAGATCTGCATCTGTTCTACTTCTGACATATAAAGTCATTTGCTGTCGCACATCTTTTTGCATTTTAACTGCAACTTAATGAATCTGGCAAGGGTGAGATTGCACTCCCTCATGAATTCTTTGCCTGGGTCTGCTGGGTTCTTTTCGCCACTATGGTCTCTTGTACCAACTTCCCTTATGTGAGATATTCATAACCCCTTGTGTAACTTTTGCAGAGTTGACTTGATAGCTCCTTTGTAGTGACTGGTTTATTCATTTCAGAATTGAAGGTACTGGAAGGGTACAGAATAATAATGTGTTTTGAGTACATAGAATAATACAAATTATTCAGGCGTGACCTAGTGATTACGCTGATTAATTGAAGTGTTATATAAAGCATTTTTCATTTATTTCTTATGGAGATTATTTAAAAAATGACCTTGGGTCATGTTCTTCATAATAGTATTTAATGTACATGACTGAAATTCCTGTTACTTAAATGGAGATGAATTATTATTGTGTGTATTGATAAGGTTGTATTTTAAAGCTTACCAGAAAACCTTGCTTCGGGAAAGAAGTATCTGAATATTGTCTTCACAAGATCATGGTGTGGGGCATCTTACGATGTGACCAGTTTCTAAGATGGACTCCTGCATCCTTCAAGGTCGTTATTTTGCACTGCAATTTGCTGGAAATGCAAGCAGTCAATGACATCTGGGACCTTGGTAAATATTGGAGTGAGCAGCAATTCTCTTTTAACTGAGGGAGGTTTAAGGATGAGAAAGAAACGGGAATAGTGAAAAGGTACAAAGGGTCAGAGTTGAATCTAATCAAATCAGAGAGGTGCTAGTACACAGATCCCTGAAGGCGGCAGGAAAGATTATTATGGTGGGTAAGAAGGCATGTGGGCCAATTTCCTTCATCAGTCATGACAGAGATTATAAGAGCAGGGAGGTTATGTTGGGGCTATACAAAACTTTGGTTGGGCCACAGCTGGAGTGTTGTGTGTACTTCTGGTCACCAAATGACAGGAAGGATGTGATTGCATTGTCGAGGGTGCAGAGAAGATTCATCAGGATGTTGCCTGGGATGGAGCATCTCAACTGTGAGAAGAGATTGGATAGGCTTAAGTTGTTTTCTTTGGAGCTGGGAAGGTTGAGGGGGTTCTGATAAAGATCTATAAGATTATGAGGAGCATGCCCGGGATAGACAGGCAGCAGCTGTCCCCTTCAGTTGAAGGGTCAATAACAAAAGAACATAATTTTTAAGGTAAAGGGCAGGATGTTCAGAGGGGATTAGAGTAAACTGTTTTTTACATAGGTGGTGGTGAGAATCTGGAAAGCACCAGCTGAGGAGGTAGTTGAGGCAGCAAAACTCACAACTCTCATAAAGTACTTGGATGGGCACTTGAAATGTTATGGCATCATCAAAGGTATAGGCCAAGTGCTGGAGAGTCAGGCTTGTTTAAATTTAGACTCACTTTTTAATGGTTCAAACTTAATGGATGTCTTCAGTCCTGTATGATTCTATGATACTATGAGGCCATGTGAGATCAGGTTAAGAGAGAAAGTAAAGCAGACAGAAGAAACAAAAGAAAAGAACTGACATTTTTTAACATATCTAACAACAATTTCCCTGTACAGAAATGAAATTGAACAGTTCAAATTATTTCTCTCTTGTTCCGGAGAGATTTGTTGGCAATAAATCAATGATGATCATATTGTCAGAAAGGTATTTAGCCATTTGTAAATCTATAGAAATATCTGGAGATTTCCACCTCCTGGCACATCTCTTAATCATCTTGACTTGAACACAAAATAGTGCAGTAAAGACAGCATTAATGTTACTTTTTCCAGCAAAATTTGGTCCAAAATTATAGTTTCTTTGAGATATATGGACATGATGCTTGATGAAGGAGTCATGCACACATTTTAGAGAATATCACTGTTTATTCCTCCCTCCCTGTCCCAATCAATGATTGGAAAATCTCCCAGGACAATACTTGGTTAGATAGATTTCACATAGATTTCCTCCCACAATTAGGATTAGTACAACCTCAATGCTGAAACAATCCCATTTTTAAACAATCTTTGGTGTTTAACCACAGTGACATCATCTAAATCATTTCGCTCTGCATGTTCGTCATGCATTCCATCTGTCAACAATTTAAAACTGATTCACTTTCAACCTATTCTGTTCATTGAAAGACTAACCAGTTGTGTTTACATTCCATCCATACCCAGTGAGTAACCAAAATTCTATTAGTATATGAAATCTATATCTTCCTATAAAATTTAGTTAATTCTGATTTCCTCAGTTATTTTTTGGATTATGAACATAATCTCCCTGATACATGCCAAGATGTCTAATCTTCCTATCCTTTACTGAACAAGTGCATGGTTTGAGGAATAATTTGGAAAATAGCATCTTTGAAGATGTGATTCTAACCTATTCTCTAAGTGATTAAATATGTTTCACTGTATATAAGATCTCTTTAATACTCTTGATGGCATTGTTCACCACAATCATTTTCTACACTTTCCCTCCTTCGTTAACCTTTTACAATCTTACCAAAATATTATTTATCTGAGTATCTGAAGGCCATAAATGATCTGGAAGACTCTGCATGGCTGACAAAAGATAGCTTTGTCTTCTCCAGATCAATGTGTTAGTGAACACAATTATTACAGCCTGTACTGTTACTGCAATCTACTTCTTTACTTCTCACTCTGGCAGGTTAATAATACTGCATGAAATAGCATCAGGTTACAAAACAAAGCTGCCTTAGACTCACTCCTGAGGCTTAGGTATTACTCACACTGGTGAGGCATAGCTGACCAGACTTCAGTCACTCAGCTGGTTCTGTACTTTTTGTCTGAGCCTTGAGCTCAGGGTCTTGTCTCTGTGATGGTTGTTTCTGAGTTAGGCTGCCTATGTCTTCCAGGCCCTTGTTTTTATATGGTTTCTCCTGAAAGTTCCTGAAAGTTTGTTATCCAGTCAGGGAACTTGTGGCTCTAAAATCATCCATCCAAGGGCCATATAAGCAAGATACATCGTTGTCATCTCTTCTGTTTTAATTTAGTTACCTTGATAAATAATGATGAAGGTCCAGCAGCCTTTTACCAGCCTTTATCTCTAGATTCCCACTTGACGAATAATGCGTTCACTCTGCCTTGCACCTCCTGCGAAGCTGGCCACTTTTTCCCATCATCCTTCTAGAGACATAGTGGTTAGCCATTCTGCGATATAGTGTAGGAAGTAATATGCAGAAATTTGGCTGTACCACTAACATCAAATTTATTAGTTTTGCATTCAGAACCAAACCGTCAGTTTCCTCCTCCTGTGCTGAGTCACTTTAAACTATTTTAGTGCCAATGAGCGATACAGAATAGTGAATCCCCCTCTATTAACATCCTGGGGATTATCATTGACCAGAAACTCAGCTGGGCTCACCACATAAACACAATGGCTACAAGAGTCAGAAACTGTGAAAACTGCAGCGAGTAACTCACCTCCTGACTCCTCAAAGCCCGTCCACCATCTACAAGGCACAAATCAGAAGTGTGATGGAATACGACCAACTTGCCTGGATGAGTGCAGCCCCAACAACACTCAAGAAGCTTAACACCATCTAGGACAAAGCAGCCTGCTTGATTGGCACTCCATCCACAAGCATCTACTCCCTCCACCACTAACACTCAGTAGCAGCAGTGTGTACTATCTACAGAATGCACTGCAAAAATTCACCACAGAACCTTAGACAGCACCTTCCAAACCCACGAACACTTCCATCCAGAAGGACAAGGGCATCAGACATATGGAAACACCACCATCTCCAAGTCCTCCTCCAAGCCACTCACCACCCTAACTTGGAAATATTTCGCCATTGCTTCAGTGTCGCTGGGTCAAGATCCTGGAATTCCCTCCCTGTTGGCATTGCAGGTCAATCATCAGGTGCTGGACTACAGTGGTTCAAGAAGGCAGCTCATTACCACCTTTTCAAGGGCAACTAGAGATGGGCAAAAAATGCTGGCCAGCCAAAGACACCCACATCCGACAAATGAATAGAAAAAAAAGTCCCTTCAGTCCAACTTATCCATGCCATCCAGATATCCTAAATTAAACTAGCCCTATTTGCTAGCATTTGCCTCATATCCTGTTCAACCCTTCCTATTCATACGCCCATCCAGATGTATTTTAAATATTGTAATTTTACAAGCCTCCACCACTTCCTCAGACAGTTCATTCTGTACAAGCACCACCCTCAGCATGAAAAAGTTACCCCTTACGTCCCTTTTATATCCTTACCCTCTCACTTTAAACCTATGCCCTTTAGTTTTGGACTCCCACACCAGGGGCAAAGACTTCACTTTTTACTCCATCCTTGCCCATCATGATTTTATAAACCTCCGCGAGATCAGCCTCAGCCTCGGACACTCCAGAGAATATAGCCCCCAGCCTATTCAGCCTCTCCCTATAGCTCAAACCCTCCAATCCCAGCAACATCCTTGTAAATTTTTTCTGCACCCTTTCAAATTTCACAACATCCTTTGGATGTAGGGAGAGCAAAACTGAATAAGGTATTCCAAAAGTGACCTAACTGATGTCCTGTACAGCTGAAACATGACTTCCTACATCCTGTACTTAATGCACTGGCCAATAAAGGCAAACATACAAATGTCTTCTTAACTATCCTATCTACCTGAGACTCTACTTTCAAGGAACTATGAACCTGCACTACAAGGGCTCTTTGTTCAGCAACACTCCCCAACACCTTACCATTAAATTTACAAGTTGTGCCCCAACTTGCCTGTTTTGAAATGCAGCACCTCACATTTATCACCTGAGCTCATCCACAGGAAACCAATGCTTAAAAATTGTCATGCTTCCTGGACTTATGGATAGTCAGTCCATTGATAAGGAGTTGGCAGTGATATAAGTGGAAGACATATGGCAATGAAATTGCAGCAAAGACTAGGATCATAACTTCCACAGGAGAAAAATGAATTTGGTGCAGTTGGTAATTTTCCATTATCATTTCCTGCTCCTTAGTAGTTTCTGAACAAAACTCTTATGTTGTTACAGCACTGTGACTTTCATTCCTGGTATTCTTACTTTGAATATTAGTTAAATGTGTATTCCTCTTTGCCAGTCTTATCATTCTCCATTGTTGCATACTAAATAATATTACCCATTGGTCAACCTATTTTCCCAATTTTTTCCTATCCATCTCCAGTTAATCTCTTATTCCTTTTTGTTCATTACGTGTCAAATTTCTATCTCTGTAACTGTAGTGAGCCTTATTTTTAATCAGCATTTCCAAGCTATTTATTTGGAAGCATAGAAAAATAAAAAAAATAGGAGCAGGTGTGGGTCATTTGGCCCTTCAAGCCTGCTACAACATTCAATATGATCACGGCTGATCATTCAACTCTTTATCCTCTTCTTGCTTTCTCCCTTTTGATCCCTTCAGCCCTAGCAACCATATCTAACTCCTTCTTGAAAACGTGTTTTGGCCACAACAGCCTACTGGGGAACTTAATTCCATAAACTCACATTGCCTACGTAATTGGTCTGCCACCTCCTTGTCCCCCATTATAATTTCCCCTGTTTCTGACTGTGAGGAGCCTACATTCACCTTCACTAATCTTTTTGTTCTTCCAAAATATTACTACATGTAGCTTGTTATCAGATTATCAATAGCTGGGAATGGCTCCAATTAATTTGAAGGAAGGATCAAATGTACTAATTTGGACTTGATGGGAAGGATACATCAAATCAAAGGCTTGCTTAATTGGATGTTTCTACTGAAAGCCTGAATGAAATTTTAGGGCAGTTCTTATATAATATTTTGTATAGATTGTACAATATAAACAAACATGGATTTATCACTTACCATGAGGTACCCTACTGGTCACATTCTTCTATTCTGATGCAATTCAGTATCACCTTCTTTGGGGAAAAGCAGTAAATGCTGCCCCATATCCTGTGAACAAATAAATAAAAGTAAAAGTAGCATGTACCTTTTGACTGGGTCATGTATCAATCCTCTCTGAAAGCTCCCCACATTCCATCCCTGACAACAGCAGTTGGCATTGTGCCCATAGCTTTGCTGACATCCAAAAATAAACTGTCGGACCGTGACAAATGCATCAAGACTTCATTTTACACTTTGCACACTTCTATTGCTATGAGGGTGTGATATTACATTCATTAACAGTTGTTAGTATGCATAATACCTCGTTGAAATGGGAGATTTAAACAAATCCTGCTAATTTCTGAAATTTGTGCCATTTATTGGAGTTTGCAATCGTCTTGATTGAGTGATGAATACACTTACTGACACATTTTAAAACGTACTCATGTCCACAAGTAAACAAATAACACTTGAGGTACTGTGCAACTTGTCAAGTGAGGGCTTTTTAATCCAGACCTCTAACTGAAGTGTCCTTTTCTTGCTGAAGTCTCTCACAACATTTCTAAAGCAAAATGAAGGGCTTAATTCAAAAGAAAGCTTCGGTTGACATTTTTATGTTAGATGTTAAATTAGGAAGTTTCAGTTGTGAGGAATTTATTTTGTTTCCTTTGACTAATTGTGAACCCTGAGTAACCATATTACGTCCGTGTTTGAATCATCATTTAATGGCATTTTGGAACGAACTTACAAAATAATTGGACTTTGCTTCAAAATTAATCTGTAGTCCAGAAGCAATCAGTGTATCAAAAAGGTTTTACGATAAGGCCATCACTTAAATTGCTGGGGTCTAAATTATCTTTTCTGTCTTCAAAATCTTTCATCCTTAAAGATGGGCTTACATTTTCAAAACAAAAGAGCTGAAACGAATACGTACACTTCTCAAAAATTTGTGACTAACTGGGTTTACATAACGTTAAGCTGTGCATTTTCTATATTACATGGTGACTACACTTCAAAAATACTTCATTATCTGTAAAGCACTTTGATGTTTGGTGATTGTGAAAAACACGACATAACTGCAAGGCATTTTTCCCTGTGAATCTGGTTCAGTTAGTGATAATAAAAATAAAGCTACCAGTCAATTATGACACATCAATATTACTGAATTATTAAAACAAAATTAAGAATTTAATGGGCCACTTAATGTACATAGTTCATTAAAGCATATTACGAAATTAATATTTATGCCAAGCAGCTCAAGAAAAAGTGATCTAACTTATGCAGCTCAACTGTACATGTAGCTTGTTATCAGATTATCAATAGCTGGGAATGGCTCTGATTAATTTGAAGGAAGGATCAAATGTACTAATTTGGACTTGATGGGAAGGATACATCAAATCAAAGGCTTGCTTAATTGGATGTTTCTACTGAAAGCCTGAATGAAATTTTAGGGCAGTTCTTATATAATATTTTGTAGTATTTTGCTACGGGGATTTTTTGATATCATTGGTTGACAGATATCATTGCCTTTTGTAGAGTCAAATTGACAAACACTTGATGCAGAACACATTACACAAACATTGGAAAAGCAGATTAATTTGCTTTGTTTTGAATGTTAAAAGGGCCTGCTTAATAGGTATTGTTCAAATCCTACTATGGCAGATTGGATTCCAATAAAAATCTGGAATTAGACTATCATCTGGTGATGATAATGAAACCATTGTTGATTGTAAAACTACATCTAGTTCAATAATGGGAAGGAAATTTGTCATCCTTACCTGGTCTGTCCTGCATTTGACTACAGTCAACACTCTTGACATCTCTTGACAAAGATATCAAGTAAAAAGGTGGGAACGAAGAGCAACATTGGAAATGGGTGAAAGAGTTTTTGTGGCAGGGAGAAGAATAACAGGCACCGAATCAAAGACAACGGAAGAAGAATTCAACATTCAGCGTGCCCAAAATTCACTGAGGTGGCAATGTAAAGGATTAAAACAGAGTCCCTTGTTGAGCACAGATTAATCAGCATCAGAGAGGGAAAGGTCAGAGGATAAAATGAATACTGTACTGTCTCCAAAATGCACTGCAAAAATTCCCCAACACTCTGTAGACATGATCTTCCAAATCCCCAAGCACTACTCGCTAGAAGAGAAAGGGCAGCAGATAGATCAGGGTGACATCACCTGCAAACTGTCCTCAAAGACAATCACAATTCTGACTTGAAAATGTATTGCTGTTACTTCACTCTCATTGGGTCAAAATCCTGGAATTCTACTATCGAATGATTCAAGGAGGCAGCTCATTGAAGCCAATTAGGGATGGGCAATAAATGTCAATTCAGCCATCAACAGCCACAGCCAATGAATACAATCAAATAAAGTGTTCGAATCAAGAGCTTGCACAGATATATGATTTTACGGCTATCTGTTCACAAATCATCCGTTTAATATATCACTTTTTTTGTTATAAATAGAGGACAGTGTAATTAAAAAGGCTTTAAAGAATGACTACAATAATGATTTGAATAGTTCTCAAAAGTAAAAGCACTGATAATAAATCCTTAAATGCTTAATGGATTTGTTTTAAATCGTTTTCTCTGCTATTTTAGTGGAGGCATTGCCTATAATTCAGCTACTATCCAGATGTTAGCACTTCTATTAAAAAGGCAGTGGAAAAAAACAAATCTAACGCATTAGTATCTATTCTCTTATATTTTATACTCCATTGAGCAGCAGTTAATGTGACCTGAAAGAAGGGGAAATATGGTGGGCAGGGGGACTTAATTAAACAGGAGCTGAAATCTTGGTTTCCTGACAATGAGTTGAGTTTATGAAATTGACAGCATGTCAGTAGTTGAGTGGCTTTAGGAAGATGACGGGTTAATTAATGTTAGCTGAGCTGGTGCCTGCATGTCTGCAAATTGTGTTGATCTGTGTTGATCAGACCTTTCCTGGCAGAATACTAAAGTCATGAAGTGACAAGCAAGATCAATGTTTGAAACTGATGGAGATGTGTATATGACAAAGACAGTAGAAACAACAGCGCTGCTTTAGGTTGGGGGAATGATGATCTCCTGACAGACACAGGAAATGAATGAAACCTATTCTGCATTTGAGCCCTACACTGCCAATAGTTCTGAGGAAGGGCCACTGAGCCCGAAATGTTAACTCTGTTTTATGCTTCACTGATGCTGCCAGACCCACTGAGCTTTTCCAGCAACTTTGTTTTTGTTACTGCCAACAGAGGGATGATGTGGGAGTAGCCATAAGTGTACACCTTGGTATCAAGAAACAAAAACTTAGAAACAGGGAATTTGAGAAAATGTAAGGGGATTTGTTTATTTTATTTATTGAGGGAATGTGTGCTTCACTGACTGGGCCAGCATTTATTGCCCATTTCTATATGGCCTTGGATAGATGGTGATGAGCTACCTTCCCGAACTACTGCGGCCCATTTGCTGCGTGTAGACCCATAATACTGTTAGAAAAGGAATGCCAGGATTTTGACTCAGCAACTCTGAAAGAGAAGTGATTAACTTCCAAGTCAGGATGGTGAGTGGTTTGCAGGTGTTGGTGTTCCCATGTATCTGCTGCACTTGTCTTTCTAAATGGCAGTAATCATGCGTTTGGAATATGCTGTCGAAGAAACCTATTGTGGTATTTGATTTTGTAGATGGTACACACAGCTGACACTGGACGTTAGTAGTGGAAGCAGTGCATATCAGACGGTGTGCTGGAATAAAACTGGCTGCTATATCCGGAACACTGTCAAGCATCTTGAGCCTGTAGATGTGAGTATAGGTGGGGAGGTAGGGAGGGGATAGGTCAGTCTGGGGAGGATGGACAGGTCATGGGGGCAGGATGAGGTTAGTAGGTAGGAAATGGAGGTGCGGCTTGAGGTGGGAGGAGGGGATAGGTGAGAGGAAGAACAGGCTAGGGAGGTGGGGACGAGCTGGGCTGGTTTTGGGATGCAGTGGGGGGAGGGGAGATTTTGAAGCTCGTGAAATCCACATTGATACCATTGGGCTGCAGGGTTCCCAAGCAGAATATGAATTGCTGTTCCTGCAACCTTCGGGTGGCATCATTGTGGCACTGCAGGAGGCCCAGAATGGACATGTCGTCTGAGGAATGTGAGGGAGAGTTGAAATAGCTCGCGACTGGGACTGGGGGCATTCTGGCGAAGTTTGCCGATGATACGAAGATAGGTGGACAGGCAGGTAGTACTGAGGATGTGGGGAGGCTGCAGAAAGATTTAGACAGTTTAGGAGAGTGGTCCAGGAAATAGCTGATGAAATTCAATGTGAGCAAATGCAAGGTTTTGCACTTTGGAAAAAAGAATACAGGCATGGACTGTTTTCTAAACAGTGAGAAAATTCATAAAGCAGAAGTACAAAGGGATCTGGGAGTGTTGGTCCAAGATTGTCTAAAAGTTAACTTGCAAGTAGAGTCGGTGATTAAGAAAGCGAATGTAATGTTGTCGTTTATCTCAAGAGGGTTGGAATATAAAAGCAGTGATGTGCTTCTGAGGCTTTATAAAGCTCTAGTTAGGCCCCATTTAGACTACTACGTCCAATTTTGGGCCCCACACCTCAGGAAGGACATACTGGTGCTGGAGCGTGTCCAGCGGAGATTCACACGGATCATCCCTGGAATGGTAGGTTTAACATACGATGAACGGCTAAGGATCCTGGGATTGTATTCATGGGAGTTTAGAAGGTGGCGGGGAGATCTAATAGAAACTGACAAGATAATGTATGGCTTAGAAAGGGTGGACGCTGGGAAGTTGTTTCTGTTAAGCGGGGAGACTAGGACCGGTGGGCACAGCCTTTGAATTAGAGGGGGTAAATTTAAAACAGAAATGAGGAGACATTTCTCCAGCCAGAGAGTGGTCGGTCTGTGGAATTCATTGCCACGGAGTGCAGTGGAGGCCGGGATGTTAAATGTCTTCAAGGCAGAGATCGATAAATTCTTGATCTCACAAGGAATCAAGAGCTACAGGAGCGTGCAGGGAAGTGGAGTTGAAATGCCCATCAGCCATGATTTAAATGGCGGAGTGGACTTGATGGGCCAAATGGCCTTACTTCCACTCCTATGTCTTATGGCCTTATGGCCTGGGAGGTGCAGTTGATTTTTGTGAACCGAGCGTAGGTGTTCTGCAAAGCGGTCCCCCATCCTCCGCTTAGTTTCCCCGATGTAGAGAAAGCCACAACAGGCACAGCAGATGCAGTATACCACATTGGCAGATGCGCAGCTGAACATCTGCTTGATGTGGAAAGTCTTCTTGAGGCCTGGGATGTGGGTGAGGGAGGAGGTGTGGGGTAAGTGTAGCACTTCCTGCGGTTGCAGGGGAAAGTGCTGGGTGTGGAGCGGGAAAGGGAGAGAGTGGTCTCCCTGGAAGACCAATAAGGGTGGGGATGGAAAAATGGTCGGATTGCAGATGGCAGAAGTTTTGGAGGATGATGTGCTATATATGGAGGTTGGTGGGGTGGTATGTGGGGATGAGGGGGATGCTCTTTTGGCTGTTATTGCGGGGACGGGGTGTGAGGGATGAATTGTGGGAAATGCGGGAGACACGGTTGAGGGCGTTCTCGGCCACTGCGGGGGGGGGGGGGGGGGGGCGGGGGGGAGGTTGCGGTCCTTGAAGAACTAGGGCATCTGAGATGTACAGGAGTGGAAAGCCTCATCCTGGGAGCAGATGCAGTGGAGGTGAAGGAATTGGGAATAGGGGATGGAATTTTGCAGGAAGGTAGGTGGGGTGAGGCATATTTAGGTAGCTGTGGGAGTCGGTGGGCTTGAAATGGATGTCAGTTTCTAGGTGGTTGCCTGAGATGGAGACTGAGAAGTCCAGGAAAATGACGGATGTGTTGGAGATGGTCCAGGTGAACTTGAGGTTGGGGTGGAAGGTGTTGGTGAAGTGGATGAACTGTTCGAGCTCCTCTTGGGAGCACAAGGCGGCGCCGATACAGTCATCAGTGTAACGGAGGAAGAGGTGGGGTTTAGAGCCAGTATAGGGACGGACAATGGACTGTTCCACGTCACCTACAAAGAGGCAGGCATAGTTTAAGTCCATGCGGGCCACCCCTTTTTTTCTGTAGAAGTGGGAAGAATCAAAAGAGAAGTTGTTGAGGGTGAGGACAAGTTCAGCTAGGCGGATAAGGGTGTCCATTTTTCCATCCCCACCATTGTCTGCTTTCCAGAGAGAACACTCTGTCCGGGACTCCCTTGTCCGCTCCACACTCCCCTCCAACCCCACCACACCTGGCACTTTCCCCTGCAACCACAGGAAGTGCTACACATGCCCCCACACCTCCTCCCTCACCCCCATTCCAGGCCCCAAGAAGACTTTCCACATCAAGCAGATGTTCATCTGCGCATCTGTCAATGTGGTATACTGCATCTGCTGTACCCGGTGTGGCTTTCTCTACATCGGGGAAACCAAGTGGAGGCTTGGGGACCGCTTTGCAGAACACTTACCCTTAGTTCGCAATAAACAACTGCACCTCCCAGTCGCGAACCATTTCAACTCCCCCTCCCATTCCTCAGATGAAATGTCGATCCTGGGCCTCCTGCAGTGCCACAACGATGCCACCCGTAGATTGCAGGAACAGCAACTCATATGCTGCTTGGGAACCCTGCAGCCCAATGATCTCAATGTGGATTTCACCAGCTTCAAAATCTCCCCTCCCCCCACTGCATCCCAAAACCAGCCCAGCTCATCCCCATCTCCCTAACCTGCTCTTCCTCTCATCTATCTCCTCCTCCAACCTCAAGCCGCACCTCCATTTCCTATCTACTAACCTCATCCTGCCCCCTTGACCTGTCCATCCTCCCCAGACTGACCTATCTCCTCCCTACCTCCCCACCTATACTCACCTCTACAGGCTCCATCCCACCCCTTTAACTTGTGTGTCTCCTCTCCATCTATCTTCTCCTCTATCTACCTTTGATCCGCCTCCCCCTCTCTCCCTATTTATTTCAGAATCCTCTCCCTACCCCCTTTTTCTAATGAAGGGTCTAGGCCCGAAACGTCAGCTTTTGTGCTCCTGAGATGCTGCTTGTCCTGCTGTGTTCATCCAGCTTCACGCTTTGTTATCTCGGATTCTCCAGCATCTGCAGTTCCCATTATCTCTCCCCAACCTATCCAGCTTATCCTTATAACTCAATCCCTCCAGTTCTGGCAACATCCTGGTAAATCTTTCCTCATTCATCTCCCATTTAATATAATTCCTCTACAGCATGGTGTCCAGAACGGTACACAGTACCTCAAAACTGTCCACTCCAATGTCCTGTACAACTTCAACATGACATCCCAATTCCTATACACAAAGCTCTGAGCAATGATGTCAAGTATGCTCAAGCCATCCTCACCACCCTGTCTACCTGTGATGCAAATTTCAAATAAACTATGTCCCTGAACCCTTAGGTCTCTCCGTTCAACAACTCCACCCAGGTCCCTACAATTAACTGTATAATTCCTATCTTTGTTTGTTTTACCAAAATGCAATACCACACATTTATCCAAATTAAATGCCATCTGCCACTCTTCAGCTTATAGCCCCATTTGATCAAGATCCCTTTGTAATCTCAGATAACCTTGCTCACTGTCGACTAAGTCGCCAATTTTGGTGTCATCCGCAACCCTACTAACCAGGCCTTCTATATTCTCGTCCAAATCGTTTATATAAATGACAATAAAAAGTGGAGCCAGCACCCATCCCTGCAGAACACTGCTGGTCACAGGCCTCCAGTCCGAGAAACAACTCTCCACCACCTCCCTCTGCTTCCCACTGTCCAGCCAATTTTGTATCCAATTAGCCAGCTCTCCCTCAATCCCCTGTCATCTAACTTTAATAATTAGTCTACCATGTGGAACCTTGTCAAAAGCTTTACTAAATTCCATGTAGACAATGTCTACTGCTCTGCCCTCATCAATCTTTTTGGTTACATTCTTAAAAAACTGAATCAAGTTTGGGAAACATGATTTCCCATGCACAAATCCTTGCTGACTATCTCCAATCAGTCCTTGCTTCTCCAAATGCAAGTAAGTCCTGTCTCTCAGAATTCCCTCCGACAACATACCCACCACTGATGTCAGGCTCACGGGTCTATAGTACCCAAACTTTTCTTTACAGCCTTTCTTAAATTAAGGCACAATAATATATGACTTCTTTTCGTTCTTCACCAGAACCTCAGTATCTTTATTCATCCTTTGATCCCTTTACACTCCTCTGGCACCTCACCTGTGGTGGTAGATGATACAAATATCTTTGCTAGGGGCCCTGCAATTTCTTTCCTAACATTGATTATTAGAGGTCAGTCATCTCAGCTCCAGAGTATCTTTGCAGGTGTTCCTCAGTGTAGTGTCCTAGGAACAACCATCTTCAGTTGCTTCCTTCTGCATCAGGTCAGAAGTGGGGATGTTCACCGATGATAGCACAATGTTCAGCATCATTTACGACTCCTCAGGCACTGAAGCTGTCCATGTTCAAATGCATCAAGATCTGGACAATATCCAAACTTGGGGTGACAAGTGGCAAGTAACATTTGCAACATACAAATGCCAGGCTATGACCATCACCAGTCAGAGACAATCTAACCACCATCTTTTGATATTCAATGGCATTACCATCACTGAACCCCCTGTATTGACGTCCTGGGAGTTATCATTGATAAAAAAATTTAACTGGGCTCGCCACAGAAACATAGCAGCTACAAGAACAAGTCAGAAGCTAGGAATATTGTGTCAAGTAACTCACCTCTTGTCCACCATCTACAAGGCACAAGCCAGGATTATGATGGAATACACCCCACTTACCTGGATGGGTGCAGCCCCAATAACACTTAAGAGGCTTGACACCATCCAGGACAAAGCAGCCAGCTTGATTGGCACTACACCCACAGGCATTCACTCCCTCCACTACAGATGCTCAGTAGCAGCAGTGTGTACTATCTACAAGATACACTGCAGAAATTCATAAAAGATCCTCATACAGCATCTTCCAAACCCATGATCACTTCTATCTAGATGGGCAAGGGCAGCAGATATATGGGAACACCACCACTTTCAAGCTCCATTCCAAGCCACTCATTATCCTGACTTCGAAATATATCAGCGTTCCCTCATTATCATTGGGTCAAAATCCTGGAATACTCTCCCTAATGGCATTGTGGATCAACTCACAGCAGGTGGGCTACAGCGGTTCAGGAAGGCAGCTCAACATCTCCTTTTAAGGGGCAACAAGGGATAGGCAATAAATAGTAGCCAGCCAGTAATTCCCACATCCCACAAAATGAATAAATAAAAAAAAATCCCAGAATGTCCTGGAATACACTTGATCAGGTTCCAGGGATTTATCTACTTTTAAGATTTTTAAGGCTCCAATGCACCCTCTTCAGTATTGTGGACTTTTTTCCAGATGTCAATATTTATTTCCCCGAGTTCCCTAGTCTCCATCTTGCTCTCCACAGACAGTATCTCTCCTTTCTCCTGCGGTTCCACACATGGACAGCCTCCTGATCTTTAAGGGGCCCCTGTTCTCTCCCTAGCTGCTCTTTGATTCTTACGGTGCTTGTAGAATCTCTTTGGATTGTCCTTAACCTTATCTGCCAAGGCTACATCTTTTCCCCTTTTCGTCCTCCTGATTTCCCTCTTAAGAATGCCCCTACACCCCTTACACTCTTCGATAGCTTCACTTGACCCCAGTTGTCTATACCTAATATATGACTCCTTTTCATTCTTGACCAGAACCTCAGTATCTTTATTCATCCATTGTTCCCTACATGTATCAGCCTAGCCCTTCACACTCATAGGAACATGATGTCTCTGAACTCTCATTATTTTACATTTGAAAGCCTCCCACTTGCCAGTCATCCTTTTACCTGTGAACAGTCCACTCCAATCAATTCTTGAAGATTCCTCTCTCATACCATTAAACTTTTCCTTACTTCAATTAAGAGTTGAAACTTTTTATACAAAGTCTATCCTTTGCTAAAACCATTTTAAAGCTATTAGAATTATGATCACTCGTCCCACGGTACTCCCCCACTATAACATCTCAGTCACTTGCCCTGCCTTCCTTCCCAAGAGAAGGCCAAGTTTTGCTCCTTCTCCAGTGCATACATCTACATATTGATAAAGAAAATATTCTTGAACATATTTAACAAATTCTTCCTCATCATAGCCCTTGACACTATGGCAGTCCCAGTTTATTTTTCGAAAGTTGAAATCCCCTACTATAATCACCCTACTATTCTATTTCTTAGAGATCTCTCTACATATTTGCTCCTCAATTTCCCTCTGACTATTGTGGGTCCTACAATACAATCCCATCAAGGTGATCATCCCCTTCTTATTTCTGAGTTACACACACATATCTTCATTGGATAATCCGTCAGAAGTAACCTGTCTAAGTACAGCAATAATGGTTTCCTTCATCAAAAATGTCATTTCCTCTCCTCACTTGCTGCCTTTTCTATCCCTCCTGTAGCATTTAAACCCCAGAACATTGAGCTGTCAGTCCTGTCCCTCTCTGTATATCCTTATAAAAACTTGTATTCTATTGATTCATAATGCTTTTTGCACCTGCAAGTCTCCTCCATTAAACTCAAAACCTTTTGCTTTGAGTACTTTTAGCAGCAGCTCCCAAATTGTGGTTTACAATCCTAATTGGGATCACCAAAACAACGATGGGATCACAAGTTCCAAGACTGTGCCCCTTACCAATTTTAAGGACCAGATGGCATCCAGTCTTAACTTTGCCTTGCTTATCTCTCAGTCTCTCTCTCTCTCTCTGAAATTTAGTCCAAACATGAATCCAGAGACAATTCCTCTGTCGAGCTGCTACTTGTCTGAAACCAGTTCCCACACAGGTCACCTTCAGACCCTCACCCTGAGTTTTACCTAATATGAAATAATGTATTGTATTAATTGATAACATGTAAACTTTCATCACAATAAACAATGCTATATGTTTCTCACGCAGTGTTCTTTTGTTGTTATTTTGCTTTAGTTGATATTCAGGATCAGGGTAATTTTCCAAATGTTAAACTACAGTTTTAATGGAAATAGCTAAGTCTGTCTTGGGCCTGCTGCAGTACTCCAACAAGGCTCAATGCAAACTGAAAGAATAACATCTTATTTTCCACTTGGGGACCCTGCAGCCTTCAGGACTCACGTTCAATAATTTTAGGGTCTGAGTGTCTTCTTCCATGTCCTTTACCCATGTCTACATCTCTGGCCCTGTCATGACACAGGATATTTTCATCACAGCCAACCTACTTCTACCTACTAAAAGCCCCCAATATCAGCTTTAGTTTCTCCCTGGCAAACCATTATCCATCCCTTTCACAGCCTAACTGCTATTCTCTCTCTTTCTGGGCTCCATCTCCACATATTGCATACTCCTTTCTACCAGTTTCCCTCATTCCCCTGTCTTCAGTATATATGCTAGCTTTTCCGAGCTGCTAGCAGTTCTGAGGAAGAGTTACTAGACCCAAAACATTAACTCTGTCTTCTCTACACATCCATAATTCTTTATTATTTTTTCCTTTTGATATAGTTTGAGAAGTGCAATATAATAATCGTCAAAGAAAAGATATGATCATTCTGTCAGACTAAGTTGGGTTTAAAACTGGTGCCAGATTGGTAATGTTTTAACTTCCTGCACCACTTAGTCAGCAGAGTTGAAAACATAGCTGAAGAAATCGGGGTAGGAACATGAGCTGTCATTCCAGGATTTGCAGCAATCACTTTCAGTAGTTGTTTATATTCTTGTTTAACAAGTCCTAAAGTTTGGCAAAAACAGTTGTACAGAGTTGTGTAATATAATAATAAAAGTATTGAAGTTGCTTTAAGGCCTGTTGCATAATAACTGGAGTCATCCTTTCGATGAATCATTTCTATGTGAATATTTCCTATGTATTATAAATGTAAAACTGAAACACATAATACTTCAATATATTGTATTTTAACGGTTCTAAAAGGTTTCAATTTCACATTTGTAGGTTTTATTATGTCTATCAATTCGTATCCTGTAAGGTCCTATGTTATAAATTTATTTTGGAAGGAAATTTTCCATAAATTTCTGTCTTTTACATTATTCATTTTACACAAGGCATACTTGAATATGTTTTGCTTTTTGTATAATCCTAAAATAACAATCTCTGGCTTGGCACAAACCACTTCAAGAGACTTAACTAGTGCTCAAAGCTCCATGCATCATCATAAATATCAAAGATTGAATCAAACTACTCAAAGTCCCAATGTTCCTGTTTGATGAACTCCGACTAACATAACATGCTGACCATTTCTGTACTTAACAAAAATCTACTACGTATTACAAATAAATCAATTCTAATAACAGGAAAACAAAACTCTAGATGGTTGACCATCCTAACCTCCTTCATAAATCCTTACACACGCACATACATAAAGCCAGACAAACCCTTTTTCCAAGTCTCCAAGCTCCTAATTTTCAACCAAAAGAACTGTAGATGCTGTAAATCAGGAACAAAAAACAAAGTTGCTAGAAAATCTCAGCAGGTCTGGCAGCCTCTGTGAAGGATAAAACAGAGTTAACGCTTCAGGTCCGGTGACCCTTCCTCAGAACTCCCTCCAAAATAAACTCAGAGCTTATTTTGGGTGAGGATATTGCAGAGGACAGCTCTCCTTCTCTGTGATAGACCTCAGCTGCCTTGGTGCTACAAGACAGAGAGAACCTCATTGACACCCAGTTTCAGTAGATAAGAGTTGGGTCTAGCAGGCCTCCTTGGAGTGTAATATAATGATTGGTAATGATGCCAGAACTTAATTTGCATTTCCATTTGATTAATTCAATTGAAAGCTCATCTTTGGAAATGTCCAATTGCTTGCCTGTGTGCAACGTTATCCAAATGAACAATGGCAAACTCTGTTAACGATTGATCTTGTAACAGAGTAGCAGTCTTTTACAAGGGTGTTTAGATGGAATGGAGCTTAGGACGGGAAAAACTGTGTGGCCTAGTGATTAATCAGTTACTATTGTAATTTCCGGATACGACGCATCATCCTCTGACACTTCCGCCATCTACAATCCGACCCCACCACCCAAGACATTTTTCCATCCCCACCCTTGTCTGCCTTCTGGAGAGACCACTCTCTCCGTGACTCCCTTGTTCGCTCCACACTGCCCTCCAACCCCACCACACCCGACAGCTTCCCCTGCAACCGCAGGAAATGCTACACTTGCCCCCACACCTCCTCCCTCACCCCTATCCCAGGCCAGAAGATGACTTTCCATATTAAGCAGAGGTTCACCTGCACATCTGCCAATGTGGTATACTGTATCCATTGTACCCGGTGTGGCTTCCTCTACATTGGGGAAACCAAGCGGAGGCTTGGGGACCGCTTTGCAGAACACCTCCACTCAATTCGCAATAAGCAACTGCACCTCCCAGTTGCGAACCATTTCCACTCCCCCTCCCATTCTTTGGATGACATGTCCATCATGGGCCTCCTGCAGTGCCACAAAGATGCCACCCGAAGGTTGCAGGAGCAGCAACTCATATTCCGCTTGGGAACCCTGCAGCCCAATGGTATCAATGTGGACTTCACCACCTTCAAAATCTCCCCTTCCCCCACTGCATCCCAAAACCAGCCCAGTTCGTCCCCTCCCCCCACTGCACCACACAACCAGCCCAGCTCTTCCCCGCCACCCACTGCATCCCAAAACCAGTCCAGCCTGTCTCTGCCTCCCTAACCTGTTCTTCCTCTCACCCATCCCTTCCTCCCACCCCAAGCCGCACCCCCATCTCCTATCTACTAACCTCATCCCACCTCCTTGACCTGTCCATCTTCCCTGGACTGACCTATCCCCTCCCTACCTATACTCTCCTCTCCACCTATCTTCTTTTCTCTCCATCTTCGGTCCACCTCCCCCTCTCTCCCTATTTATTCCAGAACCCTCACCCCACCCCCCTCTCTGATGAAGGGTCTCAGCCCGAAACATCAGCTTTTGTGCTCCTGAGATGCTGCTGGGCCTGCTGTGTTCATCCAGCCTCACGTTTTATTATCTTGGATTCTCCAGCATCTGCAGTTCCCATTATCACTAATGTGAGAGGATTGGGTTTCCGTGTGAGGGAATGATTGAAAGACTGAAAGTTGAAAGATTGCTCCCATTCCTGTCGTCCCTCAGCATCCAGCAAATCATCTCATTTCCTGCACCAATTGTGTAGATCACAGATGCCTGAATGATGTGAAACACTGTCGGGGCTAGTCCAAGCAGCGGAACTGCATTTTCAGAAGCTGTATGGTCTGTTCCACAATGGTTGAAGATGATGGGCATCATATCGAATCATAGAGTCATAGAGGTGTACAGCATGGAAACAGATCCTTTGGTCCAAATCGTCCATGCTGTCTAGATATCCTAAACTCATTGAAACCCATTTACCAGCATTTGACCTATATCCCTCCAGACACTTCCTATTCATATATCCATTCAGACGTCTTTTAAATGTTGTAATTGTACCAGGCTCCTCCACTTCCTCTGGCAGCTTATTCCATACAAGCAACACACTGTTTCCAAAAGTTACCTCTTAGGTCCCTTTTAAACCTTTCTCCTCTCACCTTAAACCTATGCCCTCTGATTTTGGACTCCCCCACCCTGGGGTAAAGACCTTGGCTATTTACCGTATCCATGCCCCTCATGATTTAATAAACCTTGATAAGGTCACCCCTCAGCCTCTGACACTAAAGGGAAAATAGTCCCAGCCTCTTCAGCCTATCCCTTTAACTCAAAACCTCCAAACTAACACCATCCTTATAAATCTTTTCTGAACCCTTTCATGCTTCACAACATCCTTCCTCCAGCAGGGAGACCAGAATTGTACACAATATTCCAAAAGTGGTTTCACCAATGTTCTGTGCAGCCACGCCAGAACTTCCCAACTCCTATATTCAACACACAGACCAATAAAGGCAAGCATACCAAACGCCTTCTTCACTATCCTGTCTACCTGTGATTCAATTTTCAAGGAAAAATGAACTTGCATCCCAAGGTGTCTTTGTTCAGCAACACTTTCTAGTACCGTACTATTAAGTGTATATGTCCTGCCCTGATTTGCCCTTCCAAAATGTAGCACCTCACATTTATCTAAATTCAAGACCATCTTCCACTCTTCGGTTCATTGGCCCATCTGATCAAGATCTTGTTGTACTCTGAGGTAATCATCTTCACTATCCACTACTTCACCAATTTTGGTGTCATCTGCAAATTTACTAACCATTCGTCCTATGTTCACATCCAAATCATTTATGTAAATGATGAAAAGCAGTGAACCCAGCAATGATTCTTGTGGCACACTGCTGGTCACAAGCCTCCAGTCTGAAAAGCAACCTTCCACCATTTCCCACTATCCTCTACCTTTGAGCCAACTCTGTATCCAAATGGCTAGTTCTCCCTGTATTCCGTGTGATCTAGCCTTGCCAACCAGCCTACCATTTCCGTGTGATCTAATCTTGCCAACCAGCCTACCATGCAGAACCTTGTTAAACACCTTCTGAAGTCCATGTAGATCACATCCACTGCTCTGCCTTCATCAATCCTGTTTGTTGCCTCTTTAAAAAACTCAATCAAGTTAATGAGACATGATTTCCCACACACAAAGCCATATTTACTATCGCTAATAAGTCCTTGCCTTTCCAAATACATGTAAATCCTGTCCCTCAGGATTCCCTCCAACAACTTACCCACCACTGATGTCAGGCTCACCAATTAGTAGTACCCTGGCTTTTACTTACCACCTTTCTTAAATAGTGGCACTATGATAGCCAACCTCTAGTCTTCCAGCACCTCACCTGTGGCTACAGATGATGCAAATATCTTAGTATGGGGCCCAGCAATCACTTCTCTAGCTTTCCATGGAGTCCTCAGTGCATCTGATCAGGCCCTAGGGATTTTTCCACCCTTATGCAGTTTAAGATGTCCAGCACCTCCTCCTCTGTAATGTGGACATTTTTCAAGATGTCACTATCTATTTCCCCACATTCTCTAAATTCCATATCCTTCTCCACAGTAAACACTGATGCAAGATACTCGTTTGGTATCTTCCCCATCTCCTGTGGTTCCTCACATAGATAGCCTTGCTGACCTGTATGGGTCTCTCCCTAGCTACTCATTTGTCATTAATGTACTTGTAGAATCCCTTTGGATTCTCCTTAACCCTAATTGCCAAAGCTATCTCATGTCCCCTTTTTGCCGTCCTGATTTCACTCTTAAGCATACTTCTACTGCCTTTTTACTCTTCTAGGGATACATTTGATCCCTGCTTTCTATACCTTACATATGTTTGCATCTTATTCTCGGCCAAAACCTCAAGTGCTCTATGATGTGAAGGTACCAGTGTTGGACTGGGGTGAACAAGGTCAGAAGTCACATCACATCAAGTTAGAGTCCAACAAGCTTTCCAAGCACACATGTGGTGTCAGGTGAAGTGAAGAGTGGCACACAGGCACAGAACTTATAGTCAGGAAGATCAAAAGATCATACAAATAGTGTAAGTGGAGTGTCGACAGGCTGGAGTTTCCACACATGGGCTGATCGGCCTCAACAGCTGCTGACCGCCCATACCAGACCCCAGTCCAAAAACGGTCTCCGCTCCACTCCAGAATTCAAACCCATTCCATACCGGTCCAGGGTTCCAACCCACTCTGCATCGCTCCAGGTTTCCAACTCACTCCACATTGCTCTCGGCTTCCAACCCACTCCGCACCACTCCAGGCTTCAAACCCACTCCACATTGCTCTAGGCTTCCAACCTACTCCACACTGCTCCAGGCTTTCAACCCACTCCAGGCTTCCAATCCAATCTGCACGGCTCTAGGCTTTCAATCCAATATGCACCGTTCCAGGCTTCCAACCCATGCTGCACTGCTCCAGGATTCCAAACCACTCTGCACCGCTCCAGGCTTCAAACCCATGCTGCACCGCTCCAGGCCTCCAGCCCACTCTGCACCGCTCCAGGCCTCCAGCCCACTCTGGACCACTCCAGGCCTCCAGCCCACTCTGCACCGCTCCAGGCCTCCAGCCCACTCTGCACCGCTCCAGGCCTCCAACCCACTCTGCACCGCTCCAGGTCTCCAAACCACTCTGCACCGCTCCAGGCCTCTAAACCACTCTGCACCGCTCCAGGCCTCCAGCCCACTCTGCACCGCTCCAGGATTCCAATCCACTCTGCACTGCTCCAGGATTCCAATCCACTCTGCACCGCTCCAGGCCTCCAGCCCACTCTGCACCGCTCCAGGCCTCCAGCCCACTCTGCACCGCTCCAGGCCTCCAACCCACTCTGCACCGCTCCAGGTCTCCAAACCACTCTGCACCGCTCCAGGCCTCTAAACCACTCTGCACCGCTCCAGGCCTCCAGCCCACTCTGCACCGCTCCAGGATTCCAATCCACTCTGCACTGCTCCAGGATTCCAATCCACTCTGCACCGCTCCAGGCCTCCAGCCCACTCTGCACCGCTCCAGGCCTCCAACCCACTCTGCACCGCTCCAGGTCTCCAAACCACTCTGCACCGCTCCAGGCCCCTAAACCACTCTGCACCGCTCCAGGCCTCCAACCCACTCTGCACCGCTCCAGGTCTCCAAACCACTCTGCACCGCTCCAGGCCCCTAAACCACTCTGCACCGCTCCAGGCCTCCAGCCCACTCTGCACCGCTCCAGGATTCCAATCCACTCTGCACCGCTCCAGGATTCCAACCCACTCATTCAATAATAAAAGGATGGTCTCAGCCTCCCACATGCAGGTGTTCACACCTCTAGCCAGCATTCACCTCTTTTTAAGACATCTGCAACATTGAGATGCTAATATTCAATTTGCAAGGGCCAACAGAATGATGCAAATCATCTTTGACCATCATTTGAACCCTAAAAACATTCACTCTGCATGAATTACAAATGGATAATGAAATAATTGCACGTTAAATCTAGCTGCAGTTTGCAAACACATGCTACATACAGTTGATCCTCAATGTCCTAGTGGCCAGTAGTCGTGGATTCACTGCTTTCATGGCTCAAATTGCCACTTTCTCCACACACCTGGGTGTTTTCATATCTATTTTCTGGTTGCAAGTTAGTGAATGGCAAGTGACGGCTGGAAGTACAGCTTACGGTAGATGCTATCACCACTGGCCTCCACTTGGTCACCAAATACCCTTCCAGATCCATCAAATTCCCCCCTATGGAGACAATGGTCACAATCATTGCCAATAAGTCAACTGACACCATCCTCGTAGTTTACCAAGTTCTCCAACTCTGTTCCACATACCTGCCTTAGATCTTGAATTTCCTCCTGCCTCTGTCCTTGTTCCCACCTCAACAAATGCCTCTGCTTCTCCAGCCCGCAAACATGATTACCCAGCCCTTTGCTACAGCAGTACCCCTTCTGCATCCTCCTTGCTGTTCAATGCACAAAACCCCAAGATTGTATTCATCCTAGAAATCTGACTGACTTTGACAAACAGCTCACAGACATGACTGGCCAGATTCCTGACCATGGGCTTTGCGGTTCCCTGAGCAATAATTCCCTTCACTGCTTGTTGGGGCCCTACAGGGCTAACTAGTACCTATTCCCCAGAGTGTATTAGTTAGATCTCCAGACCATGGCTAGCTTTTGTGGCCTTGGACTGTGTGCAGATTCTGCTTGTGACTGAAGTTAGCAAGACTCCCAAATTGACAGTCTTTCCTGGAGTGTTGAAGGCTGAGGGGTTGCCTTATCGAGGCTTATAAAATCATGAACAGCATGGATAAGGTGAATAGCCAAGATCTTTTCCCTAGCCTCGGGGTATCCGAAACTAGACAGCACAGGTTTAAGGTGAGAGGGGAACGATTTTAAAGGGACCTGAGCAACAACTTTTTCACATAACATGTGGTGCGTATGTGGAACAGGCTGCCAGAGGAAGTAGTAGGGGAAAGTACAATTACAGTATTTAAAAGACATTTGGACATGTACATGGATAGGAAAGATCTAGAGGGATATGGACCAAACACAGGCAAATGAGATTAGTTCAGTTTGGGAAACCTGGTCAGCATGGGTCAGTTGGGTCGAAGAGTCTATTTCTGTGCTCTACAAGTGTAATAACTTGACTGGACCAATGATAAGCACCCATTTACTTTCAGACATTTGTTTGAATAAATACACAGTAGTATGTTGTTCAGGCAACTGTTAGGCGTTAGATTGCTGTCTTGATATGTGTTGGAGCGTGACGAACCCTCCCACCACTGAACATATCCCTGCTAACAAGCATGACAAGTGATCTATCCATGTGTCTCTGCAAAGGGGTACATCAATAAGGAAGTACCGATAGATTTTATGGTTTGGCTGAAGTGCCATTTCGCTAACAGGTGTGGCATGACATGCCAAGGCAGAGCAAGGCCTAATTGTTGCAAGCATGCAGGTAAATGAATTAACGCTAAGAGACCAGGCGAACAGTCCTGTGATGCAGCTCAGTCCAATATGTCAGCTGCAATTCCTGTAATGCAACACGTCCTTGCAGCAGACTTTCAATGTTAGCAATAACAGAGTGTGGAGCCGGAGGAACACAGCAGGCCTTCTTTATTTTTGAAGAAGGGTCCTGACCTGAAACGTCAACTTTCCTGCTGTTCTGATGCTGCCTGGCCTGCTGTGTTCCTCCACTCCACACTATGTTATCTCTGACTCCAGCATCTGCAATTCTTACTATCTCTTTCAATGCTAGCTACTGGTTCACCCTGCAACGCAAGTCTGTTACTTTTAAGTATATCAGAGAGGTGTTATAATGATCCTGGGAGGTTGGCAGTTTTAAAGTACCAGTGTCTATGGATAAGAGGTGCATGTGGCTGGTGTCCACAGATCATATCTTGCAATGCTATCAGGTGGTGACCAACATGTGAGCTATTTGCAGCCAACAGTGAGCTTAAATTGTCAGTACCCAGTCTGATTTGCATGTCATGAATTTTGTTGTCTAGTTTGCTCAAAGTGAGTGGTAAGATAGGAAGCTGAATATTAATGAGTTGAGATGTGCTATTAATAAGATCATTAACAAGCAATGATCCTGCTTCATAGGCAACTCACCGCCGCCTAGTGAGAATCTCGCCTCAATACCTAAATGTTGAAAGTCGCAGTAAATTGTTCCCATCATCGAGGTAGTTCTCACGGGACTTCTCACACAATTCTGGCACATTTCTTACCTGAGCCCACAACATTCAGGCTCTTATAAGATTCAACTCAATGTGTCTTTATTTTCAGTCTGGAGACTTTTGCCTCTGTACTGTCAATGTACAATCTATTCACAAGACCAGGGAAGCCATTGTCACGATGATAATTCCTGTCCTCTACAACTAGTCCTGACTGCACAGGACAATCAGCAATTTGCCACTGGATGAATCTCACTGTGCACACAATTACCATCCTTCCTGCCACCTCCCCTACCCCTCACCAACTCTGGGCCCGTGACGTTGTAGACAGTTTTCCTCGATGCTTGAACAAAGCAAAATTGAAAGTAAAACTCACAATGAGTTCCAGTAACTTGTTTTTAAAGTGCCGCAGCTCCTTCGCTTAAATCCTTCCTTTTCCCATTTTGGTCCAATGGCCAAATAAAATAGAAAAGGGTGTAGTTTCTAAAGCCATTTCCATTCACCTTTTTGAATTTGGACAGGCCAGCATTTATTGCCCGATCCTGGAGAATATAATTTCCTCGGAGAAGGTAGTGTTGGTGTGTCTTCTTGAACTGTTATGATTGGTGTAGCGGCAGAGCCAAGGAGTCAGACATCACGGAGGGCTGTGATAATTGGGGACTCCATAGTGAGACGGACTGAAAGGGGTTTCTGCGGCAACAGGCGAGATTCAAGCATGGTGTGTTGTCTTCCTGGTGCCAGGATCCAGGGCGCCACTGACAGAGTGCAGAGAATCGTCAAGGGCGAAGGTGAAGAGCCCGAGGTGGTGGTGCGTGTCGGCACAAATGACATGAGGAAGAAGAGGAGGGACATTCTACAGCGGGACTTCAGAGAACTTGGAAGAAGGATGAAAAGCAAGACTTCCGGGGTTGTTACATCTGGTTTGCTTCCAGTTCCTCGGGCTGGAGAGGGCAGGAACAGGGAGATAATGGACTTGAACGTGTGGCTGAGGAACTGGTGCAGGAAGCAAGGATTTATATTCTTGGATCACTGGGGTATGTTTTGGGGTAAGGATAAATTGTACAAGAGGGACGGGTTGCACCTTAATAAGTGGGGGACCAGCATTCTGGCAGGCAGGTTTGCCACTGCAACACAAGTGTGTTTAAACTAAGTAATGGTGGGGAGCGGACAAGCTAGAAATTTAAGAATGAAGTTAAAGGGAAAGTGAGAATAAGAGAAGTTAAGAAAGAGAACAGAATCAACGGAGCAGAAAACTCAAGAAGGGATCATACAGTATGGCCAAGTGAAATAGGGATTGATAGGAAGGGTGAGGGAAGTAACAAATTAAAAATATAATATATGAATGCACGAAGCATAAGAAATAAGGTGGATGAACTTGAGGCTCAGTTGGAAATTGGTAAGTACGATGTTGTGGGGATAACTGAGACGTGGCTTACAGTGGACAGGGCCTGGGAAATGAATATTCAAGGCTATACGTGCTATCGAAAGGACAGACTGATGGGCAGAGGGGGTGGGGTGGCCCTGTTGATGAGGAATGATATTCGGTCTCTTGCGAGGGGGGACATAGAATCAGGAGACGTAGAGTCAGTATGGATAGAGCTGAGAAATTCTAAGGGTAGAAAGACGCTAATGGGAGTTATCTACAGGCCCTCAAACAGTAGTTAGGGTGTAGAGTGTAAGTTGAATCAAGAGTTGAAATTGGCCTGTTGCAAAGGGATCACTACAGTTGTTATGGGAGATTTCAACATGCGGGTAGACTGGGAGAATCAGGATGGTACTGGACCCCAAGAAAGGGAGTTTGTGGAGTGCCTCCGAGATGGATTCTTAGAACAGCTTGTACTGGAGCCTACCACGGAGGAGGCAATTCTGGATCTGGTGTTGTGCAATGAACTGAATTTGACCAGGGACCTCAAAGTAAAGGAGCCATTAGGAGGTAGTGACCATAATATGATGTTTTAATCTGCAGTTTGAGAGGGAGAAGGGAGAATCAGAAGTGTCAGTATTGCAGTTGAATAAAGGGAACTATGGAGCTATGAGGGAGGAGCTGGCCAAAGTTCAATGGTACAATACCCGAGCAGGGATGGCAGTGGAACAACAATGCCAGGTATTTCTGGATATAATGCAGAAGAGGAAGAAAGATCCTAAGGGGATGCAGGGGCGGCCGTGGCTGATGAAGGACTGTATAAAAATAAAAGAGAAAAAGTATAACATAACAAAGATGATTGGGAAGCCGGGGGACTAGGAAGCTTTTAAAGAGCAACAGCAAAGAGCAACTAAAAAGGCAATACACGGAGAAAAAATGAGCTGTGAAGGAAAACTGGCCAAAAATATAAAGGAGGATAGTAAAAGCTTTTTTACGTATGTGAAAAGAAAAAAAATGGTTAAGACTAAAATTGGGCCCTTGAAGACAGAAACAGGTGAATTTATTATGGGGAACAAGGAAATGGCAGAAGAGTTGAAGAAGTACTTCGGGTCTGTCCTCACTAGGGAAGACACAAGCAATCTCCCAGATGCAATAGTGACTGAAGGACCTCGGGTAATCGATGAACTGAAGGGAATTTATATTAGACAGGAAATGGTGTTGGATAGACTGTTAGGTCTGAAGGCCAATAAGTCCCCGGGACCTGATGGTCTGTATCCCAGGGTACGTAAGGAGGTGGCTCTAGAAATTGTGGATGCATTGGTAATTATTTTCCAAGGTTCTATAGATTCGGGATCAGTTCCTGCGGATTGGAGGGTGGCAAATGTTGTCCCACTTTTCAAGAAAGGAGGGAGAGAGAAAACAGGAAATTATAGACTAGTTAGTCTGACGTCAGTGGTGGGAAAGATGCTGGAGTCAATTATAAAAGATGAAATTCCAACTCATTTGCATAGCAGTACCAGGATGGGTCAGAGTCAGCATGGATTTACAAAGGGGAAATTGTGCTTGACTAATCTTCTGGAATTTTTTGAGGATGCATAGAGGAGAACCAGTGGATGTAGTGTGCCTGGACTTTCAGAAAGCCTTTGATAAAGTCCCACATGGGAGATTGGTGAACAAAATTAGGGCACATGGTATTGGGGGCAAAATACTGAGTTGGATTGAAAATTGCTGGCTGACAGGAAGCAAAGAGTAGTGATAAATGGGTCCCTTTCGGAATGGCAGGCAGTGACCAGTGGAGTACCACAAGGTTCGGTGCTGGGACCGCAGCTGTTTACAAAATACACTAATGATACAGACGAAGGCATTAAAAGTAATATTAGCAAATTTGCTGATGACACAAAGTTGGGTGGCAGTGTGAAATATGAGGAGGATGTTATGAGAATACAGGGTGACTTGGACAGGCTAGGTGAGTGGTCAGATGCATGGCAGATGCAGTTTAATGTGGATAAATGTGTGGTTATCCACTTTGGTGGCAAGAACAGGAAGGCAGATTACTATCTCAATGGAATGAAGTGAGGTAAAGGGGAAGTACAACAAGATCTAGGTGTTCTTGTACATCAGTCAATGAAAGCAGGCATGCAGGTACAGCAGGCAGTGAAGAAAGCTAATAGCGTGCTGACCCTCATAGCAAGAGGAATTGAGTATAGGAGCAAAGAGGTCCTTCTGCAGCTGTACAGGGCCCTGGTGAGACTGCACCTGGAGTATTGAGTGCAGTTTTGGTCTCCAAATTTGAGGAAGGACATTCTGGCTATGCAACATAGGTTCGTGAGGTCAATTCCCGGAATGGCGGGACTATCATATGTTGAAAGATTGGAGGGACTGGGCTTGTATACACTTGAGTTTAGAAGGATGAGAGGGGATCTGATTGAGGCGTATAAGATTATGAAGGGATTGGACACTCTGGAGGCAGGAAGTATGTTTCCGCTGATGGGGGAGTCCAGAACCAGAGGACACAGTTTAAAAATAAGGGGTAGGCCATTTAGAACAGAGCTGAGGAAAAACTTCTCCACCCAGAGAGTGGTGGATATATGGAATGCTCTGCCCCAGAAGGCAGTGGAGGCCAACTCTCTGGATATTTTCAAGAAAGAGATGGATAGAGCTCTTAAAGATAGTGGAATGAAGGGTTATGGGGATAAGGCAGGAACAGGATACTGATTGTGGATGATCAGCCATGATCATAATGAATGGTGGTGCTGGTTCAAAGGGCCGAATGGCCTACTCCAGCACCTATTGTCTATTGTCTATTGATTCATATGGTAGATGCAACTGCAGGCTTTTAAGAAGGGAGTTCCATGATTTTGACCTAAAAACGGTGAAGGAAAGCCAATATGGCCAATAAATCATCCTTCTTGTCCATCTATATATAAGTATCTCTGCATATTTTGCTCCTCCAGCAACTCATTCAAGTAGTAATTTTGTATCTGTGAAACAAATGTATAAATATCTGTAATCCGTCCTAAAGCATAATGCCCAGAATTGGGCATTAATCAAGTTGTAGGAATCATTCACAATCAGATTGCAGGAACAAGTCTCAAGCAGTGCTGTGGCAGTGTCCCTACCTCTGGCCCTGGAGGCCTGGGTTCAAGTCCTATCTGCTCCAGCATTGTGTAATAATGTTGCCAGACAGGCTGATTGGAAAATAAATGTCTGTAAACTTTTTTTTTAATCATGGTCAGGCAAGCAAGCAAGATGTTGTGGCTGAGAATACGTTGCAGGGTGAAATTTCCATCTGATTTCCTTGGACAATGGTGAAGTGGCAGTGTTACTGCTGGCCGCTAAGAAACTTATTCACAAAAATTTGGCAATCTCTATGGTGTGTGAATTTCCTTTTTCCCATCTTTGCTTTGAATCTGGTGTCAGCTCAAGAGGAGATACAAATACCCATCAATGGTGATGCACTCAAATTGACTTAATAGCCAACCACTTTTAAGAATTCTCAGAGACAGCAAATGATGAACTAAAAATTAGTAACTATCCTTCACTTCTTGATCATTATACATGCAGCAAAATAAAAGTTGGGACACAGGAGTGATTATGATGGAAGTTGAAATGTCACGAACAATCTTTGATAAGATAATTCAATAAAATTAATAAAGCCTTGTTTTATAAATGTTTCTGTAATATTCCGTAATTTTGGTATAACATCCCACAATAGGTGCCCTGAAGATCTCGTTTACAGAATTTACAATCATCCATGATTTCTGGAATTTGGCCTTTCACTAATCCATGATTTGAAACACTCTTTCATCTGCCTCAGCCCCTAGTTTTGGAATTCCTTCCCTATACCTGTCCACCTGCTTACACCACTGAAACACTTCTTAAAAGAAGAAGTTTTAATATCTTCTTTGAAACAAGATTTTGGTCCTCTGCCTCAACATCTGCTTATGTGGCTTGGTGTCAAATTTTGTATGCTAACACACTTATTTGTCATTTTTACTACATTAGGGCTGTAGTATAAATGCAAGTTATTATTGTTATTATTGCAAATAATAAAAAGTGTCATGTCTGAAAGAAAGAAAGAGTAGGATACCTTATTATTATCAGTACTGACTCAGTCTACATGAGCTCTTATTAAAATAAGCTTAATCATGGCAGAATCTCCATAATAGTGATCAAAAGAATGATCAAAGAGACCAATTATTGTACATTCTTCATTGAAACTGCTCACTAAAACATTCTTTCATTGTGTTTTCTAAACATTTTTACCAGGTTTAACCTGTGTTCCCAATCATAAAAGGGGTCTAGCCGTTCAGTTCAACAGTTGTTCTCTGTGGCACTCCTCTAATTCTACAGAAAAAAGGTTAAGTTTGAAACAAAATATTAGTTGAATTTTCAGCTGCTGTTTTGCAGTTATTACGCAGTTTTATCTGCAAAAATATTATTGCAACACACTCTAAGTATTGGGTGTGTTGCCCTGGAGCAAATAAACATCAAAAGAATCTTTTGAAATTGAATCATCGACTTATGTAGCTTCTTGCATCAAGGGCATTAAGAGGTAGGCACATGAACAATCATAAGCTCCAGCGCAAATGCAAATGCATTGTTGAAAACTGATGATTTAACCATTATCCTGCCAGTTTATCGGATAATATTTTAAGCCGCCTTTGTATAAAGTTATGAAAGCAAGGCTTTATTAGATGGCGGCAAACCCTGATTAGTAGGTTACCAACTTCCCAGATAGATGTCAGTGTTAGACTTTACTGAGCGATAGTAGGAACTTCCGATGATAACAAGGCCTGGGATAACAAGGCTTGGAGCTGGATGAACACAGCAGGCTGGGCAACATTAGAGGAGCAGGAAAACTGACGTTTCGGGTCTAGACCCTTCTTCAGAAAATGAAGAAGGGTTCAGAGCCGAAACGTCAGCTTTCTTGCTCCTTAGGCTCTACTGAAACTGCTTGGTGTGGGATTTGACTGGTTCTGGAGTACAAGTCTTCAGCAATATTGCTGGAACATTGTCAGCGTCTATAGTCTTTGCAGTGTTCCATGCCTTCAGCCATTACAGGCTAGTAGATATTGTCCACATAGACTTTTTTAAAGCATTTGATGAGGTCACTTGTGATAGGCCAGTCTAGCAGATTAAGTCACTTGAGACCCACAGTGAGTTCATAAATTGAATATAAATTGGTTTTATCGTAGAAGACAGAGGATAGTCATGGAGGAGTGTTCTTCTGACTGGACGACTGTGACCAGTGATGTTCAGCAATGATCTGTGCTAGGACTTCTGTTGTTTGTAATATATATGAATGGTTTGGATAAAACTGTAGGTGGTTTGATGAGTAAGTTTGCAGATAGCACAAAATTGCTGAAATTGTGCAGTGAGAAATGTTGTCAAAGGATATATACCAGAATAGAGATCAGTTGCAAAGTTTGACTGAGAAATGGCAGATGGAGTTTAATCCAGACAATAGTAAGATGATACATTTAGAGGTAAAATACAGGAGGAAAGTATGCAGTAAAAGACAGAATTCTTCGGAGCACTGATGTAGAGAGGGATCTTGGGATGCAAGTCCGTAGGTCCATGAAAGTGGAAACTCAAGTGGATAAGGCGATAAAGAAAGTATATGGCATATTTATGTTTATCGGCCAGGATATTGAGCATAAAAGTTGGCAAATCATGTCGCAGTTGTGTAAAAATTTAATTAGGCCTCAATTGAAGTATTGTGTGCAGTTCTGGTTGCCACACCATCGAAAGGATGTGCAAGTTTTGGAGAGAGTGCAAAAGAAGTTTACTAGGATGTTGCCTAGATTAGAGTCTATTGGTTTAAGAAGAGATTAGACAAATTTGGATTATTTTTGTTAGAGTGTCAGAGACTGAGGCGCAACCTGATTAGAAGCATATAAAATTATGAGAAACATGGTAAGAGTGGACCAATGCAGTCTTCTTCCCAGGGTGGAAATGTCAAATACACAGGGGGAATAGGATTAAGTTGAGAGGGGAAAGTTTAAAGGAGTTGTGTGAGACAAGTTTTAACATAGATCGTAGTAAGTTGCTGGAACATGCAGCTGAGCCAAGTGATAGAAGTAGAAATGATAATAATGTTTAAGAGGCATTTAGACAGACATATGAACAGGCAGATAAAAATGAGGTACAGACAATGTGTTTGCAGATGGGATTCATTTAAGATGGTATTATTATGGTTGATATAGACATAGTAGTCCAAAGGGCCTGCTCCTGTGCTGTCTTGTTCTATGTTCCCTTATTTACTCGTATCATGTGGAGTGAATTGAGTTAGCTTAAAACTGGCATTTGTGATGCTGGGCACTTCAGATGTAGGCCAAGGGAGATCATTCACTCAGCACTTCCAGCTGAAGATACATGCAAAACATTCAACTCTGGCTTTACCCCGATGTGAAGAGAAACTTCTTCACCCAGACAGTGGTGAGCCTGTTGAATTCTCTGGCACTAAAAAATTCAGACCAAACATTGTTGTTTTCAAGAAAGGGTATAGCTCTTAGGGCTAAAGGGATGAGTGGTTATGGGGAGAAGAGGCAGCAGAGTACTGAACTGAATGATCAGGCATGATTATGTTGAATAAACAGCAGGGCAGAATGGCCTACTCCTGTTCCAATTATCTATGTACTGGGCTATTCCATCACTGAGGATGAGGATATTTGTGGAACTTCCACCTTTGTTGACTTAGATCATAGAATCCCTACAGTGTGGAAACAGGCCTTTGGCCCATCAAGTCCACACCAACTCTCAGAGCATCCCACCCAGACCCATCAGCCTATAACCCAAGTAATCTGCACAACCCTGAGCACTGTGGGCAATTTAGCATGACCAATCCACATACCTTGCACATCTTTGGACTGTGGGAGGAAACCAGAGCACCTGGAGGAAACCCACACTGACACAGGGAGAATGTGCAAACTCCACACAGCCCAAGGGTGGAATCAAACACAGGTTCCTGTGGCTGTGAGGCAGCAGCGCTAACCACTGAGCCACCGTGCTGCCCCAAAAATGAGGCTGGCAGGATTCAAACCTGCATGGGGGAGCGCCAGTGGATTTTGAATCCATTGCCTTTACCTCTCGGTCACAATTACAGGTTCCCAGCAAAACAGGCAGGGTTCATTGAATAATCTACCACCATTCACAACTGTATGCAGCAAAACTGTAGAGCTGAGGCCTGATTCATTTTATTTTATAGGAAGGCTATTATTAAGCTGGAGAGAGTTCAAAAAAGATTTACCAGGACGTTACCGGGAATGGAGGGATCCGTTGTAAGGAGGGGTTGGATAGGCTGGGACTTTTTCACTGGAATGTAGAGGTTGGACAGTGACCTTATTGAGGTTTATAAAACCATGAAGGGTATGGTTGAGGTGAATGGCAGGTGTCTTTCCCCTAGGGTGGGTTATTTCAAGACTGGGGGGCACATTTTTAAGGTGCAAGGAAAAAAATTTTTAAGATGAGAGAAGAAAGATTTAGGAAAAAACACAAGGGGCACCGAGAGTGGTTTGTGTGTGGAATGAGTGATAATGGGAACTGCAGATGCTGGAGAAACTGAGATAACAAAGTGTGGAGCAGGATGAACACAGCAGGCCAAACAGCATCTCAGGAGCACAAAAGCTGACGTTTTGGGCCTAGACCCTTCATCAGAGAGGGGGATGGGGAGAGGGAATTGGAATAAATAGGGAGAGAGGGGGAGGCGGACCAAAGATGGAGAGAAAAGAAGATAGGTAGAGAGGTGAGTACAGGTGAGGAGGTGGGGGGGTATAAGTCAGTCCAGGGAAGATGGACGGGCCAAGATGTTGTGCCGACCTGTCATACCAATCTCAAGCCCATCTAATCTACACTATTCCATGTACATCCATATGCTTATCCAATGATGACTTAAATGTACCTAAAGTTGGCGAATCTACTACCGTTGCAGGCAAAGCGTTCCATTCGCTTACTACTCTCTGAGTAAAGAAACTACCTCTGACATCTGCCCTATATCTTTCACCCCTCAATTTAAAGCTATGCCTTCTCGTGCTCGCCGTCACCATCCTAGGAAAAAGGCTTACCTGATCCACCCTATCTAACCCTCTGATTATTTTATATGTTTCAATTAAGTCACCTCTCAACCTTCTCCTCTCTAACGAAAACAGCCTCAAGTCCCTCAACCTTTCCTCGTAAGACCTTCCCTCCATACCAGGCAACATCCTAGTAAATCTCCTCTGCACCCTTTCCAAAGCTTCCACATCCTTCTTATAATGCGGTGACCAGAACTGTACGCAATACTCCAAGCGCAGCCGCACCAGAGTTTTGTAGAGCTTCACCATAAACTCTTGGTTCCAGAACTCGAACCCTCTATTCATAAAAGCTAAAACACTGTATGCCTTCTTAACAGCCCTGTCAACCTGGGTGGCAACTTTCAAGGATCTGTGTACATGGACACCGAGATCTCTCTGCTCATCTACACTACTAAGAATCTTACCATTAGCCCAGTACTTTGCATTCCGGTTACTCCTACCAAAGTGCATCACCTCACACTTTTCTGCATTAAACTCCATTTGCCACCTCTCAGCCCAGCTCTGCAGCTTATCTATGTCTCTCTGCAACCTACAGCATCCTTCGTCATGATCCACAACTCCACCGACCTTGGTGTCGTCTGCAAATTTAGTAACCCATCCTTGTACGCCCTTATCCAGGTCATTTATAAAAATGACGAACAGCGGTGGACCCAACACCGACCCTTGCGGTACACCACTAGTAACTGGTCTCCAGGATGAACATTTCCCATCAACTACCACCCTCTGTCTTCTTTCAGCAAGCCAATTTCCGATCCAAACGGCTATATCTCCCACAATTCCATTCCTCCGCATTTTGTACAATAGCCTACTGTGGGGAACCTTATCGAACGCCTTGCTGAAATCCATATACACCACATCAACCGGTTTACTCTCATCTACCTGTTTGGTCACCTTCTCAAAAAACTCAATAAGGTTTGTGAGGCACAACTTCCCTTCACAAAACCATGCTGACTATCCGTAATCAATTTATTCTTTTCTGGATGATTATAAATCCTATCCCTTGTAACCTTTTCCAACACTTTACCAACAACTGAGGTAAGGCTCACTGGCCGATAATTACCAGGGTTGACTCTACTCCCCTTCTTGAACAGGGGAACCACATTTGCTATCCTCCAGTTGTCTGGCACTATTCCTGTAGACAATGACGAGTTAAAGATCAATGCCAAAGGCTCGGCATTCTCCTCCCTGGCTTCCCAGAGAATCCTAGGATAAATCCCATCTGGCCCAGGGGACTTATCTATCTTCACCCTCTGTAGGATTTCTAATACCTCTTCCTTGTGAACCTCAATCCCACCTAATCTAGTAGCCTGTATCTCAGTATTCTCCTCGACAACATTGTCATTTTCTAGAGTGAATACTGTTGAAAAATATTCATTTAGCGCTTCCCCTATCTCATCTGACTCCACACACTTCCCACTACTATCCTTGATTGGGCCTAATCTTACTTCCGTCATTCTTTTATTCCTTAAATACCTATAGAAAGCCTTCGGGTTTACCCTGATCCTGTCTGCCAACAACTTCTCATGTCTCCTCCTGGCTCTTCTGAGCTCTCTCTTTCGGTCTTTCCTGGCTACCTCGTAGCCCTCAAGAGCCCTAACTGAGCCTTCACACCTCATCCTAACATAAGCCTTCTTCTTCCTCTTGACCAGAGATTCTACCTCCTTCATAAACTACAGCTCCCACGCTCTACAGCTTCCTCCCTGCCTGACAGGTGCATACTTATCTAGGACACATGTGGAGCTTTTCCTTGAATAAGTTCCACATTTCTAGGAAATGGAGGTGCGGCTTGAGGTGGGAGGAAGGGATGTGTGAGAGGAAGAACAGGTTAGGAAAGCGGAGACAGGCTGGGCTGGTTTTGGGATGCAGTGGGGGGAGGGGAGATTTTGAAGCTTGTCAAGTCCACATTGATACCATTGGGCTGCTGGGTTCCCAAGCGGAATATGAGTTGCTGTTCCTGCAACCTTCGGGTGGCATCATTGCGGCACTGCAGGAGGCCCATGATGGACGTGTCGTCTGAGGAATGGGAGACGGAGTTAAAATGGTTCACGACTGGGAGGTGCAGTTGTTTGTTGCGAACCGAGTTGAGGTGCTCTGCAAAGCGGCCCCCAAGCCTCCGCTTGGTTTCCCCAATGTAGAGGAAGCCACACCAGGTACAATGGATACAATATACCACACTGGCAGATGTGCAGGTGAACATCTGCTTGATATGGAAGGTCAATTTGGGGCCAGAGATAGGGGTGAGGGAGGAGGTGTGGGGGCAAGTGTAGCACTTCCTGCGGTTACAGCGGAAGGTGCCGGGTGTGGTGGGGTTGGAGGGGAGTGTGGAGCGGACAAGTGAGTCACGGAGAGAGTGGTCTCTCCGGAAGGCAGACAAGGGTGGGGATGGAAAAATAGCTTGGGTGTTGGTGTCAGATTGTAGATGGCAGAAGTGTTGGAGGATGATGCGTTGTATCCAGAGGTTGGTGGGGTGGTATGTGAGAACAAGGGGGATCCTCTGGGGGCGGTTGTGGCGGGGGCGGGGTGTGAGGGATGTGTTGCAGGAAATGCGGGAGACGCGGTCAAGGGCATTCTCAACCACTGCCTGGGGAAAGTTCCTGTCCTTGAAGAATGTCGACATCTGGGATGTGCGGGAGTGGAATGCCTCATCCCGGGAGCAGATGCAGTGGAGACGGAGGAATTTGGAATAGGGGATGGAATTTTTGCAGGAGGGTGGGTGGGAGGAGGTGTATTCTAGGTAGCTATGGGAGTCAGTGGGCTTGAAATGGACATCACGTTCTAGTTGGTTCCCTGAGATGGAGACTGAGAGGTCCAAGAAGGTGAGGGATGTGTTGGAGATGGCCCAGGTGAACTTGAAGTTGATGTGGAAGGTGTTGGTGAAGTGGATGAACTGTTCAAGCTCCTCTTGGGAGGAAGATGGGGCGCCAATACAGTCATCAATGTAACGGAGGAAGAGGTGGGGTTTGGGGCCTGTGTAGGTGCGGAAGAGGGACTGTTCCACGTAACCTACAGAGAGGCAGGCATAGCTTGGGCCCATGCGAGTGCCCATGGCCACCCCCTTTATCTGTAGGAAGTGGGAGGAATCAAAAGAGAGGTTGTTGAGGGTGAGGACGAGTTCAGCTAGGCAGATGAGGGTGTCAGTGGAGGGGGATTGGTCGGGCCTGCGGGACAGGAAGAAGCGGAGGGCCTTGAGGAATACAGGTGTATAGGGACTGGACGTCCATGGTGAAAATGAGGTGTTGGGGGCCAGGGAATTGGAAGTCCTGAAGGAGGTGGAGGGCGTGTGTGGTGCTGCGGACGTAGGTGGGGAGTTCCTGGGCCAAAGGGGAGAAAATGGAGTCCAGATAGGTGGAGATGAGTTCAGTGGGGCAGGAACAGGCTGAGACAATGGACCGACCAGGGCAGGCAGGTTTGTGGATTTTGGGAAGGAATTTTTGCAGGAGGGTGGGTGGGAGGAGGTGTATTCTAGGTAGCTGTGGGAGTCAGTGGGCTTGAAATGGACATCAGTTTCTAGCTGGTTCCCTGAGATGGAGACTGAGAGGTCCAGGAAGGTGAGGGATGTGTTGGAGATGGCCCAGGTGAACTTGAAGTTGGTGTGGAAGGGGTTGGGGAACAATGAGGTTGGAGGCCGTGGGTGGGAAGTCCCCTGAGGTGATGAGGTCATGGATGGGGTTGGAGATGATGGTTTGGTGCTCGGGGGTGGGGTCATGACCTGGGTCTCTAGATTTCTAATCCAGTGACATGACTGCTCCATACACCACCTGATTCGTTATTAAACCATCAAATCAGCCTCCTTTATTGCACAATTCAGATAGCTCTCCAAGGAGGTTCTGATAAACAAGAGGGATTTTTCATTGATGTTTTCATTGCTAGCCTGAGGAGTTTGAACAGGCATAAATTAGATAGAATATCTTGTGAAAATGAGTTAAAAGTAGTCAAGAATTGTTAAAATGGCGCATAACTTAAGTGAATATGTAAAATAGGTAGAATCATCAGTCATTTTTAAATCTTTTAAGGCCATTTGGATATTTGCACCTATTAAAATACTTTAGTCTTTAAGTTTCCTTGATCTGTATTTTTGACACTTTTTCGATGGCTTGTCCAGTGGCCCATGCTGTGGTCTATTTCTTTTTCTAACTCAATCTTGCTGTCTGATGCTACAATGTGCAACGTTCATCTTTATACCATTTCTGCCAACTTTATAGTGATGAGTACTCCAGCTATTTATGTGCTGCATACATTAGCATTTAGTATATATAAGTGATCTGTCGACTGATGTTAGCTTTCACTTTCAGGTGGTGTTCTTTTATTCTTGAGGAGTTAACCTTTAGTGGGAAATATGTTTACTGACTTCTTCCTATGCCTTCAGGTTTCAGTCACAGAAAATCACATTGATTATGTTGTAGGTGCGATGCTGGGACAGTCAAAGGACAGTCTGCTGATGTATTGGATTGCTGGTTGGGAGAAACAGTCATCCACTCAAGATTATGGACAGCCGGATGTCAGGCAAAGTTACGTTTGAAGGTCTGTGTGTACAGAGACTACATTTCACTAAGGATAAGAGTGGATGCCTCTGCAAATATGAATGAAGACCTGATACCATCAAGATTCCATGCTGCCGTTTCTGAGCCAATGTTAAGTCATAACAACTCTGCGTCATTTTGCACCTGGTTCCATTCAATCTGGGGCTGATGACATCTGCATAATTCCGCCATTTGCTGCAAGAGTTTGCATTCTCCAGCTGACCAAGACAATTTTTCATAAGTCTTAACTAGCTCTGACATGTCCCCATAAGAATGAAGGGGAGGGCCCCCACATTCCACAGGATTCCTGGGCTATTAGTGGAACATACATTCCATTAAAGGTACCACCACATGAGGCTGTTTCCTTTACCAATTGCAAGGAGTTCCATCCTTTGAACATTGTATTTGTGTGTGGTGTGAAATGAAGATTCAAATTGTTTACACAGACAAATGTAGAAATCTACATAATCCATATTTCCTGGCAAACTCAAAGTTGCAACAGACAATGATTTCATCACCAGAAATTAGTGAATGGATACTGGGCAATATGGGGTACCCGTTTAGCCCATAGCTCATGATACCATATTGCAGGATAACCAATGAAGCACAAGGAAATATTTGACACTGTACACATAGGATTGCACAAGTTGGTGGAGAGGCCAGTAGGGTGCTGAAGTGTGTTGTTGTCACCCAGACAAGTCAGTAGGCATGTTATGTTATCCACCTTATTTTTCAAATTCATTCACATGATGTGGGCATCACTGACTAGGCCGGCACTCATTGTCCATCGCTAATTTAGAGCCAACCACATTGTTGTCATCCACATTTAGGATAGACCAGGTAAGAACAGCAGTTTCCTTTCACACCAAATGGGACTTTCCACCAACAATTGGCAACCATTTCATACATGTTGTTAGACTTTTAATTCCAGATTTTGTTTTAATTCAAAATCCACCGGCCACCCATGATGGGAATCAAACCCAGTCCCCAGAATGTCACCTGGGTCTCGAGATGAATGTCTAGTGATAGTACAGCTAGGCCATTGTGTCTCCTTACCTGTGAATGTATCTAAGATGGTGATCTCATGTTGTGCACCTCACAGCTATGTCACACAAAATCGGTTGATACTTGACCCTGGAGTTGAAACAGGAGAGGAAATGGACAAATGTCATGTGCAGTGGGATGTAGATATGCCCCTTGGAGCACACGATTTGGCCTAGGCACCAGCTACTGTCAGGAATGCTGGAGATCAATTTGTAGTGACTGCATGTGTTCATTGTGTCTTGGAAATTACTGTACCTCTGTCCATCCCTCACTACTTCCATTTGTCAGTCCTTACTATATTTCTTTGTCATCATTTCTGCTCAAATAATTTTTTTAATGATTACTTCAAATATGTTCCTCTACCATCAGAAATAGGATTTAAATATAACAATATGTGATATTTGAATGAGCAACATAATATTTTTATAAATAACAAACATGATGTGCTACAGTGCAAGTAAAAACAGAAATTTCAATTAGTAATATCATATAAAAAGTAAATTACAAGGTTAAAAATAGCAGAATACGGTGTTCAATTAAATATATGAATGAAAATTTCTGGTGATGAAATCATTGTCAACATTCAAAGGATTCATTCTTCACCACAAAAGGTATAACATCAGATGCCATAACCTCCTCAAGCACTGGGACGTTTAAAGTGATCCATGAATTATCATTATCACCTTCAAGACACTGCCAACCCTCCTTCACTGCAGTCGCCATGTCAAAGTGGTATGCATGTTTCCATCACAAACTCACTCTTTTCAAGTCTCATAGAGCATAGAACAAATGGCATTACATTTCATTTGATGTCCCCATGGTAACTGTCAGAGTGCAAAGTTTCATAATTTTCTTATATCACAAATGAGTCCTGTTCAGCTTTTCACATTACCTTTTGTCATCCCACATCTGAGATCGAAAAGGCCAATATAGACTTGTTAAGGCCAAGCAGATGCTTTAGAAATTCCTTTTACTCTGTTAGCTCTTTGATGTATAGCATAAAGTCCAACCTCTGGCAAATCAGTGAGTAATCCCAAGTACTGTGAACCAGCACTGCCTAAAAAAAATGAGAAACTTTAAATTAAGTCCCGTTGTCCTATATTGTGATGTGTTTCATTTGTTAAGTGAACTTCTCATGGACAATACCTGCAAGCCATTTGATTAATATGTATATCATTAGGGGGAGGTGGTGGTGAGTGGTAAAGTCAACAGCAATCAAGAATCCCTGGATAATGTTGCATCAGAGATAATAGGAATTGCAGACACTGGAAAATCCGAGATAACAAGGTGTGCAGCTGGATGAACACAGCAGGCCAAGCAGCACCTTAGGAGCAGGAAAGCTGACATTTCGGGCCTAGACCCTTCATCAGAAACTGGGGAGGGGAAGAGGGTTCTATTTATTGCAGAACCATCTTCCCTTCCCCCATTTCTGATGACATGTCTAGGCCCAAAACGTCAGCTTTCCTGCTCCAAAGGTGCTGCTTGGCCTGCTGTGTTCATCCAGCTCCACACCTTGTTATCCCTGGATAATGTTTTGGGGACAGGAGTTCAAATCTCACTATAGCAAATGGTAAAATTCGTATTCAAAAATATTTAAATTAAGGACAAAGCTAGACTAATGGTTAAGATCTGTCTGGTTCACCAATGCCCTTTAGGAAAGGAAACTGCCAACTACGTATTCTGTCTTATATGTGACTCTAGACCCACAGTAGTGTGGTTAACTCTTAACTGCACTCTGTGCAATTAGAAACTGGTTTAGTCATTGAAGCCCCCATCCCATTTGCAAATTTAAAAACTAAATTGCCAGAGTCATCATCTCCAAGGCAACTTCTTTTTATGAACCCTTATAATAATGGTAAACAAAAACATAATTTCATGTTTGTTTTATATCCTGAACAAATATGATTTGAAGTTTTACTAAGCAGCTTACATATATGCACATATATTTTGTAAAGAACATATCTTTTTATTTACCTTATTGTGGATTAAAAACAAGGAGATACTGCTTTAAACTAAGGATACTATTCAAAGAGATGACTGCAATTTAAAAAATCATGTTAACAGAGGTTACATATCTTCAGTTATCTACAATGTGGTTTTCCCCTAGAACAGTGAGAGCAGACTCAAATCTAGGTAGCTGATGGGATGTGAACTGAGGGACAATTTCTTGGTTTTGATTGGCTGCTGACCAGGTGGCCATGTCTTGTTTGGGGCAGTATAGCAAAGAGAAAAGATTGAAAAATATCTCCAAGTATATCTCTCTCCCTTATGCTTTCTCTCTCTCATGTAGATGTATTGGGAAGTCTCCAGTAGCATCTGATTGTCTTTCACTTGCGTTGCTCTGCAAATCTACTATTGAAGGACGAATAAAATGAGGAGGAAAATAAAGTGCCTCTAAAGACATTTAAAGGACAAATTCTAAAATAATGAATGAAAGAGAGCATTGATGTACAAACATTCATGTGTCAACAGCAAAGAACCAAAAGGGAATTAAAAGGAAAAAAAAAGCAACTCATTGAATCCTGCTGTACAGACTGCTACTAAAGAAATATATTTCTCTGTTTCATTGATGACTGTATCGGCGCCGCCTCTTGCTCCTCAGAGGAGCTCGAACAGTTCATCCACTTCACCAACACCTTCCACCCCAACCTTCAGTTCACCTGGGCCATCTCCAGCACATCCTACACCTTCCTGGAACTCTCAGTCTCCATCTCAGGCAACCAGCTTGTTACTGATGTCCATTTCAAGCCCACTGACTCCCACAGCTACCTAGAATACACCTCCTCCCACCCACCCTCCTGCAAAAATTCCATCCCCTATTCCCAATTCCTCCGCCTCCGCCGCATCTGCTCCCACGATAAGACATTCCACTCCCGCACATCCCAGATGTCCAAGTTCTTCAAGGACCGCAAATTTCCCCCCACAGTGATCGAGAACGCCCTTGACCGCGTCTCCCGTATTTCCCGCAACACATCCCTCACACCCCGCCCCCGCCACAACCGCCCAAAGAGGATCCCCCTCGTTCTCACACACCACCCCACCAACCTCCGGATACAACGCATCATCCTCTGACACTTCCGCCATCTACAATCCAACCCCACCACCCAAGACATTTTTCCATCCCCACCTCTGTCTGCTTTCCGGAGAGACCACTCTCTCCGTGACTCCCTTGTTCGCGCCACACTGCCCTCCAACCCCACCACACCCGGCACCTTCCCCTGCAACCACAGGAAATGCTACACTTGCCCCCACACCTCCTCCCTCACCCCTATCCCAGGCCCCAAGATGACATTCCATATTAAGCACAGGTTCACCTGCACATCTGCCAATGTGGTATACTGCATCCACTGTACCCAGTGTGGCTTCCTCTACATTGGGGAAACCAAGCGGAGGCTTGGGGACCGCTTTGCAGAACACCTCCGCTCGGTTCGCAACAAACAACTGCACCTCCCAGTTGCAAACCATTTCCACTCCCCCTCCCATTCTTTAGATGACATGTCCATCATGGGCCTCCTGCACTGCCACAATGATGCCACCCGAAGGTTGCAGGAACAGCAACTCATATTCCGCTTGGGAACCCTGCAGCCTAATGGTATCAATGTGGACTTCACCACCTTCAAAATCTCCCCTTCCCCCACCGCATCCCTAAACCAGCCCAGTTCGTCCCTTCCCCCCACTGCACCACACAACCAGCCCAACTCTTCCCCTCCACCCACTGCATCCCAAGACCAGTCCAACCTGTCTCTGCCTCCCTAACCTGTTCTTCCTCTCACCCATCCCTTCCTCCCACCCCAAGCCGCACCCCCATCTCCTACATACTAACCTCATCCCACCTCCTTGACCTGTCTGTCTTCCCTGGACTGATCTATCCCCTCCCTACCTCCCCACCTATACTCTCTCCACCTATCTTCTTTTCTCTCCATCTTTGGTCCGCCTCCCCCTCTCTCCCTATTTATTCCAGAACCCTCACCCCATCCCCCTCTCTGATGAAGGGTCTAGGCCCGAAACGTCAGCTTTTGTGCTCCTGAGATGCTGCTTGGCCTGCTGTGTTCATCCAGCTTCACATTTTATGATCTATGTTTCTCTGATTTTTGTTTTTGTTTTTCACCATCTTGTTTGTCTTTCTGAGTCTGTCTGTTTATGAAGTGGGGAATTGAACAAGGGATAGAGTTTAAGTTGTAGAATTGTCAGTTGTCAATTCATATTTCCTTATTGTTATTGGATCAAGACAATATGTGCATAATAAACAGTTACTTTCTTGTAAAGTACAGAAACTGGGTGAGTGTTTTCTTTTAACCTGAGTTCAGCAGTCAAATAAATTGGGGACTTTGGACAGTTTCACTAAAACCTTTCACACTTGTGATGAGTGCAGGAATACTGGGGATTGATTTCCAGTGCGCTACCCCAGTGAGTCATGTCAATACAATACCTTGGCAGCATGAATCAAATCATACAGTTTCTTTCAACATCAATCTACTATCCTAAGCAAGGACTCTGGTGAACACTTCACTCTAAGCAATGGTTTGAGTTTTTCAGAGAACTTAGATATTCCTAGATTTCTATTCTGCCTCGCTTGCACTTTGACAAGAAATATATTCATGTCTTTGTGACTGAAGTTTTGACATTTCTTTTTCACTGCAATCTCCTGTGTTGCTATTAACTGAATCTGAAAAGATGGGCACATTTCAAAAGCCACATGTTTGATAAAATGCATAAGAACTAATTACATTAGAATAATGACATTAAATGCTTAAAATGAATGCAAATACTAATTAAACTTACTAAAACCTTATAATAATTCAAGATGAATAAATTTATTTCTTTAAAGCATATAAAATAAACTTTAACTACATGTGAGAATACCTGGAGACCCTTGACACAGGTTTTATTTTGTTTAAATATGATAAAGTTATTGCCCTTAAGGGGTGTTCCCAGTTCCTCTTTTGCCATTGGGGTGTGGCCTTGTTTCTCTTCAATCGTACTGGAAGGCCACAAAACCAGCTGCAACTTTCGCCCAGGGACTGGTCTAGATTAGCATTCAATAACCTCCAGAGATATAAGCTTACAGAGTAAGGGTTAACCTATTAACTTCAATAGAGATAATGGGAACTGCAGATGCTGGAGAATCCAAGATAATAAAATGTGAGGCTGGATGAACACAGCAGGCCAAGCAGCATCTCAGGAGCACAAAAGCTGACGTTTCGGGCCTAGACCCTTCATCTTTTAACATCAAAAGAGGATTGGTTAGCTAATGGCAAGCCAAAAGTAGGGATAAAACTGGGTCTTTTCAGGTAAGTGATAATGAGAACTGCAGATGCTGGAGAATCCAAGATAACAAAGTGTGAAGTTGGATGAACACAGCAGGCCAAACAGCATCTAAGGAGCACAAAAGCTGACGTTTCAGGCCTAGACCCTTCATCAGAGAGGGGGATGGGGAGAGGGTTCTGGAATAAATAGGGAGAGAGGGGGAGGCGGACCGAAGATGGAGAGAAAAGAAGATAGGTGGAGCGGAGAGTATAGGTGGGGAGGTAGGGAGGGGATATGTCAGTCCAAGGAAGACGGACAGGTCAAGGAGGTGGGATGAGGTAGTAGGTAGGAAATGGAGGTGCTGCTTGAGGTGGGAGGAAGGGATGGGTAAGAGGAAGAACAGGTTAGGGAGGCGGAGACAGGCTGGGCTAGTTTTGGGATGCAGAGGGGGGAAGGGATGAGCTGGGCTGGTTTTGTGATGTAGTGGGGGAGGGGAAGAACTGGGCTGGTATTGGGATGCAGTGGGGGAAGCGGAGGTTTTGAAGCTTGTCAAGTCCCCATTGATACCATTGGGTTGCAGGGTTCCCAAGCGGAATATGAGTTGCTGTTCTTGCAACCTTCGGGTGGCATCATTGTGGCACTGCAGGAGGCCCATGATGGACATGTCGTCTGAGGAGTGGGAGGGGGAGTTAAAATGGTTCATGACTGGGAGGTGCAGTTGTTTATTGCGAACCGAGCGGAGGTGTTCTGCAAAGCAGACCCCAACACTCTGCTTGCTTTCCCCAATATCGAGGAAGCCACACCGGGTGCAAAGGATACAGTATACCACATTGGCAGATGTGCAGGTGAACATCTGCCTAATATGGAAAGTCATCTTGGGCCTGGTTATTCCAGAACCCTCTCCCCGTCCCCCTCTCTGATGAAGGGTCTAGGCCCGAAACGTCAGCTTTTGTGCTCCTGAGATGCTGCTTGGCCTACTGTGTTCACCCAGCTTCACAATTTGTTATCTTTTCAGGTAAGCTTTGCCTAGCAAAGTGCCAGAGGGAACAGTCCAGGGATGATCAATCACTTAGATTTAAGAAATGCAAATATATGGTAGCTAATTTTACTGATGACATCAAGATAGGAAGGAGGGGACATGGCCAAATGAAATTAAGACCTGCATTCCATGCATTCTAAAATATGGGCATAGTCCTCTAAAATGTGTCTGGTGCAGATGTGATTTCAAAAGGTCATTGGTTGAAATAGTAATGTCCAAAGTTACATGTAGATTTATAGAAGTTTTAACTCCTCATCCAGTGGTAACTGCCAGAATCTGCTGTCGGTTTTGTAACAATAGTATTCTTTGCCAACTTCGTCTCTACAGACATCCTTGGATACAATCCACACTCTACAGGTTTATTCAGTTGGGTAGTTAATTTTTTTGGAACTGGTGCAATTCCCACAAAACTCCTGGTGAGTTTCTTCACATGAGAAACCATTGCCTCTATTTCACTCTTCACTCTTTTCAGAAGTGGATATGGGACTTTTCTGAGATTAAACTGACAAATGGGTTTCATATCTGCTCTTTGTATGATGTGATGTGTTGTTTTCCATTACATGGTATTAGATTTTTTTGGTATTATTACTCGAATTATGGTATTATTGTTGGACTATTAATCCAGAGATCCAAATAGTGTTCTGGGGACCCAGGTTTGACTCCCACCATGGCAGATGATGGAATTTGAATTCAATAAAAAAAGTCTAGAATTTAGAAACTAATGATGACCGTGAATCCATTGTTGATTGTAGGGAAAACCCACCAGGTTCACTAATGTCCTTTAGGGAAGGAATCTGCCATCTTTACCTGGTCTGACCTACATGTGCCTCTAGACCAACAGCAAAGTGGATAACTCTTAACTGCCCGCTGAGCAATTAGGGATGGATAATAAATGCTACCTGGCCAGCGAAACCCTCATCCCCCGAATAAAGGAAAAAATTTTAGCCCTTTACTCTACAGTCTGTAACCAAACAATCTCCTTTTTAATAGTGAACTACAGTTCCATGCATAGTGGAGCAAGTAGTGGCATACATGTAATATTACCACAATTGTGATCTGGAGTTCTTAGCTATAGTTCCAATAATTTAGTTCTGAATCCCATAGTTTCAGATGGTAAAACTTGAATTCAATAAAAAGTATCTGGAGTGAAAAGTTAGCATGATGACATACATGTAACTACAGTCAATTGTTATTGTTAGACCTCAGCTATGCAGTATTGCATAGAGCTCTGGGTGACACATCATAGGAAGAATGTGAACAAATTGGAGAGAGTGCAGAAGCAGTTTACAAATATGATTGTAGGGATGAGAAACTTCAGTTATGAGGATATATTGAAGAAATTGGGATTGATCTCCTTGGAGGGAAGAAGGCTAAATGGAGATCTGATAGAAGTTATCAAAAATCATGAGCAGGCTGGATAGAATAGTTATGGAGAAATTGTTCCCACGTGTAAAAAAGAACAAGAATGAGCGGGATTTGCAAAAGACACAACGGTGATATGAGAAAAATGTTTTCACTCACAAGTACAGAATGCATTGCATGGAATGATAGTGGACACAGGTTTAATTGAGGCTATCAAAAAAGGCACTGGATAATTATTTGAATAGAAATAATGCGCAACGATTTGGGAAAAAGGAGATTGCCACTAGGTAATGATGTTCATTTAATGAGCCTGTACTGACACAATGGACTGAACGGACTCTTTTGCTATTGTCGGATTATTATGACTCTGTCATATAAACCCATCCCCTCTAGTGTCCTTCAGGGAAACAATTAAAGATTCTTATCAAGTCTGACCTACATGGGATTCCAGATTCATGGATCTTAAGAATCTTAAGAATCCTCTAGGCAACAAATGCTGACACGGCCAGTGATGCTCACTCCCAATAACAAATATATGCTTTTAGGAAGTCTGGATATTCAGGCTCAAGTCTCTGAAGTAAGAGTTGGACCTATAACGTTCTGACTCCGAGACAAGTAAGTTCTCTATTGTGTCAGTGAAGGTTAAATTGTGAGGTTCCTCTATAATGGTCCAGGCGAATACTGTATTGACACTTTTTAAATGATGTATTCTGTGATTCAAAGTGCAACTTGGCAATGTTTGTATTTTATGACTTCGAGGACTCATCTCATGTTTGCTGCATTCCATGTAGGTTGGGTCCATCTTTGTTTATCATTTAAATAAATGATTTGGATGAGAAATTAGGAGACATGCTTAGTAAGTTTGCATACAGCACCAAAATTGGCAGCATAGTCAACAATAAAGAAGATTATCTAAGATTACAATTTGGCCAATGGACTGAGGAGTAGCAGGTGGAGTTTAATTTGTATAAATGCGAGGTATTGCATTTTGCTAAAATGGACAAAGGCAGGAATTATACAGTTAATGGTAGGGCCCTGGGCCATGTTTTTGAACAGAGAGACCTAGGGGTTCAGGTACATAGTTCTTTGAAAGTTGCACCACAGGTAGACAGGGTGGTTAAGAAGGCATTTAGCACACTTGCTTTCATTGCTCAGACCAGTGGGGTTTTTTTTATTTGACTTATTATTTTCACATGTACCTAGTATGGTGGAAAGTTTTGTTTTAAGTGCAGTACAGGTAGATTATACCATACAAAGTGCATAAGTGTAATAGAACAGTGAGTATTTCAATGTTACAGCTGCAGAGAAGGTGCACAAACAGAGAGGTTAATATTAAATTTAAAATTTGAGAGGTACAATTGGAAGTACATTCAGTATTAACAGCAGAGAAGACGCTATTCTTGAATCTGTTTCTACCTGTGTTAAGTTTTGTATCTTCTATCTGATAGAAGAGGTTAGAAGAGATTATAACTGGGGAGGAAGTGGTCTTTGATTATGTTCGCTGCCTTTCTGAGTCAGCGAGAAGTATAGATGGAGTCAATGGATGGAAGGTTGGTTTGTGTGATGGGCTGGGCTATGTTCACAATTCTCTGTAGTTTCTAACAATCCTGGCCAGAACAATTGCCTTGTCAAGCCATGATGCATCCGGATAGAATGCTTTCTACAGTGCATCTATAAAAATGGGTAAGTGTGAAGGAGTTGGGATGACATGTTGAGGTTGTACAGGACAGGTGAGGCCAATTTTGGAGTCCAGTTATGATCACCCTGCTTTAGATGGATATTATTAAATTGGAGAGTGTTCGGAAAAGATTTACTGGATGTTGCTAGGACTGGAGGGTTTGAGTTATAAGGACAGATCGGATAGGCTAGGACTTCTTTCACTACTATTGCAGTTTATAAAATCATGAGGGACATAGATACGCTGAATAGCAAAAGTCTTCTCCCTAGGGTGGGAAATGTTTAAGGGGGCAAACATTTAGGGTGAGAAGAGAAATATTTAAAAGGAACCTGAAAGACAACTGTTTCACACACAGGGTGGTTCAGATGTGTGAAATGAACTGCCAAAGGAAGTGATAGATGCAGATACAGCTAAAATATTTAAAAGACATGAATAGGAAATGTTTAGAGGGATATGGACCGAATGCAGGCAGGTGGGACTAGTTTTGGGAAATTTAGTCCACTTGTCTATGACACATGACACTTACTTGTGAGACTTATATCTCTATATATTACTTACTATGTAAATAGAGAAAATATACCATAACTGCAATACAAAGCAATACTAGCATAGGCTACTGAAGGTGAGGTTGGTACCTTTTATCATGGAATGTCACTTTTCTACATTAGCTGTCTTAAAGATACACTACCTGTCTAGTCTGAATCAAAACAGTAATAAAATGTTTATTGTAATGGGCTTTGAGTGTTGTGGTTGGTCTCATTTGTTGTTGCCAGGCTTCTTTCCTATGATGAGTCGAAGAGTGTGTTTAATTATTTGTGGTAAAGAATGAACGCACAAGAGAAACTTAACAAGGTGTCTTACATAACAAAGTTTAATCTGTGGCACAACAATAATAGATACAAATAACATTAACTAGTTAGTCATATCAATTGTTATCAGAGGCGACAGTGGACACATTTTTCTCCATTGGATTCAGAGGAAGGCTCACTGGAACTGAAATGTTAACTCTGTTTTTTTCCTTCACAGATGCTGCCAGAACTGCTGAGCTTTTCCAGAAACGCTGTTTTTGATCCGTCTCCGTTGGGACCTTGCTCCAGACTGCCTGATTCTCCACCCAGAAATGGTGTTACATCACCAGATTGGGAAGAGTTAATGCAATTTATATATTAGCTCTTGGAGCACCGTTACCTTATGTAACACTTAACTGATGTGGCCTCACGTTAATGTGGTGATGCCCAGATTCAAGGAAAGAATTTTCAAAAAAAGCTTGCACTGTGACAATCTACTGATTCATTGCAAAGGTACTTAAATATATTTGAAATGTTCCTGATGTAAACAGAAATGTACAAAGGGAAGCTAAATAAAATTCTCTTTAAGCACAATACCATGGATTCAAAAGTCAAAATAGTGTGCAGTATGGAACAGCAATAGTTTTAAAACCCAAGATGTTATATTAAAAACTGATACACCTGGCTTGTAAAAATGCTTTTAGCTTAACCCAACATATAAAATTCTTGAAGATTCCTCATGAGTTTCACAAACTACAAGGCCTGGCACAATTTTATCTACTTTTTGCTGACAAACTGTGTGAATTAGTGATTGCAAAAGTTTATTTTTGCAAACTTGCAACTGAGGGTGGAGCTGGTCAGCACTTTAAAGGTTAATGGCAATACAACTAATGTTGTATACTTCTTTAAATCGGATAATGTGTGGCTTTCCTTCATTTTTTTTGTAAGCATAAAATAAACTGTAGAAGAAATCAATAAGATATTACAGGCTATACTTCAGAACATCATTCTTTGAGGAATGTGAAATTGATGGTTGACCCATATCCTTCAGCTTCAAATGATGTAATACATTTTCTCAAGAAAACAAGATAATGAAATACCAAGCAACACAAAGACAGTGAAAAAGTTGACAATAACATTTAAAACTTGTTTATGAATTAATTTATATAAATAATGTATAATGTTAGGTTTAATGAGTTTTTTGAATCACACAACATTAGCTACATATATATAAAACTAAAAACATCTTCTAATCAATTTTAAACTTAGAAACATAGAAAAAAAGGTTTAGGAATGGGTCATTCAGCCCTTCAAACCTGCTCTACCATTCATTATGATCATGGCCTATCATCCAATTTAATCTGGCAGCATCTGTGAAGGAGAAAATAGAGTTAACATTTTGAGTCCAGTGACCCCAGTTCTGAGGAAGGGTCACCAGACCCAAAAGATTAACTATGTTTTCTCCTTCACAGATGCTGCCAGACCTGCTAAGCTTTTCCAGCAACTTTGTTTTTGTTCCTGATTTACAGCATCTGCAGTTCTTTTTGTTTTCATCCAACTCAATAGCTGATTCCCACCATTCCCCCCTGTCCTTTGATTCGCTTTAGCCCAAGTGCTATATCCACCTCCTCCTTGAAATCATATAATGGTTTCGCTTTCTATGATCGCAAATTCCACAGGTTCAACACCTTCCATGTGAAAATAGATCTCTACATCTCATTCGTAAATGGTTTATCCTTAGATTGTGAGGCTTGTTTCTGGACTCATCCATGTCAGGAACAACATTCTTGCGTCTACCCTGTCTAGACCTGTTATAATTTTACAGGTCTCTATGAGACTAACCCTCATTCTTCTGAACCCTAGTGAATATAATCCTAATTGATTTAATTGCTCCTCATATGTCATAGCTGTCATCCGAGGAATCAGTCTGCACTCTCTTTACAACATGAATATCCTTCCTTGGGTAAAGAGACTAAAACTGCACACAATATTTCAGATGTGGTCTTACCAAGACTGATTACAGCAAAGTATCCCTGTACCTGAACTTGAATCTTCTCACTATGTCAGCCAACATACCAGTGCTTTGTTGACTGCTTGCTGCACCTGCATGCTTACCTTCAGTGACTGGCGAAGATCAGAAGTCATTTGACAGCAGATTATAATCCAAGAGGTTTATTTGAAATCACAGACTTTCGGAGCACTGCTCCTTTGTCAGGTGAAGTGATGAAGTGACCCCAGTTCAACACCGGAACCTCTACATCATGGCTACTTGCAGTGACTGGTGTATGAGGACACCATGTTTGTCCATCAAAATTGCTCTGGACAAGGTGGTGGTGAGCTGCCTGCTGAATCACTGCAGTCTTTGAGATGTAGGTGCACACACAATTTTGTCACAGAAGGAGTTCCAGGATTTTAACCCAGTGACAGTGAAAGAACAATGGAAGTTCTAAATCAGAATGGTGTATGTTTGGAGGGGAATTTGCAGGTTTTGAAGTTCACATGCATCTGTGAGACAAGCCTAGCCTATCCAAACTTTCCTCATAAGCCAACCCACCCATTCCCAGTATTAGCCTGGTAAACTTTTTCTGGACTGTTTCCAATATATTTATATTCTTTCTTAAATAAGGTGATTAATGTTGTATACATTATTCCAGATCTAGTTTCATGACATGGCCTATATAACCGGAGCATAACCGCCCTACCTTAATATTCAATTCCCATCACAATTAATGACGAAATTCCATTAGCCTTCCTAATTATTTACATTACTTATCATAGAATCCCCACAGTGTGGAAGCAGGCCATTTGGTCCATCCAGTCCACACCAACACTCCAAAGAGCATCCATCCCAGACCCACCCCCACTACACTATCCCAGTAACCCTGCATTTACTATGGCTAATACACCGAGTCTGCACACACTATGGGAAATTTAGCAAGACCAACCCACCTAACCTGCACATCTTTGGACTGTGGGAGGAAACTGAAGCACTTGAAGAGTGTGTAAGCCCTACACAGACAGTTGCCTGAAGGTGAAATTGAACCTGGGTCCCTGGCACTGTGAGGCAGTAGTGCTAACCACCTTTTGTAATTCCTGCACGTGGACACTCAAAACCCTCCACATTTCGGAGTTTTGAGATCTCCCTCACCAGTGAGATAATGTGCTTTGTCGTTGTTCTTCAAATTCAAATTCAAATTATTATTTGTGCACTCTCCCTTGAACCAGCTTGATCTCCTGGCTGATATTAATGGGAGAAGGGGATATATGCTAGGCCATGATGTCACAGACGGTGGTTGAATACAGTTCCACTGATGCCGATTGCCCACAATACATCCTGGATGCCCAGCATTGAGTTGCTAGACCTGTTCAAAGTCTTTTTTTCCCTTTATTCATTCACGGGATGAGGGCGTCACTGGCCAGGTAGCATTTATTGCCCAACTCTAAGTGCCCATAGGGCAGTTAAGAGTCAACCACATTGCTGAGGATCTGGAGTCACATGTAGACCAGAATGGATCAGAACGGCAGTTTCCTCCCCTAAAGGACATTATGCCCCGTTTTGGATGGTGATAGTGTCACACAACACAATTGAAAGCATTCTCAATGTGGACTGAGTTTTTGTCTCCACAAGAACTGTTGAGCAGACTCTTCTACTTATACTGCCACAGATGGATGTATCTGTGCTGGCAGTTGGTGAGAAGAAGGTCAAATGTGTTTTTTCCCTTTTGTTGGTTCCCTCATGCCTACTGCAGAGCCAGTTTTGGAGCTATGTCCTTCAAGACCTGACCAGCTCAGTCAGTAGAAGCACTTGGAGACATACTTGGTGATGGACATGCAAGTCCCTCCGCCCAGAGTACTTTCCAGGCCCTTGCCACTCTTAGAAGCTCCACCAAGTGGTCTTCAATATCAAGGAGTATTGATTCATCAGCTGAAGTGGATGCTAGTAACTGGTACTAAGGAGGAAGATTCCCTGTCAGTGTTTGACTTGATGTTATGTGACTTAATGGAGTCTGGAGTCAATGTTGCAGATTCCCAATTGTTACAACTACTTGTAGATTGCAACTCCAAAATATGCTTTTTAAAACAGTGCTGATACTGCTATAATCATAAAATGTGAGGCTGGATGAACACAGCAGGCCAAGCAGCATCTCAGGAGCACAAAAGCTGACGTTTCGGGTCGAGACCCTTCATCAGAGAGGGGGATGGGGTGAGGGTTCTGGAATAAATAGGGAGAGAGGGGGAGGCGGACCGAAGATGGAGAGAAAAGAAGATAGGTGGAGAGAGTATAGGTGGGGAGGTAGGGAGGGGATAGGTCAGTCCAGGGAAGATGGACAGGTCAAGGAGGTGGGATGAGGTCAATAGGTAGGAGATGGGGGTGCGGCTTGTGGTGGGAGGAAGGGATGGGTGAGAGGAAGAACAGGCTAGGGAGGCAGAGACAGGTTGGACTGGTTTTGGGATGCAGTGGGTGGAGGGGAAGAGCTGGGCTGGTTGTGTGATGCAGTGGGGGGGAGGGGACGAACTGGGCTGGTTTTGGGAGGCGGTGGGGGAAGGGGAGATTTTGAAGTTGGTGAAGTCCACATTGATACCATTGGGCTGCGGGGTTCCCAAGCGGAATATGAGTTGCTGTTCCTGCAACCTTCGGGTGGCATCATTGTGGCACTGCAGGAGGCCCATGATGGACATGTCATCTAAAGAATGGGAGGGAGAGTGGAAATGGTTTGCGACTGGGAGGTGCAGTTGCAACAAACAACTGCACCTCCCAGTCGCAGCAACAAACAACTGCACCTCCCAGTCGCAGCAACAAACAACTGCACCTCCCAGTCACAAACCATTTCCACTCCCCCTCCCATTCTTTAGATGACATGTCCATCATGGGCCTCCTGCACTGCCACAATGATGCCACCCGAAGGTTGCAGGAACAGCAACTCATATTCCGCTTGGGAACTCTGCAGCCTAATGGTATCAATGTGGACTTCACCAGCTTCAAAATCTCCCCTTCCCCCACCGCATCCCTAAACCAGCCCAGTTCGTCCCCTCCCCCCACTGCACCACACAACCAGCCCAGCTCTTCCCCTCCACCCACTGCATCCCAAAACCAATCCAACCTGTCTCTGCCTCCCTAACCTGTTCTTCCTCTCACCCATCCCTTCCTCCCACCCCAAGCCGCACCCCCATCTCCTACCTACTAACCTCATCCCACCTCCTTGACCTGTCCATCTTCCCTGGACTGACCTATCCCCTCCCTACCTCCACACCTATACTCTCTCCACCTATCTTCTTTTCTCTCCATCTTCGGTCCGCCTCCCCCTCTCTCCCTATTTATTCCAGAGCCCTCACCCCATCCCCCTCTCTGATGAAGGGTCTAGGCCCGAAACGTCAGCTTTTGTGCTCCTGAGATGCTGTTTGGCCTGCTGTGTTCATCCAGCCTCACATTTTATTATCTTGGATTCTCCAGCATCTGCAGTTCCCATTATCTCTGATACTGCCATATATGGCTATGGGTGCAAAATTAAGTGGCTGCCTAGAGAGGCAGGATAGATTGGTGAAATGTCACACCTGAAGTGTCAAAGAATCTTCAAACAGATTGGACTTTGATCTTTTGTGACAGTAAAGATAATGAGGAGCTGACAGACCCTGCTCAACCACAAGCCACACTTTGTGGATGATACCCTAAACTGCAGACAGGTATTATGTTTTTCCCCTTTGAGGTTAATGACTCACTCACTTTGAGAGATGTCTAGTATTTAAAAAAGCCTGGTTCAAGGGAGAGTGCCCAGAGAAGAACTTGAATTTGAAGAACAACGATGAAGCGTATTATCTCAGTGGTGAGAAATTTCAAAACTCCAAAATGTGGAGGGTTTTGAGTCTCCAAGTGCAGGAATTACAAAAGGTGGTTAGCAGTACCGTCTCATAGTGCCAGGGACCCAGGTTCAATTTCACCTTCAGGCAAGCCGTTTCAACACTACCCGAGTGGACCAGTGGGACTGAATGTTGGCAAGTGCACTAGCCTCTGTTCAAGTGTTAATGCACTGTGAAGGTTACAGTTGAGGAACTATCTCCGATTTACTCCTGTGTTGAGGTTAAAGACTCACTCACTCTGAGAGATGTATAGTATTTAAAAAAAAGAATAGGAATTAAACAGAGATAATGGGGACTGCAGATGCTGGAGAATCCGAGATAATAAAGTGTGGAGCTGGATGAACACAGCAGGCCAAGCAGCATCTTACAGGCACAACAGCTGATGTTTCGGGCCTAGAGAAGGGCCTAGGCCCAAAATGTCAGCTTTTGTGCTCCTAAGATGCTGCTTGGCCTGCTGTGTTCATCCAGCTCCACACTTTATTATAAGAATTAATCAGCCTGCCAAACCAAGAATTTCAAAATATTTCTGGTTAACTACCAAGGTCATCACTACTGGTAATCTCCGCTACAATGTTCAACTATCTGTACTTCTGTGAACAATTCAGAATTTCTCTGTATATTTGCTTTTTTTAGCTTTAATTACTCTGAACTCACCTCTTATTTCTAATGTTTGTTGCAGGACTAATTCTTCTCATGTTTAGTAATTAATAATCTCAAAAATATCAATTCATTGTTAACCCAAGAAAGCCTAGTTAAATTATCTCCTTTAAAATTGCATTTTGTTCGGATTAAAAACACTAAGGACTCGTGAAGTGCAGTAGGTCTGGCAGGGCATATTGAGAAAGAAACAAGAGGTAATGTTTCGAGTTCAAAGATTCTTCATTGTAACTGAAGGGAACTGAAAATGATGGTTTATATACTGCCAGCTGCAGTTGCATCTCTCCATGACAGACCAGCACAGAATCCTTGTGGAGATGAGGTGTTGCCTTCACATTGAGAATAACCTCCATTGTGTTGTGTGACACTCTCACCGTGCTAAATAGGACAGACTTCACACAGATCTAGCAACTCAAGACTGGGAATCCATGAGGTACTGTGGGCCATTAACAGTAGCAGAATTGTACTCCAGCACAATCTGTCACTTCAGGGCCCAGCATATCTCCCAATCAACCACTACCATCAAGCAAGGGGAGCAACCCTGGTTCAATGGAGAGTTCAGGATGGCATGCCAACACCAGCACCAGGCTTATCTGAAGATGAGGTGTCAACCTGGTGAAGCCAATAAACAGGGCTACTTGCACTCCAAACAGCATAAGCAGTAAGTGATAGACAGAGCTAAGTGATCCCACAACCAACCAGTCAGATCTAAGCTCTGCAGTCCTGCCGCATCTGGTTGTAAATGGTGGTAGACAGTTAAACAACTCACCGGAGGAGGAGTCTCCACAAATATCTCCATCCTCAATGATGAAAGGTCATTCCTGCAAAAGATAAGGTTGAAGCTTTCGCACAATCTTCAGCCAGAAGTGCCAAGTGGATGATCCATCTTGGCTTCCTCCAGTGGTTCCCCATTACAGATACCTGTCTCCAGCCATTTTGATTCACTCCACATGATAGCAAGAGACACTGGATACTGCAAGGCTACAGGCCCTGGCAACATTCCGATATAGGACTGAAGACATGTGCTCCAGAACTTGCCACTCCCCTCGGCAAGCTGTTCCAGTACTGTTACAACACTGGTATCTACCCTACAATGTGGAAAATTGCCCAAATATTTCCTGTACACAAAAAGCAGACAAATCCAAGCCAGCCAATTACTGCCCCATCAGTCTACTCTCAATCATCAGTAAAGTGATAGAAGGTGTCATCAACAGCATTATCAATCAGCACCTGCTCAGTAATAACCTACTCAGTGACAGAGTTTGGGTTCTGCATTATAGCCTTGGACAAAAGAGTTAGATTCTAGAGGTGAGGTGAGAACGACAGCCCTTGATATAAGGCTGCATTTGACAGAGTGAGGCATCTAGGAGCCCTTGCAAACTGGAATCAATGGGTATCGGGGACAAACTCTCCAGTGGTCAGAGTCATACACGGCACATAGGAAGATGGTCATGGGTATTGGAGGTCAATCATCTCAGCTCCAGGGCATCTCTGCAGGAGTTTGTCAGGGCAGTGTCCTCAGCCCAATCATCAATGACGTTCCCTCCATCATAAGGTCAGAGGTGGGGATGTTCGCCAATGATTACACAATGTTCAGCACCATTTTCGACTCTTCAGATACTGAAGCTGTCCATACTCAAATGCAAGAAGATCTAGACAATATCCAGACTTAGGCTGACAAGTGGCATGTGGCATTTGCGCCACACAAATGCTAGACTATGACCATCATGAATAAGAAACAGTCTAACCACCACCCCTTGGTATTCAACAGTGTTACCATCACTGAATCCCCCACTATCAATGTCCTGGGGGTTATCATTGACCAGAAATTCAACTGGACTCACCACATAAACATGACGGCCACAAGAGCAGGTAAGAAGCTATCATCCAAGGGCTGGGTGAAGAAAAGGGGAGCCAGTTCATCCTACCTCACTTGGGATCTTAATAATTTGGGGCATCCAATCCAGAACTGCAATGAATTGGAAAACCTCACCTGGGATCTAGTTGTAACAGCCAGTAGGTCAAGATATATCCAGGTATGGTATTGGCAGTGTCTGGAAGGCATGGTCCCAAATGTATTTCCTCAATTTGTAAGTGGGACAGCTCTCCCAATTGTACAAGCTCTCCACCAATGTTGATAAGGAGGATTTTGCAGAGCTGACAGCTGTAATTGCTTTTGTTATTTCTAATGTCTAAGTTGGTTCTAGGTGGCTTGCCTGGTTTCATCTGTGACATTTAGAAAGCTTGCACTGACCACTTTATATTATGTTTTCTAAATGTTATGGTTAGCTACTGTTTGAAAGAAACTCTTCATTATAAAAAGATTGCACTCAAAATTATTCAAGCACATCAACAAAAAAATTGTGTATTTTGGGGCCAAAAGGGTTACATGCATGAACTAGAGATGCAAATTTCCTGCAGCTTTTCAGATGCCACTTTATTCAAAATTTGATTGTCATGTTGTTGAATTAATTTCCTCCAAGGACTTCCTTAGGCCTGCTGCCTAAACTTGTTTGACTATCAAACAGACATTTGTTTCCAGAGAGCTATCCTAAATTAACCTCATGACATCTGCAATGCAACCACAACAAACATTTAACAAAAAAACACAAGTGTTTTATTTCAGAATGCATCAAAACTGAAAAACAATGTGGAAAATTTTCATGTAGGTTGCATCATCTTATATTTGCATTTCTTAAGTTCTGTCACTAAAGTGTAGGATTTTAGGCCATCCCATTTGAAATAGTTTTTGTGTGCAACCACAAGATCTTCCAAAGGGTTGTGTAAAGACACGTTCTATTTTATGATAGAGGATTGTTTTGGCTGCTGTTTGCAGCAATATTTTTATTGGTTTATGGTATAGCTGCATGTATCCACCAGAGCAATTCTTCACTGTACTGCCCATGACCTTTAAGTATGGTGATACGCATAAGAAAGGCAGATTATTCTGTGCATTTATGCCATTGTTCTGATCTCTAACCTGCTGATGGCACAATGCATTGTAGTGGTTGTAGTGTTGATAATCAGTGTTTATAACACAGATTACAGTGTTCTAAATTAACTTTTGTAGCATGATGAAAATGAGTCCAATAATCTTTTTTCAGAAAATAGTATCTTGAGTAAAATTCAAAGTAAACAAGATTATGCGCCAGAGAAAATGCATAAATTCAGAGTAGATTTACAGGTTATATCCACACAGGCAAGGAGAAAGTGTCATTTTGTAACAGAGATTATAACTGTTAGCCTATCAGTTATTAGCTATCAGTTCTTAAGAAGGGTCACTGGACTGAAAACATTAACTGTTTTTTCTCTCTACAGATGCTGCCAGATCTGCTGAGTTTCTCCAGCAACTTATGTTTTTGTATTTCAGAACAGACATGTATAAAATGTATCTGCTGTAGCTCATTCAAAAATAGCTACAAGTGCTGTCAATTATTTTGAAATATGGTGAATGTTGCCTAGTCCGATACAGCATTTGATATACAAACAGAGACATCCCGGAGATAAGAGGAAAGGGAATAATTCTGAGCTTATTTGTTTCTGACACTGTTGCCAAGAGCTTGTTTAAATCATGCCACCAAACCTTTAGAAGAAAGGCCTTTAACAGAGCAGGCCTCAGTTTAACGTATCATCTGAGAAATGTCATTACTTCCATCAGTAATCCAGGGTAAGATGGAATATGAGACTTTTCTACCCTTAGGTTACATGCTATGAAGTAGTGATAATATCATGAGCATACCTCTTAAAAGGTATACCGACAATACTGACTGAAAGACATAGCACAGTAGCAGCGTCCATCTTGAGTTATGGTATTCATAACTTTACATATTTCCAAACTTGTCATCAACAAACTTAGTGGGTGCCTCAAGCTTGACCCCTGCCCATTTCTCCATAAGTTTACCTACAATTTTCCCTTTGTCCTTGCCATTACTTTAGAAGAGTAAATCTGATTGCCATGTATATAAAATACAATACTGATATATTTCAGTCTTTGTCCTGTCGACCCATTGTAACTACATCAATAGAGTCATGTGCCAATGGAAAACTTCTAACAAGATGTTGTCATATCCTGTTTATGGAAATTTCTGATCACAGGATTGCTCAGATAGGTAAATTGGATCCATCAGATAAATGCAAAGGCATTTGTTCACTTCCTAGATCCAGCAGCCCTTTCCTGGATGAAGTTCCAGGTTTCCCGAGTGTGTGGGAGCTCAGCCATCCACAGTTAAATTCAACAAATAGAAGAACAATGAGGCTTATCATATTTAAAGTGCTAAACTACTTCTTTAAAACCATGGGCAGTCTGAGTGTATAGTCCATTTTAATTGGTGAAATCCCAAATTATCTTTCGTGTTGGGTAACAGTTATTCTATCAGAGTGGACTACAATTAGTTCCATTTCCTTCTGTACATTTCAATGTTTTATGCGCATGGAGAAAGGCCTTCATTAAGGTCAAGTACTTGTAGAAAACCTTGAGAGTTCCAAGAGTCATAGTAGACCATTCAACAAAGATTCTTGAGATATGGTATGCTTACCTTGAGATAAAGAGGGCTATAGTTTTTAGTAAGATAATAGGGCATGTTGGCAAGACAGTTGTTACATGGTAATCATTCCATGTGATTAATGAGGATTGATAGGAAACATTCAGAATTTAGACGGCTGATAGAAGGAATGAGACATCCTGAGTCCCATATACACTTACATTTTGTAATGGCTGTCTTGAAATACAGAATATAATCAATCAAGAGCTTGATAGAGATTTGGGCAAGCGAGCATGATGCATATTACAGGGCTGACATATAGGAACACAAAGTCCAGAGAACCCTAGATGTCTAGGAATATTCAGGACTGGATAAGAAGGAAGTGAGAGGGTTTTAGTAAGTGCAAAAGAATGAAAACAACCAAGGCCCTAGTGGAGTATAGAAAGTTCAGGGGAGAACTTGGGAAAACAACCAGCAGAATGAAGAAGGTGCAAAAAATAAGACTGGTGGGTAAAATTAGGGAGAAGCCCACGATATTCTACAGATATATTCAGGGAGGAGGATATCCTGAGGAAAAGAAGAGTCCTTTAGAGGCCAAGGGGACAATCTGCATGTGGAGCCGAAGGGCATTGTAAGGTATTAAATAAGAAAGTTACTTCTGTCACTCGGGCAACAGAAGAACATAGGTGTGTCATTCAACCCCTCGAGCCTGTTCCACCATTCAGTGATATCGTGGCTGATCTGTGGCCTAATTTTACATACCTGCCTTTGGCCCACATCCCTTAATACTTTTGATTACAGCAGAGCAAGTAACATCTGGGATCATGAGCCTGGGGCTCACTCATTCCATCTGCATTCCCTTTATTTTCTTCTCTCCTCATTTTTTTTTCTCTTTTGATTAGCCTTTTTTTTAACCTTCTGGAGAGACCTTAGTTGTGGAGGCAGTGGCAGTGATGGCATCAGAAGCTGGAATCTGGAGAGTGGCAGTGGGTGTGGGGGTGGTGGAGTTTTGATGGTTGGCAGCGAAACAGCTGGCGAGCCCAGATGGCGGTCAGTGGTGAGGAACTCAGCCCAGAGTGGGGGAGAGCGTTCCCTAGTGGGGAAAGCCCAGCGAGGAGCATCTGCAAGAGAAGGACTAAAATGTTGAAGTTTTAACCCTATTTCTTTATTTTTCTACTTTACATGAAGAACTGTGATGCTGAACATTTAACTTATTTCTTTATTTTTCTATCTTGTACCTAGGTACCTTTGTACCTAAGACAGCATTGGGAGTGGTAACATTGTACTCTTATCACTCTACTCCTGTACTTGCGTACAGATGACAATAAACTTAATTCTAATTCTAATTCTAACAACATGTATCTGTCTCATTTAAAATTAACAACTGATTCTACATCTCCTGCCATTTGTGAGGGAGGATGTAGGTACAGAATTTGGGAAGAAGGACTGTCTAGGTTCTTGAGCAGATTGACAAAGGGAATAGGGAGTTATTAAAGAATCTGGCAGGCTTAAATGTGGAAAAATTCCTAGGTCTAGATGTGTTGTAAACTAGGAGGAATTGGAGGAAACTACAGGGGCTCTGACCTAAATTTTTATTTTAACATTTGCCACAGGGGAGGTGCCAGAGCACTGGCAGACTGATAATGTGTTTCCACATTATGAGAAGGATGGTAGAGATAAACCAAAGACTTACAGACCAGAGAGTTTCACGTCATCTGAAGGAGAGAATTAACCTCCTCTTGAAGAGGCGAGATTTGATCAAGGACAATCAGTATAGCTTTATCAAAGGAAGAATATGGCTAATAAATTTGATAGGATTTTCCAGGAGGTGATCAGGCGTGTAGATGAGGGTAATGCAGTTTATGTAGGTTGTACAGATTTCAGCAAAGCATTTGACAAAGTTCCACATGGGAGACTGATAAAGAAGGTAAAAGCTCATGGGGTCCAGGGTAGCTTGGCAAAATGGACTCAAATGGCTCAGTGATAGGAGACAGAGGAGGTGGTAAAGGCTTTTTGTATAACATCTCTATTTATTCCTCTAGATTATCTATCTTGTTAGGCATGCAGATAGAGGTGACGTTTTCTGCAAAATAGTCACCCAGTCTGAAGTTAGGGCTGAAAAGAGTCCTCATGTTATGAAATTTTGAAGTTGTCAATAAACTAGAGAGACAAAGCAAAAGGAATTGGACAGATGAAAGGAGTTTGAAAGGAATCCTAAAGAGTCACATTTTCACACTGAGGGATTTGTACATAAAATTTATTGATAGGTAGAACTCATAAGGCTAAAGGGAAGCTAGATACTCAAGATTTTGTAGCAAAAAAATACTGCTACAAAATTAGACCAAAGAGGGCTACACAGTTATAGTGGATTCCCGTGGGAAAAATAATCCTCAAATTCATTTTAGCTCTTCTGACTACATTCACTGCAATGTAGATCAAATGACATAAAAATCACTTTTTGGCAGGTTGAAATATTGTCTAAAGAGGAAAGCAATGCAAAATGGAAACTATGCAATTTAAACAAATGCACCTATATACTAAATGAGGTCTCAAGGGTTTGGTATTTTTCAGCGAGATCTGTGGTGCTGAATGTCAACTATGATTAACTCAAAACAGAACCTACAATGCTTTATACATCAAAATGTGACATTTTTAGGCATCTTCATGATATAAGTTGATGTCTTGTGGGCTAGTACTGTCAAATTTAAGAAATGTGTTACTAATAATATTAAAGTGTAATAGAACATTGATTAGCAAGCTTCATGCGCTTTTGAATATATTGGTTTAGACATTAAACAGAGTAGGGTTGGAGTAACTTTGAATCAGAAATTTAAGATAGAAAGTGTTACTTTGATCCTTGTTAATCATTTAAAGTTTTAGCAAAGATTTGAAACTTGGGCTGTGGGTAAGGCTGTTGACTTGCTTGCTGCGCTGGCTTATTCTCATTCAGACATGTCATTACCATGCTAGGTGACATCATTAGTGGAGCCTCTGATGAAGCGATGTTATTCTACCCCACTTGGAATTTATACCGTCCGGTCCATTACAGTGAGTAGTGTCATTTCCAGTTTCGACCTGTATGGATTTGTAAATGGAATCCAATTCTATATGTTTTTGATTGCATTATGGGTGGAGAACCATGCCTCTAGGAAGTCCCCTGCATGTCTATGTTTGGCTTGGGCTATTATAGTTACGCTGTCCCAGTTAAACTGATGGCCTCCATTGTCCGAGTGTACTGATACTAAGCAACGTTTCTCATGCCATTTTGCTGCAACCTGATGCTCATGTATTCTGATCGCTAGTTTCCTTTCTGTCTATCTGAAGTAACATTTGTGGCAATTGCTGCATGGTATTCTGCAAGCCACGTTGGTTCTGCATGTTGTGGGAATGGGGTCTTTAATCATTTTGAGTGTTTGTTGTAGAGTGGCTGTGGGCTTGTGGGCCACCATGATTCCTCATGGCCTTAGGAGCTTTGTTGTCAGTTCTGATACATTCTTGATGTGTGGCAGTGTGGCCAGTGTTATAGGGCATACTGCGTCCTCTTGTTGTTGCCTGTTCAATAGGCATCTGGGGATGAAGTTGCAAGGATATCCGTTCATAGCAAAGATATTGTGTAGTTCTGGAGTGTTGCAGCGAGCCATGGCCCATTTAAATAGTGCCCTAATGCAGCCTTGTTTGTGGGTATTGGAGTGGTTGTGTGGAAGTTGAGGATTTGATCAGTGTGAGTTGCTTTACTGTATGCAGAGATTTGGAACTCTTTCTTGGCGATACGCTCTACACTGATGTCCAGAAACGGAAGCTGATTGTTGTTTTCTTCTTCTCTTGTGAATTTATTCCCCGTGACTATGTTGCTGATGAGTGTAAAGTTCAGAAAGGAGATGAAATAGCAAATACCATAAGCAAAGAGGGGTAATGAAAGAAATCTGACAGATAACATAAACGGAAATTGTAAAGTCTTCTGTAAGCGCATCAATCATGAAAAGAATGTTAAGAGGAAGAATATAATCTTGGTTGCGAATGCTTTGAAGAATTCTAAAATTGAAACACCAAACTGGCTTAGCAAGGAGGCTATTTAACCCATCATGTCTTTGCTCAGTGAGAGATGATGTTCTTGGTTGTTCTTGGTTTATAACCATTCAGTTCATTGTGGAAAATTGTGAGGTGATGTACTTTGGTGCAAAGGACATAGAAAATATAAAATAAATGGTACTATTTCAAAGGGTATGCAGAAGTAGAGATATTCAGGGTTTGAATGAAGATTTGTAATTCAGAAGCTGGTTATAGATGTTAGTGTGTTCACCGAGCTGGGAGGTTTGATAGCAGACGTTTCGTCCCCTTACTCCTCATCCTCATTTATCACATCTCCTCTTAGCTTTCTCCTTTCCAAGGGAAACCATTGTAACTTCTCCAACATTTCCTCGTAGCGCCGGAACTATCCTTGTAAACTGTTCGCCCCCTTACTAGGTAACATCATCAGTGCTGTGGAACTTCCTGTATGTTCCGGTTTTTGCTGCTTCTGGTGAGTGCCGGTGCCAGCTGTGCGTTGTAAAGGTCTGTATATCGGGTCTAATTCATCCGCAGACTCCATCAACAAACACATTGATTTAGATCCGATATACTGACCGTTACAATGCACAGCCGGAACCAGCACCTACTGGAAGTAGCAAAAACCAGACCATATACATTCGAACCACACAAGACAATAATGCTTCACCAGAGGCTCCACGGCACTGAGGATGTTACCTAGTGAGGGGGCGAAATGTCTGCTTCCCAACCTCCCAGCTCGACGAACACACCAACATCTACAGGAGTAGAGATACCTGGGTAAATTTGTATATAAATAATCAATGGTGGCAGGACAGGTAAAAAGCAAATGAAACAGTATTCTTGACCTCGTTAACAGGGATGTAGAGCACAAGACCAAAGTAGTAATGTTAAACTTATATGAGGAAGAGGGCAGACCTCAGCTGGAATATTGCTTAGGAGTCTGGATGCCATTCAATAGGAAGGGTGTGTATGCATTGGAGGAAGTAAAGAAGCAGTTTACAAGAATAGTTCTGGAGCTAAGAGGAAATATTGGATAAGCTATGATGGTTTTTCATGGAAAGGAGAAAGCTGAGCCGATGTGATAAATGTTTTTAAGCTTATGAGGTGTCTAGACAGAGTGGATAGGGAAAAACTGTTCCTGCTCGCAAATACATCAAGAACCAGAGGGCACAGTTTTAAAGTGTTTTGCAAAAGAAGCAAATGTTTAGCAAGAAAAACGCTCTTGCAAACAGTGAGTAGTTAGGACTTGAGATGTTTGCTTGAACATGTGGTAGAGGCAGGTCTGATTTAGGTATCCCGATGACATTTTGCCTGTTTGATTGTGATATGTGCAGGGTTTCAGGGAAAATGCAGAAGATTAGCGCAAAGTTAAAATGCTCACCGAACCACTGTTGACACGGTGGGCCTGATGGCCTTTAGCTGAAAAATTCTGTGAATCTGTTGCATCTAAAGAAAAAAACAGGAAGTTGTAAACCAGCACAATAAATCAAATTGGTAATGAACTCAGATAAGGCTGGAAGTTAGTTTTCATGTACTGAAATTGAAGCATCCAAGAGTCAAGGATATTTAAAAGGACAAAGATAATATTTTATAAAGTTAAATGTGGAGACGTGCACTCAGGTTTTCATTCCTGAATGACCCAAAGAACATGAAATCGGTTGGTTTTCGTGATGCTTTTCACGCCAATCTTCCTAATGGGCATTTGAGTGCAACTAGGTTCACAATATTTTTGGCAGATGAAAATTGGTAATGCTGCCTGTTAACCTTCAAGTTAAGAAATTAAAAGGATTGTTAAAAGCACATTAGTTGCAGAATCATTGGCTTTTCATTGAAGCAGTGGATTTGGGATTAAATTAGAAAAATATTTTAGTGGAAATTTTAAGTGAAGTGATGGAAACAGTTTAGCTATTGAATATTACAGAGATAATCATTCCTTGTTGATAACATATAACCTACAAAAAGTATATATGAAGCAAGATTAAGGATTAACCATGCTAATGTAAAATAAATCACAGGCTAGTCAGTCTAACATCATGGTGGAAAAGTTGTTAGAAAGAATTCTGTGGGACATGGAGTAATCAAGCAATCAGTCTGGATTTGTTCAGGGAAGGTCTGTTGAGGATAATGCATTTGAGGTGGGATATGTGGATTTTAGCAAGGATTTTGATAAGATCCTTCACGGCAGACTGATCAATAAAGTAAGAGACCTTGCAATCCAAGGCAAAATAACACATTAGATACAAAATTAACAGAGAGGAAAGAAGCAGAGGATGATGGTTAAGGGTTGCTTCAGTGACAAGTAGTCGGCTTCCAGTGTGGAACTGCAGGAATTAATCCTGGGACATTTGTATTATGTGGTGTACATTAATCATTTAGACTTAAAGGTGTGATCATTATCATGGAAGAGGTAGTATTGGGCAAGCTAATGGAGCTAAAGGTAGACAAATCTCCAGGCCCTGATGGATTGCATCCCAAGGTACTAGAAGAGAGGGCGGGAGTAACAGCAAATGCATTCATGGTAATTTTGCAAAATTCGCTGGACCCTGGGGTAGTTCCAGCCATTTGGAGAACAGCCAATGTGACTCCACTGTTCAAAAAAGGAGGTAGGCAAAAGATAGGGAATTATAGGATAGTTAGCTGAACTTCTGTAGTGGGGAAAATACTTGAATCCATCATCAAGGAAGAAATAACAAGACATCTAGATATAATTTACCCAATTGGGCGGACACAACATGGGTTCATCAAAGGCAGGTCATGCTTGACTGATTTACTGGAATTCTATGAAGATATTACGAGCACAGTGGACAACAGGGATCCAGTAGATGTGGTGTATCTGGATTCCCAAAAGGCATTCAACAAGGTTCCACACAAAAGGCTGTTGCAAAAATGCACTGTGTTACAGGCAATATATTGGGATGGATCGAGGATTGGTTAACTATCAGGAAGCAAAGAGTAGGGATAAATGAGTGCTTTTCTGGTTGGTGAACAGTCACTAGTAGTGTGCCTCGGAGATCGTGTTGGTACTATAATTATTTATAACTTACATCGATGATTTGGAGTTGGGGACCACACACAGTATGTCAAAGTTTGCGGATAACACTAACATGAGTGGTAGAGCAAAGTGTGCAGAGGACTCAAGTTTGCAGAGGGATATAGATAGTTTAAGTGAGTGGGTGAATGTCTGGCAGATGGAATTCAATGTTGATAAATGTGAAGTAATCCATTTTGGTAGGAATAACAGTAGAAAGGACATTATTTGAATGGTAAAAATATTGCAGCATGCTGCTGTGCGAAGGGGCCTGGGTGTCCTAGTGCATGAATTGCAGAAGATCGATTTATAGGTACAACAGGTAATTAAGAAGGCAAATGGAATTTTGTCCTTCATTGCGAGAGGCATTGAGTTTAAAAGCAAGTAAGTTAAGTTGCACCTGTATAGGGTGCTGGTGAGGCCACGCATGACATACTATGTACAGTTTAGGTCTCCTTGTACTTGAGATGGCATGTACTGGCACTGGAGGGGTACAGAGGAAATTCACTAGATTGATTCCAGAGTTAAGAGGGTTGGCTTATGAGAAGAAGCTGAACAGATAGGGATTATGTTCATTGGAATTTAGAAGAATGAGGGGGGACTCTTATAGAAACATATAAAATTATGAAGGGAATAGATAAATTAGAAGCAGGGGGGTTGTTTCCACTGGCATGTGAAAGTATAACAAGAGGGCATAATCTCAAAATTTAGGGGACCAGATTTAGAACTGAACTAAGGAGGAACTTCTTCAGCAAACAGTTGTGAATCTGTGGAATTCCCTGACCAATGAAGATGTTGAAGCTTCCTCATTGAATGTCTTTAAAGCTAAGATAGATAATTTTTTGAATAGTAAAGGAATTAAGGATTATAGTGATAAGGTGGGTAAGTGGACCTGAGTCCATGAAAAGATCAGTCATGATCTTATTGAATGGCAGAGCGGGTTCGAGGGGTCAGATGGCCTACTCCTGTTCCTCCCGGTTCTTATGTTCTTGTTCTTACATATGGAATATAATCAAGAGGTTCTCAGCTGTCACAGAATTGGTAAACTGGCAAATAGCAAGGAGAATATTGCAGGATATCAACAGACTGATCAAGTGGGCAGAACAGCAGCAAATGGAATTCAGTGGGGAAAAGTATCAGGTACTATGTTTGGGAGCAACTAACAAGATACAAGATCACACTGTCGATGATATGACCCTGAAGAATACTAAAGATCAGCAGGGCCTTGGTGTGCATATCTACAGATCCACAAATATAGCAGGGTAGGTATATGAAATGGTTAAAAAAAGCATATTAGCCAAGGCATGGAATTTCATAACAGGGAGTAACTATGCTGGAACTGCACAAATTGCTGGTTAGACTATAACTAGAGTATTGCGTGCAGTTCTGATCGCTATAACATAGGAAGGATATGATCATGCTAGAGAGCATACAAGGGAAATTTACCAGGGTGCTGCCTGGGCTTCACGGTCTGAGCTATGAGGAAAGATTGAATAAGACGAGGTTGTTTGCCTTTGAAGTTTGAGAAGGGACTTGATAGTGATCCATACGATTAAGTGGCATAGACAGAGTAGATAGAAAGGCACTTTTTAAATTAATAGAGTGGTTGATAACCAGTGGCATTGATTTAATGAAATGGTATTGGCTAAGAGGACAGTTGAAGGAAATTTCTTTCACTCAGAAGCTGGCAGAAGTTTGGAAATCAATGCCTGTAGGTTAGTGGAGTCACAAACTCTTGTAACATTTAAGCAGTATTTAGATATTCACTTGAGTTGCCATAATCTTCAAGGTTATGAATCAAGATCCAGAAAATGGGATCAGTGTAACCAGATATTGTTTGATCAGTGCGGACATGATGGGCAAAACGGCCTATTTCTGTGAACATCAATGAGTCTATTCCCAAATGTTTTCTCCAAGTCAAATGGATTGCTGTAAATTAGCAACCGTCTAATTGAGGCGCTTATAACAAATTATTGGGCTTCCATGAAGAAGGGCACTTGGTAATATAATTCTTTACAGAGGATGTGGGAAATCCATTTTTTTCTCCAATTCATGTTCTTTGTGAATATTATTTGTTAAATATCATGTAAAAATGAAAAGGGAATCTGTTAATTATATAAATTAAGTGTATCAGGCATAGGGCACTCATTAGATAATTACTTAACAACATATAAGGAGAGACTTAGTGATAGTGGTAGTATGTTGTAGAATTAGGAACTAAACATTTGCAATATTTCACTTTGTAAATAAATCTAAAACTTGAAGAAACATTGCATTCTTATCTCCTCTTTGACAAAATGACGGTCAGAAATTGAATTCACAATGACAATATTGCATATCTTCACAACATTAGGAATGATTTAAGTAATATGGAAATGTAATGGTCAAATTATTTGGATCACTTTGATATTTGTAAATAATTTTTGTTTACCAACATTAGCAATTTAGAAAACATATATTGATGATCTTTCTGATTATATATCTTTGCTCTTTTTTCACTTTGTTCTATCTTCTCTTCTTCTAACAATTAGAATTGGTGTTGTATGCTCTCATTAAATCTTTTGTTTGTCTTCATTTAAACTGTGTAACCTTCTATTTTCCAACCCAAATTATTCATAGTTTCAAAGTTTCTTGTTTCTTTTACATGTTAGAAACCTCTTGAGTAAACTCAGTAAACAAGGAAAGCATCAGAGGAGCAGGATGCTGCCTGACCTGGTGTGTTCCTCGAGCTCCAAAGGATCCTGACGCGAAACGTTGACTTTTGTGCTCCTCTGATGCTGCCTGACCTGCTGCGCTCCTCCAGCTCCACACTATATTGATCCTTGACTATCGTCTGCTAAGCTATTATTTTTTTCTCTGATGTGCAAGTGCTTGCCAATGTGACACTGCACATAATTCCTTGAAATTTGCTTTACACATTGACAGGGTGATTAAAAAGGCATTTAGCTTGCTTGCTTTCATTGCTCAGTCCTTTGAGTACATGAGTTAGGAAGTCATGTTGAGGTTGTACAGAACATTGGTGAGACCTTTTCTAAAATACTGTGTCCCGTTCTGGTCACTGAGTTGCACAAAAGATATTGTTAAACTGGAGATGGTTTAGAAAAGATTTACCATGATTTTGGTATGGAATTTTTGAGTTACAAGGAGAGACTGGATGGACTGGGACTTCTTTCACTGGAGCATAGGATGTTGGGTGGTGACCTAATACAAGTTTATAAAATTATGAGGTATATGGATAGGGTTAATAGTAGTTATCTTTTCCCTAGGATGGGGGTTTCAAGTCTAGGAGCTACATTTTTAAGGTAAGAGGAGAGGGATTTAAAAAAGACATGAAGGGCAAATTTTTACACAGAGGGTGGTTCACACATGGAACAAACTTCCTGAGGAAGTGGTGAATACGCGTACAATTACAATGTTCAAAAGATATTTGGATAAGTACATGAATAGAAAATGTTAGGAGGGATATGGGCCAGGAGCAGGCAGGTGGGACTAGTGTAGTTTGAGTTTATGTTCGGCATGGACTGGTTGGGCTGAAGGGTTTGTTTTCATGCTGTATGACTCTGTGGACTGCCATTTCAAAGAGGTTAGCCTGTGAATTAAAACTTCAGCTCTGCTTTCATGGTCCACATTCCAGATTAAGATTGAACTTTATTTCAAAGTTGTATATGAGGTTTTTATTATGTAATAGCAAAATATTATAGTGATCAGCAGTGATGACAAATACCTTGGATATTTTTTCCAAAATCTAGCAAATTATTATACAAAGCCCTGTTCATCAAGTAATCACAATATTGGTTCATCTCCTTGCTTTCCTTGTTTACTGACTTGACTCGAGAGGTTTCTAGAATGTTAAAGATGCAAGGAACATTGAAAAAAAGATTATTACCACATGTTATATTTTTACACCATCTTGCGGTATTGTTGACCTACATAAATTGAAAACAGGAAGTTGACTGCCTGCTATTTTTTTCCTCAGAGAATAGGAAAACAAAGTTATTTATTATTTTACTAAACAATTGGTATTTATTGATTAAATACTAACATAGTGATAAGCTTCATATTTTCCATCAGATTATTTAATGCATATAATATGGTTCTTACACAAACATATCTTGAGAAATGTGCAGATTACTAGGTTACCTGAAGAAGACTAGTCGTATTTGTCAGTGGAGGTATTCTTTCTTTACTTGACTGAAAGGTAATAGTTGTCATTAGGTTTGTGGTGTTTTGTTCAATGGCAAATTCAGAATATTTTGCTACAAAAACAAAATACTGCCAATGCTGGCAATCTGAAATAAAAATAAAAAGTACCCTGAAAAACTCATCAGGCCTGGCTACATGTGGAGAAAAATAGTAAACTATTCAAGTTTAATAGACCCTTTTTTTGGAAATGAAAGGAAGTCATTTAAGTTCTGAAGAACAGAATGTTTTATTTTGTATTTTCATAGTTGTATTTTAATAGCATAATACCTTTACACTAAAAATAAATTACCTGTGCAGCAAGATTTCAGGCACTTTTGCATATTAACAGGAACAATGAACTGATATCAGTCATTGAACCCCTCAAGCTTGTTCTGGTTTTCAATTAAATCACAGTTGATCTGCAACTGGGTGTTATTTTACGCAGAAAACAAAGTGTGGAGCTGGATGAACACAGCAGGCCAAGCAGCATCTCAGGAGCACAAAAGCTGATGTTGCGGGCCTAGACCCTTCATCAGAAAAGCACGTTTCTAGTCTAGACCCTTCTTCAGAAATGGGGGAGGAGAAGGGGGTTCTGAAATAAATAGGGGGAGTGGAGGAGGCGGATAGAAGATGGACAGAGGAGAAGATAGGTGGAGAGGAGACAGACAGGTCAAAGAGGCGGGGATGGAAAAGGTAAAGGTGAGTGTAGGTGGGGAGGTAGGGAGGAGATAGGTCAGTCCGGAGAGGACGTCCAGGTAAAAGGGGTGGGATGAGTTTAAGAGGTCGGAGATGGGGGTGAGGCTTGAGGTGGGAGGACGGCCAGGTTAGGGAGGCGGGGATGAGCTGGGATGGTTTTGGGATGTGGTAGGGGGAGGCGAGATTTTGAAGCTTATGAAGTCTACGTTGATCCACCAAAATTTTTCTGGAGGGAGGAGGGTCATGTTTTCAAAGTAGCCATCCTTAGAAGAGGCTTCGCAGTGGGGTTAAAATTGTTTCAGAGATAGTAGGAACTGCGGATGTTGGAGAATCTGAGATAACAAGGTGTGGAGCTACTTCTCCCTCCATACTCTTTGTGAATGAACAGAAATCCATCAATCTTTGTACTGAAAATTTAAATTGAGATCTATTTGGGGAAGGTATTTACACTAATTTTCTGTGATTAATGCTTTATAATTTCAGTCCTTATGGGGCTGATTTTGATTTTAAGTACATGTATCATCATCTCTGCCGCCTACTTCCTGTCCTGAGATAAAGTCCAAAATTCCATGTTATTTCTTGTTTATCTTCTTTAGCTGTACACTAGCTTACAGTTGCCTGAACACAAAATCAGCCTTTTGCCTCTTCTCTCAACCCCTAGTGTGGAATTTCCAGTTCCTAAAGAGCTGAGAAGAATGGAGAGTGCAAAATCTTACTTTTTGACTCTCATCAAATTAAAATTTTCACCAATGGGATAAACTTATGGAGTTAGGTTCTCTGGCCTTAAAAGATGCGTTAACTTTTCTGACTGCACCTGTTGGGAAGTATGTCTGAATCCATTTGCATTTGATTAAACATACAAATTGTTGAAATTAAGTATTTGCTCCCAGTTATATTCTACCCAATCAAAAAATCCATCCCTGCACAGAGTTTACCTGGCAATCCTTCCCAGAGTTCAGAGAAAGTACTTGTGGCTCTATCCTGTGTAGTAATACAGCTTTAAATAATAAAAACTGAAAGAACTGCAGATGCTGTAAATAAGAAACAAAACAGAAGTTGCTGGAAAAGCACAGCAGGTCTGGCAGCATCCGCAAAGAGAAATCAGAGTTAACGTTTTGGATCAGTTGAACCTTCCTCAGAACCGAGACCCAAAAGGTTAACTCTGATTTCTCTTCACAAATGCTGCTAGACCTGCTGAGCTTTTCCAGCAATTTCTGTTTTTGTTTCAGCTTTAAATAATGGTTGCAGAGCTTCATTGTGGAGTCTCCAAGCGCAAACAAAACAGAAAAACAGTGGCAATATGACTGTACCTGAAGTGTAGGATAGAGCTAAAGTGCCAAAAAGGAAGGGGTGTTAGGGTGGGGCACTGTCCATACAGGGATAGAAGAGTGCACAGCTCAGTATTTTCTGTCTTCCCTTGGGCCATTAGGCTTGATAGCTGGTAATGGATAATCACAGGAAGCTGGGTGTCCAGGTTGTGGTCTGTGCCATGGGGAGACATGTCTGAGGGCCTTTCTGCCTATCCACATAGCAGTGGGTATATTAACAGTAGTAGGGTGGGGATGGTATGGTCTTGTAAAGGAGGTCACAGAGGGTGAGGATGCAGGTGGCTTCAAGAATGGAGGGTAGACGGTTTTCTCTTGGTGGATGGAGATGTGTAGAATTTTTAGTTAAATGGAAGAGCATCCTCAGAATCATGGCTCCATTGGATTTGAATTATGCTTAACAGGTTTCATTCCCAATTAATCAATACAACTCCCAAACTCATAGCACACATTCAAGTGAGGTCCCGTGATTTTATGGAGCCACAAACAGTGTGGGCTGATTGCAATCTCATGATGTCTGAAGTATGGATGCAGCCATGCAAGAAGGGAGAGAGATGCAATCCATAAAAGGGCACAGATGGTGAGGGCGTCCAACTCAATGTCTGCAAACTGTGCATTCCAGGCTGGAAATGTAGAATAGTTTGATGCGACCATCCTGAAGGGAAGTGAACTATTGTGTTTGGAACCGGACATGGCATATTTTATGCACACCCGCCGATTCACAATGTGTCCTTATATTGGAATATTTGGTCTCGAGCGCTGTCCTCTTGTTACACACAGTATGGACTTCACTGTGGTTTGTAGGTTGATAGGGGAGGTGGTCTGGGAGGACCATTACTTGCTTAAAGCCTTAGCAAGGACATATGGAGCAGGTATAAAAGGCAGATCTCAAAGGGAATTATGATTGTTTGCGTCAATAAACATATGCACAGATCTCCTGAAATTGGCATTTCATTCAATCAGCAGAACCCTGACCTTCTTCTTTCCAACTTGCACTGGATAAACCAGTACCTAAGGATGTAGCAAAAGCAACAGACTGTAGTCCAATTTGCAGAAGTGCAAGGTTCAAATAACCAGAGACCATGTCAGCTGTGAACACTGGAGTAATACCAAGATTCAGGTTCTAGCCAACTAGCATTGAGTTTGCCCCCTGATTCCCATTGAGTCCAGTTTCACTATGGCTCCTTGATGACACACTCAGTCAAATGTGGCCTTGATGTCAAGGCTTGTAAATCTCACTCATCTCTGGAATTCAGCTTTATTGTCCATGTTTGAACCAAGGCTGTAATAAGGTCAAGCACTGAGTGGCCTTGGCAGAACCCAAACTAGCCATTAGTCAGCAGGTTATTGCTGAGCAGGTGCTGCTTAATTGCACTGTTGATGACACATTCCATCACTTGGCTGATGAGCTAGAGTGGACTGATTAGGCAGTGATTGGCCGGCTTGGATTTGTTCTGCATTTTCTGTAAAGAACATAGCTGGGCAATTTTTCACATTATGAGGTAGATGCCAGTATTGTAACTACACTGGAACAGCTTAGTTTGTGTGTGACAAATTCTGAAGCACATGTCTTCATTACTGTCGGCAGAATCTTATTAGGGCCTTTGCAGTATCCAGTGCCTCCAATGATAATGGTTGAGTGGGGAATATGCCAGCCCATGAGATTGCAGATTGTGTTGGAGTACAGTTCTGCTGCTGTTGATGGCCCACAGCACTCATGGATACCCAGTCTTGAGTTCCTGCATCTGTTTGAAGTCTATCCCATTTAGCATGGTTATAGTGGTGGGCATGTCGAATGCGCTGCCAGCAGTGGTAGTGGAGTCAGATACTTTAGAGACTTTTAAGCGATTCTTGGATAGGCACATAGAGGATAGTAAAATAATGAAATGTGAGGCTGGATGAACACAGCAGGCCCAGCAGCATCTCAGGAGCACAAAAGGTGACGTTTCGGGCCTAGACCCTTCATCAGAGAGGATAGTAAAATGTCGGGTATGCAGGGTAGTTTGATCTTAGTAGGATAATAGATCGGCACAAAATCGTGGGCCAAAGAGCCTATACTGTGCTGAACTGTTCTATGTTCTATTTTCTATACTGCCAGACAACACAATGGTAAGCGTTCTCAGTGTCAGGGCGGACTTACTTTCCACAAGGACTGTGCCATTGTCATCCTTACAGATACTGTCATAGATAGGTGCATCTGCAGCTGGCAGATTGGCGAGGAAGCGGGTAAGTAAATTTTTCCCTCTTGTTGGTTCTCTCACCATCTGGCTCAGACCTAGTCTAGCAACTATGTCCAATTTAACAATTAACATTCCCCATGCAAAATATGAATAGAATTGTAACTAAGCATCCCATGAAAAATAAACTAGGAAGTATCAATAAAAAAATGAATAGTTCAGATAACTTGAACAATTAAAACTCAGATTTCACAAAAAATAAAAATACGTAACTCTGAAGGTAGCACTCCACGAGTTCTATTGGTTTATGTTATCTTTTCAGATTTGGATTTATTGGATTGAATAATTTATTGTCACATGTATTCAATGGAAAAACACAGTGAAAAGTGTGTACCTTCGCCATACATATTCACATTATTCGCCATACATGCTATTCACATTAACTTAGAATAAGATTTTTTAAAAATAACTACAGAGAATCCAACTCTCTTTTTCACTGCCGCAGTCCCACTTAGGGGTTTTCAGACCCTCGCCGCGCCTGAGCCAAAAGTCCCACTCGGGCGAGCCTCACTGGTCCGAACTCGCTGACGCTGCTGTCTCACCAGCCCATTCTTCATCCACCTCCATTGCTCCAGCCACGCTCAATCTGCTGTCGCTCCAGAAGACAACCCGCACGTTCAGCTCCTGCCACGAGGTTTCTGGTTGCAATCCAGCTCCTTCCCGATTCCTTAGGTAGGTGGTTAAAAGGGGTAGGGGTGGGGTATAGAATAACTACAGAGGCAGAGACAAGAAGGGAGAAAAAACGAAGGAAGTACAAAGAAAGAGAGAGAAAAAGAACTGGTGAGCAGAGTGGAGCTCCAAGTGGAGTGTCCTACCCTGTCACCATCTTGCCAGAAGTCAAATGATCATACTTGTCTTCGTGGAACAGTCAAGTATAATTTAGTGTAAACATCCTGTAACAGTAGTCGCATAGGAGCAGTCTGAAACAATCATTGTAATTGTCGATCATTATTCCTTAGCTTCATAATCCAAAAAAAATTCTTCCACATCTAGCTTGCAATTCTATCCAATATTTTTTGATGTATTCAGATGCAAGATTTGTACAGAAAATGTATATAGATCAATTACTCCTCAATGCAGGTTTGCTGCCAAAACTAATTAAAATTACGAATGATTTTAATACATCACTTGATTGCATGTCACGGAACTGACATGCCTTAGTGATTCTACATGTCTTGCAGCACTTTCTGTACTTCAGATCTCTCGTTCCAGTTCGTCCTCTCTGCAGTTCCCAAAGAAACTCCGTGTTGACTGAAAAAATGCTACCTGTATTTACCCGCATAACAATAGCAATAGCGATGCCAAGTACATTGAGATGTTTCCCAGCAACATGATAAAAGCAAAGTATCACAGCAATCTTTTTCTTTCTTTCTTCCTTAGTTTGCAGCCTCAGCAGCTTCTCCTGTCTAGATCCTCATCCTTACCACAAACACTCCTCTTTAAATCTCCATAGTTTCTTGAAATAAATAACTATTGTTTGTACTGATGAATCATGAATTTATTTGGAAGAATAGAGATTAAAGACCATTTGACTTTGGGCTCTGCAACATTTATTTTTGAAATATTTTCAAGTTTTTTTTGACTTTTGTTTCAAAGGATATTGAAAGACACAAATGCAGAGAATGCTGGAGAAAGTCAGCAGGTCTGGCAGAATTTGTGGAGTAAGGCTGAGTTAACATTTTGAGTTTGGCATGGCTCTTCGCCAGAACTGAAAAGGAGTTGGAAGATGGATTTTTAACATGTTTGACAGAGGTGGAACTGAAGCAAGTGGCAGGTCATGTGGAGGCCCAGTGCAAAGACAAAAGGGTTAAGGTTTCCTCACCACAGACGCTGCCAGACCTGCTGACTTTCTCTAGCAATTTCAGGTTTTGTTTCAGATCTTCAGTATCTTCATTTTTTTGCTTTAAAGTAGTCTGTAAGTGAGCAGCAAGTGTAGTAGATCAAAATGAAAGAAATATAAGTAAAATGCTTCTTCACCTGGAGGTGGGTTTGGGGGCCCCCAGGTTTTGTTCTTATTAGAGAGGTCCCATTCTCCTTTCAAACTGTAATTCCCACCCATTTTGCATTTTATTTTCCCTGTTTCACCACCATTTACAACCCCTTTGTCTTTTGTATTGGCCTTTAAACCATCTGCCCCTTGCCCCTCCACGGCTATCAAAAGCATATATAAAATAAATTCCAACACTTTTTCATTCTGAAGAAGAGTCCAGACTCGAAACATTAATTCTGAATTTTTCTCCACAGATACTGCCAGACCTGCTGAGTTTCTCCAGCAATTTCTGTCCTTGTTTCAGTTTTCCAGTATTTGCAGGACTTTGTTTTTATTATATTGAAAGATACATTTTCATGAAACTATCATATCCATAAAATAGGTGAAGGATATAATGTTCTTCAGTTTCTGTTTCCTAGTTGATGTGCCTTTGGGATCTAAATCACAATTTTAAGGTGTCAGATGAGGGTCAGTGGTGTTACTCTGACCTAAAAGACAGAATGTTCTTAAGAAGGGTCACTAGGCTCGAAACATTAACTCTGATTTCTCTCCACAGATGCTGCCAGATGTGCCGACCTTTCCCAGATTTTCCTGTTTTTGTTTCTGATTTCCAGCATCCACGATTCTTTGGTTGTTTTGTTCTTGTTGCAGTTTAAAGCTTCACTTAGGAGAATTTAGAAGATACCATACTTGACACTTCAGTGCAGTTCTATAGGGAGTGCTGCACTATCAGAAGTGCCATTTTTCGAAGCCCCGATGTAAGCTATCATGTGACGCATGGCACTATTCTAAGAGGAGGAAGGTGCTCTGCTTATGTCCTGGGCAATGTTTGTTTCTTAATCAGCTTTTTTTAAAAACACTTCATTACTTTTGTGAGAGCATGCTGTGAATACTGTAAATCCCTGTTTTCCAACAATGCTGACACTTCAAAGTTACTTCATTGTGAAGTATTTAGGGTATCCTGAGATTGTGAAGGACACTGTGTAAGTGCCGGTTCTTTTTTTCTTCTATGTACACCTCTCTTCCACCTGTTAGGTTTCCTCATTTCATTGTGCTCCTACCTCTGGTTCAAACTTGAGTCTTATAACAAGGCCTAAAGTTCATAAATAAGGCTTGTACTCCAGCAAGGTATTGAGGGAATGTATTGTGATCAGTGTTACATTTTACTTTGAGCATTAAAGTTCAGTTTTACTCTGTGCTTCAGATGGATGTTTCGTATCCCATGGCACTGTTCTCAATAACCTAGTAAGATTTCTCTTCCAAATAAACCCACTAAATGACAGATTGCCTGGTTGTTCATCTCATTAGTGCTTATAGACAACAGACAGTAGACAATAGATGCATGAGTAGGCCATTTGGCCCTTCGAGCCAGCACCACCTCTCTGAGGTCCCGCTGTAGAATGTCCGTCCTCTTCTTCCTCATGTCATTTGTGCCGACATGCACCACCACCTCTGGCTCTTCACCATCGCCCTTGAGGATTCCCTGCACTCTGTCCGTGACATCCTGGATCGTGGCATCAGGAAGGCAACACACCATCCTCAAATCCTGCCTGTTGCCGCAAAAACCCCTCTCAGTCCCTCTCATTATGGCGTCCCCTATTACCACGGCTCTGGGATTTGCTGACATAGGATGGCTGCCACTGCTCAACAATACATGCTGTACCATGTTCCTTGAATATCAGCACAATGGCTCAGTGATTAGCACTGCTGCCTCACAGTGCCGGGGATCTAGGTTTGATTCCACCCTCATATGACTGCCTGTGTGGAGTGTGCACATTCTCCTTGTGTCTGTGCTGGTTTCCTCCTACAGTCCAAGATGTGCAGGTTATGTGGATTGGCCATGCTAAATTTCCCATAGTGTCCAGGAATGTGAAGACTAGGTGGATTAGCCACGGGGAATGCAGTGTTACAGGGATACAGTAGGGGAGTTGGTCTGGGTGGGCTGCTCTTCAGAGGGTTGGTGTGGACTCAATGGGCTGAATGGTCTACTTCCACACTGTTGGAATTCTATGGATCTTCAGATGTTTTGATGTGTTGTAGCAATGAAAATTTTATTGCTTACTTTGTACTATCATTTTTTCTTTTAATGCATAAGTTCAGGAATTGCTGATGACATGAAATTATTACTTGACAGCTATTTAGGAGTGTTTCATTACCTGTAATTACCTTTGGGTACTAAAATTGTTGTTGCTCTGTTAAACACTATGTGCATTGTAGCAATGATTATGTTGTACTCACGATTTACAAGATGTTTGTTAAGTGGGATCACACAAAATAATAATCTTCATAACTCATACAAGTCGCATTAATTCTACCCATAAGAAATAATGCTACAACTAAGACACATATTCATGTGTTGGACTCAAAAAGGAGTTAGTTTTTTCAATCACATCAATGCACGCAGCAAATTAATTGTCAAGATGATTGTTCACAGGGTGCCTTTGTCACAGCTTACGGAAGAAAAAAAACAAGCAGAAATAGAGAAGGGCTACCAGAGACTTCCACTATGCCATCAGTGTATTAAAGGCCCACATACAGCTAGCTGGCATTGACTGCAGAACATGAACTCCAGAAGCTCATGTTTTGCAAGGAGGCAACTACATAACACTGATATCTGCTTCCAGATAAAAAAGGTGACCTCCAAAGTTATCAGGGCCATCAATTTTTCTGCCTTCTGCTCCATCCAAAACAGTCCAAGGACATATGTGTAAGAAGTTGATTACCTATGCATGGAACAGATCCTTTGTTTAGGAGGTCCAAATGCTTTATCTCCTTTCCGACTGAACAACAATAGTAACAACTCCAGCAGAACATAGCTTTCCTAAATTATAAGGGATGATTGATGACTGAACATCATGGGCTATACTAACAGAGATTATCCATAAATATCCGTAACTGTCTGGTAGATCTAGGACTATATGCCTACCTGAACCCACAATGCTTCAAACTTGCATTCTCTCTTGAATGTTTAGTTGAAGACAGTGAAAGCCTGGAAATTTGATTCCTTGGAGATACAGGCAACAAGTTTCATCCTGACTAATGGCAAACAAAGCAGCAATAGATGTAGTAAAGTTACTCACACATTTGTTTTAATCTGATGGTCACCACGCCTCAGACAAGGGGAGAGGTTGAGAAGGAGAATCCTCATGGTAACTGCTACCAATGCAGGAATTGAACACAGGCTTGTTGGCATCATGCTGCATTACAAACCGGCCATCCAGCCAACTGAGCAGATACTTCTGGGGTATTACTTACATCCCCTGTAGTGAAGACTGGTTATCACTACCTGTTCACATTATCTGCCATGCTGTCCTTATTTTTTTTCCCATTATTATTTCTCTAAACACACCAGTCCCTATTTTTGTATCCTCCTTCAGCACCTGCATTCCTCCCTATCTCTACAACCTTCTCCAACCCCTCTAGCCCTTCCTGTCTTTGTAGCCACCACCAGTCCTGTGTTCCAGCTCAGGCTATTAATGAGGCTATGCACTTTGTGACCTTTCTTAACCACTGTCAACTAGCCTTCCCACCTTTAAGGATTTATTTAGATATCTTTGGTCTTGCACAATGCCCCGTTTCACCAAAGCTAACTTTATATTTGGCTGTGATCTTGGTGGAGAACAATAAATGTTATAAAAATAAATCTAAACTCTCAGTTACTAGTTGAAAGAATTAAATAAGTGTGCTCCCTCTTGTGCTGTCCCCCTCGCCTGACAATTCAACAAACAAATACAATGAAAATGTGTCACATCTGGAATGTTCCACACAGAAATTTAAACTACTTATCTCCCATTCGTAATTTGTCTTTAGGCTTTAAATATGTATTGATACTTTAAGACTTTTCCTTATTTTACTAGTTGCTTTCCATTTGTTCCTCTTTTGATCTGGAAAAGTAATGAATATTTCTAACAGGGATCTCTGCAATTTTATCAGTCTCATTGGCTCCATTACAAAACTAAGGGGATAATGTACTAGAGATGATGGGAACTGCAGATGCTGGAGAATCCAAGATAATAAAGTGTGAAGCTGGATGAACACAGCAGGCCAAGCAGCATCTCAGGAGCACAAAAGCTGACGTTTCGGGCCTAGACCCTTCATCAGAGCTTGAGTTTGGTGGGGCAGGAACAGGTCGACCAGGGCAGGCAGGTGTGTGGATTTTGGGAAGGAGATAGAAACAGGCCGTGCGGGGTTGGGGAATAATAAGGTTGGAGGCTGTGGGTGGGAGGTCCCCTGAGGTGATGAGGTCATGAATGGTGTTGGAGATGAAGGTTTGGTGCTTGGGGGTGGGGTCATGATCAAGGGGGCGGTAGGAGGAGGTGTCGGAGAGTTGGCGTTTGGCCTCGGCGATGTAGAGGTCAGTGTGCCATACTACCACTGCACCACCCTTGGCTGCGGGTTTGATGGTGAGGTCGGGGTTGGAGCGGAGGGCTGCCTGTTCTGCAGGGGAGAGGTTGGAGTGGGTGAGAGGGGTAGAGAGGTTGAGGCGGTTAATGTCTCGACGGCAGTTAGAGATGAAGAGGTCGAGGGAAGGTAGGAGGCCTGGGGGTGGTGTCCAGGAGGAGGACTTGTGTTGGAAGCGAGTGAAGGGGTCAGTGGAGGGAGGGTTAGGTTCCCGGTTAAAGAAGTAAGCGTGGAGGCGAAGGCGGCAGAAAAACTGCTCGATGTCCAGACGTGACTGGTATTCGTTGATGTGTGGGTGGAAGGGGACAAAGGTGAGCCCCTTGCTTAGGACTGACCGTTCATCCTCAGTCAGTGGGAGGTCTGCGGGGATGGCGAAGATTCGGCAGGGCTCAGTGTGGCTGTCTCCTCTGGGGTTGCTGGCTGTGGAGGTTGTGGGTGGAGCGATGAGGTTGTCGGCCATGGGCGGGGTTCCATCGGCGGTGGGAGGAGCGGAGTGGGCGGCAGCAGCAGCGGTGAGGGTGACTTGTGTGGTGTTGGTTCTGGAAGTGGAAGCGGTGACTGCAGCAGCGGTCGCGTCCGTGGTCCTGGAAGTGGTGTGCCCGGTGGTGGCAGATGTGACGTCAGCAGTGGGGTCACCGGCCGTGTCCTCGTGGTCAATGGCAGCAGGTGCATGACGGGGGAGGGGCAGTGACAGGCTCGGGGTTTGGGAGGTGCAAAATCCTCTTGTGGGTGGCAGGGGCCAGTGAGTTTGTTGTACTTACGATTTCTGGTGTCCAGTAAAGCTGAGTAGAACTGGGTGTTCAGTCTGTGGATCCTGCGGAGGATAAAAAACAGCAGAGGTCCTTTGCAGGTCTGGAGAGGGAGGCTCTGAGCTGGCGCAAGTTGGATTGCAGTGCCTGGAGGTTCCGGCGCATGGCAGCGAGTGTCTGTTTCAGGACTCGCAGGGAAAAACACTTCTGAAGGGTCTGAATTTTCGGGGTGTAGAGGTGGTCACAGTTGGGGCCAAATTGGGAAGGCTTGAATGTAGACTGTAGTCCAATGGGGATGATCCGGTTCCATAGGCAGGTGCTGAGGAAAGTGATGTGACTGTGGTACCTGGTTTGCTTCAGGACATGGTCGAGCAGTTTCAAGGCTACTGTTTGTTTTCCTATTTCCAATTCTGACCTTAGTAAGTAAACATATGCCACATTTGGAATTGCATTCACTTCAGAACTGTTTACCAGTTTCTTCTACAAGGTACTTCCATTAATTACACTTAAAGATTTAGGTTCCTGTACAACAAAACATGCAAATCACAAAATTAGACATTTGTATTGTCTTCCAACTTTGAATTTGTCTTCCAATACCCAAGTCCAGGTCATTTTGTACATAAAGGGAAAAGCAAGAGCCCTAAAAGTTAAGCAACAGCCCCTCTCCCACCAAAAGGAAACCTACTGTCTAGTTCATTCCAGTTCAAATTAAAATAAATTCCCCACTGCTTTCTGCCTCAACATGAAGGGCATGGATTTGAATAGCCTGCATCTTGTCCCAAGATTAAGGGAGTCCAGAGCTAGAGGGCATAGGTTTAAGGTGAGAGGAGAAAAATTTAAAAGGGATCTGAGAGGCTATTTTTTCAGAGAGGGTGGTGGGTGTATGGAATGAGCTGTCAGAGGAAGTGGTAGAGGTGGGTACAATTACAACACTTAAAAGTTATTTGGACAGGCGCATGAATAGTAGAAGTTCAGACAGATATGAGCCAAACACAAGCAAATAGGACTTGTTCAGTTTAGAGTATCTGGTCGGCATGGATGAGCTGGACCGAAGGGTCTGTTTCTGTGCTGTATGACTCTCAATCTCTGAATCTACCTCCAGTCCCTGCACCCCTCCATTTCTCTATAAATTTTGCCAGTCCCTAAATCCTTCACTATGTCTGTAAACACTTCCAGACCTTGCACCATTCTCTGTCACTGTAACCTCATCCAGAGTCTACACCCCACCCAATATCTGAACATCTTCCAGCCCCAGCACCCCTCCCTATCTCCATAACCTCCTCCATCATCTACATCCCTCTCTAATTTGATAACCTCCTCCAGCCCCAATAGCCCTTTATATCCTCACAAGCTCCTACAACCCTCCCTATCACTTTAGCCTACAGTGTGCGGACTGCAGTGATTCAAGAAGGCAGCTCACCACCACCTTCTCAAGGGAAGCTTGGGGCTGGAAGTAAATGCTGGCCAGCCAGCAATGCCCATATCCCATGAGTGAATTTTAAAAAAACTCACTTTCTATAGAACCAATGCTCACAGTAATTAACTTTTTAAAATATCACCAAAATTCTTAAATCTGTTTTTAAATTTCTAGTTGATTTTTCTTACACTCTTTTTTAATCTTTTAGACATTCTTTGTTTTCTTAAATAATAATATTCTCTTCAATCATCTGACCTAACGCCAATCTTCTTGCGATGACATGCTTTCTTTTTAAGTTTGATGTTATATTTAACTTGTTTAGTTAACAACAAATGTTATGTACTCCCCTTGAAATTTTCCTTTCCTGTTGGAATGAGTCTATGAAGGTATTTTGAAATATCACAATGAATGTCTGCTACTGTATTTCTACAAACATACCCATTAACGTTGCCTGCTGCAACGAATGCTTTCATGCTGTCATAATTGCCCAAACTTAAATTTAAAATATTAGTCTTGAACACACTTTCCTCTCCCTCCAACTTAATGTATCATTCAGTAACATCATCATCAATGCTAACTTGAGCCACCTTCATTTTGAGATTATTAATTAATCCTATTTCATTGCTCAATACCAGATCAAGAATGGCCTGCTTTCTGTTTGCCTTCCGAACATGTTGTTCTAAGAAATTATCATGTAAACAATCCATAATCTCCTCATTGGGGGTACCTTTACCCATCAGATTTTCCAGTCTGTATATAAATTAAAATCCTCCATAATTCTTGCCCTGTTAGGGCCCCTTACAGTGGAGTACACCACTCCAACAAATGATTTCTTGCCCTTATCATTCCTCACTGGTTAACGAGGTTAGATCACATGGAAAACATAGAGAACTAGCCATTTGGATACAAAACTGGCTCAAAGCCAGAAGACAGAGGGTGGAGGTGGACAGTTACTTATTGGACTAGAGGCCTGTGACCAGCAGTGTGCTGGAGGGATCAGTGTTGGATGCACTGCTTTTTGCCATTAATATAAACGGTTTGGGTGTGAATATAGGAGGCATAGTTAGTAAATTTGCCAAAGACACCAAAATTGGTGAAGTAGTGGACAGTGGAAAAAGTTATGTCAGAGTACAACATGATCATATGGACTGATGGGCCGAGGAGTGGCAAATGGAGTTTAATTTAGATAAATGTGAGGTATTACATTTTGGTAAGGCAAATTAGGGCAGGACTTATACAGTTAATTGTAGGGTTCTAGGATGTGTTGCCGAAAAAGAGGACATGAAGTGCAGGTTCATATTTCCCTGAAAGTGGAGCTGCAGGCAGACAGGGCAGTGACAAAGTTGTTTGGTACACTTGCCTTTATTGGTCAGTGCATTGAGTATAGGAGTTGGGTGGTCATATTGCCCAGGACATTGGTGAGGGCAGTTTTGGAACACCGTATTCAATATTGGTCTCCCTGCTATCAGATGGACATTGTCAAACTTGAGAGAGTGTAGAAAAGGTTTACAACAATGTTGGCAGGACTGGAGGGTTTGTGCTATAAGGAGAGGCTGAATAAGTTGGGGCTATTTTCTCTGGAGCACCAGAGTCTAAGGGGTGACCTTATAGAGGTTTATAAAATCATGAGGGGCATGGATAGGGTGAATTGTCAAGGTCTTTTCCACAGAGTAGGAGAATCCAAAACTAGAGGGCATAGGTTTAAGGTGAGAGGGAAAAGATTTAAAAGGGACCTAAGGGGTAACTTTTTCACACAAAGGGTGGTATGTATATGGAAAGAACTATCAGAGGAAGTGGTGGAGGCTGGTACTTGGTCCATGTGCAGCAGTGACTTTTGGAATCGGATATCAATGCCACGAAAGGCATCAGCAAAATGATTGGTGTGCATTGACCTTCAAAGTAGCTGTGTGCGCAGAGAGAACAATGCTGATAATGCCTCACTCAGTACTAAGCTTCCCCTATGGAGTATGTCCCAACCAACAGGCATAGTTTTTCCTTTTGGAGAATATATGAGGACAGGAGATAAAAAGTCAGTTTTAACTGTACTAGCATTGACAAGTCGAACTGGATGCTGTCTTTTACACCAGTTTGGGTTCAAAAGTTTGTATGCCATGAAGATCACAATTGAACTATTCTCTAGTTAGCCTCATGTTGCACGTAAAGGCCCTCTCCAACTCAGTGTGCTACAAACCAGTTTAAACAGGAATCAGGGCAAAGAAATTTCAATTAGCACACAAAGCTAAGAATTTCGAAAACTACACAACTACCAATATCAGTGCTTCCTGTGACCTTCACTTCAATGGAGTAACATTCAACTCATTCCCAACTCTCTATAAGTCTCATTAGTTTTGGGCTGAGCAGTTGCCATTCCAAACAGTGATGCTTCCAGATAGGATGCTTTCTATGGTGCATCTATAAAAATTGGTAAGCATCAATTCCTGACCCGTAGACTGCAATCAGTAAGGATAGGCAACAACATCCTCCATGATAATCTGTGCCTGCAAGGCTACATACTCAGCCCCTTACTATGCTTGTTATACACTCACGACTATATAGCCAATTTCTGCTCTAACTCAATTTACAAATTTGCTGATGACACCACCGTGTCAGATCTCAAACAATGGCAAGACAGAGTACAGGAAGGCTGTAGAGAGCTTGGTAGCATGGTGTAAAGACCACAATCTCTCCCTCAATATTAGCAAAACATAGGAGCTGGTCATCGATTTGGGAAGCAGAGTGGAGGTAATTCCCTGTCTAAAATCAACAGCACTAAGGTGGAGATGGTTGAATGCGTCAATTTTCCAGAAGTAAATATCACCAACAATCTGTCGGAAAATCAGCCTTCCTTCCATCGACATCTCCTACACTTCCCGCTGACTTGGGAAAACTGCCTACATAATCAAAGACCCTCTCTTCCACCCTCTTCCATCAGGCAGAAGATACAAGTTGAAAATATGTGCTAATTGATTCAAGAACAGCTCCTTCCCCAATTTTATCAGACTTATGATTGGACCCATAGGGTTAATCTTTCTCTGCACTTTCTCTGTAGAGTCACAGAATTAGGTAGCATGGAAATAGGCCAATCGGTCCATATCATCCATGCTGACCAGATATCCTAAACTTATCTAGTCCAATTTGCTAGCATTTGGACCCTATCCCTCTGAACGCTTCCTATGCATGTAACCACCCAGAATCCTTTTAAATGTTGTAATTGTAACAGCCTCCACCACTTCCTCTGGCAGCTCATTCCATGCACGCACTGCCATCTGCATAAAAAAGTTGCTCCTCATATCCCTTTTAACTCTTTCCCCTCTCATCTCAAACTATGCCCTCTAGTTATGGGCTCCCCTACCCTGGGGGAAAAGACCATGACCCTTCACCCTATCAATGCCTCTTATGATTTTCTAAACCTCTATCAGGTCACTCCTCAGCCTCTGGAACTCCAGGGAAAACAGCCTAGCCTATTCAGCCTTTCCCTCCAGCTCAAACCCTCCAACCCTGGCAGCATCCTTGTAAAACTTTTCCAAACCATTTCAAGTTTAACAACATCTTTCCTACAGTAGGGAGATCAGAATTGAATGCAGCATTCGAAAAGTGGCCTCACTGCTGTCCTTTACAGCTGCAACATGATGTCCCAACTCCTACACACAGTATACAGACCAATGAAGGCAAGTGTGCCAAATGCCTTCCTCACTACCTGTGACTCCACTTTCAAAGAACTGTGCGTTTGCATCCCAAGATCTCTTTGTTCAGCAACACTCCCCATGACCTTACCATGAACTGTATTACCCGATTTCAGAAGAAGGGTCTAGGCCCGAAGAGTCAGCCTTCCTCCTCCTCTGATGCTGCTTGGCCTGCTGTTCATCCATCTCTACACCTTGTTATCTTAGTCCTACCCTGGTTTGGCTTACCAAATTGCAACAATATCTAAATTAAACTCAATCTGCCATTCCACTGCCCATTTAAGCATCTGATCAAAGTCCTGTTGTACTTTGACATAACCTTCTTTATTGTCTGCTACACCACTAATTTTGGTGTCATCTGCAGACATACCACTTCTTTAATATTTATAAACAGTGTTTCGTAGCTATAACACTGTGTTCTGCATTTCTGTTCTATAACCTTGATGTACTTACGTAAGGTACAATTTATCAGGGTAGCAAGCAAAACAATAATTTGCACTGCATCTTGGTACATGTGACAATAATAAATCAAATTAAATCAAATCTATCTGTCCTTCATGAACAATTCAGGGAAGGATCCACAGATCTATTTTTCTAAATTTTTATCTTTTTGGACTCACTTCATTTTTAATTTGCATGTGTACATGTATATTATTCATTCTTCTTGTGTTTAATAATTAATAAATTCATACATTGTTAATTCAAAAAACCCTGGTTAAATTTGTATATTTTATGACATAAGACATATCATGTGTTATGTAGAAAGTATGCACAAAAGAAGAGATGCATCTGAAATTACCCTTCATTTGACTGTATCAAGGTTGAGTAAATAAAGGTGAGCCTGGGCATCCCTCATCACCCACGAACTTAACAGTTTGAGGTATCACAGTTGGAAGATGAGATAACAAAGTGTGGAGCTGAAGGAACACAGCAGGCCAGGCAGCATTAGAGGACCACACTGCATTAGTAACTTATCTCAGGGTTTCCTCATGGCAATGGCAAAAGCTAGAAATCCTACATTCCTGTTCTTTGGGTATCCTTAGTTCACGCAAAATAGAATGGCTAAGACCAAATCAAAAGAACCTATCCTCAAAGTTATTACCACCTACTGGAATGAAACAACCAGGTAATTTCCCCTCCCTGACGTGTCATAGTACCTGCAGTTCTGCCTCCAGTTCATTAACTGTGAGCTGAAGCCTTATATTGCAGTCCTTATACACTGCTAAATACATTCCAAGTAATAATATTTAATTATTTTATTCAATTGTTTTATTTACTTTGCTGTATATTTATTTTGTACATCTTCCATCAGTTCCTGTACTATTTTAAACAAATTGAACATAACCATTTTATCCAATATCTTACTCAAGTGACTAGAAATTTGTTTTTCTACAGTCAGTTTGCACTGAAAATAAACTATGGAAGTAATGTAAATAGGGATCCTAGGAGTTATAAATTTATAAGTTCAGCTGCAATAACTTGTGTTGAGTAAGTAAGAAAACTGGTAGCAGATGTTTGGATATCTTTAAGTTTATAGTGGGTAGATGTAGAAACCGAGCAAGGAATGAAAGCCTTGAAGTAACAAAAGGTATGTACGATGGTTTCACCAACTATGGAGTCTCAGTTTGCCTCATTATCAATCACAAACAAAATTCTTCTACAGTGCTCCAACTCAACTGTATCTAAAATATTATCAGAGATAATGGGAACTGCAGATGCTGGAGAATTCCAAGATAATAAAATGTGAGGCTGGATGAACACAGCAGGCCAAGCAGCATCTCAGGAGCACAAAAGCTGACGTTTCGGGCCTAGACCCTTCATCAGAGAGGGGGATGGGGAGACGGAACTGGAATAAATAGGGAGAGAGGGGGAGGCGGACCGAAGATGGAGAGTAAAGAAGATAGGTGGAGAGAGTATAGGTGGGGAGGTAGGGAGGGGATAGGTCAGTCCAGGGAAGACGGACAGGTCAAGGAGGTGGGATGAGGTTAGTAGGTAGATGGGGGTGCGGCTTGGGGTGGGAGGAAGGGATGGGTGAGAGGAAGAACCGGTTAGGGAGGCAGAGACAGGATGGACTGGTTTTGGGATGCAGTGGGTGGGGGGGGGGAAGAGCTGGGCTGGTTGTGTGGTGCAGTGGGGGGAGGGGACGAACTGGGCTGGTTTAGGGATGCAGTAGGGGAAGGGGAGATTTTGAAACTGGTGAAGTCCACATTGATACCATTAGGCTGCAGGGTTCCCAGGCGGAATATGAGTTGCTGTTCTTGCAACCTTCGGGTGGCATCATTGTGGCAGTGCAGGAGGCCCATGATGGACATGTCATCTAGAGAATGGGAGGGGGAGTGGAAATGGTTTGCGACTGGGAGTTGCAGTTGTTTGTTGCGAACTGAGCGGAGGTGTTCTGCAAAGCGGTCTCCAAGCCTCCGCTTGGTTTCCCCAATGTAGAGGAAGCCGCACTGGGTACAGTGGATGCAGTATACCACATTGGCAGATGTGCACGTGAACCTCTGCTTAATGTGGAATGTCATCTTGGGGCCTGGGATAGGGGTGAGGGAGGAGGTGTGGGGGCAAGTGTAGCATTTCCTGCAGTTGCAGGGGAAGGTGCCGGGTGTGGTGGGGTTGGAGGGCAGTGTGGAGCGAACAAGGGAGTCAGGGAGTCACGGAGAGAGTGGTCTCTCCGGAAAGCAGACAGGGGTGGGGATGGAAAAATGTCTTGGGTGCTGGGGTCGGATTGTAAATGGCGAAAGTGTCGGAGGATGATGCGTTGTATCCGGAGGTTGGTAGGGTGGTGTGTGAGAACGGGGGGGATCCTCTTAGGGCGGTTGTGGCGGGGGCGGGGTGTGAGGGATGTGTTGCGGGAAATACGGGAGACGCGGTCAAGGGCGTTCTCGATCACTGTGGGGGGAAAGTTGCAGTCCTTAAAGAACTTGGACATCTGGGATGTGCGGGAGTGGAATGTCTTATCGTGGGAGCAGATGCGGCGGGGGCGGAGGAATTGGGAATAGGGGATGGAATTTTTGCAGACGGTGGGTGGGAGGAGGTGTATTCTAGGTAGCTGTGGGAGTCAGTGGGCTTGAAATGGACATCAGTTACAAGCTGGTTGCCTGAGATGGAGACTGAGAGGTCCAGGAAAGTGAGGGATGTGCTATGCATCTAAAATATTGGGGTTTCAGTAGGATAGTGGCAATGTAATCCACAATCCTGGGCTAACATTCTGGAGAAATGGGTCAGATACAACGAGACCTAGGTGTTCTTGTACATCAGTCAATGAAAGCAAGCATGCAGGTACAGCAGGCAGTGAAGAAAGCTAATGGCTGGCCTTCATAACAAGAGGAATCAAGTACAGGAGCAAAGAGGTCCTTCTACAGCTGTACAGGGCCTGGTGAGGCCACACCTGGAGTATGGTGTGCAGTTTGGGTCTCCAAATTTGAGGAAGGACATTCTTGCTATTGAGAGCGTGCAGCATAGGTTCATGAGGTTAATTCCCAGAATGGCTGGACTATCATATGTTGAAAGATTTGAGCGACTGGGCTTGTATACACTTGAGTTTAGAAGGATGAGAGGGGATCTGATTGAGATGTATAAGATTATTAAGGGATTGGACACTCTGGAGGCAGGAAGCATGTTTCTGCTGATGAGTGGGTCCAGAAACAGAAGTCACAGTTTCAGAATAAGGAGTAGGCCATTTAGAACAGAGTTGAGGAAAATCTTCTTCACCCAGAGAGTGGTGAATATATGGAATGCTCTGCCCCAGAAGGCAGTGGAGGCCATGTCTCTGGATACTGCCAAGAAAGAGATAGATAGAGCTCTTAAAGATGATGGAATCAAGCGTTATCGGGATAAGGCAGGAACAGGATGCTGATTATGGATGATCAGCCATAATCATAATGAACGGTGGTTCTGGCTAGAAAGGCCGAATGGCCTAATCCTGCACCTACTGTCTACTGTCTATTGTCTATTATCCTACATGGTTGATGGTGAAATTTGAATTCAATAAACATCTGGAATAAAAAGCAAGCCTAATTGTGACCAATGTAACCATTGATGAACATCATAAAAAAACCTATTTTACTAATCTACTTTACGAAAGGAAATTTGCCATCCTTACTTTATTTGGCCTACATGTGACTCAAAGCAACGTTATTGACTCTTAGGGATAGCAAGAATTCCAGATGCTGGAGAGAGAGAAAACTCAATGTGGAGCTGGAGGAACAAGCAGGCCAGGCAGCATCAGAGGAGAAAACATTTCTGAAGGACGGTTCTGACCTGAAACATCAACTTTCCAGCTCCTCTGATGCTGCCTGGCCTGCTGTGATCCTCCAGCTCCACACTGTGTTATATCAGTTGTTTACTCATAGCTGTTCTCTGAGTAATCAGGGGTGGGCAATGAATGCTGGTTTAGCCAATGAGAGCCACATCTCATTGAAAAAATGAGCAGAAAAATATGATTCCTTCCTGGGCAGGAATAAACATATGGCTTGAATGTACACCCTTAATTATGTAAGATTATGAGTGATATAATAAAGGCATTTAAGGTAATTAAACGATTTGATAAAATGAATACAGAGAAATTATCTTGTGTAATAGACCAGAACAAAGGGAAATAAACCAAATTATATAGTTTAAATGGCAGGATCCTGAACAGCACTGATGTACAGAGGGATCTTGGGGTTGAAGTCCATACTTTCCTGAACATGGCCACACAAGTAGATAGGGTAGTAAAGAAGGCATATGTCATACGTGCTTTTATTGGTCAGGGAACTGAGTACAAGAGTCAAGATGTCATGTTGCAGCCTTTTAACACTTAGGTTAGGCCACGTTTAGAGGATTGTGTTCAGTTCTGATCACCACATTACAGGAAGGTTGGGGAGGCTTTGGAGAGGGTGCAAAAGAGGTCTACCAAGATGCTGCCTGGAGTAGAGGGCATGCACTAAAAGGAGAGGCTAGAAAGACTCGGGTTGTTTTTTCTAGCATAGCGGAGACCGAGGGGATGCTTGATAGAAGACTATAAAATTATGAAATGCATATTTAAGGTTGCCAGTCAGAATCTTTTCCCCAGAGTTGAAATGCCTAATATGAGAGGGGAATGCATTTATGATTAGTGGGGGGGAGTTCAAAGAAGATATAAGGGGCAAGTATTTCACTGGTAAGAGTCTGGAACATGTTGCCAGGAATAGTGGTGGAGGCAGATACAACAGGGGCATTTAAGGAACTTTTAGATAAGCACATGAATGTGCAAGGAAAGAAGCGATATGGACCAAGGGCAGGCAGAAGGGTTTATGTTTGGCGCAACGTCTTGAGCCGAAGGGCTCGTTGCTGTGCTGTACTGTTTGTGTTCTATGTTCTAAAAAAATTACACTTTGGCTAAGCAGAGCTGTTTACCTCCCACAAAAACCTGAAAGAATCTGCAAAACAGGGTAATTTGGGAAGCCATATTCATAAATCAAAAGAAGCTAGCATACAATTTTATCGGTTAATAGGTAATGCAAATAGAATGTTGGTCTTTATTTCGAAGGGGATGGAGTACAAATTAGAGAAATCTTGCTAATCCCACACAAAGCACTAGTTCAACCACACATGGAACGCTAAGAACAGTTTTGGTCCTTTTATCGCAGGAAAGATATACGGGCATTGGAAGCAGCATAGAGAAGGCTCACCAGGTGGATCTGAATGTGGGGGGATCATCTTATGAAGAGAAGTGGAGCAGGTTGAGCTTGTACTCAGTGGAGCTTAGAAGAGTAAGCGAGACCTTATTGAAAATTCAAGATTCCTGAGAGGACTTGATAAGGTATATGTGGAGAGACTGTTTCCCATTGATTTGATTTTTGATTTGATTTGATTTATTACTATCACATTTACCAAGGCCCAGGGAAAAGTGTTGTCTTACAATCTAGGACCATAGGGCACTATCTCAGAATGTGGGGTCAACCATTAAGTCAAAGATGAGGAAGAAGTTGAGGATTATCAGATCAGCCAAGATCTCATTAAATGGTGGACTTAATTGGTCTTATGGCTTACTTTTGCTCCAATATCTTTATACTGTATGGTCTAATAGAAAAGTTCATAGATCACACTCATTACCAGATCATTTAAAACTTCAGTATGAACTGAATCGAAAATGGCATAAAAGCGCAACTACAACATGAACAAAGTCATAATGGAACAAAATACACAAATGAGACCATAAGACCATAAGATATAGGAGTGGAAGTAAGGCCATGCAGCCCATCAGGTCCACTCTGCCATTTAAATCATGGCTGATGGGCATTTCAACTCCACTTCCCTGCACTCTCTCCGTAGCCCTTGATTCCTTCTGAGATCAAGAATTTGTCGATCTCTGCCTTGAAGGCATCCAATGTCCAGGCCTCCACTGCACTCTGTGGCAATGAATTCCACAAGCCCACAACTCTCTGGCTGAAGAAATGTCGTCTCATTTCAGTTTTAAATTTACCCCCTCTAATTTTAAGGCTGTGCCCACGGGTCCTAGTCTCCCCGCCTAACGGAAACAACTTTCTAGCGTCCACCCCTTCTAAACCATACATTATCTTGTAAGCTGCTGTAATTCAATGCATGAAATTATGGGTAAGACAGAGATGTTATTTTCTTGATGAGAAGGGTCACTGTGACTGAGACGTATTCCTTACGGTTCATGAAAATATGCAGGGACAAGAGTATTAGTACAGTACAACTGCCCTTTCATGTTACTTTCCTGGCACTGGGTGGGTAGGATAGGATTAGACAGGAAGGGGTAACACAAGTATCATTTACAATGTTGGATTCAGCAGACAATTGAACACTCAATAACTGAAGATTATTGGGGTAAACGTATTAAGATTGCCCCTCTAGTGCATAGGTGTATATAAATTGCCCCATTCTGTCCTGGTAAGCTAAGAAATTGCCATGTAAACCAACATTAAACCCCCAAAGTACACATTTTGTGGTTTCATCTGAGGAAATCAAATCCCTCACCGATATTTGAGAGAAAAAGGAGGAAGGATAATGCAGGTTGACCTCAAGGAACTGCAGGCAAAGAGTGCACACATGACTAATGATAATCCTTCACGTTCATTATGTAAGCAGGTATCAGACAACTTTGCAAGCCAGGACCTCCATTAAAATAAATGTTTGAGACTTGAAAAGAGAAACATAATTGAGCTGTTCAGAAGTCATCTCGCTACATTTGGTACAGAAAATTCTCACATCATGTTGCAATTCTGTAGCTAGGGACAGGACCAGTGGTTTAGACGAAAGATGGAAAATGATTGTGTGCAGCAAGTATTAGTTGCAGATCAAGCATAGAAGCCAATGGAGACTGATGCTCAAGAATGCCCTTGCTTGGTAACTTGCTCAAATTCAGTGAACCAGAAATTTGGGCAGTATACTATAGTGATTTTAACAATATCAGCCAGCTGTACATTATAAATTATGAATTCCCTGATTGGGGCTGTTAATTTGGTCCAATCAGGGAACCCTAGCCGACGTATAAAAAAGGTGTCACCGATACTGATACTCAGGAACCTGAATCTGTGCGAGGTAATGCTATAGTCATGTATAAATAAAGGGTGACTTAGTGATGGGATACTGGCCTCTGCAGAGTTACTTTACACACCAACTGAACTAATAGGTTATTTATCAGTTTTATCTCACAAATAAACAGAGCTCATTTAGCTTGTTTTACTCCAAAGAAATAACAGTTTTCTTGCAACATAAAAGAATTCAAGACTAAAACATATCTAGTAACATCTGGAAAGCAGTGTTTTATTTTGTATGAATGAATTGATACTGTTTGGGAGAATGCAGGAATCATAGAATGAATAATTAGGAATACAAGGTCACAGATTTGATGGACTCTGCTTTAAGCAAATCTTTCCAAATTGGAAGCACAGAATAATCTCTGTAGTATATGGTTGGGTACGACATTTGTTTGTCACCTACACATTGAATGTATTTTTCTACTGCTCTTCCAAGAGTGTTCTCAATGGTCAGCAAAATAATATTTGCTGTTCTCTGCTTCCATTGCTGAGACAGTAGAAGTGACAGGCAACAGGCTAGTTACTTTCATTTGCAGCTTTGTCTGATGTATTTGTAGCGATGATATGTTGTATGTTTCTTCAATTCACTGAAGATTCACAAACTCTTTTTGATTTAGCCTGAGGTCATGCAGGGCTAGATGAAGGTGAGCTGGCCTGACATAAACCAACCAGCTATTCTGACATACGAAACATATTTGGCTCGAAACAGTGAAATTATATATTAAAAGAAGAATAAGTAGATCTGACTTCCATGCTCCATTAAATGAAAAAAACTTGACATTTTTTAACAACTACTTAAAAGATATGGTGTATTGAACATTGTCCTTTTTGCAGAGTTATTGAAACAGCTTTCCTGTTAATAGTTAAACTTATCATCTGCTTGAAAACACTCAGTGGCATTTGTCAATAAAAGTAATTGACCTCTGAAATACCCAATAAAGATAAATAATGTTTGATCAGTATGGCAATTTCAAATCTAGTGACATACCTTCAGTATAAAAGTCAATGCAGCAAATTCCAGTGTGACAAGCACTATTGCATAGTGTTGTGCTTCTTCACCTTCAATTCAAATCAAATTACTACACAACTTACAAAATACAACTTTTCAGCTTTCCACGCCTAGACTGATAAGCAAACATATATGATGATAACAAGGGAATTTTGAAGAAAGCGAATGGGTCATTTGGGTTGGTGGATGTATAACCTTGGCAATGGTCCTAATAGAAATTGATTGTTAACAGAACTGATAGCAACAGATGATGCAACAAGCATGAAGCATAAAATGAGTTTACAAGCTTTTAGTATATATTCAGAGAACAAAAAATATTCAAGTAAATGCATGCTGCTTTGCTTAAATGGTATTTTTCAACAAAGGAACACTGACATGCTAAAATGACTGTAAGCAGTTTGGGTAAAATGCAGAATCTAGGAAATAAAGTCATGACTTTGCAAAGGTTCTCACTCTCTGAAAATTGCTTGCAAATTCCACTTGATGGGGCATACTTCATGCATGAACTCAGACAGGAATATTGACAGCCAAATGTGATCCTGTATTCTGTTCACACACACAAACTCTGCAGTTCAATACCACATCAGACAGTCATTTCCTTGCCATGCTTTATTTATTTCATTTATTATAAATGCCACACATATGTGCTGTACTGAAGTGAACAATGAGTGATTGTTTGAAACGTCATTTTCGATGAAGACTTTTCATCCAGAACTTGTGAAACATGCAAGCTACCTTGGTAATTTCCTCTTCTACCTGTCATTATGAGGATGAATAAAAAGACTCAGGTGCCCACACAAACACTAAAATATGTGTTGTTTTAAGTTTATTCCGAGGACTTGAGCATTGCTGGCAAGTGTTATTCCCATTCCCGCCCAGAGAGTCACAGAGTCATATAGCAAGGAAACAGACCCTTTAGTTCAATTTGTCCATGCCGACCCTTTTTCCCCAAATAAGATTAGTCCCTTTTGCCTACATTCGGTCCATATGCCCCTAAGCCTTTTCTATTCACATACCTGTCCAAATATCTTTTACATGTTGTAACAGTGCCTGCATCTACAACATCGTTCCATATATGAACCACACGCTGTGTGAAAAAAATTGCCCCTCAGGTCCCTTTTAAATTTTTCCCCTCTCACATTAAAGCTATGTTGTCTAGTTATGGACTTCCCTCTCCTGGGAAAAAAAATCATGCCCCTCACGATTTTATAAACTGCTGTAAGGTCATCTCTCAGCCTCTGACACTCAAGAGAAAAAAGCCCCAGCCTAATTAGCCTTTCCCTACAACACAAACTCTCCAATTCTGGCAATATCCTTGTAAATGTTTTCTGCACCCTTTCAAGTTTAACAACAACTTTCCTGTAGCAGGGAGACTAGAATTGGATGTGGTATTCTGAAAGTGGCCTTACCAATGTCTTGTACAGTCACACATGACATCCCAACTCCTGTACTGAACATGCTGACAATGAAGGTAAGCATACCAAACACCTTCACCACCCCGTCTACTTGCGCAGGGAACTATGCACTCACAACCCTTGGTCTCCCTGCTCAACAACACTCCCCAGGGCCCTACCATTATCTGTGTATCCCTGCCCTGATTCATCTCACCAAAATGCAAAACTTTGCATTTTCCAAATTAAACTCCATCTGCTTTGCCTGGGGTCCATCGGCCCAGTTGATCAAGATTCCATTGTACTCTTAGATATCCTTCATCACTGTCCACTATACCTTAATTTTGGTGTTATTTGCAAACTTACAAAGCATACTTTATATATTCTCATCCAAATCATTCATATAAATGACTCTCAGAATCCCTTCCTACAACTTAACCACCACTGATGTCAGTCTCACCGATCTATAGTCCCCAGGCTCCTCCTTGCAGCATTTCTTAAATAAAGGCACATCATTGGGAAAAATTCTGGCACTTCCGACTGTGGCTGATATCTCTGCTAAGGTCTTCCCTAGCATGATTGGCGCTGTTGTACAGCAGAGAGGATCAAAATATAGAGGAGCAGTAGTGATAGGGGATTCTATAATCAGGCACACAGATAGACATTTCTGTGGCCATGAGCAATACACTAGGAATGCGTGTTGCCTCCCTGGTGCCAGTGTCAAGGATATCTCTGATCATGCATACAGCATTCTCAAAGGGAGAGTCATCAGCCAGAAGTCATAGTCCATGCTGGTATTAACAACAGAGGCAGGAAAAGAATTCCCTCCAAAGAGAATTTAGTGAATTAAGCAAAAAGTTGCAGATCAGGATTTCTGGGTTGTAATATCAGGATTAGTGCCTTAATGTCACGGGCTTAGATGGAGCAGAATTTGTTAGGAGCATCCAGAGGGTCTGGTTGAAATCATGTTTAGATAGTCCAACCAGTGAAGGGGCTTTACAAGGACCTGTATTCGGGCATCAGCCTGGCCAGGTGTTTGAAGTTTCGGTGGGGGAGCATTTTGGGATCAGGTGATCATAATTCTGTAAGTTTTGAGGTAGTCCTGGCTATAAATAGACTGATTCTTGGACGATAGTGCTAAACTGGGGGGAAGGAATACAACACCGTTAGCAGAAGCTTGAGAAATCAGATTGGGGTGGCTGTTTGAGGGTAAATTCACATCTGATATGCTGGAGTCTTTAAAAGGCCATTTTGTTCAGAATGCAGGGCTAGAATTATAGAATCCCTACTGAGGAAACAGGCCAGTTGGCCTTCTGAGTAGACACTGACCATCCAAACAGCATCCCACCACGCCTCGAATGTTCCTTTAAGGACAAACGATAAGGATGGCAAGATTCAGGAATCCTGGCAAACAAGAGGTAATGAAATTTTAGTCAAAAACAAAGAGCAAAAAGAAAAAGGTGTAGGAAACTGGAATCAGACAAGGCCCTTGAGAAATTTAAAGGCAGCAGGAAAGAACTTACACTAGAAATTAGAAGTGCTAAGTGCAGCCATAATGTGTTCTTGGCAAGCAGATTTAAACAGAATCTCAAAGCCTTTCATATGTACATTAGCAGCAAGAGGGTAGCTAGAGAAAGAGTCAGTACACTCAAGGACAAAAGAGCAAATTTATGCCTGGAGCCAGAGGAAGTTGTAGAGGTCCTTAATGAGTGCTTCACATCAGTATGTTGAAATTCCAGGGCATGCCAATATTAAGGAGGAAGAGGTGTTGGGTGTCTTGAAGAGCATTAAGGTAGATAAATCGCCAGGGCCTAATAGGATGATTCCATGATACTGAGGGATGCAAGGGAGGCACTTGCTGGGGCCTTAACAGAGATCTTTGCATTCTCTTTAGCCATATGCAAGATCCCAGAAGACGCGAGATTAGCCACTGTTGCTCCTTTGTTTAAGAAGAATACAGGCAGTGAGCCTTACATCAATGGCAGGAAAATTATTGGAAAAGATTCTTCGTGACATGATTTACTCCCATTTGGAAAAGAATGGGCTTATTAGGGATAGTTAGCACACCTAATATGAGGGAGGTCTTGTCTCACAAAATTGAGTTTTTTGAGGAAGTGATGAAGATGATTGATGTGGGTGGGACAGTGGGTCTTATGCTTATGGACTTTACTGAAACATTTGACAGGGGCCATCATGGTGGACTGGTACAGAAGATTAAATAACATTGGATCAATAGTGAGTTGGTAAGTTTGATGCAAAAATACCTTGGTCACAGAAGACAGACAGTAGTTGTGGAGAGGTGTTTTTCTGACTGGAGGTCTATAAGCAGTGATGTTCTTCAAGGGACCTCGGTTGTTTGTAATATATATACGTAAATGATTTGGATGAAAATGTGGTGGTCTGATTAGAAAATCTTCAGATGAAAATTGGAGGAATTGTGCATAGTAAGGAACGTTATCATGATATAGATCAGTTGAAAAGAAAGGCAAACAAGTGGCAGATGGTGTTTAATTTGGACAAATGTGACTTGACAAATTTTGGGAGGTCAAATACAAGAGGAAATAATGCAGTAAATGGCAGGATGCTTAGGAGTAGTGATATACAGAGGGATCTTGGAGTGCAAGCCCATAGCTTCCTAAAAATAGCAAGTGGATAATGTGGTAAAGAAGGCATACAGCATGCTTGTCTTCATCAGTCAAGGCACTGAGTATAAAAGTTGACTGTAGCTGTATAAAACTTTAGTTAGGCCATATTTGGAGTATTGTGTGCTGTTCTGGTTGCTACACTATAGGAAGAATGTGGAGGCTTTGGACAGGGTGAAAAAGAGGTTTATCAGCATTTTATCCAGAGTGTATTAGCTGTAGAGAGAGGTTGGACAAACTTGGATTGTTTAGCTGTCAGATCAGAGGTCGAGGGACCACCTGAGAGAAATATAGAAAATTATGAGGGGCATGGTTAGGCTGGATAGTCGGATTTATTTTCCCAGGGTGGAAATGTCAAATAGTATGTGGCATAGGTGTAAGGTGAGAGGAGAAAAGATTAAAAGAGACGTGCAATATGAGTTTTTTTTAAACACAGCAAGTGGTAGGTACCTGGAATGCACCGCTAGGCATGGTGGTAAAATCAGAGACAATAGGCAATGATTAAGAGGCATTTAAACAGACACATGAACAGGCAGGAAATGAAGGGATATGAACCATGTGCAGCCAGTTCGGATTAGTTTAAAATGGCCTCACCGTTGGCACAGATATGGTGGGCCAAAGGGCTCATTCCTGTGCTGTCCTGTTCTATGTTTCTAAGGCAAATGGAACTTTGACCTTTATCACTAGATGGTTGGAGTATAAAAATAAGTCTTATTACAACTGTATAGGATATTGATGAGGTTACACTTGGAGTAGAGTCTACAGTATTTGTCCCCATATTTAAGAACGGGTGTACTGGCATTAGAAATTCATTAAGTTAATTCCTGCAATGAAGGGGTTGACTTATGAAGAACAGGTAAACAAGTTAGTCATTTATTCACAAAACATGTTAAACAAAAGAAGAAGATTCGGAGGAGACTTGGAAATGTAGATATTAAGATGACATTCGCACCAGGAGACACAGTTACAAAATAAGGGGCGGCTCATTTAAAACTAAGAGACAACAGGATTTCTTTCCAAAGGGCAGTAAATGTCTGGAATTCTCCACTGCAGAGAATTATGGAGGACAAACAAATTATTCAATCAGGAAGAAGATAGATATTTGAAATATTGGGAGTTGAGATCTATTATAATTAGCTGAGGCCCAGGACAGATCAGCCATAATATTGTTGAATGATATGGCAGCTTTGAGGGACCAAAAGGCCATGCCTTCTCCTATTGCTTATATAATGATCTTACATCTCGACAAGTATCACAGAATCTTAACCCATGTCTCTACAGCCTTCACGTGGGTCTCTGGGTTGCAAATCCAATGCCATTATCAGTAAGTCATCATTTATTTAAAGAGTGTGTGTTTATCAGTAGATCAGTAGTTGATGTGCAGTGCAGGTAGTACACAAATTAACACTCCAAGCAATTATGCAGAACTGAATTTAAGAAACAAAGGACACTCAATACCATATAACATATCCACACTGCCCTGCAACCCCACCACACCCGGCACCTTCCCCTGCAACCACAGGAAGTGCTCCACTGCCCCCACACCTCCTCCCTCACCCCTATCCCAGGTCCCAAGATGACATTCCACATTAAGCAGAGGTTCACCTGCACATCTGCCAATGTGGTATACTGTATCCATTGTACCCGGTGTGGCTTCCTCTACATTGGGGAAACCAAGCGGAGGCTTGGGGACAGCTTTGCAGAACACCTTCACTCGGTTCGCAATAAACAACTGCACCTCCCAGTTGCGAACCATTTTAACTCCCCCTCCCATTCTTCAGATGACATGTCCATCATGGGCCTCCTGCAGTGCCACAAGGATGCCACCCGAAGGTTGCAGGAACAGCAACTCATATTCCGCTTGGGAACCCTGCTGCCCAATGGTATCAATGTGGACTTCACCAGCTTCAAAATCTCCCCTTCCCCCACCGCATCCCACAACCAGCCCAGTTCGTCCCCTTCCCCCACTGCATCACCCCACCAGTCCAGCCTGTCTCTGCCTCCCTAACCTGTTCTTCCTCTCACCCATCCCTTCCTCCCATCTCAAGCCGCACCTCCATTTCCTACCTACTAACCTCATCCCACCTCCTTGACCTGTCCGTCTTCCCTGGACTGACCTATCCCCTCCCTACTTCCCCACCTATACTCTCCTCTCCACCTATCTTCTTTTCTCTCCGTCTTCGGTTCCCCTCTCCCTCTCTCCCTATTTATTCCAGAACCCTCTCCCCATCCCCCTCTCTGATGAAGGGTCTAGGCCTGAAACGTCAGCTTTTGTGCTCCTGAGATGCTGCTTGGCCTGCTGTGTTCATCCAGCTCCACACTTTGTTACCATATAACGTGCTGTGTTTTTTGAAGCAAAATGGAAGGTTATTTATTTATACATTTATCTTGGTTTCGACGATGATTTGTCAAATTCACTATACTTTGAAATCCAATTGGGAATGAACACATAAAAGCCACAATCCAAATAATATGATAGAAATAGTACAAAAGCCACCTAAAACATTAGAAGATCTGTACCACATGCTACCTGTTTTTGATAACTTAATTTTGGTTGAAATTCTGTACTTCCATGGGCATGACATTTGACCAGCTTAGAAACATGCACCAGCAGACCTTCATGATCAGAAAACTACAAACGTTTTTGTTCTGTAAATATTTCTCTAGCAAAACTTCTATTCTTGATTCTCTCCAGTATCTATGGTATACAAAGCAAATGAAGCACATGTTTTATGTCTGTTCCATGGCTAATTTTTCTGGAACAGGTTGCCATCCCATCATCTGAGGCTTTAGCTTGAGGATGTAACACTCCTGTCACGTGTGGCAGACTAGGAAACTCTCCCATTATCACAACTAGCCATTGTGTATTGGAACAATTTATAGGTTAATGATTCATCTGATTGGTGATGTTATGCATTCTGTGGCCATCCAGTTCTGGAATGATCTTGAACACTTTAGTGAGGGGAGCAATGGCCTAGTGATATTATCGCTGGACTGTTAATCCAGAGACCCAGGTTATATTTTGGGGACCTGGGCTCAAATCCCACCATGGCAGATGGTCAAATTTGAATTCAATGAAAAGAAATCTGGAATTGAGAGTTTCATGTTGACCATGATATCCAATATCAATTATTGGTAAAAACCTGTCTGGTTCACTAATATCCTTTAGGGAAGGAAACTGCCAACTCACTGATCCACATGTGATTCCAAACCTACAGCAATGTGGTTGACTCCTAACTGCCCTCTGGGCAATTACGGATGGTCAATAAATGCTACCCTAGGCAGCACTGCCAACATCCCCTGAATAATAAATAAAACAAATACATAATCTGGCCCAGAGGTAGGGCACTGCTGATCACACCACAAGATATCCTTTATAAAGATTACAATACGCAAAAGCAAAGTTAATAAATTGTTACTGAAGAACAATTCAAAATAAAATTGGAGCTCCAGTAAAAGTCAAGATAACCCAACTAATAATCAAAATAGATCGGAGAAAGTATTGCAGGGCTGAATTTCTAAAGAGAGTGCAACTAATTGCAGCAGCAACATGTTAGATGTTCATTTATTTGGGAAGCACCATTGGGTGAAACCAACTTACTGGCCTCCATGATTAGCATTGACCACTGATCACATGGACATGGCATTCAGTGTTGAGGACAAGCCTGGGAACTCAAGAAAATGGCACGTGTGGAATGAGATATGATAAACTGTGCCCAGAAAAGACTCAGCAGTTCAGATACCAGGTGTGGAAAGGAAAAGGAAGGATTAAAGTTTCAGGTCTGGGAATTTTCGACTGAATTCTTCCTCAAAGACTTCTAGACCTGAAACATTGTCACTGTCTTTCTCGGCATATCGGTAGCCTGATCTGCTGAGGTCTTTTAGTAGTTCCTGTTTTCGCATCAGATTTCCAGTCACATCAACACTGTGGCTTTTTTTCTGATCTTTGTCATCCTGTTGTTGGACCTCAAGACAGAGTTATCTTTCAGTTCAATAAGCAACAAAGTTCTGGTGACTTTGTATGCTACTACTACTGCCCACTGGTCTATCCAAACATTGGAGGTACGGGTTTGGAATGCCAATGATGTTTGTCATTTTGGTCCTTGTACAGATATGTGCATTGCTGTTTTGTCTCTGAGCATGAATGAAAGTAATCAAGGTAGTAGCAGCCAACTTAAACTGCAATGCTTTATTCTCAAAAAAAGTCAAAATGAGATGAAATAATATATAATAACCCATCCAGTCACCTTTCTCGATGTCTGACACTTATTGCATTATGGAATAACAGAAAGATGATTAAGTGATATGTGGACATGATTTTATGGATGCAACCCAAACAGAGTTTACGCCTGGGGAAAAAAAATTAGTCTGTTTGATTACCAGTTGGAATGACTAATTCAGTACACAAAATCAGCGTCATAATCTCAGAAATGATACGTCTCAGAAGGATGCCATTCAACATGTTATGTATGCATAAGCTTCTGAATGAGCATTAGACCTTTTTGTATTTTTTAATTCATTCAATGGATGTGGATCTGCATGTCAATATTGCTGGCTGGGCCAGAGGTGGTGGTGAGACACCTTCTATTCTGCAGCCCATTTCATGCAAATAGGCCCACAATGCCATCAGAATTTAGCAAAGTAATACTGAAGGAACAACATATTTCCAAGTCAGGATGGTAAGTGACTTGGAATGAAACATACAGGGTTGTGCTGTTCTGGATGATAGTAATCATGAGTTTAGAAAACACTGTCTAAGCCAATTTTTGCAATGAATCTTGTCGATGGCAAAGACTGTTGCCACCCTGCATCAGTAGTGGCAGGTGGTGTGTCCTGGATGATGTAAAGCTTCTTGAGTTAGACCTGCAATAATTCAAGCAAGTGGGGAGCATGCTATCACAGTCCTGACTTGTGCCTTGTAGATGGCGGACTGGCTATGGGGTGTCTTGGGGTGCCATTCTCTTGCCATTTCCCCATAACCCCAAACATAGCTTCTATTTAAATAATCAACTAATGTCCTATTGAATGCCTCAGTGTAATCTTCTCCACCTCACTTCCAGGTAATTCCAGACACTAACCAAATGTTTTTCTCATCCCACCATGCTCGTTTTGCAAATTACCTTATATCTGTAGCCTCTCGTTCTTGCTGTTTTTATGAGTGCCAACAGTTTCTCCCAATCTACTCCGTCCATACTGTTCAAGATCTTGAAAACTTCAATCAAATCTCCTTTTAGCCTTCTTCACTCCAAGGAAAACATTTCTGAAGTATGCAACCTATGTCATAACTGTCACATCCCAGAAATTATTCTCTTCTGCTAACTTCCTGTGCGTTCTTCCCAGTGCACTCACTTGTGAGAGAGGTACCCAGAACTATACACAATACCCCAGCTGAGGTCTAACCACTGTCTTATTATGTTCATCATAACTTCCTTAGTCTTGTAGTTTATGCTCCTATTAATGAATCCTAGAATACAGTATGCTTTTTTTAAAAGTTTCTCTCACTGTCTTGCTCCTTTTGTGACTAATGCAGGAAATGGAGGATTTTACATGTACGGTTAACAATGACCAGAAAACATGACTATCTGCTACAGCTGGTGAAATTTCAAACTTGCTGAGAGAATCCTCTCTCCCTAAGCTTGGTTCTGGCTACTTTCAGAGAAAGTACTTCACAAAACAAAGCATACACCCTCTAATGGGACAACATAGTGTGCGATTTTAAAAAAAATTTAAACAAGGCACATGGTAATGTTCAGCTATAATTTGCAAAACAATATGAGGATGGTAGAAATAAGAGTAGTAGATATTGGTAAACATTGGGCTCCTCAAGCCTGCGCGACCAATCAAGAAGATCTTGGCTGATCTGATGTGGCCTTAACTCTGATTTCCTGCCTGTTCCCTATAAGCTGACTCTGTTGTCAATCAAAAATCTGTTTGACTCAGTTGTAAGTACATAAATTAGCCAGTGGATTATAAATAGCCTCGGCTTTCTGAAGTGTTTCATCAGTCTGCCTTTCAGAAGATAAAAGATATTAATATTTCTGGCTAATACAAGTACTTTTGATTATTACTATTGCCTAAGTGATTGGATATCTAAAGTCACGAGGATAAACTCCTGATTATGAGTGACGTGAGTTCTTCCAAGACTATTGCCATTGAACTGAAGAAAATACCTAGCACAGGCACAAAATTGTGTGCAACTTCTGCAGAGGTTTAGTTAGAGTAATAATTTCCATGACTGATGGAATTGTAAAGAAAACTGACCCTGCTGGCTAATAGAAATGTAGAAAATCTCACAGCAGATGCTCGCCTAGGGAAGTACTCACATTTATACTTAAACCAACGCCATTAAAAATGTTCATCTATATCATTGATGTTCGTTAATGTAGCTGCCTACATACCAATGACAATATTGTCTGAAAACTACTCCATTGGTTCTGAAGAACTTAAGAATGAAGATTTGAAAGACACTATAAAATTACAAATCCATGCTTCTTTCAACATAATATAAAATGTATCCCTATTGTCCATGTGCTTTGTTATCGTTTAATAAACCAGTTTGACAATTGAAACACAAGAGAAGATCTGATGTGTGTTCAGTCGCTTTGGAAAATGAGAAGGAATTCAGAGGCACAGCACTCAACAATAGCATCAGAGATAATGGGAACTGCAGATGCTGGAGAATTCCAAGACAATAAAATGTGAGGCTGGATGAACACAGCAGACTCAACAATAGCACCTTGCTTCTCAATACAGCCCCTTTAAAGTGTCAAAGAATCCAAAGGTACTTGACAGGATTGATAAAAAAGGCAATTTTGACACTGAATTACAAAGGCAATAACAATACAGAATACCAAAACATTTTAAGCAGCATTGTAAAAAGAGGAGAGATACGTAGAGAAGTTTAGGAAAGAAACTGCAGACTGCCTAGTTGAAAGCATGGCCTTCAATGGTGGAATAATTACAGTCATGGAAATGCAAAAGGCCAGAAACAGCAGAGCATAGCAACCCTGAAGGCGAAATATGGAGTGGAGAGGCCATGGTGATGATTTGTAAACAAGGATGAGGATTTTAAATTTAAGTGTTGTATAAGGAAGACAAACAGGAGGCTGGAAGAGCACAGCAGATCAGGCAGCATCTGGAGGAAAGAAGCAGTCAATGTTTTGGGTATTACCCTTCTTCAGGACTGGATGTGGGGGTAGGGGGAGCTGCAGATGAAGGGGGTTGTGGAAGCAGAATGGTGGTGATAGGTGGACATTGGTGGTGGGTATAACCTGGTTGGTCAATGGGAGGGATGAATCCAATTGGTGGCTGGAAGGGAGGGTCAGAAAGTGGAAAGGATGGGATGAAATGGAGCTGGAAAGGGAGCCGGGGATGAGCTGGAAGGTAATTTGAATTGGACAACTCAATATTGAGTCCTCTGGGCTGTAGGGTGCCCAGGTGGAAGATAAGGTGTTGTTCTTCAAATTTACTATCCACATTATTGCGACACTAAAGGAGGCCAAGGATGGACATATTAGAAGGGGAGAGGGTTGGCGACTTGAAATGGGCAGTGACCGGGAGGTTAAGTTAGCCATTGCAGGCCAGGCGGAGATGCTCAGCGACACGGTCACCTAGTCTATATCTGGTCTCACCGATGTAGAGAAGACCACATCAGAAGTACCGGATGCAATAGACTAGGTTGGAGGAGATGCAGGTGAAGCTCTGTCTCACTTGGAAGGGCTGTTTGGAGCCCTGAATGGAGATGAGGGAGGTGGTGTGTGGGCAGTCTTTTATTGTTACAGGGGAAGGTACCGGGCAGGTTGAAGTGATTGGTGGGGAGTGTGGCATGAACTAAGGAGTGGCAAAGGAAACAGTCCTTGCAGAAGGCAGAGAGGGGTGGGGAGTGGAAGATGTTCTGGGTGGTGGGGTCTAATTGAACTTGGCGTAAGTGTTTTAGGATGATACATTGGATGTGGAGGCTGGTGGGGTGGGAAGTGAAGACAAGGGGCACTCTAATTTTATTATGCTTGGATGGGTGGTGGTTAAGAGCTGTGGTGTGGAGGTTGGAGGAGGCAAGGTGGATGGCTGTCTGGATGACTGAGGGGGGCTAAAGAAAGAGGCAGATATCTGGAATACCTGGGAGTGGAACGTCTCCTTGTTACAGCAGATGTGACAGAGATGGAGAAATTCGGAAAACAGGATGGAGTTTTTGCAGGATACAAGGTGGGAGGAGGTGTAGTCTAGGTAGCGTTGAGAGACTATGGGTTTATAGCAAATGTCAGTCTGCAAACTGTTGCCAGTACGTGAAATTGGACTGATCAAGCAAGGGGACGGAGGTGTCTGGGATAGAACAAGTGAATTTGAGGGCAGAGTGGAAGTTGACGAACTGCTCCATTTCAGCCTGGGTGTAGGATGCAGCACCAATGCAATTATTGATGTAATGGTGGAAGATTTGAGAAACAGTACCAGTGCACGTACTTAAGAAGGACTGGTCGACATTACTGACAAACAGGCAGGCATGGCTGTGGTCCATGTGAGTGTCCATGGTAACCTCTGGATCTGGAGAAAGTGGGAAGAATTGAACGAAAAGTTATTGAAGGTGAAGACTAGTTCGGCAAGGCGGAGGAGGGTATTGGTGGGGGATTTGGATGGGTCTGTTGAAGATGAAAAAACTGAGGGCCTGTGGTAGTTCTTGTGGGGTATGGACACGTATAGGGATTGAAGTCCGTAGTAAAGATGAAGTGCTGGGGGCCAGGGAACTGGAAATTACCAAAGAGGTGGAGGGCATGGTTTGTGTCTCGGATGTAGGCGGGGAGTGCCTAGACAAAGGGTGAGAAAGTGGAGTCAAGAAAGGAGCTAGTAACAATCAGCTAGCATAGGTCAACACTTTTAAATTCTGGGTCGACCCACTTTTGAATTGAAGGCTTACGGAAACTGTAAGGCAAGGATGTCAATGTGTGTCATAAAACAGCTTCATCATTTATATGGGATATCATTTATGAAAAATATCAACAAAAACTTTCAGTAAGGGTATGCAGAAGCAAACATACTGTAAATAACAGTGGATGGAACTTGAACTTTGATCATTTTCAGATGGATTGATAAACGCATTCATTAATTATGAAAAAGAGATTTGTACTGATAATGTTCTACAGAACACAAGCAAAAGCTCTACAATTTGTATTTACATTGTGCTTCATTTACATAGAGCCATTAAATTAAATATTAGAGTGTCAATTATATCACAAAATGTGACACATAAAGAGCTATTAGCACAGATCACCTAGAGGTTTGTGAAAGAGGTACGTTTAAGGAGCATCTTACAGGTGCAAATCAAAGTAGAGAGGTATAGTGGAGGAAATTTGGAGCTTCGGATCAGGAAGAGTTTGAGGAATATAAGCATCTAAACAACTGTCAAGGGTAGGCCACTCAGCCCTTCAAGTCTGCTTTGTCAGTCAATAAAATCATGGGTGCTCTGATTTTAACCTCTACATTCCCACATACTCCAATAATCTTTCATCTCTTTGGTAATCAAGAACGCATCAATGCATGCCTTAAAAATATTTAAAGATTCTGCATTCTTAAGGAAGGGAATTCCAAAGACTCTCAAATAACTGAGAAAAAAGATTTTCCTAATCTGCTTTAAATGGGTGACCTTTTTTTTTTAACAATCTGTGGCCCATAGTTGAAATTCTCCCGCAACAGGACACATCCTTTTCACATTCAGCCAGTCAAGTTCCCTTAGGATCTTAGACGCTTCAATTTAGTTAGTGCTGACTCTTCTAAACTCCAGATGATACAGGCCAAAACTATCTAGCCTTTCCTCACTAGGCAATCCACACATTCCAGGTTTGAGTCTAGTAAGCCTTCTCTGACTTGCTTCCAACACTTTAATATTCTTCCCTAAGTATGGTGACCATTGCTGTAGATAGTATTCCAGGTGCAGTCTCACCAACACCCTGTATAATTGAAACACAACCTCACTTCTCTTGCATTCAATTCCCATTGCAATAAACCATAGCCATCCTATTAGCTTTCCTGAATACTTACTGTACTTGCATACAAACCTTCTGCGATGTATGCACTAGTGTACTGTTACTATACAAAGATAGATAGTTGAGTAAAATTACCTCTCTACCTCTCACAACACAATAGATTTCAAACATTCAAAGACTCTCAAAATTGACTGCACCGTTTCCTAACTAGACACTGAATAACCAATCCCAAACTTTGTGAATAATTGATTCCAAACACCAAGTTTGTAGCTTAAACATATGACTTAACAATTCATTAACTATACTGTAACATTAGCAGAATAAAATTGCACAAGTGATTTAATTAATGTCTATGATTTAAATTCAATAATCTTTGTTTTCAGCCCTATTCACATAAAAGACAGACAAACAAACAACTAGTTCGGGGATAATTCAAATAAAACCAAAAATAGCAAGACTGGCCCGATTACTTAAATGGTTTTCATGATGACTTGTTCCACAGGTATATGAGTGTTTCTGGTTTGAATTTTCTGAAGATGTTGATTCATGCCACCTCTTCAGTTCATTCTAATGGAAATTCAGCAATATTTAAGACTGAACTCCCTCTCTCAGAAACACCCAGCTGAAAAACTCCTGCCCTCCCTTTGTCTGACTGTCATGTTTCCTCACAGACTTGCTCGCACTAATTCCCTGATACTGATCTCTTCAATGGCCAAACATCTGCTATCCAGTTAAAATTATGCTCTCCCCAGAGTCCATGAGGCTACAGGGTCCTTTAATCAAGAACAAATCGGTAATTAACTATCAGGTTGGACTTACAAACAAATGACAGCTTGTTTTTGCCACCTATTTTAAAAAAAGAAACACAAGTCACTGCCCACAGCCCACTGGTCATCTTTACTTAGTCACAGCTCCAATCCAAAAGTTATTTATAAAACTTACAAAGGCCACGGCACTGACCCCTGTGCACACCAGCCATGACATCCTTCAATCCTTGCCAATATGTTTCCTCCAAAACCATTAGCTTTTAATTTTTGCAGTAACCTTTGATGCGACACCCTAACACATGCTTTTTGGAAATCTAACTGTAATACATTCGCCGCACCCCCTTTATCCACAACCTATCACATCTTCAAAGTACTCCAAAAAAATCAGTTAAACACGGTTACAGAGATAGTAGGAACTGCCGATGCTGGAGAATCTGAGATAACACGGTGTGAAGCTGGATGAAGAAGGGTTTTGACCTGAAACGTCAAATTTTCCTGCTCCTCTGATGCTTCTTGGCCTGCTGTGTTCATCCAGCTTCACACCGTGTTACCTCAGTTAAACATGGTTTCCCTTTGTCAAAACCAAATCGGCTCTGCCTTATTACTTTAGGGATGGGGTAGGCCATTCAGTCCCTTGAGCCTGTTCTACCATTCAATGAGATCATGGCAGATCTGTGGCTTAACTCTATATGTCTGGCTTTGGCCCATATCCCTTAACAAAAGAAATCCATTTCAGATTTAAAATTAACATTAAAATCCAAATTAAAATTCTGGATCAACTGCCATTTGTGTAAGACAGTTCCAAACCACTCGTTAAGTACTGAAGTACTACCTAATATCTCTCTTGAATGGTCTGGCCTTAATTCTCAGACTACGCCCCTTAGTTCTAGAATCCCCAAACAGTGGGAATAGTTTATCTTTGTGTATCTTGTCTTTTCCTGTTAATATCCTGTTAATACTTGAACTCACCTAAGTGCTCTGTGGTAATGTCCTTAATAATAGCTGCTAAAATGTTCCTTATGACAGATATTGTTAACTGGCCTGCAGTTTCCGCTTTCGGACTCCCTTTCTGAATAAAGGAATTATATTAGCTACTTCCTAATCTAAAGCAAACTTCACTAAATCTAATGAGTTTGCGAAAATTAAAACCAATTCACCAACTATCTTACTAGCTAATAGAGACTCACAGTTTGAGGCTGTCTTCTCTAGGGCTTTGAAGAATGAGAGGGAATCTTATTGAAATTTACAAAATTCTTACAGAGCTTGACAAGGTGGATGCCTATCAGATGTTTCCCCTGACTGGTAGACTATTTAACAGTGCGATGAGAAGGATTTTGTTCATTCAGAAGAAGTTGGACTTCTCTGTCCCAGAAGGCTTTTGAGCAAGCTCAGTCATTGAGTATGTTCTAGATAGAAAGTGGTATATATCAAGGGATTGATATTGAGATTGTGCACAGAAAGGGGCGTTGGAGGTGTTGAGGTACATACACAAACATACAAATAGCAGACAAGAATAGGCCTCTCAGCCCTTTGAGCCTGCTCCACCATTCATTAAGGCCGTGGCTGATCTGATCTTAACCTCAGCTCTACAATCCTGCATACACTTAATAATCTTTCATTCCCTTGATAATCAGGCAACTCACAACCGCTACCTTAAAAATATTTAAAGATCCTGCATTCACTACTTTTTGAGGGAGGAATGCCAAACAGCCTCAGCCCTCCAAGAGAAAAAATGTTTTCTCATTTCTTTTTTAAATGGGATCCCCCTTATTTTTAAACTGTGGGCCCTAGTTCTCGATTCTCCCCCAAAAATAAACATGTTTTCAACATGAGGGCACGGAAGGATGTGAAAACAAAGATGAGGATTTTAAAACTGAGGTATTGATTAACTAGGAACATAAGAGATACCAACAGGAGTAGGCCATTCAGCCCCTTGAGCCTGCTCTACCATTGATAGGATCATGGCTGATCTGACATTCCTCACACCACCTTCCTGCCTTTTTCCAAAACTGTGGATTCCCGCTCAAGATTCTGTTTCAGCCTTAAATACACGCAAGGACTACCACAGTTCTCTGTGGCAAGGTGTTCCAAAGACTCTCAACCCTCAGAGAAAAAATTCCTCCTTATCTCAGTCTTAAATAGACATTCCTTAGTTCAGAAACTTCTGGTCACAGACCCCCATGAGGGGAAACATCCTCTGACTAGTTTTTCCTTTTGGAATCCCTACAGTGTGGAAGCAGGCTATTTGGTCGATTGAGTCCACACCAACCCTCCGAAGGGCATCCCATCCAGACCCACACCCATACTCTATCCCTGTTACCCTGCATTTCCCATGTCTAACCCACCTAGCCTGAATATCCCTGTGACAATATAGGCAATTTAGCATGGCCAATCCATCTAACTTGCCCACCTTTGGACTGTGAGAGGAAACCAGAACACACAGAGAAAGCCCATGCAGATGTGGAGAGAACATGCAAACACCACACAGACAGTTGCCCAAGGCTGAAATTGAACCCAGGTCTCTGGCACTGTGAGGCAGCAGTGCTAACCGCCAAGCCACTGTTCCACGCCTGTAAGCCCCCTAAGAATCCTAGACATTTCAGTGAGATCATCTCTCATTGTTCGAAATTTCAATGAGTAGAGTCTCAATGTGTTTAGACTTTACTTCACACCAAGGATGATCCAAGTGAACTATCTCTGAACTTTTGCCAATAAAATAATATCTTTCAAAAAATAAGGGAACTAAAGCTGTTTTCAGTAATCCAGATGTGGTCTCACTAGCATATTGTTCAGTTGCAGTAAGACTTCCCTAATCTTATACCCCAATCTTCTTGAAATAAGGGCCAACATTCCATTAGTCTTCCTGATTACCTGCTGCATCTGTGCCATTTTTCTGTCTTTTGTGCAAAAGTATTGCCAAGTTCCTTTGTGTTGCAGTTTTCTCCTTTTAAATAACAATAATAACGCTCTTTTGTTGTCCCTTTCAGAGGAACAGAATAAAATTGTGAAAGGGAAAATTAATTTCCATTCAGGGAGGCAAGGTTTGATCAAGGATAGTCAGTATGGCTTTGTCAGAGGCAGGTCATGCTTAAGAAATTAAATGGAAATTTGAGCTGGTGACCAAGTGTTTGGATGAGGGCAGGGCAGTTGATGTAGTTTATGTTGATATCAGTAAGGCCTTTGAGAAGGTTCCACATAGGAAACTGATAAAGAAGGTAGAAGCTTATGGAGTCCAGAATATCTTGGCAAGCTGGATCCGAAATTGGCTTACTGATAGGAGACAGAGGGAGGTGGTAGAGGCTGTTTGTGTTAAGGGAGCCCGGTGTGAACTCACATATCACAGGGATTACTGCTGGGTCACTTATTGTTTATGACATTCATCTATGATGTAGATAAGAATATGGGGAATGATAAGTAAGTTGATGACACAAAGATTGGCCATTTGGTTAACAGTGAGGAGGAAGGCATTAGGTTACAGTATGATACAAACAGACTGATCGAGTGGGCATGTCAGTGGCAGATGGAATTTAATCCTGAGAGATGTGAGGTGATGTACTTTGGAAGAAGGAACAAGACAAGGAAATCCTCAATGAACACTATGAAGCTCACAGGAACAGAGGGATCTTAAAGTGCTTGTCAGTAGGACAGACTAATACTACACTTAAGAAGCCATACTGGATACTTGCCTTTATTAATTCAGGCGTAGATTATAAGAGCAAGAAGGTCACGTTGGGGGCTATACAGTCCTTTGGTTAGGTCACAGCTGGAGTATTATGTGCAGTCCTGATCACTATGCTATAGGAAGAATGTGAGTGCACTGGAGCGGGTCCAGAGGAGATTCACCAGAATGTTGCCTGGCATGGAGCATTTCAGCTGTAAAGTACGATCAGATAAGCTCAGGTTGCTTACTTTGGAGCACAGAGATTGAGGTGGGACCTGATAGAAGTGCATAAGATTACGAGGGGCATAGACAGGGTGAACAGAGAGCAGTTGTTCCCCGTAGTTGAAGGGTCAATGATGAGGGAATATAATTTTAAAGTGAAGAGCAGGAGGTTTAGAAGGGATTAAAGGAAAATCTTTTTCACCCAGGAGATGCTGTGGGTCTGGAATGGCTTGCCTAGGAAAGTGGTTGAGGCGGGAAGACTCACAACCTTTAAAAACTCAATGGATCAAAAGTCCTCTCCTGTATTGAATGATTCTATAAGTAGGCCATTTGGCTCTTCGAGTTTTTAAAAGGGTCTCCATTTCAGCTACCATTCTAGGCAGTAAGTTCCAAACCCCCACCACACTTTGGGTTAAAACAATTTTCCTTGAATCCCATTCAATGAGATCATGGTTGGAATATGATGTAACTCCCCATCCCTCCCTTTGGCCCATATCGCTTAATATCTAGGATTTGTGGGGGGGTGATGGCCCAGTGGTATTATCACTGGGCTGTTAATCCAGAGACCTAGATAATATTTTGGGGACATGGGTTCAAATCCCACCTTGGCAGATAGTGGAATTTGAATTCAATAATATTTGGAATTAAGAATCTAATGATGCCCATGGATGCATTGTCAATTGTCAGAAAAATCCCTCTGGTTGACTAATGTACTTTAGGACATAAATGCTGCAATGGGCAATAAACGCTACCAGAGACGCCCACATCCCATGAATGAATAAAGGCCTGCACAGCAGTGTTGTATTACCTTGAATTTATGGAGATTCAGAGTGATCACCTATTTGAATTCAGTAAACTTGTACCATCCTTTGGACAAGTTGTTCGGAAACGAAAGCTTTATGTGGATCACTTCCAGCAGAGCTTAATTAAGTAGTGTATTGCATCCTACACCACAATTTAGTGTGAATGAAATGCTGTTATAGGCAGATCCAATTTACCCAATGTCCTTAAATGACAATAACAGTGAGATTTAAGGGAACATTTTTCAATGGATCTCATAATTGTTCATCACATACATATTCTTAGAGGCTACATCTTTGATTGGAATTTACCACTGCAGGCTCATTATGATACATTTGAAGTCTAGCAAAAAATAGAATAAGTAAAGAGATAACTAATAGCAGTGCCGATATTAAGCTGCAAACTTCGACAAAATATTTTTCTACACTAAAACATGAAAACTGCATGGTCATCATTTGCATCAGGACTGCCTCGGTCAGTTATATTTATTTACTTGTCATTACTTCATATTTTGGTCAAAAATTTAGAGAACTATGAAGCAATTTCCAGCATGGCCAGCACTGATATGTTTGCTTTTTATGCACAAATCCTAAAGGCAGGGGCTGAGAACACAGAACCTTCACACCACTTAGCATTAGTCATCCTCAGGACTGGGTCTTTCTATACACCTTCCAAAATAGTGTGCAATGCCTATGTGCAACAAGCAAAGTCATCATTGCATTCTGTCATGTTTTGGCACATGGCTCCCCAGAAGTAATCCGCAGTAAGAGCAAATCTGCCTGTGACTCTTGAAGTGATCTCTGCCCTTTGTGTGCTTTTGGTTCCTTCTAAGTTACTGTTGTGAAATTAACAAGAGATAGTTGTGGTAATGTATTAACAATATCACCTGTGACCTACTGAAGCAAGTGCCCTCATTATACATTGTGCAATAGAAGAGAGATGTGGACACCTCCTCCATGAACATTGCAAAAAATGTGTCTTTTGATGTCACATTTCCTATATAATCATGATCTCTACACCACTGAACTTTAGTTTCAAGGGGACTGAACTTAACATATTTTGACCACTTAATACAGTAAGGTGGGTGACCAGCTACGAGCAAATAAATAACCATGAAATTGATGTAGTTTTGCATTGACTATTGTCTTTGGGTATTTGAATACAGCTAACAATCAGCAGCCAAAGTGAAGGATCAATCCTTTAGTGTAAGCTGCAGGACAGTATTCACACTGCAAAGAAGCAGAATAGACATTTAACATTGCCTCCCAGACATTCCAATAACCTATGTCAGGCATCAGCTGAAGAATGTGGCAATTATGTCCTGCTGCTCCTCAGTGACTGATGGCAAAGCCTCATCCATGGCAGCCTCATTTGGTCATTCTCTGAAGGCTGTATCTGATCACTATCATGCTTGCTGATACCTCTTTCAGTTGTTATTTCATCAGGTATATACATCTTGACACTTTCTCTGGTGATTAAAGTACCTCTTAAATGAACGAGGCAATAGATTTTCCTCAGGACACCAAATCTATGTGAAATTGAAGTCAATGGTAATGAAGGGGAAACTCGCCACTGCTTGGAATCATGACTAGCACAAAACAGATAGTTGCAGTTGTTGTCATAAGCCAATTACCTCACCTCAGCACAGTTTTATCAATGATCTTCCCTCCAACATAAAGTCAGAAGTGGAGATTTTTGCTGATGATCAATGTTCAACACCGTTCACAATTTATCAGAAACTTAGCAGAAAGCAGTGCTTGTGGACATGTAGAAGGATATAGACAACCTGGACAATACTCAGACTTAAGCTCACAAGTGAAAGTAACATTCTCATCACACAAGTGTCTGCAATGACCATCTCCAACAGAGTAAAATCTAACCATCTAAGCCTGACATTCACTACATTCCCATAATTGAAACCTGAACCATCACAATTCTAAGGGTTACTATTTATCATCAATTGGTCTAGCCATATAAATACTGTGGCTACAAACAGCAGATCAGATGCCTGGCATTAACTTGGTGATCCACAAAATCTGGAAAGAAAAATTCCTAAGATTCTGACCCGTAAATGATACGTCACTATCGACAAGAAGTACCACATGAACAAAACACACAAGCTGAATGCTTTGAATAAACTCTATTTAAATTATATTCCTGTTGGTTAGATTTTCTTCCAACTTCTACAGAAATTGCATCAATCCACCTCATGGCAGATTCAGTACAAAATATTGGCTGGACCACTTTCAAGCTTTCCAGTATTAAAGCAACAGTAACTATTGACTCCATCACATTCCAATTCAATATTGTAATGCATCCTGAGTGGAATACTTTAACAAGAGAAACTTCACAGATTCTATTCAAGCACTTTGCTATTTGGTTGACCACTTGTAAAGAATTTATATGCAGTTTCACTGCAAAATTGGTAACAGAAATTGAGCTGGTTATCTCGTTGTAAAATATTCCAGAACAAATATGGCACTAAACAAAATTGTTAAGAAGTAAAACCAGGGAACTTGATTTCTGTTGCTACATATCCTTTTAAGTGCCAAATAATCAGGGTATTAGGTGCCATATATGAGCTTATTGGATCAAGCTTCTGGAAAAGTACAAAGAGAATACCAATGTAGGTTAAAAAACAAATAATTTGTTTAAATGATAATTCTGCAATCCTGTCTTTTGCCTGATTTGCCCAGTACATTACACAGATATAGCTCCTCACATTATTAAAAGAGTATTATTTAAACAGATCATAACCACATTTACAGGTTATTAGTAGTTTAGACTACTGTTTAATTGCTGGGCATCTCTTGTTGTGTCCTATCTCTCAGAGTTAATTTTATCTGCTAAAAAGCATGATTGCACTAGTTTTGTTGTTACAACATTGGCTAATGCCCAAATGGGTTACTGTCATCGTGATCTGATAGGGTTGGTTTTGGGGCACAAAGCGGAGGCGGAGAAACAAGGAAATCAGCATCTATCCTTGAAGTAATCAAGGCTTCTAAATTTTGCATCAATCCTCTGTCCCACCTTAATTTCAGCCAAAACAGTAAGTTGCAGACTTAGTAACCAGGGATGTGAGCCTGGGACAGGTCACATGACCTGGTGCATTTGAAGAACTGACCAACAAGTTCATTGATGACATCACGAAAATCAGAGAACCACTCAAATCGGTTTGGCCAATCAACACCTCCACTGCCACGGTAATAATGGAGAAGCTTTGTAGTATACACCCTAGTGTGTATCCAGATCTGTGGTCGGTTGCTGCATAATTCACAACTTTGTCACCTACTGTGCAATGAGGGGACGAGCAGGAAGAAGAGAACATTGGTCACCAGTGCACCTGATATTACTTCCTATATGTCAGTTTTAATCACTTGGGTGGGTCCATAATGTTAGCCTCTGATTCCTTTATGGCACTCGCACTGTACAACCTCGCTCTAGCCTCTGCATACCTGTTCCTAGTGATTCAAAACATGAAGATCCATCCTTTAACCTAGTCTCTAAAACACACATGGATGCTAGTACCTGAGCTGCTGCTTTTGAGGGACAGAGCTAGCATTGTAGTATCTTCAAGTGGACTAGCCTTTTTTTTTCTCCATTTGTTGAATCAAGGATCAGTGGTTAACACTTAGTCTGCAGGGAAGTAAAGGCAGATAGAGAGGGAATTGAAAGATCAAGAAAAGTGGTTGGCGCAGTTTGCCATGCAGACAGTATACAGTAATATAGACTGAGAAAGAATGAGACACAAAATCCTGTATGACACTACCTCCAGTGTTGCCAGTAGCTGCGACCATGATGCTCTTGGATAATTCAGCAAAATGGTGAATAGTTATAGTAAATGCTTACTTAAATAAAAGAGGCAGGGATTACTCATCACTGAAACTGTGAATCTTTTTCCATCCATTAAATGCAATAAAACCTGTACAGTGATAAGGGAGAAAGGTCTGGTTTTTAACTCTAAATTTCAACCTCTTATTCAATCAGGCAATGTAATTTGTTTTACAGAATGCAATTTTTGAGGAAACAATTTCAGTAACAGGAAGATAAAAAAGACAATCATGATCCACCTGTAATAATTATCCTTTAACACTTCCAAGCAGTTAACCAGCCAATTAACCAACATAAATGTTGAAATATTCCTTAATCCAGCTGTGAAGTGCTCAGAACTTAAGGCATTATGCCAAATCTGAAAAGCTAATTTTGTCAATCAGGCCCTGAAGTACTAATAATCACTGTTAGGGAAGATGAGCAGAATTTCTTTTGCTTGGGAAAGATAGCCCCTAATTACTTAAATGCAACCAATGTGGCAATTATCACAAAAGGAAGCAAAATAATGAGGATGGCACAAAGGAGTTAGCTGGAGACATTGCACAAAGAAAGAAGTATCAATACTTCTGCAAAGTGGCCACATAAAATAAAACATGGAATGAAGTATGATTTGTTAAGAATGTTGTGCTGAGAAATTCTAGCAAGTGAGGTGATGGATGTGAAAATATGCATATTGTATTATATATGCACAGTGGGATAGTAAGTATGGGAGAAAGGAATTTTCAGGGGATTAAATCACTGTCTCCAACTAATATCTGTGAGGTTTAAAGGCAAAATTGACACAGAGCGGGTTGGCCCTTTAAAGACTATATTGAAGGGAGGAGCGAAGAATTTGGGAGGGAGAATCTGGAAATTCAAAGAGTGAAATGATGCAAAGAATATTGATTTATATTGTATTAATCATATAACTTATATATTCCCCAAATCTTAAGTGGGTTAGATTTACAACCTGCTACCAGAGAATAACAGGATGGGCAATGGACTGAGACTGCTGCACTGTTATAGAACATAGAACATAGAACAGTACAGCACAGAACAGGCCCTTCAGCCCACAATGTTGTGCCGACCATTGATCCTCATGTATGCACCCTCAAATTTCTGTGACCATATACATGTCCAGCAGTCTCTTAAATGACCCCAATGACCTTGCTTCCACAACTGCTGCTGGCAACGCATTCCATGCTCTCACAACTCTCTGCGTAAAGAACCTGCCTCTGACATCCCCTCTATACTTTCCACCAACCAGCTTAAAACTATGACCCCTCGTGCTAGCCATTTCTGCCCTGGGAAATAGTCTCTGGCTATCAACTCTGTCTATGCCTCTCATTATCTTGTAAACCTCAATTAGGTCCCCTCTCCTCCTCCCTTTTTCCAATGAAAAGAGACCGAGCTCAGTCAACCTCTCTTCATAAGATAAGCCCTCCAGTCCAGGCAGCATCCTGGTAAACCTCCTCTGAACCCTCTCCAAAGCATCCACATCTTTCCTCTAATAGGGCGCCCAGAACTGGACGCAGTATTCCAAGTGCGGTCTAACCAAAGTTTTATAGAGCTGCAACAAGATCTCACGACTCTTAAACTCAATCCCCCTGTTAATGAAAGCCAAAACACCATATGCTTTCTTAACAACCCTGTCCACTTGGGTGGCCATTTTAAGGGATCTATGTATCTGCACACCAAGATCCCTCTGTTCCTCCACGCTGCCAAGAATCCTATCCTTAATCCTGTACTCAGCTTTCAAATTCGACCTTCCAAAATGCATCACCTCGCATTTATCCAGGTTGAACTCCATCTGCCACCTCTCAGCCCATCTCTGCATCCTGTCAATGTCCCGCTGCAGCCTACAACAGCCCTCTACACTGTCAACGACACCTCCGACCTTTGTGTCGTCTGCAAACTTGCTGACCCATCCTTCAATCCCCTCATCCAAGTCATTAACAAAAATTACAAACAGTAGAGGCCCAAGGACAGAGCCCTGTGGAACCCCACTCACCACTGACTTCCAGGCAGAATATTTTCCTTCTACTACCACTCGCTGTCTTCTGTTGGCCAGCCAATTCTGTATCCAAGCAGCTAAGTTCCCCTGTATCCCATTCCTCCTGACCTTCTGAATGAGCCTACCATGGGGAACCTTATCAAATGCCTTACTGAAGTCCATATACACCACATCCACAGCTCGACCCTCATCAACTTTTCTAGTCACATCCTCAAAAAACTCGATAAGGTTTGTAAGGCATGACCTACCCCTCACAAAGCCGTGTTGACTGTATTTGATCAAGCCATTGTCTTCCAGATGGTCATAAATCTTATCCCTCAGAATCCTTTCTAATACCTTGCAGGCGACAGACGTGAGACTTACTGGTCTATAATTGCCGGGATTTCCCTATTTTCTTTCTTGAAGAGAGGAATTACATTTGCCTCTCTCCAGTCCTCAGGTACGACTCCAGTGGAGAGCGAGGATGCAAAGATCTTCGCAAGTGGTGAAGCAATTGCATTTCTCGCTTCCCAAAGCAGCCGAGGACAAATCTGGTCCGGGCCTGGCGACTTGTCAATCTTAATGTTTGACAAAATTTTCAGCACATCAGCTTCCTCTATCTCTATCCATTCCAGCATGCACACCTGCTCTTCAAAGGTTTCATTCACTACAAAGTTCGTTTCTTTCGTAAAGACAGAAGCAAAAAACTCATTTAGGGCTTCCCCTACCTCCTCAGGCTCCACACACAAGTTCCCTATGCTATCCCTGATCGGCCCTACTCTTTCTTTGATCATTCTCTTATTCCTCACGTAAGTGTAAAACGCCTTTGTGTTTTCCCGGATTCCTTCTGCCAAGCCTTTCTCGTGCCCCCTCCTAGCTCTCCTCAGACCATTTTTGAGCTCCTTCCTTGCCTGCATGTAATCCCCTCTAGCTGAACTTGACCCTAGCTTCCTCCACCTTATGTAAGCTACCTTCTTCCTTTTCACTAGAAGATCCACCGCTCTCGTCATCCAAGGTTCCTTTATCTTACCCCTTCTTGCCTGTCTCAGAGGGACATATTTACTCATCACTCCCAACAACTGTTCCTTAAACAGTCTCCACATGTCTATAGTTCCCTTACCATGGAACAACTGCTCCCAGTCCATGCTTCCTAACTCATGTCTAATCGCGTCATAGTTTCCTCTTCCCCAATTAAATATCCTCCCATTTTGCCTAATCCTCTCCTTCTCCATAGCTATGTAGAATGTGAGGCAGTTATGGTCACTATCACCAAAATGCTCTCCCACCACAAGATCTGATACCTTCCCCGGCTCGTTTCCGAGCACCAAGTCTAGAATGGCCTCTCCCCTCGTCGGCCTGTCAACATACTGCGTTAGGAAACCCTCCTGAACACACCTTACAAAAACAGCTCCATTCAAATCTTCTGCTCGAAGGAGGTTCCAATCAATATTAGGAAAGTTAAAGTCACCCATTACAACAACCCTACTGTTATCTTCCAAGAGTGAAGTGGCAGTTGTAAATCTCTCAGTTTTTGTGTGGTACACTCAACTTAGAGGGTAGCAATAATAAAATGTTATTCAATAGAAGTTACATCAAGAATACTTCAGTAATGCTGGCATCAGGAATACTGGTTCATTTCATCACTTCGGGTAGAGGATGGTGTTGTAAATTTCAAGTGTCATCTGGCATGAGATGAGAATTGAAAGGAACTTTTCATAATTTCATTAATTTTCTTCAACCAATATTGTCGCAGGTGCTGTGGATAATTCCCTCCTTTCTCACCAGAGACTACAGAAAAATAGCAGAAATGCCAACAAGAACTGCCCACAATTTAATGAGTCTGACTTTGAAGGGCCCGACAGGACTTGCTGAGATGAACAGGCACAAAGCTGGAGGTCAATGTGTCAATAAACATGTCAGTATGATACACAAATGTAATGATGATATGGCATATTAGCACATACGATGATAATATAGGTGCAGTATTTAGTCAGGAAGGCTCATGGAATGTTGGGCTTCATTTCAAGGGGATTGGAGTATAAGAGTAGAGAAGCTTTACTGCAACTGCACAAGGTGCTAGTGAGGCCATATCTGGAGCCCTGAGAGCTGCTTTGGTCCCCTTATTTAAGGAAATATATTATATCATTGGAGAAAGCTCGGAGATGGTTCACTAGGATGATTCCTGGTAAGGAGGGGTTGTCTTTATCAGCAAAAGGCCAAAAAGCTTGGGACTCTAATCACTAGAGTTTAGGAGAATCAGAGATGATCTCATTTAAACATATAGATTTCTTAAGGATTTGACAGGGTAAATGCCAAGATGTTTCCCCTCATAGGGGAGTCTGGGACCACAGGAAATAGGCTTAGAATTAAAGTATGCCAATTTAAGATTGAAATAAAGAGGAACGTCTTCTCTCAAACAGGTGAGAGTTTACTCCCTACCACAGAAAGCTGCTGAGGCAGAGTCCTTGTGTATATTTAAGGCTGAAATAGATTCTTGAACAGAAGTGGAAATCGGGGGTTACAGGGAAAAGGCAGGAAAGTGGACGTGAGGAATGTTGGATCAACCATGATCCTATTGAATAGCACAGCAGGCATGGGATTGAATGGCCAACTCTTAGTCCAATTTCTTATAGTCTTATAAATTACAGCATACTTACGTACCCAATTTTCGAACTGTTCTCTTTGCTGATGCATGCCTGTATAGGGCTATTCAAACTGAACATTGTATCTTTCCATTTCCACTTGAATCATGCACTACTACAGATAATGTAGAAAAGTGATATCGTTGGAAATGTGGAGTGAATACTGCACAGCGTCAATGAATTGCTGATGAGATACAAGTATGCACAGAGTGAAAGACTGCATGAAACAGGGTTTCTGTCAAAGTTATGGTGGCAGAGTGTACGAAGCTCAAAGCAGATTCTGGTAAGTCTGCTGTCAAAACAAAGCTAAGTATCAAAATGTGAGATAATCATGCATATTCAGGAGACAAAATCACTCCAAGTTTGTGTGTCAAATTTAATAACAACAATTTTAACAGTTACAGAATTAGAGATTTCCCCTCTCCATCTACATCGTGTTTACGATTATTAGTCAAATTAACAATAGTAACATTGTATCACTCAAACAGCAATACAATTCAGAATGTTTACATGGGCAGAGGGAGGAAAACAAAGAACAGGAGATGAAAAAGGAGGAATGCGGGTGAATGCTCGGTCAAATAACAACAGAACTTAAATTTATATGCCATTCTTAACATAGTGAAACATCCAAAGTCCTTCATTGGATATTCATACAACAAAACTTGACAAAGCCACATGAGGGGAGATAACCAAGGCTTGGTCAAAGAAGTAGGTTTATGGTGCATCTTAGAAGGGGATAGAGCAAGAGTGGCAGAAAAATTTAGGGTGAGAATTCTAAAGTTAGGAGCTCAGCAGCTGAAGCCACAGCCACTAATGGAAGAATGAATAAAATTGCAGATGCATAAGGGGCCAGAATTTGAGGAGGGGACATGATAGCCTCACGTTATTATGACTATACTATTAATTAAGAGATGTAGATAATGTTCTGGGTGCCTGGGTTTGAATCTAGTTATAGCAGATAGTGAAATTTGATTTCAATTTAAAAAATGGAAAAAGACTCTAAACAATGGCGATTGTTAGTGGTTGGGAAACAAACCATCTGGTTCACTGATGTCCTATAAGGAAGGGAACCACCACCCTTACCCGGTCTGGCCTACGTATGGCTTCAGACCCACTAGTGTGGTTGACTCTGAACTGCCCTGTACACAATTAGAGACGAGTAATAAATGCTGGTCTAGCAAGTAACACCTACACCCTATGAATGAACTTAACAAAAATACTTTCAGTGGCTTGAAGGGAGAGAAGGGATTTGGAAGATAGCGAGTGACCTGACCACAACAGGATTTGAAGGCTAGCATGAGAATTTTAACTTCAAGGAATAACTTGACTAGGATCTAATGAGGTCAGCAAACATAAGGGTTCTGAGGGAACAATATGTGGTATGAATTGATCAAAGGCAACACAGTTTTAGAAAATCTGAAGGTACAGGAGATGAGAAATCAGCCACGACTGGATAGACATAGTCAAATCCAGAGGTAGCAAAGGCATGGTAAGTTAAGCCAAAGTCCAATAGAGCAATGTAATGAAGTTCAGCATAGACATAGTCACATGGCTGTAAATAGATCTACTCAAGGTTGCACAAGTTTCTCAGCCTGGCTGTTGCCAGAGAGAACCATGCAATCAATGGCTTGGTAACAAAGTTTATTGTGAGCAATGAGAACAATGGCTTTGGTCTTTTAGACATCCAGCTGGAAGGGTTTCTGCTCCACCAGTAATGGATTTTGGATAGACCACCCATCAATTTAGAGACAGTGGAGAGTTGAGTGAGCTTGATGGTGAGGTAGACCTGGGCTTCAGCAGTGTCCATAAAGAAACTGGTGCCCTCTGGTTTGGTTGATATTGCTGAATGATAATATGTAAATGAGCAATAGGAGAGGGCCAAGGTAGATCCTTGGGGTATATACCGTATTTGACCCTGTGGAAACAGGAAGAGAATTTAACTTAATATGCGAAACCATGTAGACAACTTAATCCATGAGCTCTTATAAACGTTTGCATTCTAAGAATATATTTATCATATCCCACTTTTTTCACTTTTCAAATTTTTCTGAAGCTTTGGGAATGCTTCAATTACAATTGCTTTTGAAAAAAAAATAGCTGAAAGGGTTTGATCATTTTCACGTCTAGGTAATCAATACTGTTGTACAGATGTAAAACCTGGCTCTTGAAGAAAGCAGATAAAGGTTACATATGGCAGGAATGAGTTGTTGTGGTGGATCTGCCATGTGCCAAGAAAAGGCCAGGCTTGAACTGACAATATCTGAGAGATCGTCAGGGTGACTTAAGCAACCAAGAACGCTCAATAGAATGGATGGTACTGATTGTCCAATGAAAGCCAGAAGGTCAAATTATGAGGAATTTGGAGTAGACCAGGAAGGGGCAAGACCAAACCAGAGATGGAAGGGTGAAATCCAAGATGATCTGGAAAGACAAATCTCCAAAGGGAATAGTCCATGTTGGTGATAAGTAGGGAGGTCTATTTTCAACTGCAACGCCACCTATGAGAAAAGGGACTTCAAATTAATGGCAATTTTGCAGTCATCGAGATTTCCCTCTCGATGCAGAAGCTGGTAGCATAATAGAACTCAAGGGAAATCTACATTCAGATGATTGATTGAGAGGGGTTTTGTATCCACTCCAAAGGGGCTGTTGGATTCAGAGCTTGAGCACCTTACTTGGTCTGATGTCATGTTCCCAAAATCCAGCTTTTGAAGCGCTCTGCCATTTAAAGAATTTGATGTTAGCTCACCTAAATAAAGGAAACAGCCAGACCAGTTCTAGTGCAATATAAAGAGAATTCAACCTGGGTGCTATTCACGTGCCTTAGTGTTTATAGAGGTCTTCAGCAAAGGGTTCTTTGGCCCATCATGTCTGCATGAGGTAAAAACAACATTGTAGTCCCATTTTCCAGCCCTTGGCCCATAGCCTGTATGTCTTGGCATGACAACTGCACATGTAAATACTTCTAAAATGTTATGAGGGCTTGTGTCTCTGTCACTCTTGCAAGCAGTGAGTTCCAAATTCCCCAACATCCTCTGGATGAAATAGTTTTTCCTCACATGCCCTTGAAACCTTCCACCGCTTACCTTAAATCTATGCTGATTCCTCCACCAAGTTTCTTCAAGTCCATGCCCTTCATAATTTTATACACATCAATCATGTCCTCACACAATCTCCACTGTTCTGAAGAATTCAGTGAGGAATTCAAGATGGTGGCAGAGTAGGAGACACCAGCCAGAGTTTGTTGGCTTTTTCTTCTCATGTTTTCTCCTCTTCTGCCAGCCACCTGGAATGGTCCAGGAGCGAAATGGGGCCAGAGAGCAGAACTGATGTGAAGGTAGCTACTGGTTGAAAATAGGTGACACCCAGTCAGACCTTTTGGAAGCCTTTATTGAAAGACTGTAATGTTCGTCTTTTTAGTTTTATTTTCCTAATTTAGACTATGTATAATCTGTAATGTAGTTGAACTTTTTTTCCTTATTTTCTCTATTTTTGTTCATAAGATTTGGACCTAGGTATTTTGTACCTAAAATGGCAGTGTGTTGTGACATTGTACACTTTTCACTATACTCCTGTTCTTTCAGGAAATGAGTGATGTTGAGTTCATGGATGTGTGTGTGAATACTCTAGCAAACTTCAATATGTTGAAGGAGGAACTTTTGGGTAACCTAAAATTGTATTAAGTTAGACAAGTCCCCAACGCCAGATGAGACCTAACCCAGGTTATTTAAGAGGCAAGGTAAGAAATAGCTAGGGCAATAGCAGATATCCTCACATCCTTTTTGATCACCAGCAAGGCTCCAGAGGACTGGAGATTAGCCAATGTTGTTCCTTTGTTTAAAAAACAAAGCAAGGATAATCCAGGAAGTTTTAGGTCAATGAGCCTGACATCTGTGGCGGGGAAGCTTTTGGAGATGATGCTGAGGAAAAAGATAAGTTTACATCTGGACGAAAATGGACTAGTTAGCAACAGGCAGCATGGTTGTATGAAAAGGTCCTCACCAACCTGATTGAATTTTTTGTAGAGGTAACAAAGATAATTGATGAGTGAAGGGCAGTGGACATACTTTACATAGATTTTAGTAAGACATTTGATGAAGTCTCACATGGCAGATTGGTACAAAAAACTAAAATCACATGGGATTTGGGGTGGGCTAGCTAGATGGATATAAAACTGGTTGGGTCATAAGACAGAAGGCAGCAGTGGAAGGTAATTTTTAAGAATGGAGACTAGTAACTAGTGACGTTCCTCAGGTATCAGTCTTAGGTCCTCTGTTGTTTGTAGAATATGTAGATCTGGAGGAAAATTTGGGTGGTTTGATTAGTAAGTTAATACATGACACAAAGGTTGGTAGACTTGCTGATAGAAGGATAGAATAGGACAGACAGATTGGCGACTTGGGCACAGAAACGGCAGATGGAGTTTAATTGACAGAAATGCAAAAGGGTTGCATTTTGGAGGATAAATTTTAGGTGTGAATTATACTGTAAATGGCAGAACCCTCTGGAATATTAACATACAGACAGATCTGGACATGCAAGTCCACAGTTCCCTAAAAGTGGTAACACAGGTGGCCAAAGTGATTAAGAAGGTAAACAGCATGCTTACCTTCATCATCAACCAGGACATGGAGTACACAAACTGCCAAATCACATTGCTCCCACTTCCTACAGACTAAGGGGGTGGCCATGGGCACCCGCACTCCCACTTCCTACAGACTAAGGGGGTGGCCATGGGCACCCGCATGGGCCCCAGCTATGCCTGCCTCTTTGTAGGTTACGTGGAACAGTCCCTCTTCCGCACCTACACAGGCCCCAAACCCCACCTCTTCCTCCGGTACATTGATGACTGGGGAGCAAGAGGCGGCGCCGATACAGAGGAGCTCGAACAGTTCATCCACTTCACCAACACCTTCCACCCCAACCTTCAGTTCACCTGGGCCATCTCCAGCACATCCCTCACCTTCCTGGACCTCTCAGTCTCCATCTCAGGCAACCAGCTTGTAACTGATGTCCATTTCAAGCCCACCGACTCCCACAGCTACCTAGAATACACCTCCTCCCACCCACCCTCCTGCAAAAATTCCATCCCCTATTCCCAATTCCTCCACCTCCGCCGCATCTGCTCCCACGATAAGACATTCCACTCCCGCACATCCCAGATGTCCAAGTTCTTTAAGGACCGCAACTTTCCCCCCACGGTGATCGAGAACGCCCTTGACCGCGTCTCCCGCATTACCCGCGACACATCCCTCACACCCCGCCCCCGCCACAACCGCCCCAAGAGGATCCCCCTCGTTCTCACACACCACCCTACCAACCTCCGGATACAATGCATTATCCTCCGACACTTCCGCCATTTACAATCCGACCCCACCACCCAAGACATTTTTCCATCCCCTCCCCTGTCTGCTTTCCGGAGAGACCACTCTCTCCGTGACTCCCTTGTTCGCTCCACACTGCCCTCCAACCCCACCACACCCGGCACCTTCCCCTGCAACTGCAGGAAATGCTACACTTGTCCCCACACCTCCTCCCTCACCCTCATCCCAGGCCCCAAGATGACATTCCACATCAAGCAGAGGTTCACCGGCACATCTGCCAATGTGGTGTACTGCATCCACTGTACCCGGTGCGGCTTCCTCTACATTGGGGAAACCAAGCGGAGGCTTGGGGACCACTTTGCAGAACACCTCCGCTCAGTTCGCAACAAACAACTGCACCTCCCAGTCGCAAACCATTTCCACTCCCCCTCCCATTCTCTAGATGACATGTCCATCATGGGCCTCCTGCACTGCCACAATGATGCCACCCGAAGGTTGCAGGAACAGCAACTCATATTCCGCCTGGGAACCCTGCAGCCATATGGTATCAATGTGGACTTCACCAGTTTCAAAATCTCCCCTTCCCCTACTGCATCCCTAAACCAGCCCAGTTCATCCCCTCCCCCCACTGCACCACACATCCAGCCCAGCTCTTCCCCCCCACCCACTGCATCCCAAAACCAGTCCAACCTGTCTCTGCCTCCCTAACCGGTTCTTCCTCTCACCCATCCCTTCCTCCCACCCCAAGCCGCACCCCCAGCTACCTACTAACCTCATCCCACCTCCTTGACCTGTCCGTCTTCCCTGGACTGACCTATCCCCTCCCTACCTCCCCACCTACACTCTCTCCACCTATCTTCTTTACTCTCCATCTTCGGTCCGCCTCCCCCTCTCTCCCTATTTATTCCAGTTCCCTCCCCCCATCCCCCTCTCTGATGAAGGGTCTAGGCCCGAAACGTCAGCTTTTGTGCTCCTGAGATGCTGCTTGGCCTGCTGTGTTCATCCAGCCTCACATTTTATTATCTTGGAATCTCCAGCATCTGCAGTTCCCATTATCTCAAATCACATTGCAGTTTTTTAAAGCTATTGTTAGGCTCATTTGGGGCAGAGTGCAGAGAAGATCCACCAGGATGTTGCCCGGTCTCTAGGGCATTGGCTATGAGGAAAGGCTAAAAAGAACAGGATTGTTTTCTTTGGAAAGATAGTGGAGACCTGATAGAGGTCTACAAAATTATGAGAGGCATAGAGAGGGTGGATAGTCAGAGGCTTTTCCCCAGGGTTGAAGTTTCAATTACAAGGAGGCACAGGTTCAAGGTGAGAGGAGGCAAGTTGAAGGGAGATGTGCGAGGGAAGTTTTTCCATGCAGAGCAGGAGCAGCCTAGAATGCAATGCCAGAAGAGGCGGTGGAAGCAGGCACACTGGCAACATTTAAGAGGCACCTGGATCATTACACAAATTGGGAGGAAATAGACGGATAGGGCTAGGGCTGAATTATAGCTAGGTTCGTTTTTTTTTAGTTTAATTAGGGCATGGTGCTTAGCACAGGCTTGGAGGGCTGAACAGCCTGTTCCTATGCTGTATAACAAAGTGTGGGGCTGGATGAACACAGCAGGCCAAGCAGCATCTGAAGAGCATAAGAGCTGACATTTCGGGCCTAGGCCCTTCATCAGAAAAGGGGGATGGGGAGAGGATTCTGAAATAAATAGGGAGAGTGGGAGGCGGACTGAAGACAGATAGAGGAGAAAAGATAGGTGGAGAGGAGAGTATAGGTAGGGAGGGGATAGGCCAGTCCGGGGAGGACTTACAGGTCAAGGGGGCGGGATGAGGTTAGTAGGTAGGAAATGGAGGTGCAGCTTGAGGTGGGAGAAGGGGATAGGTGAGAGGAAGAACTGGTTATACAGGCAGGGATGCAGGGGGAGGGGAGATTTTGAAGCTGGTGAAATCCACATTGATACCATTAGGCTGCAGGGTTCCTAAGCAGCATATATGAGTTGCTGTTCCTGCAACCTTCGGGTGGCATCATTATGGCACTGCAGGAGGCCCAGGATGGACATGTCGTCTAAGGAATGCGAGGGGAGTCGAAACGGTTTGCGACTGGGGGTGCAGTTGTTTATTGTGAACCGCGTATAGGCGTTCTGCAAAGTGGTCCCCAAGCCTCCGCTTGGTTTCCCCAATGTAGAGGTAGCCACACCAGGTACCGCGGATGCAGTATACCAGATTGGCGGTTGTGCAGGTGAACATCTGCTTGATGTGGAAGGTCATCTAGGGGCCTGGGATAGGGTGAGGGAGGAGGTGTGGAGGCAGGTGTAGCACTTCCTGCAGTTGCAGGGGAAAGTGCTGGGTGTGGTGGGGTTGGAGGGGAGTGTGGAGGGGGCAAGGGAGTCGTGGATCTGCCGCCTCCACCTCCACGCTTACTTCTTTATCCGTGAGCCTAACCCTCCCTCCACTGACCCCCTTCTCCCGCATCCAACACAAGTCCTCCTCCTGGACACCGGCTCCTACCCTCCCTCGACCTCTTCATCTCCAAATGCCGTCAAGACATCAACTGCCTCAACTTCTCCACTCCTCTCACCCACTCCAACCTCTCCCCCGCAGAACGGGCAGCCCTCTGCTCCCTCCACTCCAACCCCAACCTCACCATCAAACCCATAGACAAGGGAGGTGCAGTTGTAGTATGGCGCACTGACCGCTACATCGCTGAGGCCAAACACCAACTCTGACACCTCCTCCTACTGCCCCCTTGACCATGACCCCACCCCCAGGCACCAAGCCATCATCTCCCAAACCATCCAAGACCTCATCATGTCAGGTGACCTCTCACTCACACCCCCTAACCTCATTGTTCCCCAACCCCACACGGCCTGCTTCTATCTCCTTCCCAAAATCCACAAGCCCGCCTGCCCAGGTCGACCTATTGTCTCCACCTGTTCCTGCCCCACTGAACTCATCTCCACCTATCTGGACTCCACTTTCTCCCTCTTGGTCCAGGAACTCCCTACCTACATCCGCAACACCACCCATGCCCTCCACCTCCTCCAGAACTTCCAATTTCCCGGGCCGCAACACCTCATTTTCACCATGGACGTCCAGTCCCTGTACACCTGCAATCCCCAAGCGGATGGCCTACCAGCCCTCCGCTTCTTCTGTTCCCATAGACCCGACAGGTCCCCCTCCACTGACACCCTTATCCGCCTAGCTGAACTCGTCGTCACCCTCAACAACTTCTCTTTCGATTCCTCCGACTTCCTACAGATAAAGGGGGGTGGCTATGGGTACCTGCGTGGGCCGGAGCTATGCCTGTCTCTTTGTAGGTTATGTGGAACAATCCCTCTTTCACACCTACACTAGCCCTAAACCCCACCTCTTCCTCCGTTACATTGATGACTGTATCAGCGCCGCTTCATGCTCCCAAGAGGAGCTTGAACAGTTCATCCATTTCACCAACACCTTCAGTTCACTTGGACCATCTCCAACACATCCCTCACCTTCCTGGACCTTTCTGTCTCCATCTCAGGCAACCACCTATGTCTATTTCAAGCCCACTGACTCCCAGAGTTACCTGGAATACAACTCCCCCAACCAACCTTCCTGCAAAAATTCCATCCCATATTCCCAATTCCTTCACCTCCACCGCATCTGCTCCCAGGATGAGGCATTCCGCTCCCACACATTCCAGATGTCCTCGTTCTTCAAGGGTCGCAACCCCCCGCACCTGCAGTGGTTGAACACGCCCTCAACCGTGTCTCCCGCACCTCATCCCTCACACCCCGCCCCTGCCAAAAAAAAAAGAGAATCCCCCTAGTCCTCACATACCACCCCACCAATCTCCGCATACAATGCATCATCCTCCGGCACTTCTGCCATCTACAATCCGACCCCACCACTAAAGACATTTTTCCAACCCCACCCTTGCCTGTCTTTTGGAAAGACCACTTTCTCCGTGACTCCCCTGTCCGCTCCACACTCCCCTCCAACCCCACCACACCCAGCACTTTCCCCTGCAACCGCAGGAAGTGCTACACCTGCCTCCACACCTCCTCCCTCACCCCTATCCCAGGCCCCATGATCTTCCACATCAAGCAGATGTTTGCCTGCACATCCGCCAATCTGGTATACTGCATCCACTGTACAGTGTGGCTTCCTCTACATTGGGGAAACCAAGCGGAGGCTTGGGGACCGCTTTGCAGAACACCTACACTTGGTTCACAATAAGCAACTGCACCTCCCAGTCACGAACCATTTCGACTCACCCTCGCATTCCTTAGACATGTCCATCCTGGGCCTCCTGCAGCGCCATAACGATGTCACTTGTAGGTTGCAGGAACAGCAACTCATATGCTGCTTGGGAACCCTGCAGCCTAATGGCATCAATGTCGATTTCACCAGCTTCAAATTCTCCCCTCCCCCCAATGCATCCCAAAACCAGCCCAGCTCGTCCCTGCCTGTCTAACCTGTTCTTCCTCTCACCTGTCCCCTCCTTCCACCTCAAGCTGCACCTCCATTTCCTACCTACTAACCTCATCCCGCCCCCTTGACCTGTCCATCCTCCCTACCTCCCCACCCATACTCTCCTCTCCACCTATCTTCTCCTCTATCCATCTTTGGTCCGCCTCCCACTCTCTCCCTATTTATTTCAGAATCCTCTCCCCTTCCCCCTTTTCTGATGAAGGGTCTCGGCCCAAAACATCAGCTTTTATGCTCCTAAAATGCTGCTTGGCCTGCTGTGCTCATCCAGCTTCACACTTCTATCTTGCGTTCTCCAGCATCTGCAATTCCCATTATCTGTTGTTCTGTAACCTGACTACGTGACAATAAATCTAATTTGGAGTCTCAAAAAAAACTCCAGTCTGACCAGTCTCCCTCCAGAACTCAAACTCTCAAGCCAAGGCAACATCCTGGTGAATCTCCTCAGCACCATCACATTCTCCTGTAGTGTGGATACCGGAATTGCACACAATACTCTACCTGTGGTCTAACCAATTTATTTTGTACATTCCAGCATATCTTTGATGCTCTTCAACTATGCCTCTTCTAATGAAGGCAGATATACTGTACATCTTCTTCACATCATCCACCTGTCCAGACATATTAAAAGACTGGTGTACATGTATTCAAATGCTTTCTGATCCTTGTTGCTTCCCAAGGTCCCACCATTCTGGAAGATTAAACGCAAGCACACAATTTCAATAGATGCAATGTGTAAAATGGAAGTTGCAAGTATCAGAGAAGATGACCATTTGAAATTATTTGCATTTTTATTTTAGTTATGTTCCAAGTAGTATTCAGGAAGATTAGATTTGGATGCTGCCGTCACTGTTGAGAGTCAATCCTATTCTCACCTTGTCCCTTCAAAAACTCTATCCTGCCAATGCAGGTGGATGCCATCACATCATAGTTTCCACTATTTTCCTGGCCTTCCGCCAATAACAATAGTAGGAAAATTTTGTTCAAGGGGCATACTATGTTCTGTAATTTTTACAAAGTCAGACCAAGTTATTTTTTTATTTGGTCATTACAGCACTTTTATTCTCACTTCTTGGTTATATAAAACTGTACATTTGGTTGTTTTATGGAACTGAAATGAAGAAATGATGATGGAATGTGTGGGGAAAAATTTGCTTCACTACATGAGCCCTGAATACTTATCAGTCAGTGACCAGAGAATATGGTAACAAAAAAGTTGACTTAAGATCTGACCATTGTTATTTACATTCACTTTTACAAATAAAGGAGGTCAACCCAAATAGCACCCTTTTTCACTGTTATAAAAATGTCTTTTCTGTGTTGATTTGGTCTGGTTTTTGATGAAAAATACAAACCAGAAACACTGACGCTCTTTCTCTCTTGACAGATCCTGCCACACCTGCTGAGTGCTTCTAGCATTTTCACCTATGTTTATATCTTATGCTCCTTTTCACAAAGGAAAATTTAACCATTACAGGAACATTGCATTGACAAACTCAACATTTACAGGCATTAATGAAACATTTCATTGGCTCTGACCACGTGTTATTTAAAAATGCTGCAGATTTAAAATTGCTTTCAAGCATTGAAAAGATTACATCTCAATTTTATTTTGGTTCTGATGGTATACTGTCATGCCAAACCTACCTGACAATTTCCCAAGAAATGTGAAGTGTTACAATAGAAGGTAAAAGCACAATGATAGCCCTTATTCATAAGGATTATCAATCTTTAGGTTATTTTAAAATGTAATTAACCCCTCAGTTTGAAATAATTTATACAAATCACAAATAAGCTTTCATAGAAATATTGCAACTTAAAAAACATCACTAATTCCAACTTTGTAACAACACCATAGTTCTATATACACAGAATCTCTACACAGCAGCTCCCCTCCATGACTAAAATTCAAATCGCAGGCCTCAGAAGTTATCAATCAAGAACCTATTTTGGTCTTAAATACACTCAATGAGTTGGTCTCCAAAGCCTTCTGTGGCCATGAATTCCACAGATTCACCATCCTCTGGCTAAGAAAATTCCTGTTTTACTCAGTTTAGAAGGGTCTTCCCTTCATTCAGAGACCCTGCTCTCAGGTCCTAATCTCCTCTATTGCTGGAAACATTACCACAGCCCCCTTATCTAGATCTCTCAGTATTCTGAATGTTTCAATGAGATTCCATAGCCTTTATGCCAAGCAGGGATAAATGAATGGAGAAAACAAAGTGAAATGGGTTTGAATGAATTAGCAGGCAATATCATCACTCTTGACTGCTGTTAATCATTGTCCAGTAACCACTGCTTTTATCTGGCATTCACTTAAAAGCAGTTATGGTCACACAGTATTAAAGGCACTAGATAAAATGCAAATTTTTGTTGTTGAATTAAGCAGTGACAGCGTCTAAGATTGATTGGTTTCCAAACTGACTTGACTCAGATCTAAAGAATAATTTAAAGTGGCACACCAGAATGTGGCCAGTACCTTGAGGAACATAATCCCTGGAGGCGATGTATTCTGAACTTTAAGAAAGGAAGGAAGAAAACTGGATGAGGTTAAAAAAAACTTCATAAGTGTTTTGTAAATAAACTGGTCATAATGAAGATTGAAATTTATCGGTGTTTTATTGTCAAATGGTGTCAGCTTCCATTTTGCATTCTGAGTTGTTACATAGAACAAAAAAGCAACTCTACACAAGATACTGGATTTTTAAAAAAATCCCAAAGTTAACAGTTTTAAAATATTTGCCTTCTTTTCCATCTTAATTATGATATTCATGAATGCATGTTGAATTTCCCACAAGATTTCATCAAAACATTAAAGATTAAAAGAATAATCAAATAATAGCTCAATTGAAAGAAAAGCCTTGTTTTCTATTTATAGAAATAGCAGTTGAGGCTCCCCTCCCCCATGAATTGTTTTCCTCACCCTTCTCATTTCTTAACGCTTGTTAACTCCCTGTTAAAAAGGTAGCAGCTGCTGTCTCATACCAGCTCAAGAAGCCATTATCCACGTATCAGCCTTCATAAATATCAAGTTAATTGATCACCAGGCACAGCTGAACCTGACTTTCTTCTCTCCCCCGCGTAACGTGATAACCCAGGCACCCTCTGCAGGTTCAAAGCTTTGATGGAAATCAAAGACATTGAACTCGAATGTAGCAATCCGACTAGAGAAGTAAATCTGTTGCCTATATCTTTATCAGAATTTCACTATTCTGAACGTTACGGAGGATTTTCAAACTGCTGACAGACCAGTTCTCAGGTTGGGGTCAGTGGCGCGGGATTACATATCATTAATTACCATTACTGGAATGAGAAGCAAGTAGTTTGCTTGGCGCAGAAACTTGATAGACAATGTTGCAGGAGTCGCCATAACATTTTCCAGAGGATGATTTAGGAAGTGTAGGTCCAATGTGGGAAGGTATTACATTTAAAGTTTTAACAAATGATAAGAATAGGTTTAATTAGTAGGAGTGACAAGTGTGGGGTTGGCAGAAAGACAAACATATCGAGGTAAAAAGAATGTTTCTTATCAGCCAAATTATGCCAGTTGACTGTCGTCATTCTAAGGTTATCTATTTTACGACCCGATTTTCTTTTACGTGATTGGTCACCAATGTTGCTGGTGATCAAGTTAATGAGACCTTAAACCATTACACCCCATCGACGCAGAAAAATATTTCAGCCGAACCAGTTCGCCCATACCACTCCTACAGGTCGGAGTATTAGAATTGAATTGCACTTTTTGAAAAGGTGCAATCAGAGTGCAACGGTATTTTTAAAAAAATTAGTTTAAGCTTTGAAGGACTGATTGTTGGGGGGCTAGTTTACCTAGTGCATAGTGCATTTTTCAGGTTGAACAAACTTTGTGTAACACGTGCACCATTTCTGAGCAGCACTTATGAATCACTATCGAGGAGCTTTGTTCAATTACTCGCTGAGTAAATCGAAGAATTACAATTACCATCAGTACATTCTTCCGTCGAGCGAGCGGCGACGGTAGCCGGAAAAAATAACTCAGAAGTGGAGTTTGCCACTTACATATGAAGTACGTGACTGTGCACCAAAGTGACAAAAATTCTAATTGCATGCACCATCAGAAACTCCGAAACAGTAATAACATATGTTTAAAATAAGTTCCGGATGAATCACAATACCGAAGTCTTTAAAACAGTGGACTGTGTTGCAAACTCACGACTGGGTACTAATTAATTTGATATGTCACCCTCAGAGCCCTCACCTTCACTGTTAGGAGAGAGAGAGCCGCAACATTGGGCTGACACGGAAATAATATATTTCGACAAGAGACTGCTATTCGAAGAATATTTATTACCCCGAATACTGACTTAGCTTAGCCTTTAACTTGGCTAACAAGACGACTAAAGCAGGGAAGGAACATTGGGGCATCTCAGCAGGCAGGTGCAACAATGAAAGATGCAGCAACTTCAAGGACCTTTCAAGCTAAGATCAGCGAAAAGTTACAACTATTTTGGAGTCGGATTGCATTCCGACACCATGCGCTTTTACCCTACCCACTCTACATATCTTGCGCATCGCTTCCAACCAATTAGCAAAATTCTTCTTATCGGATTTGCACGGCAAGTCTGGAACTTCCTCGCCCAATTAATAAAGCCGCAGCTCTCGATTGCTGGAAGCGCACGTCAGTCATTACCATCAGGCTAGGTTTGAACGCTTCGCCTCAACCAACTTGCCGGCTTTGCTCCACATCTTTTCCCCCATCCCCCGCCAAAAAAAAACACACACACACATATATGCAGTCACGCCTACCTGCTGGAAGGGGATTGGTCAGGATCCAATAATAAACGCGCCTTTTTTTCGCAGGAGGGTGGAAGCGAATTTGTACAATGCAGTGAAGGTCTTCTACTGGTCTCACAGGACGTCAATCACACTGACGCTTGAGACAGGCGGAGCTGTGACTGGTGATGGGCGATGCCAATCGGGTTACGTAAACCGCCTCGCCCCACCGCTTCTCGCTTTTGCTCTGTTTAGGAGGAGGGCCTGTTCGCGAGCTCGTACTGCCGTTTTTTTTGAAATCCACCTCGGGGCGGGGGTTGGGGGTGGGTAGGGGGAAGGAAACAAAAACAATTCAACGCCATTTTGGACTTAGGCCTACTTCGTTAATTATGAATTCCGGGAGACTTCGAGTACACCATTCCCGTCAAAGGAGCTGAGGGTTTGCATCGTATGTTTTCTTCCACACCCTCTACTTTTTATGTGAATGGCGGCTGTTTTTTCTTCCTCCCAAATCATCCCTTGTTGGCGTTATCGGCTCTACACGTCTATGTATTTTGTCAAACAAAAAAACATTGACAGCCGAAGTGTATGCTATCGCTTAAATTCCCTACCTTTTTGAATGAAGTTGCCCACTGAAGAAGGGGGAACGTTTGCTACAAGGTGGATCGCTGCCAGCAGCAAGTCAGAAGACGTGGTGGAGTCGTAAAGATTTTTTTACCCTCGGCTGCGATACAGCGATCGTTGTGTTCTAATTAATCGGTTTTTGTTTTAAAAGAAGACATATCAATAAAAAAAATCATGGGAGCTGGTACCAAGCTTGTTTTTGCTGTTTTTCTGATTTCGTGCTCCTCAGGTAGGTGATAGTTTTTATTGGGCTCTCTTACCCCAGAATTTTTTTAAACCAGTCTTTCACGCACGTAAATCTTAAATAGCATGCGATTTTTTTAAAATTGTGGATGTTGCAATCGAACCTCGCAGCAAAAAAAAGCAAGCTCGTAATTTGGCACAATCTATTTGCTGTTGGATGAGTAAATTCAGCCAGTTTGTGGCGTGCATGTGCTGAGTTTCTGTAGTGCGGTGTTGGTGTTTTACTTGTAATGTTATACCAACAAGCTCAAGGTGACTGATCGGAATAAAGGCAAACTTACTAAATACATAGATAAACGGCCAAGGGTTGACTTTGGTTTCATTTTTTTCCGGAGTATTGCTAGTCTTAAACTATAAGTGACGTTCGATTTAAATTCATTACGTACAATTTTTTTCCGTGAAATTTGTACAACTTAGTAAAATCAACCCCTTCAAAGTACACTTTTTAAAAAAAAAGTAACTGAAAAAAATGGGTGTTCCTATTGCAATCTGTTGCAAAGTGGAAAATCAGTCCTTGTATTGAACGACAAAGATCCTTAGTGATTTTAAGGTGAAAAGTTTTCATTTTTCCCTGTACCTTCCTTTTCATCCTTCCCCGTCCCATGAGAGTAATTGTTTATGAATATTGTAAAAGATGACAGATGAAGCGATAGTTGTACAAAGCATCTCCGCCTGTTTAATTAAAGTTTTGTAACAAGTTACATTGCAATTTTGTTCAGAAAATTGATTTGCAGATATCGTCAAATGCAGACCTGTTGGTGAAAAGGTCGCATTTAATCTGAAGTGCTTATGTACTCTTTTTTAAAGGTTTCACGATCGGCTTTGTAACAGCAGCCATCGTGAGTGGTCCATTTTCATTTCAGAGCTTCGCCTGCTTTGTTATTTAGGAAATATTACTGTGTTCTGAGTTTTATACTACTTGCACAGCAATCATTTATGCAGAATAACGAGCAAAACAATATTCGTGTTGAAACTATACAGTTTGCACAGTGCAAAGCCCAATTCTTCATTTCATGTGAATGTTAAATGTATAAAATTTGTGTCGATGAGATGAAAGTCCATGACACGTAGCTGGTTTATGCTACGCATCTTCTGAGTATTGAGTGTTTATTTTCAATCGTAGTCATTAGACGACTTAATCACTATTTGGAAGTTGTTGTCAGATGTTTTACGGTAGTGAGCTGGCAGTTTCTTGGGCATTTCATTTTGTAAATTCCTTTTGCTCTCTTTTTATCTTGGTCTGCAGAAGGCACAAGTGTGCAATATTTGTATGACTACATTGACACCTTGTAGAAAGTATTTTTTCCAAAATGTTTTAGTGTAGAAGAAAAAGCTGGTTATAGATTAATACAATACAGATGCCTGATGCCCATTTTTGTAGTCAGTTATAACATTCTCCATTTGTGAAATATTTTGATGTATGTAATCTTGATGTCCAGATCTTTTTTTGTGGAAAATAATTGTTGCCGTAACAGAACTGTGAATGATGTGCTTCTGTATAATAAGAAAGATAATATAAAATAGTGCTGACAAAAATCTATGCTAAATTGGCTTTGCCAGCATTCTGTTGTCGAATTTAGCTGTTTATAAAAGAAACTACGTGTGAATTTACCAGATGTGAACCTCCCTGTTTCAGCAAGTAGGCTCCAGCGCAATTATCGAATATAATTAAGAATATCTGATGGAATTTATTCATTAATTGTTTTCTATGGCGAACATTGACCTTTCTAGTATTGAATAGCAGTTGTAACTTTTTTTACGAGGCAATGTTCTTTATGGTTGATTTGTGTTTTGAGTAGATCCTTTTTGGAGGTATGTGGTGGGAAACGTGGCTGTACAAGAGACTTGCTCAACGTTTTTCACTCTAGCAAAATTGGCAGACAGGTTTATTTTTTAATGTGTGTCTTTAGAATTCAGGCTGAAAATTTGAAATAGCATACTATGCATAAATTATAAAGCTTCATTTACTAAAAGGGCTATTCTAGGAGCAATAATTTCAAAGCTTTTTAAGTGTAACTGAGCAAGTAGTTTATTGCAATGCTTAACTTACTGCATTTACAATGGCTAATACTGCTCTAAGCCTGAATGTAGCCAGCAACCCATGTTTAACATTTAGATTTCATATTTCTGTAGGATTTTTAAATATATTTAACAACTGGAAAATACTGTATCTATTATTCAGAGGCCATTTCTAAAGTCAGCAGTGGTCATTGAGAGGGTTAGTATTTTGTTTTCTTTGCTCAAGTTTTGCATTATTTTGTTTTGCATACAAACTGTTTTTCAAGTTACTAATTGTAGGATTCTCGAAATTTTGCCTTTTTAAAATTAATGTGGGTAATGGAAATCAATTTATTTGGCATCAGGTAAATGTGTGCTGATTTTAAGGTATTGTGATATGTTACGTAGACTTTCAGAAGTGTGATTGGATGACTTCAACTTCTAAAATAGGACTTTATCAGATACAGCATGCCTAAGTTTGTGAGATCGTCCTGTAGAGTAAAGGAAGAACTATTTTAGGTCACTGGGTTTAGCATTGCAGTGATGAAATGGTGTCATAGTCTGCTTGTCCACACAGAAGTGTGCGACCACATGCCTTTTACTTATGTGGGTAGCAGGTATTTTCATTGCAGTTCAAATTGAAATATCACTATTGCGTCGTTTACTGGCTGTTAGTTTAATAATGTTTTAAGATTAACAGTTATGAACTGTTGATATAAATTTATATTTAGTTTGGATAAGGATCGAGAAGCAAACTCAAAGAGAAGCAACTACATAAGATGCTATGGCCCACTTCGTGCAATGATCCAAATAGATCTATAGGTGTCCATGGTACAGAAAATTAATCACCATTAAAGTTATGTTCAGTGTGCATGATTCACTTATGCTATATTTGATTAGTTGTTCTTCAACTTCATGGATATTGTATAAAATATTTCCAGTTTGCAATTTTGAATTCTAAAGGAAAATGCAATAAATTGCTGGTTACATTATTGGTCTTTCAGCACTTAAAATTTTTGAATTCAAAAATGTCAGAGGACACGCAAAGTACCTTTTTTTGATTGAGTGAAGAGTCCAGCAGATGACAATGACTACAGTTCAAATCCCTCAACATCCCATATGAGGACTTTTTTGTTTGGATTCAGAGCAATGGTGTAGGAATTAGAAATATCATGCTGCACTATAACACCTAACTTTCATTCTGGCTTAATCTTACAAATCTTTTCAAATTTCATGTAAAAATAAATGTTTTTCAAGTACCATTGTTTCACAAATCTCAGGAACATTGCAAAGTGGTCATACAGCAATGTGTCTTACACTAACTGAAATCAGATCAATCCCATTAAACAATTCTGCCATTTTACTGTAGAAGGGGCAACTACAGCTATGCCAAATGGTTTAGTTCCATTGGTGTAGTGAAATAGAAGCTTGAATCTTCATTTGACACAGGGCTAATTGATTGTGTGTGTTCGTGGCATAACTTTCTGTTAAACTCAATTATTTTTCTAAATATAGAATACACTGCAAAATTTTACAAATTTTTCCAGGCAAGTACTTTCCAAATGTTATTTTGTTGAAATTATTTTTCTGTATTTTGCAAATAATATATTTGTTACTCTAAAGTTACAATTCACAAATAAATATTCCAACAGTATCTTCAAAATGATTTTCTTAAATTTACTCTCTTCTGTTTACCTACCCCTCCTCACCCACTACCTCCAATCAAACACTGTATGTATTTAAAGTTGCCCGGTGGCAGACTGGTGTATGTTATGGATGTAAAATTTTGAAGTCAGTGAAAAATTGTCCAAAACATCATGTCAAGTATTAACGTATGACTTCAGAAATGAACACTTAATTGAGTCCACTGAGTGCATTGTAGTGCTGATAAACAGATGGCTTTTAGGTTATTAAGCATGCAGAAGTGTTTCAGGTGGTCTCAGGTTGTGAAATACGTGATATAAGTGCAAGTCTGTTTATTTTATTATACTATTGCCGTAGAATCAAATAGAGAAACATTGAAGATAGGAGCAGGAGGAGGCCATTCAGCCTTTTGATCCTGCTCTGCTATTCTTTACGATCAAGGCTGATATTCCAACCTAAAAGCCTAACCCTGCTTTTTCTCCATAACCTTTTGATCCCATTCGCTCCTAGTGCTATATCTAGTCGCCTCTTGAATACATTCAGTGTTTCGGCACCAACTACTTCCTGCGGTAATGAATTCCACAGGCTCACATGCTTTCAGGATTTACTCCAGGAGGAAGAAGAGAAGAAATGTCTCCTCGTCTCCATCCTAAATTGTCTACCACGAATCCTCGTCCTGTGACCTCTCGTTCTGGACACATCATTATCGGGAACATACTCCCTGCATCTACCCTGTCCAGTTCTGTTAGAATTTTAGCAGTCTCTGACATCTCCCCTCCCCCTCAGTCATCTGAACTCGAGCAAAAACAATCCAGCCTAATCAATCTGTCTTCATACGTCAGACCTGTCGTCCCCAAAATCAACCTGGTAAACCTTTTGCTGCATTCCCTCAGTAAGAGTATCCTTCTTCAGAAAAGGAGATCAAAACTGCAGACAGTACTCCAGGTGTGGTCTCACCATGGCCCTGTACAACTGCAATAACACATCGCTCTTCTTGTATTCAGCCTCTCGCAATGAAGGCCAGTGTTTCATTTGCCTTCTTTACCACCTGCATGCTTACCCTGTGACTAGTGCACAAGGTGCAATAATAGATTCTGGAGTAAATCCTGAAAAAAAATTCCTATGAAGTATTCCCTTAAATGTTACAGATATGTTTTAATAAAATTTTTGTACAACTTTTCCTGATAGTAAACTTTCAGCGTTAAAAGTTTCTTCTTTGACAGTAATTCAAGATTAAATAATTTCAATCTGTGAATTTCTTTTTGAATCTTATGGCGATCCTGTTTCTCACCGTGCATATGTTAGTGAGCAGTAAAGTATGGCAAAAGTGGCATGAAAAATGTTAATTCATGCTGTTTGTTTTAATTCAATAGATGTTTCATTAAACTGTTATAATATAGTGATCCTAATAAGCCAGTATATTTTAATTAGACCAGCAGCTATCAACCTCTTCTATGATCTAAAGTACCTGTCAATGTTATTACTGAATCCTGGATTTGGATTCTTTGTACAGCATTTCAAAACTTATTTGGCATTGTGTATCGAGTTGCATCGAATTGAATTTGTTTGGTACATGTTTGGTGTTAATGGTAAGGGGAACCTGGTGTTGTGTGAATAGATCAATTTGAAATATTCCAGAAGTTTGCTTTGATATTGCTTGTATGTAGTTGACTAATCTATGATATTTGCAAATTTCCATTCTATTCTTTGAAACTCCCTTCGATCTTAATTATTTAATTTCCAAGAAATGTGTGCACACACAGGTTGTGCATTTATGTTAACTAAAATCAAGTGCTAGTATTGATGACATCAGTAGATAATTTTAAGCTATTTTCAAAGCTAAGTATGCCATCTTTGTTTTTCTTTACTAGCATGCCAAAATGTGTGCACTGTATTTCTAGAATATAGCCACACAGGATGTGTTGGCAAGTACATTCAATATTGCTGCCAGGAAGGTTTACTTTCGAGCAAATAATTGCATATAGTTGTACAGGGATATCTGTTGTATTGCACGCAGTGAAATAGTGTTGTAAAAGCTTCGACCAATTCCACAATTTATGTATAAAATTAGAGCACATTGTTTAGGAAACTCATCAACCATAACTGTATCCACCATTATGATTTATCTCTCTTTTTAGTCTACTGCACAATTTATAGTTACCTTCAGTCAGAACAGTTTTTCCCGATTTATACATTTTGCAGTCCTGACAGTCTCTCTTCACTTCTGATGGGGTACTCAATGCCATTGTATTCTGCCTCTTGTCACCTTGTAGAACCAGGTTTTTTTTATGATTGGCTGTAACTATTGTTCTTCGGAGACTTTATTGAGTAGCTGTGTAATCTAAGGTAGAGTTCTGACTTCCGTGATAGTAGTGTCAGTGTGGCTAGTCAAAGGCCAGGTGCATTCAGTTGGGAAGGAAATTTTGGACAAATCAAAATTAAAGCATTGCTGGACGAAACCAGTAGTGTAGGAAAGATTTACTATATATCACAATTCTCAAAAATCAACTTAACCAGTTCCCCCTGCCCCCTTGCCTTTTAACTCATTTGCAGTTTTTGGAATCACAAAGTCATTGTAAGTCTGTTTTATAGTATTGCACTGCGTAAAAGCTTTCGAAGTACCTGAGTAGGTTAAATGTAGAACTTTGTTACTACTTGAGCATTGTTTTATGGACAAGTGGAAAAATTTCTGTTTTTGACTTCTGACCCAACATTGAAGAGTCCAAGCTTATTGTAAATCAACGACATTAGTAATAGGATCAGTAGTAGGTCATTCACTGTTGGGACCATTATGTATTCATTATGAACATTATTGATCAATTCTGTTTTCCTGTTCTTCTCCCATGTCTCTGTAATTTTAAGTGGAAATCTATCAATCTCAGTCTTGAACATGCTTAAAATCTGAGACCCACAGTCCCCTGGGGCACTGAATTCCGCGACTCCCTTGTCCGCCCCACACTCGCCTCCAACCCCACCACACCTGGCACGTTCCCCTGCAACCGCAGGAAGTGCTACACTTGCCCCCTCACCCCTATCCCAGGCCCCAAGATGACCTTCCATATCAAGCAGATGCTCATCTGCCAATGTGGTATATTGTATCCATTGTACCCGGTTGTCTACCTCTACATTGGCGAAACTAAGCAGAGGCTGGGGGACCGCTTTGCAGAACACCTCCGCTTGGTTCGCAACAAACAACTACACCTCCCAGTGTAGAACCATTTTAACTCCCCCTCCCATTCCTCAGACAACATGTCCGTCATGGGCCTCCTGCAGTGACACAATGATGCCACCCGAGAGTTGCTGTTCTTGCAACCTATATTCCGCTTGGGAACCCTGCAGCCCAATGGTATCAATGTGGACTTGACAAGCTTCAAAATCTCCCCTGCCCCCACTGCACCACACAACCAGCCCAGCTCGTCCCCTCCCCCCACTGCATCCCAAAACCAGCCCAGCCTGTCTCCGCTTCCCTAACCTGTTCTTCCTCTCACCCATCCCTTCCTCCCACCTCCAGCCACACATCCATTTCCTACCTACCACCTCATCCCACCTCCCTTGACCTGTCTGTCTTCCCTGGACTGACCTATCCCCTCCCTACCTCCTCACCTATACTCCCCTCTCTACCTATTTTCTTTTCTCTCCATCTTCTTCAGTCCGCCTCCCCCTCTCTCCCTATTTATTCCAGTTCCCTCTCCCCATTCCCCCTCTCTGATGAACGGCCTAGGCCTGAAACGTCAGCTTTTGTGCTCCTGAGATGCTGCTTGGCCTGCTGTGTTCAGTCAGCTTCACACTGTTATCCAAAGATTCACCACCTTTTTTTTGGAGTCTATAAATTTCTCCTCTTCCTAATTTTAAATGGGCTGCTGGTTAGTTTAACTCTGTCCCCGGTTCTGCCCATCCCAGGCAGGGAAACATATTTTCAGCATTGCCCTTGTCGATCTCTGTAAGAAATTTTGTATGTTTGAGATCACCTTTCATTGGATAATGATGCTCATTTAATGAACTGATGTAGGTACAATGAGCCAAATGGTCTTCTCAGTGCTGATTCTTCTCAATTCCACAGAATAAAGGCCTGATCCACATATTTTTTGTGCATAGGCCGACTCCTCCATCCTGGCAATTATCTTGGTGAACCTTTTATTGCACTCCTACAATGACAAGTGTATCTGCCCTTTTGGCATTTTGTGGTGCAATGGCGATGTCCCTACTTCTGAGCCACTCTGCCCACATTCATGCCCCATCTGTTCTAAGGATGTGTCATAAGATCTCCGAACAGGTTGATTAAAATAATTGTCTGTCGGCATACAGGCTAAACTACATAAAATACTGTGTTGTCCCACCAAGTCTGCATACAATTTTTGTAAGAAATTTCCGATTGTGCTTATGCTCACTTTTTCCGAGGGGAATTTTTAAAAAATATGCTATCTTTATGAGACCGTGAGGCTATTTTGCAAATTTACACAGATCTGTCAATTTCAATATGCAATAAATGACAGGACATGGAGAACCCCGTAAAAACAAATTACAGTGTAAGATGAGACAATTTAGCCCATTGTTTCTACACCAGCCAAATTCCTCTTCCAGCTTTTGGATTGCTACCCTGTAGTTCTAGTACTCCAACTATAGGGAAATATAGAAGAATCGGGATCTTGGAGTGTAGTCTCTGTAGGTCACAGATCTCTGAAGGTGGTAGAACAAGCAGATAAGTTGGCTGAGAAGAAAAATATTAGCTTTTCTTCCTCTTGTCATCTTTGTCCTAAAGAATGTGGTTTAGGCTAGAACAGTAAAGCAGCGATTTGGCTGCTTTAGTTACTTCGTATCCGTGCACACACTCTTGATGCTTTCATTAATGGGAATGTTTCCTCCCTATTTACTCTATACAAACCTCGAATGACTTTTAAATTCTTCAATCTGATCTCTTTCCCTTCTCTTTCAGAGAACAATCTCAGCTTCTGCAACCTATCTTCATAAGTGAAAATTTTCATCACTCTAACCATTGTGATAAACCTCTTACGCTGAATGCCTTCACATTATTTCTAAAGCATCGTGTATAGGATGCAGTACTGCAGCTGAGGCTGACTGAGTATCTTGTACAAATTCAACATAACCTCCTTGTTCTTGTACTTTAAGCCTGTCTTAATAAAGAGTGGAATACTGTATGCTTTATTAATGCCGCCACCTTTCAGTGGTTTAGTCACACATCCACTCACCCTTTTTAGTTTATACTGTCTCCACAACCTGCCTGTGGAAATGTCTTACTTCACTCTGCTACCCATTGATTTTAATCTGCCACCTTTTCAGCCCACTCCTCCAAGTTGTTGACGTAATTCTGAAGTTCTATACAAACTCCTCACGGTTCATAATTTCAATTTTGATAGAAAGTGAAGCTTTATGTTTTATACACCCAGCTCTAGATCACCAATATCTCTTTTTTTAAAAAAGAGTCACCACACTGTTCCCAGCAGAGCTCTACTACAAATGTTCCCAGAACAAAAAATTCTCCAATAACCATTATTCGGTTTGTTGTCACTTCTAGTTTTGTATCAGTGTTGCTACTCTTTCTTTTATTCCATGATTTCCAATTTGGCTCAGAAGTCTGTGCTGCTTTGTGTCAAATACCTTCTGGGAGTCCACATAAGCTACATCATCAGCGTAGTCCTAATCAATCTACTGTTACCTTATCAAAAAGTCCAGTAAGTTAGTTAAACATGATTTTCCCTCTGTGTACCCTCCTTGCAACGAGGGTAGATGTTGATGAAACTTAACATTGCCTTCAGTATACTAATGTAGCCTTTGGCTGACTGAGGAACAGCGCTTGATGACAAAGACCGTCAATCCAACACCAAGCCTACGGTCTAGAGGCTGGCAACCAGTCTTCCTGTGTGCGTTGGTGATAATGGGAACTGCAGATGCTGGAGAATCCAAGATAATAAAATATGAGGCTGGATGAACACAGCAGGCCAAGCAGCATCTCAGGAGCACAAAAGCTGACGTTTTGGGCCTAGACCCTTAATCAGAGAGGGTGATGGGGAGAGGGTTCTGGAATAAATAGAGAGGGGGGGGGGGGGGAGGCGGGCCGAAGATGGAGAGAAAAGATGATAGGTGGAGAGGAGCGTACAGATGGGGAGGTGGGGAGGGGATAGGTCAGTCCAGGGAAGACGGACAGGTCAAGGAGGTGGGATGAGGTTAGTAGGTAGGAGATGGAGGTGTGGCTTGGGGTGGGAGGAAGGGATGGGTGAGAGGAAGAAGAGGTTAGGGAGGCAGCGACAGGCTGGGCTGATTTTGGGATGCAGTGGGGGGTGGGGAAGAGCTGGGCTGGTTGTGTGGTGCAGTGGAGGGAGGGGATGAACTGGGCTGGTTTTGAGATGCGGTGGGGGAAGGGGAGATTTTGAAGCTGGTGAAAGCCGCATTGATACCATTGGGCTGCAGGGTTCCCAAGTGGAATATGAGTTGCTGTTCCTGCAACCTTCGGGTGGCATCATTGTGGCACTGCAGGAGGCCCATGATGGACATGTCATTTGAAGAATGGGAGGGGGAGTGGAAATGGTTTGCGACTGGGAGGTGCAGTTGTTTATTGCGAACCAAGCGGAGGTGTTCTGCAAAGCGGTCCCCAAGCCTCCGCTTGGTTTCCCCAATGTAGAGGAAGCCACACCGGGTACAATGGATACAGTATACCACATTGGCAGATGTGCAGGTGAACCTCTGCTTAATATGGAAAGTCATCTTGGGGCCTGGAATAGGGGTGAGGGAGGAGGTGTGGGGGCAAGTGTAGCATTTCCTGCGGTTGCAGGGGAAGGTGCCGGGTGTGATGGGGTTGGAGGGCAGTGTGGAGTGAACAAGGGAGTCACGGAGAGAGTGGGCTCTCCGGAAAGCAGACAAGGGTGGGGATGGAAAAATGTCTTGGGTCTTGGGTGGTGGGGTCGGATTGTAGATGGCGGAAGTGTCGGAGGATGATGCGTTGTATCTGGAGGTTGGTGGTGTGGTGTGTGAGAACGAGGGGGATCCTCTTTGGGCGTTTGTGGCGGGGGCGGGGTGTGAGGGATGTGTTGCAGGAAATGCGGGACACGCGGTCAAGGGCGTTCTCGATCACTGTGGGAGGAAAGTTGCAGTCCTTGAAGAACTTGGACATTTGGGATGTGCGGGAGTGGAATGCCTCATCGTGGCAGCAGATGCGGCGAAGGCGGAGGAATTGGGAATAGGGGATGGAATTTTTGCAGGAGGGTGGGTGGGAGGAGGTGTATTCTAGGTAGCTGTGTGAGTCGGTTGGCTTGAAATGGACGGCAGTTATAAGCTGGTTGCCTGAAATGGAGACTGAGACGTCCAGGAAGGTGAGGGATGTGCTGGAGATGGCCCAGGTGAACTGAAGGTTGTGGTGGAAGGTGTTGGTGAAGTGGATGAACTGTTCGAGCTCCTGTGGGGAGCAAGAGGCAGCGCCGATACAGTCATCAATATAACTGAGGTCGGCACAACAATCTGAAGCCCATCTAACCTACACTATTCCATGTACGTCAATATGCTTGTCCAATGACGACTTAAATGTACTTAAAGTTGGTGAGCCTACTACCGTTGCAGGCAAGTGTTCCATAACCTTACTACTCTCTGAGTTTAAAAAAAACTACCTCTGACATCTGTCCTATATCTTTCACGCTCAATTTAAAGCTATGCCCCGTCGTGCTCGCCGTCGCCATCTTAGGAAAAAGGCTCTCCCTATTCACCCTATCTAACCCTCTGATTATCTTATATGTCTCAATTAAGTCACCTCTCAACCTTCTTCTCTCTAACAAAAACAGCCTCAAGTCCCTCAGCCTTTCCTCGTAAGACCTTCCCTCCATACCAGGCAACATCCTAGTAAATCTCTGCACCCTTTCCAAAGCTTCCACATCCTTCTTATAATGCGGTGACCAGAACTGTACGCAATACTCCAAGTGCGGCCGCACCAGAGTTTTGTACAGCTGCAGCATAACCTCGTGGTTCCGGAATTCGATCCCTCTATTAATAAAAGCTAAAACACTGTATGCCTTCTTAACAGCCCTGTCAACCTGGGTGGCAACTTTCAAGGATATATTGAACAACTTCAGAAATATCACAAGCAATGCCTCTTGAAATCCTACAACACCAGAGAGGAAGAAAGTTACCCTCAACACCAAGGATGTGAAGAAGAACGTTAATTCTGTCTTGAATTCCAGTTCCTAAAGTTTTCAAAAACAGCAAAGTTAAATTGACTGCTCTGTAGTTGTTTTATCGACTTTGCCCTGTCCTCTGAATGAGGACAATGCTTGCAATGCTGTAATTATCTGGCATTAACCCGCAGCCCAAGAAGGATTGCAAGAATTTTGCCAGTGCCTCTTCAATTTCCATTCCGTCTTTTAGGATGCATCTCATCTAGTGCCAGTAGATTGAACATAAAATTGACAAAGAACTTATCAAATACTGCCATAGAATTGTACAGTAGAGCACAGGAACAGGCCTTTCAGCCCACTCCGTTTGTGCTGACCATTATACTCTGCAAAACTAATCCCATCTGCCTGCACATGGTCTGTATCCCCAACTATTTCTTGCCCGTTCATGTATCTGTTTAAATGCCTCTTAAATGTTGCTGTCGTCTCTACTTCTACCACCTTCCCTGTCAGTGTGTTCTGGTCATTTGAGTTTTCTTTCACTATGACCTTGGTAGCACCTTCATCCTTGGAAAAGACAGATGTAAAGTACTTGTTTTATACTTAGCTGCGCCCTCTGTCTTCATGTGTAAATCATCTTTTTGATCCCTAACAGGACCTACTCCTCCTTTTGCCACCCTTTCAATAATTATATATTTTTAGTAGATTTTGGGATTCTCTTCTGTTTTAGGTACCAGCCTGTCCTCATAATCCCTTTGCTTCCTTTTATTTACTTTTTCACCACCCGTCTGAACGTTTTGTATTCAGCCTGCTCTTACAGTTGTACCTGACATTTAACATAAGTACAGTTTACTCAATTCCTACCTCTTCTATCATGCAGGGAATTTTAGATTTGTTTGCTCTACCTTGTCTGACTATATCTGTGCCGTCTCTATTAGAAGGTGGCATATGTTTATCTATGGGGAGAGATTCCAAAGGGTCTAGAGGGGCGATTTAAACACCAAAGGTGGTGAGTATCTGGAAAGGGTTGCCAGAGGTAGTGATGGAGGTGAGTACAATTCTGTCACTTTAAGAAACATTTGGACAGTCAGATGGATGGGACAGGTAGATGGATGGGATAGGTATGGAGGGATATGACCCAAATGTGGGTAAAGGGGGCTAGATTAATTGTGAAAACACGGCAGCATTGACAAGTTAGGTTGAAGGGCTCCTTTCAGTGCTATAAATCTCTGACTCTAAACTGACTCAAAAAAAATTTTTTGTGCCAGTCTTTGGATTTTATTTGACTAGAATCATTCTTCCTTTATTGAAATTTGCTGTCATATAATTAACTATTCTTGCTTTGGATGATTCTTCATCCTTTTTCATTGTCACTCTTTATCACACACTGATCGTTGTATCCGAATGTCTTGCCACTATGATGGAAGCTGTATAATTTTAAATTTTTTTCGAGCTTGCATGTCATAATAGTGGCATATGGACATTTCATCTATTTTTATGAAGGAGTATTAACTAAGTCAGTTTTTCTGAAACTGACTTTTGAACCAGTGTGTGCCTCCTAGAGTGTTAATGGAAATCTGTTTATCTTGTGGATTTCAGTTTCTTCTCACTTCTGTCTTAAGCTGTACAAAATGAACAGATTTCTGTTAATGCTCCAGGATTTTACTTCTGAAAAACCCAGAGATTAGAAAGCTCTTGGGCAATTTGGCGATCTGACTGGAGTCCAATCGAGTATAAATGAGTTTGTTCAAACTATCGAGGAGAAAAGTTACTTCAGTGTGGTGGGGGAAGGGGAGATTTTGAAGCTGGTGAAGTCCGCATTGATATCATTGGGCTGCAGGGTTCCCAAGCGGAATATGAGTTGCTGTTCCTGCAACCTTCGGGTGGCATCATTGTGGCACTGCAGGAGGCCCATGATGGACATGTCATCTAAAGAGTGGGAGGGGGAGTTGAAATGGTTCGCGACTGGGAGGTGCAGTTGTTTATTGCGAACTGAGCGAAGGTGTTCTGCAAAGCGGTCCCCAAGCCTCCGCTTGGTTTCCCCAATGTAGAGGAAGCCACACCGGGTACAATGGATACAGTATACCACATTGGCAGATGTGCACGTGCTTATGTTTCAGTGAACAACCTCCTCATTAAATTTAGAGAAAAGTCTTACCAAACCAAATGCCATTCTTGGACTTGCCCAGTAGTAGTATCAGCTGGTATCAAACACCGTGGACCTGTGACCTTCTTGACCCATCACATTCCTGAGAACCAGGTCTAGCAGTGCTGTCTTTTGCATTTGAATGAATCCACAGTGCATAGTAAACTCTGTTCAAAACACTGTAGGAAATCTTGTCCCCCTTTGCTTTTTACAGTGTGAAGATACCAGTCTATGTTCGGACCATGAAAGTTTCCGTTTCTAAATGTTCTATAACTGTTGCGTTTCTCATAATTTGCAGATTTGTTCTTCTGAATGCTATACAGTTGGTGGACTACACTGAGCAATATAATGCATCTTTCTGTTTCTTTGCTCCTGCCATTGATTCTATCTGTGATCTTTCTGGGATATTATCCTTTTTCCAGGGCTGTAATGCTGTAACCTGTTAATACTGCCATTTCCTTGCCCTTTCTGCCTTTCCAATCTATCCTGAATGTCTGCTACAATTAGTACACAGTTCTGCCCTGCTTTGAGCTAGATCTGTTATAGTCATAACAGCATTATTCTACTTTTGTGATCTGCACCTCCAACCTTCCAGTCTTATTGAGGATATTCCATATATTCATATGCATACACAGTATCAGTAGCTTAACAGCCACTCATTCAATTGTCTTTTTCTTCTACTTGTTTACTGATTTTGCTCCGGAATAATTCAGAGGTTTTTTTTAAACTTTATTTGCGATCCTGTTTTCTATCTAGCTCCCTCTGTTTTGATTGCAAAACCACATCCCTTTTTCTTCTCACGTTGGTTCCAGTATAAACCACAACTGATTGTTCATGACCCGCACAGCAATCAGTGCTGGAAAGAGTAAAAAAAAGTATCTCTATTTTCAGGAATGGAACATTTTCACTATAAGGAAAGATGAGGTATGCTGGGTTTGTTTCATCTGGAGCAAAGGAAGCTGACAGCAAATTTAATTGAGAGGGCTATATGGATTCTTATCTACTCTAGATCCCTTGGATCGGTGACGAGGGGCTTCAGGTAATTAGTAGAAGAATGCGGATTGAGTTTGAGAAGTCTTTTCACTGGAATTTATAGGAGATCTGGAACCACTGGCCTGAAACCTTTTGTATTATGAGTAAATATGAGGCGATGAAATGCACCTACCTCCACGGGTCATGAACTAAGACCGGAAGGCGCAATCATACTGAATGATGCTCTCTTTGAGCACAGAAATGATGGATTTTTGGTGTTTCACTGTTCACATTCTTCAAGCCATTCACAACCAGGATGAAGGTACTTTTATACCATAAGTCATTTCTAATTTTGAGGGTCAGCTGAATAGCTGGGGCTTTTTTTCAGAGGACCATACGAAATTGAAAGGCGACCTTACAAAGGTTTATAAAATTATGAAGAGCATGGACAAGATGAACAGCAAAGGCCTTTCCCATAAGGTGGGGAGTTCAAAATTACCTGTCATATTTTCAAGGTGAGTGGAGAAAGATTTTAAAAAAGGCATAAGGTCTGACTTTTTTACAGCGTGGTTATTATGTGGAATGAACTGCCAGAGGAAGTGGTGGATGTACATAGAGTTATAATGTTTGAAAGACATTTGGATAAGTACAGGAATAGGAAAGGTTCAGAAAGATATGGGCCAAACGCAGGCAGGTAAGATTTTTTTAGTTTGGGAACATGGTTAGCGTGGACTAATTGGCCCGAAGGGTCTGTTTCCAAGCTGTATGTCTCTGTGACTACTGTATCTTATTATATTTCCTCCTGATCATTAAATTTAGGTGATGTTTTTCAGATTCAGGATTTGAAGTTTAACAAAAAAAAAAGTGCAAGTTGTCTTTGTCTGGAATGTGAGATTAAAAGAGCAATGCCAGACTTGCTAGAAGAAATTAGTCTTGACTTAGTGGCCAAAATTTAGTAGCCCAAAATTTAGCCGAAATGGGATTAGACACTAAATGCAAGTCTTAGTTCCACTTGTTGGTAATCACCTCTAAATTAGATTCAAATTTTAAGACCATAATTAAAATTTACTTCTGCTTTTCATCACTTATATAAATGATTTGGATGAGAACATAGGAGGTATGGTTAGTAAGTTTGTAGATGGCACTAAAATTGGAGGTGTAGTGGACAGTGAAGAAGGTTGTGTCAGAGTACAAAGCGATCTTGATCAGATGGACCAGTGGCATGAGGAACCTCGGATGGAGTTTAATTTAGATAAACGTGAGGTGCTGCATTTTGGAAAGGAAAGTTGGGGAAGAACTTATATACTTTATGGTAAGGTCCTCGGGAGTGTTGCTGAACAAAGAGACTGGAATGCAGGTTCATAGCTCCTTGAAAGTGGAGTTCTGTGTAGACAGGATAGTGAAGAAGGCGCTTGGTATGCTTGCCTTTATTGGTTAGTGCATTGAGTATAGGAGTTGGGAGGTCATGCCATCGCTGTACAGGACATTGGTGAAACCACTTTTGGAATACTGTGTGCAATTCTGGTCTCCCTGCCATAGGAAGGATGTTGTGAAACATGAAAGGGTTCAGAAAAAAATCTACAAGGGTGTTGCAGAGTTGGAAGGTCTCAGCTATAGAGAAAAGCTGAATGTGCTGGGGCTTTTTTCCTTGGAGCTTCGGAGGCTGAGCCATGATCTTATAGACGTTTGTAAAATCATGAGGGACATGGATAGGGTAAATAGCCAAGGTCTTTTCGCTGGGTTGGCGGAGTTCAGAACTAGAGTGAATTGGTTTAGGGTGAGAGAGGAAAGATTTAAAAGTCACCTAAGGGACAACATTTTCATGCAATGTGGGGTGCATGAATGAACTGTCAAAGGAAGTGGTGGAAGCTGGTACAATTACAGCATTAAAAAGCTATCTGAGTGTGTCTCTGAATAAGAAGGGTTTAGAGGGATATGGGCCAAATGCTGGCAAATGGGACGAGATTTATTTAGGATATCTGGTCAGCGTGGCTGAGTTGGACTGAAGTCTCTGTTTCTGCCCTGTACATCTCTATATCTCTACTTTGCTATCTGATTTGCAGATTTTACCTTTTAATGAATAGATATGCATAATGTGTTCAGACATTTTGAATGTGGGAAGGTTGATTAGCAAGTTTTCAGATGATACAAAAATTAACATTAAGGAAGAGAGCTGTTAGATTACAGCAGGATATTGACAGGCTGGTCAGATGGGCTGATAGTGGCAAATGGAATTCAAACCGGATATGTGTGAGCTGATGCACTTGCACAGGATAAACAAGACACAGGAATAAGATAATAAAATGTGAGGCTGGATGAACACAGCAGGCCAAGCAGCATCTCAGGAGCACAAAAGCTGATGTTTCGGGCCTAGACCCTTCATCAGAGAGGGGGATGGGGTGAGGGTTCTGGAATAAATAGGGAGAGAGGGGGAGGCGGACCGAAGATGGAGTGAAAAGAAGATAGGTGGAGAGGTAGGGAGGGGATAGGGCAGTCCAGGGAAGACGGACAGGTCAAGGAGGTGGGATGAGGTTAGTAGGTAGGAGATGGGGGTGCGGCTTGGGGTGGGAGGAAGGGATGGGTGGTAGGAAGAACAGGTTAGGGAGGCAGAGACAGGTTGGACTGGTTTGGGGATGCAGTGGGTGGACGGGAAGAGCTGGGCTGGTTGTGTGGTGCAGTTCACCCGCTTCCAACACAAGTCCTCCTCCTGGACACCACGCCCAGGCCTCCTACCCTCCCTCAACCTCTTCATCTCTAACTGCCGTCGAGACATTAACCGCCTCAACCTCTCCACCCCTCTCACCCACTCCAACCTCTCCCCTGCAGAACGGGCAGCCCTCCGCTCCCTCCGCCCCAACCCCAACCTCACCATCAAACCCGCAGACAAGGGTGGCGCAGTGATAGTATGGCGCACTGACGTCTACATCGCCGAGGCCAGACGCCAACTCTCCAACACCACCTCCTACCGCCCCCTCGATCATGACCCCACACCCGAGCACCAAACCATCATCTCCAACACCATTCATGACCTCATCACCTCAGGGCACCTCCCACCCACAGCCTCCAACCTCATTGTTCCCCAACCCCGCACGGCCCGTTTCTGTCTCCTTCCCAAAATCCACACACCTGCCTGCCCTGGTCGACCCATCGTCTCAGCCTGCTCCTGCCCCACTGAACTCATCTCCACCTATCTGGACTCCATTTTCTCCCCTTTGGTCCAGGAACTCCCTACCTACGTCCGTGACACCACCCACGCCCTCCACCTCCTCCAGGACTTCCAATTCCCTGGCCCCCAACAGCTCATCTTCACCATGGACGTCCAAAAGAAGCTTTTGTGCTCCTGAGATGCTGCTTGGCCTGCTGTGTTCTTCCAGCCTCACGTTTTATTATCTTGGATTCTCCAGCATTTGCAGTTCCCATTATCTCTAAGACACAGGAATAAGTTGTCTTTGGTAAGGCAGAGGGGAGTAAGTTAAGAGATCTGTACTATCTAATGAAACTAAATGCATTAACCATCACACAGGTTATTTCCATCTGTTCACTTGATCTTGCTTTTAGCCACCAGTTGCTTTATTGCCTTTTCTTTTCAGCCCATGTGCTGTTCTGACTTTTGTGTATTTTTGACCATTGAAAACTCTGTTGCCCAAATTTTAATTTGCTTGTCAGGTTCAAAGCATATTGTTAATTTTCGGTCACTGAAATTTGAGTCAGTCAAACTTGAGGCAGACATTTCACTATCGAAACAACAAATGCTGGAGATCACAGTGGATCATGTAGCATCCAAGGAGAGAGAGCAAGCTAATGTTTTGAGCCCAGATGACTCCTCTTCTGAGCTCATTAACACATTAGTGGTTTTAGAACTTTAACTGTGCACGAATTGGCTGCTGCACTTCCTACATTTAGTACAGTCAGTACCCTTCTAAGGTACTTTGCACATATTTTATATTGAATGATGTATGGTGATGGAAAGGTGCAATGAGTCAGTTATATGCCTTTTGTATTTGACAAACAAATTCTGACAGAAACTTGTAGACTTTTTAATCTGCACACCTTCCATTGATAGCAAGCAATTAAAATGCAACATAGGAGTAATTTACTGCAGATGCTGGAATTGGTACTCAAAGCAACAAATGCTTGAGATTATGCGGGGTTTAGGCAGCATCCATGGAGTGAGAGTAAGCTGCTGTTTTGAGTCTAGATGACTCTTCATCACACTTGAAGTATCCACAACCTTTCTCCCCCAGCATTCTACACTCCACCGCCCCCAACTATAGCACAAAAGCTGCCCCCTCCTCACTTGACGTAAGCTTTGAAGAGTTACTTAGACTCTTCAAGCTAGCTTGCTGTCACTCCATGGATGCTGCCTGACCCCCTGTGATCGCCAGCATTTGATGTTTTCAATTAAAATGTGAAGTAAGGATTATTATAGCCTTATTGTGAGAAGTGGAATCTAAGTAGTTGTTGTTTCACCCAAGCATACGAAATATCTAGGCTGATCCATATATACTGATGTTACACAAACCACCCAAGCATGTCAAATGTCTGTGCTGATGTAATTGTGCTGATTTTTATGCAAACCTTTTTCTGATAATCAAACATATTTTTCATTTTGTATAACGTGGAAAATTTACCAGTTTGATCCCTTGATTTACACTGTACACGTAGGTTTTAGGAGTGGCTTTTTTCTTTTAATTGTTCATTCATGGGCTGAGGGCATCGTCGGCTAGGCCAGTATTTATTGCCCATTCCCAATTGCCCAGACGGCAGTTAAGAATTAAGCTCATTGCCGTGAGTGTGGAGTCACATGTAGGCCAGACTAGGTAAGGATGGCAGTTTCCTTCCCTAAAGGACATTCGTGAACCACATGGGTTTTCCAACAACCACTGGATTCACGGTCATCATTAGACTCTGAATTCCAGATTTCTTTTATTGAATTAAAATTCCAACATCTGCCATGGCAGGATTTGAGCCCAGATCCCCAGGACATTACCTGGGTCATTGGATTAACAGTCCAGTGATCCTACCACTAGGCCATTGCCTCCCCAGGGAGTTTGTTTTTAATTTTAGGTGCTGCGAACTGACCAACATTTATTGCCCATCCCTCGTTGTGTTTGAGAGGGTGATAGTGAACTGCCTTCTTAAACCACTTCAGTTAAAGTGCTGAACAAAAACAAAGTTGCTGGAAAAGCTCAGCAGGTCTGGCAGCATCTGTGAAGGAGAAAACAGAGTTAATGTTTCTGGTCGGGTGACCCTTCCTCAGAACTGATGGTGGCTGGGAAAACGTAAGTTTATATGCAAAAAATAGGGAGGTGGGTAGGGTAGGGAGTAAATAATAGGATAGAGCCCAGAGAGAGAGAAAGACAGTTGGACAGACAAAGCAGTTACTAACGATTAAGCTGGGAGGGTGAATAGTTGTTAATGGGGACTGTTAGTGACTAACAACAGGGGGTAGGTAATGGCAGGCTTAGTGGTAACGAGGCCTGGTGTGTTGGGTGGGGGTCTGGGACATTGGAGAGTTTAGGCCCTAAAATTATTGAACTCAATACTGAGTCTGGAGGGTTGTCGGGTCCCCAAGAGGAAAATGAGGTGTTGTTTCTCCAGCTTGCGTTTGGCTTTCTGGAACACCACAGCAAGCCAGAGACACAGATGTTGGCCAGGTAGCAGGGTGGCGTATTGAAGTGGCAGGCAACAGGTAGTTAAGGGTCTTTTTTGCAAGCAGAGCACAGATGTTCTGCGAAGCAGTTGCCGAGTCTGTCCTTCATTTCCCCAATGTAGAGGAGACCACATTGTGAGCAGTGAATGCAGTAGACTAGATTCTGGGAAGTGCAGGTGAAGTGTTGCTTCACCAGAGAGGTATGTTTGGGCCCTTGGATACTGGGGAGGGAGGAGGTAAATGGGCGGGTGTTGCACCTTTGCCGGCTACAGGGGAAGGTGCCATAGGGTTGTGGGGAGGTGTTAGGGGTGAAGAAAGTGTGGACCAGGGTGTCCCGGAGGGAATGGTCCCTGCAGAAGGCTGACGAGGGGAGGGGAATATGTGTCTGCTGGTGGCGGAAATGGCATCTGATGATCAGAGGAATGTTTTGAGGAAGGGTCACCGGACCCGAAACGTTAACTCTCTTTTCTCCTTGTGGTGGAAGGGATGGATGTTTGTTGATGTTGTGTCAGTCAAGTTGTCTGCTTTGTCCTGGATGGTGTCCAGCTTGAGTGTTGTTGGAGCTGCACCTATCCAGGCAAGTGGGGTATTCCATTGCACTCCTCACTTGTGTCTTGTAGATGGTGGACAGGCTTTGTGAAGTCAGGAGTTGAGTTAGTTGCCACAGTATTCCTAGCCTCTGACCTGCTCTTGTAGCCACTGTATTTATTTGATGAGCCCATTTGAATTTCTGGTCAATGGTAATCCCCAGGATGTTAGTAAAGTATTCAGTGACAGTAACACTATTGAATGCCAAGAGCCAGTGGTTAGAGCATCTCTTTTTGAGGATGGTCACTGCCTGCCATTAATTCCAACAGAAGTGAAAAGGAAATGTTTGACCCAAGATAACTGTTTATCTTTTGTCACAACCTAATGGATATGTGATTTCAAAGGAAAATGGAATTACTGATCACCAAACTTGGAATGTTCCTCACTAACAGGCCACAGTACATTTTCAGTAAATATTTTGGGAATAAATGTAACTACCAATGTTGTTCATATCCTTAGAACAAACTGAAAATAACTCAAGGTAAAGAATAACTTGCTAACCAATATTAATCTGCAGGTTTGCTTTTAACTTTAAAACGAACAGGTCTGTTCATTCCCCAAAGGTGTTGAAGTGTGCTTGTTGCTTGCTAGGTGTGCGATCAAATAATGTGTGTTCCTTTTTGTAATGGTTCAGCAAGAAGAATAGAATTACTTGGCTATATGTAGTTCAGATGATTGGTTCTCAGTCAGATGACCTTTGTACTTGAAATTGTACTGAAAATGCTGTCAATATTATTTGGTTTTCAGTATCTATTATTGTTTAATTTGTTAAATTTTCACATTAATATATTCTTAGAAATTCTGTGGTTTAATTTAAAGAATATTAAGATTTTTAAATATTAGTTATGCTTTTTCAAAAAGTTTAATTATTCCTTTGTCAACTTTCTGTAGTCATTACACAAAAAATGATAAATGCACTGTTGCTTGGCTTTGTCATAGAATTAAAGAATTTTACAGTACAGAAAGAAGCTATTTGATCTTAATTATCTTGTCATTTTTGAAAATATATACATTTCTTGGGATGTGGGCATCACTGACGAGCATTTATTGCCCATCCCTAGTTGTCCTTGAGAATGTAGTGGTGAACTATCTTCTTGCACTGCCAAAGTCCACCTTCTGTAGGTTGATGCACAGTGCAATATGGGAGGGAATTCCAGGATTTTGACCCAGTGTAAATTGCTGGCCTAACCACTGACCTACCTTTATTATCTTCAGTCATAAGATGTATATTTCATTTTAGACATTGGAGGCCCTGTTTACAGATCAGTGCACAATTGATACACTTTATCTGCTGTACTCTAACAGGCTAATTCTAGCTGAACTTGAGAGTTTTCTCCTCCTGGGGTGAGTGCTGTATCTCGAACTGTTGTGGTTAGCAAGTAGGTTAATATGCCATGAAGGGACAATTAAGTAGTCTCGACAGCTGGGCATGGAATTAACTGCTATCATGACATGGAAAAACACCCTTGCCTTCATTATGGAAATACTGCAGTAGTCAGCTTTGGGAAGAAAAATTAACTTGCGAGTAGTTTTTTTTTAAAAGCTGGTTCCTCAAGAAGCCAGCATTATCAAGTAGTATGAAAACGATATACTACAGATGTTGAAAATGCTGGTCTGGCAGGATTGTGGAGAGAGCAATGGATTAACACTTGAGATTATTATCTTTTGCTGTATTTTCCATAATTGAGCAATGATTTGCAGTGTTTTTTTTCGATTTATGAACCTCAGCATATGACCACCTAGTTGTGTGACTGCTTGTGACATACATTTTCGACCCATAGTCTTGATCCAACGCAATACTGTCACTTGAAGTAGTTTCAAATATGTTCTACTTTAATTTTTAATACCCTGTTTAAGCAAAATCCAATGTTACCACAGTATCACTTTTGTGCTAAAGAATAGCAGTACAGTACAATTTAAAACATACTTGTCGTTTCCTTTGCATTTATAGGGGGATGGGTCTGGGTGCAGTGCTCCAGGGGGTGGTGTGGACTTGTAGGGCCGAAGAGCCTGTTTCCTCACTGTAGGGAATTAATCTAATCTAATCTAATCATTTACATCCAAATTACACAAACACTCATCTCTGAGCAAAAGAATTATGTAATTTATTTATAAAAGTTCACTTTCACTCTCAGTTCCACGTTGTGCCCAAATGCCCTCCTTGGTCTTTTAGGTCAGTCCATCAATTATTTTGTCTCCATCCATAAAAAAAGGCCATTTGTATTCTTCAGTCATGATTATTTTACAGTTTCTCAACATTATGTCCATATTTTGAGCAGCCAAGAATAGGTAATTTCTCCGAACTTTTAACACTGTATTTCTGAGTTTTTGGAAAAACTAATTATTACTTTTTGTATTATCTGTTTGGTTATTTTTAAGAAGTTTTGGAAACTTAAAATTTGTGTTATCATAATTGCAGGACTTTAAATTGCTGTGCCTGAAGGTCCATTACATGAGTTGGAACGTCAGATTTTAAGATTGTGAAGAATTATATTGGTGTGGTTCAGTGTTTCATTGATTGTGCTAATTATGTCCCCCTTGCTTTTGAGCATATCATAATTAGTAGGAATGAAATGACTGTTTCATAAGAAACAGTCAGAACGGACAAAATCCTGGGTGTGAATTTTGGTTTGTAACTGTGGAGAATACATCAAAGCATGAAGTAGTGATCTCTAATGCCCAAAATGCTGATGGTCAGAACTAGTAGAACAAGCTTTGAAGTGTTTGCTAGACTGACCAAAACAAAACTTAAATCCAAAATGTAATCACAAATTATGAAAACACGGCATTTAAAAAAACACAAAGGATTTTTCTACTTAGTGTGTGAACAGAAGAAATAGCAAAGTTTATGCCTTTCAGCCTCTCGAACTTTTTAAGATTTTGGCTGATCTTTGACTTAACTTCGGTCTATCCCAGACATTGGTATCCTCAAGAGCAAAGAAGCTTAGGAGGAAATTTGATCAGTGTGCTATAATTCATGAATGGTTTTGATAGAGCAAAAGCTGTTTTACAGTGGCTAATGAGCCAATAACCAACGTCATAAGATGATTGATGTTGTACATCAGCAGAAGTAACCACTGGTAACTTGTGATTGCGATAGAGTATTGTCATTGATTCTCCTTTTCTACTCGTTTTAAAATGAATATTAGCCAGATTAGACAGCTCCTGGTGGTTAATGTAACAAAAGCAAGAATGAAACAACTAACAGAAAATACAAATACTGCAGTGTAAATTTATCAAGTGTGACAGTGGAGTGTCCTTTTCCATATGGAGTTTAATGGCCTGTTTAGTTGGCAGTGGTTGAAGATAAGCCACTGGAGGGTTTAAAAAAAATACTGTCTTAAGAGATAGTAGGAACTGCCGATGCTGGAGTCTGAGATAACAAGGTGGATGAACACAGCAGGCCAGAAAGAAGGGTCCAGACTCGAAACGTCAGCTTTTCTGCTCCTCTGCTGCCTGGCCTGCTGTGTTCATCCAGCTCTACACCTTGTTATCACTGTCTTAACAAGCTGTAATTTACTGAGTGTTAACAATAGGTATAAGTTACATTAGCTTGTTAGCCTCTATTATTGAGACCAACAGGTCTGACACCATTGGAATCTAGAGCTAGGCTCTTAGATTCTCCTCCAAATCACATGACAGCATTAAATTGAATGGAGTCAAATGTAGCCTCTCTCAACTTTTTCAGAGCCATTATACAACATTTAGCAAAAATAGACGTGACGTGAGGGAGACCTTTTTAATGCAACAAATCTGTAGGATTTGGAATGTTCTGTCCAAAAGGGGTGGTTGATACAATTTCAGCACTAGCTTTCAAAAGAGAATTGGATAAATACTTGAAAGGAGTAAGTGTAGAGTAATGGAATTAGAATTATTTCCAAAAGAAACCTGGTACTGACCTGGCCACAATGATCTCCTGGGCTGAGTGATTCTATAAATGGTGGACTAGATTGACAGGCTGAGCAAGGGTGTACTCAGTCACTGTATAAATCTTTGAATTGCATTTGTGCTAAAGAACGAGAATCATCATCTTATTATCATCAACAATACTTCTTCAACACGTTTCCTTTTTAGTTAACAAAGGAAATTACTTTTTTTTTGTCTTGAACACTTGCTAATTTTCACTATCCTCATCAGCTTGTACAAGATGCATTAATAAGCCAGTTATATTTGTCCTGAAACATAATGGCGCTATGTTTCAGGATTTTGCTGAAAAGAGAAGATGCTGAACCATTTCCCTTTGCACTTTTACCTGGACAAATGTAAAAATCATAGAATCCTGACACTGTGGAAACAGGCATTTCGGCCGAACAAGTCCACCCCGAACCTCAGAGCATCCCACCCAGACCCATCCCCTTGTAACCCACCTAATCTACACATCTGTGAACACTACTGGCAATTTTAGCATAGCCAGTCCACCTAACCTGCACATCCTTGGACTGAGAGAGGAAACCGGAGCACCCAGAGGAAACCCGCGCAAACACGGTGATAATGTGCAAACTGCACACAGATGGTTGTCCAAGGTTGGAATCGAACACGCGTCCCTGGCGATGTGAGGCAGTAGTGCTCTCCACTGAGCTACCATGCCGCTCAATGCTAAATTTGAAACTCTTGCATCAGCTTCTATAACAGGAGAAAATAATGCTTGGGTTGACAAATTGGCTCAGGTTAAGGCTTTGCCAATTATAGGTTCCCCAAGTTGCTGGGTGACTCAGAAAAAAAGGCATGAGACCTGATTTATATTCTTGTTTTCTGTAGAGACCTGTTCTCAGCAAACCAAGATGCTTCTCATAGTCATTAGGGGAGCTGATGGTCTCATGGTTTTATCACTAGACTATTCCAGAGATCCGTTTAATGTTCAGGGGAGTTTGTTCAAATCCAGCCACAGCAGATTGTCAAGTTTGAATTCCATGAAAATCTGGGATTTAGACTCTGATAATAATCACCAAATCAATGTCGATTGTTGGAAAAACCCATGTGGTCTTCAAATACCTTTTTAGGGAAGGAAATCTACCATTCTTACCTGATGTGGCCTATGTTGGAGCCCAAACCCACAGCAATATTGACTCTCAGCTATCATCTGGGCATTTGGGGAAGGCCAGTAACCTTCACGTTCTGTGAATGAACTAAAAAAAAACTTTGAACTTTATTGATTTGTCTTAAATTGAATGTTTGTGTAGTTTTTAGGTTTGTTTAATCAGTAATCTTCAGGAAATACTGTCTGATTGTAGAATCATGCCGAACAGTAGGTGGTTTGTTTTGGGTTTTCAAGCATGGCCTCAGTGCAGTCCATACTCTGCCTCTTACAAACATCCAAAAGAAGAAGCTGTTTGATTCTATCAGATAGTTGCTCGGACATGAAGTTTACTTGAGTAATGCCAGGTAAGTACAAAAAATTGTACACTGTGTTGCTCAGTTGTGTGTCGGACAGAATATCTTGGTGGACTGATGGTGAATGATATTAGATGTGAATCTGAAGTTAGGCAGCAGTCAATTTGTGTGGTTTAAAATATTATAAAAATATTGCTATTTGACGTACTCATAGTTTTCCATCTGATTCTCCTATTCCTGGTGACAGATTCTTCGTTCTCCCCAGGCAATCTCTCAAGCCCATTTGTAGATCCTATTCTGAACCCATGCCACACTGGACAGTGAAGCAAGGAACATAGATAGCGTTCAAACATCAGTTTTAAGTATTCCAGAGTTACTGTAGGGATGTAAAATAGCACAGCATGTTCAGTTTTTAGTAATGGGAGTGACAAATAGGAGAAGAATCACCCTGAATGTAGAAAAATAGAATCTTGAGGGAGCTGTCCCTTTAATTGTAGACATTCTCCCTTGCACTTACTGCTAATAGACTCACCAGTGAACTTTTGAGAACATTGGAACGGGAAGAAGGAAAGTTTTAAAACAAAGTGTGCAGTGAGTGAATTTACTTTGAAGGAGGGGGGAGCTTTCGAGGCCAGGAGGGCATTTGCTAGGGAGCCAGAACCAAAATCTGTTTACAAGGAACCAGAAAACAGTTGAAAGCCATTGAATTAACAAAATCTTGTTCATGAATTTGAGATCTGCAGCTTAAAGTTGCATACGTTCAAGAGCTGTTACAGTGGGGGCCAAAACAAGGGAGGGGAATGAAGTTGATGCCAGGGGTCAAAATAACTTTGTTTTCCATGGACTGTTTTATTTTCTTTTCAGGGACTCCGTTTTTTTATACATGCTAACTTGTTTATTAGGTGATCTAGTCATTTCATAATAACATTTCTGTATTTGTGTTGACTAGATATTTGCCTTGAACAAAAGCAGAGTTAGATGAATTTATCGATATCCTTAGCCGTTAGTATTCTATTAAACTTAAAGGTACACCATATAAGAAATGCATTAATTTCCTAGACACAGCAGTATTTTAAATTGACATGAGTAAACGAGCATAAGTTAGCAATAAAAGTTTTTTTTTTCCCCAAACTAAGTACTGACATACAAGTCTCAATAGAGTTTTCATCCAAAATGCAGCTTCTGTCAACTAGTTAGGTTGCACCTAATACATTTGCACTAATCTGGAAGCTTTTAGCTTAGCAACTATTAGGCTTCCTGCATCCCAGGATTCCACTTCTGATTTAGTTATAACAGCTGACCTGTTCATTGCAAAGACATTCGCGAATGCTTGAAATGCCTGAGGTGAATTCTCTATCAATCAAATTTCCCTGGAAAATAGTCCTGGAGGTAAGTAATCAGAGGAAAGGCATTTCTAATTTAGAATAATGAAGTCTGACAAGATTTGTTGCTCCAACCTGGTCTGGTTCTCTCCGGATGCTGCATATAGGTTCACATTGAACCTATATCAGAAGCAAACTTGCAAGGGAGTCAGTCAGTGATTAGAGAAGCTGCGTGGTGAGTGGCAGTGGTGAGCGAGTCTGCCAAGCCGAAATAAGTGGAGCTGCTGAGGCCAGACGTCTCGGGAGGAAGGGTGGTCAGGATGTGAGGCGGTCAGATCGGGTTCCAGGAACAAGGTGGATCATGAGCAAAAACCTCTGTTTGTTTGGAGTCCTTCCTCGCACGGAGAAAGATTTATAGTTGTTGGGGGTCAGACATCTAAGCTCCAAGACTTCTCTGGAGGCATTCTTTGGGGAGTGTCATAGTCACAGCTGTCTTCGGATATCTGACCAATGAACTTTCTTCCCTCATGAGATCAGAGGTAAGGATGTTTGATTGCACCATTTTATAATTCCTCAAGCACCAAAGCAGTTCATGCCCAATAAGTGTAAGTAACATTCATACCAAGCAATGTCTGTCACTGTCAAAAGAGATTCTAACGATTGTCTCTTGATTTTAAGTGTCAGTACCTCCACTGAACTATTCTCTCCCAACATCTGGGATTACCATTGACCAGAAAATTATTTTGGTTACAAAGCCAGATTAGAGGCTAGAATCATGAGAAAAGTAACTCTCTTCCTGACTTCTCAAAGTCTGTCCACCATTTTAGAGGCTCAAATCAAGAGTGTAACAGAGCATTCCAGACTTGCCTGGACAAATGCCACTCCAACAACACCCAAAAAGCTTGAAAGCATCCAAATTTAAAGAGAGGTGATGGCCTAGTGGTATTATCGCTGGACTGTTAATCCACAGACCTAGATAATGTTCTGGGGACTTGGGTTCGAATCCTGCCACGGCAGATGGTGGAATTTGAGTTCAATAAATATCTGGAATTAAGAGTCAAATCGTGACCACAAATCCATTGCCGATTAGTCAGTGGTTCACGAATGTCCTTTAGGGGAGGAAACTGAGCCATCCCTTACCTGGTCTGGCCTACATGTGACTCCAGACCCACAGTGGTGTAGTTGACTCTTAACTGCCCTCTGGGCAATTAGGGATGGCCAGTAAATGCTGCCTAGCCAGCAATGCCCTCATCCCATGAATGAATTTTTAAAAAAAATCCAAGCAGCTTCCTTAATTGGCACCACATCCACAAACATTCACTCTTTCCACCACCAGTAGTCAGTAACATCAATGTATTGCTATTTACAAGATGCACCTAGGAGTTCACCATGACCCATGATATAGCACCTTCCACTACATTCTAGGTCAATGGGAGCAAATGCATGGAAATACCACTATTTACAAGTTCCCCTGCAAGCCACTTGCCATCCTGAAGTGGAAATACACTCACTGGGTCAATAACCCTAGAACTCCCTCTTATGGGTGTACCTACCAAATGGATCATACATTGTCTGGAAGCTCTCCACCGCCGAGTCAAGTTGTACCAGACGTGAGCAATAAATGCTGGCCCAGCTAGTGACTCCCAAATCCCGTAAGTAAAAATGTTTTTTTTAAAAAGTTCTGGCAAGTGAATTAGGGAAATAATTTTTCCATAGTTACTTTGTACTCTTCATGCTTTTGAACCCTACTATCAAATCTCTTAACCTTCTTCAAATATTGACATGCAGACAGTTATCCTGGACCCATTCTTGTGAATCATTTCTGCAGCTTTATTCTAATCCGACCCCACCACCCAAGACATTTATCCATCCCCCACCCCTGTCTGCTTTCCGGAGAGACCACTCTCTCCGTGACTTCCTTGTTCGCTCCACACTGCCCTCCAACCCCACCACACCCGGCACCTTCCCCTGTAACCGCAGGAAATGCTACACTTGCCCCCACACCTCCTCCCTCACCCCTATCCCAGGTCCTAAGATGACATTCCACATTAAGCAGAGGTTCACCTGCACATCTGCCAATGTGGTATACTGCATCCACTGTACCCGGTGTGGCTCCCTCTAAATTGGGGAAACCAAGCGGAGGCTTGGAGACCGCTTTGCAGAACACCTCCGCTCAGTTCGCAACAAACAACTGCACCTCCCAGTCGCAAACCATTCCCACTCCCCCTCCCATTCTCTAGATGACATGTCCATCATGGGCCTCCTGCACTGCCACAATGATGCCACCCGAAGGTTGCAGGAACAGCAACTCATATTCCGCCTGGGAACCCTGCAGCCATATGGTATCAATGTGGACTTCACCAGTTTCAAAATCTCCCCTTCCCCTACTGCATCCCTAAACCAGCCCAGTTCGTCCCCTCCCCCCACTGCACCACACGACCAGCCCAGCTTCCCCCCCCCACCCCCCACCCACTGCATCCCAAAACCAGTCCAACCTGTCTCTGCCTCCCTAACCGGTTCTTCCTCTCACCCATCCCTTCCTCCCACCCCAAGCCGCACCCCCATCTACCTACTAACCTCATCCCACCTCCTTGACCTGTCCGTCTTCCCTGGACTGACCTATCCCCTCCCTACCTCCCCACCTATACTCTCTCCACTTATCTTCTTTACTCTCCATCTTCGGTCCGCCTCTCCTTCTCTCCCTATTTATTCCAGTTCCCTCTCCCCATCCCCCTCTCTGATGAAGGGTCCAGGCCCGAAATGTAAAGCTTTTGTGCTCCTGAGATGCTGCTTGGCCTGCTGTGTTCATCCAGCCTCACATTTTATTATCTTCTAATATCTTTGTATCTTTTCTAAAGCGTGACATCCTAAACTGGGCACAGTACTCAAAGTCTGGCCAAACAAGTGTTTTTATACAATTATGACATATTTGGTTCAACTCGTCCATGCTGACCAGATGTTCTAAATTAGTCTAGCCCCATTTGCCATCATTTGGCCACATCTCTCTGAATCCTTCCTATATTTGTACCCATCCAGATGCCTTTTAAATGTTGTAATTATACCAGTTTTCCACCACTTTCTCTGGCACTTCATTCCACATTCAAAAAGCTCAATCAAGTTATTGAGATTTTCCAAACACAACGCCATGTTGACTCTTCTTGATCAGCCCTTGTCTTTCTAAACATATGTAAATCCCGTCCCTCAGGATGTCCTCGCAACAGTTTGCCCACCACTGATGACAGGCTCACGGGTCAATAGTTACATAGAACATAGAACAATACAGCGCAGAACAGGCCCTTTGGCCCTCTGTTGTGCCGAACTCTGAACTAATCTAAGCCCACCCCCCTACACTATCACTATTTGGCTTTTCCTTAATGCCTTTCTTAAATAGTGGTGCCATGTTAGCGAATCCCCAGCCTTCTGGCTCCTAATGTCTGGCTATCGATGATACAACTTTCACAACAAGGGGGCCTAGCAATCACTTCCCTACTTTCCAACAAAGTTCTAGGGTCTGGTCCCAAGGATTTATCCACCTTTGTGCTACAAGACGTCTAGCACCACCTCTGTAACATGGACATTTTTCAAGATGTCACTGTTTTTTTTTCCCCCCAGGTTCTAATTTCTGGGTCTGTTTCATTTGATACATACAACATTTATATACTGTTTCTTTTTGTTTGCTGACGCCTTATACGTTTCCATGTGGAAAGCACTAGTGTATTGCTGAAGCCAAAAATGATGATTGATCCTCCATTTTGCCTGCAAGTCATCCAAAACAGAACATTTAATTAGCAGTATACATATTCATAAACAATAACTATTACTTTTATAAGAACATAAGCAGGAGGCCACAAATGAGTCTACTCTTCCAGTCAGTACGATCATGGCTAAACTTCACCTTCTTCGTAATGCTCAATTCCTCTGTCTATTTGTGCTTGAATGTATCATTTATTCACTAAAAGCCTGCTTCAATAGAAGGCTCCAAAATTCACAGCCTATGAGTGAAAAATTTTCTTCTCAGTCTTAAGATGTGAGGTTGGCCTTGAAATATGATCTCTAATTCTAGACTGACAGTCTTGGATTTTAGAGCCCTTTCAACGATACAGTCAACCTAGCACGTTTCACATTGATTCACCCAATGGGGCTGCAGTTGTTTTAATTACAGGTATAATGGGAACAGCAGGTGCTGGAGAATTGTGGAGCTGGATGAACACAGCATGTCAAGCAGCATCTCGAGCACAAAAGCTGACGTTTCGGGCTTAGACACTTCATCAGAGAGGGGGATGGGGAGAGGGTTCTGGAATAAATAGGGAGAGAGGGGGAGGCGGACCGAAGATGGAGAGAAAAGAAGATAGCTGGAGAGGAGAGTATAGGTGGGGAGGTAGGGAGGGGATAGGTCAGTCCAGGGAAGACGGACAGGTCAAGGAGATGGGATGAGGTTAGTAGGTAGGAGATGGAGGTGCGGCTTGAGATGGGAGGAAGGGATGGGTGAGAGGAAGAACAGGTTAGGGAGGCAGAGACAGGCTGGGCTGGCTTTGTGATGCAGTGGGTGGAGGGGACAAACCAGGCTGGTTTTGGGATGCGGTGAGGGAAGGGGAGATTTTGAAGCTGGTGAAGTCCACATTGATGCCATTGGGCTGCAGGGTTCCCAAGCAGCATATGAGTTGCTGTTCCTGCAACCTACAGGTGACATCATTATGGTGCTGCAGGAGGCCCAGAATGGACATGTCGTCTGAGGAATGCGAGGGGGAGTCGAAATGGTTCGCGACTGGGAGGCGCAGTTGTTTATTGCGAACCGAGCGAAGGTGTTCTGCAAAGCGGTCCCCAAGCTTCCGCTTGGTTTCCCAATGTAGAGGAAGCCACACCGGGTACAATGGATACAGTATACCACATTGGCAGATGTGCAGGTGAACCTCTGCTTAATGTGGAAAGTCATCTTGGGACCTGGGATGGGGGTGAGGGAGGAGGTGTGGGGGCAAGTGTAGCACTTCCTGCGGTTGCAGGGGAAGGTGCCGGGTGTGGTGGGGTTGGAGGGCAGTGTGGAGTGAACAAGGGAGTCACGGAGAGAGTGGTCTCTCCAGAAGGCAGACAAGGGTGGGAATGGAAAAATGTCTTGGGTGGTGGGGTCGGATTGTAGATGGCGGAAGTGTAGGAGGATGATGCGTTATATCCGGAGGTTGGTGGTGTGTGTGAGAACGAGGGGGATCCTCTTTGGGCGGTTGTGGCGGGGGCGGGGTATGAGGGATGTGTTGCGGGAAATGCGGGAGACGCGGTCAAGGGTGGTCTCAACCACTGCGGGGGGGGAAAGCTACGGTCCTTGAAGAACTTGGACATCTGGGATGTGCAGGAGTGGAATGCCTCATCGTGGGAGCAGATGAGGTGGAGGCGGAGGAATTGGGAATAGGGGATGGAATTTTTGCAGGAGGGTGGGTGGGAGGAGGTGTATTCTAGGTAGCTGTGGGAGTCAGTGGGCTTGAAATGGACATCAGTTACAAGCTGGTTGCCTGAGCTGGAGACTGAGAGGTCCAGGAAGGTGAGGGATGTGTTGGAGATGGCCCAGGTGAACTTGAGGTTGGGGTGGAAGGTGTTGAAGTGGATGAACTGTTCGAGCTCCTGCGGGGAGCAAGAGGCGGCGCCGATACAGTCATCAATGTAACGGAGGAAGAGGTGGGGTTTGGGGCCTGTGTAGGTGCGGAAGAGGGACTGTTCCACTCTAACCTACAAAGAGGCAGGCTTAGCTGGGGCCCATGTGGGTGCCCATGGCCACCCCCTTTGTCTGTAGGAAGTGGGAGGAATCGAAAGAGAAGTTGTTGTCGGTGAGGACGAGTTTGGCTAGGCGGATGAGGGTGTTGGTGTAGGGGGACTGGTCGGGCCTGCGGGACAGGAAGAAGCGGAGGGGCCTTGAGGCCATCTGCATGAGGAACACACGTGTATAGGGACTGGATGTCCATGGTGAAAATGAGGTGTTGTGGGCCAGGGAATTGGAAGTTCTGGAGGAGGTGGAGGGCGTGGGTGGTATCACCGGAAGTAGGTAGGGAGTTCCTGGACCAAAGGGGAGAAAATGGAGTCCAGATAGGTGGAGATGAGTACGGTGGGGCAGGAACAGGCTGAGACAATGGGTCGACCAGGGCAGGAAGGTTTGTGGATTTTGGGAATTTTTGTTTTACTGATTATCTCCTGGATTGGGATAGAGTCAGAAACCAATCCTTTAAATTGCTGTACAACAGGGTTTAAATAAGATTCCCAAGTTTTTATAGAGTTTTTGTGAAGTGAGTACATTAAGGTGCAATCCATCATTAAGATCCATCATGGAGCAACTCTACCAGGTTCACACGAAATGTTGGTTTGATTCAGTGGCTGAATAAAAATTATTTTTCAACCTGTTAACAGTCTCTAATTTTTGATTTACAGGATACGGGATGAGAGATTTGGAATAATTGTTACTTTGTACATGCACATCATGACTGTTGCTTTATTTACATTGTTTTAGTTTGATTCTACTAAAATATTGTTCACCTTAAGGAATATTATGCCCCAAGAGAGACCATGATATAAACTAGATATTGAGCTTTAAAAGCGTACTTGGTGAACATATGGGTGCACAATATTTCTGCAGGCAAGATCATAATGTGGAAAATTTATAGGTGTCGAGTTTACATTATAATTGTTTTGATCTGTTGCATTTCCCAGAAGATGGACATTCGGGCTGTCAGTGGTGTACTGTCACTTGAGGGAACTATTCACCAAGTGCAATTCTCCTGTCTCTCCATGATTCTGCACATTCTTATTTATCAGATAATAATCTTTCAACTCCCTCTTGAAACCTCTGAATGTACCCAGTTAACCCCCTCAATTTCCACCTTCACCTGTGGAAATAGTTTTTCCCTAATTACTTTGTACTCTTCACACTTTTGAATCCTACTATCAAATCTCTTAATCTTCTTCAAATATTCAAGTGCAAACAGTTATCCTGGATTCACTGTTGTGAATCATCTCTGTGGTTTTAATCTAATCTCTTCATATATTTTCTAAAGCGTGACATCCTAAACTGGGCACTGTATTCACAAGTCTGACCAAACAAGTGTGTTAATACAATTTTAGCATAACCCCCTTAGCCTTGCACACTTTGCAATACCTTTCTTGTCATCCCAAAGGCATTAGCTCACACTTACCTCATATTGAAATTCTCTTGACAATTTTCTGATTCCTAAGCAATCCATTGATACACTATTGTAGTTGACAGCATTCGTCTTCACTACCAAACACCAATACGTTTTTTGTTTCATCTGCGAATTCTTTAATCATGCTCTTTACATTTGTCAAAAATCATTGTTTTGCACCATAAATAATTTGTGATTTCACTCTTGATGAATAAACCATTTTGAAGGTATTGAATAAGAATTTGAGGAATTAATGCATTATAACAAACTAGTGAGGATACGGGATTAAGTGTAATTACTCTTTAAAAGACTCCAAGCAGATATGGAGCCATAGTTGTTTACGGCACAGAGAGACCATTTGTTCCATAATGTTTGCAGCAGTCAACAAAGATCTGACCATGTTAATCCGATTTTCTAGCTAATGGCTCATAGCCCTGGAGCCTATGGCAGCACAAGTGAATATCAAAATACTGCTTAAATGTAACAAAAAGTTTTGACTCCACCACACACTCCGGCTGAGTTCCGGCATATTGGACTTCCTTTATTGAAAGTATCTATGATTCTAGGTAAAAGAGGGTGGAAAAAGACTGTGTAGATGGATGTTCAAAAAGTGAAACATGTTAATCCTATTCTAGAAAATTCAAGCAATCGTAATATGGATACAGAATTTATTTAAAAATAAACAGCTGTGGTGGATGATTTCTGCTTTTTTGGAAGAAAGGCGTACACAGTGGAGATCCAGAAAGTTTAACAGTAGGATCACTGATACTGATTTGAACATTGTGACAAGATGTCTTGAAACCTGGAAATGTAGTATTGGTGATGAGTGAATTTAGTGATTAAATTTCAACAAGTCATAGATGACACTTGTGGATAGGCACATAGAGGACGCAATTCAACCCAGAAAAGAGCAAAGTAATCACTTTAGTCTGAAAAATGGAGAGAAGTAATAATTTTGCAGTTTTAAAGCAGGTGCAAGAAAGGAGATATCTTGGGAGTGTTTATCTGTCTTTGATTTTATGACTATTGCTTCAACATCATGGATCAAAAACTTGGACGTTCTGTCCTAACAAGACCAGGTCTACCTACACCTGACAGACTGTGATGATTCTAGAAGGTATCTCATCGCCAAAAACCATTTTTGAAAAAGCTACAGTGTTCCTATTTTATGATAGCAATCTTAAATTAAAAAGGACCACAGCCCCCAGCTAAATTCAACAAAACTTTTTTTTTTAATGATGATATCTTTAAAATTAGCACTGAAGTTCTGAAACTTTCTTTTGAAGTTTCAAAAGAATCGGTCTAAAACTCTGAGAAACTTAGACGCAAGCAGAAATAGTCTGTCTGTAACCAGGTAAGACCATAAGACATAGGAGTGGAAGTAAGGCCATTCAGCCCATCAAGTCCATTCCGCCATTTAAATCATGGCTGATGGGCATTTCAGCTCCACTTCCCTGCACGCTCCCTGTAGCCCTTGATTCCTTGTGAGATCAAGAATTTGTCGATCTCTGCCTTGAAGGCATTTAACGTCCTGGCCTCCACTGCACACCGTGGCAATGAATTCCACAAGCCCACCACTCTCTGGCTGAGGAAATGTCTCCTCCTTTCCATTTTAAATTTACGCCCTCTGATTCTAAGACTGTACCCATGGATCCTAGTCTCCCCGCCTAACGGAAACAACTTCCCAGCGTCCATCTTTTCTAAGCCATCTTGTAAGTTTCTATTAGATCTCCCCTCAACCTTCTGAACTGTAATGAGTACAATCCCATGATCCTTAGCCGTTCATCATACGTTAAACCTACCATTCCAGGGATGATCCGTGTGAATCTCCGCTGGACACGGTCCAGGGCTAGTATGTCCTTCCTGAGGTGTGGGGCCCAAAATTGGACACAGTATTCTAAATGGGGCCTAACTAGAGCTTTATAAAGTCTCAGAAGCACATCACTGCTTTTATATTCCAACCATTTTGAGATAAATAACAACATTACATTTGCTTTCTTAATCACGGACTCTACCTGCAAGTTAACTTTTAGACAATCCTGGACCAACACTCCCAGATCCCTTTGTACTTCTGCTTTACAAATTTTCTCACCATTTAGAAAACAGTCCATGCCTTTTATTCTTTTTTCCCTGGTCTAACATACTTGTTACCTCTTCAAAGAATTCTAACAGGTTTGTCAGGCATAACCTCCTCTTACTGAATCCATGCTGACTTGTTCTAATCTGACCATGCACTTGCAGGAATTTAGAAATCTCATCCGTGACAATGGATTCTAGAATTTTACCAACAACCGAGGTTAGGCTAATCGGCCTATAATTTTCCATCTTTTGCCTTGATGCTTTCTTAAACAAGGGGGTTACAACAGCAATTTTCCAATCATCTGGGACTTTCCTGACTCCAGTGACTCTTGAAAGAGGGTTAGGGTTAGGCTCTAACTATTTCCTCTGCTATTTCCTCAGCCACCTCCCTCAAAACTCTAGAATGTAGCCCATCGGGGCCAGGAGATTTATCAATTTTTAGACGTTTTAGCTTTTCTAGCACTTTCTCTTTTGTAATGCCTACCATACTCAACTCTGCCCCCTGACTCTCCCTAATTGTTGGCATACTACTCATGTCTTCCATTGTGAAGACTGATGCAAAGTACTTATTAACTTCTTCAGCTATTTCCTTATCTCCCATCACTAGCCTTCCAGCATCAATTTGAAGCGGCCCAATATCTACTTTTCCCTCTCGTTTGTTTCTTATATTTTGAAAGAAGTTTTTACTATCATTTCTAATATTACTAGCTAGCCTACCTTCATATTTGATCCTCTCCTTCCTTATTGCTCCCTTTGTTACCCTCTGTTTGTTTTTGTAGCCTTCCCAATCTTCTGATTTCCCAGTGCTCTTGGCCACTTTATAGGCTGTCTCTTTTTCTTTGATACATTTCCTGACTTCCTTGGCTGTGTAATCCCACCCCGGATAATCTATCTTTTCTTTGGGTTGAACCTCTGTACTGTGTCCTCAATTACACCCAGAAACTCCTGCCATTGTTGGTCTACTGTCTTCCCCGCTAGGCTCTGCTTCCAGTCGAATTTCGTCAATTCCTCTCTCATGCCCCTGTAATTACCTTTATTTAACGGTAACACCATTACTTCCGATTTTGCCTTCTCTCTTTCAAACTGCAAAGTACGTGAAGGGATTCGGTTAGCTCTCTTGTTTGGACACCTGGTTTGCAATGCATAGTGATGCCAACAGCTTTCGTTCAATTTCTGGATCAGCTGAGGTCACCATGAAGGTCCCACTTTCTCACCTTGCCCCTTGCATGGGTGACCCTCTCGTTAAACTGCCACCAGTCATCTCTAATGAGAGAGTAGTCTCTATGGTGACTTGATCCTTCATAGTAATATAAATAATTGCTTGTTTGTGCAGAATTTAAACATGCTAAAAGGAGAAAAGACAGTAAAGCTTTTTAACTAGCATTCATCAGAACCAGGACACAAGGATCAGACTTTAAAATAGGATACCATTTTATACAGCGTGAAAAGGAGGGTGCTGATCGGTTGGACTATAAATGGCATAAAAATGATGCTATAAATGTTTTGAGTCTAACAGTTGGGCTCACAATGCAATGGGGTACTATGAGCATATCTGGCACCAACCTTAGGAAGTATGTATTGGCCTTTAAGTAAAACATAACATAGGTTTACAAGAAGGATACTTGGACCTAAGGGGTTAATTTGAGGAGAAATTAAAGACATTTTTGTTTTCTGTAGAATTTGGAAAGTTAAGTTGTGATCTGATTGAAGTCCTCTTAATAATATGAAAAGAGAGTGTAGATGAAGATAAACAGTCACTGGTTGGAGATTCTAGAACCGGGGGTTATAATCTCTAAATTAGGGTCAGACCATTCAATTGAGACACTAGCTCTGATACACACAAAGTTTGGAAGTCTTCCACAAGTGGCATTGGATGCTGAGTCTAAGATAGATACATTTTTGTTAAGCAAAGATGTTAAGGGATATAGGCCAAAGGCTGGTGTATGAAGTTAGGCCACAGATCAACCGTGATCTTGTTGAATGGCAGAACTTCAGTACTTCTGAGGCTGTATGAGGTCTGATCAAGCCACGTTTGGATTATTGTGCTCAGTTTTGGGCCCCATGTCTCTGGAAAGATGTACTGGCCCTGGAGCGGGCTCAGAGGAGGTTCACCAGAATGGTCCGAGGAATGAAAAGTATTACATATGAGGAACATTTCAGTACTCTGGATCTGTATTCGATGGAGTTTAGAAGGATGGCGGGGTTGCGGGGGTGGTGGTGGTGGTGGGATCTAATTGAAACTTAGAATACTGAACGGCCTGGACAGAGTCGCTGTTGGGAAGATGTTTCCATTGGTGGGAGAGACTTGGACCTGGGGTCACAGCCTTGGAGTAAAGGGAAGACCTTTTAGAACAGTGATAAGGAAGCACATCTTTAACTTGAGAGTAGTGAATCTTTGGAATTCACTGCCACAGAAAACTACGGAGGCCAGGCCATTGACTATATTTAAGACGGAGATAGATGGGTTCTTGATTTGTCAAAGGATCAAGGGTTACTGGGAGAAAGCAGGAGAATGGGGTTTAGAAACTTATCAGCCATGATTGAGTGGCAGACTAGACTTAATGGACTGAATAGACAAACTTCTGCGCCTATGTCTTATGGTCTTCTAACTGGTTTGAGGGGCAGAACGGTCTACTGCTGTTCCTATGTACCTTCTCAAGCTGTGCTTTCAGAGCAATTTGTTGTCTGCAAAGTTTACCCCTCGTCATTTTTATTTTTACTGGTTACTTTTAAACTGTATCCTCTATTTGATTTTTATTTTCCCAAGTGAGAAATGTTCTCCTTATTACACTAGATGTCTCCTTTTTATGTGAAATTCCTCATCCCTTGAACCTTCTTATAAACCTGTGTGCAGTTTTTCCAGTGCCTTCACATTTTTCTTGAAGTATGGCAGTCAGAATTGAATGCAGTACTGCAACTGAGACCAAATTAGGGTCTTCAATAAATTTATCGTAACCTGCTTGGTTTTTTTACTCTGGCCCGTTTAATTGATTTTTGCTTGCTTGTTTCATTAACTGCTATATCAACCTGCCCTTTTCACTTCCAATGGTTTATGCATGTCAAAACTCAGATCTTTCTAAACCTGATCCCTGTTTAGAGAAATACCCGTTGTTTTGTATTGCTTCTGCACATTCATCCAACAAAAATTTATCTCCTTGCACTCCTCAACATAGAATTCAATCATCACCTATTTGCCCGCTGTATCAGATTTGTCACTTCTTTTTAATTCACTCAGGTGGATGTGAGCATCGCTGGCTGGCCAGCATTCATTGCCAGTGCCTAGTTGCCCTTGAAGAGGTAGCGGTGAGTTTCTTTAAATCTCTACTGTCCTGTGGGTAGAGCCACAATGCGCTAAGGGAAGGGATTCTAGGATTTTTGATCCAATGACAGTGAAGGAACTTCAATGTATTTCCAAGTCAGGATGGTGAATGGCTTGGAGGGGAACTTGGTAATGTTCTCATGTATCTGCCGCCTTTGACCTTCTCGATGGAATTGGTGGTGGGCTTGGAATGTGCTGTCTGAGGTTCTTTACAAGATGCTCTGCAGAAATTCAGCTAGTACACACTGCTGCTAAGGAGCGTTGGTCACGTAGGGAGTGAATGTTTGTCGATGTGGTGCCGTTCAAGCAGACTGCTTTTTCCTGGATGATGTCCAAGTTTTCGTGTGTTGTTCGAGCTGCACCCATCCAGGCAGGTGAAGACCATTCCATCATACTGCTGACTTGTGCCTCAGGAGAGTCAGGAGGTGAGTTACTCCCTGCATTATTCCTAGCCTCTGAGAACTCGTGTAGCTACAGTATTTACATGGCGAGTTGTGCCCTGTTGTGGTCAATGGTAATTCCCAGGATGTTGATAGTGGGCATTTTGGCAATGGTAGTACCATTAAGCGTTAAAGGTGATGGTTAGATTTCTTTCTTGTTAGAAATGGTCATTGTCTGGCACATTTTACTTCCTGCTTTTCAGCCCAAACTTGGATATTGGCCAGTCTTTGTGGATTTGGACTGCTTCAGTATCTGAGGAGTTGTGAATGGTTTGTGTTTCGTTCTTGAACTCTAGTCTCCTCTACCCTCTTCATAGTTTACATTGCCTTCAAATTTTGTTGTACCCACAAATCTTGAAGTTGTGGCATGTACTTGCAAGATTATTAAGACACCCAGCAAACTTGTTATTAACTGGCGCCTATGGGATCAAGAGTATGCTGGTTAATCAAATATTCTGGATAATTAAGTGATATAATTAAGCGGTACACATAAGCACAGTAAATACTGACCAAGCAAACACAGTTGCTCAAAGCTCAGCAGGTCTGGCAGCATCTGTGAAGAGAAATCAGTTAATATCTTGGGTCCAGTTTCTCATAACTGACCGAACAAAGCTTTGAGACATCAACGTCTCTGAAAGAAATCTATGTAAAAACATCAACATGCCCCCTAAAATCAATGTAAAAACACATAATATTAGAAATGTAACACAGAAGGTATACATGTCACATATACTTTATTTACAGCATAAATACTTGGACATTGCAGTAGACCACAGTATTTGAGGTGTATAAGTTTTTTTATGATTTGTCAAGAGTGCCAGTTGATATGGTGCCTGTTAAAACAATGTTTGCTGCTCCAGGAAAGGCAGGGAGTTCCTACACTGACCTATGGGGACTCCATTACAAAATTATTGAAAATAATAGAAATTAAATAATTCTCCTATTTCCCAGCACTTTTCGTTGAAGAAATTAGATTCTCATTACATGGTTGTCTTTTACCCTGCATTAAATACAATTGTACAGTAATTGCTGTCGGTTTTTCTAAGTAATCTGGTGTTTTTGCATCATCATATTTGCATATTGGTCACCAGTTAACCACAGGTTGTAGTACTTGAGAAATTAACAGAACTGAAAGTTAGTGAAACTTCTTGTTGTGAAGATCTACATCCCACAGTTTTGAAAGAGGTGGCATTAGAGTTAATGGATACATGGGTCATCTTTCAGATTTCTTTAGAATTTTTTTTCTCCTTATCACAATAGGACACAAAGAAACAAAGGTTCACCAGACTGCCCCTCGGATATCAGATTTGTTTTATGAGGAGCAATTAAGTGTTTTGGACTTGTATCCTCTGGAATCTTAGAACAATAAGAGGTAATGCCGTTGATGCTTAAAAATTTTTTGAGGGTTCAACAGACACATGCAGGAAGGTTGTTTCCCCTGGCTTGTGGTCTAGAACCAGGGGAGACTGTCAGATTAAGGGGTAGATAATTCAGACTTAGTTGAGAATCTCTTTCTAGAGGGTAGTGAGTCTTCATTCAGAGCTTTCTGTCTCAGAGGGATTTGGAGACTCCGATAGAGTATTTTTAGAGTCAAAGACATGCAGCATAGAAACAGACCCTTCAGATCAACCAGTCAGTGCTGACCATAATCCCAAACTAGACAAGTTCCACCTCCGCTGTTTAACCCATATTCCTCCAAACAGTTCTGATTCATATAATTGGCTGGCCAACAGAAGACAGCGTGTGGTAGTAGAAGGAAAATATTCTGCCTGGAAGTCAGTGGTGAGTGGGGTTCCACAGGGCTCTGTCCTTGGGCCTCTACTGTTTGTAATTTTTATTAATGACTTGGACGAGGGAATTGAAGGATGGGTCAGCAAGTTTGCAGACGACACAAAGGTCGGAGGTGTCGTTGACAGTGTAGAGGGCTGTTGTAGGCTGCAGCGGGACATTGACAGGATGCAGAGATGGGCTGAGAGGTGGCAGATGGAGTTCAACCTGGATAAATGCGAGGTGATGCATTTTGGAAGGTCGAATTTGAAAGCTGAGTACAGGATTAAGGATAGGATTCTTGGCAGCGTGGAGGAACAGAGGGATCTTGGTGTGCAGATACATAGATCCCTTAAAATGGCCACCCAAGTGGACAGGGTTGTTAAGAAAGCATATGGTGTTTTGGCTTTCATTAACAGGGGGATTGAGTTTAAGAGTCGTGAGATCTTGTTGCAGCTCTATAAAACTTTGGTTAGACCGCACTTGGAATACTGCGTCCAGTTCTGGGCGCCCTATTATAGGAAAGATGTGGATGCTTTGGAGAGGGTTCAGAGGAGGTTTACCAGGATGCTGCCTGGACTGGAGGGCTTATCTTATGAAGAGAGGTTGACTGAGCTCGGTCTCTTTTCATTGGAGAAAAGGAGGAGGAGAGGGGACCTAATTGAGGTATACAAGATAATGAGAGGCATAGATAGAGTCGATAGCCAGAGACTATTTCCCAGGGCAGAAATGGCTAGCACGAGGGGTCATAGTTTTAAGCTGGTTGGTGGAAAGTATAGAGGGGATGTCAGAGGCAGGTTCTTTACGCAGAGAGTTGTGAGAGCATGGAATGCGTTGCCAGCAGCAGTTGTGGAAGCAAGGTCATTGGGGTCATTTAGGAGACCGCTGGACATGCATATGGTCACAGAAATTTGAGGGTGCATCCATGAGGATCAATGGTCGGCACAACATTGTGGGCTGAAGGGCCTGTTCTGTGCTGTACTGTTCTATGTTCTATGTTCTATATACTTCTCTAAATGGCTTTTAAACATTACTGTAACTGTACTGCAGCCACTACTTTCTCTGGAATTTCATTCCACACACTGAAGAAATTTGCCCCTCATGTCTTTTTAAATCTCTCTCCTGTCACCTTAAAAATATACCCCCTGGTTTTGAAATCCCCCACCCTAGGGAAAAGACACCTGCCGTTCACCTTACCTGTGCGCCTCATGATTTATAAATCTTTAGGAGGTCAAGGGTGACCTTATACATTCCAATGAAAAAAGTCCCAGCCTATCCAGCCACTCCTGATAACTCTAACTCTAACCCTCCCTACCCAGCAACGTTTACAAACCCGGTAAATTTCTTCTGAAAGCTCTGTAGCTTAATGATATCCTTCCTAAAACAGGGTGACCAGAATTAGACACAGTACTCTAGAAGAGACGTCACTAATGCCCTGTATAAACTCAACATAAGGCCCCAATTTCTGTACTGAAAGGTTTGAGCAATGATGGCAAGTGTACTAAACACCTTAACCAACTGGTTTGCATGTAACACCTAGGTGTCTGTGTTCTGCAACAATACCCAAGACCCACTTTAGTTTGTACAGGTCCTGTCCTTAGCAAAATGCTGTACCTCTTATTTATCTAAATTAAACTCCGTTTCCACTCCTCCAGCTCATTGACCAAATTGATCAAGATCTCTTTGTAATCTCAGATAACCTCCTTTACCTATCATCATATCACCAAAATATATATATGTATATCCATAGCTTTCAAACTAGGGAGGTAGAGTGGTGTTGGTGGCCATAGATTGTGGAGGAACTGGTGCTGGTGAACGGAAGAGCAGTGAGATGGTGACGTTTCTTGAGGACACAGGGCAGTCAGAATAAGGGGCAATCACACAATCATAGATATGTACAGCATGTAAAGATTCTTTGGTCCAACATGTCTGTGCTGACCAGATGTCCTAAGTAAATCCAGCGTTTGGCCCATATTCCTGGAAACCCTTCCTATTCGTATATATTCATCCAGATGTCTTTTAAATGTTGTAATTTTACCAGTGTCCTCCATTTCCTCTGGCAGCACATTCCATACATGGATGAAAAAGTTGCCCCTTCGATCCCTTTTATCTCTTTCCCTTCTCACCTTAAACCTATACTCTCTAGTTTTGGACTCTCCCACTCTCCTACCCTGGGGAAAAGACCTTGTCCATTTACTCTAGTCATGCCCCTTATGATCTTATAAACTTCTGTAAGGTCACCCCTCAGCCTCTGATGCTCCAGGGAAAATAGCCCCAGCCTGTTCATCCTTGCCATATAGTTCGAACGCCGCAACCATGGTAAGATCCTTGCAAATGTTTTCTGAACCCATTTCAAGTTTCACAACATCCTTCCTATAGCGGAGAGATCAGAATTGCATGCATATTCCAAAAGTGGTCTAACCAACAACCTGTACAGCCTCAAAATGACCTCCAAGCTACTATGTTCAAGATGACCAATAAAGGCCAACATACCAAATGCCGTCTTCACTATCCTGTCTACTTGGGTCTTCACTTTTGAGCAACCTTAAATATGGGCACTTGGTCCAGGATGTCTCCACACGTGATTTAAGGAGTCCCATTGCCTTTATCATTGGTTTTTAAAGCTGTTAATTATTGGCATACAGAGAATTATTGTAAACTAAAACCTCTGCAAAAAGTTTTTGTTGCATTAAATGAAAAATTATCAAGGTTTGTTCTGCATATTAACATTGAACACGGGCCACTTTTTCCTTTTCCTTTATATTAGTACAGGGGTATGGTGAATGAATTAGAAATTAAGGCTTGAGTTTGGAAAGGAAGAGTGTGTAAACAGGATCTGCTTCAATCCTTCCTTGCTTGGTTGGGGTTTTAGTTAATTTTTCCAGAAAAGTACCTCAACTCCTTATTTTGTAACCAGTAGCATTTTCCCTGTACATTTTATAGCTTAGAATCAATTGATTAGTGAATTTAACCTAATAATATGATAGCTCATTCGGACACGGTATTAAACACCGTGCTTATGTGTACGTATCTAGTATCATGAATTTCAGTTGCGTTTTTCAGTGATTTATTGTGATTTGAAGCAACTGGAGTGCCCTATATTTGTGGGATTTTTTCAATTGATCAGGAATGCTGAATACATTTTTCTGCAAAAGCACTCAAAACCAGGCTAGTATACACAAATGTCTCGATTCACTAGTGCACCTTCCTGCATGAGTGCCAACAGATCTGGATCACAGTCAAAAAAGGAGAAATAGGCCTAAAAGGCCTTAATAGCCCTTTAAGTCTGACCCAACATTCAGTAAAATTACAGCTGATCTGCTGCAGCCCTTACCACCTCAATCATGCCTGTCCATGCAACCAAAGAATTTTACATTACAGAAGGAAGCCATTTGACCCATCATGTCTGTACCACCTCCCAGAAGAGTTAACCAGCTAGTCCCATTCTCTAGCCTATTTCTGTAGCCCTCTAAATTTATCACTTCCAAATAAAAATGTAGCTCTTCTGAAGCCTGTTATGGGATCCACCTCCTCTACTTCTTGCGGGTAAAACATTCCAAATGCTAACAACTCTCTGGGAAAGAAGTTTCTGCTCCTCTCGCTCTTAGCTCTTTTGCCTAGGGTCTTGATATTGTGACCTCAAGTTACTTACATATCAACTAGTGAACTACCCCGACAAAATTGTTGACAGCCTACAGCTCCCCGCCCCCCCCCGATATTCCAAGTATCTACCTTCCTCCTCTTTAAATACATTCTGATCTCCCCTCCGCACCTCTCTGGGAATTCCAGACATGTAAATGAAGGACTTCACCTTGGATGAAGAACTTTCTTTACATAATACAAAGGGCACATATTTAAAATAATGTAACAATGTCCTGTTATTCAGGATTCCCATAAAATTTAGGAGCTCTGTCTCAGATAGCAGTGAAGGTCGGTTTGTTAAATATTTTTAAGGCAGAGGTAAGTATTTATAAGACAAGGGAATCCAAGGATATTAAGATTTACAATTGAGAAACAAACAGATCAGTAGTTATCTTATTGAACGGCAAGGCACGCTTGATGGGTCTGAATGGCCTGTTTTTCCCTTTAGTTTGTATATTTGCAATCGCACCAAAAACACATGCAAAAAATTCATTTGAACACCATGGAATTTGTAAGCTAATTGAAGGGTCAGAACCTGATGCCATGAGTTCATTTGGTAATTCTTATTTCTTTGTTTAGTATTGGTCTAAACACTTTGGGGTCAAAGCTATTTGAACTTATTTCCATGCAGGTTTAAATTTCATTAACTTCACAGTAATATTGACCTTAAGTGTTTGAACTACCTAACCTATTTTGGGAGAGACTTAGTTTACTTTAACATGATAGGAGGTACCAGCATAAGATCTTATCCATATTTTGACTGAAAATTGTACTTCTCAATTCATCTTGGAAGAAGTTGTAGTCGTTATTTTGTTAACTTAAATTATACCTGTCCCGTAAATACTTATGGTCTGTGTAGTTTGTCCTTGTTATGATTAAAAAAGATAAAATCATGCTGCTCTCTGAGAGAGATGCCTGCTAGTGGTTTAACCAGAGGGTCACACCACCTCAAGTGAGGGAAGAGATTAAGAAGGAGGATCCTTCATGGTAACCTCAGCTGGTGCAGAAATTGAACTCTTGCTATTGGTGTCACTTTGAATTGCCAACCACCTGTCCACCCAGCTGAGCTAACTGACCCCCTGTGGCTAAAATAATTTGTAAATCAGTTTTACATAGATTATGTTGAGCAGAAGTTAACAATTAATGTAGCAGAATGCACTCGTGCTATTCTTTTACTGAATAGGAAATGTTCTTGTACTTCACTTTTATGCTATGGCAGCACGTTGCCCACGTATGAAAGGTACCAGATCCTGATGATTTATCCTCCTTTATATTTTAAGATGTCCAGCATTCCTTTTTCTGTAATGTGGACATTTTTCAAGAGGTCGTTATTTATTTCCTCACATTTTCTATTTTCCATATCCTTCTCCACAGTAAGCGCTGATGCAAAATACTCACTTAGTATCTTCCCCCATCTCCTGTGGTTCCACACATAGGCAGCCTTGATGATCTTTAAGTGACTCTATTCTCTCTAACTACTCTTACGCCTTTAATGTATTTATAGAATCCCTTTTGGATTCTGCTTAACACATTTTGCCAAAACTATCTCATGTTCCCTTTTTTTGTTGTGGTTTGCCTTCTCGAGTAAATACATCCACATATCGAGTCAGAAAATTTTCTTGTACACACTCTCAAATTCCTCTCCATCCAAGCCCTTCACATTGGCAGTCCCTGTCTGTGTTTGGTAAGTTTAAAAACCTTAGCGTGACCACCCAGCTATTCTTAAGGATAACTGAGATCACCTTTATAAATTTGTTTTGCTGACTGTTGGGGAGCAGCTATAGTACAATCCTGGTAAGGCAATCATTCTTTAGTAAAGAGTTAAAAATAACCTTGCAAAGCAATCCTGTGCAGTCCGTTGTTTTACCCTTGGTCATTCCTGAGTAAGGACAGCTTAGCAGCTCTTCCCAACATTACATAAGAACATAAATAACATAAGGACATAAGAAATAGGAGCAGAAGTAGGCCATCTGGCCCCTCGAATCAGCCCCGCTGGTCTTTTTGAGACTTAGCTCTACTTACCCGCCTACATATCATAACCCTTAATTCCTTTACTATTCAAAAATTTATCTAGCCTTGCCTTAAACGCATTCAGCGAGGTAACTTCAACCACTTCACTGGGCAGGGAATTCCACAGATTCACAACTCTTGGATGAAGACGTTCCTACTGACCTCAGTCCCACATCTGCTTCCCTTTATTTTGAGGCTGTACCCCCAGACCTAGTTTCACCTGGTAGTGGAAATAACCTCCCTGCCTCCACCTTATCTGTTCCCTTCATAATCTTATACGTTTCTATAAGACCTCCCCTCATTCCTCTGAATTCCAACGAGTATAATCCCAGCCTGCTCAGTTTGTTCTCATGATCCAACTCTCAACTCTGGAATCAACTGAGTGAATCTCCTCTGCACCCCCTCCTGTGCTAGTATACCCCTTCTCAAGTTAGGAGACCAAAACTGCACACAGTACTCCAGGTGTGGCCTCACCAGGGCATAGCCTCCCTGTTTCTAAACTCCATCTCTCTAGCAACGACAGACAAAATTCCATTTGCCTTTTTAATTACCTGCTGCACCCGCAATCCTACTTCTGGCGATTCATGCACAAGCACACCCAAGTCCCTCTGCACAGCAGCGTGCTGCAATATTTTACCATTTAAAACATAGTCCATTTTGCTGTTACTTCTACCAAAATGGATGACCTCATACTTATGAACATTGTACTCAATCTGCCCAACCTTTGCCCACTCATTATCTATATCCCTCTGTAGACTTTGTCTTCTGCACACTTTGCTCTACCACATCTCTTAGTGTCATCTGCAAATTTTGATACACTACACTTAGATGATTTGGAGTTGGGGACTATGTAAATTGTAAACAATTGCGGTCCCAGCACTGATCCCTAAGGCATTCTTCTGGCCACTGACCGCCAACCAGAAAAACACCCATTTACCCCTAGTCGACTAATCCTTTATCCATGTGAATACATTACCTGTAATACCTGCAACTTTATCTTACGTAGCAGCCTTTAATGTGGCACCTTGTCAAATGCCTTCTGGAAATCCAGATGCACCACATCTACAGGTTCCCCATTGTCTACCATGTCCTCAAAGAATTCCACCAAATTAGTTAAACATGACCTACCCTTCTTGAACTCATACTGGGTGTTGTCAATGGGAGAATTTACATCCAGATGTCTTGCTATTTCTTCCTTAATGATAGATTCAAGCATTTTCCCCATGATCAAAGTTAAGCTGACTGGCCTATAGTTACCTGATTTTTGTCCACTTCCTTTTTTGAACAGTGGCGTCACATTGGCAGTTTTCCAATCTGCGGAAACCACCCGAGAGTCCGTTGAATTTTGGTACATAATTACAAGTGCCTTTGTTGTTTTCCCCCATCACCTCTTTTAGTACCCTGGGATACATTTCATCAGGGCCAGGAGATTTGTCTACCTTTAGCCCCATTAGCTTGCCCAGCACTGCCTCCTTAGTGATAATGATAGTTTCTAGGTCCTCACCTGTTATAGCCTTCTTGCCATCAGTTTTCAGCATGTAATTTGTGTCTTCCACTGTGAAGACCAAAACAAAATAACTGTTTGATGCCTCGGCTATTTCCTTATTCCCAGTTATTAAATTGTCACTCAGTTATCATCCTCTAAAGGACCAATGTTTACCTTCACCACTCTTTTTTTAATGATTTACATATTTACAGAAATTTTTTTGCTCCCTGTTTTTATATTTTGAGTTAGTTTGCTCTCATAATCTATCTTCTTTTATAGTTTTTTTGTGGCATTCTGTTGGCCTTTAAGGATTTCCCAGTCTACTAGCGTCCCTCTAATCTGATACTTTCCTTTATTTCCTTAGACGTCCATGGCTGACTATCTCTTTTCCTACAGTTCTTCCTTTATCGATGGAATATACTTCTGCTGAGCACTGTAAAAATAGTTTTGAAAGTCCCCCACTGTTCCTCAATTGACCCACCATAAAGTTTTTTGCTCCCATTTTACCTTAGCTAACTCCTCCCTCATCCCATCATAGTCTCCTTTGTTTAAGCACAGGACATAGGTACTGGATTTAACCGTCTCACGCTCCATCTGTATTTTAAATTTGACCACACTGTAATGGCTCCTTCAGAAAGGATTGCTGGCTGTGAGGTCATTAATTATTCCTGTCTCTTTACACAGAACTAGATCTAGTAGAACTTGCTCCCTCATAGGTTCCATTACATATTGTTCAAGATTATTGTGGATGCATTCTATGAACCTCTCCTCAAGGCTGCCATGACCAACCTGATTCGACCAATCGATATGTAGATTAAAATCCCCCGTGATAATTGCTGTACCATTTTTACATGCATTAGCTATTTGTATGTTTATTGCCTGTCCCACCACAATGTCATTATTTGGTGGCCCATTGACCACATCTGTCAGTGACATCTGATTCCATTGTGGACATGAACCTGCTCAAAAGGTAGCTGTCTCGCTTTTCTGAAGGTTTCCGATAACTCCTTTTATATGTTCTGGAAGTTTATTTTGCATGCCCACTGACCTTTTGAGACAGTTTTTTGTTGCCAACTTTGTTCAAAGTTGGCGGGCTTTCTGCTTGTTTTCTTTGGTTCTGGACTGATTTTCAAAGTCAAAATAGCTCATTTATTGTCCAAGGTCAGTTGGCACAGTGGCCGATAGCCGACTGATCAGGAAATGAAGAAGATAACAAATCTGTGTTTTGTTTATAATTAGTTCCTATATTGGAGGGAAAATACCAATTCCCAGCTTTTGTAAGTCAGTCACCTGGGCGTAAAAGCATGAACCAAGGGGTCTTCATACGAAACAGTCAGGGTGTTTGGGTTTATTTGAGGTACTGATCGTGTGGAAGCTTATTAAAATAAGAACTCATTGCTGAGTGGATTTTTCAAGCTTCATTTACTAAGAACATGAAACAAAATTTCCTGCATTGTTAGGTATTTAAAATCAGGCAAAAATGTGGAAAAGTTCAAAAAATTTTTTTTTTTCCTTTCTCCTCTAAGTACAGTTGTTATTTGCTCACATCTGAATGCCATTTAGCTCAATTTTATCTTATTATCCACTCGAGGTTAATGCTGGCTTCCTGGCACAGTGTTAAGCTATACAAACTGGCAAGGCCAACTTGTATTGTTAAACTGAGCAAGTATGCTAACTTGGTTTCAAAATTAGAACTAATTTGATATTAATTCTTATGGAAATAATGAATAGATTTTTGTGTTGAAATCTCCTCTTTTAAACAAGATTGTTCTCAGATTGCAATTGTTTTGGGATATTGGTTTTGTATCTACGTACATTGCTTTTCTTTTTTCATGCCATCACTATCTGATCGAGCACATTTTTCAGACTACTAGCTTGCTTAATTGTCTGTCGTAGTTAATTTCAGTGCAGTATCCAACTTAAACTGCGCAGTGAAAGGTTCTTGTACCTTCATGTCTTAGGTAGTTATAGAAAAATGTGAAATATGATGTACTCTGATTTAAAATACAAGAATGAAATCCAGAAGACCAGAACATGTCGGGACTGGCAACAAATGTGTTATATTTTTGAAGTCTGTTCCTGTAGGAGAAAAACTAAGAAATATAAAACCGCAGAGGTTCACAGAGTTTTGAGAGTAAAATGTGAATGTTTGCATTAAATATTTACTTAAGGTTTGATCTGCAGTGGCCATTGTTTTCTTTTAAATAGGGGTGATTATTCTTTTACAGACATTTTGCATAATTTCAGAACATGGTGATAAGAAAAATTGTAGTCTAGACTGTCTGGCTTCCTTTTTGACTTTGATCTGAGATTAAAACTGGATTTTCATTTATCATATTCTTCTAAGTCATCATGTGATTAGATTTCTTTCAAGTGTCTGCCTCCCCTGTGAGGTTTTTTTCGCTTAGGGGACAATTCTTGCTAAATTACACAAGCAATATCGGAGACTGCACAATGCTATATAATCTTCTGCCGTGGACAGGTAGTGTCAATATAACATGAATACATGTAGGGGGCGATCAGACCTGAAAATCAGTTTGTCACAGTTATTTGCATTCCCTGAATCAGTTTTCTGCCATTGCAGGTACTGAGGCAGATTTTATCAAAGTTGTGCATTATATCCTATTTGACTGCGGTAAACTCTCTGCAGCCTTTGACCTGGTTGTCTCCACCATTCTCTATGGTCACTCATCTACGTTGTACTATCTCACCTTGTATCCATTCCTGTCTACGTAGTCATATTATAGAATTGCATGCATTGTAACCTTTTGAGTGCCTCAAGGATCTAACAGTGGCTCCCTCCTATCTCCTGCTATTTCTTGACAATATCATCTGAAAACCTTTGGGTTGCAAATGTATGCAAATGTATTCCTTCAACTAAACATTGGAAAAACTGAAGTCATTGTCAATGCTCACAGCTACAAACTTAAATCCCTAGCTAGTTTGTCCTTCTCCCTGACAAATGTCTAAGAATGAGCAAGATCATTTGCAAATTGATGCATTTGGTTCCAAGATGAACTTTTGACCACATGTCATGCCATCACCTAGACTGCCTAATTTCACAATGGTAACATAAGCTGCATTCCTAGTTTAGCTTGTCTGCCCCTGAAACACACACTCATGTATTTGTTACTACTAGACTTGCTGATCCAACGTTTGTTTGGTTTATCTTCCACTGACTCAAATATTACCACTTTTAAAACTCCACACAATCTTAACTTGCACCACTGCCTTTTTAGCTGTCACTCCTGTACTTGCTGACATTTACTAGCTCGTGGTCCTGCAAAGGTTCATGAAATTCTTATCCTTTTGTGTTTAAAGTTATTTCATTGCTTATGACTCCTTTATCTTTTGTATTTTCCTCCACTTCTGGTATGTTAAGCTTTCCCATTTTTAATTGCTACCACTGTGACAGACGTCCCTTCAACTGTCTAGGCTATTGGCTCTGGGATTCTTTTCTAAATATCACTATTTCTCTTCTTGATTCGAACATTATGACTCAGCTTCAAGCCTATCTCATTGATCTTCTCAGATTTTTGGAGTCAAACTTTGTTAATGATGCTCTGAATGCTATTTGTCATTTTTACAGCTCTAAAGGCATTTTATAAATGCAAGTTATTGCTTACCTTAGATGTTGAAACCGCATTTTATTTCTATTTTTCATCCTTTTTGAGATGTTGACCTCACTGGCAAGAATAGTGTCTATTTCCCATCCTTATTTCTCTTTGCAGATGTAGGCTGAGACACTTTCTGAAAGTATTGTATAATGCTGCCAATTAGAAGCAATATATGTTTAAGTTGGGATGATGCAAGATTTGGAAGGGAGCCTGGATATCCTCAATTGCCCATTTATTTCCAAAATCTGTCCACCCCGCCAATTGAATATGGAATTCCACCTTGTTGTGATCACTACCTCCTAGAGGATCTGTAGCTACAAGATCTCTTACCAATCCTGTCTATCTCTTTTTAGATCTGATTAATCTCTAAATAGCCTATTCCCAGGTAGTTTCTTCAATATACTGCTTAAAGAAATATCCCTGATGAACTGTACAAATTTGTCTTCCGTGTTACCTTCATCGTCTAATTTCTCCCATCAATATACAGATTTGAAATCACCAATGATAATTGTAGTGCCCTTCCTTGTAGATGATGTTGCCCATGATTTCTTTCCCTTGCTGTTTCATATTTCCACCCAAACTGATCATACGTTACTCTTTATTGCACCTATATATTACTACTCATCATTATAATTAACACCAATCCTTTACTAACGAAGCTACTTCACCCCCTTTTCCAATTTGTCTATTTTTCCAGAATGTTAAATATCCTTCAGTTTTGCTGATGTTGTAATGGTGATGTCACTGCACAAGTAATCCAGAACCCTAGGCTAATACTCTGAGGATTAGGATTTCAAATCCCATTGTGGCAGCTGGTGAAGTTTTAATTATATATAAAAAAACCTTTGAATGAAAAGCTAACTTCAGCAACCTTGTCAATTGTTGTAAAAACCCAACCAGTTTGTTAATGTTCTTTTTAATGCAAGTTGTCTCTATTTGATCTGGCCAGAATTTGACTCCAGACCATTAGCAAGGTGCCTGACTCCTTAGTGGTCTCTGAAATAGCCTGGTCAAGGTATTACTGAGGATGAGCAATGAAAGCTGGCCCAGCCAGTGATGACCACATCCCATGAACAATAAAAGTCTTTGTGATAGCTATCAAGTTGTTTATTTTCATGCTGTCAACTCCTCTATCTTGTTACAAATGATTTGACTTATAATCATTATTATTTTATCTGGTTCTAATACCTGCCATACTCTTCTTTTACCTTGTCAAACTTTATCATTCTCCTTCATTACCCTGTACCTGTGTTCTCTTGTTTCTTGGCAATTTTTTTAAACTGCAATTAAATTGATCCCAACCCCATCCCACGAGTAAATCAGTTGCTGAGTTTCTGCTGGTGTTTTTGTTTTTATTTCAGATCTCCAGTACCCAGAGTACTTTGCATTTATGTTATTTGTTTGTAGAGCTTGGTGTTTCCCTTCGGAAGTATGTTTAATAGCATGCATTAATTGGTCAACTCAATAGTGACGTTTGGGCATGTTGACATAGCCGATCAAAAAACATTGGAGTGATTGAGAAAGGTGCCAGCATGGTCTGTTGTACTGACCTTTTATTTCTGTAATGCTGGGCATTTTATTTCTGTGTTGTCTGTAACTAAAGAAGCAGTGTCAGGGTAGTTTTGTGTCTAAGTTGGCGCTGTAGTTAGTGACATATAAATTTTTCACTGCTCATTTGCGTATTTATGCCAAATAAAAGCTATTCTAGTCTATTCTTTAAAGCCCTATTGGCAATTCTAGTTATACAATTCATAAAGGTACTAGATCGAGCATGGTTTGAATAAACTCTGTTTCCAGTGTACTCGTGCCACTGGTGCATAAGTTGGAAAGTGTTTCTGCCACACCAATCTTTGGATAAATTCATTCACCTCTCTAATCTTATTTTGCCAATCTGTATTATACACATGGCTCAGTGATTTGGAAATTATTACTTTAGTGATTCCACTTTATAATTCAAGACAGAGTTGCTCATAGTCCCTTTTTTCCTAGTCCTTTCTATAACATTGGCATTTTATGAACCACAACAATTGGATTCCCACCTCCATATTCTCCTCTAGCCAGAAAAGACACCATGTACTTGGTGCCAAACAGGCAACACCATTTTTGGGACTCTGATCTGGCTACGCAGGTTCAGATCCCACCATGGTGGCTGGTGGAATTTAAATTTAATTTGTTCATAGGTTTGTCAAATCCTTTACAGCAGAGAGCTGTCAAAGTTGGTTCATTAACAATATTCAAGGCTGAGATTTTTAATCTATCAGCGAACCAAGCATCATGGACAAATTCATGGCAGGTGAAAATGAGGTTATCCACTTCAGTAGTGAGGAAGGCAGATTATTATCTGGTGATTAGATTGAGAAAGGGGAGGTGCAACTAGGTCTGAGTCTCTTTGTACACCAGTCATTGAAAGTAAGCATGCAGTTGCAGCAGGCAGTAAAGAAGGTGATTGGTTTGCTGGCCTTCATAGTGAAAGGATTTGAGTATTGGAGAAGGGATGTCTTGCTGCAGCTATATAGGACCTTGATGAGATTGCACGTGGAGTATTGTGTGCAGTTTTGGCTTTCTCACCTAATGTACGATGTTCTGACAATGGAGGGAGTGCAGTGAACGTTTAACAGACTGATTCCTGGGATGGAGGGACAGACATAGTAAGCAGCATTAGAGGAGCAGGAAAGCTGATGTTTCGGGTCTAGACCCTTCAGGAATGGGGAGGGGGAGGAGATTCTGAAATAATTAGGGAGAGAAGGGGAGGCGGATTGAAGATTGATAAAGGAGAAGATAGGTGGAGAGGAGACAGACAGGTCAAAGAGGGGGTGGAGCCAATAAAGGCGAGTGTAGGTGTGGAGTTGGTAGGGGGTAGGTCAGCCCAGGGAGGACAGACTGGTCAAGGGGGCAGGATGAGGCTAGTAGGTACGAGATGGGGTGCGGCTTGAGGCGGAGGAAGGACCAGTTAGGGAGGTGGGGACAAAGTGGGCTGGTTTTGGGATGTGGTCGGGGAGGGGAGATTTTGAAGCTTGTGGAGTCCACATTGGGAGCTCTGTAGTCCAGTGGTATCAAACAAAATGAGGTGCTGTTCCTGCAGCCTTCGGGTGGCATCTTTGTTGCACTGCAGGAGGCCCAGGATGGACGTGTCATCTGAGGAGTGGGAGGGGGAGTTGAAATTGTTTGCGACTGGGAGGTGCAGTTGTTTATTGCAAAGCGAGCGGAGGTGTTCTGCAAAGCGGTCCCCAAGCCTCCGCTTGGTTTTCCCAATGTGGAGGAGGCCACATCGGGCAGAGTGGACACAGTATACTGCATTATGGGGCGGCACGGTGGCTCAGTGGTTAGCACTGCAGCCTCACAATGCCAGGGACCCAGGTTCGCTTCCAGCCTTGGGCGACTGTCTGTGTGTAGCTTGCACATTCTCCCCGTGTCTGCGTGGGTTTCCTCCCACAATCCAAAGATGTGCAGGCTAGGTGGATTGGCCATGCTAAATTGCCCATAGTGTTCAGGGGAGTGTGGGTTATAGGGGAATAGGTCTGGGTGGGATGCTTCAAGGGGCGGTGTGGACTTGTTGGGCTGAAGGGTCTGTTTCCACACTGTAGGGAATCTAATCTAATCTAATCTAATTAGCAGATGTGTAGGTGAACATCTTTTTCATGTGGAAGGTCTTATTAGCGCCTGGGATGGGGGTGGCCAGGGAGGTGTAGGGACAGGTGTAGCACTTCCTGCGGTTGCAGGGAAAAGTGCTGGGTGTGGTGGGGATTGTGGAACAGATGAGGGAGTCATGGAGAGAGTGGTTCCTCTGGAAGGTAGATAAGGGTGGAGAAGGGAAAAATGTCTTTTGGTGGGGTCAGATTGCACATGACGGAAGTGTCGGAGGATGATGCATTGGATTTGGAGGTTGGTGGGATGGTATGTGAGGACGACGGGGATTCTGTTTTGGTTGTTATTTGTAGGGCGGGAGTGTGAGGGATGAGTTGCGGGAAATGCGGAAGACGCAGTCGAGGGTGTTTTCGACCGCTGAGGGAGGATGTTGTGGCCATTGAAAAACGAGGACATCTGGGATATCCGGGAGTGGACTGCCTCATCCCAGAAGCAGATGCTGTGGAGGCGAAGGAATTGGGAAGAGGGGATGGCATTTTTTGCAGGAAGGTGGGTGGGAGGAGGTGTATTCTAGGTATCCGTGGGAGCCGGTAGGCTTGAAATGGATATCTGTTTCCGGTGGTTGCCAAAGATGGAAACAGAGGTCCAGGAATGTATCTGAGGTGGTCTAGGTTAACTTAACTTGGGTGGAAGGTGTTGAAGTGGACAAACTGCTCGAGCTTCTTCTGGGAGCACAAGGCGGCACCGATACAGTCATTGATGTAACAGAGGAAAAGGTGGGGGATTTGACCAGAGTAGCTTCTGAAGAGGGATTGTTCCACGTAAACTACAAAGAGGTAGGCCTAGCTTGGGCCCATGTGGGTACCCATAGCCACCCCCTGTGTCTGTAAGAAGTGGGAGGAATTTAAGGAGAAGTTGTTAAGGGTGAAGACGAGCTCAGCTAAACGAATGAGGTTGTCAGTGGAAGGAAACTGGTCGGGCCTGCAGACAGGAAGTGTAAGGCCTTTAGGCAATCTGCATAAGGACGTCCATAGTAAAGATGAGGTGTTGGGATCCAGGGATTTGGAAGTTTTGGAGGTGGTGTGGGGCTTGAGTGGTGTCATGGACATAGGTGGGGAGTTTCTGGATCATGGGGGTGAAAATGGAGTTGAGATAGGTAGAGATAAGTTCGGTGGGGCAGGAGCAGGCGGAAACAATGGGTCAACCAGGGCAGTCAGATTTGTGGATTTTGAAAAGGAGATAGAAATGGGCGGTGCAGGTTTGGGGAACGATGAAGTTGGAGGCAATGGGTGGGAGGTCACCTGAAGTGATGAGGTTGTGGATGGTTTGGGAGCTAATGTTTTGGTGGTCAGGGGTGGGGCCTGATCAAGGGGATGGTAGGAAGAGGTGTTAGAGAGCTGGCGTCTGGCCTCTGAAGTAGAGGTTAGTGTACCATACTACAAGTGCACCTCCCTTGTCCGCAAGTTGGGATTGGAGCAGAGGGCTGCACATTCTGTTGGGGAGAAGTTGGAGTGGGTGAGAGCGGTGGAGAGATTGAGGCGATTGATGTCTTGACGGCAGTTAGAGCTGAAGAGGTCGAGGGAGGATAGGAGGCCTTGGGGTGGTGTCCAGGAGGGAAGGGTGTGTTGGAGGTGGGAGGTGAGGTCTCCATGATTCTGTCGTCGGCTTTACACTCCCCACCAACCCCACCACTCCTGACACTTTTCCCTGCAACAGCAGGAAGTGCTTATATCTGCCCCTACACCTTCCACCTCCTCACCCTCATCCCAGGCTCCAAGAAGACCTGCCGTGTCAAACAGATGTTCACCTGGACTTCTGCTAATGTGGTATACTCTATCTGCTATCCCCTATGTGGCCTCCCCTACATTGGGGAAACCAAGCGGAGGCTTGGGGACCACTTTGTGGAACACCTACGCTCGGTTCACAACAAACAACTGCACCTCCCAGTCTCTAACCATTTCACTTCCCCGTCTCACTCAGATGACATGTCCATCCCGGGCCTCCTGTAGTGCCACAACGATGACACCCGAAGGTTGCAGGAACAGCACCTCATATTTCACTTGGGAACCCTGCAGCCCGATGATAACAATGTGGACTTCACGAGCTTCAAAATCTCCTCTCCCCCGACCATATCCCAAAACCAGCCCAGCTTGTCCCTGCCTCCCTAACCTGTCGCTCCTCCCAACTCAAACCCCACCCATATCACCTACCTACCAGCCTCATCCCGCCCCCTTGACCCGTTCGTGCTCCCTGGACTGACCTATCTCCTCCCTACCTCCCCACCTACACTCACCTTTACTGGCTCCATCCCCGCCTCTTTGACCTGTCTCCTCTCCACCTGTCTTCTCCTTTATCCATCCTCTATCCACGTTTCCCCTCTCTCCCTATTTATTTCAGAATCCCCTTCCCCATTTCTGAAGAAGGGTCTAGACCCAAAACGTCAGCTTTCCTACTCCTCTGATGCTGATTGGCCTGCTGTGTTCATCCAGCTCTACACCTTGCTATCTCAGATTCTCCAGCATCTGCAGTTCCTACTATCTCTCTCTCATTAAGTGAGACTGCATCAATTAAGACTAGATTCACTGGAGTTTAGAAGAATGAGGGAGGATCTTAAAGAAACCTTTATACGTCTAATAATACAAAGCAGGGTAAATGAAGGCATGATGACTTGGAGTCCATAACCAGAGGTCACAGTTTAAGGATTCAATGTAGACAACTTAGGACTGAGATGAGTTGAAATTTCTTCAGCCAGAGTGGATAGCCTATGAAATTGACTGCGACAAAGATTGGTTGGCGCCAAGTCATTGAATGTTTTCAAGAAGGAACCATATACAGTTCTCCGGGTAATAGAAATCAAATGGTATGGGAAGAAAAGGGAACAAGATACTGAGTAGCATTATCAAACATGATCATATTAAATGGCAAAGCAGGCCTGTAGGGCCAAAGACCTACTCCTGTTCCTGTTGTCTGTTTTTGTATTTGATGGGTTACAGGCCTGAAATGTTGATCAGTTTCCGTCCACAGATAAAGCCAGACTTGCTCAGTATTTCCAACATTTTATAGACTTTTTTTTTGCAGATGTCAGTAACTGCAGTAATTTGTTTTGGCAGTTCTTCATAGACTGACATAACAAGACAATCTTAATCGTAGAACATAGAACAGTACACGCCCTTTGGCCTACGATGTTGTGCTGAATTTTTACCCTAAACCTAAGGTCTATCTAAGATAGTATCAGAGATAATGGGAACTGCAGATGCTGGAGATTCCAAGATAATAAAATGTGAGGCTGGATGAACACAGCAGGCCAAGCAGCATCTCAGGAGCACAAAAGATGACGTTTCGGGCCTAGACCCTTCTTCAGAGAGGGGGATGGAGGGAGGGAACTGGAATAAATAGGGAGAGAGGGGGAGGCGGACCGAAGATGGAGAGTAAAGAAGATAGGTGGAGAGGGTGTAGGTGGGGAGGTAGGGAGGGGATAGGTCAGTCCAGGGAAGACGGACAGGTCAAGGAGGTGGGATGAGGTTAGTAGGTAGCTGGGGGTGCGGCTTGGGGTGGGAGGAAGGGATGGGTGAGAGGAAGAACCGGTTAGGGAGGCAGAGACAGGTTGGACTGGTTTTGGGATGCAGTGGGTGGGGGGGAAGAGCTGGGCTGGTTGTGTGGTGCAGTGGGGGGAGGGGATGAACTGGGCTGGTTGAGGGATGCAGTGGGGGAAGGGGAGATTTTGAAACTGGTGAAGTCCACATTGATACCATATGGCTGCAGGGTTCCCAGGCGGAATATGAGTTGCTGTTCCTGCAACCTTCGGGTGGCATCATTGTGGCAGTGCAGGAGGCCCATGATGGACATGTCATCAAGAGAATGGGAGGGGGAGTGGAAATGGTTTGCGACTGGGAGGTGCAGTTGTTTGTTGCGAACTGAGCGGAGGTGTTCTGCAAAGCGGTCCCCAAACCTCCGCTTGGTTTCCCCAATGTAGAGAAAGCCGCACCGGGTACAGTGGATGCAGTATACCACATTGGCAGATGTGCAGGTGAACCTCTGCTTAATGTGGAATGTCATCTTGGGGCCTGGGATGGGGGTGAGGGAGGAGGTGTGGGGACAAGTGTAGCATTTCCTGCGGTTGCAGGGGAAGGTGCCGGGTGTGGTGGGGTTGGAGGGCAGTGTGGAGCGAACAAGGGAGTCACGGAGAGAGTGGTCTCTCCGGAAAGCAGACAGGGGTGGGGATGGAAAAATGTCTTGGGTGGTGGGGTCGGATTGTAAATGGCGGAAGTGTCGGAGGATAATGCGTTGTGTCCGGAGGTTGGTAGGGTGGTGTGTGAGAACGAGGGGGATCCTCTTGGGGCGGTTGTGGCGGGGGCGGGGTGTGAGGGATGTGTCGCGGGAAATGCGGGAGACGCGGTCAAGGGCGTTCTCAATCACCGTGGGGGGGAAGTTGCGGTCCTTAAAGAACTTGGACATCTGGGATGTGCGGGAGTGGAATGTCTTATCGTGGGAGCAGATGCGGCGGAGGCGGAGGAATTGGGAATAGGGGATGGAATTTTTGCAGGAGGGTGGGTGGGAGGAGGTGTATTCTAGGTAGCTGTGGGAGTCGGTGGGCTTGAAATGGACATCAGTTACAAGCTGGTTGCCTGAGATGGAGACTGAGAGGTCCAGGAAGGTGAGGGATGTGCTGGAGATGGCCCAGGTGAACTGAAGGTTGGGGTGGAAGGTGTTGGTGAAGTGGATGAACTGTTCGAGCTCCTCTGGGGAGCAAGAGGCGGCGCCGATACAGTCATCAATGTACCGGAGGAAGAGGTGGGGTTTGGGGCCTGTGTAGGTGCGGAAGATGGACTGTTCCACGTAACCTACAAAGAGGCAGGCATAGCTGGGGCCCATGCGGGTGCCCATGGCCACCCCCTTAGTCTGTAGGAAGTGGGAGGACTCCTAAGGGGGTGGCCATGGGCACCCGCATGGGCCCCAGCTATGCCTGCCTCTTTGTAGGTTACGTGGAACAGTCCATCTTCCGCACCTACAGAGGCCCCAAACCCCACCTCTTCCTCCGGTACATTGATGACTGTATCGGCGCCGCCTCTTGCTCCCCAGAGGAGCTCGAACAGTTCATCCACTTCACCAACACCTTCCACCCCAACCTTCAGTTCACCTGGGCCATCTCCAGCACATCCCTCACCTTCCTGGACCCCTCAGTCTCCATCTCAGGCAACCAGCTTGTAACTGATGTCCATTTCAAGCCCACCGACTCCCACAGCTACCTAGAATACACCTCCTCCCACCCACCCTCCTGCAAAAATTCCATCCCCTATTCCCAATTCCTCCGCCTCCGCCGCATCTGCTCCCACGATAAGACATTCCACTCCCGCACATCCCAGATGTCCAAGTTCTTTAAGGACCGCAACTTCCCCCCCACGGTGATTGAGAACGCCCTTGACTGCGTCTCCCGCATTTCCCGCGACACATCCCTCACACCCCGCCCCCGCCACAACCGCCCCAAGAGGATCCCCCTCGTTCTCACACACCACCCTACCAACCTCCGGACACAACGCATTATCCTCCGACACTTCCGCCATTTACAATCCGACCCCACCACCCAAGACATTTTTCCATCCCCACCCCTGTCTGCTTTCCGGAGAGACCACTCTCTCCGTGACTCCCTTGTTCGCTCCACACTGCCCTCCAACCCCACCACACCCGGCACCTTCCCCTGCAACCGCAGGAAATGCTACACTTGTCCCCACACCTCCTCCCTCACCCCCATCCCAGGCCCCAAGATGACATTCCACATTAAGCAGAGGTTCACCTGCACATCTGCCAATGTGGTATACTGCATCCACTGTACCCGGTGCGGCTTTCTCTACATTGGGGAAACCAAGCGGAGGCTTGGGGACCGCTTTGCAGAACACCTCCGCTCAGTTCGCAACAAACAACTGCACCTCCCAGTCGCAAACCATTTCCACTCCCCCTCCCATTCTCTTGATGACATGTCCATCATGGGCCTCCTGCACTGCCACAATGATGCCACCCGAAGGTTGCAGGAACAGCAACTCATATTCCGCCTGGGAACCCTGCAGCCATATGGTATCAATGTGGACTTCACCAGTTTCAAAATCTCCCCTTCCCCCACTGCATCCCTCAACCAGCCCAGTTCATCCCCTCCCCCCACTGCACCACACAACCAGCCCAGCTCTTCCCCCCCCCCCACCCACTGCATCCCAAAACCAGTCCAACCTGTCTCTGCCTCCCTAACCGGTTCTTCCTCTCACCCATCCCTTCCTCCCACCCCAAGCCGCACCCCCAGCTACCTACTAACCTCATCCCACCTCCTTGACCTGTCCGTCTTCCCTGGACTGACCTATCCCCTCCCTACCTCCCCACCTACACCCTCTCCACCTATCTTCTTTACTCTCCATCTTCGGTCCGCCTCCCCCTCTCTCTCCCTATTTATTCCAGTTCCCTCCCTCCATCCCCCTCTCTGATGAAGGGTCTAGGCCCGAAACGTCAGCTTTTGTGCTCCTGAGATGCTGCTTGGCCTGCTGTGTTCATCCAGCCTCACATTTTATTATCTAAGGTCTATCTAACCTCCACTGCTACGATACACTATCATCCACACAAACCAAGTTCCTTCGTTTACTGGCATCCAAAATTGGAAATGGTACGTCAGATTTTGAAATCAAATTATTTGTGGAAATACTGGCCAAACTATTATCGCAATATAGATCCAAATAAAATACCACTTGTCCCTTTTATACCGCAAGTCATTTTTAATTTCAAGGGCCATCTAAATAGGCTGGGGCTTTTTTCACTGGAGCATGGGTGGTTGAAAGGCGACCTTACAAAGGTTTATAAAATCATGAGGAGCATGGATAAGATGAAAAGCAAAGGCCTTTCCCATAAGGTCGGGGGGTGGGGACGGAATTCAAAATTAGTGGTCATATTTTCAAAGTGAAAGGAGAAATATTTAAAAAGGACACGAGGGGCAACTTTTTTACAGAGTGCTTATTGTGTGGATTGAACTGCCAGAGGAAGTGGTGGATGTAGGTAGAGTTATAATGTTTGAAAGGTATTAGGTTAGGTACATGAATAGGAAAGGTTTGGAAGGGTATGGGCCAAACGCAGGCAGGTAAGATTAGTTTAGTTTGGGAACACTTGGCGTGGACTAATTGGACTGAAGGGCCTGTTTCCATGCTCTGTGTCTCTATGACTACTTTGTGTCTGAGTAAATGTTTAAACCTCACTCTATTTTCTATTTCTTCTATTTGGCCTCTGGTACCTTTTTTAAATAAATCTGTTCTGTGCTTTGGAAGACATTTTGAAAATTGAAATACACCTTCTGCAGCATCCTATTGTAAACTTCGTTGCTTTCTTAAAGAATTCAATTAAATTAGTCAAGCATGACATTTGAAATTTTGAAATCCATTCTGACTTCAGTTTTTCTATTACATCTTTTGATAAAGATTCCATTAATATTTCCTTTTGCCAACATTTAAGATATAAGGACTGTTATGGCTCCATCTTTTAAATGGGAGGCTTACTGTTCTCTAGTCCTGGTACTATTACTCATTAAACTCCTAAACTGTTTCTGAATCTGTCATTTTTGTGTATAACAATGCCTCTACAATTTTTTTCCATTTTGATATCTGTGATATAAACCATTCAGGGGTTTTAACTAGTCTAGATTTCACTTGTTTGTCAATAATTTCCACTGTTCTAGACTAAATTATTTTAACAGTGTTAAACATTTTCTCCATGTTATGTTCTCATCAGAAAATTGGAAAAGAAACCAGTTTTTGATGGTAATTGCACATCTGCTGGGCTAGATCTTGAATATAAAGCAATTCTTGATGCTTGAGAAAAGTAAAAGATCATTGCTGAAGCTGGCAAAAACTTCTGCCAGTTGATATGAGGTAGTGCTAAACTACTTCAGTTGAATACCAGTGACAGTGTAGTTGCTAGTACAGAAATGCTTTTGCAAGCATAAATATTAAAGTTTCACAAACTGTTTTGATTAACTTGCTTAGAAATGGTACATTGGAAAGATGTGGTGAAGGGTGAATTTTGGGACTGTGTTTTATGAAGATGTTTAACTTTGAGCCAGTTTTCTCTGTGAGAAGAATGAGAAACCATCGTCTTTTTTTCAATGCTGTCAGAATGGATAATATGGACAAACTCCGGTTATGTCTTTAAATTTGTGAACAGTGAAGTAGGGAAGATGGGTGCAAAATGTGAGCGTTTTTCAAAAAACAACCTGAGTCAGGAGTATATTTGATAGAAAACTACTGACGTAGAAATGTTGTGAAAGGAATTGCCACTAGTCAAGGATGAATAGTGTCGAATGTCATACTACATATTTTGGAATTTTGCTTGATTTACATTTCTGAAAATAGACAAAGTACTGTGCTGAGAACTTCAGGAGATTTAAAATTTTATGAACTGTGGGATAAGCAAATTCCTGCCCTCCATTTCCACCCACCATGTTAGGGAACATCTTTTATTCGTCATGCGTTTACAGTTAGCACCCTACAAAAGTGGAGATTAGAAATAGGAGCAAGTATGGTCATTTGGTCCTTTTTTTAGCATGTTCCACAAGGCCGTGCAGGGGCATGCTCAGTCTTTGATATCAACTCCACCTTCCTGCACTACCCCTATATCCCTGAAGTTATTCAGTTGTCAGACATCTGTTGATACTCAACAGGCAAGTATCCACAGTTTTACGGAGTGGGGAATTCTGAAGATTCTAACCTTGTTGCTTAAAGAAATTTCTCATCATCTCATCCTGAAATGTCTGACCACTTATGTGAGCTGCTGTTTCCTACTTTCAGGCTGTCTAGCCAGGGGAAATGTCCTGTCAGCACTTTGATTGTCAGACTGTTACAATAAGGAGCTCATTTCTCATTATTCTAGGAAGGACATTTTAGTCCACTCAATCTCTCATCACAGGATGATGTCCTCATCCCAGGAATCAATCTAGTGAACTATTGTACCCCCTTTCTAAAGTAAGTGTGTCATTCACACACTTTGTATGGCATTCTAGTTAAAACTACTGTTAACCCAGTGCCTTTGGAATATATGTACATACCTGATTTGGTTTCCTAATTGTTTGCTGTACATGGAGGTTAACTCTATGATGCGGATGCAAATACTCCTGGATCTTGCTGAATACCAATGCTTCTTTCTTGCTTGCCATTTAAAAATTGCATTTCTATTTTCCTATTAAAAAGTGGATATTTTCATAATTTTCCACATTCTATTCTGTCCGTCATGTTCTTGCTCACTCATTAAGCTTACCACTATCTTTTGCAGGAGCTTTGTGTTCTCCTCACAGCTTTCTTTCATGCCTAAATTTAAATCATCAGCAAACTTGGATACATTACAATCCATCCCCTTATCTGAATTATTGATGGACATTATAAATAGCTGCAGTCCTAGCTCTGGTCCTTGAGGTACATTGTTAGTTTCAGCCAGCCTATCTGCAAATAACCCATTCTTCCCAAACTGTGAACCATGAACAATGAACCAGTTCCCAGTCACTTAATACATTACCCCATAAAATGTAATTTTGTACAATAATCTAGAGTGGCACTTCATTGTGTTTTTTTAGAAGGTAGAGTTTAGAGCTGTTTCATGCAGTCAAATTACTGCCCAAATCATTTCAGAGGACAACTAAGATTCACACATTTCACTGAGAGTATGGTGCCATGTTTAGGCAAATGTGGTAAGAATTTCTTTCCCTCGAGTGCATTGATGAAACAGATAAGTTTTTACAACAATTTGAAGGTTTCAATTGATGTCAGTTGGTTTAGTATTTAGGGTATTCAATAGAGAGTCATACAGCACAGAAACAGCCTTTTGGTCCAGCTCACCTATGCTGACCAAGTTTCCCAAACTAAATTAGGCCCATTTTCTTGCATTTGGCCCATATTCTTCTAAATCTTTCCTGTTTTTGTAGCTGTCCAAATGCCTCTTAGGTGTAGTAACTGTATCTGCATCTACCACTTCCTCTGGCAGTTCATTCCATATATGAACCACCCTCGGTGTGAAAACATTGCCTTACAGGTGCCTTTTAAATCTTTCTCCTCTCACCTTTAAAATCATGCCTTCCGGTTTTGGACGCCCCAACTTAGGGAAATGATCTAATCTATTCACCTTGTCTATGCCCCTCGTGACTTTATAAACCTCTGTAAGATATATAATCTTCTACACTCCATTGAAAAAGAATCCCATCCTACCTAGCGTCTCCCTATAAGTCAAACCCTCCAGTCCCGATAACATTCTGTAAATCTTTCCTGTACTCTGTAATTTAATAATATTCTTCCTACAGCAGGGTAACCAGAATTGTACATAGTACTCCAAAATTAGCATCACCAGTGTCCTATACACTGCAACGTGATGTCCTAATCCTAACTTGACTGGTCTGAGCATTGAAGGCACCATGCCAAATGTCGTCTTTACCAGTTTGCCTAGCTTCGCAACTTTCAATGAATTGTGTACCTGCACCCTTGGGTCTCCTTGTATGACAATGCTACCCAGGGCCCTTGTTTGTCTTACCAAAATGCAACACCTCGCATTTATCAAAATTACACTCTTGGCCCAATTGATCAAGATCTTTTTATGATCTTAAATAACCTTCCTCACTGTCTACTATACTACCAGTTTTGGTGTCATCAGCCAACTTACGTACCATGCTTGCCACATTCTCACCAAATCATTTATATAAATGACAATCACAGTTGACCCAAAATCTCTGCAGAACACGGAAGGTTACAGACCTGTAGTCTGAAAAAAATCCCCCATCACCACTCTCTTGTCTTTTACCATCAAGCTGATTTTGATTCCAATTGGCAAGCTATCCCTGGACCCCATCTGACCTAACTTTACTAACCAGTCTGCCATATGGAACCTGGTCACATCCACGAACAGCTCAAACAGCTTCACAAGCCATGACTCTCAATGCTCGCTCGCTCACTCACGAGCCCCTACCTATCCCAATGTATGCAAATCCTGCCTCTCAGAATCTCCTCTCTCAACCCACCCACCATTTACACCACATTCACCAGTCCATAGCGCCCAGGCTTCTCTTCGCGGTCTTCATTGTATAAAGGCACATTAGCCGCCCTCCAGTGTTCCAGTTCGTCTCCCATGGTTATAGACGATACAGTAGGAACTATAGATCAGTGAGCCCAATGCCAGTGGACAACCTGCCAGAGGGGACACTGAGTCAGGACCCATGTGATTTTCTTTTGTGAATCTTGACATTAATTTGTGAAAAATCTACAAGTGTCCTAATTGTGATTTTTTTTTCTGATGTGGCTTAGCTATTTTCTAGAAAGTGAGCCTGATAAGCTGCTTTTTCTGTTTTAAGACCATTGCTGAAATATTCCTGGGGGAAGTAGTCTAGAAAAGTCCGCACTTGCTGTTTCGTGAGGGAAGTTGCAGGTGACTGTGCATTTCTGAATTTATGATGAATAGAAGTAGTTGCTTTCGTATACTCTGGCTATTGAAAGATTTCCTATGAAGAGATTGAGTTGCTTCTGCTAAAGTTCAAATATCTGTTATAACCTAAAAATCTGAAGTTTGGTTTACTTTAAACCTGATATTTCTGACCCAGGACATGGATTAGGTCTATGTTCTGATTGGTTTATTTTTCAGCTGTTCAGTTTTACTTTTCTCATTGGATTCTTTTTAAAATTTAAAATTTGTATTTTCTGAAATTTTTTTCCCCGTTGTGATTTATTTTTTATACACCTAAACTGTGTGTATTTTCTGGGGGTTGCGTTTGGTGGAAATTTTGTAGCAAGAGGTGACAAGTTTAAACTGGCATATTAAGAAATAAAATGAGTGATTTGGTAGCAAACATTCTCAAGGATGTTTCAAAATTCACAGAATTGCTGCAGTCCATTGAGGAAATAAAATTCCATTGGTAGGACCCACGATCCCTGTGGTTAGCAAAAAAGTAAAATTGAAAGGGGAAAAAAAAAATCTGATTTGAAGAAAACAGTCTAATTGTGCGAAAACGGTTGCAGGTCATAAGATTTCATACAACATGGAAAAAGCAAAAATTGACCACGAGTAATAAAGAGGGAGAAAGACTGTAAGCAAAAGATAGCTAGAAATATAAAGTATACAATAACTTTCAGTACATAAAAATGAAAAGAGTTAATAGTTTGTGCATGATCTATCAGATGACGGGGAATAATGATGGCACGGAAGGAGATGGCAATTATGTATCTTGTATTGGTCACCACTGCAGAGAATACAAGTAAAATTCTAGAAATAGTTGAAAATCGGGAAATGAGAAACTTACAAAAATTACAGTCAACAAGGAAATGGTGGTGATCAATTTGTTAGAGCTGTAGGCTGACAGATCTCTAGGTCCTTATGGATTCATCCTAGGTTTGTAAAATTTAAGTAATTAGTTGAACAGTAGAGGTATTGGTTTTGATTTTTCCTAAATTCTAGTTTCAGGGATGATTTCTTTAGAATGGAAAATAATGACTGTGACTCTTTTTTTATTCAAAAGGGAAGTGGACAGAAAGCATGAAACTGTAGGCCATTTATTTTAACATCGGTCATGGAAAAGACATTAGAAGAATTGTTAAAAGATGTTCTAACAAAGCACTTAAAGTTCAATGTAATTAGACAGAACCCATCTAGTTTTGTGAAAGGGATATCATTTATCAGTATTTAAGGAAATAATGTGCTGTGGATGAAGGGGAACTTGTGGATATACTGTACTCCTATTTCCAAAATGCATTTGATAAGGTGCCACATCAAAGCACATTGTAGAAAATGAAAGCTTACAGTTTAGCAGATAAATATTAGCTCACTGACAGGAATTTGTGTTCAGAAATTGGTCATTTTCTGTTTGCTAAGATATCTTAAGAGGTGGCCCTCAACGTTTTACAGTTTACATAAATAACCTGGATAGAGGGACTGGAGGTAATTCAGTGGGTTATAGCTACATGACACCATCATCAAGGTTGTTCCTTTGAAATTTATAATGTATTGTAAGAAAATTGTTATGTAAATATGGCACATATGGTTGATGTTCTGTACAGAACACATCCTGATGTGATGTTGCCAAGTTTAACTGCTTCTCTGTATTTTCCCTGTTGGCTGTGGTACCAGAACTTCGCTCATGCACATTTTACTCAAAATCTGTTCCATACTACTTTCATTTATCATGAAGATTAAACCAGACAGCATTGGGAAACTGAAGGTGACAGTTCATGTACAAATCCGTTCTTTTAATATATTGGATGTGACTAGGTAACCAGTGGGCTCAATGCTCTTTTACTCTTTTTAACGTCTGTTATTAATTTTGTATGGTGTTATTTAGTGTGAGTAGAGTCGGGACAATTTATAGGCCTACCAAAAAAAATCAAGATCTGCTCTTTTTCCACAAAAGTGAAATTGAAGATTCCATTGTATGTCTGTAGATGTTAGTGAACAGTATTCCCATGTATAACAAAAATCTGATGAACAAGCCCTTATTGCCAGCCTTTTAATAATTATCCACAGGAGAACTTATTTTGAGTCTTAAATTACAGAACACAATATCTAGCAGTCTTCATAAAACTGGAGTACTTAATGGAAGCTTTCGTTAATTTTATTTGATCTTCAACTTTGTATTACTTTTACACACAATAAGATGTATAAAACTACTTTTGGAGCAGAGTTTTTTTTAATATAGTACATACAAAACTACAGTACAGCCCACAGTGTTGTGCTGAACATGCCACCAAATTAACCTAATCCCTTCTGCCTGCCTTTTGGTCTATATCTCTCCATTCCTTGTACATTCACTTTCTAATCTAAAAGCCCCTTAAACACCTCAATTGTATCTGTCTCCACCAACACCTGACAGCATGTTCCAGACACCTGTCACAGAGTTTAAAAAAACTTGCCCCTAAAAATCTCCTTTTGAACTTTCCAGTTTTACATTACATGCATGTCTTCCAGTTTTGGACATTTCAACTTTGGAAAAAGATTCTGACCATCAGACCTATTTATGCCTCTCATAATTTTATAGACATTATCAGATCTCCTCTTAGCCTCTACCATTCCAGAGAACACAACCCTAGTTTGTTTAGCCTCCCCTTTTATGGCTCATACCTTCTAATTCAGACAGCATCCTGGCAAACCTCTTTTGCATCCTCTCCAAAGCCTCCACATTCTTCCTATAACGTGGAGACCAGAACTAAATGCAACACTCCAGGTGCGGCCTAACAAAAGGTTTTTACGCAGCTGCAACATGACTTCTTGACTCTTGCACTCTGTGTGTCCTGATCAGTGAAACAAGCATGCTATATGCCGCCTTTACAACCCTATCTACATGTGTGATCACTTTTAGGGAGCTATGGACTAAGACTCCAGGACCTCTCCATACATCAATGCAGTTAAGGGTCCTGCCATTAACTGTATACTTTCCCTTAACATGTGATCTCCCAAAGTGCAACACCTAACATTTGCCTGGATTAAATTCAAGTCTACCATTTCTCCACCCATATCTGCAACAGGTCTTATCCTGCAGAATCCTTTGTCAACCTTCTACACTATCCACAACTCCTCCGATCCTTGTGTTGTCTGCAACTGTGCTAACCCACCTATCCAAGACATTTATATAAGTCACAATTAGCAGAGGTTCCTGAAGAGCACCACTAGTCAGCTTGCCAATTGGATACTTAATTATAGAGTAATGGTTTTGGGGTGGAGTTCTGTGACCAACGGTGTTCCACAGGCATCGGTCCTGGGTCCTCTTTCGTTATTTATGTAAATGATTTGGATGAGAATGTAGAAGGCATGGTTAGAAAGTTTGTTGATGACACCAGAATTGGTGGTAGAGTAGACAGTGAATAATGTTTTCTAAAATTACCAAGGAATCTTGTTTAAATGGGCCAGTGGGCTGAAAAATGGCAGATGGCGTTCAATCTGCTTAAATGTGAGGTGCTACATTTTGATACAACAAACAAAGGGCAGGGCTTATACAGTTAACAGTATAGGGCCTTGGGTAGTGTTGTAGAACAGACAAACCTAAGGGCGCAAGTGCATAATTCTTTGAAGTTTGCCTCACATATAGACGGGGTGGTTAAAAAGGCGTTTGACACACTGCTTTCATAGCTCAGTCCTTCGAGTTTAGGAGTTGGGAAGACATATTGAAGTTGTACAGGATGTTGATGATTCATCTTCAAGAATACTGTATTCAGTTCTGGTTGCCCAGTTATAGGAAGAATATTATCAAGCTGGAGAGGGTTCAGAAGAGATTTACCAAGAGGTTGCCAGGTATGGAAGGTTTGAGTTATAAAGAAAGGCTGGATAGGCTGGGACTTTTTTTAAGTGGAGCATAGAAGGTTGAGACCTGATAGAAGTTTATAAGATAAGATTTATATATGGAGTTAATGGTAGTTGCCTTTTCCCGAGGGTGGGGAACTCCAAAACTAGGGGACACATTTTTTAGATAAGAGAGATTTTTAAAAATAGATGCCAGGAGCAGATTTTTTACATAGAGGATAGTTGGCGTATGGAATGAACTTTCAGAGGATGTGGTGGACATGGGTACCATTGCAATGTTTAAAAGACATTTTGGATAGACACTTGAAAAGGAAAAGTTTGAAGAGATTTGGTCTAGGAGCAGGCAGGTGGCACTAGTTCATTTTGGGGTAATGTTTGGCATGGACTGGTTGGACCAAAGGGTATGTTTTCGTGCTGTATGACTGACTTTATAAATTAGTCATACAGTCAGAGTTGGGAAGAACAAAGGGTGGTAAACATGATATCTTTGCTTAAGCAATTACATACTCTGTTCAGACATGAGGGAAGAAAACCTGAGATAATGGGAACTGCAGATGCTGGAGATTCCGAGATAATAAAATGTGAGGCTGGATGAACACAGCAGGCCAAGCAGCATCTCAGGAGCACAAAAGCTGACGTTTCGGGCCTAGACCCTTCATCAGAGAGGGGGATGGGGGGAGGGAACTGGAATAAATAGGGAGAGAGGGGGAGGCGGACCGAAGATGGAGAGTAAAGAAGATAGGTGGAGAGGGTGTAGGTGGGGAGGTAGGGAGGGGATAGGTCAGTCCAGGGAAGACGGACAGGTCAAGGAGGTGGGATGAGGTTAGTAGGTGGCTGGGGGTGCGGCTTGGGGTGGGAGGAAGGGATGGGTGAGAGGAAGAACCGGTTAGGGAGGCAGAGACAGGTTGGACTGGTTTTGGGATGCAGTGGGTGGGGGGGAAGAGCTGGGCTGGTTGTGTGGTGCAGTGGGGGGAGGGGATGAACTGGGCTGGTTGAGGGATGCAGTGGGGGAAGGGGAGATTTTGAAACTGGTGAAGTCCACATTGATACCATATGGCTGCAGGGTTCCCAGGCGGAATATGAGTTGCTGTTCCTGCAACCTTCGGGTGGCATCATTGTGGCAGTGCAGGAGGCCCATGATGGACATGTCATCAAGAGAATGGGAGGGGGAGTGGAAATGGTTTGCGACTGGGAGGTGCAGTTGTTTGTTGCGAACTGAGCGGAGGTGTTCTGCAAAGCGGTCCCCAAGCCTCCGCTTGGTTTCCCCAATGTAGAGAAAGCCGCACCGGGTACAGTGGATGCAGTATACCACATTGGCAGATGTGCAGGTGAACCTCTGCTTAATGTGGAATGTCATCTTGGGGCCTGGGATGGGGGTGAGGGAGGAGGTGTGGGGACAAGTGTAGCATTTCCTGCGGTTGCAGGGGAAGGTGCCGGGTGTGGTGGGGTTGGAGGTCAGTGTGGAGCGAACAAGGGAGTCACGGAGAGAGTGGTCTCTCCGGAAAGCAGACAGGGGTGGGGATGGAAAAATGTCTTGGGTGGTGGGGTCGGATTGTAAATGGCGGAAGTGTCGGAGGATAATGCGTTGTATCCGGAGGTTGGTAGGGTGGTGTGTGAGAACGAGGGGGATCCTCTTGGGGCGGTTGTGGCGGGGGCGGGGTGTGAGGGATGTGTAGAAAGAAAACCTATTGGACGATGATAAAGGAGTTGATTTGCCATGGATTAGCTGGTAGCTCTTGAGGTCCAGCTTGCTTGAAGGTCTATGACTGCGTCTGGCTGCTTCACCTACATTTAACTTACATCATTTTGTGGTCATCTGGTCTAGGCACTACATTTTAAGAGATCATCTGTTTCTTATCATTTTTAATATAGCTTTTTGGTTTGACTCTGCTGTTAGTACTGGTCATGCTACACGATAAACCTTTCTTCTTAGGCAAGCATGTGTCCTTTCCCTCAATACATCTGCGTGATTACCCTTCACTTAATATTATTAAGGCTTGGACTGGTACTAGAAGAAGGATTATCATCAGCTTTCTACCCAGGACTTTAAGATGAACATCCTGCAAGATTCCCTCTGATAACAAGAGGCATATCATAAAAAAATTTTATTTGGAATTTTGTCAGAATTGTTAGTAGTACTTAGCATAATTGTGTTCAAGTCAAACCTCAGTTGGAATATTCGGTGCAGTTTTGAATGCATCACTTTGGAAGGAAAATGGCCGTGAGGAAGTGCAGTAAAGCTTCAGAATGATGATTGTCTTTGAAGGAATTTAGCTGTGATAAGGACCTGCAGTAAGGTGGTGTGTTTATGTATGTGTATATTTATTTATGTTTGTACTTGGAGGTTTTGGAAAAAAATGATTTTGTTAAGAGGTATAGTAGTCAATAAGATAAATAACTTTTTGAAAGAAAAACTGTAGCTCAATCGAGACCAATTGGGATACAACATCTAAATGAAGGCCATTGAAAGTAAACACAAGTAGTATATTTCACGTAGAAGATTGTTCGAATGTGGATATGTTGCTTCAGAAAGATGGACCCAAGTGCTTAAAATTGGACAATGAGAGTTAAAGTTCTATTGTGATATACCTTGATTGACCAGCTCTATATTTTTGAACTGTGTAAACTTTCTTCTAAAATCTTAGTCCTATTGGATGTGACGTATAAATATTAGGATTGGTGATTAATGATGTTTAAATAGATTTTCATCTACAGACATCAGATACTCTAGTTGGCAGCATGTAAGTCTGCCTTATAACGGAAGAGGGTTATGTAGCTTTATCAAGGGATTCAATGGAGTAGCTATGGGGTACCAGCAATTGAAAAAAGCTCTCTAAATAATGTTTTAAATTAGAATCGCTGGAGTTTTAAAAAGTTGTGAGCATGGTAAGGAGAGAGAGAGAGAGAGAGAAAGCGTGTGAGCTGGAGATATTATACAATGGGCATAACGTTCTTTGTAAGTGATTACAGATTTATATTTAAACAGCCAATTCAGCAACCAGCATTGAATTAAAGATGTAGTATTGTTAGGTTTGTTTTTCAGAGACCCTCATGGATTTGATGCAAGGGCAAGACACTGACCTGGTTACAAAAACACAACCCTTTGTTATTAAACAAGTACAAGCTGCGGAGGATCGCTGTATGCAACTCGACACAGAGTGCTGAGTATCGTGGGGTGATTCTCCCTGAACAGTCCCCGCTTTTATACACTTGGAACTGGCAGATACGTAAAACAGTTACTACCTTTGAGAACAGGATACAGCTTTGATTGCCACGAAGTGTATGATAACGACAGGATGCAATTTCATGTGGCGACAACTGCCTGGCTTGATCAAAGGTCACTGACCTGGCCATTTCAGCAGAAACAGGGGTGGGTGGCAGTGTGGGTAGAGCCATAAAGATTACAGAGCTTAATGTTTTTGGGTTTACAGATGTTTCACAACCTTACATGTGTTCCACACCCAATCCTATTCGGGCAGGAAGTTGAGACAGTGTCCACATACCCCTGTATGAAGCGACAAGGAGCATAAAATTTCATGGGATATTAACCCATTAACATCTCAGTATCAGACCTGCCAGCAAGAGTGAGTTACCAGGTCTTATCCTATCATTTAAAAAAAAATTCATACCTTTCCAGTAAACTTGCAAGCACTCCTACAGAATTGGAGGAGTGAAGGAGCAGAGAAGAATATTTGAACACCATTAAAGTTGATTTGATAGTGCCAGTCAAACCAGGAGTGCATTGAAAATTAATTTGTTGCAGTGGGCTGTCAGAACTCATCTGGTGCCATGCAGAATGGCTGAACAACTGAAGACTTTCTGGTCAAGAGTAAGCATGGATCAACAACTTATTAAGCATTATAATGGAATTGTAAGATACCGTGCATGTTTCATTTTGAATTAGGTGGAAATAAGTGATGTTTCAAGTTCAGTAAAGAGGCTGGTCAGGATGTAATTTTATCTTTTTTCTGTTACGCACTCTCCAGTCTTGCTGAATCTCCAAACTTTACGGTTTGCTCTCTCTCTCTCTCTTTTGCATGCTGTATACACTATCTTTTGCATGCTCTCTCTCCTGCGTGTTCTCTTGAGCTCTATACACTATCTTTTGCGCAGTCTCTCCCTCTCTCTTTCATGTGTGCAATCTGTCTTTCTCTAGCCACGTTCTGTCATGCTCGCTTGCTTTCTCTGTAGTAAGTGTCTATTAAGCTGTTACTAATATTACTGTACATATCTGTCTTAACTCTTATTATATCATCCACATGCCTTTTAAATGTTGTAATGGATATATGAATAGAAAGGTTTAGAAGGATATCGGCCAAATGCTGGCAAATGGGATAGATCAGATTGGGATGTCTGGTCAGCCTGGACAAGTTGAACCCAGGGTTGTGTTTCCATACTGTCTGGCACTACAACTATGTTAAGTTTATTGAAATTTTTTATGGTGGTTTCATTTTATTGAATGCTGACTCAGAAGAAGCCTGTATTTTTCAGTGTGTAGCTATTTTTATAGATCCACTGAAAAGATCCACTTTAGAAGCGTAGAATCCCACAGTGCAGAAGGAGGCCATATGTCCCATTTGAATCTACACCGAACCTCCCCCCATCTCCGTAACCCCTCCCTTACCGTGGCATACCCACTTAGTTTGCACATCCCTGGACACTATGGACCAACTTACCATGGTCACTCCACCTAAACTGTGCATCTTTGGACTGTGAGAGGAAACTGGAGCGCCTGGAGGTAATCCACGCAGACATGGGGAGAACATGCAAACTCCACACAGACCAGTGCACCCAAGGCTGAAACTGAACTCTGGTCTTTGGCGCTGCGAAGCAGCGGTGTTAACATCTGAGCCACCATGTCACCCAGTTTCTGGGAATTTTTCATGTTTGTGCAGTATTTCCTACTAATTTACAATGAATTATTTGCAAATGGACTTCAGTGCTATTTTCGAAAATCCTTGTTTGGGTATAAATCTAAAAACTTTTCAACAAGCAAGCTTTTGTGTAAATTGTTTTACTTACTACATTGTGCAAGGTACTTCAAATTATCCATTCGAGTAATTAGGCTTCTGTTGAAGCTTGTAATCTTTTGCTGCCTACAACATGATATGCTTTCAGGAAAACAAAGCTCTGGAATGCTGTGTTCTCAGACTAGATAGCTTCTTAGAATCTGTTCTTGTCTAAGTATTTGTCCATTTCCTGCGGAATAGTGTAATTGAATCAAACAAGTTGAATGGCAACCTATCGTTGATAACTGTCTAAGAACACACTCTGCAGACTAGCTTGCAGAGCTGTTACTGGCTTCCTGAAAGCTTCTGAAGTAGATGATCTGTACTTGCTCACTTATATTGTACTACCCGATATGAAGAAGCAAAATTAAATTAAACTTTCATGGATAAGTGAAATCCCTGGTGGCGCAGAAATAGTATCCCTGTCTCTGAACTAGGAAGCTTAGGCTGAAGTTCCACCTGCTCCAGAAGTGTGCAGCACTGTCTTTGAACATATTTTATAATGAAACTGTGTAAGGGTTGTATGGCATGGCAGTAGTGTGTCTGGATGGTTTGGCTTCATGTTCCACCTACTCTGTAGATATGTTCATCATAACCAAGCAAGTTGATTCAAAATAACTGTGGACAAAGTGAGAGCTTTTGTGGTGCAGTGCTAGTGTCCCCACTTCTGAAGCAGGAGGCCAGGAATCATGTCCTACCTGCTCCAGTGGGCAGGTTAATCAGAAAACATCTAGAAACAGTTGAAGAGGATGACAAGGGTCTTATTGACCAGGCTTGTGAGGCACTTTTGGTAAATTGTTAGAATGGACAATGCAAGCCTGCTCCAGAAAGAGACACCAGCTAAGAGGCTCAAGTCGAGGAAAAATGTCCAATTCAGTGTCCATTCCTGTGGATTATAACCCCCATTACTACTGCCTTCCTGATTCGTCGACACATTTACAATTGAAGGCACTGTAGATGTCTCTCATCAGCCAGTGTAATACAGCCTTTCTGTCTCTTGTCTCAGTCTTCTCAAGACTATTGACTGGTGCAGAACCATGCAGAAGTAGGTTTATAGCTTAAAAAAAATCTAACTGCGAAAAGGCAGTCCAAAAATGAAAGTGCCTAAAATGCCCTTCACTGCTAGACTTATGCAATCCTAAAAATGTGGAGGTCTTCAACACCTAAGTGAAAGCCTTTGACGAAAAACGTTAAGGGAACGTTTAAGAACATGATGAGATGATTTCATATATGTCAATGAAATGATTGTGTTCATTTTTGTCCAATTTTCTGCTTTTAGGGTCTACTTTAATTTTGTATTCAATGATTTAGCCTCTGTTCCGTCTGAGTGCCGCCGTTGTGTTCTCTACACATGGTGGCAATGAACGATGTGCCTCGAAATCCTTAAATCCTCTGAGAGTTCAAGCTTGGGCTACCAATCAAAAAAAATAGTTGGTCCGTGTGAACAGAATGGAAAAAAATGGTTGAGGAACTGCTGCTCCAGTTACAGGCTGGATTCTTCCCAGAGTGAACCTGTGTTTTCAGGCAGCGAGTTGAATGTCAGTAGTTCATAAGGCTAGAACAAGTGGGAACAGGAAGTGAGAGTAGTGAGCAAAGCCAAAATAGGGGGGCTTTGTGCAAACGAAGCTGAGGAGTTGGGGGAGAAGATAGACCAAGTGTGTGAAGTGGGGAGAGTGGAGGGCAGGGAGCATGACTGAGGTGAAGATCTTTAGGTTGGAGGGTGGGTTATTAATTTCTTGCAAATTAGGGGAAAAGAGGGATATGCATTTTGGGCCCAGGTCGTTATTTGTTGAATTTTGGACTTAAACCCTACTACTGACAACTGTGCAGGAAATTTCCAAGACAAAATTATGGAAAGACCTCCTACAATCCCTTCTGCCAGGCAGAAGACACACGAGCCTGAACGCATGCACCAGCAGGTTCAGAACAGCTGTTTCCTCACCGTTATTTGACTGATGAATGGACTCTGTAGCCTCAATGCTGATCTTGCTAATGTTGATCTCATCTAGCACATGCCCTGTGCAATGTAACCTGTACGCCTCTGACTAAATCTTTTTGATCTGTGAATCCTTGCTTACTATGATCTGCCTGCCCTGCTCATAAACAACGCTTTTCATTATGCTTCAGTACACATGACAATAAATCAATCAATCTGTCTTGTACGGTGTGAAGCTCTTAATTGAAGTCGTATCATTTCGAACAAAACAAATTTTTACCCAGCCATGATTTTAGTTCCTGTTTATCCCTCCTACTTCACCCCACTGAACAGTTAAGATTATTTTCAAAATATTTCTGATTGTCATATCATTTGTACTGCTTTCAGTTGTCATTTGGTGAATGAGGAGAAATCTAGTTAGTACTAAAAATTGATCTATTTGATGCCAAAATTGGCTTCCCTCTGATCCCTACTGACTAGAAAATGGAAATATATTTTGGAATGGACTCAAACTGAAAACCTCAGATTGAAGGTAGTTTGCTACTGTGCGCTGCACACAGTTTATTCTTCTCTTTAATTCTTCCGAGTTGCCAGCCAGTCCTTTAGTTTCATGCTTTTCAAGGTTAGCAAATGATTTACATAAACTGCCTAAATTCTGACCCAATTAAAGTCACATTATAAAGTCCTAGGAGAATAGAGCAAGAGGAAATTTTGGTTCAGGACCCAACTTCTTCGCGGATGTTATATTTCTAATGCACCCAATTGAGTCACATGCTGTCTTTCTGGCACAGGTGGAAGCTAAGTTGATCTTCTTGCGTGCGTGTAATGTAGATTATTTGTTGACCTGATGGACTGAACTGTGGTTAATTGCCAGTTAGAAACAACATTATTCAACTTGAAGTTCTCTTGCAGGTAATAGTGTTTCTCAATTCTTCAGCTCTTGTGTGCCAGTGATACCCATATTCCATAACCCAAATTTTTTTTTCAAGTTGTTTATATACAGATTAACATATTTTAGCTCAACTAGATAGTCAAGAACATCAAGTTTTCAGACTCGTTTGTTCAGTTCAAGTCTTTGCAATCAAATGATGCCAAAGATATTGAATTGGCACATTTCTTAAAAACAAAATATTGTTGAATTAGAATCCATTCATTAGGAAGTTAATATACACTTTTGTGGAATGCACTTCTTAAAGAAGAACCAAACTTCTGAGAGTCAGCTTTGTCTTAATGGATTTGCTCGGTATTAAGTATTCTATTAATGATCAGATAATTCAGTGTTTGGATTTCTTGCTGGAAGTGAGCAATTAAACTCCTCCTCTACATCGGGGAACCCAAGCGGAGGCTTTGCGGAACACCTACGCATGGTTCGCAACACATAACTGCACTTCCCAGTCGCGAACCATTTCAACCCCCTCCCACTCCTTAGACAACGTGTCCATCCTGGGCCTCCTGCAGTGCCACAATGATGCCACTCAAAGGTTGCAGGAACAGCTCCTCCTATTTCCCTTGGGAATCCAGCAGCCCAACAGTATCAATGTGGACTTCACAATCTCCCCTCCCCCAAATGCATCCCAAAACCAGCCCAGCTTGTCTTGCCTCCCTGACCCGTCCCTGACCCGTCCTTCCTCCCACCTATTCCCTCCTCCCACCTCGAGCCCCACTCTATCTCCTACCTACTAGCCTTATCCCGCCTGCTTGACCTATCCGTTATCCCTGGACTGACCTATCCCCTCCCTAAGTCCCCACCTACACTCTCACCTTTTCTGGCTCTACCCCCACCTCTTTGACCTGTCTGCCTTCTCTCCACCTATCTTCTGTCCGCACCCCCTCCCAATTTATTTCAGAACCCCCTTCCCCTTCCCCTTCCCCTCCCCCACTTCTGACGAAGGTTCAAGGCCTGAAACGTCAGCTTTCCTGCTTCTCGGGTACAGCTTGGCCTGCTGTGTTCATCCAGCTCTACACCTTGTTATCTCAGTTAAACCTGTGTGTCATTTTGTAGTGTCTCATATACAGACATTTTTGTTTGTCGGAAAACTGATTTGGAAGTTCATTATCAGTTTTATAGTAAGTTCTTTTTTGGTCTGAATGCTCACTGTTAATTACATTTGTCTTTGTGTAATGGCTTAGTAGTCTGATTCTCTGGACCATTGAAATGTTTGTTGATCAACATAATTTGATACTCCACCTTGTTGCAGCTGCCAGCCAAATTTGACTTGGAGTGGCAGTGGAAAAAATTGCTCCTGTGGAGAACTGGTGTAGACACAATAGGGTAAATGGCCTCCTTCTGTGCGCCAGCTATTCTGTGATTCCATGAGTTGGTTTAATTAACATGGCTCAGAAACCAGTTGAGACTGACATTTCCCACTGAATGTGTCGCAAAGTTGTGATTTATGTAGTTACATTAGGTGGTACCCTGAGGGGAGAATAAGGCCACCACAGCATTTTATGTATCTTGAATCAGTTTTTAAATCTGATTTATACTTAGATATGGTAAAAGTTGAAAATTCTCCCCACAGTCCAGTGTGCAAAGTGAAGCGAGAAAGAAAAATTCGTAGTTCTACGTGCTCTTCTACGAAGAGCAGAAGAATATCACCTATACAGCGTATTCAAAAAGAACGGGTACCCAATGAACACAGTCCGCCAATTTCTCAGCAACAAACCCAAACAAACAGACAAAACATGCCCAGAAACCATAACCACTCTCCCCTACATCAAAGATATTTCGGAAATGACTGCCAGACTACTCAGACCGCTTGGCATCATGGTATCCCACAAACCCACCAACACACTAAAACAGCAGCTAATGAACTTAAAAGACCCTATACAAACAACAAGCAAAATGAAAGTCATCTATAAAATACCTTGCAAGAACTGTGACAAACACTACATTGGACAAACAGGTAGAAAGCTAGCCACCAGGATACATGAACATCAACTAGCCACAAAAAGACATGACCCACTATCACTAATATCCTGACATACAGATGAGGAAGGACACCACTTTGATTGGGATAACACATCCATCCTAGGACAAGCCAAACAGAGACACGCACGAGAATTCCTAGACGCATGGCATTCCAACCGGAACTCCATCAACAAACACATTGATTTGGAGCCCATCTACCATCCCCTGAGAAAAAGAACAGGAAATGACATCACCAATGCAGGAAATGACATCACCAACCTGAGGAAAGCTAAACAGATAACTAGAAAGCGGCACATAACACCAGTGCTTCACCGGAGGCTCACTGATGATGTTACCTAGAATGGTGACGAAATGTCTGAAAACTAACCTTCCAGCTCAGCGAGCAAACTCACATCCAGAAACTCCACCTGAGCTACAAATCTTCTCAAAACTCACATGCATAGAGATCCCTGAGGTTGGTCCGGAGGGTGGATGGTAACTTCCTAAGATGCTGCTTGGCCTGCTGTGTTCATCCAGCTCCACACTTTGTTATCTCGGATTCTCCAGCATCTGCAGTTCCCACTATCGCTGATCACAATTTTAGCCTCAGTGCGAAGCCTCTTCCAGGATGCCTAACCTGAAGAAGTTACCCTCCTCCCTCTGGACCAACCGTAGGGAATCTCTATCCATCTTCGGTCCGCCTCCCCTCTCCCCCTATTTATTTCAAAATCCTCTCTCCATCCCCCTTTCCTGATGAAGGTCTAGGCCCAAAACATCAGCTTTTGTGCTTCTAAGATGCTGCTTGGCCTGCTGTGTTCATCCAGCCCCACACTTTTTTTTAATCTCTATTTAAATGGAGGAATGGACTCCAATGCTAATTTGGTGGTATAAGTAAAAAATGAAGTATAGTTTAAAATAATGAATGCTGTTAAAACTTGCACCTTTTGTGTGTCGTAATTTTGCCAGGGTTTTGTTACGTAATCAACATGTAAGAATTTTTGAACTTGCTCATGTAAATCATTTATACCAAAAATTGTCTATGTTACAAGCAGCTCTTTTCCAGCACTGTTCTGAATATAATTTTACTCAGGTTTACAGTGTGTTTTTAATCCTCCAATCAACTTCAGTGAGAATGGGGTACATAGGAAAGAAAGGTCAAATTCTTCTGCTTCACTTATCTGTCCAGAAGTCTGTGCCGATGGATTATCAGATCAGATCAGCATTTAAATGGTGGAAGGTATTTTACTAAAAGTTGCTGATGTGTCAGTTTCGGAAGAGTCTCATGGAGGATTGCTGGCTGTGAGCTCTATCTCATATATAATTTTGCACTGCTCACCTCTCTTGGATCATGCTCGCTCTGTCGTGCATTACTGACCATTGCTGGGATTCTCAGTGGCGTAACTCTATTTAAAGCCCATCTGTCAATTTATTGTAAATACAAGGTCAGATTCGCTAGTGTATTGCCTCTTTGCAGCGTCACCCGTCTGATAAACTGCCATTATAACTGCAACTATAAGAACGAAACTACACAGGTGAGGAAGAATTTTGGAAAATATAATTGTTAGGTGTCTTTTGTGTCCCTAACCCCACTTTTCCCATTGGCCCCATTATTTAGATAGCATGATTTTCTATAACACAATGTTGTGCTAGAACGCAACTATTGCATTATAGCAGAATCTCCTGTGCTGTGTGCAGTTCTGATTGCCGTGGTGTAGAATGATGTGATTGTGCTAAAGAGGGTGCAATGCAGATTGACCAAGGATGTTGCCTGGGCTGAAGCGATTGAACTAGGATGGCTGTGGCTGCCTTCCTGAGCCCAGGGAAGGCTGAATGGGGGCTTTATTAAAGTGTACAAGTCTAGGAGAGGCATAGCTAGGATAGTTGTCAGTAAATATGGAATACAAGGCTCGTTAGGCTGCCATTAGTCATTGGGAAATTTTTGAGAGCGTTATTAAGGAAGTCTAAAACAATGTATAAAGTCATTTGACAGAAGGCAATATGGTTTTATGAAAGAGGAATGCTGTTTCAGAAATTAGGTTTTTGACCATGTTACAGTATGGCCAATAAAGTAAGAAGGAAACAAAGCTAGTGAAGCTGGTGCAGGTTTGGGTGCATGGAAGTTGAGGCTGGATAAAGCCACCCATTCGGAAGGATTGGGGTGTTGACTGATGTGGGCAGTCCCGGGCTGGGTTTAACATTGTGCAAATGGTCGGTAAACATCCCCAGTTCCGTCTTTATTCTGTAGAAAGATCATTGAAGTAGCTGAAAATGATTGACTCTTGCACAGTACCCTGAAGACCTGGGGATCACTTGTGGTGCAGTGGTAGTGTCCCTACCTCTGAGCCAATAAGTTTGGACTCCAGTCCTACCTGCTTCACAAATGTGTGATAACATTTCTGAGCAGGTTGACAAAAGAATATCTGCCCTGAAGACCTTGAGACTCTGGTGATACAGCTGTAGTGTTCTGACATCTGAACCAGGAGGGCGGGGTACCCTCTCATTCACTAATGATTTTTACAAAAGAAAACTGCCACCTTTTGTGGTCGGGCCTATCTGTGATAGCGGAAAAGCCTTCTCATCTCTCCTAAAGTAGCTATGCCCTTGTTTTTAAATTGTGCACCCCAGTTCTAGACTTCTCAACAGGAAACCACATCTACCGTGTTTATGCTTTTTTAAGTATTTTGTAAGCTTCTGTGAGATCACTTCCATTCTTTGGGCAAACTGGGCTGTATTGCTTATAGTTTCAATCTCACTTCATAGAATGGTCCTGCCATCCAAAGAATAAGTCTGGTGCACCTTTTGTTGCACTCCATCAAATGCCTCTCATGTAAAATAGATTGTCACGGAATCCCTACGGTGTGGAAGTAGGACATTTGGCTTAACGAGACCGCACTGACCTTCCGAGGACCATCTCACTCAGATCCACACCCCTACCCTGTCTCTCTAACCCAGTATTTCCCATGGCTAATCCACCTAGCCTGCACATCTTAAGAACATAAGAAATAAGAGTAGGAGTCGCCCATCTGACCTGTCAAGCCTGTGCCACCATTCAATAAAATTGTTCTTTTCGTGGATTCAGCTCCATTTACCTGTCCACTCACTGTAACCCTTAATTCCTTTACTGCTCAAAAATCTATCTGTCTTTGCCTTAAAAATATTCAACGAGGCAGCCTCAACTGCTTCACTAGGCAGGGAATTCCACAGGTTCACAACCCTCTGAGTGAAGAAGTTTCTCCTCAACTTAGTGCTGAATTCCCCTTATTTTGAGGTTGTGCCCCCTAGTTCTGGTTTCACCTACAGTGGAAGCAGCCTCTCTGCTTCTGTCGAATCTGTTCCCTTCATAATTTTATGTTTTGATAAGATTCCCCCTCCTTTTTCTAAATTCCAATGAATATAGTCCCAGTCTATTCAATGTCTCCTCATAAGCCAACTTTCTCAACTCTGGAATCAACCTAGTGACCCTCCTCTGCACCTCTTCCAGTGCCAGTATGTCCTTTCTCAAGTAAGGAGACCAAAGCTGGACGTAGTACTCTAGTTGTGGTTACACCAACTCCCTATACAGCTGCAGCATATTCTCCCTATTTGTAATCTCCAGTCCTATTGTAATGAAGGACAATATTCCGTTTGCTGCCTTAAAATCAACATCTCTGGATTGTGGAAGAACACTGGAGCACCTGGAGGAAACCCACGCAGACAATGGGAGAATGTGAAAACTCCGCACAGTTGCCTGAGGATGGAATTGAACCTGGGTCCCTGGAACTTCGAAATAGCAGCATAACCACTGAGCCACTGTGTTGCCCTGATATTTCCAGAGGTTACTTCACAAAATTTGCTTGTTGATAACAACACTACATTGAGGAATATTGGAATATAGGAACAAGATTCAGGTGATTCAGCCCATTGAGTCTGCTGAATACAATCATAGCTGATCAAACTTTGTCGTTTAGGACACCCATCCCCATAATCCTTTACGCCATTGGTAATCAGAAATCTCTCAATTTCTATATCTAAAATACTCAAAGACTAAGCTTCTGCAGGCCTCTTGGAGACAAACTTGTAAAGGTTCACAACTCTCTGAGTAGAAAAAGTTCTCATCCCAGGCCCAAATGGCATTCCAAGATAATAAAATGTGAGGCTGGATGAACACAGCAGGCTCAGGAGCACAAAAGCTGACGTTTCGGGCCTAGACCCTTCATCAGAGATTTTATTATCTTGGATTCTCCAGCATCTGCAGTTCCCATTATCACATCCCAAATGGCATTCCACTTATTTTTCAAATGTGCCTCCTGGTTCTAGACTTCAAGCAGGGAAAACATCTTACCTGCATCTACCCTGTCCATCCCTTTTTAAGTGTTTCTGGCTGATCTCTCTTCACAGGATATTCCCACCTTACTGGCAATAAGTTTGGTGAATATTTGTTGCACTCACTTTATGGCAGAAACATCTTTCCTGAGATGATGAGACTAAAACTACAAACTGGAGTTGTGCAGACTGACCAAGTTCCTATACAATCAAACAAGACCTCACTTCTTAGTACTCAAATCATCCTTATAATAGAGGCTAACAATCCATTAGCCTGCCTCATAGCTTACCGCACATATGCGTTAGCCTTTAGTAACTTATTGATCAAGAAATGGCATCCCTTTGTACATCTATACTTTTCGATCTCTTATCATTTAAGAACTACACTGCACATCTATTCCTGCTGCCAAAGGTGCATAATCTCATTTTTTTTTTCACATTATGTTCCATCTGCCATTTTCCTACCTATTCACTAAGCCTTTCCAAATTTTCCTGAAGTGCCTTACGTTTCCCTTACAACACACATTCTCACTTAGCTTTGTATGATTTGTAAACTTAGAAATATTGCATATGGTCCCCATCTTCAAATCTTTGAAATATTATCAGTAGCTGGGCCCAAATACTAATTCTTGTGGTACCCTACTGGCTACAGACTGCCCATGTGGGAAGGACCAATTAGACCTGCTGTATTTTCTGGCTGGTAGCCATTCATTCATCTGTGCGAGAACATTACCTTCTTTCCATGTGCTTTACGTTTGTTAACCAGCTTTCTTTGGGTGACTATCAAAAGCCTTCTGAATTTTGTTCATGACATCTTCAAAAACAAAACTTAAGGTTCGTCGGCACTTCCTTATTCACAAATTCATTCTGACTATGCTCAATCAGATTATTATCATCTAAGTGTTTGTCATTTCAGATAGCGTTCAGATCTCATAGTAATCAGCAATGTATAAAGGGTTAAATGAGTGTTGATTTGCCCATTAATTCATTCCCCACTTCCCTTCTGTAACAAATACAGGACTGGGCTTAAGATGACCAGACAAGTAGTTTAATGGAAGTTTCCATTGTGAAGTTGGGAATGGTACCAAGGGCATTAGTTACAATATGCTCGCTCTCTGCCCAAATTCAAATCAATTAACAACATTAACTAGAGATTGAAAGTTTTTTAAAATCATTAGCAGTACTAACTTTTGTCCACTAAATGGTGCTATTGTATTTAGTAGTGAATCAGAATTTACAGGCTTTAATGCAGAAAAATTTCTCTAAGGTTGCGTAATCAAAAGCAGTTGACATTTCTTGCAGCTGTATTATTACTAACAAATTGGTGGATTTTCTGTACATTAAGGATTTTTCATGTTAAATTTGAAAATTTGAAGGAATAAAGAAAGTGTGGTTATGTAATGATGCAGGTCATAAAGGTTAATTTAAGTCTTTCAGATTCATTTATCATTTGGTGCATTTACACAAATTAAGTACATCTGGAAATTTAGAAAAATTTGAAACATCACAGATCGTGTGTCATTCTTTATTAAATCTTCATCTTTGATTTCAAAATGAAACTTTTTTTTTTCCTCACAGTAGGCTTTTGTTCATCCATATTACTTCTGTCTTCTCTCAGCCTTTCTCTTTCTCTCTTGCTTTTTTCCCCATATGCCTATGGCCACAAATCTGTTCAGTTTAGGAGATGGGCTCTTTTTTTTAAAAAAGAGCTTCCTTGTATACCAACCTGACTCCACAACCAAAGATATATTTCTCTCCTCTCCTATATCTGCTTTTCATAGGGACCGCTCTCTCCGCGACTCCCTCGTCTGCTCCACACTCCCCACTAACGCCACCACCTCTGACACATTTCCCTGCAACTGCAGAAGTGCTACACCTGCTCCTACACCTCCCCCCTGCCCCCTCGCCTTCAATCAAGGCAAAAAACCAAACTGTTGACATCAGACATGGGTTCACCTGCACACCTGTCAACTTGGTTTACTGCATCTGCTGCACCCGAAGTAACCTCCTCTACATCGGCGAGACCAAGCGGAACATTTTAACAACCCCTCCCACTCTCTGGATTACATGCCCTCCTCCAGTGCCACAATGATGTCACCCGCAAACTGGAGGAACAGCACCTCATGTTCCACTTCGGGAACTAACAGCCCCTTGGCTTGAACATGGATTTTACCAGTTTCAAAATTTCCCCACCCTCAGGCTCATCCCATGACCAACCCTCCCTCATCCCTGCCTCCTTGACCTGACACAACCTGTCATTTTCTCTCCCACCTATCTGCCATGCCCACTACTCCCTACCTGCATTCACCTATCACCATTTCACCTACCTTCCCCAGTCTCTCCCTTCTGTCTCTCCATTTCTGAAGATGGGTCCTGATCCAAAACATCAGCTTTCCCGTTTCTCTGCTGCCTGGCCTGCTGTCTTCCTCCACTCTGTATTGTCTCTGACTCCAGAATCTGTGGTTCTTGCTATCTCCACATATATCAAAGCTGTTTTTGTGCTTTTATTTAATACAGTTAATTTGCCCATAATGTGCCCTTGTTTAGAATGTCAATGAAGAATATGTATGAAATGTTAGTTAGGCCACAGTTGTGTGCACTTTTGAAATCCATATCTTAGGAAGGGTGTTATTGCACTGGAGAGGGTGCAGAGGAGAGTTACTAGGAAGTTGACTAAGCTGGCAAGTTCTAGTTATAAAGGGAGATTGAACGGACTGTGGTTGTTTATTTTGGAGCAGAAGAGACTGAGGGGTGATACTTTTGAGATGTGTAAAATTTGAGGGATAGAAACATGAAGAAACGTTTCCCCCTTGGTGGAGGGATCAGTGACCAAGGGATATAGATTTAAGGTAATGGACAGGTAGTTTAGAGGGGATGGGAGGAAAAAGAATTCACCCAGAAGGTAGTAGGTATTTGAAACTGATTGCATATAATGGTAGTCAAGGCGAAAGTGCTCGTTACATTGAACAAGTATTTACGGGTGGACTTGCAATGGCAAGGCAAATAAGCCTATGGGCTATGTGCTGGGAAATGAGGTTAAAATGTTCAGGTGTTTGTTTTTGACTAGCACGGTCTTGATATGTTGCAGCGACTTTTTTTCTGTGCTGTAGACCTCCATGACTCTAAATACAATGCAATTCTTAACACAAAGAAGTTTTTGGGAGTTAACTGTTATGAACTGATCATCTGGAGGAAGGAACTAGGGCATTGTTGCTCAGTTTGCAGATGATATACAGTTGGAGGGACAGGTAGTGTTGAGGAAGTGGTGAGGCTGCAGAAACATTTGACAGGCTGCAAGAAGTGGCAAATGGAATACTGTGTGGGGTTAGAACTTAGAACTGTACAGCATAGGAATTTGCCTTTCGGCCTATGATGTTGTGCCAAACATGACACCAAATTAAACTAATCCTTTCTGCTTGCCTTTGGTCTACACCCCACTATGCCTTGCATATTCATGTGCAAGGGGAGACAATGGCCTCGTGGTATTATCGGTGGATTATTAATTCAGAGACCCAGATAGTGTTCTGGGGACCCGGGTTCAAATCTCGTCACAGCAGATAATGGAATTTGCATTTGGTAAAAAGAAATCTGGAATTAAGAATCTAATGATGACCACGAATCCATAGTCAATTGTTATAATCTGTTATCCTAATGTCCTTTAGGGAAGGAAACTGCCATCCTTTCCTGGTCTGGCCTACGTGTGACTCCAGACCCACAGCAATATGGTTGACTTTCAACTGCCCTCTGAGCAATTAGGGATGGGCAATAAATGCTTCCTAGCCAGTGACTCCGTCATCCCGTGAATGAATAAAGAAAAGAAATCTAAGAAACACAAACACCCCTATTGTATTTGTGTCCGCACCCACCCCGGCAGTGTGTTCCACACTCCCACCACTCTAAGTTTTTAAAAAAAAATTTGCCCCTCATAGCTCCTTTGAACTTTTCCACTGTCACCTGAAACATATGCCCTCTAATATTAGAAATTTTATTTCTGGAAAAAAAAGATTCTGACACTTAACCCTATCAATACATCTCATAATGTTATAGACTTCTATCAAGTCTCCCCTCAGCCTCCACTGCTCCCAAGAAAACAGCCCAAGTTTTTATAGCCTCTCCTTATAGCTCATACCCGCTGATTCAGGCAGCATCCTGGTAGACCTCTTATGCACCCCCTCCAAAGCCTCCACATCTTTCCTGTAATGTGGTGATCAGGATTAAATGCTGTAGTCTAAGTGTGGCCTAACCGAAGTCTTCTAAAGCTGCACCATGACATCCTGACTCCTGTACTCAATTTCCTGACCAATAAAGGCAAGCATACCACATGCCTTCTTTACCACCCTATTTACTTTACATGGCCACTTTCATGGAGCTATGGATTAGGACCCCAAGATCCCTCCGTACATCAGTGCTGTTGCCATTAACTGCATACTTTTTTTCCCTTTAACGTTTGATCTCCTAAAATGCATAACCTAACAGTTATCTGGAGTAAACTTCATTTGCCATATCTCTGCCCGTGTCTACAACTGATCTGTGTCCTGCTGTATCCTCTGACAACCTTCTGTACGATCCATAACTCCATCTATCTTTGTCTTGTCTGCAAATTTAGTAACCCACTTATCTACATTTTCATCCAAATCATTTATGTATATATAACAAACAGCAAAGGTGCCAGTATGGATCACTGCGAAACACAGACCTCCAGCCTGAAAAGCACCCGTCCACCACTGCCCTCTGCCTTCTGTGGGCAAACCAATTCTGGATCCTCGGACCAAATCACTGTGAATCCCATGTATCTCTTCTGAGCCTACCATGAGTGACTTCATTGAAAGCCTTACTAAAATACATGTAAGGAACATCCACTACTCTACCCTCATCGATCTCCTTCATCACCTCCTTGAAAACCTCAATCAAGTTAGTAAGACGTGACCTGCCCTGCACAAAGCCATGTTGACTATACCTATTTGGGCCACACCCCTCCATGTGAATGTAAATCCTATCTTTTAAGAATTTTCTCCTGTATTTTCCCAACCACTAATGTGAGACTCATCAGTCTATAGCTTCCTGGATTATTTCTATTTCCTTTCTCGAACAGTGAAACAACATTAACCACTAGCCAGTCCTCTAAGACCTCTCTAGTGGCTAGCGTGGTTACAAAATCTTGGTTGAGGCCCCACAATCTCCTCTCAGGATCTACCCCAGGTTACTGAGAGAGACAGTCAGGCCCTGGAGACTTACCTATGTTAATGCTCTTCAAGATAGCCAACATCACTTCTTTCTTGATCTCAAAATGCCCTAGCATAGTAGCATGCTCCACACAAATCTCATTATTCTCCATATTCTTTTCCTGGGTGAATAATGATGCAAAGTACTCATTTGGAATCTTGCCCATATTCTCTGCCTCTAAGCACAAGTTCCCTCCTTTATCCTTGGATTTTGTGAAGGTATATTGTTTGCTCGGAAGAAATGTAGACTATTTTCTAAATGGGAAAAGGCTTTGGAAATCTGAAGCACAAATGGACTTTTGCGTCCTGGTTCAGGATTCTCTTAAGGTTAGCATCCAGATTGACTTGGCAGCTAGGAAGGCACATGTAATATTAGCATTTATTTCAGGAGGAATAAGGCCTTGGTCATATCACGTTTGAAATATTGAAAGCAGTTTTAGGCCCTGCATGTAAGGATGGACATGCTGGTATTGAAGAGGGTCCAAAGGAGGTTTACAGAATTGATAGCGAGGATTGTTATATGAGGAGCAGTTGAGGACTCTGGGTATGTACTTGAAGGAGATTAGAAGGATGGGGAGGGTCAGTCTGATTGCAGCTTACAAAATATAGAGGCCTGGATAGAGTGAATGTGGAGTAGATTTCCACTCTTAGGAGAAACTAAAACTCGAGCACGGCCTCTGAGTGAAAGGATGGCCCTTTAGAACTGAGATGAGGAATTTCTTCAGCTTGAGGGTGGTGAATCTGTGGGACTCATTGTTGCAGAAGGCTGTAAAAGCTAAGATAGATGGGTTCTTGATTAGTAAAGGAATCAAGGGTTACAGGGAGAAGGCAGGAGAATGGGGTTGAGAAACATTTCGGTCTCGATCAGCAGATTTGATGGGCTGAATGGCCTAATTCTGCTCCTGTATTTTATGGTATTCAACGTAATGCTGTTTCATCTGTGCGTAAAAGTTGAATTTTTGACTCTAAGCTTTGAAACCAGAACTCGTTTGATTTTTATATTGGTAATGTTTTGAGGGGCTGTTGTGCGTATGTAAAATCTATTGAAAATGGTTGCAATGTGATGAAGTTCGAAAGCAAACAACAGTAAACAGTTGATAATCTGATCACCTTTTTAGTTTTAATAAATAAAAATAAAACTTAATTGTCCTGGTTATTTGCATACTAGTGCTCATATTCCATTATGATTTATCTATTTACAATAATATTAAATGATTTGCCTCTTCAGGATTGTACTTTTGGTTCTGAATTTTTTCAGCTTTTGATTCTCTGAAAAACTAGGGTTGACTTTCACGTTAGATACATGAAAACTTATGGCTTTTTATAATAATATCAGCTTTTACACAAGTGCATGCAGTATATTCTGGAAACTTCAGTTAATGGCTGCAGTTATGCATGCTGTGCTTTGGAACATGACACATTTCAACAATAAGGAAGTTTTCTAGAACAGTTGCCAAGCAGTATGTTTGGCTGTGGGGATACCTGGAAGGAACTTAAAACAGCTTTGATTCAGGAACAGCATATAATAAGTAAGATATGGGAGAGCAATCTCGATTTATGAATTGAGTTTTTACAATGATTTGCATTCGTGAATTCAGTTCTTTGACCTAATCTAGGTAGAGTTTTAAACTGGTACCAGGTTAATGCCATTCTTCTAGTACTATTAAAAAAAATTCTTGAATCCAAGTTTTATAGTAAGGACTCCAATATTTTATGCTTTGATCAAAGGATAAAATAAAATAAAACAGATACAGAATATTTGTCAATACACTTTTGTGTGTATACACATTAAAGTTATCAAGTTAGCCAATGTACATGCATGTTATTTTTGTCAACCAAAAAAACCCTTTAATATAACTCAATATTTGTTATAGTTGAGACTGAATTGAGATTTTGATATGCTTAGATCGAAATGAAGTGAATCTAAAATGGTTGCCTATTCCATCTGAAAATGTGCTGTAAACCTGATTGGAGTGAAAGTGTTCCAGCATGGACATGATGACCTGAGGTTATGGAATTGTCCAGTATTTTATGATGTACCAACTCTCAAAGTACACCTGTTGTTTGCTACTCTTTGGACTTCATATGCATAGAACGGTCAAGTAATTTTTCTTTTTTATCTGGCAAAGTGATACAACTACTTTCTCAATTTTGTAAAGTTATGACTTACAACATAGACATATTCCACTGATGAAGAAGGATTCTCGGAAGGGGGTTAAGCAAGGAAGTTAAGGATAGCATGAGATTAATAGCGATCTACAAGGTGACAAAGATTATTGGTAAACCAGTGGATTATAAAAGTTGTAAAAACAAAGACAGACAACAAGAGCTACTTTAAATATATTAAAAGGACAAGAAGAAAAAAAACATGAATATAGGATCCTTAGAGCATGAAACTGAGAAAATAATAATGGAAAATCATGAAATGGCAGAGGAGTCTTCACAGTAGAAGGAACTACAGCATCCCAAATTTACAAAGTATTCAAGGGGCAAACTATTAAGATCATTGACCATAACATGCAGAGCAGAATTAGGTCGTTCTACCCATTGATTCTGCTCCATCTTTCAATCATAGCTGATATATTTCTCAGTCCAGTTCACTTGCCTTCTACCCATGACTCTTAATCCCGTTCTAATCAAGAACCTATCTATCTCTATCTTAAATACACGTAGTAATTGTGTGCCCGATCCTAGTTTCTCCTACTGGTGGAAATATCTTTTCTACATCCACTCAAAGGAGAAGAGGAAATAAATACAGCAATTATCACGAGAGAAAAAAGTTCTAGGGAAACTAATGGGGCTGAAGACTGATCGGATGTACCCTTGGATATTAAAAGATTCAGCTATCCAGACATTAATAATCTTCTGGGAGTTATTTTGATTCAGGAAATATCCTAGATGATTGGCAGTTTTCCAGTGTAACAACTCTACTTAAGAAGGAAAGGAGTCAAAAACTGGTAAATCTAGCGCTATTACTAACATTTTCCCAATTAGATGTTAAGCTGTTTATAATAAAGGATGTAATAGAGCTCAAAGGAATACATACAATCAGGCAGAGTCACTATGCCTTCATGAAATCATGTCAGACAAATTTAACAAGCAGGCTAGATACTACAGGAAATAGTGGAAGTAATATATCTGTATTTTCAAAAAGCAATTGATAAGTTGCCTAATGTGTAGTATCTTACAAAGATAACCACCCATGGTTTTGGAGGTATTAGTATGGATCAAGGATTGGCTAACTAATAGAAGACAGAGCGTTGGGATAAGTGAGTATTTTCCAGGTGATAATTTGCTGCAGGGATCAGTGTTGGAAGCTACAATTATTTAAAATATGTTTTAATGACCGTGTAGGAAAATGAATGTACTATGGCCAAATTCAGCAGATGTCACAAAAATTCAAGTGGTAAGAATGAGACAGAGGGCTATGGGTTAATTAAGTGAGTTGGCAAAAATGAAGCAGACGGCAGTGGGAAAACACGAGGTTTTTAAGATTCTTTTAATTCATTTGCAGAATTAGGATAGCATTGGCAAGTGGAGCATTTATTTCCTATTGTAATTGCCCAGAGGACAGTTAAGAATTGATAACATTGCTCTGAGTCTGGAATCATATGTAAGCCAGACCAGATTAGGGCAGCAGTTTCCTTCTCTAAAGGATGCTAATGAAGCAGATGGGTTTTCCAATAATCGGTAACGGTTTCATGGTCACCATTAGACTCTCATTACCAGATTTTTATTACATTCAAATTCAAATTCAAATTCCACCATATGCTATGGCAGAATTTTAACCCAGGTCCCTAGAACATTACCTGGATCTCTGGATTTTTAGTAATAACACCACTAAACATTACCCCCCATATGCACTTTGACTGGAAGAACAGACAAGCTTAATACTGTTTAAATGGAGAAACACTGCAGAAGGCTGCAGAACAGAGGGTTTGGGAGTTCTTGCCTGTGAATCACAAAAAGCAAACATCCAATTTGAGTGGTAATAGGGAAAAAAAATGCACTTTTGATCTTTAATTCACAGGCAGTGATTGTTAAGTGGAGGGCAGGTTTCCTGAAACACTAAAGAGGCACTAGTCAGACCACTGCTGGAATACCGTGGGCAGCTTTGGGCCCCATGTATAATGAAAGACATACAACCATTGGATGTAGTCCAGAGAAGTTTCACTAGGCTGATACCAGGGAGGGAAGGTCTTGAGGAGTGAATGGGTATATTCATCCTGCAATTGTTGAAATATAAAGAATGAGAGTGACCTTATTAAAGTGTACAAGATTCTCAGGAGTACTGCACACAGCAGGGGAACAGATATGTGTGTCTTTTAAAGTTTTTAACTGTTTTGTGTTTGTAAATCTGTTACAGTGAGTAAGGTGGATTTTATTGTTTTAAGCATTTTATTGAGATATGTCTCTTGATTAAACTTCTAAAGTTTAAAATGTAGACACCAAATTATCCTAGAACTGTAAGAGTGTGCTATTTTCTGGGTTTGTAGGTTGCTGATGTGTAAAAATGGCCTTCAGTGGAGTGATGCACTGTTCGCGCTGGATGTGGAAGATCAGGAAAATTTTCAGTTTTACTCATGATTATGTCTGCAGGAAATGTATTTGGTTGTGAATCATATCGGATCACATGGATAGGTATGAGCAGCAATTAGAGGCAATGAGGAATTGACAGGATTCGGGGGTAGTTTCAGGAAGGCAGATAAACTGCAGGTAAAATCGGGTAGATGGGTTACCCCTAGGAAAGGTTGGAGAAGTTAAACAGGTAGTGCAAGAGTGTCCTTTGCCTGTCCCCATCGCAAAAAAAATGTTGTTTTTGAAAAATGTAGGGGGTGGTACACTCTTAGGTGAATGTAGCACTGACAACCAAGACTTCGGAAACAAGTCAGCTATGTTCCTTAAATTAACAAATAAAACTAATTCACTTCCAGAAAAAAATCCAGAAAGTGCAGGGGAAACTCAGCAGGTAAAGCAGGATGTGTGAAGAGAAAAGCAGCGTGCCGTTTCATAACCTTTCGAGGAAGAAATGCTGTGCAGAATTTCCAGACCATGAACGATGTGGGCAGTGGCCTAATGGTATTGTGGCTGTTAATCTAGGGACCTAGATAAGGTTCCGGGGACCTGGCTTCTAATCTCGCCATGGCAGGTGGTGGTATTTGAATTCAGTAAAATACCTGGAATTAAGAATCTAATGACAACCATGAATCCATTGTCAGAAAAACCCATTTGGTTCACTAATGCCCTTGAGGGAAGGAAGCTGCCATCCTTACCTGGTCTGGCCTACATGTGACTCCAGGCCAACAGCAGTGTGGTTGACTGTAAACTGGCGTCTAGGGAATTAAGGATGGTCAATAAAAGCTACCTGGTCACTGATGCTCTCATCCTGTGAATGAATTTTAAAAAGTTGCGTGTTAAGGCTTAGATATTCCATTTAGAACAAAGAAAATTACAGCATAGGAGCAGGCCCTTCGGCCCTCCAAGCCTGTGCCAATCCAGACCCTCTATCTAAACCTGTTGCCTATTTTCCAACGATCTGTATCCCTCTGCTGCCTGCTCATTCATGCATCCGTCTAGGTACATTTTAAATGACGCTATTGTGCTCGCCTCCACCGCCTCCTAGGGTATTAATCATTGACTTTGGAGAAATACTCACTAAGAAAGAATTTTAACTCTTTCATTCTAGAATTGATTGTATGTTGATCGATTGTAGAATTCCCAGCATGGAGTTGCATTGATTCTCATCAAGCAGGCAATCACATTAAAAAAGTTATTGCCACCAACTAAGAAATGGGAAATAAAAACGAAAGAACAGCTGATGCTGTAAATCAGGAACTAAAACAAAATTGCTGGAAAAGCTCAGCAGGTCTAGCAGCATCTCTAAAGGGAAAAAAAAAGTTAACGTTTCTGGTTCAGTGACCCTTCCTCAGAACTGACTGTAGCTGGGAAAGTTGTGAAGCTGGGTGAACACAGCAGGCCAAGCATCATCTCAGGAGCACAAAAACTGACGTTTCGGGCCTAGACCCTTCTTCAGAGAGGGGGATGGGGTGAGGGTTCTGGAATAAATAGGGAGAGAGGGGGAGGCGGACCAAAGATGGAGAGAGAAGAAGATAGGTGGAGCTGTTGGTTTATATGCAGAAATAAGGAGATGGGTGGGGTAGGGAGTAAACAATAGGATAGAGCCCAATGAGAGAGAAAGACAGTTGGACAGACAAAGGAGTTGCCCGCAATCATACTGGGAGGGTGAATAGTTGTTAACGGGGACTGTTGGCCTGCCATTAGACACCCCCTGTTGTTAGCGACTATGTGGTAACAAGGCCTAGTGTGTGGGCTAAGGAGCTGGGATATGAAAAGTTTAGGCCCTAAAATTATTGAACTCAATATTGAGTCCAGAGGGCTGTAGGGTCCCTAAGTAGAAAATGAGGTGTTGTTCCTCCAGCTTGCATTGGGCTTTGCTGGAACATCGCAGCAATCCAGAGACAGATGTTGGCCAGGGAGCAGGGTGGTGCATTGAGGTGGCAGGCAACAGGTAGTTCAGGGTCTTCTTTTTTGTGTGTGTAAGAAATGGGAAATATATAGAGCATAATCAAAGTTTGGCATGTGGGCTGTGTGAAGCTAGAAACTGAAATGTCATGAAAAATTTCTTAAGATACGTGTCAAAGTTATTAGTTTAAAAATGTGGTAATTGATCATTATAAAGACATTTAACTAATTGACAAAGATAGGTAATTTGGAATGCAATTTTCTTTCTGACTGTGGCAGTATGTGTTGCACTTTAGTTGGTCTTCAAATAATGGTCCTTTTTATGCAAGACCACCAAATTCATTTTATCTTTTGTATGCATGATCTGGAGTTCTTTCATCTCTCATTACTTACTATGTAGGTTCATCATCATCATGATGATGCATCAATAAATTATTTCCTTACTTGCAGAGTTATAATTGTGACTTGCTGCCCAAAGACAATTGTCACTCCAGTGGGACATAACTAACTGAGTGTCCAGCCTTTTAAATTGGCCCTACACCTTACATTTATTTGGCTCTACCCAATGTTTATATGACATGAAAATGATTGTAAGTATTGTGTTCTTGTCTCTCTCCCTCTCCCTCTCTCTTTCCCCCTCACCCCCCTCCCCCAATAGAATTCACTGCGCCAAATCCAACTTGTTTTTCTTGTTGTAGGTGCAATCCTTGGTAGATCTGAGAAGCAAGTTTGTATTTTCTATAATGCAGACTGGGAGAAAGACCGAACAAATCTAAGTGGGATTGAGCACTGTGATGGAGAAAAGGATAAACGGCGACACTGTTTTGCGACGTGGAAGAACAATTCTGGCTCTATAGAAATTGTAAAACGAGGCTGTTGGCTGGATGATTGGAACTGCTATGACAAGTATGCAATAATAGTTTGCTGCCTTTACCGTTTTGTGCCTTTTTTAGAAAACTGTTATATCTATACTTTTGAATTTTAGAAGTACTAAATTTTAGCCCCCAGTATTTAAGCATTTTCTGTTAAGAGTAAGTTTTATTAATGTTCATGCCAAGAGATTGTAATGAATAAATATCAAATCAATTGGTATAATTTTTGTTTGTAGGGGTGAATGTATTGAAACAAAAGAAAGCCCTGAAGTTTTCTTCTGCTGCTGTGAAGGCATCAAGTGCAATGAGAAGTTTTTTTATGTCCCAGTAATTCAGGAACTGCCATGTAAGTTTTACCTTTGTAACCTTTATGGTTAAACGTTTAAATGATTACTCAAAATGAATGAAAGGACACAAGAACAATCTTAAAATAAAGATCCTAAAATAATAACATTTTGTTTAAATGTCATTGTGCAATTAGCTGTTCTGTTGTTCTTATTCATCAAAAGATACCATGGAAACTGCATACCTGTTTCTGGACTATTGAAGATTTATAATATTCTAAGCTTTGTCTTTTAGTAATTTGAAACTTGATGCATCTTTCCCATACTGTGCACTGCATTTTAACTAGTTTTTGCCTTTTAGTAGAGGTGTTGCCTGTGTCCAACTTGTCGTGTTTTTTAATGACTTTATCTTTACTTGCTTCTTATTTACGTGAAGCACAGCCAGTTTTAAGAAAGACCATAAGACATAGGAATGGAAGTAACGCCATTCAGCCCATCGAGTCCACTCAGCCATTTAGTCATGTCTGGGCATTTCAACTCCACTCACCTGCGCTCTCCCCATTGCCCTTAATTCCTTGTGAGATCAAGAAATTTGAATAAAAACTTAAGGTTTATACAATGCATTTAACAACCTCTAGACATTGCCCAGGATTAGAGGAAGAGAAATGCAACAACTGGAATTAGGTTCTGCAGAGCTTCTTTGGAGGCGGGGGGGGGACGTTGAAACAATATACCTGTACCCCCTAAACTGAAATACAGAACCACCTGGACTTTAATTAGTGCAGAAATTTTAGCAATTTAATTAAATCACTGTTAAACTGTATTTTAAAATATAATGATCTGCATACTGTTAGATTGACTAAGCTCTGTCTAGTGGCAGAAGGTGATCAGTGCAGCTGGTTGCCCTCGATTACAGGCACTGACTTACATCTACCATCACTTGGAGCCCAGGTCTTCCATGCTAAGTCAAGAGGGAAGTGAGGATCTAAGAGGGCATTCTGCAGAAAAGGGAAGACAAGACATGGACCCTTAAGGTAGGAATGAGGCCCGGGGAGGTGGGCAAGAGTGGAGCAGAAAAGAGAAAGGAATTCAGGCCTGGAGAAGGAGAACAAAACTCAGCAGAGGTGTTCAGTTTGCAAGCAAGTTAACCTGGGCAAAACAAACTGGGAGATGAGACTGGGACAGGAATCAAAACTAAAGCAGAACAAAGTAGGACATAAGACTGGGAGGAAGGCCAAGATGGAAAGGTGGTTGGAGGATGCAAACCAAATCTACTGGATGCTGAGTTTTAAAAGTGAGGGAGGCTGGCAAAGTACTTAATGCTAAAACAAAAGTGGTGAACCAAAACACACAAAATTGGCTTCAAAGAATAAAAATCGAAAAAAAAACTAGATGCTGTATATCATCTATCAACTCTGCTGAGCTTTTCCAGCAATTTCTACTCTTGTTTTCCTTCAAAGAATAACATCAAAAGTGTTAAGTGGGGTAGCATTCGATAAGGACTAACTCTATGTACAAATGCCTGGCTACTTTTTACTTTTTAAAAAAAAAGTCTGGTCAGAAATTTATGTCCATGTATCAGGAAAAAATAGCTCAGTTGGAGTAGGGGTGCAGTGTATGCGTAAAGGTTTTTCTGACAAGTTGCTCGCTTCCTCATGGTTTCTTCCAAGTTTTAGAATGTTGCTTTGCGAGCTATTTATTGATGTGACTCCATTTTAACATTTGAAAATTATTGTGACTCTGAATGCCAGCAAAAACAAATGGCAATAAAGCAGCATAGTGTCCTTAAATATATAGATATTAAAGTTTGTATTATATAGACCATACATAATGTCAAAAATGAAAAGTGAGCTGATTAGCTCAGTTAACAAAGTGGCTATTAAATCATATTAAAAGGTGGAGCAGATGAGGGGCTGAATTGCCTACTCCTCGTTCCTGCATAGATTGGATAAACACCTGCAATATGGGGCTCAAACCTCATTTTGACTGAGAGAGACTTGGAGCCTGCGTTTGAGCTGAGCCCGATTTTATTGCCTGCCTCTAATTGCCCCACTGAGAAAGTAGCAGTGAACAGTCGTCTTGAATTGCTCTGGTCAGTTTGATGCAACTATGTCTCCAATGATGTTAGGGAGGGAGTTCCAGGATTTTAACTTAACAATACTACAGATTGTGTTTTAATGATTTGTTAACAGCTGAGTTATGCTAATGATATGTTCCCAAGTAAGATCGTGAGTGGCTTGGAACTTGCAACTGGTGGTGTTCCTCTCCCCGTGACTCCCACTTCCTCGCCACACTCCCCAGTAACACCACTAACCCCAGCACCTTTCCCTGCAACTGCCCCTATGCCTCCTCTCCCCCCCCCCCCCCCCCCCCCCCGCCCCAATCTCCATTCAAGGCAAAAATCAAACCTTCGACATCAGACATGGGTTCGCCTGCACATCTGTCAACTTGGTCCACTGCATCTGCTGCACCCAATGTGACCTCCTCTACATCAGTGAGACCAAGCAGAGACTCGGAGACTGTTTTGTAGAACATATGAGCTCTGTACGTGACAAACAACAACACCTTCTGGTCATGAAACATTTTAACTCCCCCTCGCACTCCCTCAGTGATGTCCATCTTGAGCTGCATCTGGTTTCACAATGGTGCCTTCCACAAATTTGAGGAACAGCACCTCATATTTTGCTTTAGGAGCCTGTCGCCCGATGGCCTGAACGTAGATTTTACCAGTTTCTCCCCGCCTCTGGGCTCATCCCATGACCAACCTTCCCTCTTATCCCCGCCTCCTTGACCTGACACGACCTGTGCATCTTTTCTCCCACCTATTGGCCACTCTTACTTCACTGACCAATCCCCACCACGGCCTACGTACACTCACCTATCACCATTCCACCTGTCTTGCCCAGCCCCACCCCAATTGTCTATTTATTTCCGAGCACACCCCCACCTACCCACTGGTCATTTCTGAAAAAGGGTTCCAACCTGAGTGTCAACTTTCCTGTTCCTCTTCTGCCTGGCCTGCTGTGTTCCTCTAGCTCCACACTTTGTTACCTGATGTTCCTATTATCTGCTGTTCTTGTTCTTGTCCTTTTGGATGGTCACGGTAATGGGCTTGAAATGTACTGTTTAAGGAACCTTGGTGAATTTCTGCAGGACATTCATTGACAGTTCACAGTGCTGCTATCTCGTGATGGTAATAAAGTGAATGAATGTGGATTTGGTGCCTTTCAAACAGAATGCTTTGTCCTGGATGGAATCAAGCTACTTGTTTTTTTTTGGAGCTGCACTGGGTACTCCATCACACTCTCTTGATTTGTGCTTTGTAGATGGTGACCAGGATTTAAGGTGTCAGGAGATGAGTTACTTGCTGTAGGATTCCTATCTTCTGACCTGCTTTTGTAGGAGCAGTATCAATTTAGTTTGTCCTACCAAATTGCTGATCATCGGTACCCCCCAAGATGTTTATGCTCACTGTACCTGTGTTTTAAAAAAGAGGCACTGTGATGTAGTAACAGGAAATCATTTATTACAGGCCTGTCTTTGTGGGGAGAACTCAAGAAGAAGGTTAAAGAATCATTGGACTTTCCGTTCACCCTCCTCTATAGCATGGATCTAGTGGATCCAGAGTAAACTTCCCAGCACTCTAGCCTTATTTCCACCGTTACCATTATGGCTTTGGATGTAGGGGAAACTACTTTTAAAACAATGTTTGTATTTCTCTTGGGCTGTCACAGCTCAGTATTCATGAACCAGTGTTCCTGGAAAAAAAATTAGGAAAGCAAATGAAGTGTTGACATTTATTGGAAATAGGAAAGGGTATTGATGTTGCGACACCTTTCTGCAATCCACTAGAGACAATACCAGACGTCTATACAGATTTAGTTCCCATTTATTTAAAGAAGGACCAAACTTGCATTGCAAGCAGCTCATTGTTCTGATTCGTGGAGCAAAGATTTGTCTTATGGGGAAATGTTGACCAAGTCGGGTGTATACCCTTTGGTGTTTAAAACATTGAGAGTTGATTTTAGAACCATAGAGTATAGAAGAGGCCTTTGGCTCATCGTGTCTGTACTGCGAAAAGTCTACTACTACTTACAGGACCCCCACTTTCCTGCACTAGGCCCATTGCCTGATTCTTTTGCTATTTACAACATGTTATTGAACAAAAAAAAGGAACTGACAATGAGGGAACTTGTGGAACTACTAATTTCTATATGTCAGGATCAGAGGTCTGGATTCAAGCCCTACCTGATCCAGAGGGGCGTCATAACATGTCCAAATGATTAAAAATCATTACACAGTGATAAGAAAATCACATCATGTGAGATTCTGGAGGGTCTAGGTTTCACTGCAAGTAGCCTTAAGTCTTTGTAACTGTTCTCCAGAGAGCAGTGGAAACTCGGTCATGATCCAACTCGCTTTAAAGATATTCAGTTTTAGATCTGCCAGTGAAATGAGGGTTATGGGCGGCAGTGGAGTTAAGGCTGCAGTTTAATCAGGCATGGAATTGACTCAGGAGACCCAATAGCCTATGCCTGTGTCTCAAACTGATGAAATTATCGGATTTAAGCTTTTAGGTTACCTTGAAGCTGTATGCTGATCAACTCTTGCACTTAAAAGCATTTAGTCTTGCAAATGTGACTATTTGTTCTACTTTGGGGCAGCCTGAGGCCTCTTATTTTTCCTCATCAACCTGTTCAGAGATGTTATTGTGCATCCCTGGAATAGATGGGACTTGATCACAGGCCTCCTGGCTCAAAGGCAGGATTACAACCACTGCACCACAGGAACTTTTCATTTCTTTCTTTCATGGTTCCAGTTTCCTGGTTGACCTTGGTCTCTTAATGAACATCTTCTCAATTACTTTATTGCATTTCCTCAACTAAAAGGTGTAACTATGCATCTGCTTTGGAAACCGAGAGAACTGTGGGTGCTGTAAATCGGAGACAAAAATAAAATTTGCTGGAGAAACTTAGCAGGACTGGCAACATCTATGGAAAGCAATCAGAGTTAGTGGAGAAGAACCTGTAACAAGGATGATATTAGCAAGCTGATGGTCTCAATTTAGTAGCATCTGATTCTGCATCTTTCAAAAATGAGTATTCCTATTTTTAATTGCAGAACTTGGTGTTCTTCCAGTATTTTGTTTTATGAATTTGAAATACCAGGGATTGTTTGGTTTAAGCATGTACTGCCAGTGAGCTTTGTTCAGCAGATGTTTATATTAGATTCAGTTCTGCATTTTAGTTGGCATATGTTGATATATTCTGTTATTAAATCACATGATATATTTTGCAGTAACATGATTTGCTTTTGGAACATCTTTCTTGATTTCCAGAAAATGAAGAGCTAAGTTCTCTTCTGAAAAAAGTACAGAATTAATTTGTTTACCTTTTGAAATTTTCTGACTGCCATTAAATCATGGATTTGTGGAAAAAACTTTTCCAATTGAAATTGAGTTATTGTACCCTTATTTAGGGTTTCCTGTTCTTTCTGTTCACTTTCCTCACTCAAAAACGAGTGCAAAAGTTGATTCTGTTCATGCACATGAAGTCTAATTTGGGAGCAAAAGTAATTAACAAGTATGAAAAGCAAATCCTGCCTTGATGAGGAATTGTTTGTGAGATTAAAGGAATGCTTAACTCCAGATTAGATGTTAGAATAGACAAGGCTCCTCAAATATGTGATATTTCAGGAACTGTTCAGGAAAGTAAAATTTTACTCCACCTAAGCTATGGCTGTTTCTTAGACTAACATCAATTGCCTTAAAATCAATTTGTACCTGATTTTCAGTAACTAAGTCCCACATATTAAATCAGAACTTCCTGAAGTTGGATGGGACCTAGCGGTGTCTCTACCTCTGAGGCAACAATAGCAGCTCGGAAACTCAAGTAGAGTTTTAATAAATGCGCTTCCGTAGCTTTAGCAAAAGCAGGCCATTCTCTTCTAATTTCACCTTGCCTGCACCTCACCATATTCTCAGTTCTTGCTGTGGGGTCATAACAATTTTCAAGTCTCAAGATGGGGTCTGAACAGGGAAAATGTTTTTGATTCATGTTTAGATTCTGTATATTAAATGTGCTGTGTTCTGTAGCTGTTAATGCTAGGTGAATTGTCATGCTGAAACAAAAATTTTTGTACTGTTTTTATTTGAACATGATTGAAACTTAGTAGCTAAGGTTCACAACTGGTAACTTTGTTAAGGTGGAAGAATATGTAGTAACTGAAATGGGATACTTCAGTGTTTTTATTTATGAATGCAGTTTTAAATCTAGGTCAATCCAATATTATGACCATTAATAAAGTGATGAAATCTTTAGAGTTTTTTCCTGGATGGCACAACTCACTTCCTATGAGAGATCTAATTACTTTTTCCCTTCCTCCACAGCAACATCAAACCCAGTCCCATCAAGGCCTCCACTGCTGACCATTTTGCTTTATTCACTGGTACCCATCATGGGATTTGCTGTAGTTGTGTTGTTCTCCTTCTGGATGTATAGGCATCATAAATTGGCATATCCGCCAGTACTTGTACCAACTCAGGTATCGCCTAAAATGTTTTTGTCAATTCATCTTTGTTTACTCTAATACATAAAAGTAAATATAAAAATGCATTTCAAATGTATGTGAAGAGTAGTTTTGCAGACTGATGAGTCAAGCCTTCATTTTTGCCTGTTCCGAGCACTTATTCATAATTCTGATGTGAAGCACCATCTATTAACAAACAAAATTGTTTGCATGCTAAACTTGCCATTCAGTTTAATGACAAGACCTACCATTAAGTAGAGCTCTGCACTTTACATGAAATCATGTACCTTCACTAATCTGTTGCTTTATAGATTTCTGCTCTAAATATTTCATGGTTTTAACAAGATTTGAAAGTTATAGAGAAAATGGTACCAAGGTAAGAAGTTAACATAGAGATCAGCCATGGTCATATTGCATGGGAGAACAAACTCAAAAGACACATTTGGCCCATTCCTGTTCTTGTATTACCTTGAGTGTATTCAGGTAGTTAATGGATTATTGTAAATTTGAATTCATTAATTACCATTCACTCATGGCCTGGGATGGCTATGGCAGGGCCCAGTAACTGGGACCTGGAGCACTGGTAGATCACCATAGAGCTGTAGTCATAGAGCTGTACAACATGAAAACAGACCCTTTTATCCAACTTGGCCACGCTGACCAGATATCCTAAATTAATCTAGGTGCATTTGGTCCGAATCCCTGTAAACCCTTCCTATTCATATACCCAACCAGATGCCTTTTAGATGTTATAATTGTACCAGCCTCCTCCTCTTCCTCTGGCAGCTCATTTCCATACACATACCACCCTTCCCATGAAAAAGCTGCCCCCTAAGATCTTTTTTAAAATCTTTCCCCTCTCACCTTAAACCTAACCTATATCCTTTAGTTTTGGACTCTCCCACCCTGGGAAAAACACCTTGTCTAGTCACACTGCCCATGTCCCTCATGATTTTATAAACCCCAGTAAGTTTGCTCGTCAGCTTCCGACACGTCAGGGTAAATAGCTCCAGTCTACTCAGCTTCTCTCTTTAGCTCAAACCCTCCACGCCTGGCAACATCTTTGTAAATCTTTTAATTCGAGTTGCACTTTAGCTCATTTGGGGCTTAGAGCCTTGGTCAGGAGCAACGCTACAGTGTGTGATCTTTGGCACTATTCCTGTATTCAACATAATTTTGTGATCAACCTCAAAAGAACAGATTTCTGAATGAATTAAACTTCGCTATTATTCATTGTCCCTTTTTCATCTTGAGTAGAATCAACATAACTTGGAAAACACAAGTTAGATGCCGCATTTGGTGTGTACATGCTGAGTGTCTGCAATCTTAACTTTGCCTGACTTGGTCAGCCTTATTCTTTTAGCTGTACTTACTCTTCTAGTACTGTGAGGTGCCTGCTATAGAATATGCAAATCTCCAAAGCAGAAAGCGATGCAGAGATCACTGCAGCCTGTAAACCAGGGCTTCTGTTTCAAGTTTGAGTCCTGATTCTAAAATACTTATTTCCTCAGTCAGCTAAAAGCAGAGCTGATGCATTTGAGGCAGTGAAGAACTTTTTCATCCAGACTGCCTTCATTGAGAGGAAGCTTACTCTTAGTGGTCGAAATTTTCCAGGATCTAGCTGTTAATCGAATTTGATAGCACAAGATGTGCTGTAGGTGCTAGTTGGATGAGGTTTTCCATCAGCTTTGAGAGGCACACTTTCTCATTTGCTTCGGTGAGAAGTTGACAGTGATCTGAATTCTGTTCCTGAGTGAGTGCTCCGACAAGCATCATCTACGTACTGAAGGTCAGTAACTGGTTATGGAAGGTCTTGTGAAGACACCGCTGGTCAGTGGCCAGAAAGGCATTCTCCCAAGCCACTGTGCATAGCATTGAGGTGCTGATCACTCAAAGCCAGCTCTGCTAGGATGTGCATGTTGTCCGCATGCCTGAGAAGATACTCTGAGGGTAACTCAAAACTTGGTTGGGCAACAGGTTCTCAAGCAGACAACAGAAATACTCCAGATTCACCATCAAAGCATCCTGAAGACATTTAACATCTCTGATTTATGGAGGCTCTGGCTCCTGGATGACACAAGTGGCATAAGATAGTCATAGAAAGTGGAAAACACATCAGGAGATTTTATTGGGAGCACCTGAGGTAAAGTCAAGGCATCAGAAAGAGTGAACGCCGTCATCTTAACAGCTCATCTACCTTCCTACTAGGCATCACATGCCCCATGCGTGGCAGAGTCTGAAGATTGCACAATGGACCTATCATCTATTATAGAATCCACCGAACTGGATTAGAAGTGAATCATCCTCCCCTTAGACATTCCCGGGATGAAGACATAATTGTACTACTTACACTAGTACTCTCAGAAAAACTTTAGCCATAAAGGAAAAGAAAATACTGACTAATGCTGGAGTGAAGTGAAGAATCTGAAATTAAAATATTTTAAGTGATTGGAATAGCAAGGTTTTTTGACATTTCTTATTGTAATTGCTAATGTTTCAAATGTAGATGCTTTGGCAAGACTGGCTGGCAGTGTTGTAATTTTTAAATCATAGACTGGTGCATGTGTTTTTGCTACGTATCAAGTTACCTGAACTTTGCCTTTTTTGAGACTGTTACAAATAATGTTGAGTTTTTAGTGCCCTCTGCTGTTTGTCAAATCAACTAAATATATTTTCAATGTTGAGCTGTAGCTACTTCTGTGATTGTAAAAGTATAATTATTACTTCAGTTAGGTTTGTCATGATTAGATTTGATTTTTTTTAACATTTTGACTTTGGGATATGTACATAAATTCTGTGCCAAATACTGTATTAATGTTAAATATATTATTATACAGTACCATAGCAATAGATCAGTGTAGTTTGTCTTGTATCATTAAGTTTTGTTTAAGAGAGGTATCACAACTCAAGCTATCTTTTTGACCAGTTTTTGAGCAGCAAGTAATTTATTATGTGACTTCAAACTGCCAGTACGTCATTTTTCAGTGATTATATTCTTGATTTAATCTGGTTTTGATTTATTGTAGTTACATGTACCGAAGTACAATGAAAAGTTTTTAGTTTTGCATGCAGTACAGGCAAATCATAGCAAACAAGGACATACATATCATTCGATGCTTAGACAGACCGAGGCATATAAGATTATGGCTGCACAGGAGGTACACAAAGCAAAATTAACATTAGCAAGATTAACATTATTTGAAGTTAGGTCTATTTACCTATCTAGTAACAGCAGGCAAGAAGCTATTCTTCAGCTCGTTGATGTGTGTTCACGTGTATCTTCTGCCTGATTGGAAGGGAGCATTACCAGAGTGGTAAGAGTCTTTGATTTTGGCAACCTTTCTGTGGTAATGAGATGTGTAAGTGGAGCCCGTGGATGGGAGGTTGGCTTCTGTGATGATCTGAGTGGTGCACAGCTTTCTGCAGTTTATGTTCCTGGGCAGAGCAGTTGGTGTACCAAGCCATTATGTACCCAGACTGAATGCTTTCAGTGGGGCATCTGTAAAAGGTGATGAGGGTCCATTTGGACGTGCCAAATTTGCTAAGCCGGTTGAGGAAGAAGAACCATTTTTGTGTTTTGACCATCGCAACCACATGGGAGATCCAGGACAGATTGTTAGTTGTTGACACTCCCACTCCACTTCAACTCCATTATGTAGACAGAGGTGTGTCCTCCTTTATTCCTCAAGTCAGTGATCAGTTCTTTTGTGTCGCCAACATTGAGAGAGATTGTTATCACTGCACCACAATGCCAAACACACTCTGTCCTTCCTGTATTCTGACTCATCATTGTTTGATATCTGGCCTGCCACAGTGGCGTTGTCAACAAACTTACAGATGGTGTTCATCCGGAATTTGGCTGCACAGTCATGGGCTTACAGCGAGTGCAGTAGGAGGCTGAGAACGCATCATTGCGGGACGCCACTGTCGAGAATTATCATGGAAGAGATGCCGCTGTGTGTCTGTCTTTACTGATTGTGGTCTCTGAATCAACAAGTTGAGGATCCAGTTGCGGAGGGTAGAACAGGCACCTTGGCCTTGGAGTTTTGAGATTGTGCTGGTAGAGATTATGATGAAGACTAACCTGTAGTTAATGAGTAGGAGCCTAACGTAGGGATCCTTGTTATCCAGCTGTTCAGGCTTGAGAGTAGGGCTATTGAAATGACATCTGCTCTGAATCTGTTTTGCCAGTTGGCAAATTCCAGGGGATCGTGACAGGCTGGGAGGCTAGAATTGATGTTGGCCATGACCACCCTCTCAAAGCACTGGGTCATATATTCTTGGGTTATATATTTCTGGATAGAACGTGATCAGTTTGGTTGACAGGCTTGCAGGTTCCTGAACAGAGTAGAGATTGAGTGAAGGATCATTTCTCATTTTCTAGGCAGCGGGTTTGGATGATATCTCCATTTAAGGTCTAGAAAGGGAGTCCACATTTCAAAAGCAAACTTGACTTGGCATGGGACTTATCAGAACCACAAAACCAATGACGAAATGTTGTTAGTTTACCAGTGTAATAAGATGTGGTTGAGTATTTCTCTTCAGAGTTTGAAATTTAGTTGAGCTTTATTGTGCCAGCCAATCTGTACTTTCCCTTGCTTTCTGTGAAATAATGAGGTTTGCCACTTTGAATCTGTCTTTATTTTGGTAAATGTTGAGAGACCAGAGAAGTACTAATGAGGGCATGTATGGAAGAAATAGTATTATTGTAGTTCAACAGATCTCAAGGTATTATGCTACACCCCTGCATTTTTTTCCATGATTGTCTAATGGGCTGTATCTGCATCATCCTGAACCTGAGAGGATTGTGGTGTTGTGGTAATGTTATTGCACTAGTAATCCTGATGCCCAGGCTATTATTCTGGCAGCACAGGCTCAGATACCACCATAGTATTTGGTGGAATTAAGTTTAATTAATAAACGTAATTAAAAAGTTAGTCTTAGCAATGGCCTGACGTGGTCATTTCCACAAAATTATAAGTTGGACATGTTTTGTCCCACCAGCAGGCCAAATCCAGTCGAGTCAGTGGCACAATGGTGTATGTAGCCAGTATGGAATTGACCTGAGAGTACTCAGCATTGACTCCAGACTCCGTTAAGTCACATGGCATCAGGCCAGTCGTCAACAGGAAAGCCTTCTACTGCCTGCTGCTCCCTCTCATATGAATAATCTGTATTCTACCTTGTTGGATGTCACCAGGACTGACACCAATAGATAATAGACAGTAGGTGCTGGAGTAGGCCATTCGGCCCTTCGAGCCAGCACCACCATTCGTTATGATCATGGCTGATCATCCACAATCAGTATCCTGTTCCTGCCTTATCCCCTTAACCCTTGATTCCTCTATCTTTTAAGAGCTCTATTTATCTCTTTCTTAAAAGTACCCAGAGAGTTGGCCTCCACTGCCTTCTGGGGCAGAGCATTCCATATATCCACCACTCTCTGGGTGAAATAAGTTTTTCCTCAACTCTGTTCTAAATGGCCTACCCCTTATTTTTAAACTGTGTCCTCTGGTTCTGGACTCACCCATCAGCGGAAACATGCTCCCTGCCTCCAGAGTGTCCAATCCCTTCATAATCTTATACGCCTCAATCAGATCCCCTCTCATCCTTCTAAACTCAAGTGTATGCAAGCCCAGTCGCTCCAAACTTTCAACATATGATAATCCTGCCATTCTGGGAATTGACCTCGTGAACGTACGCTGCACTCCCTCAATAGCAAGAATGTCCTTCCTCAAATTTGGAGACCAAAACTGCACTCAATACTCCAGGTGTGGTCTCACCAGGGCCCTGTACAGCTGCAGAAGGACCTCTTTGCTCCTATACTCAAATCCTCTTGTTATGAAGGCCAGCATGCTATTAGCTTTCTTCACTGCCTGCTGTACCTGCGTGCTTGCTTTCATTGACTGTATGTACAAGAACACCTAGATCTCGTTGTGCTTCCCCTTTACCTAACTAGACTCCATTGAGATAGTAATCTGCCTTCCTGTTCTTGCCACCAAAGTGGATAACCACACATTTATGATACATGAGATGGCTTAGTGCTGAAGGGCACATTTGTCAGACCGAGTTTCTGGTGGTGAGGAAACCAATGAGAGAAAAAGCTAGTTGAACTTACTCTCAGCAGTTAGACATGCATTTGTCTACAACAGTGTTGATTGAAGTAACCGTTGCACTGTGCTTGAGAGAAAAAATTCTGTCACATGATTTCATGATTATCCAGGGTTTGCCAACCATTATGTTGTCTAGCAGGTGTACTCTGCTCAATCTGGATAGATCTAGAACAGATTCTGCTGCTCAAAATTGGGCTTCCATGAGCAGCTATGGCCCATCAACAACTGAAGAATTGTTACACTGTTGTGGCAGCTTGCAGTTTTATAAGATAGTAAATAAAAGCTGAAAGAACTGCGGATGCTGTAAATCAGGAGCAAAAATAAAGTTGCTGGAAAAGCCCAGCAGGTTTTGCAGCATCTATGAAGGAAAAAACCGGGTTAACATTTCAAGTCCAGTGACCCTTCCTCAGAATAGTTCTGAGGAAGGGTCACCAGATCCGAAACGTTAACTCCGTTTTTCTTTCACAGATGCTGCCAGATCTGCTGGTCCTTTCCAGCAACTTTGTTTTTGTTGATAAAATAATAGTTTCTTGATTGGCCAAATCTCATAGCATGGCCTGCTATGGCTCACAAGCCCCACTCTGGCACGGCAATTTTTGATATGTCTGTTACACTTTCTTTACCCAGTGTTATATCTGTATAATTCACTGACATCTGTTTACAAAAAGCTGAACTGTTTGTTTCTGCACGTCTTCCATTGCCTTTCCAAAGAATCATATTCCAGATGTCCCTGCCAAAGGTGACTGTCTCCGAGTTGCAGTATCATTATCCACCACCAATGCACCTCTGTTGCAGATACCATTGTAGTGCAAGTATAAATATCAGCACATATCATGACTGAGTGACCAGTTCATCGTACAGAGGGACCTTGGGTACATGGCCATGATGCATCCACTGAACGAACTGAGCCATAACAGATTTTTTGTTTCTCTAGCTTAGCAATAAGTGTGTGTTGAAGGAATTAACAAGCTGCTGGATCTCTGGGCTTATAATTTTGTCCTGTTAAAGATACATCTGTGACAGCCAAAGTAGAAACTGTTCAGCCTTTTCTCCGTCCTATCATGATCTTCCCACTGTAGGGACTGTACCATTGTGTTGGATTGGCAGATTGCAGTTTGGTGTTGTCAGTTAGATTCAGCACTCTTTCTCAGCTTGGACATAACAAGAGCAGTAACTGCATCAAGTGCCAGAATATTCATGATTGCGGAGTGTAGATGTCCCATGTGCAGCATAAAATTTCCAATGCTAATAACTGCTAATGATGCAACGCCCATCTTTTGTTTTCTTCATGCTGTTGGTCAAATCACACTCCCCTTTGTTTACAATTTACGTAGATGATTTGGAGTTGAGGACCATGTGTGGTGTGTCAAAGTTTGGAGGATATTTAACTGACAGTGTAGAGGGCTGTTGTAGGCTGCAGCGGGACATTGACAGGATGCAGAGATGGGCTGCAGCGGGACATTGACAGGATGCAGAGATGGGCTGAGAGGTGGCAGATGGAGTTCAACCTGGATAAATGCGAGGTGATGCATTTTGGAAGGTCGAATTTGAAAGCTGAGTACAGGATTAAGGATAGGATTCTTGGCAGCGTGGAGGAACAGAGGGATCTTGGTGTGCAGATACATAGATCCCTTAAAATGGCCACCCAAGTGGACAGGGTTGTTAAGAAAGCATATGGTGTTTTGGCTTTCATTAACAGGGGGATTGAGTTTAAGAGTCGTGAGATCTTGTTGCAGCTCTATAAAACTTTGGTTAGACCGCACTTGGAATACTGCGTCCAGTTCTGGGCGCCCTATTATAGGAAAGATGTGGATGCTTTGGAGAGGGTTCAGAGGAGGTTTACCAGGATGCTGCCTGGACTGGAGGGCTTATCTTATGAAGAGAGGTTGACTGAGCTCGGTCTCTTTTCATTGGAGAAAAGGAGGAGGAGAGGGGACCTAATTGAGGTATACAAGATAATGAGAGGCATAGATAGAGTCGATAGCCAGAGACTATTTCCCAGGGCAGAAATGGCTAGCACGAGGGGTCATAGTTTTAAGCTGGTTGGTGGAAAGTATAGAGGGGATGTCAGAGGCAGGTTCTTTACGCAGAGAGTTGTGAGAGCATGGAATGCGTTGCCAGCAGCAGTTGTGGAAGCAAGGTCATTGGGGTCATTTAAGAGACTGCTGGACATGCATATGGTCACAGAAATTTGAGGGTGCATCCATGAGGATCAATGGTCGGCACAACATTGTGGGCTGAAGGGCCTGTTCTGTGCTGTACTGTTCTATGTTCTATGTTCTATGTGTCAAAGTTTGCAGATGACACTGAGGTGAGTGGTAGAGCAAAGTGTGTAGAAAGCTCGAGTTTGCAGAGGGATATAGGTAGTGAATGGGCGAGGGTCTGGTGAAGGAGTACAACATTGGTAAATGTGAAATCATCCACTTCGGTAGAAATAATAGTAAAAAGGATTGTCCTTTGAATGGTAAAAAATTGCGGTGTGCAGCTGTGCAGAGGAACCTGTGTGTCTTTGTGCGTGAATTGCAGAAGGTTGGTTTGTAGGGAAAACAGGTAATGAAGGCAAATGGAACTGTTTCATTCGTTGCTAGAGACATTGAGTTTAAAAGCATGGAGGTTATGTTGCTGCTGTATAGGGTGCAGAAGTTCTGCGGAAGGGTCCCCCCGCACCTGAAACATCCTTTCTCAAATAAGGAGACCAAAACTATTCACAGTACTCCACACGTGGCTTCACCAGCACCCTATAAAGCTGCAGCATAACACAACAGAAAAAACAGTTCGCGTTTCGGGACCGATGACCCTTCCTCAGAACTAGTCACAGGACCTGAGACGTTAATTCTGTTTTTTCCTTCACAGATGCTGCCAGATCTGCTGAGCTTTTCCAGAAACTTTGTTTTTGCCCCTGATTTACAGCTTCTGCAGTTCTTTTGCTTTTTGAGAAAGGATGTACTCGCACTGGAGGGGCTAAGAGGAGATTCACTAGTTTGATTCCGAAGTTGAGAGCTTTGACTATGAGACTGAGTAGACTGGGATTATATTCATTGGAATTTAGAATAATGAGCGGGGTCTTGCTGAAACATACAAGATTGTGAAGGGGATAGATAAGATATAAGGAAGTTTCCACTGGCAGGTGAAACTAGAACAAGAGGGCATAGCCTCAAAATTAGGGGAAGCTTATTTAAAACTGAATTGAGGAGGAACTTCTTCACTCAAATGGTTGTAAATCTGTGGAATTCCCTGCCTAATGAAGGAGTTGGGGCTTCATCATTGAATAGTTTTAAAACTATTCAAGATAATGCTTTGAACATTAAAGGAATTAAGGGCAACAGTGAGAGGGTGGGTAAGTGGAACTGAAGCAGTAGGTCATCCATGATCTCATTAAATGGTGGAGTTGGCTCGAAGGGTCGAAAGGCGTACTCCTGGTCCTGGTTCTTATGTTTTTTATGTGTGCTGTTGCAGGTGCTTCTCCGTATGTTATGTTATTGCAGCACTATCGGAGTAGAGTGCACTATTATCTAGAATTTCAGATGGGTGAGGTTGATTGTCTTTGTCAGTTTGCCTATTTAAAAAGGCAATCCTATAGATGATGTGAAGGCACATGACAGCAGCAAAGAGAAGAATATACCTGAGAGTCAGTGATAATGGGAACTGCAGATGCTGGAGAATTCCAAGATAATAAAATGTGAGGCTGGATGAACACAGCAGGCCAAGCAGCATCTCAGGAGCACAAAAGCTGACGTTTCGGGCCTAGACCCTTCATCAGAGAGAGGCTCTCTGATGAAGGGTCTAGGCCCGAAACGTCAGCTTTTGTGCTCCTGAGATGCTGCTTGGCCTGCTGTGTTCATCCAGCCTCACATTTTATTACCTGAGAGTCGGTGTCTGAATTCTACCCTTTTTTACTTGAGTGTGAATTTGAAAAAGGTTTTTGTTGTTCTTGCCGACCTTGTTCTTCAAGTTGGGGAAAACAGATTAAATAGCTGTGGCAATGGCCAGTTTTCCCTAGCAGTTTAAGTAAATTACTACAGCTCATATGATTGGATGCCTTTGTTGAGACTGATGAAGGGAACTTTGTTCACTGCATTTCCTTTGCAGCTGCCAGACTAAGAAGATCATGTTAACTTCAAACCTTGCAATTGTGAACCACCTTGAAATTTGGCATAAATGTGTTCAGCCATGATCTGCAGTCTGATGAGGGCAAAACAGACAAACACCTTTTCCACTGTGCTTAGCAGGGAAGTAATTCAATAATTTGTTAATGATTCAGATTCTTGAGATGCCCTTGTTCTTTTACAGGATCATAACTGTTACATCATGCACATTGTAGAGCACTGCCCCCACCCACAGAAACTGAGAGAATTTTGCAGATACTGCAGTTGTGTTGGTATAGCTGAAGCTTTGCCCATGCCAAGCAAGTCAGTAGCTATGCTCTTGTACTATGGATACCATGTCCGTTTCAACCATGACAGAAGGACTTTCTGTGGTGTCTCACATTTCCTTGGTAATGGTGCTTTTCCAAGAAAATGCCTTAAGGTCATGTTCCAGCCATCTAACAGTTTATTGCAGTCAGTGATTCTAACTGATTTCATTAGAGCCATTTACTTTGTTGATGAGCCTGCTGCCTTTTTGATCCTTCATATTTCATGTGTTGAAGAGAATCTTAATATATTGGGATTATTGGCAGAATTGTAACTGATAGTCACTTGCACGCTGCATAGTAATTAGTTGGACTTTGCTTTGAGTGACTCTTATTGGTTTCAGAGTTTTCTTGAGAGCATACTGCTTGGCTTTAATGACAGGCCCCATCACATTGATGTTTACTTCAAATCAGTGGTATCTCGAATATGTGTCATTTTGCTTTTTCTGTTTTTGTTTGGGAATGCCAGACAGAGACTGCTTCATCAATTCACCGAACTGTTGGTTTTAATGTTGATTAAAAGTATAGCTGACATTGCTATGAAGACTGCGCTGCTGCTGCTTCGGATGCAGAAATGTGTAGTGGCTGCAGTTGCAATCTGCTTGTCAGCCAACAAGACTCTTAAGAAGCATTCTCTGCACATGCGACTGCATTCACAATACTGTTGTGCTATTTTAGCTGATGTCTTTGCCCGTGCCAACTAAGCAGCTAGACTTCTCCAGTGTGGGTGCCACATTCAACTTTGAGAAACTCTAGCCACTACAGAAAGTTTGTCCATTATGGTAGACCTGGATATGGTATCCACACTAGGTTAGCTACAAGGAGAGATTCAGCTATGCTAGAACAAAAACATTGTGAATGTACTTGTGCATGTTGAGAATGCTTTTTAGAGTCTTATTTGAGGCTGATCAGACCCAGCTGCTGTCAATGCCCTGATGTCTGATACCTTCAGGAGATCTTGTGATATTGTCCCCTCTGAAAGAAAAGGTTTGCTATGCAAAATTCATGATGGCAACAAAGCTAAAGCCCAGCTTTTCTTTCCCAGGCTACTTTGTCCAAGACAAGAGAGCCTTCCTTCGTTGTCCGCGCCAGTTCTTGCATTGAAATTCCCCAGTAGCTCAGAAGTTCTGTTGGAGATTCTGCTGATAAGTGTTTAAGCTTTGCATAAAGTCAACACTGCATCAGAGCATAGATGCTCATAATGTTATCTGGCTCTGTTTGAATTGGGAGTTGAATGAAGAGGACCATTTGTGGAGAGTTGTATCAGCGAAAGTAACAGTTTCTTACAGTGAAGGCTACACCTTTCTCTTGTTTTGTCTGAACCATTTCGCTCCCAGATGAAAGTGTAGTTTTTCTTTGATCCGTACTTGGTGAGCCTGGTCTCTTGTAGTGAAATACCACGATACTCAAGTTCAGTTTTGATTACAGCTGAGTCGTACAAGTTATTGACCAACTGTAAGTCATCCCAATCCTGTGTGCATTGGCCTGATGTTCCGGTTTGTTAATCAAAGTGGTAACATCGCCCTTTTTTTGTCTAATGTTTTTGTTTATTATTTGTAAAAGGATTCTGGTTACTTGTTGAATGGATACTAAATGTAGCAAGCTGCTCATTGAAGCAGATGAACTATGTTAGGGTACCCCTTTATTGGTTTGTGGCTGCTTAACGTGAGGTGGTACTGAAGGGCCCAGACTTGAAAGGTTAGCTTTCCTGTTCCTCTGATGTTGCTTGGTCTGCTGTGTTCATCCAACGCTACACCTTGTTATCTGTGATTTCTGTGTTGTGTTAATGCTGTCCCTGTGGAGGGCACAAGCCGAGGCAAAATGTATGGAGATCTTTGTCTCTTAAAACACAGTGGCCTCCCTCATTGATTTCAAAGCAATGGGAAGCACTAATTTGGGCACAGACCTGGTTGAGAGTAACTCTAGCAGCACTCAAAGCTCAACCCAATTCAGGTTAAAGCAGTCTGGCTGATTGGTACCCCATTTACTGTGTTAAACACTCCTCTTAGCAGCCCAGCTCAAACTGGCAGTAAGCTGTGTATGATCAGGACGGAGAATTCGCATCCAGTGAGAGACAGCCCAACTAAAGATATATTTTAGGAAATTTGGAGGCAGTTTGGAAATTTAGTGGGCAAGAGAAAAAAAGCATTTACTTGCTGCTTTTTGGCTCATAGCTTGTAAGGAATTTTTTTAACAGGGTAAAGTGAAGCCCAGGATCAGAAACCTAGCACCAAAGAGTGACATCACAGCAAAATCCTATGGTCATTTGTTGCTATTACAGGTTACTTTCAGACTGAAGTTAAATAGAGGAAATATTTACAGGTTGCAAACTAAAAGATGAGTAGAAAATTTTAAAAATCAAATCAAGAACAAAGTAAATAAAATGCAGGTCCAGGTGATGTGGGATCTGTTGGACCCCACGTGGTTCATAGTGACCACAAAATTAGTAAGCATTGGTTGCTTGAGGAACTCTGGCTCAGTTGATATGCTGGTGTCTGAGCTTCAAACACTGCACACACCAGGGAGGGGAGAGAGTTACTTGGACATTTGTGTTTCAGGAAGTACTCACACCACTAAGATTAAACTTTAACTTACTTTAAATTCAGTCAGTGGTTAGGGACAAGAGGGTGTTACTATCATCGAGATAGGTGGAGGGTTTGAGGAGATGGTGCTACAGGAGTCTCAGCTGTTGAACTTCTCGAAAGATTTGTACTTTATTTATTATTGTCGCTTGTGTCAAGATACAGTCAAAAGTATTATTGCATACTAACCAGACAAATCATACCTTACGTAAGCCCATCAGGGTAATAGAAAAGAATGTAGAATATAATGTTAAAGCCAAATAAAAGATGCAGAGAAAGATCCACTCTAATATATGAGAGGTCTGTTAATAAGCCTGATAACAGTGGGGGAAAAAGCTATTCTTGTATCTGTTGGTAGATTTTTTCAAAATATTGTATCCTCTGTCCAATGGAAAAGTATGGAAGAGAGTATACCTGGTTTGGAGGTGGTCTTTGATTATATTGACTGCATTCCTGAGGTAGTGGGAAGTATAGGCAATGTCAATGGAAAGAAGGCTAGTTTTAATGATAGACTGGTCTACGTTCACAACTCTAATTTCTTGTGATCTAGAACAGAACAGTTGATATACCAAGCTGTGCTGCATCCAGATGGGATGCTTTCTATCGTAAGAGGCATTGTGGACATGTTGAATTTCCTTAGACTTTATAGGGAAGTGGAGATGTTGGTGTGCTTTCTTAACTGTCAACATGAATGGGCCAGAATAGATCATAGAACATAGAACAGTACAGCACAGAAAAGGCCCTTCAGCCCACAATGTTGTGCCGACCATTGATCCTCATGTATGCACCCTCAAATTTCTGTGACCATATACATGTCCAGCAGTCTCTTAAATGACCCCAATGACCTTGCTTCCACAACTGCTGCTGGCAACGCATTCCATGCTCTCACAACTCTGTGTAAAGAACCCGCCTCTGACATCCCCTCTATACTTTCCTCCAACCAGCTTAAAACTAAGACCCCTCGTCTTAGCCATTTCTGCCCTGGGAAATAATCTCTGGCTATCAACTCTATCTATGCCTCTCATTATCTTATATACCTCAATTAGGTCCCCTCTCCTCCTCCTCTTCTTTTTCTCCAATGAAAAAAGTCCAAGCTCAGTCAACCTCTCTTCATAAGATAAGCCCTCCAGTCCAGGCAGCATCCTGGTAAACCTCCTCTGAACCCCTCCAAAGCATCCACATCTTTCCTGTAATGGGACGACCAGAACTGGACGCAGTATTCCAAGTGCGGTCTAACCAAAGTTTTATAGAGTTGCAACAAGATCTCACGACTCTTAAACTCAATCCCCCTGCTAATGAAAGCCAAAACACCATATGCTTTCTTAACAACCCTGTCCACTTGGGTGGCGATTTTAAGGGATCTATGTATCTGCACACCAAGATCCCTCTGTTCCTCCACACTGCCAAGAATCCTATCCTTAATCCTCTACTCAGCTTTCAAATTCGATCTTCCAAAATGCATCACCTCGCATTTATCCAGGTTGAACTCCATCTGCCACCTCTCAGCCCATCTCTGCATCCTGTCAATGTCCCGCTGCAGCCTACAACAGGCCTCTATACTGTCAACGACACCTCCAACCTTCATGTCGTCTGCAAACTTGCTGACCCATCCTTCAATCTCCTCATCCAAGTCATTAATAAAAATTACAAACAGTAGAGGCCCAAGGACAGAGCCCTGTGGAACACCATTCACCACTGACTTCCAGGCAGAATATTTTCCTTCTACTACCACACACTGTCTTCTGTTGGCCAGCCAATTCTGTATACAGACAGCTAAGTTCCCCTGTATCCCATTCCACCTGACCTTCTGAATGAGCCTACCATGGGGAACCTTATCAAATGCCTTGCTGAAGTCCACATACACCACATCCACAGCTCGACCCTCATCAACTTTTCTAGTCACATCCTCAAAGAACTCGATAAGGTTTGTGAGGCATGACCTGCCCCTCACAAAGCCGTGTTGACTGTATTTGATCAAGCCATGCTCTTCCAGATGGTCATAAATCCTATCCCTCCGAATCCTTTCTAACACCTTGCAGATGACAGACGTGAGACTTACTGGTCTGTAATTGCCAGGGATTTCCCTATTTCCTTCCTTGAAGAGAGGAATTACATTTGCCTCTCTCCAGTCCTCAGGTACGTTGATGATATTTAGATCATGGATCATAGAATCCTCACAGTGTAGAAACACGCCCTTCGGCCCAACAAGTCCATACCGACACTCGGATCATCCCACCTAGACCCATCCCCCTGTAACTCCCCTAATCTACACATCCCTGAACACTATGGGCAATTTAACAAGGCCAATTCACCTAGTCTGCACATCTTTAGACTGTGGAAGGAAACCAGAGCACCCGGAGGAAACCTGTGCAGACATTGGGAGACTGTGCAAGCTCCACTCTGTCTCCTGAGGCTGGAATCAGACCCAGTGCTGTGAGGCAGCAGTGCTAACCACTGAGCCACCATGCCACTCCTGTGTAATCCTAGAAACTTGACAGTCTTGACCATCTCCACCTTGCCACCATTGTTACAGATGAAGGTGTGTTCTCCACTCTCTCTTTTCTGAAGTCTGTAACCAGTTACTTTGTTTTACTGACATTGGAGGAGAGGTTGTTGTCTTACATCATGCCATTAAGCTGTCTATCTCTTTTCTGTACTGTCTTCCCTCCAATTGTGTTTGAGATTTGACCCATTTTGTGGTATCATCAGGAAATGTGTAACTGGAGTTCGGGCTGAATTTGGCCACATGCTGTACCTTCGACACCATAATTCCAATAAAACCTGTCTCCAAACTCCAAGACGTACAATTCTGCTCCCATCTCTACAACTGGATCCTCAACTTCCTGATCCACAGGCTGCAGTCAGTAAGAATGGGCGACAATACCTCCTCCACAATAATCCTTAATATCAGTGCCTCACAAGGCTGCATAATTAGTCCCTTACTACTATTTTTGTAGTTAAAAGTCTGACGTATGTATCCTTGTTATCCAGATGTGCTAGGGATAAGTATAGGGCCAGGGAAAGAGATTCTGCAGTGGATCTGTTGTTACAGTAGGTATATTGTAGTGGATTTGAGATTCTTGCTCTCTATGTGGATCAAAATAGAGGTTGTGAGGAGGATGAGCAAACTGACCATAACACTTTGTGGTACAGGAAGCCATTGTAATACCATTGCATCGGATTCCAGCATCTTCCTCAAAATGCAGGGTGAATTCTATCATACTGTGGCCCAGTAAATGATAAAAGTAGCTGTATTTGGATTAGTATAGCCATGCAAATAGATGCTTCCCTTTAACCAGGATTGACAATTCTGAAGGCTGTCTTGCTTGCCTGGTGCCTGGGTTCAGAATGTCTCATCTGGGCCCCAGAGGGACTTGGATTGGGAGGGAAAGATCCAATTTGTCGTGGTCCACGTAGATACCAGTGACAGAGATAGAGGAAAGTGGTTCTGCTGAGGGCGTATGAGCAGTTAGGGATTGAATTCAAAAACAGAGCCAGAAGTGTAATCTCTGGATTACTATCTAAATCAAGAGCAAATTGGCACAGGGTCATCAAGATTAAAAGGGGCAAACGTAGATTAAAAAATTTGTGTGGGAGAAATGGGTTTGAATTCGTGGCACTTTGACATGGAAAGGGAGAGAGCTATTCATATGGTTCAGGCTCCACCTGAATTGTGCTGAGACTAGAGTCCTGGTAAATTGATTAACTAGGGCTGTAGATAGGGTGTTAAACTAAATATTAAGGCTGGGGGAAGGTTTCAGTTGCGTGGAAAATTATGGAAAGAGTTAAAGGGGCAGAGGGCTCAGAAGAAGTTATTGAAGTTTTCAGAATAAGTAATAGGTTGGAAAAAAGTCAAATCTAATTTTGGGGACAGCTACGAGAAAGGAGACAGTCAGTGCTGGACTGCGGACGTTGTACTCAAATGCATGCAGTATATGAAACAAGGTAAATTATCTTGTAGTTCAGATTGAAATTGGCATGTATGATGTGAATATCAGAGGCATGGCTGCAAGGGTATCAAGGCTGAGAATTAAATATCTGAGGATACACATCCTATCAAAAATACATGCAGATGGGCTGGGCAGAGCAGACAGAGTTTCCTTGTTAGTAAGTAGATAGCAAGAAGTGATGTACATGTCGGAAGTTATGGAACCTGGGCAGAGTAGAGGATCCGCAACTGAAGAGGACCCTGATCGGAGTTATGTACAGCCCTCCTATCAGTAATTGGGATATGGAATAGAACTAAATAAGGATGTTTAAAAGGCATGTAAGAAAGGCACTATTACAATAATCATGTAGGTCCTCAGGTGGACTGGGAAAGTCAGGTAGTAGAGGATCTCAAGGAAAGGAATTTGTGGAATGCCTACAACATCATTTTTGGAGCAGCTTGTGCTAGATCCCAATAGGGGAACAGCCAATTCTGGATATGCTGATTTGTAATGAGATGGACTTGATTTAAGGAGTTTCAGGTGAAGAAACCCCCAGGGGACGTGGGCCACAGAATGATAGAATTCACCCTATGTTTTGAGGAAAATGCTGGAATCTGATGTAATGGTATTACAGTTGAGTAAAGATAACTTCTAAGACGTGAAAGAGGAGCTGGCCAGAGTTGATTAGGAGTATGCCAGTCACTGTTCTGCAAACAAAAGTCTTGGGGTATGATTTAGGTGTTTGAAATAAATTTTGCTCATTTAATCAATTTCCACCATCTTTAAAACATTTAATAATTTTTTCACCTGGTATGCTCTGGTGTATATCTGTAAAGAGTGTTATTGTACACCAGTATATCAGACCATGCTTTATTCTTGCAGATTTTGAATTTTATGTCAGCCACTGAAACTCGGCAGATTATTGTAACATATTGTCATGTCCCTCCCAGAGCATTCATCATTTGCTTAACCTACTTTTTATCTGTTTTGGCTTCATGCTTTGTCCAAATAGTAATTTTTTTTTTGATTTCCTTTTCTCAAGCATGCCTTTCATATAGAGATAGAGGTAAGATAAGTTTAACTTAGATTACGTATAGTATTGAAGGGAAAATATTCTTTTAACTCTGACATGGCTGCATGAAGCAAATCAACATGAAATATTGAATCTGGGCAACTTTTTAAAAAAATCTATGAACAAAGTTGAGTAAAACAGTTGTATCGTATTTTGACTCAAATAGTTACATTGTACTTATATTGAAATAAAGCTTGTACTCTTGCTATTTTGACTGCAACTGCAATGAAATGCAATGAAATTCTCAATTTAACCTAAACTTTTAAATTTAAGTTAAATCAGTATAGATCCGCTACCTCTTTGATCCGTAGTTTTGACGATCTTTACATTACTAATAGTTCATTACTATTGAATAATTTCCTTTGTAGAGGATAAATAAATTTTCAGTGTCATCTTTGTATACAAACACTGAAGCACATAAATGTTTTGCTTGGTTCTTCAATTACAAACATATTTTTGTCATACATGTATTCTTTGTCCTTGTTTTTCCCCTCCCATTTCTACATTGAATGGACTTGATTAATTGTGCAAAGAAGATGACTATCATATTGAATGCTTTATTTCAATTAATTCAGGTTTTGAGGTTTGGAAATGTTTCCATTAACCAACTTGTAATGCATTGTTTTTGCTCCATTGTATTTGAATTGTCAAACTGTTCCTCTTGCTCTAATTTGGCCCATTGCTGATGAAAGAACAAAAAGCTTGCTCTTTGCACCTCTGAAAACAACCACTGGGATGTGCAGCAGAATTTCACAGTGCATCCATCTCTCTTTACTGCAGTAGAGCTTTCTTCATTGCCACTCCTGACAGTGCACCCAAATAGTTATCACATAGAACATAGAACAGTACAGCACAGAACAGGCCCTTCAGCCCACGATGTTGTGCCGACCATTGATCCTCATGTATGCACCCTCAAATTTCTGTGACCATATGCATGTCCAGCAGTCTCTTAAATGACCCCAATGACCTTGCTTCTACAACTGCTGCTGGCAACGCATTCCATGCTCTCACAACTCTCTATGTAAAGAACACGCCGAATTCCCTGGCATGAATTTATTTTCTCACATCATGGTGAACAACCAGTATGTTAAATTGAAAATTAATTTTGAAAACATGAAAGTATACTGCAGGTAATTTTCCTCTAATGCAATAGTTGCATTCTTATGTGAAGTCACTCTTTAGAAAATAGAGTTATAGGGAAATCCATTATAGAAAATCGCTATACCTGTACAATAGAAAGTTTGTGCTACAGCGTACAGTATTTATCAGTCACGTTAACAGCCAATTCACATTGATGCAACATGCATTATAGCGGAATTACCTGTATAACGAGATAAAAATATGGTGCGAAGTGAGAATAGTCTTTCGTGTTTAAGTATTACTGATCAAGGAGTATCAAATCCATGAATGTAAATAAGCTGTCTTTGGCATAATCTGAAGGAAAGCCCTAAAAGTGAAGTGAATAAATTAACTTGAAATAAATTTGACATGGCCTTGCAGAATTATTTAGGGATTGTTAATGTTTTTCTTCTTTTAATCTTCCTCCGATTTGTTAATGCTGCCATGTGCAGTTGTCAGTTGATTTCTAAAATTGTATTTAAATCTTTCTTCGTAGGATCCGGGTCCAACACCGCCTTCTCCTCTGCTTGGTCTAAAACCATTGCAGTTACTAGAACTTAAGGCCAGAGGGCGCTTTGGTTGTGTATGGAAAGCTCAACTACTGAATGAATATGTGGCAGTTAAAATATTCCCAGTTCAGGTAAAAAGCTTAATTATTTTTGCTGTGCTTCCCTTGCAATGATTGCGGAATGGGTAGCTTTTGTAACAAAAATATTTATCTTACTGTGTGAGTTATGTCAATTTGTCCAATTGTAGTTTATAATGCTGTAATGTTCCTGTTTTTCTAGGACAAACAGTCCTGGCAAAATGAATATGAAATATACAGTCAACCTGGAATGAACCATGAAAATCTTTTGCATTTCATTGGTGCAGAGAAAAGAGGCACAAACATAGATGTGGAATTGTGGTTGATATCTTCCTTCCATGAAAAGGTAGAGTATTATGGTTTTCAAAAAGTTACTTTTTGGCTTTTTTAGTACTGAATTCTAGGACAGAATGAGATTTCTGTCACTTGTCAAAAGTAGTTGGTTTAACCATCAGTAAAATTATGCTAATCCTTCTTATTGCTACAAAGATGCTTTGTCTGAGCATCAGATGGTTTTGAAACTGATCATAAGCTCATTCAGCCCTAGGAGGTTGTTGAAGCGTGATCAAGTATGCTACTTACTTTTGCATTTAAACAGATAATTGCTGATGTCTTCAGAGATATTTTTAATGGAAAATCCCTATTTTAAAAGAGTCAGAAGAAGAAAACCCAAGATGAATAATGATTTAAGTAGTTTCTTTTTACTCAAAAAGGAATTGCATTTCAGATTTGACTAAATAGAATTGTATTTTATGGAGGAGAGAATGTGGTTTGATGAGTAGAATTAGTGATTTGATTTTCTAAGTCTAAGCATTATGGTGTTAGTACTATAATTCCTGCAGTTTCTTTTTTACATTTATTCATGGGATGTGAATATTGCTGGTAAGCCTGACAGATAGTGTACATCTTTGATTGCTGTCAAGCTGGTGGTGGTTAGCCAACATGTTGAACCTTTGAAGCACAGATGCTATAGGTACAACCAAAGTACTGTTAGGACTTCTTGGTTGGCAGGTGGATTCTGAATGTTGGAGGTTTACCATAGGGAATACCCCAATTAAGGTTTGTAAGGAAACAGGCTGATTAGAGTAAAAGAACTCAGCAGGAAATGTTGCTCAGCCGTGGTGAGATTAAGAAATTAAAAGATATGATTAGATGATCCAAAGAGTACTGTTTAAAGTTGCCACAAAAATATTGCAAGCCCGAGGACTGGGAGCAATTTAGAGTTCAGCGAAGAATGGCCAAGAGGTTACTTCTGAGTGGATAAATACTGTACGAGAATTAACTTGGAAAGAACCATAAAAGCAGACTGTAGGAGCTCCTTTGGTTTTTTTTTTCAAAAAATAAATCAAAGCGAATGTAGAGATAGTAAAAACTGTCAGTGCTGGAGTCAGAGATAAGTGTAGAGCTGGAGGAACACAACACGCCAGGCAGCGTCTTTCTGAAGAAAGGGACTGACCCGAAACATCAAAGTGTTTGCTCCTTTGCTGCCTGGCCGGCTGTGTTCCTTCAGCTCCACACTGCTTATCAAAGCAAATGTAGACCCTTTACAGACTGAAACAGAAGAAATTGATAATTTAAAATGAGGCTGTGGTAGTGCAATTAAACAACAACTTCTGGTTCTGTCTTCGTGGAAGACACAAAGAAGACTTCCCAGAAGTATAAGGGAAGCAGGGACCTTTTGGGAAGGAGCAATTGAATGAAATTGTTGTGTTTAAAAATTGGTAATGGATTGGGAAGAATTTGATGTAAAAAGGTGTCTGTTCATCTAAATTGTCACTGAAAGTAAGCATGCAGATACAGCTTGCAAATTGTATGTTGGCCTTCATTGCAAGAGAACTTGAGTTCAGCTGTGCAAGACTTTGGTAAGAGCAAGTTTTGAGAAGATTTGTAGCTCAGGTTGAGGTTCTGGATGTGAGTTTGCTCGCTGAGCTGGAAGGTTAGTTTTCAAACGTTTCGTCACCATTCTAGGTAACATCATCAGTGAGCCTCCGACGAAGCGCTGGTGTTATGGCCCGCTTTCTATTTATCTGGTTAGGTTTCCTTGGGTTGGTGATGTCATTTCCTGTTCTTTTTCCTGGAGCCATCTCCTGAGAAAGAGAACAGGAAATGACATCACCAACCCAAGGAAACCTAACCAGATAAATAGAAAGCGGGACATAACACCAGCGCTTCGTCGGAGGCTCACTGATGATGGTACCTAGAATGGTGACGAAACGTCTGAAAACTAACCTTCCAGCTCAGCGAGCAAACTCGCATCCAGAACTTTGGTAAGACCACACCTAGAAAATTGTGCGGAGTTTTAGTTCCCTTATCTAAGAAAAGATACGCTTGCCATTGAAGATTCACCAGGCTGACTCCTGTGATAGCTGATTTGTCATAGGAGGAGAGATTGGTTTGACTGGTCAAGTATCTGCAGGAGTTTTTGAAAAAATGAAAAGTGTTCTCATTGAAACATGTAAAAGCCTGAGTCAGCTGGACAGATTGGATGCAGAGATGGTGTTTCCACTGGCAGAGGATTCCAGAACAAGTGGCACAGTCTTCAGGCCATTTTGAACACAGATGAGGAGAAATATCTTCACTCAGATGATAGTCAACTTGCAGAATTAACTACCTCAGAAATGGTGCTGTAACAGGATATACTTAAGCAATAGATACATATCTATAAGTGAGAGCTGTCAAGGGGTATGGGGAGAATGCAAAAGTATAGCATTGACACAGATAATCCACCATAATCATTGAATGGTAGAGCGCATGGCCTATTGTGATTTTCTGCAATAAAAATAGATATATTTTTGTTTCCAATTTCTAGCATGCATAGTACTTTTTGCTATTTTCTACATTCTTTCTACAGTAAAATATTGCAAATGCCATCTTGCCTGCACCAATATTTCTGTGCATGTTTTATAAAACCTTTTCAATATGTAAGTTTTATGCTCAGGTGGGAGACTAAACGTTTACTAAACGTTTTTTAAATTCAGTAACAGGATGAGGATGTCACTGGCTAGGTAGCATTAATCCCCCATTCCTAATTGCCCAGAGGGCAGTTAAGAGTCAGTCACATTGTTGTGAGTCTGGAGTCATGTAGGCCAGACTATGTAAGGATGGCAGTTTTTTCCCCTTATGGACATTAGTGAACTAGACACGTTTCCCCGACAATCAACAATGGATTCATGGTCAACATTAGATATTTTTTATTTCCAGATGTTTTATAGAATTCAAATTCTACCATCTGCTATGTCAGGATTCAAACCTGGCTCCCTATAATGTTATCTGGGCCTCTGGTATTATCACTGTTAATCCACTAGACCATCACCTCCCCTTATGGATACTGAGATTTGAATCCGGTTTGTTTCGGAAAAATGAAGTATTCCAGAAGGTTATTGAGTGGCCAAGCTTCTTTCAGAGTGAGAAGTAGGTTATATAGAAGAAAAAGGCCTGTACCAGGATCAATGCAGATTAGTCACCCCCAATATAGGGCAGAACTAAGCTCCTGAAAGGCTTAATGCCAGTAAGAGAGAAGCTCCAGAATAGAGAGCAGTATAATGGGAGGAGGGGTTTATGTTAAGAAATAATTGAGCTATGTCAGTAGTTTAGGGGTCTCAGAAAGAGACGTTAACTGAAGAAATAGTATTAAATAAATACACAAATTTACCAAAAAGAAAACCAATACAGACTTACCAACTTAAGGAACTTTAAACTGTAGATTATCATTCACTGAAGTTTGAGTATCTTTAATGCCATTGAGGGAAAGAAAGGGTTGAAGTTTTATTTTTGAAAGTTTTAATCAGACTATTTCAAATAGTCATAGAATCATACAGCAGGTTCTTCAGCTAAACTCCTCCATGTTGACCATGTGTCCAATCTGAACTAGTCCCATATTCTTCTAAATCCTTCTTCCTATTCACGTACCCATTCAGATGCCTTCTAAATATTGTAATTGTACTTTCCTCCACCACTGTTCTTTTGTAGAATAAAATAGTTGGTGTTGCTTTCTCTGTGTCCTGTGTCAATACCTTGTTAAAAATACATTGACGGTGATTTTGAATATATTAGTAACTAACAGCCATGGTAAACAAATTACAAGAATAACATTTAAGGCTCATCAGGCCAGATTTTACTTTGCGATCTCACTTGTCCAATATTGCCATTAGCTTGACTCATCTCAGTGTGGCGATGAAACATTATGGAATTCTTATTTTCTCATGTATAGTTTCATATTGTCTCAATTTTTCATCTTGTGTTCTATTTAACTATAAGATGGGACTGAATCACTAATTGCTTGGAGCAAGTGAATTGGTCTGGAGCTTAGTCAACATTATCACATGCAATATCAGCTTCAGATTAATCTCATTGAATCTCACTCAATTTCATGAATGATTATCATTGACCTGAAACGCTCACTGTTTCTCTCTCCAGATGTTGCTTGACCAGCTCAGCATTTCCAACATTTCTGTTTCTTGAGATTTTTGTTTTGCACTCTCAAAAAAGTAGAATGGAAAAAGTTTAATGATTAATGCTATTTGACTTGTATTAGCTTCATAGTGCACCATTGGAAACTGAAGGGGCTGCCAAGTGGGGCAATAATTTCTGCACGGAATTAGAAAGTAGGTCATGCATTTGTAGTTTTTGCAAGGTACAACTGAAGAAACTCAAATTTACTTTTTTTTGTTGACTCTCCCTGTGGCCTGAAGAATAATTTTGTGTTATAGGAAACAAAAAGGTCTGACTTAAAAATGAATGTGAAGAAAGTATATTTTGGAAATAAATCTGAGTAATCTGGATCAACATCTTGCCCATCACTTTACATATTAGAAGTAAGAAGAAAATTAGGGAACCGAGATCTCTCTCATTTGAAACCTGTGTTTACCAAAAGTACATGCTTTGTTTTCCTTTCAGGGTTCCTTGACAGATTATCTAAAAGCTAATGTGGTTACTTGGAATGAATTATGCCATATCGCTGAGAGCATGGCAAGAGGCCTAGCTTATCTCCATGAGGATAAGCCTGGTTTAAAAGATGGACACAAACCCGCTATTGCTCACAGGTATGGTTGGCTAATTGATGTTCTTGGGACCTGTTTCTGAGCTTAGTTAAATAATCGTTAAATGTGGAGTGTAGTTCAAAATCTATGAATTGAATATTCAGACTGTTTGATCATCATGTTTCCTTTCTTGAGTTGCCATTGTTCTTAGTTCTGTTGAATGTGTACTCATCTCAGAGTCTTAAGATGATGCCCTCCAGCCATGCTCGAAGTCTTGTCAAAGTGGGTTGGATTTTCTGGAGTTGGGCCAATATGGAGGCTTTTAAAATTTGGACAGGAACCAATTTGGAATTCTTGCTGCAGCAGTTTTCACTGGCACAGGATGAGGGCAGGGTTAGTGACCCGGTCTCTTGTACTTCAGACCTCGCTAGTACCATTGCAGGGATAAGCATCAAGTCCTCAATTGCCTGCAATTTGTATGGAGTCAGGCTTGCTTCTTTATGCTTTGTGGTTTATTGTGTCTCTTGGGAGTTTTGAACCAAATTTTAGATTCAGAAACTTTCTAGAAGATGAGTTTAAAACCAATGCCTCCTGTCCTTGCTGCCCACTTGTCTATTTTGCACTCTTCAATGAAGAGTGTCCCTAATTTTCTTCACTCTTCAAGAAGCAATGAGATGTATAATAACAGTGTCAAACTTTAAAATGCTTGTGAACAAAGTATCCATTCAGAAGTCTTGAAAAATATTGTTGCTCTTACTTTACAAAAGATAAATCAGACACTGCTGTTTATAGTTTCAACTACAGAATCTTTAGTTGATTTCATATGTCTTAACCAAATGAACAGACAGGTACTGAAAGGAAGAGTTCAAAGAAAGAATAATTCGTTTGATTAATTGAACAATGTGGGATTTCCCAACTGCCAGGTTTGTTGCCTATCCCTGTTGCCCTTAAGAAGTTGATAGTGAGCTGTTACCTTGAACTGCTGTAGTCTATTTGATGTAGGCATACCCATGGTGCTGTTAAAGACAGGAACCCAGGTTGTGACTCAGCAACAGTCAAGAAATACCAATACAGTTCCAAGTTGGGATGGCGAGGGGCTTGGAGGGAAGTTTGCTAGTATTGGTGTTAACATATTTCTGTTGCCCTTGTCCTGCTTGATGTAATTGTGGGTTTGGAAGGAGCAGTCTTGTAGCTGGTCCATGCGGTTGCTACTGTGTGTCAAGAGTGAAGGACTGAAACTGTAGATTTGGTGCGAATCAAGTGAGCTGCATTGCCCTTACTCTTCCTGAAGCATTACTGGACCTGCAGTTATGATAAATGGGGATTATTTGATCACCTTTTTGACTTGCGCCTTATATGCAGTGGACAGACTTTGGGGCTTCAAGAGATGAGTTACTTGTTGCAGGATTTCTAGCTTCTGACCTGTACTTGTAGCCAAAGTATTTATTTGGCTAGTCCAGTTCAGTTTCTAATCATTAGTAGCCACAAGTTTGGTTGATTGGGTGTGCGGTGGCAATGCCATTGAATGTTGAGGTGGAATGGTAGACTGTTCTGTTGGAGATGGTTGCTGCCTGGAATTTGTGTAGCCACTGGTCAGCACATGCCTGGATACTGTTCGAATCTTGCTGCACTTGGCATGGATTGCTTCAGTATCTGAGGAATTGCAAATGGTGCTGAATATTGTGCAATAATCAATGAATGTACTAATGTCTTATGATGAAAGAAGGCTTTTGATAAAGTAGCTGAAAACAGTTGTGCCTGGACCTAACTTGATATATTCTTCTTAAAACTTTAAAACTGTCATAATTAAAAGCCACTTGCACATGCGAGAACGGATCCTTACTAAGCAAACCAATTACTGTCTTGATACTCTGCTAAGCATCTACAAAGAGCCATGTGACAGCTGCAAACGGAAACCAAGTCGCCAATTACGTTTTGCAAAGCAAATTTCTGAACAGGTGTTCTTTCTTGTAAGCGTTTCAAAGTTCCCTCTTTCATTATATAGCTCATTGTTATCTACTGGATAAATGGACATGAAGAGGGAATGGGATGTGGCTGTGAACTTGAGGGATAAATCCAAGAGAACAGAAGTGGGCCTTCTAACCAGTCTGCCTTAACACACTCTAGTTACCACTGAATTGCTTCTGTCCTTGGTGAGCCTGATGTGATCCTGGTCCTGTCCCTGTGTGTGATGGCCATTTAATGGAGATGGGTCTGACAAGTCAGGAAATTGCCTAACTTGAGCTTCATATCCTGTTAATGAAAGTCCAATCTTCTGTTTCACTTGGCAGTCATGCAATTCCTACAGCTGTGGGTAGGGTATTATACCAAGGTCCTGACTACCTATTCCAATAGGTTTAGGTGAATGTAGAAAATACCTGAAGATATTTGAATAGAATGCCCTGATTTCCCCTCCAATGCTTATTTTCCAACTGTTGTCACTAAAACAAGAAGACTAAAGTCGGTGGAGATCAGAAGTACGTTTTGGTGATTTGATATTCTTAAGCAAAGGAAGATGGTTGTGGTTGTTGCAGCAGTGTGTACTATTTGTACAAGATGCATTTCATTGACTCACCCATGATGCTTTAAAATTAACCTTAAAACCTGTGACTTCCACCACCGAGAAGAATGAGGGCAGCAGATAGCCATGTGAGTTACCCTCCAAGCCACACACCATCCTGACTTGGACAATATTGTTTCCTTACTCTCAGCACCAGAGGTGTCCCTGCACCCTAAAAGTCTTTAATATCTCAAGAATGTTACCTTCTTCACAGTAATTAGGGATAGTCAATCAATACTGGCTGAGTCGGCAGTGTCCACATCCCATGGATGAGTTTTTTTCGAAAATGAGCCTACCGTGCATACGATTGCTGTTAGTAAAATGGCTATCATGTTTATATATGCAAGTTATGCATTTCAAAATAATGTCTTATGTATAAATTTTCTGCAGCATAAGGTATTGCATAAAGCAAGTTTTTTACTTCAAGAAGTAAATGTGTGCTCGTGATCAATAATTGCTGATATGATATTTCTTTTAGTTTATTTTGTAAGAACTGGTATTTCTGCCTGGTTTGAACAGGGATTTCAAAAGTAAAAATGTGTTGCTGAAGAACAATCTCACCGCTTGTATAGGAGATTTTGGTTTAGCTTTGCGATTTGAAGCTGGGAAGTCAGCAGGTGATACTCATGGCCAGGTATGAACTGTCAAAATAACTTTTAATCAAGAATTTCTGTATGAAATTTGGTAAAACATGACTGCTTGACTTTCCATATGTTTCAAAGCTATTTTAAAAATATACTCACAAATGCCATGTTGAATTATCTCTAATTTGACAACCCATTGTGTGCTTCAAATGTGAAATGATTAAATGCCACAGTACATTTGAGCTGTTTTTCAAAACAGACGGAGGACTATTATTGGTGCAGAATAGGAACTTTTTTCTCAAGATACCTTGGCTGGTTTGTTGGTAGGATTCAATCCCTAAAACCTTCACAAACAAAAATTTATTTTGTGAGAACTCTCCCAAATCTCACATTATATTACTTATACGTATAGCAGTCTCTAATTTTGGGTCTCCTTTCCCCTCAACTACTCTAACAACATCAGAAGAATGAAGATACAATGTGATTCTTAATTTCAATGGGAACTGCAACTTCAGTGTTACCCTGATATTGAGAGCAGCTCCGGAGTTCAACCAGGAAATTGCAGCCGTCAAAATATCTTCCAATGTCTTTTGGGATTCTGGCGTCAGTATGTTTGATTGGAACTAGACTAATTCCACTCTCTCAGAGTACATGATATGGTTATATTTTCTCAGCTTGTGCATAACAGTACCTGTACTTGTGTATCTTGAAATCAGCAGTGATGCAACGGTGCTCGCCAGTGACCTTGAAGAAAGCTGCCCACAGAGGCCCAACACGGTTGCTCAGTGGTTAGTGCTGCTGCCTCACAGCACTAGGGACCCGGGTTTAATTCCACTCTTGAATGATTGTTTGGAGTTTACACATTCTCCCCATGTCTGTGAGAGTTTCTTCCCACGGTCCAAAGATGTGCAGATTAGGTGGATTGGCCATGCTAAATTATCCCGTATTAGCTGATGAACTTAAAAGACCCTATACAGACAACAAATAAAACAAACGTCATCTACAAAGTACCTTGCAAGAACTGTGACGAAGACTACATTGGACAAACTGGCAGAAAGCTAGCCACCAGAATACATGAACATCAACTAGCCACAAAACGACATGACCCACTATCACTCGTATCCTTACAGATGAGGAAGGACACCACTTTGATTAGGACAACACATCCATCCTAGGACAAGCCAAACAGAGACACGCACGAGAATTCCTAGAAGCTTGGCATTCCAACCGGAACTCCATCAACAAACACATTGATTTGGAGCCAATCTACCATCCACTGAGAAAAAGAACAGGAAATGACATCACCAACCCAAGGAAACCTAAACAGATAAATAGAAAGCGGGACATAACACCAGCGCTTCGTCGGAGGCTCACTGATGATGTTACCTAGAATGGTGACGAAACGTCTGCAAATGTAATTTTAGTAGTTGGTTCCAGAGGAGATTTGAAAGACGGAAGTGTTACTTATTTCTGAACTTAATCTACATTTCTGCAAGATTTCCAAATACAAAATTTCTGCCTGTACAAATTCCTAAAGCTGCTGTTAGTTTAGGTGTTGTGATAACAGTGATCACTGACAGCTTCACATCATTACTACAATAAGAACAGAGCCTTGAAGTCCTTTTTCATTCCTTTCTGGTCAGTTTCTCATGTTGCCAAAAAAAACTACCCAAAACATACATGTAGTTTGATGTGACTTAGCATAATGCATTATTGGGAATCTTCATTATTCGGTGGTATGCATGGAAGTGTTCTTAGATTTAGGAAGAGTGTTTGAACATTTTTATCTGATGGAGATATGTTGTCCAACCAACACAGTATAAAAATATACATATATTTGATTGCTGTGTGAGAGACCATGATGTGAGCACAATAGCTACTCAATTTGCTTACACGATAATAACTACCATTCTGATGTGATTCTTTGGCTGGAAGATGTTACACTGAATCAATAGAAACTTTTTTTTCCAATGTAGGCGTCTTGCAGATTTTTAAAGCATAGTTTTCTCTTCATGTAAGGTTGGCACCAGAAGGTACATGGCTCCAGAAGTATTGGAAGGTGCCATAAATTTCCAGCGTGACGCATTCCTCAGGATAGACATGTACTCTATGGGTCTCGTGCTGTGGGAATTGGCATCACGGTGTACAGCTGCAGATGGTTAGTTTTTTTAATTATAATCTTAATTGTAACAGTTAATCTCATTCTTCTGAGTAGAACTCAAATGTACATAAGAAATCTATCATGAAGCTTTGTATTTTGCCTCCTCCTGTAGAATTCTTCCTTGTGCTTCATACATACCCACTCAAAAAATTTTAAATACATTGAAGTCACAGTATAGAAGTGGTCTATTTAGCTCAAATGGCCCATGTCCGTATTCGTCCTTTTTTTTAAGAAAAGACAAAGCAGTGGACATGTATATGGATTTCAGCAAAGTGTTCAAGAAAGCTCTACAAACTCGACTTGGTCAGTAAGGTTAAATCACTTGGGTCCAGAGGGAGATAGCCAATTGAGTACAAAATTCATTTGAGACTAGGTGGTGTTGGAGGGTTCTTTTTGCACTGGAGGCTTGTGACCAATGATCTGACACAAGGATAGATGCTGGGTCAACTGTTTTTTGTCATTCATGTAAATGATTTGGATGTGAATATGGGAAATATAGTTTATAGAGGACACCAGAATTGGTGCGCAGTGGACAGTGAAAAAGATTATCTGAGTGCAAAGGGACCTGGATCAGTTGGGCCAATGGGCGGAAGAGTGGCAGATGGAGTTTAATTTAGATACGTGCGAGGTGGTATCTTTTGGAAAGGTAAACCAGTGTAGGATTTACAAACATAGTGGTAGGGCTCTGGGACGTTTTGCTGAACTGAGAGACCTAGCGGTGCAGGTGCACAGTTCCTTGCAAGTGGAGTCATAGGTAGACAGGGTAGTGAAGAAGGCGTTTGGCACACTTGCCTGTGGTCAGAATGTTGAGTATAGGAGTTGGGATGTCATTTTGTAGCTGTACAGGAGATTGGTGAGGCCACTCTTGAAATATGGTGTGTAGTTCTGTGTGCCATTCTGCGGGAACGATGTTATTAAACTTAAGAATGTGCAGAAAAGATCTTCAAAAAGTTTTGAGTAATAGGCAGAGGCATCCTAGGCTGGGGAGAGAGGTAGTAGGAAGTGCAGATGCTGGAGAATCTGAGATAACAAGGTGTAGAGCTGGATGAACACAGCAGGTCAAGCAGCATCAGAGGAGCAGGAAAACTGACATTTTGTGCCTCGACCCTCCTTCAGAAATTTCTGAACAAGGGTCTAGGCCGAAATGTTAGCTTTCCTCCTCCTCTGTGCTGCTTGGCCTGCTGTGTTCATTCAGCTCTACACCTTGTTATCTCTGACTAGGCTGGGGCTTTTTTTCCCCTGGAGTGTTGGAGGCTAAGGGGTAACCTTTTATAAAGGTTTTTAAATTATAAGGGTCATGTGTCTGATGAATAGTCGAGCTTTTTCTCTTAGGTTAGGGAGTGTTCAAAACTCGATTTTAAGATGAAGTGGGGAAGGACATAAAAAGGAAATGAGGGATAACGTTTCCGTGTAGAAGGTGGTACGTGTATGGAACTAGCTTCTAAAGGAAGTGGTCGAAGTGGGTGCAAATGCAACATTTTAAAAGGCTGGGTGTGAATGGATTTGTGAACAGGAAGTGTTTATAGCGCTCTGGCCTAAATGCTGGCAAAAAGGACTGTTAGATTGGGATGTCTGGTCGGTATCAATGTGTTAGACTGAAGGATCTGTTACTGTGGTGCATAACTCTGATGCTTTAGTCACAGGAGAGGTCCCAGAGGACTGAATAAGATTCAGTCTTCTACCTTTTGTTTAAGAAGGCCAACAGGGATAATCTGGGAAGTTGTAGGCCGGTTAGCCTTGCATCAGGGTAGGGAAACTATTGGAGAAGATTCTTAAGGACAGGATTTATTCATATTTGGTAAAATATGGACTCACAAGCAGTAGGCAGCACAACTTTGTACAAGGGAGATGGTGTCTCTCAAACAGTTTTTTGAGCAAGTGACAAAGGTGATTGATGAAAGCAGGGACCATATTGCCTACATGGACTTTCGCAGAACCTTTCTCTTGGCAGGCTGGTACATAAAAAGTCACATGCTCACTGCAGATTGCTGGTAAGATGGATACAGAACTGGCTTGGTCATTAGAAGATAGAGGGTAGTAGCGGAGACATGTTTTTCTGACTGGAGATCTGTGACCAGTGGTATTCTGCAGAAATTAGTGCTGGAACCCCAGTTGTTTGATATACAAATAAATGACTGGAGGAGAATATAGGTATCTAAGGTTCTGAAAATGGGTAGTCCGATTTAGTAACTTTGTGGATGACACACAGCAGGGGAGCTGCGGATAGTGAGGAGGATTGCCAGAGGCTAAAGATGTGGGTGGAGAAATGGCAGATGAAATCAATCCAGACAAATGTGAGGTGATGCATTTTAGAAGGTCTAAAGCAAGAAGGAAGTATTGATATACAGAGATCTTGCCATGTGTTGGGTGGTTCATCGTGAGAAAGAACGTCTTCGGTTACAGGAAGATGTGAACGCATTGGACAGATCAGTGGCATATGGAATTTAACTCTGATAATATGAACTGATGTACTTTGGAAGAAGAAACAAGACAAGGGAGTACTCACTGAATGGCAGGACTCTAGGAACTTAAGAGGAACAGAAGTATGGTAATAAAATGTGAGGCTGGATGAACACAGCAGGCCAAGCAGCATCTCGGGAGCACAAAAGCTGACGTTTCGGGCCTAGACCCTTCATCAGAGAGGGGGATGGGGGGAGGGAACTGGAATAAATAGGGAGAGAGGGGGAGGCGGACCGAAGATGGAGAGTAAAGAAGATAGGTGGAGAGAGTGTAGGTGGGGAGGTAGGGAGGGGATAGGTCAGTCCAGGGAAGACGGACAGGTCAAGGAGGTGGGATGAGGTTAGTAGGTAGCTGGGGGTGCGGCTTGGGGTGGGAGGAAGGGATGGGTGAGAGGAAGAACCGGTTAGGGAGGCAGAGACAGGTTGGACTGGTTTTGGGATGCAGTGGGTGGGGGGGAAGAGCTGGGCTGGTTATGTGGTGCAGTGGGGGGAGGGGATGAACTGGGCTGGTTTAGGGATGCAGTAGGGGAAGGGGAGATTTTGAAACTGGTGAAGTCCACATTGATACCATATGGCTGCAGGGTTCCCAGGCGGAATATGAGTTGCTGTTCCTGCAACCTTCGGGTGGCATCATTGTGGCAGTGCAGGAGGCCCATGATGGACATGTCATCAAGAGAATGGGAGGGGGAGTGGAAATGGTTTGCGACTGGGAGGTGCAGTTGTTTGTTGCGAACTGAGCGGAGGTGTTCTGCAAAGCGGTCCCCAAGCCTCCGCATGGTTTCCCCAATGTAGAGGAAGCCGCACCGGGTACAGTGGATGCAGTATACCACATTGGCAGATGTGCAGGTGAACCTCTGCTTAATGTGGAATGTCATCTTGGGGCCTGGGATGGGGATGAGGGAGGAGGTGTGGGGACAGGACCTGTCTCTGCCTCCCTAACCGGTTCTTCGTCTCACCCATCCCTTCCTCCCACCCCAAGCCGCACCCCCAGCTACCTACTAACCTCATCCCACCTCCTTGACCTGTCCGTCTTCCCTGGACTGACCTATCCCCTCCCTACCTCCCCACCTACACTCTCTCCACCTATCTTCTTTACTCTCCATCTTCGGTCCGCCTCCCCCTCTCTCCCTATTTATTCCAGTTCCCTCCCCCCATCCCCCTCTCTGATGAAGGGTCTAGGCCCGAAACGTCAGCTTTTGTGCTCCTGAGATGCTGCTTGGCCTGCTGTGTTCATCCAGCGTCACGTTTTATTATCTTGGAATCTCCAGCATCTGCAGTTCCCATTATCTCTCAGGAACAGAAGTATATTGGGGTTCTTATTCACAAATCTCTGAAGGCAGCAGGACAGGTTAATAGAGTAGTTAAGGCGGCATACAGGACACTTGCCTTTTAATAGTCAAAAAACAAAGAAAATACGCCACAGGAACAGGCCGTTTGGCCCACTAAGCCTGTGACAACATGACTTTAATTTAAAAATGCCAGCTTCATAAGCGAAACTCATAAATGCAGTTATATCTACTTTTGAATCCAGCTTACAAATTGTAAAACTTCATACCGTACTGACTTAAGACTTCAGAGCTAGCAAGTATGGAAACTCTAGACAATTATCAAACTCTATTATAAATAAAAAGAATTATAAATTTTATACATAAAAATGAATATGAATTATATAAAACAAGAATTGCATTGGTGGTAGATCATTTAATTTGTAGTTCTGTTTGAATCATCCCAAATGATGGAACTTTTCATAGAAGATTAGTTTGTTTAATTTATTCTTGTTTATTTGCTGACAGAACTAGGCAGAGTAATTTTGGAACAGGTGGAGGGACTTGCAGCTTTCTTTTGAAGACTGCTTTTCACTGGATTGGGAGATGATATTCAGTTAGGCCTCTATTTCAACCGAAGTAAATAATAACTTCATTGATCATTTTGTAGAAAGTGAATTAGTGGCTGTAATTAAGTTTTGGTATTGAGGCAGCACTATCAGAAAGATTGTGTTATAGTTTAGCATTACGGGAAGAATCCTACAGTGGTCTGCGTGGAATCTTGACGCAGAAGACAGTCAGCAAAGTTAGCTTACGAAACTGTGTAGGGCAGGTGTCTGTGTGCTGCTTACCTTTGACAAATAGCTGTAATATTAAGAATTATGTTTGAGTGTGGTCTTTTGGCTAGTTTTAAGGAACATAAATTTGCCTTTGAGATTTTGTGAAAATAAGGAAACTGTTCAGTGTGGGGAGGGGGTGATCTAGGCAGTAGAAAGAGAACTAATAGTCTCTAATAGTTAAACGTTGTTTAATATCATATAAATAATGAAGTGTCTTTTTTAAAAGATACAATCTTGAGGCATAGTTTGTTAATTCTAGCTGTTGAATTTCTTGAAATGTTAGTGATCCTGAATGATAAATTATTCCAAGTTTTTGTTTTACTGTTTATCAGTGTTAAACCAAACTAAATTTCAAGGACAGTTTCTGCCACTACTTTGTCAGCACTTAGAAATTAACAATTAATAGGTTCTTGCATCTATTTAACATTTTAGGTCCAGTGGATGAATACATGTTACCATTTGAAGAGGAAGTTGGACAGCATCCATCCCTTGAAGATATGCAAGAAGTGGTTGTGCATAAGAAGATGAGACCTGTTTTTAGAGAACATTGGCAGAAACATCCAGTGAGTGTATTTGTTTACAAATCATTTGAACCTCAAGATCAGTTTTTGGTCTTTAGTATGCCCATCTCAAGTCCTCACACTTTTTTTTAAAAACTGATAAAAATCGCTGACGTTTTATCCTATTTTCTAACCTAAAACACGAACGGTAATTAACCTCTGATCCAATCCTGCACAGTTCTGTCACCAAACAATAAAATCTTTATTTACTTGAAAACAGATTTCTGTTTTTTAAAGTTACACAAGTTCATTTATCAAGTATTCTGTTACGTGGGAGAATGTGCCAGTAATTGATTGTCTGTATATGTAGATGGGTGGTTATGGTATTAAGATTACTTCCAAATTACAATCTTTGTGTTTTCCTTTAATGTTGGTATTTTATGATAGCAGAACTGTATACCAGCATTTACTTTATCACACTGGAGCTGTGGTCTTCTGATCAGTGATTTCATGCAAGTCTGCCTCCCACTTCTTCTTCTTTTTGAGTAGTCTGTGACTCAAAATATAAACAATATTTGGCATATTGAAAATCTTCAGCTTTTAATATATTAGGCAATTTACTATTTGCTTAGAAGGGCTCTGCCTTGGTCCAGCTGGAACATACTCTAACATTAAAAATGAGAGATCTGTATCCAGCCCTTGAGTCTGTTCCACTTCCTGCCAGGGCCCCATTCTTGCTGAAATTTGCCTTTCTTTTAGGTCCTGTCTTGCAGCTAATTTTTAAATATTTTGGCTGTAATTAATCTCTACTTCTCGCTGAAATTACAAAAAAAAAACTTGGTCCAGTTACATTCTGGGTTGTGCCCCACTCTTTCCTAGCTGTGATCTTAACTATGTCGTACCCACATCCATGTCATAATCCTGATTTTTTGATCTGCTTTAGTTCCATTCCCATCTCAGTCAAATTACTGGTTACACCTGGCTTTCTTTCTATTTGTTTCAAAGTTTTAGTTCCCTAAAGAACCAAATGTGCAAATATAAGTTTGTGATCGGTGGGTTGATTTTCAGGATTGTCTCCCGATAACCCTTTAATTTGATCCCTAAACTTCAATATTCCCTCATTGCACACCTGTCAGTCCACTTAAAATAGACTTTGTTACTCTTTCGTTGCCCCTCAGTAGTTGCTCTTAATTGTGCTATGCCATGTTACCAAATCCAATTGATAGCAGATCGATGCATGTTGAAGTAATAGCATAAGTTCTATAAATTGATAGTGAACTTTTCTGGTAAGTATTCTAGCACTTATTTTCTTTTTATATATTTAGAATACAGCTCTCAGTTCAGAAATGTTATGTCACCTCTCTGAAGCTGGTGGGACTTAAACCAAGACCTTCTGGCCCAGAGGTAGGGACACAATCAGTGTGCCATAAAGCCTACTGCACCTGGCATGGCAAGGAAGTCTTCCATCTGACAACTACTAACCAAGTCTGCTTCGAGATCGAACAGGATCCATTCTTTTGTGACTAGTAAGGCTATAGGTCAAATAATTGGTGAAGTTTATAAATATTTTGATCAACTCCAGAGTGGGTGTGACTTCAACTCCTACCTTCTGGGCCAGAGGTAGGGATGCCAACACCACACTACAAGATCCCTTCCTAGCAACATGTTAGTACCTGTATCTGCATTAATCTGATCTGTCTTTTCAGACTGAGAGTTATTTTCTCTGCATTTCCAGCACATTTTTCTGTTTGACTTTCAGTTTTTCTGTTTGTGCTACTGAATTTAAAATTCTTTTTGCCTTCTCTTAGGGAATGGCTGTTTTGTGTGAAACTATAGAAGAATGTTGGGATCATGATGCAGAGGCAAGACTATCTGCCGGTTGTGTTGCAGAACGCATCACTCAAATGCAAAGACTAATGAGCACGATTACTACAGACAACATTGTAACAGTAGTCACCATGGTAACAAATGTTGACTTTCCTCCCAAAGAATCTAGCCTATGATGGCTATAATGGTCACAAACCAGACCAAGGGACTCTACTCCAGAGCTGCTATCTGCTGAATTTATTTGACTGGTTACGACAAACAATTCAGTATCTTGTCCTTACACACTTAACAGAACTGGTAGCTAATGGAATGGCGCAATGGAAGCAACGGGTACCACAGTCAGTCAGAAATTATATAGAAGATAACTGGTTGTAGCATGGATCGCTCTACTTCAGTAACCTTTATCTGAGATACTGGAAGGTAACTGTTTTCTTCCAGCAAAGGAAGCTAAGTTGGTATCAGATGAATGTTTGAGAATAAGTCATCACAGAGTGTGGGTCTCAAGTTTGACAGCATGAGCGTGGCTAAAAAATCCAAGTGCACCAGATAACTGGTTTATTGTGAGGATGTCGCCATTCCTCAGATGAACTACTGTTAATTTTTAATAACAGTAAGAAGGGCAGTTCATTTTTATTGCATTTGCTATTTGCGTTCACAGAAGAACTGTTGTAATGCCAATATGACATAGCTTGTGAATGTTCATTGTGCTGCTGTTATATGTATCAACAAATCAAGGTTTTTTGGAACATAGCAAAGAAGCTTCAAGCATTACATTATAACCATAAACCTCCCTCAACAAGGTATACCTCAGTTTCCATATTTGATAAACTATATTGGTACTTTTAAGTTTGATAACACTAACAGATTTGAATTGACAGTTGACCTTAAATGTAATTTTATGTATTTTATCACTGCATTTTAAAAACAAATGTAAACTATACCTTTCTATGCCAATGGGAGAAGGCCATTCAAAAAGTGTTTCTGCCTTTTTTTTCCTTGTGCAAGCTCCATGTAATAATTTTTAACCATGCAGATGTCTGCTTTTAATAGCTCCTTTGCTACGTGAAGCTTTGGAAATATCTTTTGCCCCAAAATTGGCTTTCAAAGCACTTCCTTATTTTAGATTTGCTGTGTTTATAGAGGATTCAGATGTAAGCATGCTTTTCTGTTTTTAAACTTGCAAGATATAATTAACACTGGAGGTGTTTTTAAAATTGAATGCTTTTATTTTGTAAAGTAATATATCCTTTGTTTTCCTTTCATTATACATGTACAGTAATTTTTGCATACCTGTTAAAAGTGCAGTCATTAGTCTACTGTGTCACTGTACCAACATAACCTCAGGAATTTGTTACCCTAATCCCTCTCTGTTTGGAGTTGTGGTGACAGTTCTACACTAATTTCAGTGCCATTTCAGTAAGTTTAAAAAGAACTTGCAGGGCAACAGAGGAACTTTTATAAAAAAAAATATATATTAATATATGCAATAGATACACATAAAAGTCACTGGTACTGACTTCTGTTCCTAAACAATTACTATAGTTTTATATGATATAGCAAAACAAACAAAAGTCAAAACTAACCGCTGCAACTGCTGCTCAATTTACTTTTCAGGGCCTGGGATTGGTTATCCTTAAGTGTTAACCATGCGTTGCATTGTTGCAGCATAGCTAAATGCTTCAGTACAAAACTGCTCAATGTAGAATATCATACCGTAAAACTACATTAATTGATTGTGAGTGTAGTGATTAGGTGCCAAATGTTTTAGATATGACACTAAAGTGTTTACTGCATTTCTGCAGTTTTATACTTTGCAATAGGATTACTGATCAAATTAAAGACTGACAACATAATAAACTGTTTGTATAGTTACAACTGATTTTGATTTCAGCAATCATCTATTGTAAACAGCTGACAAAGTATTTAGTTAAAGCTGCAGTATATCACTAAAACAACTTGTAATTTCTTAAAATCCTCAAAACCCGTTAAAAGCTATTATTAAGCACACATTTGGATCTTGGGCTAAACATCCCTAAAATTTTAAATTTTGGGGAGATTCTTTGACCTCAGTCCCAGATTTTTAGTGCCAGTGTCCTCTCCTGAAAGTTTGCTTCAATTGTTGGACCACGAGCAGTTAACACTGTGTAACAATAATGAACTTCAGGTACCTCAGATTATAAAACATATGCTAAGGCTATGCAAATTTAGAAAATTCTATTTTAATATTATTGTTCACAGGTTTTCAATCTAACCAATTTTATTAACAATATGGATGAGAAATCACTTGAAAAATGTTATTTCTATCAGGTAAATGCAACATTATTTGTAGGACATTTCCTTCCCCTTAATGTTATATTGATTTTTTTTTTCTTTTATTTCCAAGAATATATTGCAGCTTTAAAAAAATGGTTTTCAAATCAGGAACTCACTGTGAATTAATGGTTTATGCATATATGAAGTGCTTACTATTAAAAACATGAATTGCAGAGACTCAGAACAAGAAAATTCTGATGTCAAAAATGAAAAATCTGTCCCCATACTCCAAGCAGAGAGGGAAAAAGGGCAAATGCAATGGTGTATATATTCTACATGCCCACTTGTACAAGTTTGGATTAGATTGTCAGCTGGTGTCTGTCTCAAAAACACTAGTTGATTATTGCTCGGAGGAATCTTCTTTACTAGGTACTTGTGCTATAGAATGTGGTTTGTATCATTCATCCATAGAAACTTTTTAACATTTTACAAAGCAATGATTTTGTTACCATTTTAGACTTCAACTCTACCTTGCAACTAGTACTTCACAGGGAGATATAATAGCCTTGAAATAGGGTAAAGTTCTTAATTATGCAATATTGCTATTTCTATTAAGTTTAAAGATTATCAGACAATTCAAATGTATTTTGGGCAGAATGATACACATGACATTCTAGATTAAGTGTTGCTTACCTCAGAACTTGCCAACAGAGTTCTTAAAGCAGTTTGTGATACACATACCTCTAAACAATTATGTTTGCTTAAGTCTGTATCAATGTTCTGTGCATCTGTGAGCACAAATTACTGTAATATTTGATATGTACTTGGGATGTTTTTGCAAATACCTTGCAATTAGAAAGCCAGGAAAATGCCTGGGTCGAGAGATGGGAGAGATTAAGTATTGTACAGAAATATTTGCTGTTCCCCTAAGAATAAACTGTATAGTGACTGCTGTATGACCTACATTCTATATAGGAAATGTGCTGGTGTATTATTTGATTTTTTTTTCTTCTACTGTATTCTATATCGTGCGTATCTTGAGGTTGTGCAGTAGTGCATTTGTGTTCACGTGCATGGTGCCATCTACTTTAATAGATGTAAATAGTAATGCTGCAAGTCTGTGCAGAGCAAGATACAGAAGAAAATCTGAGGTTCCTGCAATGAATGATTCACCTCAACTTCAGCAATCCAGTGTCAGGTGAACTGCGATATCCCAGTTGTGAATCGGGCTCATAACACTGCTACCATTTAATAAGAGGTTTAGCTATTTTAAACATCATGCTCACAGTAAGTGTTTCATAAATTGTGCTTTTTACCTGCGATTCTTATCAATCAGAATGTTTGCTGTTCTTCATTTGGAATCTTCTATTGGTGATCCCTGATAAGGACTGTTTGTTAATGAGCAAAGACTAAACAGATTGGGACTATTCATTGAAACAAAGGATTATTAAGGGGCTTGGCAGGTAAATACTGAGATGATGTTTCTCCTCATGGGAGAATCTCAGACCAGTGGGCATAGTCTCAGAATAAGGGAGTGCCAATTTAAGACTGAGATAAAGAGGAATTTGACAGTCCTTGGAATTCTTTGCCACGGAAGAGTTGTGAGGACACAGTACATTTTAAGGCTGAGATAGATAGACTTTTGATTACAAGTTGACAGGCAAAGGACTGGAAAGTGGCCATGATGAGTGTCGGGTCAGCCGTAATCCTGTTGAGTGGTGGAGCAGGCTCAGGGAGCCAAATGGCCTACTTCTGTTCCTATTTCTTACAGTCTTATGATCTTATTTTATATGATATAGCAGCACCGATTTCTTAGTATAGGTTGAAGGGATGCAAGTTGTGATCTGTGAAGTGTCCACTGTCTGTCCACAAGCTAATGGTAGGAATTATCATTAACCCATGCATTTATTGAATCTGTGTAATTTTTTTTATAGACATTCGTGGGACCTGGGCATTGTGGGCTAGGTCAGCATATATTAGTTGCCCAGGGAGCAGTTGAGAGTTAAGCCACATTGCTGGGGTGTGGACTCACTTATACATCAGATCAGGTAAACATGAGAGTTTCCTTCCCTCAAGGATATTAGTGAACCTGATGGGTTTTTCCCAAACAAAGTTTGCATGGTCATTATTAGACTGTTAATTATAGATTGTTTTATTGAATTGAGATTCTATTATCTGCTGTGTTGGGATTTGAACCCAGGCCCCCAGAACATTACCTGGGTCTCTGGATTAGTCTAGTGATATTCCTCAAACTGGCTTTTTTTAAAAACAATGAATTCAAACAAATGTTGGAAAGGTTAAAATATGGTATAATGTGATAAACTAAAAGAATAATCTTGGGTCCAAAAACTCCTAGCTACACAACAAATGAATTCCAGCATGGGTAAATGTACTTTGATACACAGTTGTAGGGAAAACTATAAAATAGTCACTTGTACCTTACAAAATACAAAACTGCATAGCACAAAAGGGATCCAATGGTACAACAGTTCAAATTATTAACAACAGCATGCAGGTCAACCAATAATTGTTTTAAAAAGATTTTAAAGAAAATTCTTTTCTAAAAGTTTAGATTTCAAAAGGAGCAAAAACTTAACCTAAACTTGTTAATCCCAAACTTCATTGTGGTCAGGTGCACTTTCTGTAGTTTTGTTTTTCATTTTATTAAAAGAATGTCAAAGGACTGTTGAAAGTATGAAAAGATTTGCAAACATGCTGTCAAAACTGAGATTAGAAATATTTGAAAATGCTGAACCTTGAAAACCATTTTCTTTCAATAAGGGGAGAACTTACAAGAGACCTGCTGAATTGCAGAAATAAATTGGTTAGAAAAGGGAGCTGTGGAGTGAGTGTTTCCAATTATTTATGTATATGCGTATATACAGACTTAGAACAGAAGGCTATTTGGTCTCCCTAGCTTTCTGCGCAAAATCTGTAATATTCATGATTGACACCTTAATCAAGTCAATCTCCCTATGCCTTAAAGTATTCAATAACTGCCTGCACTGCTCTCTTTAGAATAATGTTTCAAACACATGACTTACACGAGAAAAATCCTCATCTTCAGCTTAAATTGGAAACTACTTATTTTTAACTACTTCAAAGGAGGAACATCCTTTCAGCAGCTACGCGGTCAAGTCCCCTCAGGATTTTGTTTCAATAAGATGCCACCTCAATATTGTAACTTTAATGGATATGGGCCCAACATGTCCTTTTACAAACCTTCTCCACCCAAACTAAGCCTCAGTCAAGTGAACAAACTCTGAGTTGTTTCTAACAAATTTATAAGTTCCCTTAAATATGGAGACCAGATTATACACAGTACTCCAGATATGGCCTTAACAACACCTTACAACTGTAGGAAAACATCCTTAGTCCTTGGAATAAACATCATTTCCCACAATAGATGTTAAGCTAACTGGTTTGTAGCTTCCTAAAGTTCTTTGTTTTCACCCCGAGTGTCCCATTTGCTATTTTCCAATTTAAGCCAAAATAATTGGCTGAGGAGTAGGCCATTAGGCCCTTTAAACCTCGTCCATCATTCAGTAAGATCATGACTGATCTGATTATTCCACATTATCGCTCACTTTCAATAGTCTGTTGCCCCTTGCTTATCCAGAATCTAGTACCATCTTAAAAAGAAACAAAGAATCTGCTTCCACTGCCTTTTAAGGATGTTCCAAAGGCACAACTCTCTTAGGAATAATTTCTCCTTAGCTCTGTCATAAATAGGTAACCCTTTATTTTTAAACTTAGTTCTTCAATTTCCTACTTCCAGATTCTTCTCCAAGAGGAAACATCCTTTCCACCCGGTGAAGCCCTGTCAGGGTCAATCATCTGTTGCTTTTCTAAATAGATGTGGATACAAACGTAGTTGGTCCAATCTTTCCGAGCTAATCTGTCCATTCCAGGTATTTGTCCAGTCAACGCTCCCTGAACTACTTCCAACACTTTGACATCCTGCTTAAGGAAACCAATAATCTACATAGCACTGCACCAATGCCCTGCGTTAACTTCGTTACTTTTGCATTAAATTCCCTTTCATGTCATCATCTGTTCACTTTTTTCTCTTATTGGCAAATCCAAAACTTGGTAATTAATACAAGGTAATTAATGAGTGTGACAATGAAATAAAAACCTGCATTCTTATGAGCAGAAACCGCAATCATTGGATTGTTGCTCCTTTTGTACGTTCTCCTGATGATACTACTGTCCATTTCTAGCACTTGCCCGAGTCACTCCTCTAAGTCTGAGACTTTCCACAAAGAATCTTGAGGTGTAGAAGGTTTGACTATTGGATTTTTAACTTCTGAGGCAGTTCCAGGTGTCAAATTTCTACAGGTTCATGCTATGCATCTTTGTGCATTATTTAATCTAAGGCAGTATTTCTTTGTTAGAAAACAGTGCGATTCAAAATAATTTTAAGGCCTTTAATTGAGTGTGTCTTCAAAAGAAAACTAGACTACAGGACAGAGAAACTGTATAGAAAGCTGTGTTAAAGGCCAAGAAGAAATGGATAGCATGGAAGGAGATGCATGTGCTGTATTCCAAAATGGGTTTTCAACTAGGGGCAAGAGGAACTGCAGCTGCTGGAGAATCTGAGATAACAAAGTCTAGAGTTGGATGAACACAGCAGGCCAAGCAGCATCTTAGGAGCACAAAAGCTGATGTTTCGGGCCTAGACCCTTCAGGGATGGTTGCGGACTCTAGATATTCACCACAAATAACCTCTGGGGTTTAAATAGAACTAAAATACATCTTGCATCAAGCAGATTGAACTGCAAACTCTAGTCCTGATTTAGATATTTTATTTCCTTCCTGAAAATGTTCGATGAGCTGAGTCTAGGTCTTGTTCGCTGAGAAGCAATAAAGGTGGCCATTATTGAGCACGGATCTCCTGGCTTGTTTTCTTTTTACCTGAACTAATCAATTACTCATCTGCTTACACCTGTTGCTGTTTCATTCCAACATATCACCTGTGACAGATAAGAGTTGTGGGATACTCCAGCAAGTTTGAAATCACTCAATACTGGTTGATTTAAGTAGTTATAGTTATGTATAAGATATAGTTCTGCCTCAGGTTTGAATTTTCTTTATTTCTTTGTTATTTGTCCTGTCATTCTAGATTAAATGAAACGGTAACAAGGAACCAGGTGGAATTTGCAAGGTGGAAAGGAGCTCTTGGGATCAGATAATTGTTCCAAGCCTGCTTCTGAGAATACTGGAAAAATCTAATCTTTGCTTTGATCTGTCTTCATAGATGAAGTTATTTTCCCCCTGGTTCTGCTATGTATTTTAAGAGAACAGAAAAAAACCAGAACAAAAATAGGCCACTTAGCTCCTCCAGATTTTCCTCCATAATAGAACTTCATGGCTCATTTGCCTCTCTTTTTGTGCCAGTCCAGCATAGCCTTTAATTTCTCAAAACTGCAAAATCTACCTCTTACTTAAATACTTTGGCATCTAGCTTTAACAACTCTCAATTAAAGAATTCCAGACATTTACTCTCTTCTAACGAAGAAATTCTTTGCATCACAATGTCAAATAAATGTTCACCCTTATTTTGTAACTGTATGATCAATTAAGTCAGGTTTTATTCTAGGATCTTATGTCCAGCGTTACCATTAGCACAGAATATCTCTTCCACGTGTTCAAGGACAATGGATATTCTAAAAACTGGGGTCACAAAATGCCTATTAAATGAACAAGACCAGGAAGATACTACATGCCCTGCGACATTCATCACACTACCTTATATCAGGAACACGTGAACTAACCACAAGACCCCTACAACTACTGGACATCAGAATAGTGCACAAACCATTATCAACCCTACAACTGCTCACCTGAACTAAAGACCCTCTACCCACAATGAACAGGACCAATGTCATATACAAGATTCCCTGCAGAGACTGTGACAAACAGTATATTGGACAACAGGAAGGAAGTTAAAAATAAGGGTATGCTAACATCAATTGGCTACAAAAAGACACAACCAATATCCCTCATTTTATCCACATGGATAAGAAGAGCCACCAATTTGATTGGGACAACAATCAGGATTCTGGGGCAAGCAAAGCAGAGACACACATAGGAGTTCCAAGAAGCCTAGTACTCCATGAAGAAAGCCATCAACAAAGAGCTAGACCCCATTTACACTTCATTGCAAAAGAAAACTGGAAGGGAGGTGATCCAGCTCACCGGACGCCAAAGTTTAAATACCAGGCGGGAAAACATCGGTTCTTTCGGAGGCTGTGCTGATGGTGTTATCCAGCAGGGTAATGAAGCATCTATGGAACAACGAACCAGCTAAGCACATCAACCTACCACAACATACACAACCCAAGCTACAAATCTACTGAAACTTTAGACAATTAATCACTGCCCCTTGACATTTAGTAGTGTTACCATCACAGAATCAACAACTATCAACATCTGCCACCTGCAAGTTCCCCTGCAGGCCTTTCATCATCTGGACTTGGAAGTATAGTGCCATTCCATCATTGTTGCTGGGTCAAAAATTCTTGAATTACCTTTCTAATGACAGTGTTGGTCTATCTACAGCATGCAGATTACAGCATCAAGACTACAGTTCACCACCACCTTCAAGGCCAGCTAGTGATGGGCAAAAAAGATGTTCCCAGCTAATGGTGATGTAGGACAAATTAGATCCCAGAGCTAAAACATGGCTTAACAGTTTTATCTATAGGATTTTTAAGCTAGTGACAAAGAACAGGGAGGTATTTCCAAGTCAGGTTGGAGAGTAGTGTGGAGGGCAACTTGCAGGTGATATAGCGTTCCTACATATCTATTGCCCTCATCTTGCTGGATGGTAGCAGTTGGAGGTTTGAAGGTATGTCTGGATTTTTGGCAAATTTCTGCCATATAATCTTGTAGAGAGTACACACTGCGGGTATGGAGTGATTGCATGTTCTTGAATGTGATGTTAATCAAGCAGACTGCTTCATCGTGAATGGTGTCAAGATCAAAAAAGTCGTTGAAGATACACTCAACCAGACAAATGGTATTCCATTACCTTTCTGGACTTTTTGCTTTGTTTATAGTGAAACAGGAGGTGAGTCACTTTGAAGTATTCCTCATCTTGGATCTGCTGTTACAGTCAGTAGATGTTGATAGTGGAGGATTCAGTCATGGTAAGGCCATTGCTAAGTGATAGGGACCCCTTCAATGATTATATTTCTTACTGGCGTTAGTTGTTGGCTGGCATTGTTGTGACATGAATGTTATATGCTACTTTTCAGCCTACCCTGGATATGGAGGTCTTGTTGCAATTAGAAGTGGAGTCAGTCATTAGCAAACAGCAGCAGTTCTGACCTTACACTGAAGGGAAAATTATTGATGAATTTGACTCCTCTGAAGAACTCCTACAGCTGAGATGATGAACCTTTAACAACCACAACTATCTTGCGTATTATGCAGGACTTCAACCAGCAACCATTCTAACATTTCCATCAAGCCAGATCACCCCTGGTTCAATGATGACTATAGGTTGGCATGCAGGAGCATCAAGCATGCTGACAAATGAGGTGTCAACTTGGTAACATTACAACACAGAACTACTTGCATACCATATGCTGCAAATCTATCAGAATCTACCAAATTTTACCAGGATGTTGCCTGACCTGGAGCGCAGGCCCTATGAAGAAAGGCTGAGGGACTTGGGTCTGTTCTCATTGGAGAGAAAGAGGCTAAGAGGGGTTTTAATAGAGACAAACAAGATGATCAGAGGATTAGATGGGGTGGACAGTGAGAGTCTTTTTCCGAGGATGATGACTTCAGCTTGTACAAGGGGGCATAGCTACAAAGTGAGGGGTGATAGATTTAAGACAGATGTCAGAGGCAGGTTCTTTACTCAGAGTGGTAAGGGCGTGGAACACCATGCCTGCCAATGTAGTTAAACTCAGCCACATTAGAGCATTTAAACAGTCCTTGGATAAGCATATGGATAATGATGGGATAGTGTAGGGGAGGGGCTTAGATTAGTTCACAGGTTGGCGCAACATCTAGGGCCAAAAGGCCTGTTCTGTGCTGTACTGTTCTATGTTTTAAATAGCAATTGAGATAAATCTGATCTGTTCATGGTAGGACCATTAAATGTGGGAGTCCATCCACATCCGTGAATAGTGGCAGATAAGTCAAAAGAACTGAACAGAAGGTGGTTTCAGAAATATTCCCATGGTCAGTGATAGGGACCTGGCACATCAGTGCAATAACCAAGCCTGACATATCTCCAGTCAATTTGATTTCCTGATATTGCATAGAGTAAATGACTGAAGGCTCACACGCTTGCAGTATCGAGAGCCATGGCAACATTCTGGCACTTGCATTCTGCTTCAGAAACTCCCCACACCAAAAGTGCTGAAACAAGATCTAACTGCAAAGAAAAAAAGTCCAACCTTGTTAATAACTTTGTAAATGAGAGTAAAACTGAAGTAAAATACCAGCGATACTGCTAGTGAGTAGTGCTCAAAAATAATCTGCTCACTGAGACTTAATTTGGGTTCTGCCTGAGCCACTCACCTCGTGACCTCATTACAGCCTTATCAAAATACACAAACAAGTGAGGTAAATTCAGGGAAGTAAGGATGGCTCATCCTTGCACTTAACCCAGTGTGGTGTCACAGATTCCTGGCAAAATGCTGGCATTGGAAAATTACGTGAATAACACTCAAGACAAAACAATAAAGGACCCAAGATGTTAACTCTGCTTTCTCTCCACAGTTGCTGCCAGACCAGCTGAGTTTTTCTCAAAAATTTGTTTTTATTTTTGAGGGGAGAACACTTCTGCTGGTTGGAGTCAGACATAGCACCAGGAAAATGGTTTGGTTGTTGGAGGTTAGTCGTCTCAGCCACAGCACATCACTGTAGGAGTGTCTCAACGTACTATCTATCCTCAGCCTGACCTTTTCTAGCTATTTCAACAATTTTCCCAGCAGCAAAGAGGAATGTTTGCTGGTGATTGGTGTTGAACATTATTCATTCACAACTTCGCAGATTACAAAGTAATCCATGTCTGTTGCACCAAAATTGGACAACATCTCGGCTTGGGCTAATAAACACCAAGTAATATTCACATGACATGACAAGTGGCAAGCAGTGACTAGCTCAAACAAAAAGATCTGCCCCTTCCCCCTTGACATTCAATGGCAAAACGATCATTGAATTCTCCACCGTTACTATCATGACCATTGACCAAAAACCGAAGTAGACCAACCATATAAATACTGTGGCTACACAAAAACTGTCAGAAGCTGGGACTTCTGCGTCAACTCAAAACCCGGCTATCAGCAGCGTCAGGGAATACTCTCTATTTGTCTCAATAAGTGCAATATCAACACAAGAAATTTAGAGCAACCTAAGACAAAGCAGCCTGCATGACTGATGCACCATCCAACACAGTCAACATTCACTCCCTCCACTAAATGCGGTAGGAGCAGTGTAAACCATTTATAATATTCACAGCAACAACTCAATGTTCTCTCGGACACCACCTTCCATACCAGTGATCTCTGTCAACTAGAAAGACAAGGGCAGCAGATACATAAACTGCAAATTTATCTCCAAGTCACACTATCATGATTTGGAAATAATCACTGTTCCATCAGTATTACTGGGACAAAATTCTGAAACTCCTTCCTTAACTGCATTATGGATGACCCAACACCCATTGACTGCAGAAGTTCAAGAGGGTAGTTCATCACCACCTCCACAAGGGCAATTGGCAATAAATGTTCACTAAGCTAATGACACCAACATTCTGTGAATTGATTTTAAAATAACTTTAATGAAGAATTTTAAAGAATGGTGTATAACATGATATATCCCTGTTGTGAGTAAGAAGAACAAAACAGGATTAGAGGTCGGCAATTCATCCCATCAAGTCCGCTCTGCCATGCAGTGAGATTATGATTTATCTGATAATCTTCATGTCTACTTTCCACATTATATACAATATTGCTGCACTTAATGAATTGATGCTTTCTATCCTGCAGAATTCAGTTGTGAAATTCTGTGCCCCAGTATGGCAACTGCCTACTTTGATAATCAAAGTTTGGGAAAATTCCTACTTTGCCACATTTCCAGCAGTGTACTGGGATTCCAATAACTTCAAGGCTCTTGCATCACTGAGAAGTAAAAATGAGAGTTTTGTTGATTATCACAAAATATATGGAAAATTTATGACCCAGACACTGAAAACAATGGAACAATCAACAAATTACATCAGCTTGTACTCATAAGCTCGAATATCAACCCTATTGTATCAACTTGGTCAAGTTTGCTGCTATGAATGTTTCATGCCATGTCACTATTGCTGCTGCTTCATGAAATTTCTAACTCTAACCTATTATTTATAATGAATTAAACATTTAGCATTTATCATTTCAATTTAAAAATCAATTGCACTAACTCTGGCCACATGTACCTTAAACAATTGGACAATGGGAAAGGAATGCATGAATTCTTATTTAAATCGAACATCTAACAGAACAGAAAACTACTGAGGCTACTGATGTCTATTAAAACCATCCAACCTTCCATTCTGAGAAAAGCACATGACTTCAATACTTGTAACAAGATCTTTGTAAGTTATGTTACTGCTTCACAGGCCTTCACATTTGGGACAGGAGCTGAGGGTGGAAGGCAGGTGGTACAATGGAAAGGCAATGTAAGGCAACACAAAAGCCATTCATCTGCATCAGTGTGTGGAATGTGAGCATCTGTTTTTATACAGGGAATCCACATTTGGCTTTTCCAACCCTTTAACCAAATATTTAGTAATGTACCAAATTTTCTTCATACAGTTGGTAACAGCTTTAATAAAGCAGTGTTCTACAGAGATTTTTTTTTTAAATCTTGTAAACTTAGTCTAATATTGCTGAAATCCAGAGGTGATCTGCAGGGATATGCAATTTGACACAGGACTACCAGAAGTCAGTATGAAATTGACTACTAGATGCCACCTTATATTAAGACAAACTCATCCACAGCTCTAGCCCACCACTTACATTGTATCACCCTAATTCACCTGACCTCAATTATGTATTTATATTTCTGCATGTCCATTTAAAAATTCTCAATCACACAGCTTTTCGTCTTTTAAAGTTGACTTCAACCCACCCCCATTCATGCCTTTCTTGACAGCATATACATGGACATGTCACAACTTATAAAATCTTATTTGGCAAAGCTGGTACAAAGTAGCAACAGGGCAGAACTAAACAAAAAGAAATCCGAATGTAGAAGACTAAACTTTATTTTCTGTTAGAACTCTTACCATAAATGAATCTGAAACCAAAGCTTCTAGGAACCTTCCTGATGCTTTTGTACTAAACAATCAAACAACAGCAGCATTAATCCAAACTAAATGGCAATTACCAAATGGCAGAAACTTGGGGCACCTTTTTGGAAAATTTTCAGCAGTCATAACCCCTTACAAAAAGAGCAAATGTGCCATCTTAAAATGTTCATAAAATGGACACCACTTTGATTGGGACAACACATCCATCCTAGGACAAGCCAAACAGAGACACGCACGAGAATTCCTAGAAGCATGGGATTCCAACCGGAACTCCATCAACAAACACATTGGCTCCTAATCAATCTACCATCTCCTGAGAAAAAGAACAGGAAGTGACATCACCAACCCAAGGAAACCTAACCAGATAAATAGAAAGCAGGACATAACACCAGCACTTCGTCGGAGGCGCACTGATGATGTTAGCTAGAATGGTGACGAAACGTCTGAAAACTAACCTTCCAGCTCAGCGAGCAAATTCACATCTAAATGTTCATATTTTTAATACCTTTAAATACATAGTGGCAGGTGTTCTCTCGATAATGAGAATAGTAAAGCCACTAATAGTCATTTTCAAAGCCACCAATCTAATTTTGCTATTATTACAAATTTTAAGCTTGTTATTTATGAAAAAAAGTGAAAGACAAATACATTTTTAAGTATTTAAATGTAAAAATGTTTAAAATCTATTTTTGCAATAATTGCATGTCAGCTTAGTGGCAAAAGATGAACTGTTCCTCCTCCTGAAAAATTTCAAAATAGTTTTCATTCACTAAATGTGGATGTTGGCGGCTGGTCCAGCAATGATTGCTCATCCCTAATTACAGTTAAGAGTCAACCTCATTGCTGTGGGTCTGGAGTCAGAAGTGGGCCAGGCCAGATAAGGATGGCAGATCGCCTTTCCTAAAGGACATTAGTGAATCAGCTGAGGTATTTTAAAATGGTTACTTTGTCTCATATTTTATTGTACTCAATATTTAGGAAAAACAAATCCTGCCATGATGGTATTCAAACCCATGTGCTCAGAACTTTAGAAAAGCACATTTTTAAACAAGGGAAATGTTGCCTCTCTCAGAACTCAAACTCTGAATTTTACCTGATTACCTGCTTTCCAGCAACAGAAATCTTTCCTGCAATTTTCAACTAGTTGAAAAGAAAATCACTTGTTATAATTGCTGATGTTTCTCCAAAATATCAAATTCTTTCAGTTCATTAATGAGTTCTGATTTCCAGTGGTTTAATCCAGAGATGATGCTGCCCAAAGCCGGACATCTGTAGGGCACTGTGGATATTTCTGAAGTGCATTCATTATCTGATTGCTATCCAGAAGCAGTTTCACCAGCTGGTATTCTTTCTGTGTTCGGAAGGATGCTCCATCCATTGGTTTAATTAATTCTAATTGTTGCAGATGTTCAAATGCCTGGACAGAGAAAGGGAAAAAATCTGACAGTCAGCAAACTTCTAACAGAATTAACAGTAAGGTAAATCATGAAAGTGGGCTGTTACTGGAAAAAAACACCTTTGTTGCAGCTTTCCATGTTGCATTCATCAGAACAATTTACAAAAATATCATTAACGGGAAAAAAACCAACATTTCTACTGCACAAGAGGAAAGTGTTGATTGGTACTGATGCAAACTATTGCATTTACATTAACGTTTTTAAAAATATATTATTAATAGCAGTTTGGGTTTCTGTTTGTTTAGTGTGGGATATATCATCAAGCTACTTAGAAGGGAAGGACATATACTGAATTAGGTTAGAGTTACTGAAAAACTTATTAGCAAAATTAACTAAACCATCTATTTATAATGCAAAATCAAAGGCTTTTAAGTGTACAGTCAATGTATAATCCCATGAATTCCAAAACACTCCTTTATAAATTAAAGATACAATATAGCTTTTGTACAGACCCAAAACACTACTCTTACTATCGTCATACCAGAATCTAACACCTCAGCACATTTAATTTTTCAAATTTTAGTCTGGACGATACAGGAGCTTCAAAATGTACCCAGTTCAAAGTAACCTCTTCAGGGTTTTATCCCAACAGTTCTGTTCGAGGACAATCACCAACTCTTCACCATAAGGTAACTTATTCACTACATCGTTAGAGAGAAGAAGGCTGAGAGGTGACCTAATTGAGACAAATAAAATAATCAGAGGGTTAGATAGGGTGGATAGGGAGAGCCTTTTTCCTAGGATGGTGACGGCGAGCATGAGGGGGCATAGCTTTATAATTGAGAGGTGAAAGATATGGGACAGATGTCAGAGGTAGTTTCTTTACTCAGACAGAAGTAAGGGAATGGAACGCTTTGCCTGCAACGGTAGTAGATTCACCAACTTTAAGTACATTTAAGTCATCATTGGACAAGCGTATGGACGTATATGGAATAGCGTAGGTTAGATGGGCTTGAGATTGGTATGACAGGTCGGCACAACATCGAGGGCCGAAGGACCTGTACTGTGCTGTTATGTTCTATGTTCTATGTCTTTCCCTTCTAAGTAGCACTATTCTATACCAGGTTCTATTCCAAGGACTTCATATGACTACTCCACTTTAAGTTTCAAAACTGAAACCCAAATGTCTCCCTCTAAGAGTGTTTCCTTTAGCTTAAAGAAAAAAAGTTTCAGAAATCTCCAACCTCTCACCCAATTATTTACCTTGTGTCAGAAAAATAACAGAAGTCTGTTGGTGATTTAGAAGATACAAAGATTTTGCAATAGGCCCTAGCATATACCTACATTTTGCCAATATCCCTTTAAACATCTGCTATTCATACACATATCCAAGTATCTTTTACCTGCTTCTACCACTTCCTCTGTAGTTCATTTCTACATAGTGAACTACACTGTGAAAAAGTTACCCTTCAGGGCCCTTTTAAACTTCTCTCCTCTCATCTTAAAAATATGCCGTCTGGTTTTTAACTCTCCTACCTTAGGGAAAAGGCCTTTGCCATCTATGACCCAAAAGACCACCCCTGAACCTACTACACTCCAGTGAAAGAAGTCCCAGCCTATCCAGCCTCCCCTTATTACTTAAACCTTTGGAGTTTTTTGAGCAAACAACAAAGACGATTGATGAGTACAAAGCAGATGTGATCTACGTGGACTTCATTCAGGCCTTCAACAAGATCCCTTATACAGAACGTGAAGTCAAATGGGGCCCAGGGTGAGTTGGTTAGATGCATACAGACCTGGCATGGTCATAGAAGACACAGCAGCAGTGCAAGAGAGTGCTTTTCTGACTGAAGATCACTGGTGTTCTGCAGGGATCAGTGCAGGTTTGATTTTTAGCTATTTAAAAATGATTTGGAGGAGCACACAGGTACTCTGGTTACTAAGTTTGCGGATGACAGGTTGAGGGAGCTGCAGATAGTGAGGAGGATTGCCACTGGATACAGCAGGATATAGATAGGCTGAAGACGTGGGCGGGGAAATGGCAGACTGAATTTAAACCCAGCAAATACAAAGTGATGCATTTTGGAAGATCTAACACAGGAGGGAAGTATACAATAAATGGCAAAATCCTTGGTAACAATGTCGAGGCATGCAGGATCATAGTTCCCCGAATATGGCAACACAAGTGGATCAGGTGGTCATATGAATAGGCAGGGAATAGAAGAAAAAGACTGTGCGGAGGCAAAAAAATTTGTAGTTTACAAAGTCACCAAGTGTGGCACAAGTTTGGTGGGCCAAGGGGCCAGTGAACATATCCCTCTTACAGAATTAGGCTGTAAAAATAAGAAGCAGGGAAACATAACAAAATGGAAGGGGAGTTGAATGAATACTTTGCATCCGTCTCCATGATCAAAGAAACTAATGGCTTTCCAGAAGTACCAAATAATCAATAGGCAAACAGAGGGGAGGAAATAAACATAATAACTATCAATAGTTTTCCCGAGTGCTTTATCGGACGGTCCTGAAACAGAAAAGTTCCCCGGATGGGACAGGTTGCAACCTTGGACAGTAAAAGTAATAATGGCAGAGATGGTGGATGCCTGGTTGTTATCTTCCAAGTATCCTTAAGATTCCTGAAAGGTCTTAAAGAGAACTGGAAACCTACTAATGTAATGCCCTTATTCAAAGAGGAAAGCAGAAACAAAAGGAGGTAACTATGTATCAATTAGTTTAACACATCATTGGAAAAAACTACAGTCCATTGGTAAGGATATAATAGCAGGTCATTTAGGAATACGAGATATAAATAAGCAGAGTCAGCATGCCTTCAGGAAGATGAAATCACATCTGAGAAATTTATTTTGCTTTTCTTTTGAAGAGTTACCAAGTGGAATATATAACAAAACCAGTAGAGACACTATATTTGGATTTCCAAGAGGCATTCAGTAAGGTAACACATATGGATATTACCAAACCAGCAGGTGCATGGGAATATGATCAACTGCAGAAATCCTAAAGGACATATAGGACCAGGAGTCACCATTACCCCTAAAGCCTGCTTTACCATTCTAGAGAGCACAGTTAATCATCCAGCAATGCAATTTGCTCATATTATCTGCATTTCCCTTCAGGTCATCAGTGTTTAGAAATCTACTGAACTATGTCATAAGTTTACTTAGATCATGTATACCTTCAGAACTTCTCTCCTAAAGGAATAAAAGGAGAGAAAACACTTCATTTACACGGACACAAAATTTAACGTTTACAGGTTGGAACATTCCTTACCTTCAAGGCTACCGGTTTTTTGAAGTTATGCATTGAATGAGTTGTCCTTTGAATGAAATTCTGGAATTCTGAAATGCAATCAACAAATTCTAAATGCCTGGTGGCTTTACCCACACTAGCCCTCCTCAAAATACATCTATTAATTCAGACACAGACAATGATCCAAGTCATTAAAGGCATAATTCGTCATTTCTGGTTTCTGTACACGTGTCACCCACACCAGTCCATCAACTTCCTCCGTGTGAAGATATAAATCATGAAGTAAAACTTTTCAGTAATGGCATCAAAGTAACAAAACTTTCAGATCATACACTTACGTGTCCAGAAGGTACTAATTTAGTGGATTCCACATAGGTAGGCAAAACGACTGTGGGGTTCAGAGTGACCGTTCTTCAAGCAACCCTACCATCCTGTATACACAATATAGGGTCGCGTAGGAGATAGAATCGTTCCAAAAAATTGTTGGCGGGATTAGTTGCACCCAGTGCAATTTCCTCCTGTTTAGAATTCTTGTGTGCGTGTGTGCGTGTGCGTGTGCGTGGAGTGTGTGAGAGAGAGAGAGAGAGAGAGAGAGAGGTTCCCCGTCTGGTGTAATTCCAATGGTTTTAACCACCGACTCCAGCAAGGTCATTACCCTGCGCTCCTGGTAGCCCATACCCAGACTTGCCATTTCCTTCACCAAGCCTGCCAGCTAGGCCCTGCCAATAGCTGAACTTCATAGCTCCTTGTCATGATTCTGGCTGTAGTCCCAAAAGAAGCCATGGTTTAACCTGGCGCTGCTTGATCTGAATGACTGCTGAGCATTGCTCCTCAAAAAGTGGGATGTCCACCCCATAGGGGGACAGAATTCTTGAACTGAGCCTGTCAACACCCCTCTGAAGTTCTGAGGCAGCTGACCTTCCGCTGGGTGGGCTTTGACCATCATTAAGTCCTGGAGAACAGATGGACGGAATGCAGAACACAGCAGCTTGTAAAAAATCAGCCCTGTGTTTATTGGGTACCAAAATAAACAAAATGCAATATGTTACCATCTTCGTTCCAGACTCCACAAATTTAACCTCATTATATTACAAATTCTAGGCTACATTGCAAGAATCGATCTCACCAGCACATTAATTTGCATTTTTAGCAAAATCCTCATTTGAATTTTGGTAAGAAGTAGAAAAGGACTCTGGCAACCAAATGTGTTTCTGTCCATTTTACAAATTAGCTTTAGGAACCAAGATAATTTATTATCCTCAAAAATTAAGGAAAGCTTACCATTGTAAACCATTTCGAAGTTAAAAGGCTCTCCTTCATAAATTGAATTTAAGTGCTTCATGGCAATGATCAAGCAGAATTCTAACACAGACAGACCTACAAGGGAAAACAGGGTTGAATATTAAAGTTGAAGTAGTCTTTGTGGTGACTTTTAAGAGAAAGCTTCGAAACAAAATCCAAAAGTGATGACCAATTTCAATAAGACAGGTTATGCATCATGGTTTTCCAACATACTGCTTTAGCAAGAGACTTCACAATGCAGTCTCCTTTACATTGACGAGACCAAATAGGAGACTGAGTGAACTTTTTGCAGAATACTTCCATTCTGTCCTCGGAACGGCCTTACCTTCCAGTTGCTTGCTCGTTCAATAAGCTACTTTGCTCATATGCAAATATTCCAATCCTGGGCCTGCTAGTGATCCAATGAAAAACAATGCAAGCTGGAGGAACAGTACCTCATTTTCGACAAGCATTTCAGAGTTTCTAGGACACAATGCCAACACTTTTGTCCGCCATCTTTGTATAATCTCTCCATTAGACCTTGCAGCTATATCTTTCTATCTTATTGACTTTGCTCTCAGCATGGAGACTCATTTTCTCCATTTCACACCTTTTTGTTTATAACCATTTTACATCTCTATCTTTGCCTAATGGTGGTGGGCCAAGGAGAGAGGGACAAAGAGACAGAGACACACACGCACACACACCAAACAAGTTTGACTTTTTGTTCTGTGCACCCTGAATCTAAACCACTAGCTCCTTCAAGTCTTAACAGTACAGGAAAAACTGATTTCCATTCCCTTTCATAACTGGAGACCAGCTCTGGAGACTAATTGGAGACTGAGCGTAAGCGGAGGCTTGGGGACTGCTTTGCAGAACACCTATGCTCAGTTCACAATAAACAAATGCACCTCCCAGTCGCAAACCATTTCAACCCCCCCTCGATGACATGTCCATCCTGGGCCTCCTGCAGTGCCACAAGAAGATTGCAGGAACAGCAACTCATATTCCATTTGGGAACCTTGCAGCCCAATGGTATCAATGTGGATTTCACCAGCTTCAAAATCTCCCCTCCCCCCACTGCATCCCAAAACCAGCCCAGCTCGTCCCCGCCTGTTTAACCTGATCTTCCTCTCACCTATCCCCTCCTCCCACCTCAAGCCGCACCTCCATTTCCCACCTACTAACCTCATCCCGCCCCCTTGACCTGTCTGTCCTCCCCGGACTGACCTATCCCCTCCCTACCTATACTCTCCTCTCCACCTATCTTCTCCTTTATCCGTCTTCGATCTGCCTCCCCTCTCCCCCTATTTATTTCAGAACCCTCTTCCCATCCCCCTTTTCTGATGAAGGGTTAGGCCCAAAACGTCACCTCGAAATGATTAAAGATGGTTATGTAGTGCACTTAAAACACAAAAAGGTATGAACAGAGGATTTCAAAGATTTCTTCAACAATTTGGAATGAATGATGGAACCTACTAATTGATTGCTTTTATAACTACATGAGGATTATAGGATATTCATCCTCTACTGTGTTTATTCAGAATTTGACTAATGATCAAAAAATTAACAGCAGATAGATAACTTCTCGGGATTTCTGAATTCTCTAAAAAGACAAATTAGGCTTCCACGGTCATGTATTAGCTAGATTTTTCTGTTGTGCCAAAGCTTTTTTATGATATTAAATTAAAAGCGTAAGGTCGATGGAAAAGAAACAGGCAATCGCATTGGTTTTAAAAACCTGGGCTTCATAATCAAAGAATATTGACTGGAGGTTAGCTCAACAATCAAGAATATTATAATGTTCCCAAATACGGGCTGCTCAGTCAAACGCAATACAGTGTGGAGCTGGAGGAGTGCGGCAGGCCAGGCAGCATCAGAGCAGCAGGAAAGTTGACGTTTTGGATCAGGGCACTTCTTCAGAAATGGGGAAGGGGAAGGGAGCTGGGAAATAAATAGAGGAGGGGTGGGGCTGGGGAAGGGATGGTGAATGGTCAGTGCAGATAGGGAGTAGTTGGAGGGGCAAGTAAGTGGGAGAGAAGATGGACAGGTTGTGTCAGGTCAGGGAGGTGGGAATGAGTGGGAGGGTTGCACATGGGATGGAGGCCGGGACTGGGGAGATTTTGAAATTGGGAACTTCTTTGTTTAAGTCATTGGGCTGTAAGCTCAAGAAGCAGAATATGAGGTGTTGGTCCTCCAGTTTACGGTGGCAACCATGTGGTGCTGGAGGAGGCCCAGGATGGACATGTCACCCAGGGAATGAGTGGGGGAGTTAAAATGATTGGCAACCAAAAGGTTATACAGAACACAGAAGCTTTACAAAATGGTCTCCTAGTCCATGTTTGGTTTCGTCAATGTAGAGACGGCCACATCAGGAGCAGCAGATACAATAGGCCATGTTGACAGATGCACAAGTGAACCCTTGTCTGATATGAAAGGTTTGCTTAGGGTCAACTTCTCTGTTCCTCTTATGCTGCCTGGCCTGCTACGTTCCTCTTGCTCTACAGTATACGGTTGCTGACTCCAGCATCTTCAGTTCTTGCTATAGCTGCTCAAGCAGTTTCATTTTGAACCTTTCCTGAAGGCAGCTCATAATATAACAAGGGTGATTGAGACCTTTACGTGGAAAGCTACAAAATCTTAGCAAGCTGGAAGGAGAGGTGGCCAGCTACAACATTTTCTATACTGCATGCAGCTTCCATCATTTTTCCTGCTGGCACAGGAAACAGACTTAAGCGAAGTTTATATTGTATTTGCAAGGGCTGCGATGGACAGTATTATCCCTTCATATCTGTAGTACCTAGACTAAATAACTTAGCTTTCCTTACCATGCAGTATATTTGCTTTCGAATCCATCATGTACTGTTTGCTGGCTGTTAGAAGGTCTGTTGGTTGAATATTTGGGTTGGAGACAGTCACATGACTAAGCGTCAACATCTGGGAAAAAATGTAAAAGTAACACAATGATTAAACAAGTTATATTGTGGTTCAAACATATTAATTGAATTTTACCAGGCAGTGGGACAATGCAAAATATTACGGCAAATGGTTTTTCACATTGTCACCAACATGTCACACTTGTGTGAAATTTGATTAACCATTACCTCATTGGACAGAAGCTCCAATGGAATGACATAATTCAGAAGTATTATTACACTGTGGCAAAATGCAAATTAAGTATAATTTAAATGTTTAACTTTCAAAGCAAATTAGTCAGTTCAAATGTGCAATACAGAGGTCAAGGACATAGGGCAGGAAGGAACCAAATTGTCAGCAGGGATGCTCTTATTCCAATCTGCTGTTAAAAGAATAAATATTGTTCAAGATGAAGACTGATGGCTAATTTCTGGCTGCTCCAATTGCCAGAGAGCTTATGCACCTTGCCAAGTACAAATGAGTTCAGTTCAACTTAGATGGGTTTTTCTTCAAATGAAAAGGCATAGAAACATTGCAAAATCAGAATGTCTGGTCAGCTTGAAAACATTGCAGAAGGCCCTCTGGTGACAGATCTGCTTTATTGAAATGACACTATGACTGCAACCACCCTCACTCTAACCTCCAGCATGTTGGAGAATAATGGGGTTTATAAAACATAATTTCACTCCTAATTTGTCCTTGAGCAATAGAAGTATTTCATTGGCACAATGCCAGGGGCAAATGCAGTCATCTGTCAGTTCATCAAATGCAGTCATCTCTCAGTTCATCAAATGGACAATGTCCATTCCCCTACCAGCCACTCAATAAGTGCAAATTTTGGTAAAGTTGACTCTGGCACAAGTGCATTCTGGTTAGCAACCAGATTCTGCAGGCAGGTGCTCTATAACTGGAAGTAAATTTAAGAGCTTTCATAGATGTTCAGCAGCATTTCATTTCCAAAATGCAGCAAGGGAAGCACTGTATAGCAGCAGGCAAATGAGGATAAACGACAGTCTTAATGGATGTCCACAAGGATAATTGCTACTTTAAACTGAACTGTTCATTTAACATTTGAATAGAGATGAATCACTTCTAGTAGTGTGTAGATTCTTCACAGTGACAATGATCTCAACATGTTCAGTGGTCAGTCTGATTTTAAACAGAATATACAGTGAAGATAACAGTGTGAAGCTGGATGAACACAGCAGGCCAAGCAGCATACAGTGAAGATCTGTGTGCAAATGAAAAGATATAACCAACTTAAACTACTGGTTAACTCATAAGTGCTGGGCTGCACAATCAGACCAAGTAGAATACTTTCTGCATTCCATCCATGCCTGCCATATATGTTAACCATAAGGATGCCATACCGAAACAAGTCCCATTGTGAAATGCCAGTAATTACTGAAAAGGGGTTAATTGCTACTTTAAACCATTATACTGTTTGACGTTTAGAGTTAATAAGCTCTTACCAGTAGCATATGCAGAGAGCGGAAATCCTTACTGGAATTGAAGTGCTTCTGTAAAATATCTTCCACCATCTTATCCTTGCACAGACACTAGTAGGGCAACAATATTTCAGATGGATGTTAAATAGCTGCAAGTAGTACAGGGAGCTCACAAAATAGACACAACAAGTTAAACAATATGATAAGATTTACTTAGGTAGAAATCAGATTACCACTCACAGGTCTCTCCTGATAATGCAGAACATAATGCCAGCAAGCACCCCAATTACTAAAGACAATCTGAATGTGGTTATCTGCTGACCGTGACATAAATGGAATTCTTTACCAAGCTAATACTTGCTGATTTTATAAAATTGTAATAAAAAATCTTTTGCATGTGTACACTGGAAGATATTTTCAACCTTGGCTCTTAACAATTTAAAGATTAAAAAAATTCAGTCATAGATCCAACTGTCACAAGATCAGTCCTCCCAAATGTTCACTGCTCTTAAGATGTTGATGGAGAGTTAGCACCTTGAATCACTGTCATCCACTAAAGTGAGCACTCCCACAGCAATTTAGGGAGCAAGACATTTGACCCTCCAGTAACGGAGCAGTGATAATATATTCTGCCGTAACTCAGAAAGGGTACTTGAAGATAGCAGTATTCTTGTTTCTTTGCCATGTTACTCTATATGATAGAGGTCAGGGGCTTCCAAATCAATTATATATTTACCTTTCTATATTTACAGTTCTGAGGGACACTGGACCTGAAACGTTAACTCTGTTTTCTCCTCCACAGATGCTGCCGGGTCTGCTGAGCTTTTCCAGAAACTTTGTTTTTGTTCCATACATTTCCTGATTTGTTTAACAACTACGCATGGACCATTAATCTGTGCTTTCAGCAGTTCACGTTGCGTAGGTGGAAAAGCTTTGCAGAATCAGGAGGGGAGTTACTCTCTGCAGGATTCCTAACCTCTGACCTTCTCTCATAGCCACAGTATTTACATGACTAATCCAATTGGTTTCTGTCAAGGGGAACACCCTAGATGTGAACGGTGAGGGATTTAGTAAATAGTTACATTCTTGTTTGTTGAAGATGGTCATTGCCTGGTAAGACATTTAGCTCGTCTACATATCGATTAAATAAAGACCTTGAGCGCTGATCACGATGCAGCAAAAACAACTTCTATTTGTATAAAGCATTTAATTTTCCCCAAGTATTTCATAACATATGACTGGAAAAAAAATTCATTACAAGCACTAAAGGCATATAAAAGTGAAATTTCAATGGAGTGAACATGTTAATCTTTCTGGCATGAGAATTCCTATTATTGAAGTCTATATTTTCTGTAGCACTTCACACACGGTGAATGTACTTCTAATATTCATAAGAGATCTATTCACAATATTTTTGTCAAACGCTTAGAAAGATTCATATCTATTGTACTGCCTGTACAAGTGATCTCAAGAAAAGAAAGGTTACCTGGATATTTTGATTCCATTCCTGTGCAAATCTGCCATCAGGAAATTCTTTTGGTAAAATAAGTTGTTGCTGGAACATTTCCACATATTGTTTGAAGCCAAATGCATTTAGCAAATGAATCTGCCTGTGGGAAAATCTTGACTTCACACGCTTTTCCAGGAGTTCCAAAACATCCTGAAGTTTTGGCAGAAGTGGTACGAAGTGAAAAACACAGTAAAATACCACAAAATTCATCAACTGGAGTATCATATTTCATCAACAGTATCTGGTGACTTTATCATTTTTATGTAGCTACAATTGCTGATAACCTGTGTCCTATGCATAATCAGGCTGAGAGATTTGCTAATTGTGAAATCTGGGTTTGGATCAATAATTTTGACATCAGACTTAACAGCTGACCCGTGACCACTAGCTGCTATGCCCCTGAAGCAGGCATCATAAACCATAACTGAAGCTCATTGGTCAATAACACACCGAATAGTATCTTTTTCTGGCAAATCAAAGGAAAGCTGCTTAACAAAAGTTGTGCCTTAAAAAGGTCAAGACAGATTCTGATGCAGCATATTAGAAGACTAAAAATGTTATTACACAGAGAAAACAGAATCAGAAAAAAAGACAACAATGCTCATGTGAAGAGCATTCATTTGGGTACTTTAACAATTATGATTTCCTGGCATGGACACACAGTCAAAGGACAGAAGTGGATACAAATGAAGTGCATTAACTTGTATGGTGCAAAAAAAAAGTGGAAAAAACGAAAAACAAAATTGCAGGAATTATACGTTATTCTGCTTTTATGACATCAGCCTCAATCACCTTAAATACTGGAATAGATTTGACAACAAAAAACAAAAAGGCCTATTCCTAAAGTAACTAAAAACTTACATCTCCATTATTTCATAACAAGGAGCAAACTGAAGAGGTATAATTTGCCTGGTGGTCCAAGTCTGAAATCATAGGTAAATAATGATTCATCTTTATATTGCATATTGAAAAGGAAACAGGGAGAACAGAAGGGGACAGCATAAGGTCCTAAAATCTTGAAAAGGAAAGGAAAGGAAAAAATTGCATTGAAGTTTTCCCATTTAGTTCTCAGTAGTGTTGGTTTTTTACATCATCCACACACAAGATGAGGCTAAGAATTAGCAAGCAACTGCGTAATGAACGATGCGAGAAAATCTTTAAAAATAGAAATTCATTGTTGACAAAGTTTAGCTTGCAAAAATAAGTAAACACGGTTCATATAGACACAAAGGCACAGATACGGTATAGAAGGATAGAGGATTAAAGCAAATATCAATAGGAAACACATTATTTGACTAAAAAAGATCACTGTTAAAAACCTTCCATTAAATTTTAGCCTTTATTGCAAGATGACATACACTGTTCCAGCCCACTGTTCACAAGGTCAATACAATTATGCAAAAAAAAAATTTTTCCCCCCCATTTGATCCAATTTTTCCTCCTTTTTCCAAACAGAGTTGTCATATACTGTTATTGGAACCAGTGCTTTGTGGGAAAACATCAATGCATGTCGAATACATATAAACTATTGAATATTAATATTCACAAGAGTTGTAAAGCCAACAGCATGGCAGAATTTCCACAATGGCTGAGGTTACCATGAAGGATACTCTCTCAATCTCTCCCCTAGCCTGTGGTAATCTTCAGGTTAAACTATCAGGCATCTCTCTCTCTATCACTCTCACTATAATGACAGCAGCCCTATGGTTCATAATGATTATTTTATACAAGTTGCTTTTCTAATAACTGAACTCAGGTTAGGTGGGAAAAATATGCATGTCTTAAATCACATGTACAGTCTGTTCTGCGAGAACACGTACTCCAACAAGACAAATTGGCTATAGGATTCCCTATTTGTAAATCGCATTGTTTCTAAAACGTGAACTTGTGTTGGCTGTAACACAATTGCATCGGTTGCAGAGGATTACATGTCAACATCACATGATCATTTCATGGGCTTTGCCTGAGCAAGTGTAATGTTAGTGCCGCAAGAGTCTCTGCTCCAGCATCATGTGACCATTTCACAGACTTTTGAGAAGCACTATGAGAGCCGTAGTACTGATTTTTTTTGCAAATTCTGCTTGGTTATCCACAAAAATGCAAGAACAAAGTGACAAGAATATTGGCAAGGAGCAGCCTGCTGATAAAATTGCTGGTGGTGAATGTAAAAGAAAGGCTATAACACTGGACAAGACGCTAGATGTTGAAGTTTTTTTGAGCGTAATAAGAGAACATATCTCATGGAACAGGTATAAAAGGAGTCTACCTTACGCACCATTAAAGACAACGCAGAAAGGATTAAAGCCATTGCTGGAACAAGTCCGAGTGCTAGAAAATCAGAGAGGTCACGGATGAAGGAACTGGAGGAGATGGAGTAGTTTCTAAGTGTATGGATAGAAGACCAAAGGAAAAAGTGATCTGGGACCACACTTCTCACTCTAAAAGAGAAAGCTTATCAATTTATGAGAGATCTAACAAAACAAAAGCTGAAAATCATGTAGATGTACCTGCCTTTAGTGCTAGCAGTGGCTGGTTTGCTTGTTTGAAGAAACGCTCTGCTTTTCATAATGTAGTTAAGTGGTGAAAAGGCGGCTACAATTTAGATGAAGTTTTCAATTTGGATGAATCAGGTTTATGCTGGAAGCAAATGCCATCAACAATCCAACATTTCTACAAATGAAGTACACACTCCAGGCTTTAAGGTGGCAAAGGATCGTAGGATTGTGCTGCTATGTGCCAATGGACTTAAAGCTTAAGTCTATGGTATGTACCACTCTGCCAACCTGCGAGCTTTAAGAAAGTTTACCTTAAGTCTACTCTAGGCGTCTACTTTAGGTCAAGCCAAAGAGGGTGGAATGACGGTGCAAATTTTACTGACCTCATTGATGAATATTTGGAAGATGTTTTTACACAGTATTGCAGGAGAAACAAAATTTGGATTTCAAGATTCTCCTCATCCTGGATAATGCGGCAGTCATCCTTTCACAATTAGTGAGCTCTCTGAAAACATGGAAGCGCCATTTCTACCCTCAAACACAAACCTTTGTCTTTCAACCCTTGGTCCAGGGTGCATTAGCAACTTTTAAAGCTTTCTTTTTTAAGATACACATTTAAGAGGCACTGAGGGGTACAAGAACAGTGTTCTTCAATTTTGGAAGAGCTTTAACATCAAGAATGTAATTGATATTATCGGGGAAGCCTGGGGTGATGTTAGTAAGGACTGCTTGCAGTTTGGCAGAAGCTTCTCCCAGATTTTTTTCAAAATTTAAAAAGCTTTGATTCATCAGAGGAGCTCCCAAGAATCAAATAACATTGTTTTGATCTTATAAGACAAGTGGAAAGTGAGGATGTTGAAGAGCTACTCGAGTCCCACAGCGAAGACCTCTCTCCAGCTGATCGACAACAACTTGTCGCTGAGGGAGAAGTGGAAGCCGGAGATGAAGATGAAGTAGTCCAGGATGCAGCACCATGAGAGCTTTTCACTTCTACTTTGTTTTCTACCCAGATGGAAATTGAAAAGCAGTTGCAGCTCTTAGAAGACAAATGATTACAATGCAGAACATAGCAGAGTAACAGTTCATGGAATAAGATCTTATTTGGCACCCTGTGGGCAACTTCTTCATGAATGAAGAGAAAGGGCAAAGCAGCAAAAACTGGATAAACCCCCCCCCACCAAGAATAGTCAGAAGAAAATTAATCATAGCCATCCACTTCTGGACTAACTATTTTTCACCCTAACTCTGCAACCACAACTGCACCTGAAGGTGATGATGACGATGATAACCGTCAGCCCCAGCATAAACAACACAGCAACGTCAACACCCTTCCTCCATTAACTCAAAAAAAACTGTCAAGTTGCATTAAAGTGTTAAATTTATTTTTATTTTATTATTAGATTGGAATTAAACATTTATTCAAACTGTGCTATCCTGTGTGTTAGGCTTTTGAGTGATATATTTTTGTGGTCTGCCCCAAACCCACATTCTCACAGAGCCTGTTTACACCTGCAGCGTGATTTTCTTGAACACGACATTGCACAGGAGCATTACTATCGTGTTATAGCAGAACTGACTGCAAATTAAATCAATGCTAATCAACCACATTTTAAGATCTTGTGAAAAAATTGTCAATCAATCCTCCTTACTTTGAAAACACCAACTAAGTAGACAGTACGCATAAAGTTCAAATCGTTAGAATTATTTAAGACTGGGAATTTCAAAATACCACCAGGCCCCAATTATATACAGTACAGTAAACTAATTCCCAATATAGCATTTGCCCTTGGATGCTAAAAAGTATGTTCTCTGCAATATAGCTACTAGCATTGAGTATTTGCCAAGAGTAGCCAAAAGGTTTGTTACACTTCACTCAGCATTGTTTAATCAGATATCGTAGAATTTATTTTGGATTTGGACTCAATGCTACAGATTCATTTTCTGCTGAGAACCTTCTCAGTGAACTGAATGTTGTCATGGTTGGTCAAAACTTATCAAACTGTTTTTTTGTCCAAATATACTACCAACTCTTGTCAAAACTGAAAATAAGCTTAATTGTAGCAAGTTGTTACTAGTGCTTGTGTCTTCCCTTGACTTGAATGAAGAAACAAAAGCTGCAAACATCATTAGGAGCTGAGTTCATCTGGGTCCTTGAAGAGCAGAAATAATAGCAAACTAAGTCACTGCATGTAATTATTCCCTTTTTATTGTGAAGGCCCATAGGCCAGTAATTAAGTGAGGTCAGACCTTTCTTAAGTGCTTAATTCATCTTTTTAAAGGTCTAAACTGTTGGAGTGAAAGAAATACAAAACTCTTGTTGGCAAGTGGCCTTTTTTCAATGTCCCAATCCAAAAAGTTTTAAAAAGTCAAAAAGACTTCAAGAAGCCAACAGTGCTAACTTTTTACATGAAAAAAAAATTGGACAGTAACATCCAGCAACCACTTGTAATGAACAAAAATCCAAAAGTTGTTGATTGAAGTATCTCCTTCTTGCAAAAGCTGTGCAATGCCAAGGCAGATACTCACTGAAATAAACTGAATGATATGAAGATATCGTATTTACCTCAGAGGTCACAACTGCATTTAGCATTCAATCATATCTTAATCACTGCCAAACACAGAAGTGAGTTTTATCCTGTGGAACACCAATCCTTCAAATTTAAATTAATTATTTTCAAAAAACGTCACGCAAATATCCACTATTTTTAAATCTAATTTCCATCCCCTTTCTGAATCTAATCTTTCTTCCTGAGTCTATTCACTTTCAACACCTGATTTGACATTTAAATAGTTTGTAGTTCAGATACTGTACTGATTAGGTGCAGACCTTAAATCTAATTAAAGAGAAACAAAGTTCTTCACCTTATCTGCAGAAGTCCCAGAACTCATGCGAGGGTACTGAACACTTTGGCTTTCTAATCTCCACTAATTTCCAGCGCTAAATCCGATAGAGTGTCGATGAGTTAATGCAAGTGTAAAGAATAGCTAGCAACACTCAGTTACTGCTGAGCTCAAAATGCAGCCTCAAGGCTAGATACAATAATTTATCTGCAATTTTAAAGTTGCATCCCAGCACCATCCCTTTACTTCCAGTCAGAAGGTCCAGATAATACCAGTTCCTGTTTGGATCTTTGGCAGGATGAGAAAGATGAGGGCAAAAGAAAGAATGCAAGAGTATCTAACATTAGAATATAATATTTTGACTCTTAGATTAAGAACTGAAAATGCTTTCATACCATATTTTAAAAGCTATTTTTGTAAAAAATTCCTCTGTGCGCTTACCAATCGACAAGTCAGGCCCAACACAGCCACAGGTGTCTGGGCAGACTGAGCAACATCAAGGAGGTTATAAAGTAAGGTCTGATTCTTGTGATGTGCAAAGAGGTCAAATTCATCCAAGACAAAAAGCACTGGCCTGCTGTTACTTCGGTTTCCTAGAAATAAAATATCAATTTCACTTTAAAAAAGATAAAGATTTCTTTCTCCAAGCACGTATTTATCTAACAGATCTATTTTCCCATTCTTGCTCCATCCCCAATTATTGTCAAAGGTCTTCAACTTCTATTTTTCTATTCTTTGATTAGATGTAATTACCTAAGTCAGGCTACTTAACAACGAAATAATGATACAGCTTCTGGAAGAACAAGGTCATCAGGTACAGGAAAATCATCTTTTAAATACCATCTGGACATACACATTTTGACCCACCAAGTGACATATTTCCAAGTCAGGATTGAGTGTGACTTGGAAGGACCTTGTAGGTAGCGATATTCTCAAATGTAAGCCACCTCCCTATTTGATGGTAGTGTTTGTACATGTGAAAAGTTGCTGTCTCAGGGCACTTGGTGAATTGCCATGGCACACCTTGTAGATTGTACACACTACTTACAGCATTTATATAGCTAGTCCAGTCGAGTTCCCGCTTAACTAACTCCCAGATTTTGATACTAGGGGAAAATCAAGTGGTAATGCTACTGAATCCCAAGGCGCAGTGGGTAGATCTCCTTGTTGGAGATCATTATTGCCAAGCACTTGAGTGGAGCATGTGTTATATGTCAGGTCAACCTTGGATATTGTTCATGCTTTGCTACATTCACACAGGGACTCGGTGGTTGCAAGAAGTTCTCCGCACAGCATTCAACACATCTCAAATTCTGACCTTGTGATGGAGAAGCTTGAAATTGTTGAGTAAAAAGGACACCATCTGGAGTAACTCTTGCAGATGCGCCCTGGAGCAGAGGTGACTGATTAACAACTACCACCACCCTTTTTGCCAGACATGACTCCAACCAGTGGAGATTTCTCCTCCCCTCCCCCCAATGATTCCAGTTTTGCTAAGGATGCTTAATGCAGGACAGTCATGTTCAGCTCACATGTCAAATATAGTTCTTTTGTCAACATTTGAAATATGGCTGTAATGAGGCCAGCGTGACACTAACAGAACCAAGCATCGGTGAGCAGCAAGTGCTGCTTGGTAGCACTGTACTGATGGAGAGTAGACTGATGAGGTTCCGTGAACACAGGAGATATATGGGCAATTTTTCACATTGCTTGATAGATGCCAATGTTGGAACTGTATTGGAACAACATGGCGAGTGGCATGGTAGGTTCTGAGCACTAGTCTTCAGTACTGTTGCTGCAATGTTGTCAGGGTCCATAACTTTGCAGCACTAAATGCCTTGAACCGTTTCTTGAGGTCACATGAGGTAAACAGATTTAGCTGAAATGTGACTTTGATAATGCTTTGGACTTTTAAAGGAGGCCAAGATTGATTATCCACCCAGTACTTCTGGCTGAAAGATTGTTGCAAATGCTTAAACTTCAACTTTTGTGCTGATGTGCTTGTCTCCCCCATCATGGAGGTCAGAGATATTTGTGGAGCCTCCTCCTCTTCTTCCAGTGAGTTGTTTACTTCTGCTCTACCATTCTTGACTCGATGTGACAGGACTAGAGAGTTGTTGGTCATGGGCTTGCTTAGCCCTGTCTGTGCTTTCCGTAAATGCTGTTCAGCACATTAGCCTGGTTTTGTAGCTTCGCTATTGATGGATAATGCTCCTGAAATACCTTCACATATTCTTCTTTGAAGTAGGCTTGATACCCTAACTCAATGGAAATGGCAGAGCAGGGGATATGCCAGACTAGATTGAAGTACGGTTCTATTGCTGCTAATAGCCTAAGGTATCATATGAATTTAGTTGCTAAGTCTGTTCAAAGTCATCCCTGTTTACCTTGGTGATAGGGAGGGTATTCTCAATGTGAAGACAGGACTTCACTTCCACAAGGATTGTGGTGGTCACTTGTACTGACATTCTTACAGATAGATGTATATGTGGCAGGCAGATTGGTGAGAATGAGGTCAACTACGTTTATCGTCCATGTTGGTTCCCTCACCACCTGCCGCAGTCTCATACTAGCAACATCCTACGACATCAACCAGCTTAGTGAGTATTGGTGCTGCTTAGTCAATTGGAGAGTACATGCTGTGTACATGCAGTGTTTCCTCTAAGTGGAGGACGACTGATTCACCAGCTGTGGTTGAGATGGGGGGAGAAAAGAAGTTGGAAGGAGGGGTAGTATGTGATAATTAGGTTTCCTTACCCAGGTTTGACCCGATGCAACGTTACCTCACAGAATCCAAGTCTATATTAAGGATTCCTAGCAACCCCCTCCCAATTGTGCCACTACCTCTGCTGGGTCTAGCCTGCCTGTTGGGCAGGATATAACCAGGGATATCTTGATGTTTGGGACATAGTCATACTCCATGAATCACTTTTACAGACACTGTCAGGGAGTGGCTTGATTGATCTGAGAAACAGCTCTCCTGGGCATTAGATTCCAGATGTTAGGAAGGAGAACATTACAGTCAATAGGTTGTTTGCCGTTGCTGATGGCTTAGTCAATGCCAGTTGATCCATCTGACTGCTTTCCTTTTTTGAGACTTCCTAGCAGCTGTTACTATCAGTTACTTGCTGGACATTTCACAGGGCAGTTAAGAATCAACCACACTGCTGTGGGTCTGGATTCAAACGTTACCCTGATCACATTTTCTTTCCCAACAGTCATTGCCATTTGATGAAAAAAAATTTTGCTTCGCTAAATGTTTTCATGGTCATTGTTACTGAATTCAAAATTTTGCCTTCTGGTGTGTTGGGATTTGAACATAGGCTCTCAGGTCATTAAGTGGCTCGCTGGATAATTAGTTCAGTAACAAAACCACTTGGACATCACCTTCCACGTACAAGATTTAGTCCAGCCATTGTGGCACCTGCTGGCACTGGAGGGGTCATCAGGGTTTTCATCCATGGTGGTGAGCTAAATATAAATCATGTCATTGCTGGTTAATTAGTGGGGTGAGATAGTTTTAAAACCAGCGCTGGGCCTGTTGGAGAGGCAGTGATGAAGTGATAACGTCACCGAGTTGGTAAATCCAGAACCTCAAACTAAATCTTTCAGGACATAGCTTCAAATGTCAGATGGTGAAATTGGAATTCAATATAAAAGATGTGGCACGGTTGTTCTGACACTGAAACCTGCATCACCTGATGCAAAGTGTTGTCAGTCCTGTACGAGTGTATTAGTGTTGGAAATCATGTTTTTAAATGAAGCTTCTACAGTTTAAATTTCCAGCATCTGAATTTCTGTTCGTTCCACGCAAGTTGACATTTCAAAGTCTTTTTTCTTATTAACTCACAGGATATGGGAATCTCTAACTAGGCCAACATTTATTGACCATCGCTAATTGTGGAGAAAGCAGTTAAGAGTCAACCACCCTGCTGTGGGTCTGGAGTCACATGTAGGCCTGACCAGGTAAAGATGGCAGATTTCCCTCCCAAAAGGAAATTAGTGAACCAGATGTATTCTTCCCCCACTCCACCCCCTGATAATTGATAATGGAGTTACACTTATCATTAGATGTTTAATTCCAGATTTTTTTATTCAATTTAAATTCCACCATCTAACATGGTCCCGAAAACATCAGCCAGATTTCTAGATTCACACTCTTGTGCTAACACCATGAGGACATTGCACTCCCTCCCCACTTCCACTGAGAAAGTTCTTCTGCCATCACACAAGCTCATTCAGTGGCTGCAACAGCTTCAACTGAGGCCTGAAATATCACAGCCCAGCCAGCATATCCTCTCCATTGCTTGATGGCATACATGGGGTGGGAGGAAGGGATGGGTGAGAGGAAGAACAGGTTAGGGAGGCAGAGACAGGCTGGGCTGGTTTTGTGATGCACTGGGGGGAGGGGAAGAGCTGGGCTGGTTGTGTGGTGCCTCCCTAACCTGTTCTTTCTCTCACCCATCCCTTCCTCCCACCCCAAGCCAAACCTCCATTTCCTACCTACTAACCTCATCCCACTTCCTTGACCTGTCCGTCTTCCCTGGACTGACCTATCCCCTCCCTACCTCCCCATCTATACTCTCCTCTCCACCTTTCTTCTTTTCTCTCCATCTTCGGCCCGCCTCCCCCTCTCTCCCTATTTATTCCAGAACCCTCTCTGATGAAGGGTTGAGGCCCGAAACATCAGCTTTTGGGCTCCCGAGAGGCCGCTTGGCCTGCGGTGTTCATCCAGCTTCACACTTTATTATCTTTGATTCTCCAGCATCTGCAGTTCCCATTATCCCATGAGTTGATGTTGAAAGCAGCACCTAGAGGTGCAGAAAAATAAAGCAGTTTGCAGTTTTGTTCTGGAGACTATTCATTCCTCATGCTGTTTTTGGACTGTTGTGCGCTAAAAATTGTGAAAAGGCATGATTCATTGGTTTGTTTGTGGTTCATTAGAGTTGAACATGAGATTTTGGATGTAATTCATATGACATTCAAATGCTTTTGGTATCACAGGTTCCAAAACTGAACCGTGCACAGCTGAAAACAGCCAAGAGAAAGTAGAAACCTTTACGTTTATTTAGATTCCTGCCTAATGTAGACTACCTCACCTGTATCCAAATTTGAACACAATGCTTACTCTGAAGGTTCTTTTAAGTCTCATCTGAGTTTTTTGCAAGTTTCTTTTCTTATATAGAGAACTGTGGAAGTTTTTTTTTAAAAAAAAAGGAACAAGGCAGCACTACGGAACAGCAACTTCAAACTGAGAATATCTAATTGGTGCGAATGTGGATGTCCGCATAACTGGCAAACCCAAGGGTGATGTTCGAGACAGCAGTTCAGGAGTAGGGATTGAAAGGGGAAATATTCTTGCTCCGATGACAAGGTACAGGCAGCAAATAAAATAGAAGTATGGATATGGGTGCTGGGTGTACAGTAGAAGACACTCAAGTAATTAGAAAGAAGGACTCTTCTATTGAAAATGGTCAGGCTCATGTTATACCTGTACTTATCATGAAGTTCAAAAACTTAAAAGGTACGGTCATGAAAAGTTACGTAGAAATATATCAACTGCAGAACTATAATCCGAGCGGTCACTGTTTTAGGAGTGGAAAGCAGAAAGCAGATGTAAAGGAAAAATCTTCAAAAAGCATCACAGTACAAGCAAATATAAAATAAAAAGAAAACCAGAGATTTAATTTTGTGATTCACAACTATTATTTTAACCAATTAGTTTCAAATTTTAAAAAGTCTTCAGTAAAACAATATATACAAGTACCTTTTTTCAAAGCTTCAAGAAGGAAAGCAAGATTTTCAGCAAAACTCCCCTGTAATTAGAACATTTCATGTGGTCAGTGGACTTACACATAAAATAGTTAAAAATCAAAATAATCTGCTTAAGATTTGCTATGCACAATAAAGACCAACTTTTGAGAATCTGGATTTTTAATATTAGAGGCAGATGGATTTTGGTTTCTTTTTAGGAAGTTTTTTTCTTAGAGATCCAGAAGAACAATTGGAAAAACGACCTAAATACATCATTTGCAAGAAAGCATCTAACTTGGTAAGTGCCTAACCAGATATGTGATGTTAATTGATGAGATGTGTACAATGCTGAGTTTTAGAGATACAGAAAAACAAATGACTGGGGTCACAGGAGGCTTAGTTTGATCACATTTCAGAAGAATCGGGTATCAGTTTCACCCCAGTTGGAAGACGAAGATTTTCAGCTGAGGAGAGCCGACTCATCCTGGCAGAAAGGCAGGCCCGGTAATAGGCAGTGAGTGTCAGCTACAGGAGTGGACAATTCTGGAGCCTGGAACAAGCAGTCAGCATCACACAGCAGATCATGTAAAATTAGGACCCAGAGACTTGCGATCGGCATCACAAAGGGGATCTGTACAAGGGACTGAAAACAATGCAACAGTGGAATGTGCGCTAGGAGCTGCTTCTTGTAGTTTACTCTTCCTTTGATGCAGCAACTTTAAAACAGCAGGAGAAACTGATAAATAATGGTAAGTTTTGCTACTATTCTAATTGTAATCAATAGTTTTTAAAAGTTACTAGATGGAAGATCAACATGGACAGCGAGCATGTACATTCTGCAAGTGTGTGCGAAGTCACAGATGCACCATGAGTCCCAAACAAAGACATCTGCAGGGTGTGTGACTGACTGCACAAATTTGTAGTCCAGGTTTAAGGAACTAGAGTGGTGGATTGAGTGGGAGAGAGCATAACTTGAGGCCATCAAGACAAAATAGTCAACAAAAAAATCCAACAGGGCATTAAAGGAAAAAAAGGTCTTGATGTGAAGAGCAGCAAGAACAGAATTCACATGCACAGAGTGGTTGAAGCAACTGGTATAGATGCATTTAATGTGGAGCTAAGATAAACAAAAGGTAAGAGGAAGGTTATAATAGTAGATTTAGACGAGAAAAGAGTTCAAATGGATCATAAAGTACAAAATGTGGATTTTAGCGAAGAATGGCTCATTTCCATGTTATGTCTTTTACAACCCATGACTGTTAGCAGCTCTGGCAAGATTTGTCGTCCGAGAAACAGCTTAAACAATTACAACTATGTGGTTACAGGATACAGACTACTATACACAACATAGTTGGCATAATACAACTGGAGCATTCTTGTTATCATACATATCCATATTCTATTGAGCAGTCATTTAATTTTCAGTGGAATGGGAGAAGTAACCTGGCTTGAGCACATAGGTATGACTTCTTTTATTAAAAACAAGTTAGTTTGCAGTGAAATTGATCATGGTAGCTAAATTGTTGTGAATCGGACATATGCTTTTCTTGATGCACAATAATTTTTAAACTTTAAACTAGTTAACAATCATTAAACTGATTTCAAAAAGGTAGAGCAGGCCTGCAGACATTTAAGCTGTGAATTTACTGATTGTTCAGTAAACATGAGCTTGTTTTCACACAAAAACTTGGAACATGTTATTACAAAATGTCACAATTGGAAAATATTAGTGTAGTGTACAATGACTCACAAAAACTTTATCTCCAACAACATTCTCAAGCTGGAGCTGTCGTGTGATTTCTTTCAGTGCAACCTTGTCATCTGTTTGCAATAAACCTAAAACATAACCAAATAAAATGTCCAGTGTGGTCTTATTTATTCAATATTTATAAAACAAAAATGTTTTCCTGTTTGTAATATTTTTGATAAGTAACAAAAGGGTAGAAAAAGGTCCTCCCAACTCAAGAAAACATTCATCATACAAATTCAAAACTGTCCATATGCCAAAACTGTAAAAGGGAGGAGAGGGAGCAGCACACAATGCAGAATGCCAAAAAAAATTCTAACATTTGACAGTCGAGAGATCACAAAACAAAACCTAAAACTCTTTGTATGTGTTTAAGCAAGAGAGGAAACTGAAGATGGGCAACACAACATGATTAATTCTTGCAGAAGTATATGAAAATACAGGGCAACAATTAACAATGTACTATCAAAGAACAAAAAATAAGCTGTTTGCATACTTCTGATGGTGACTTCAGTGGAACAGCAGTTCTATGGAGGTTGAAGCCAACAGGAGTTAAAACTAATAAAACAATGAAAAGATGGAGCCAGTAGGTGGAAAAACAGAAAGAAAGAACTTTTTTTCAAAAACGGTAAATTGCACAAGACCAACCACAGATTTTGTTTAAGAACAGGGAGTAACACTTAAATCTTAAGTGAGGGGAAAAAGAAAACTGGGAGAGCCCCTGCTTCTGATGTGTATGATTACGTTGCAAATAAGCTAGTGCCATTCCGAACCAAAAAAGAGAACTCTCCCTCCTCTCATTGCCTTTTCTATCCTTTTTATAGGATCTATACCCTAGGTGCTAATCAGAAGGATTTGGGCGGGGGGGAGTGAAGGAAGAAGGAGAAAGAGAGTGCAGTTTTTGATTAGGGATAATATGATAGTTGTACTTAGGATATTCCTGGGAGTATATCCAGTAAAGTTATTTGATTAGAACTGAGAAGTAAGAAAAAGGCAATCCCTTATTGGAATTGTACTATGGACTCTTCCCTGGTAGTCAATAGGAAATTGAGAAGCAAAATTTGTAAGATCTCAAGTATCTGTAAGAATAACAGTTGTAAACCAAACGTGCAAGTTAGGTGGATTGGCCAAGCTACATTGCCCTGGTGTGCAGGAACATGTGGGTTAGCCATGGGATTATAGGGTGGGTGTGGTGGGGATGGGTCTGGATGGGATGTTCTGCAGACTCGATGGACCACATAGCCTCCTACTGCACTGCAGTGATGTTAAATATCACTTGAGAAGTGCATATAAATCTATGGGGTGAATTTGTATTTGCAAATTCATTCTATTTTGTTCAAAAAGTACACTATTTACAGACAGTCATTCAATGTGGTACTTTATAAATTCCTACTTTAGAAATAAAACCAGTCTGACTCCAAACCAAAACACAAACAGAGTTGTGAGAGCATGGAATGCGTTGCCAGCAGCAGTTGTGGAAGCAAGGTCACTGGGGACATTTAAGAGACTGCTGGACATGCATATGGTCACAGAAATTTGAGGGTGCATACATGAGGATCAATGGTCGGCACAACATCGTGGGCTGAAGGGCCTGTTCTGTGCTGTACTGTTCTATGTTCTATGTTCTATGTTCTATGTAATGGTAAGGGATTTTAACTTTTCAAACGTAGACAGGGACTGCTAGTGTTAAGGGCTTGAATGAGCAGGAATTTGTGAAAGGACAACAACATTTTCTGATTCAATACGTAGCTGAACCTACTAGTGAACAAGCGAAATTTGACCTGGTCTTGGGAAATAAGGCAAGGCAAGTGATTCAGGTGTCAACTGGGGGGCACTTTGGGGCCAGTGATCATATTTCGAATAGCTTTAAAATAGTGATAGAAAAGGATAGACTGGATCTAAAAAGTTAAAAGGTGCAAATTGGAGGAAGGCCAATCTTGATGGTATGAGGCAAGAACTCTCAAAAGTTGATTAGGAGAGGCTATTCCCAAGTAAAAGGGTTGTTAGAAAGTGGGAGGCCTTTACAAATGAGATAACGAGAGAGTCTGGAGGCAACATGTTCCTGTCAGTGCAAAAGGACAAGGCTGGTAAGTGTAGGGAATGCTGATGACAAGAGAAATCAAGGCTCTGATGAAGGAAAAGGAGGATTATGGCAATTATAGGCTGCTGGGATTGAGCGAATCACTCAAGGAGTATAAAAGGGCGGTAAGAACATACGGAGAGAAATCAGGAGGGCAAAAGGATGATATGATATAGCTTTGGCGAATAGGGGTAAGGAGAATCCAAAGAGATTCTATAAATACATTAAGGGCAAAAGAGTGAATAGGGAGAGAATAGGGCACCTTGAAAAAGGTCATCTATGGATGGAACTGCAGGAGATGGATGAGACAGTGAACAAGTATTTCGCATCAGTGTTTACTGTGGAGAAGAAGGATATGGAAGCTAGAGAACTTGGAGAAATAATGATATCTTGAGAAGTATTCATATTGTAGAGGTGGTTGTGCTGGACATCTTAAAGTGTGCAAAGGTGGATAACAAGAACAAAGAACAAAGGCCCTCCAAGCCTGCGCCAATCCAGATCCTCTGTCTAAACCTGTCACCTATTTTCCAAGGATCTGTATCCCTCTGCTCCCTGCCTATTCATGTATCTGTGTAGATACATCTTGAATGACGCTATCGTGCCTGCCTCTACCACCTCTGCTGGCAACGCGCTCCAGATACCCACCACCCTCTGCAGAAAGAACTTTCCATGCATATCTTCCTGAAACTTTTCCCCTCTCACCTTGAAATTGTGACCCCCTAGTAATTCAGTCCCCCACTCTGGGAAATAGCTTCTTGCTATCCACCCTGTCTATACCTGTCATGATTTTGTAGACCTCAAATCAGATTCCCCCTCAACCTCCATCTTTCTAATGTAAATAATCCTAAGCTACTCAACCCCTCTTCATAGCTAGCACCCTCCATACCAGGTAACATCCGAGTGAGCCTCCTCTGCACCCTCTCCAAAGCATTCAGATCGTTTAGGTAATGTGGCGACCAGAACTGTACGCAGTATTCCAAATGTGGTCGAACCAAAGTCCTATAAAAAACTGTAACATGACCTGCCGACTCTTGTACTCAATACCCCGTCCCATGAATGACAGCATGCCGTATGCCTTCTTGACCACTCTATCCATCTGCGTTGCCATCTTCAGGGTACAATGGACCTGAACACCCAGATCTCTCTGTGCATCAAATCCGCAGGACCAGACCAGATATATCTCAGAACTTTGTGGGAAGTTAGGGAAGGAATTGCTGGGCCCCATTCCGAGATATCTGCATCAATAGTTATGGCTGAGGTGCCAGAACACCAGAGAGGGGATAATATGTTGCCATTATTTAAGAAAAGGTGTTAAGACAAAGCCAGGGAGCTATAAACTGGTGAGTCAGATGGTGGGAAAGTTGTTCGAGGGGATTCTAAGGGACAGGATTACATGCATTTGGAAAGGCAGACTCATTACAGATAATCAATGATTGTGTGGGTGGGAAATAGTCTCTCACTGACTTGAGTTTTTTGAAGTAGTAGGAAAGAGGAATGATCAAGTCAGAATGGTGGACTTTGTCTACATGGACTTCAGCAAGGCGTTCAACAAAGTTTCCTATAGTAGATTGGTTAATAAGGTTAGATCACATGGAAGGGAGACTATTTGAATACAAAATTGGCTTGATGGTAGGAAACAAAAGGACGACAGTGGAGAGCTGTCCACCAGCCTATAGGCCTGTGACCAGTGGTGTGGCATATAAATTGGCGCTGGTTCCACTACTTTTTCTCATTTGTATAAATGATTTGGATGTAAATATAAGAAGAATGATCAGTAAGTTTGCACATGTGTCTTTGACAGGAAGAGTCATTCCATTCTTGCTCTGCAGCAGGTAGGGACTTGGGTGTTTGGCCCATAAGTGGTGATAACAGCACATAAGAAACCATGCATTTCATGCTTGTTGGCCATTCATTGGGCCTCCAGTGCTTTCTCCACCCACCACAGGTGCTGTTAGTTGCAGGTTTGTGGTTGGACCTCTGCCTACCTCGAGGCCTGACTTTTCTCTTCTGGAGTGCGGTGCTGTTTTACATTCATAAGCCATATGCTTCCGGCTAATCAGTTCTTGGATCTCCTGATTGTTTATCAACCCAGTCTTGGTGTTTCTTGGTTGAGTTTTTGCAGGCATTGATGATGGCAGTCGAGGGCAGACCAGAGGTTGTTGGGATTTTGCAACTCAGTGTTGCCAAGGGTCACTAGAGTTGTGGAGAGAAGTTGGCTGCAAAAGCCTTTTTTCTGGGTCTTTGAGTGCCTCAAATGTTGAGCTTATTGTGGCACTGCTGCTGTTGTTTCTGAGCAGTACAGATAAGATAAACAGCAGCTGCCTTTTTCCTCGGGTGGGGGATTTCAATGCTGGGGTCTTCAATGTTGGGGTCATATTTTAAAGGTGAGAGGAGAAAAAGATTTAAAAACACACAAGGGGCAACTTTTTTTTCTAAAAACAGAGTGGTTTGTGTGTGGAATGACCTTCCATAGGAAGTGGTGGATGTAGGTACAGTTACAACATCTAAAAAACATTTGGGCAAGTACAAGGATCAAAAATGTTTGGAGGGATGTGAGTCACATGCAGGCAGGCGGGGTTTGAACATAGAACAATACAGCGCAGAACAGGCCCCTCAGCCCTCAATGTTGTGTCGACCTCTGAACTAAATCTAAGCCCATCCCCCTACACTATCCCATCATTATCCATATGCTTATCCAAGGACTGTTTAAATGTCCCTAATGTGGCTGAGTTAACCACATTGGTAAGGGTGTGAAATGTCCTGCCTGCCACTGAGTGCAGAGCCTGCCTCTGACATCTGTCTTAAATCCATCACCCCTCAATTTGCAGCTAGGCCACCTCGTACAAGCCGACGTCATCATCCTAGGAAACTGACTCTCACTGTCCACCCCATCTAATCCTCTGATCATCTTGTTATGTCTCTATTAAATCCCCTCTTAGCCTCCTCTCCACTGAGAACAGACCCAAGTCCCTCGCAGCCTTTCATAGGGCCTGCGCTCCAGACCAGGCAACATCCTGGTAAATCTCCTCTGCACCTTTTCCAATGCTTCCACACCCTTCCTGTAATGGGGCGACCAGAACTGCACACAATATTCCAAATGAGGCTGCACTTGCATTTTGTACAGCTGCAGCATGACATCACGGCTCTGGAACTCAATCCCTCTACCAATAAAACCTAACACACTGTAAGCCTTCTTAACAGCACTATCAACCTGGGTGGCAACTTTCAGGAATCTATGTACATGGTCACCAAGATCCCTCTGCACATCCACACTATCAAGAATCTTTCCATTGACCCAGTATTCTGCCTTCCTATTATTCTTCCCAAAGTGAAGCACCTCACATTTATCTGCATTGAACTCCATTTGCCATCTTTCAGCCCAATTCTGCAGTTTATCCAAGTCTCCCTACAACATTTTTCCACACTGTCCACCACTCCACCGACTTTAGTGTCATCTGGAAACTTATTAACGCATCCACCTATGCCCGCGTCCAAGTCATTTGTAAAAATGACAAACAGCAGTGGTCCCAAAACAGATCCTTGAGGCACACCACTAGTAACCGGACTCCAGGCTGAATATTTTCCATCAACCACCACTCGTTGCCTTCTTACAGACAGCCAGTTTCTAATCCAAACTGTTAAATCTCCTTCAATCCCATGCCTCTGCATTTTCTCCAAAAGCCTACCATGTGGAACCTTAATCAAAGGCTTTACTGAAGCCCATGTATACCATGTCAACTGCCCTACCTTCATCCACATGCTTGGTCACCTTCTCAAAAAACTGAGGTTTGTGAGACATGACCCGCCCTTGACGAATCCATGTTGACTACCTCCGAGCGAATTGTTGCTCACTAGATGATTATAAATCCTATCTCTTACAATCCTTTCCAAAACTTTTCCTACAACATACGTAAGGCTCACTGGTCTATAATTACCTGGGTCATCTCTACTGCCCTTCTTGAATAAGGGTACAACATTTGCAATCCTCCAGCCCTCTGGTACTGAACCTGCAGAGAATGAGGATTCAAAGATCAAGGCCAAAGGCTCCACCTAGCTTCCCAGAGAATCCTCGGAAAAATCCCATCCAGCCCAGGGGGTTTATTACCTTCACACCTTTCTAGAATTGACAACACCTCCTCCTTACTAACCTCAATCCTAATAGCCCATATCTCAGTCTTCTCCTCCACAATATTCTCCTGTTCCACAGTGAAAACAGATGAGAAATACTTGTTTAGCACCTCGGATCTCCACAGGGTCCACACACACAACTTCCCATTTCTGTCTTTGACTGGCCCTATTCCTACCCTAGTCATCCTTTTATTCCTCACATACCTATAGAAAGCTTTAGAATTCTCCTTTAAATCGACCTGCTAATGTCTGCTCACATCCCCTCCCTGCTCTTCTTAACTCTCTTTAAATCCTTCCGAGCTAATCTGTAACTCTCCATCGCCTCATCTGAACCATCTCGTCTCAACGTCACTTAAGACTACCCTCTTCTGCTTAACAAGAGATACAATTTCCTTAGTAAACCACGGTTCCCTTATCTCCTCCTCCCTGCCTGACAGGGAGGCACAATATCTGTTCCTTAAACCAGATCCACATTTCAACTGTCCCCATCCCCTGCATTTTGCTACCCCATTCTATGCCTCCTAAGTCTTGCCTAATTGCATTATAATTGCCCTTCCCCCATCTATAGCTCTTGCCCTGTGGCAGGCTCCTATCCCTTTCCATTGCTAAAGTAAACGTAACCGAATTATGGTCACTCTCTCTAAAGTGCTCACCTCCCACTAAATCAAACACCTGGCCTGGTTCATTACCAAGTACCAGATCCAGTGTGGCCTCCCCTCTTGTCGGCCCTTCGACATACTGTGTCAGGAAACGCTCCCGCACATATTGGACAAAAACTGATCCATCCGACATACTAGAGTAATAGCATTTCCAGTCAATGTTGGGTTTGGGATTATGGACAGCTTGAACTGGTTGGACCGAAGGGTCTGTTTCTGCACTGTATAAATGACTGACACCAAAATTGGTGGCGTAGCAGATAAAGTATGACCTTGATCAGATGTGCTAATGGGCTGAGGAGTGGCAGATGGAGTTTTATTTAGGTAAATGTGAGGTGTTGCATTTTGGAAAGGCAAGTAAGGACAGGACTGATACACTTAATGGTAAGATCCTGGGGAGTGCTGCCCAAAGAGATCTTAGGCTGTCAGTTCATAGTTCCCTAAAGATGCAATCACAGGTAGACAGGGTAGCGACAACGTTGTTTGGGGCACCTGCCTTTATTGGTCAGTGCACTGACTACAGGAGTGCATCATAGTGCGGTTGCATGGGGTGCTGCTTAGGTCGCTTTTGGAATACTGCGTCCAATTCTGGTCTCCCTGCTATAGGAACGATGTGCTTAAACTTGAAAGGGTTCAGAAAAGATTTAGATAGATGTCAGAGGGTTTGAGCTATTGGGAGTGGCTGAATAGGCTGGGCTATTTTCCCTGGAGCAAAGGTTGAGAAGTGACCTTATAAAGGTTTAGAAGGTCATGTGAAGCATGGATAGGGTGAATAGCCAAGGACTTTTCCTTAAGGTAGGGGAATCCAAAACCAGAAAGGGATAGGTTTAAGGTAAGTGTGGAAAGACTAGAAGGGATGTAAGGGACAACTTTTCCACGCAGAGGGTGGTGTGTGTATAGAATGAGCTGTTAGAGGAAGTGGAGGCTGCTACTATGGCAACATTTAAAAAGACATCTAGATGGGTACTTGAACAGGAAGAGTTTAAGCCATATGCTGACAAAATGGGACTGATTAATTTAGGATATCTGGTCAGCGTGGATGAGTGAGCATCAGGGTCTGGTTCAAGTTGTCACTATGCTTGTTAGTTCATTTGAACATGAGAGTGAGAGCGAGACACACCAGTTGAATAAGCGGTCAAGACCTTAACAAGCAAGCTCAATCAGGTAACAAGTTCCAGATGGCATAATTTACTATGCAGTTTCTGAAGCAAAATTACTTAATCATATAGAATTGGAGTATTGCTGAAGCAAATAAAGACACTTTGTCAAAGTCTTTCACCATGCATTCATCAATATGGTCACAAAATGAAACATTTCCACAAAACGTATCTTTTCCTCAACAATGATATATCCAAATTCAACATTTTGGTGCCAACTCCAAGCCCTCATGCACACGACTCGGCATCTCCTTTCTTGTTCTATCTTAACAAGTATTGGGGGTCTTCTATCTCTCAAATAACAATTCCAATTTCCCATCCACTCCATCGTTTAAACCAAACCCTTAACCACACTGATCTGACATTCCTTCAACGGAGCTTTTGCAAAATGCCCTAGCACATCATGCCAGAAAACATTCCAGAGAATGTAGTTGATTTAAAATGTAAGCTGCTTCTTCTCAAACTGCTGCCTTTCTGTACATAATTTCTGTTAAAGTACTTTTCCCCATTTTTTTAAAAAATGGTTTAACCACCCTTCATCAACTTTCCATATTTTCTTTGGTCATGAAAAGGAGTCTGTTCCTCTTTCTCCTTGATGTGTTTGCAGAAATTGTTTCTCCTGCATTATGTTTATATTTTGTTTCTTAATCATGTCAGTGTTTCATTTGTTTAGTCTGAGCTTATTGGTATCAGGAAAATAAAGGCTTTATCCTTCAGAATGTGTTTCACATGTCATCTAGTGAGGTGTCCATAACCTGCCCTAATTCCCTGCATTGTTTGCACACTTTTTGATTTTAATCCCTTTTTTAAAAGAGTTAGTTTTGAGCACATATAATACCCAAAATTATCCTGTGGTTCCACATCCTCAGCAGTATCAGAATTACTGCTCCCTGCACATTGCTGAAGTCTTTGGTAAGCAACTGTTCAACACGAATAATAATTCTTGTGAATCTCCTGATGCATTAGGTCAAGAGTTACCAATTATATTTACCAACTCTGGCTTTACATCATTTTGTCTTCTCCAACTCTTGGTGTGGGCTTGATTTGTTCTTTGTTTGAAGAATTCACTTTTACGTTCAGCACACTGTCTTTGTAGAGCCAATAATGATTCCCTCAAAATAATTAGGAGGACTGGCACATGATGATTTGAAGGTCTGTAGCTTAGAAGTTCTCTTTTATTGATTACATTAGGTGATTCTTTAACTGCACCTGCTTCCCAGGTGCTCCTTAAAGTCTGGACTAGCCAGGAGCACTTGGCAGGCAGGTACAGTTACAGAATCATCTAATATAAATCAATAAAAATTATACTTATATCCATAATACATATACTCTTGATTGGACTCTCACCACAGTCCCTAATTCCACAATATTATTTTAATGGTTTGTTCTAAACCATTCAGCTATGCCTCTATTCTTGTTCTCCAGTTCATAAAAGCCACTTATTGTCAATAGCCACCTATTGATTACCTTCTATCCTGCAAGTGGGTTTTCATCCTGCCATGAAAATGAAATGTATCCGGGTCCAAAATTTGCAGTGTACTTCAACAAAAGAATTTGGCTGCATCTTAGTCTTGATTGGTTACAAGTCAGTCATGAAACTTAAACAGTGTGGAGATTTGGCTTGTGTTGTAAAGTTCAACCAGGGATCATCATAAGACCATAAGACATAGGAGTGGAAGTAAGGTCATTCGGCCCATCAAGTCCACTCCACCATTTAAATCATGGCTGATGGGCATTTCAACTCCACTTCCCTGCACTCTCCCCGTAGCCCTTGATCCCTTCCGAGATCAAGAATTTGTCAATAGATGCCTTCAAGGCATCTAACATCCCGGCGTCCACTGCACTCCGTGGCAATGAATTCCACAAGCAGTCCACATCCAAATGCAAATCACAATGCCAATATAAACAGAAGAACCACCTACGATTATTATTTGTTGGTTTATCTCAGTTAAACTATGTTTTAGCACCATTGCTAACTAAAGATCAAAGTACAAAATGATCAGTAATTTTTGCACAAATTTATCACATAAATGTAATTTTCTTTGGAGCTGTATCAGCAAAGCAGATGGGTCAATTAAAACAAAAATCAGGAAAATATACAACCCTTCTCTCCCTCCAACATAAAGAAAGGTACATCTTGAAAGTTTTCACATCTCAACATAGATTCACTCCATATGAAGTGATCTGGGAGGATACAGTAAGGTACAGCCCAAATGTCAGTCAATGGGGGACATTTTTTGTATTCATCTGGAGTGTAAAACTGGCAGTGTTGATTGGGTACCCATTCTAGAAATCAATTTGCTCTTCCACACATACCAAAAAAGGGAGGAAAGTAGTTTGGTATTTACCATAGGCATCCAGGCAGTGATGCCATTTTTTAATGCTAAAGGAACATGTTGAAAATTACACTCCATCTCATCAAATCTGTACTCACTGCAATACAAGTCACGTCAGTTTAAGTATTTACACAAATTCCTCAGTTCCACTAGTAAAAGGCAGCACACAAAATGTGACTCACCATTTAAGTGGACTTGTAGAAGATTCTCCTTAACATATTTCATTTCCATAAGTTCATTCAACACACTCTTCAGCAGCTGAAGCAAAAACATCAAAATTTAAAGCATCAACTCTGTCCACAGGCAGTTTTGTTTTGTGAACTTAACCCCTGAAAAATGAAGCATGTGTCATAGATTTTCAAATGTAAGACTCATAAATTAGTACCAGGTCCCAATTAATATGATTATTTTAGCACTGATACAAATAACACTTCAGGCCTCTCGTGGTACAGTAGTGTCACTGCCGTGAACCAGAAGACATGGGTTCAAATCCCACCTGCTCCAGAGGTGTGCAATAACATCTCTGAACAGGTTGATTTGAAAATACCTACAATATTTTGGGTTGATATCCTAAACCTAATTCAGTCAGGTTATTTTTTCCTCTTTTTTTCCTGGCAGAAGCACAGAATAATAAATGACATCTGTAAATTGGGTGAATGAGAACTGACAGCAAGACAGACAAAGTGGGTGAGAAGAGTGAGAAAGGGATAAAGTCAATTAAATCCATGTAGCTGTTACAGACAGGGATTCAAGAGAATACTGCACAACCAGCCCAGTTCGTCCCCTCCCCTCACTGAACCGCACAACCAGCCCAGCTCTTCCCCCCCACCCACTGCATCCCAAAACCAGTCCAACCTGTCTCTGCCTCCCTAACCGGTTCTTCCTCTCACCCATCCCTTCCTCCCACCCCAAGCCGCACCCCCAGCTACCTACTAACCTCATCCCACCTCCTTGACCTGTCCATCTTCCCTGGACTGACCTATCCCCTCCCTACCTCCCCACCTATACTCTCTCCACCTATCTTCTTTACTCTCCATCTTCGGTCCGCCTCCCCCCCCTCCCTATTTATTCCAGTTCCCTCTTCCCATCCCCCTCTCTGATGAAGGGTCTAGGCCCGAAACGTCAGCTTTTGTGCTCCTGAGATGCTGCTTGGCCTGCTGTGTTCATCCAGCCTCACATTTTATCTTGGAATTCTCCAGCATCTGCACTTCCCATTATCTCTAATACTGCACAAGTGTTGTTTCTGGGTACGATACAATCTGTTTTGATGCTTCAATTTATAAATGGGTGTTTTGGGATTAATGTGATTATACTTCTAATGCAGCGAGTTTTGAGAAGATTTGTAGCTCAGGTTGCGGTTCTGGATGTGAGTTTGCTCACTGAGCTGGAAGGTTAGTTTTCAGACGTTTCGTCACCATTCTAGGTAACATCATCAGTGAGCCTCCGGTGAAGTGCTGGCGTTATGTCCCGCTTTCTATGTTACCTAGAACGGTGACGAAACGTCTGAAAAACTAACCTTCCAGCTCAGCGAGCAAACTCACATCCACTTCTAATGCAGGTTTAGAAATTTTTAAATTGATGTTATAACTAGATTGTTTGGTACATTCTCTCATCTTAATATATTTTATTGTTAAAAGTCTGCAATATTGCATGCTGGTGTTTCAGACAGATCACTATTAATAATCAAAACAAAATATGATGTATCAAGCTAGGTTTCAATCTGGGATCTGACTTCTGTGCTATATCACTTCTGTGGCTCAATGATTTGAAAAATGCCATTCAGCCCATCTTGTCCATGCTGACCCACAGACACCCAGATGCCTTTTCTAATCCTATCTTCCTGTATCTTACAACACTGGAGGTGCAGATCCAGATTCTTTTTTCTTTTTTTAAAAAAAAAGTAAGATTTAGGGTCTCAGCCTCTGCCTCCACCTCCAACTTAGGCAGTGCATTCCAGACACCCACCACCCTGTGTCAAAGAAGTTTTTACTCATGTTTAATCCTTCTGCCACTTAGCTTTAACATATGACCTTTGGTTTTTGAGCTCTACCAAGGGATCAGATTCTATCTATTCTCATTCTTTTTCTTTACCCCTCAATTTTGTACACCTTGATTGCACCCCCAAACCTTCTCTGCTCCAAGGAAAACAACCTCAACCTATTCAATCTCTCCTTAACAATATAATTCCCCAGCCTCGACAACAGTCTAGTAAATCTTTTCTGTACTTTCTCCAGAACAATTACTTCCTTCCTGCAATGTGGTGACCAGAACTGCAAACAATATTTCTGTTTTGGCCTCACTGGACATATAATCAGAGTCACAGATGTACAACACTGAAACAGACCCTCCAGTCTAACTCATCCGTGCTGGCCAGATATCCTAAATTAATCTAGTCCCATTTTCCAGCATTTGGCCCACATCCCTCTAACCTTTCCTAGTCATATACCCATCCAGATACCTTTTACATATTGTAATTGTACCAGCCTCCACCACTTCCTCCAGCACCTCATTCCATACATGGTACCACCTTCTACATGAAATGTTGCCCCTTAGGTCCCTTTTATCTCTCCCCCCAACCCCCCCCACCTTAAACCTATGTCCCCTAGGTTTGAACTCCCCCACCCCAGGGAAAAGAAGATCTTGTGCTTTTGCCCTATCCATGCCCCCCATAATTTTAGAAGTCTCTGCAAGGGGTCACCCCTCAGCCTCCAACACTTTAGGGAAAACTGCCCCAACCTATTCAGCCTCTCGCTGTAGCGCAAACCCTTCAGCCCTGGCAACATCCTTGTAAATCTTTTCTGCACCCTCTCAAGTTTCATAACATTCTTCCTAGAGCAGAGAGACCAGAATTGCATGCAGTATTCCAAAAGTGACATAACCAATGACCTGTACAGCCACATGACCTCCCAACTTCTATATTCAATACACCGACCAATAATGATATGCATACGATATGCCTTCTTCACTATCCTACCTACCTTTGACTCCACTTTCAAGGAACTACAAACCTGTTTTCCAAGGAGTCTGTTCCACAATATTCCCCAGGACCTTATCATATAAATCCTGACCTGATTTGCTTTTTCAAAATGTAACACCTCAGATTTATCTAAATTAAACTCCATCTGCCACTCCTCAGCCTATCAGCCCATCTGATCAAGATCCCGTTGTACTCGGGAGGCTTACTTCTTTGGTGTTCACTACCTCCTAGTTTGGTGTCATCTACAATCTTAATAACCATACCTCCCACATTCACATCTAAATAAATTAAATAAAAGCAACAAAAAGCTATGGACTCAGCTCTGGTCCTTGTGGCACAGGCCTCCAGACTGAAAAGCAACCCTCCATTACTATCTTGTCTTCTACCTTTGAGCCAGTTTATATCCAAATGGCTAGAACTCTGTATTCCAAGGGATCTAACCTTGCTAACCAGTCTATCATGAGGAACCTTGTTGAACATCTTGCTGAAATCCATATAGACATGTCCAGTAACATCAGCTAGGATGATGACAATGAGTTAATATCAACACCAAATTCTCTGTTCCTGATTTTAGGAGCAAATAATAGCCTTTAATTTAAGTGCCCACCAATTAAAACAGTTTGACAAACATGAAAGACAGAAATTATTAAATTTTGTCAAGTATATTCTATTAGGAAAAGAAGTTAAAAGTGCCCTGCAGCAATTACAATAAGACCATTTTTAAAAAACTGGCATATGACTATCAATTCGAACGAATCTTCCACCAACTACAGAATGAAGTTTGCACTTTTCATTAAAAGGTTAATTTACTGAATTGATTGCATAATTTCAAATGTTAATCTGAATAGTATATTAATTCGGTTAAATCAATCCATACAGCAATACACATGTCCAATTCTTAAAAAAAAAACACAAGCAAATGCAACAAAACAGTCCTCAAAACATAAGAAAAAGAAAACTTACAAGTAAAGTCACACCTTTTAACTAGTGGTCTAACCAAACACAATTATTGCCTTGACACACAAGAATGGAAAATAAAAAGAAAAGATCATTCTACACATTAAAGTAGTTTTCAAATTAACTCATGGTAACAATTTTTTGAATGTCCTGCATGTTTCTGTCACTGCCATTCAGACTGAGATTCTTTCCAAGTCACAAACATGCCCTAAGGCCAGCCATTCAAAGACAGTAGACAAGCAAAGGTCTTGCTTCTATGTTTAATATCCAGCAGAGATTTTTTTTTAAACTAATTCATTTCAGTGTTGTCAGTAGGCAGGTTGATAGAGACAAAAAAAAAAATCAGGTTGGTCGTTGGTAGAGGATATCAAGAAAAGGAAATTGTGGAATGTCTACAAGATTTTTTTTTAAAATGGAGCAGTTTGTGGTAGAGCTCACAAGGGAACAGGCAATTCTGGATTTGGTGATGTATAACGAGGTAAACTTGATGAGGGAGCTTAAGGGTGAAGGAACCCTCAGGGGACAGTGACCATCATATGGAACAATTCACCATGCAGTTTGAGTGGGAGAAGCTGGAATTGATGTAATGGTATCACAACTGAGTAAAAGTAATTACAAACACATGAGGGAAGAGGTGTCCAGAGTTTTTTGAATGAGGAGCCTAGCAGTGAGGATGGTGGAGCAACAATGGCAAGAAATTCTGTGGGTAATTTAGGGGATACAGCAGAAATTAATCCCATGGAAGCAGCAGTACACTACGGGGAGGATGAGAGAACCATGGCAAGTCAGGGACATCATAAATGCAAAAGTGAAGAGAAGTGAAGCGAAGCTTAGTGGGAAGCCAGAGGTTTGGGAATCCTTTAAAAGCCAGCAGAAGGTAACTAAAAAACACACAAATAGGGATGGGGTGAAGATTAGGTTAAAGCAATAACATAAAAAGAAGATTGCAAGAGATCTTTCCGATATCTAGAAAGGTCAGAGAGGCAAGAGTGGGCACTAGAAAATGAGTTTGGAGAACTAGCAACAGGGAACAAAGAAATGGCAGAAGAACTGAACAGGTAGCTTACATCAGCTTCACAGTGAAAGACACCAGCAACAGTGCAGAACTTCAAGGAGATTCAGGGCAAAGGTGAATGTAATGGCCATCACTAAGGAGAAGGTGCCAAGGAATCAGAGACGTCTGAAAGTGATAAAAAGAAATCAGCCGGACCAGGTGGATTACACCCTAGAGTTCAAAAGAAGGTAGAGCAGTGTGCGGAGATATTGGTAGAAGGATGGACAGAAAAGGAAGTGCTGTAACTTTGTTTGTAAAAGGAAGAGATCAGGGCTGCAGTGAGATACTGCACAGAGATCAGGGCTGCAGTGATATTGCTCTGGAGATACAGACACAAATTAGTCTGGGTAGAAATATCAAGGGAAAGAAGTCCCTGGTGGGAGTAATCAATGGGTCCCCTGACAGTAGTTCCATAGCAGCACACAGTACAAATCAAGAAATGCCAAGGGCCTGCAAGAACGATATGACAATAATCATGAGCGCTTTTAATATGCGGATAGACTGGATAAATCAAATTGGCAAGGGTAGCCTCAGGGGAAAAAAAAAAGTTCACTGAATGTATTAGAGATTGATTTTTGAAGCGATATGTTGGTGAACCAGCCAGGGAGCAGACTATTTTGGATTCAGTGTTGTGTGATGATATGGGATTAATCTTAGTAAATGGGATCTCTTAGTAAAGGATTTTCTTGGGAAGACAGAAAGACTAAAAAAGGTAGCACAGTTGATGAACAATGACAGACATTAAAAAGATATGCAGCCCTTCCTAACTGAAATATATTGTACAAAGAAAGACTGAAGCAGAAGTGGTGGTAGTGGTTGGCAGGAAGAATGCAAAACAAATTTTAAAAATCCATTACTATGTTAAAGATAAAGGTGAGCACTAAGACATACCATATGGCAAAGGTCAGTGGCAGACTGGAAAACGTAGAAACTTTTAAAAATCAACTAAGGATTACTGAAAAAGTTGTTAAAACAGCAAAAAGGTTCATTAAGGAAGAAAATTAGTGCAAAATATAAAACAATGAAAAAAAATGAAAAAAAAAATGGACAAGGCTAAACAGAGTGAAGAATGTGCTCAAGCCATGGGGATTAAAGGCAGTCAAGTCCCTCGAACTACATCTTAAGGTCTTAAAGGAAGTGGCAACAGAGGTAGTGGATACATTGGTTGTAATATTCCAAACTTGCTGGATTCAGGAAAGGTTACATTAGCTTATTTTCCAAATCGACTAGAAAGTCTATATTCAAAATAAAAAGGAAGGGTGGCTGAAAGTAGGAAACTAGCTAGTTTAACATCAATCATTGGGAAATAGTTGGAAACAATTAATAAGGAAGTAGGAACAGGACATTTGGAAAGTCAAAAAAACAGAACCAGTATGATTTTATGGAAGGCAAAAATTGTGTTCAACTAAACTGCTAATATTTTATTCAAAGTTGTAACAAGCAACATAGATAATGGGGGTCCTGTCGCTTTAGTATATCTGGACTTCCAGGAGGTATTTGATAAAGTGCTGCACAAAAGCTTAGCACACAAGAACATCTGGGGTTAGCTTGGTTGGAGAATTTGCTAACTAACAGAAGCCAGAGTCAGCATGAGTGGTTTTGCTAGGGTATCACACAACTCAGTCCTCAGGCCCTAACTACTCGCAATCTACATTAATGACAGATGCACAGATAGAAAATACCTTTGCCAAATTTGCAGATGGCACTAAAATAAGAGGCAAGGTAATGTAAAATGAACAAATAAAGGAGATTTACAAATGGAATGGATGAGTTGAGTTAGGTAAATAGCCAAAATTTGGGAGAGACAGTTTAGCATGGATAAGTGTGGGGTTATCAATTTTGGTCAGGAGAATAAAAAGGCAACTTATTATCTAAGTGGAGAGAAGCCTTAGTGCTTTGGTGCAGAGGGATCTGGGTGTCCTCTTGCATGAATCAGAAAAGCGGCTATGCAGGTAATGAGGAGGGCAAATGGAATTTTGCCACTTATTGCTAAAGGAATGGAGTAGAAAAGTAGGCAAAAAATTTACTGTAAAGCTACAAGGCACATCTGAAGTACTGTGTACAGTTTCGCTTCCCTTCCTTGAGGAAGGATGTAATTGCATTGGAAGCACTTCAGAGAAGCTTCACTAGTTTAATTCCAGGGATGAAAGGCTTGGGTCATCTGTTTAGGCTGAATATCTCAGGCCTGTACTCAAGTTTAGAAGAACGAGATCTGAGGTATACAAGATGCTATAAGAACTGAAAGTAGATGTAGAGCACTCATTTCTCTTTGTGAGGCAATCTAGAAGTGCGAGGTCACAGTTTTAGGCTAGACTGGCAGATTTAAAGCAGAGAGAAGGAAGAATCATTTCTCTCAAAAAAGACTGAATCTGTGGAATTCACTACCCTAGAGTTCCAAGTATGCCAGAATGTAGAGAGATTTTAATTAGTTCTGTATTAAAAAGAGAATGGGAGGAGGTAGGAAAAAGACAGACATTGAGATGGAGAAGAGATCAGTAATGATCATATTACATAGTGCAGCAGGCTCAAAGAGCTGAATTACTGACTCCTGCTTCTACTTCTTAAGTAATAACAACCTAAAAATCTCCAAGCGAAGCCCACTACTTTAGATCCTCTCCATCTGGTTGCAATGAAACAAATGTCAATTCCACCCTATACTCTGCCCATCTTGCTCTAAGATGCTCATCCTCAAAACGATCTGCAGACTGTTATTGCAAAGCTTTCCTTGTTGTGTCATATCCTGCACTCTATGTAAACATAAGCCTATTTGAAACTCTACCTCTTACATCCTATTATTATATAGGATTTCCAATTACTCCAACTTCCCTGTTGTCCCTGACTGGTGGCTCCCAAACATTAGAAAAGTTCTAATCGTCGTCCATAAATTCATAAGCATTAATCACTGCCTGTTTCTGGTATTTCCTCCAGTCCTACCTAGTTAGTTTTATTCAAGTTTTCAAATTCAGTACCACTCAAATATTTCCTCTTCAACGGAGAAGAGAATATATTTTTTGTCCCATGGTTTTGCACTGGTCTATCTTGCAGTTGCTATTACACTTGAATGTCACTAAAGGCTGTACTGTTCCATTACTACAACTACTAATGTATCATTGTGAGACCAAACCATCTGGAAACTTGATATTGCAATTTCCCTCAAGAGTTAGGCAAGAGATAAAGTTACATAAACAATACAAACCATTGTCTTTCCTACTCCTCGGGGACCAACAATGAGGACAGAGTTACTCTCCCCCTGAACAGCTGTTTGTTTCAGAAGATCCATCAAATTTCTGGAAAATAACAAAGTAGCACATCAAATTTAAACGCTGTAAAAATACTCTGAAAAGGTGATTGCACTTTCAGCATGAATTGTATAGTGGTCTCATTTTCTTTATCAGAGGGGGTGTCTTGCACAATTCTATTTTCATACATTCTGCTAAAAATGGTTTAAGCAATCATTTGTGTACTTAAAAAAAATTTTTAAAAAAGGTAGAAATTTCCAAGTCATGTTGCTATTTAAGACTTTAAAATGAATTGGGGAAACTTACTGAAATCTGTCATGTATTTCAACTGAGCCAAGACATGGAATTTATATCCGAACGAACTGCTGAATTTATTGAAGAAGTCACTCGAAAGATACTTGGACATGTACATGGATTGAAAAGAAAAGAAAATTCTAAAAATACACAGTATGTCAACCAGTATCTGTGGTCTGAGGAACGTTGATCCAAGTTTGGTGAACATTACCTATAGGTATTGGTTATATTAGATAACTGGGTAATATGGGTGAATAACTGGTTAGAGGCAGGAGTGGGATTAAAGAGAATGTTCCTTGATTGACAAAACCTGACAAATATGAAACGCTGCAAACACTTGTTCTGGGAACAATGCAAACTTAGTAGATCACTGAACCTCAAACCTACTTGGCTAAATCAATAAGACCATGCCCGATTTGTTTCTGCTTAAAATTTGTCCACTTCCAATAACTCCTGATTCCACAACCTAACAAGAATCCCTCCACCGCTGTCTTAAAAACATTCATTCAATCACCTTACCACAACCATCTTGGTATAAAGGGATGCAAAGCTGCACAATCCTCAGAGGAAAAGAAATTAACTTCAATTTTTAAACCATGTCCTCATGTCCTGGCCTGACCCACAAGAATAAACAAACATTCTTCCCATATCTACTTTGTCAAGTAGATTTAGGATTTTGTATACTTAAATCAAGTCACCCACACTCTACTAAATTCCAGTAAAAAACACACCCTGCCTGTCCAATCTTTTGTCAAGGAAACATGCTCATTCCTGGTATCAATCAAGTAAATCATCTCCAAAACATTTGCTTGTTTAAAGAAAGCGAGCAAAACTAAGCATAGTATTTTGAAATGTGGTCTTACCAATGCTCTACAATGGTGTAGCACAACATCCCACGTTTTATAACGAAGCGTGGAGCTGGATGAACACAGCAGGCTAAGCAGCATCTCAGGAGCACAAAAGCTGACGTTTCGGGCCTAGACCCTTCATCAGAAAAGGGAGATGGGGAAGGGTCTAGACCCGAAACCTCAGCTTTTGTGCTCCTAAGATGCTGCTTGGCCTGCTATGTTCATCCAGCTCCACACTTTGTTATCTCGGATTCTCCAGCATCTGCAGTTCCCATTAGCTCTGATCCCAAGTTATGTTCAGTTCCTCTGACATTTAATGTTGCCATTTCATTAGCCTTCTTGATTATGTGCTGGACCTGCAATACTAACATTTTGAGACTCATGCAGTAGAACATCTAAATCCCTTCACACTTCTGAATTCATTAGTTGTCCTCAATTAAAAACAAACTTTTCTGGTTTTCTTCCTGCCAAAATGAACATGACATTTCTCACACTATACTCCATCTGCCAGACATATGCTCACACTTTCAACAGATCTATTATCCGTCTGCAATGTACGTCTTCCTCACATCGTACTTTCATTTCTATTTTGGTGTCACCTGTGACTTTAACATGCCTTCACTCCTCTTATCTAAGGCTTTGATGAAAACTGCAAAATGTGGAGTTCAGCACAGACACCTGCAGTACTCTTATCAAACCCCTTCTGTAGAGCTAAGCACAGAACTAATGAAGGAGAGCCTGTAAAACACAATATATGTTCATCTTTAAAAAGACACCTAATAAATTGATTAGACAATTTCTAAACATGACGACAAAGACAATGCTGACTCTTCCCAATTAGCCCGAGTTTTTCTACTACGTAGGCAGCTACAATCTCTTCAATGACCAATTATAACAGTTTCCCCACAACAGATAAATTAATTGGCTGTTTCCTGTTTTGTGCTTCCCACCACCCCCCCCCCCCCCAATCTTGAATATATATACACACGGGTTATTTTTTTGCTACTTCTCAGTCCAGTGGAATCTTACCTGAATCTAGAAAATTTTGAAAAAAAAAAAATTGAACACCTTCACATATTACCTCATCAGGAAACCAAGACCCAAGGATGAAGGTCCCGACTTGGACTGGAGCCTGCATCCCCATCATCAATTTAATGAATACACTTCCCTCGAGATCGTAATTTTGCCAACTCATAAAGTGCTCAATTGTGGGGTTGTCAGAAAATATTTTTGACCTTATAGCTACACCCTGTTAATGGAAAATATCACTACTGCAGCTGAATTGAACAGCATGTTCCTACGTTAGTTCATAATAGACAATGGAAATGTATGTCCACAAATCCCCGAACAGGTACAGAAGTTGGCAGTTAACAAGGGAAATGGGAACTTTCCTTTATTAGCTGAGACATAGCTTCTTGGGTAGATTCTTAAGGGGCAGCATGGTGACACAGTGGTTAGCTCCATTGCCTCAGTGCCAGGGACCCGGGTTCAATTCCAGCCTCGGGTGACTGTCTGTGTGGAGTTTGCACATTCTCCCCGTGTCTGCATGGGTTTCCTCCGGGTGCTCCGGTTTCCTCCCAGTCCAAAAGATGTGCAGGTTAGGGGGATTGGCCATGCTAAATTGCCCATAGTATTTAGGGTCTGGGTGGGATGGTCCGAGGTGCAGCGTGGACTTTTTGGGCGGAAGGGCCTGTTTCTACACTGTAGGGATTCTATCCTATTCTATTCAACTCCTATATTCAAACGACTGAGCAAGGAGGGAAATGCGCTAAACGGTATTTTAACTGCGCTGTCTATCATGTGACAACTTATGCTACCATTCCTTTACTATCATTTTGATAGAAAGCTGGAGCCACCAAGTGGTACTGCGGATGTACCTATGCCACATATACATACATAACTCAAGGTCATGACTCACTACCACCTTCGTAAGGGCAATGAGGATGGGTAGTAAACATGACCACTGTTGTCCATGTGCATGAACATATTTTTGGATTAAAGAACGTGAGACGCCATGCAATGCTGATGATCCAGGGGTTATCACTTACTTATATTGAGCTTCTAATCCAAATGGTTTACCAGGAAGGTGATGGCAGAACCGTGCTCTCAATATCATGTGAGCCTGTTAACAGAATCAGAAATAAAATCATGCAGTTTATAATAAAACATTACATAAATTTAATCTTTTCTCAACTGCAACAAAAATTAGTTTTTGCTTTTAAGTAATTTCATGGCAAAGTGACACTAACATTCATTTTAAAGTTCACCGCTCCTCATTCTTAGACTGACTTACCTAGATTTAATTACTTCAGTTCCATTTGAGTCAATGGACAGCCAGACTGTATCCCTAGTTCATCACAATTTCTTTTTCACTCTGGCTAACATGGTGATCTGAACTTGGGAGGTCCTTAAACTAGTCTTCTGCCATACTTCCTCATTGGCGAAGTGATCTTTCAATGTGATGTCCAGAATCTTGCTGTTACCTATGTATTGAAAGATGCTTAACTTACATGTCACCTTTCACATTGCCATGGTGCTGTGGTGCAATTACAGACATGTAGGGCCCAGCTTCAGGGATGCAGTGATGGTACTGGATATGCAGATCATATGTAGCTTACTGATGCTGCCTTGCTGATTCCTGCATGGCTATTAAATTCTACATTTCTCTGGTCCCCACTGATTTGATTTCCCTGGGGGGGAAGCAGTCAATATCCTTGATGTGCTTAATGTATTGACAGGGTAACAGTGCAGAACTGGAGGAACACAGCAGGTCAGGTACAATTAGAGAAGCAGGAAAGTTAACATTTCGGGCCAGGACCCTTCTTCAGAAAACCTCCATCGTAACGAGGGGGCTTTGTTTCTATCTAGACATTCTTAGTTTCCTTGACATGTCTTGTGAAGATCAATCTTGGCCTAGTTACTCTTACGGCTTTGTTTTATAAACTTATTCATGGGTTGTGGGCATTGCTGGTTGGGCAAATAATTTTTGCCCATTCCCAGTGAGCTACCTTTTTGAACTGCTGCAGTCCATTTGATGTAGATAAACCCGTAATGCGGATATTCTAGAATGTGACCCAGCAACAGTTAAGGAACAGCAATGTACTTCCAAGGTTAGACACAGTGGCTTGAAGAGGAACTTACCGGTAGTGATGTTCGCATTTGCTCCTCTTGTCCTTCTAGATGGCCATGGGTTTCGAAGGTAGCATCTATGGAGACGTGGTGTACTTCTGCTGTGCAATTTGTAGGTATGTCAGACTGCTGCTACTGTGCGTTGGTTGCAGAGGGAGTGAATGCTTGTGGCTGTGATGCCTATCAAATGGCCTGCTTTGTCCTGGGTGTCTGTTTTTCTAATCACTTACGGCATATGGTCACCACTGGTTGGGCCAACATTTATGCACATTCCTAAAATGCCCTTGAGGCAGTAGTGGCCAGCTGACTTCTAGAACCACCGAAATCCATTGTTCTGGATTGCATCAAGCTTCTCAAGTATGTACGTATTCCATCACATTCTTAATGTGTGTCTTGTAGGTGACAGATGGGCTTTGGGGAGCCAGGAGAACTCCAACTCTCCGGACTCTTGTAGCAAGTATTTATATAGTTAGTTCAGTTCAGTTTCTGGCAAATGGTAACCTCAAGAAAGTTGGCAGTTGATGATTCAGTGATCATAATGTTACTGAATATCAAAGAGCGATGGTTAGATACTCTTGGAGATTCTTATTGCTTGGCATAAAGATTATTTGCCACTGATCAGCCCAAAACATGGGTATTGTCCAAGTCTTGCTCCATTTGGACACAGTTCACTACAGTATCTGACAAGTCATGTTGTTAAGCATTTCATAATCATCAGCAAACCAACCCTACTTCTGTTCTTAGTTTGGGTTGCTTGATGCAAAATGTTAACTCTAATTTCTCTCAGTTCTGCCCGACCAACTGAGCTTTTCCAGCAACTACGTTTCGTCTTATGATGGCAGGAAGATCATTGATAACACAGCTGAAAAATTCTAGACTTACGACAAAACAAATTCTTGCAGTGATATCCTGTGGCAGAGTTGATAGAAACAAGATCTTGGCTATTCACCCTTAGTGGGGGAAGCGGGTGGAATCCTAAACTACAGGGCACAGGTTTAGGGTGCGAATCTGAGGGGGTTACCTTTTCAAACACAGCATGGTGACGAGATAAATAGAAAGCGGGACATAACACCAGCGCTTCGTCGGAGGCTCACTGATGATGTTACCTAGAATGGTGACAAAACGTCTATAAACTAACCTTCCAGCTCAGCGAGCAAACTCACATCCACAAACACAGCATGTATAGAGTGCCAGAGGAAATGGTGGAGGCAGATACAATTGTAACATTTAAAACACATCCGGATAGGTAACTGAATAGGAAGGGTTTTAGAGGAATTTGGGCCAGACACTGGCAAATGAGACTGGGTCAGATTGATATGTCTGGTCAGCACTGAGGAGTTGCACCGAAGTGTCCATTTCCAGGCTGTCTGACTCTATGACTTTACAGTTACAACGATATGCCTTTGTGCCAAGTAGGATTCTAACCAGAGAATTTCTCTCTCTGCCTCCTGATTCCGATTGACTCCAGTTTTGCTAGAGCTCTTTGATGCCATATTCCATCAAATGCAACCTTGAAGTCAGTCAGTCTCCTCTCCTGTCTAAAATCCAGTTATTTTGTCCATGTTTGATCCAAAGCTTCAAAAAGGTGGTCAAGAGCAGAGTGGCTTTGGCAAAATCCAAACTAAGTTTGAGTGAACAGATTACTGCTTAGCAAAAGCCACTTCACAGCACTGCTGATGACACCTATCACCAATCAACTTCCATGAAGCCAGTAACCAACCTGAAAATACACATTCGCTCCCTCATTACTTGTTAACATCAAGAATTCTAGAAACAAAGACTCTGGCTGAAAACCACTGCTGATTTAAAACAAATGTGAGAAAATTGGAGGTCTGGATAGAAGAGCAGAACAAAATTCTAAAGTACTGGGAATTTCTCAATTTCCTTTAGGTTCCGTTACCATTCAATAATTTCTTCAACTTTAATGCAACTCATCCAGTAATTTGCAAGTGCTTTATTTCAAATATATGGGCATTTATTTTACTGCAATGGCATAGCCAGCGTAAATACAGATATTGGACAACCTAATTCACCACAAATCAAACAAAAAAAGAAACAATGAAGAAAACTTGCAGAGAGCATGCCTAAAACTAAGGACAAGCACTAAAGGAAGAAGCACAGAACTGCACAGCAACTGATACAAGCAGTGAGCATGAGCAGATAGGAGTTTTAGGTCCAAACAATTGCTCGAGTTGGGTAATTTCCAGACAGTTTTTTTTAAAAACCTCTCACTGACATATGCAGGCTATTTCACTCTTCTTTAAAGGATTTAAATAACTTCATAGCTTGATCGTTCTACAGTAAATATTTTAACCTCTGCACTCTACAAGAACTGTTGCAGTGAAAATGGGGGTCAAATGATCATTCCAAATTTAGATTTCAGTGCCCTATGAGTCAAGCCTCATCCCCTTTTCTCTCCAGGGGAGAGAAAGAACTTTGAAAATGGGGTCGGGACTGTCAGTGTCTGCCTGCCATTTGGGATTCTTTACAGGTTTTCCGTGACTGCAGCAAAATCCAGGCCTCAGTCAGTCATTGCTGACACCAAAGCAAACATACTTGCATAATTATGAATTGTAGCTTTCAAAATTAGTTCAAAGCCAAATTACATTTAAAAATTGTAATAAGGCAGAAACATTGATGTACTTTGTTTTGAAGTACCTAGCAAAACATGTTCTTTTAACATTGAAATATACAAATCAGTAATTGGTGCAAGGCCTGGAAGAATGACCTCAGTTTTTTTTTAAAAAGTTTTTATTACTCAGTTAGAATACTTGTAGGTTTCTCTTTGAAGGTAGACAGCTGGAATACAACAAAACAAAGCTAGATTAGACTTCATCTGAAATATTGTGTGCAGTTCTGGTCTCCACATCTCAGATGATGAGACTTACCTGCTTCAGAAATAATAAGTAAAGATTAACCAGCAGGTTACCAGGGCTTTAAGGATTAAATTGAGAGGACAGATTACATAAACTTGTATTCATTTAGAATATACAAAGTTTAGCTGTTATTTGACTAAAGTTTATAGGATTTAGAAAGGAATCAATAGGGTATATGGAGAGAAAGTTTACCACAGTCTACAACCATAGGACGTAAACTTAAAAACGAAAGACAGGCTACTCAGGACGGCCAGGAAACAAAACAAATTGCTGCAAAAGCTCAGCAGGTCTGGCAGCATCTGTCCAGAGACCCTTCCTCAGAACTCCTGCTGCTGGGAAATTCTTCTGCCATACACCTACCATATTTTGTGTGAATTCTACCCCACACAAAAGGAATGGGTAAGAGCTGAGCTACAGCTGATGATGAATGTGGAACCACAACAGATAGACAGAGTTAGGATAAGGGTCAGCCATTATCCTATTGAGAAAAACAGGCTCAAGCAAATGAATGGTCTACTCCTGTCCCTGCATTCCCAATGGCAGGAAGGTTAACCCATAAATTATTTCAGGCAGTTTAACTCATTTCACAGCGAGCTTCCAGCTCCTGCCACTTCAACACACCTTGTTCCCAAGCAACATCTCAGGCTTGCTGCAATGCTCCAGTGAAGGTCAGCGCAAACTAGAAGACGACTTCCCATTTTCTGCTTGGGAGCTCTGCAGACGTCTAGACTTCATACCAAGTTCAACAATTTTAGGGCTTGAGGCATCTTCCCCAATGCCCTGATCACAACACTCAGAAACCAGGCCCTGTTATCACCACAGCACTTACAGACACCATTAATAGCTATTCACTCTCTTAGCCAGATCATTTTCTTCTCTCTCTTTCGGCTCTATCCCCAACTATTGTTTACTCCTCACCCCTCTCCAGTATTAAAAAACATTTTCCTAGAACGGATGGTAGCTAAGGTTCATTGGACAGAAACGTTAACTGATTTCTGCCCACAGATGCTGCCAGACCTCCTGAGCTTTAAGCAATTTCTGTTTGTTTCTGACGTTGATCATCCACAATTCCATTGTTTCTCTCCGCAAGGCCTGCCCTGTCACTCATCCACCCACCCACCCACCACAAATGGTACCAAGCAGTACTGACAGGCTAAGAAAAAAAAAATTAAAAAAAAAACCACATTGTTAGGGTAGAATAGAATGTTTCATCAGAATTACAACAATATCTAACTCGAGTGCTTGGTAAAGATATTTGCTGGTAATAAATGACATTGTCCACCAAAAAACAAGATCAGGGTTATTCCAGTGACAAATTCCAGTAACTAATGCAATAAATGGCTCACCACGATGTCAATACCACACATTGGCAAAGAAAAACTCTGAGAAAAGAAAGCACCAGTTTCAAAACATCTTCAGAACACACAGTGTTGCAGTTGCATATCTTGGCTGAGTATTGAGCCATTTCAAACGACAGTTTCCCAAAAGTAGATTTAAAAAGTTCTAAATTAAGTATATAGGACACAGAGAGGAAGAACTCTTTGACATAAGAGTCACACAGCTTAGAAAGACCCTTCAGTCCAACTCATCCACACTGACCCGACATCCCAATCTGGCCTAGTTCCATTTGCCAGCATTCAGCCTGCATCCCTTCAAACACTTCCTTATAACACACCCATCCAGTTGCCTCTTAAATGCTGTAATTATACCTGCCTCCACCACTTCCTCTGGTAATTCATTCCAACTGCACATTACCCTCTGCATGCCTTTTTATATCATTCCCCTCTCACCTTAAACCTATGCCCTCTAATTTTAGGCTCCCCTGCCTTAGAAAAAAAAGACCTTGGCTATTCATCCCATCTTTGTCCCAAATCTACAAGGTCACTCCTCAGATCTAGGGCAAAAAAAAACTCTTAAGGCCATAGGCAGTTTAGCAGAGAGGTGTGTAGTTGGCAAATGAAATTCACTGCCAAAATATTATGAACTGATGTATATTTTGAGCAACAGTATAAATAAATACACTAAAATGGCAAAAGGAAAAAGATCTTCAGGAATCCAAATTCAAAACCTTGATATCTTCGAAAAATTGGGGCATATTGAAAAGTAAACACTGAAATGCTGACAGGTAAATAACACTAAAGAAGCACTGATTCAGGATACTGACAACAAGAATACACATGGGGTGGGGAAGGAATCTTCATATCAGATGATTGTGGTATAGGCATATTGCAGCCACAAGAGAAACAAGTTGAGGAAAATAATAAGGCAAAAGGAAGGTATGAGAAAACAGCTAACAGCTCCAGTTGAATCAATATCAGTTTACAAAGGTTGGGCCACAGACCATTGCTATTAACAAAACCAAGCAATGATCTGACCAATTATGTCCCAATTGTGCCAATCATTTAGTACAGAAATATATCATTTTTGTGCTGCTGCGCTCATAAATCTTTGATATTCCATTGTTTATGATCCAAGCTTATGGCATTATGGGGCAGGTTAGATCCTGGAATGAAATCTGGTCTGGTAGATTTTTGAATTAGTTAACACCTCACATAGTGGTCATTCACTGAAACGGTTAGATGAGGAAGAGGTTAAAGAAAACAAGTAAAAACAAAAAAAAAAATCAAGATATAGAACACAGTTGCAGAAAGTGATTTCTGACACTTGTCAGGTCTCCTTAGAATTAAATCAAGAGATTAAAAAATTTTTGATTTATACAAAAATCAATCCTAGATTATCCTGAGCCAAATACAAGCTAATAGCCTTCAAATGCAAACCAGCACAGTACATACAAACAAAAAAAAACGAACAATCTTCCATTGAAACTCCAGGGTGTTCCCGAACAATGTTCTGGAAAGAATGTCTGATCTAGTTACTTTGTTTTCCTCAAACTTCACGAGAAGTAGCTCCTCTTGAATGCTACTATTTGAAAAAAAAACCAAAACACTTTCTGGGATGGCAACTTATAACACGTACAGTGCCACAGGGATCAGTGCAGGAGTCACAATTTACAATATAGATATTAATTACTTGGATGTCAGAAGTGAATACACTATTGTCAAGTTTGTGGATGGAAAAATAGGTCATAAATTAATATTGAGAATGAAGCAAAGAGTCTAAAAAGGGAGCAAGTGGCGATTATTTAGTAGATAGAACATAAACTGAGAAAATGTGAGGTTATACATTTTGGCAAGAACAGGATCTGAATATTATTCAAATACAGAGAAGTACACTAAAGAGGGATTTGGGGGTCTTTGTGCATAAAATAAAAAACTAAACACCCAATTTCACTCAGTAGAACAGACAGCAGTTGGAGTAAGGGGACACTTAGTTACAGCAGAGGTGATATGGCATTTCCTCGGAGGGTAGGAAATCTGTTGCATTCTTTACCATAAAAAAAAGCTTTATTTAAGTCTGGGTCAATTGTATTCAAGGCTGAATTCAAGAATTCTGCCACTTTTCGTTTCAAAGAAAATAAATGAAGCCTTTTTTTTCCTCTGCACGACAATATCCATGGCTTTTGTGGCCAGTAAACCAAAAGGTATAACAAGTGGTGGTGCAATGTTTACATTTTGTAGCTGATTACAAAATGTGTCTTACATATTTGCAGCAAACTCAGGTATTAAAATAATATTGATATCGTGATAGTGCATGCCACATTATACACCTCATGCAGCTATCAAATTTCCAGAGTGATCAGCAGTCTGTCAACGTGAACTGACAGTTGGGAACACGTTTTTCACATTTCTAACATATCTGCTGGTGACTTGAGGTATGTGATGCAGGAACTATTGCTTCCATACACTAATCACAGAACAGCCCGAGCAAGGTAAACTCTGTTCCTGTTGGTACCAGAATTAATTAGAATCACAGAATTTTGAGTCTGTGCTGCCTTTTCAAAGGACTGTCCAAGTTCACCTCATGCCTCAGCTTTTCTGCAAGCTAGTGTTCAAATACATGCCCAAATCACCTTTTTAAAAACATTCCAAATGAATCAGATTCTAGTCCCCTTTAGGTCATACATTCCAGATCTTAGCTACAGACTGAAGAACTTTCATTCTTGATTCCTCTTCAACTGAAGTTCTTCTGTCAATTATTTTAAATCTGTGATACCTGATTACAATCACTCAGGCAATTCTGCATCCATGTAACGACTGTGTCTTTTATTCCACAAACTATAGCTTTTCTCACATGTCTGTTAAGTGGCACTGTACGGAAGTCCACTAACAGCAAAATCAACAGCATTACCATCATTGACTATTTCTGTCAGCTCTTTGGAAAGCTTCAGCAAGTGAGTTAAACACAATTTGCCCTTCAGGTATGCAATTTAAATGGGTGAAATTAAGGAAGTCATAGCAAACCCGAGTGACTCAGGCTTGCTGTGAGTTAACTGAGTGGCCTTTGAGGCGGGGTCAGAATGAAGGCAGGTGGGTGGGCAAAGAGGGCTGTTCAGCTGAATTTTGGGGGTGGGGTAAGGGGCAGCAGGGTTCTGCTAGTACTGGGGCAGACAGGAGTTTGAGTGCAGTGTTGGAGGTAAAATAGCATGATTTTCACCATGGAAGTAAGTTTTAATCACATTTGTTCCAAAAAAGATAAGGACATTCACCATGCTGCTTTGACAGTTTGTTTTAGGAATTTGGAAGCAGGATGTGGGAAGATGGTCCAAATTTTTAGTCAGGATAGAGGGGAGCTCTTGGAACTATTGGCCACTCTGGCATCATATTAAACAATGTGATTTCGATTTTTGATGGACAGCTCTTAAACTTGAGTGAATACATTATGTGGTTCATCTTCTACTTTTGATAATGTAAGTATTAGCAAGCTTAAGAGATCATGCATTGAATATACATGACTTGTCTATAATCACACTATATTTACGTTCTTTACATACAAGTCTTGAAGTCAGCAAATATTCATATTCCTTTTGGAATGTAACTTCAAATCTGCTCTATTATAATTGCAGTCAGTCAACTTATGGACAAGTCTGATCACAGACTGAAATCTGGCTTGATAGATCATACTTCTTTCTGTTTCTCATTGAAACATACGTATTCCACGTTGCAGACTTGGTATAAAAAAAATGATTATCAAGCAAGAGAAATTAAGATAAAATAGAACAGACCAAACTATTTGCACAGAAGATATTTTTTAAAGATATTGAAACACGCAATAGAAATACAATTCCATTGATCCAAAACATTCCTTTGTAGATTCCAAAAAACTCCCTTAATACAGTACTCTACTTTTCTTGGAGTATTGCCTGGAGAATTGAGGTTCAAAACATTCTCAGCTTCAAATAAATTCTTTAGGGTCTTATCCAAAATGCTTTCCACCCATTACATAATGGATTATTCTTGACTCACATAGGAGAGCAGTAAATACCAAAACACTGTCTACAACACCAACTCACGATGCCAATCATACCAACACAAAACAGCACTGAATTGATGAAATGTTATTGTCCTTTATATCATTGACTGGCTCTCTCCACAGATAGTGCATGACTGAATTTTTTCCAGCACTTTTTGTTCATACTTCTGCACGGACTTGTTTTTCATCTTGTCATTTAGTGCTTAGCATCAGCTGTCAAACGCTTTTTTGGCAACAGGGACAAAGTATTCATTGCTCAAACTCATTAGAATATACATCCCACATGAACATATTGTGCTGCAGAAACAACCAGCCTTGTATTTCAACAACTTCCCTGGGCACTGCAGTGTCACAACATTAATGAAATCATTACCTGATTAGTTCCCTTCAAAAATCAAGATCAAGATCAAAGAATACATTGGAAAAAAGTAAGATTCTTCCTTCCCATGCACCCCCCCCCATAAAAAAACTGTTCAAACAGAAGCTGGGCTCATTTAACACACACCAAGTTGAAGATCAAGGACACAAGGTCAACTCCAAGATTTTCTATCATTTCAGTTCAAATTCTGAAAAAAGCTGCATTATTAGAAATGCAATTGATCTAGCAGTTCAGATATTAAACCATGCCCTTGTTTGTTAAAGAAAAACTCAAAAGATCCCACAGAAGTACGTGGCTGAAAGCCACTTTAAGCTCCAAAAGTCTTGGTCAACATTTATCCTTCCACTGACACCACCCATATTCTCTCTGCCCACCACATTTGCCTAGAAACAGAGTATGAAAGATGTAATCTAAATGGAAACGCTTCTTTCCAACATTCTCCTGCAGTGCAATTCATCATTACATCACATAATAGGTTTCCAAAGTACTTCTGTCCAGAATTTTGGGGAAATAATTTTTAACAACTTATAAAACAAGGACACTAGAAACGTGAGCTGTAACATTGAAGAAAGGCATAAATACAAAGGCAATCATTTGCCTGCAAAAAATTTAGTATCAAATTAGTGATCATTTAATTTAAATGTAAATACAAACCTTGGCAATGCATTCACCTAGAGAGAGACTATTCCTCTTACATTTTCTTTTACTCATGATGCAGATTGTTCACAACCTGTAATGAAAAAATATAAAAGATTGAACACATTCTACTCTTTTCCAAATGTCACAATACAGAGTAAAGAAATTTAAACTAAGATTATGATTAACTTTTAATTAAGGTTTATCTTACGAAAATAAACGTCAACAATTTCTGTTAACCACTTCAAAACAAAACAAAAATTTCCAGTTAAGAAAAAAAATTACATTTAAAAATATCTGTAATGTTACTTTCAGCCAGAAATACACAAAAATACTGTGTCACATTATGTGTTTATTTAGTTAAGAAAATTTGTTTTCTGGCAGCCAGTTTTCATATGGTATGATAGGGCAATCTGGCTGCCAGATAGCATCTACATTATCAAGACAGTGAGACTCAATTGTACACAAAAGTGCCATGATATTCAATGTACATCTGCCTTCACATTGCTTACAGTCATTTTTTTTAAAAAGTACAAGATCAGAGAGAGAAAATGGATTATTGTTAAAATTCCCATCAAGACCGATAGATTTTGATTCTGCTGAAAAGGTAAGTGACCAACTGCACCAGGAGATTTCATATCTTATTATGTAATGTCCAGTATAGGGATGAAGACATTACATTCTAAAGCTACATTTAAAACAAAGTTAACAAAAGCTTTGGAGAGGTGGTGGGGAGGCCATCATGTGACTTTGTCACTATCAGGTCCAGACAAACCTGAAACACCCAATGCAATGCAGATGATTAAAAACTCAAAATTCACATATCCTTTTGGACCGTCAACAAACTGGTTTTTAAGCACATCAAAAAAACTGGTCTGTTTCGCCACAGACAGATGTTTAAACTCTTTGGTTGTCCAGAGAATATGAAATGGATCTCAAAGACATATCATTGTATTGTATCAGAGATAACTCCGCCCACCACTGATGCCAACACAACCCTGCCCACAACCGACACTGACACAACTCTGCCCACCACCGCTGAAGCTGACATCGCTTGGCTCACAGCCTCCATAGCCAGCAACACGAAGCCCTGCCAAGTCTTCACCATTCCCCACAGACCTCCCCCTTGCTGAGGGCAAACGGTCAGTCCACAGTAAAGGGCTCACTTTTGTCCCCCTACATCAATGAATACCGGTAACGTTTGGACATAGAGTAGTTTTTCTGCTGCCTTCACCTCCACGCTTACTTCTTTAACCATGAGCCTAACCCTCCCTCTACTGACCCCTTCTCCAACACAAGCCCTCCTCCTGGACACCGCCCCAAGGCTTCCTCCCCTCCCTTGACCTCTTCATCTCCAACTGCCATTGAGATATCAATCGCCTTAAACTCTCCACCCCTCTCACCCACTCCAACCTCTCCCCTGCAGAACGTGCAGCCCTCCGCTCCAATCCCAACTTCGCCATAAAACCTGCGGACGGTGGGCGGGGGGGGGGGGGGGGGGGGGGGGGGGGGGAAAGAGGAGGAGGAGAAAGAGTTGTAATATGGCGCAGTGACCTCTACATCACTGAGGCCAGGTGCCAACTCTCTGACATCACTTGCCGCCCCCTGGATCATGACCCCACCCCCGAGCACCAAATCATCATCTCCCAAACCATCTACAATCTCATCACTTCAGGTGACCTCCCACCCACAGCCTCCAAACTCATCGCTCCCCAGCCCCACACCACCCGCTTCTATCTCCTTCCCAAAATCCACAAACCTGCCTGCCCTGGGTCGACCCATTGTCTCCACCTGCTCCTGTCCCACCAAACTCATCTCCACCTATCTGGACTCCATTTTCTCCCCCTTGGTCCAGGAACTCCCTACCCATGTCCGTGACACCACCCACGCCTCCACAACTTCCAATTCCCCAGTCCCCATAACCTCATATTCACTATGGATGACAAGTCCCTATACACCTGCATTCCCCGTGCAGATGGCCTAAAGGCCCTTCGCTTCTTCCTGTCCTGCAGGCATGGCCAGTCCCCCTCCACCGACCCCCTCATTCACTTAGCCAAACTCGTCCTCACCTTCAACAACAACTCCCTTAATTCCTCCCACTTTCTACAGACAAAGGGGGTGGCCATGGGTACCCGTATGGGCCCAAGTTATGCCTGCCTCTTTGTAAGATATGTGGAACAATCCCTGTTCCATACATACTCTGGTCCTAAACCCCACCTCTTCCACCGTGACAGTGATGACTGTATCGGCATCGCCTTATGCTGCCACGAGGAGCTCGAACAGTTCATCGACTTCAGCAACACCTTCCACCCCAACCTCAAGTTCACCTGGACTATCTCTAACACCTCCCTCACCTTCCCAGTACTCTGTCTCCATCTCGGGCAACCACCTAGAAACCTATATCTACTTCAAGCTCACCAACTCCCACAGCTACGGAGAATACACCTCCTCCCACCAACCTTCCTGCAAAACAAGTGTCATCCCCTATTCCAAATCCCGTCACCTTTGCCACATCTGCTCCCAGGATGAGGCATTCCATCTCAGGAGGTACTCGTTATTTTTTAAATTTTTGGGACCACAACCTCCTCCCCACAGTGGAGAAGAACACCCTTGACCGTGTCTCCCACATTTCCCACAACTCATCCCTCACACCCCGTCCCCGCAATAACAACCAAAAAAAAATCCCCCTCATCCTCATGTACCACCCCACCAACCTCTGGATCCAACAAATCATCCTCCAACACTTCCGCCATCTGCAATCCAACCCCGCTACCAAAGACATTTTTCCCTCCCCACCCTTGTCTGCTTTCCGGAAGGACCACTCTCTCCGTGAGTCCCTTGTCCGCTCCATACTCCTCTCCCACCCGACCACACACGGCACTTTTCCCAGCAACCGCAGGATGTGCTACACCTGCCCTCACCCCCATCCCAGGCCCCAAGAAGACTTTGCACATCAAGCAGAGGTTCACCTGCACATCTGCTAATGTGGTATACTGCACCCGCTGTACCTGATGTGGCCTCCTCTACATCGGGGAAACCAAGCGGAAGCTTGGGGGCCGCTTTGCAGAACACCTACACTCGGTTCGCAATAAACAATTGCGTCTCCCAGTCGCGAACCATTCCAACTCCCCCTCCCATTCCTCAGGCCATATGTCCATCCTGGGCCCCCTGCAGTGCCACAATGATGCACCCAAAGGTTGCAGGAACAGAAACTCATATTCCGCTTGGGAACCCTGCAGCCCAATGGTATCAATGTGGACTTCACAAGCTTCAAAATCTCCCCTCCCCCACAACTGCATCCCAAAACGAGCCCAGCTCATTCCCGCCTCCCTAATCTTTTCTTCCTCTCACCTATCCCCTCCTCCCACCTCAAGCTGCACCCCCATTTCCTACCTACGAGCCTCAACCTGCCCCCTTGACCTGTCCGTCCTCCTGGACGGACCTATCCCCTCCTGACCTCCCCACCTACACTCACCTTTACTGGCTCCATCTCCGCCTCTTTGACCTGTTTGTCATCTCTCCACCCATCTTCTCCTCTATCCATCTTCAATCCACCTCCCCCTCTCTCCCTATTTACTTCAGAACTCTATTCCCCTCCCCCATTTCTGAAAAAGGGTGCAGGGCCGAAACATCAGCTTTCCTGCTGCTAAGATGCTGCTTGGCCTGCTGTGCTCATCCAGCTCCGCACCTTGTTATATCATTGTATTGTGTTAGCTCCTCACCCCAAACACTTTGGCTGCAACAAACACTGTGGTAAGCTGTAACATACAAATGTGTATTGGCCTAAAAACAAGACCTTGTTTGAAAATGACAAGGAATTTATAACAAATCACATAGGTAGGGTAGCCATGTTTGCTGACAGTCTTTTTAAAAAAAAAAAGACCATCTAAAAAGCCATCAGATCAGCAACAAAACAACAAGGCAGGCAAGATACAACTATACCTTTAAAGAAAGAAACTCCTTCCCCTCCACTTGTTTCAAACTGCAGGTTCACCTGAGAGGTGACCTCCTAGCAATTTAACTACAAGGAATTTCAGATTACTGAAAATTCTCTGCTGTTTCAAGACCCCAATCATCCAAGTGACTTGACATCTCAGACTGAAATAATTCCAGATTGTATTGTTTTTCTTCATCTGTATCTAATATTTATTGGTAAAAAATGCTGCAATTCAGACTTGAGGCAATGTAGTCCCAACCACCTTGTAGCAGCCAGACATCGTAGCCCAACCAGACCTCTGGAGGGCCCAAAACAGCGACTCGTGTCAAGGACACCACCGGATGCACCCACATACTTTCTGGAATGGCAGACTATGCAAACCAACTCCCCAGACTCAGCAAAGAGCAGCCATTTACCCAAGTGTGGAAAACATGCTGGCTGACAGGCAAGAGTGAAACAATGCAGTTTCAAGTCCCCCATCCCCAGCATATGCCTGGGAAACATCCAAGCCATTGAAAACAAAGCTGGATGAACTGAATGCTGGGCTCCCCTAACCAAGGAAATTGAGAGACTGCTGTGTGCTTTGTTTTAGAGACACGGCTCACTCCTGCATCCACATAACTGTGCCTTAAAACCTGGAGGTTTCTCAATTCACCAATAGACTACTTGTTGTCTTTAGGCAATCCAAAGCATGGAGAGATCTGCCTCCTGATCAATGACTCTTTGTGGTCAGACATTAAGCCCTTCATGAGTTACTGCTACATGGACCTTGAACATCTTATAGTGTTTGGGCATCCCTACTACCTGTGTGGGAGTTTACTTCTATTATCCTGTCAGCAGTTTACATCCTAGCCCATGGTCAAAATGAAGGGTGCATTTGATGAAATATACACCACTACAAATAACCTTGAGACAGAATACTCCGAGGCCTTGTTCATTGTAGCTGGTGACTTGAACCAGGCCAACTTCAAAAGTGGTAGTAGGAACTGCCGATGCTGGAGTCCAAGATACCAAGGTGTGGAGCTGGATGAACCCTTTGTCCAGACCTGAAATGTCAGCTTTCCTGCTCAGGCCAGGCAGTACATCCAGCTCTACAACTTCCAAAGTGGGCTACCAAGAAATCAACCTGTTCCACCGAGGCCCAAACACCCTCCACTACTGTCACACAACCAAAGACACCTACAGCTCCACTCCCACCCACATTTTGGGAAATTAGACCATAAAGGGCTGTTCTCCTTCTCCCAGCTTACAAGCTGAAACTGAAGCACGAGATGGTATAGAAAGTTTTACAGTGGTGATCTGACGTAACGGACGAGCTCCTGCTTGGAGTTCAGAGGACTGATCCACATTCCAGAAATCAGCAAACACAAATGAATATGGCACTGCCATCGCAGACTTCATCCGCAAATTTGTAGAGGACTGTGTGTCAAAGAGGTTAATCCATGGATTAACCGGGAGATCACTCCCTACTGAAGTCCAAGACTGAGGTCTTCAAGTTGGGTAACCCTGGCAAATGCAGGAAATCTAGGTAGAACATTTGCAAAGCTATTAGGAATGGGTACAGAAAGTACCAGGCTAGCCACACAAACACACAGTGATTGTGGCAAATCTTTCATGATATAATGGTAACATAGCAAAGTTGAGTAGAATTGCTCATGGCAAATGCATCCTTCTACAGCGAGATTGATGCAAACTGCTAGTTTTGAACAGAAGGTCAGTGAAATGGTGTCACCTGCCTCAACAGCCTTAGGTGCACCTGTACAGAGTCACTGTCACAGTTGTCGGATCTGCCTTCTTGACAGTTAACACATGCAAAGCTACTGGCCCCGATGCAGTTTCCACTGTGCACTCCAATCCTTTGCGGACCAACTGCCTGGAGTACTCGCAGATATGTGACCTCTCCTTTCTCTGCCCAGGAGGTTCCCACCTGCTTCAATAAGACCACCATCATCCTGGTGCTAAACAAAAAACAAAAACAAAAATAATCAGGTAACATGCCTCAATGACTACCACAGGGAGACCCTGTCATCCACCATTATGAAGTGACATTGTAGACTCGCTTGCTGAGCTGGTGTGTTTGATTGCAGATGTTTCATCACCCTGCTCGGTAGCATCGACACTTCATCGGAGGCACACAGACGGTGTTCTGTCATGCTTGTTATTTACATGTCTCAGTTTGCTGGGCAGTTGGCATCATTTCAAGTTCTGTTTTTCAGTGGTTCATACATCAGGTCCAGTTCAATGTGTTTGTTGATGGAGTTCCATTTGGAATGCTAGGCTTCCAAGTATTTCCTGGCATGTCTGTTTGGCTTGTACTATTAGGGATGTGTTGTCCCAGTTGAATTTGTGTCCTTCTTTGCGCATATATCTCTGACATGACCACAAGATTTCTTAGACCCCTATTTATCAGGGTAGCCCATAAACCAACAACGACTAACGAATGTACAGGATCCCATACCGACAACCAAGAAAACTAATGTAAATACAAAATACCATACAAGGACTGTGAGAAGCACTACATAGGCCAAACTGGAAGAAAACTGACCATAAAAAGGATACACAAACATAAATTAGCCACCAAGAGACACAACCAATTCTCACTGATCTCAATGCAACAAACATTGAACTGGACCCAATATACAAGCCACTGAAAAACGTAACTGGAAGTGATGCTAATCACCCCAGCAAACAAAAGCATATAAATAACAAGCACGACCGAACACCAACACTTCACCAGAGGCACACTGACGATGATGTTACCTAGCAGGGTGACAAAACAGTACAATCAAATACACCGGCTCCATGAGCAAGTCAACAACCACATCCACTACCTGAGCTACAAATCTTCTCAAAAACTTTAATCATTATGAAGCGCTTTGAGAGGTTAGTAATAGCACACATTAACTCCAACCTCCCAAAGTGCCTTGATTCTCTACAATTCTCCCATTGTCACCATTGGTCTATGGCAGATGCCTTACACTCAACCCCAGAACATCTGAATAACAAGGACACCTATGTCCGACTCCCATTTACTGGCTTGAGCTCTACCTTCAACACTAATTCTAGCCAACCTCAGCTCCAAACCAGAGACCTAGCACTCGGCTTTCCCCTTCTGTAACGGGATCCTGATCCACAGTCTGCAAACTGTAAGGACAGGCGACAACACCTCCTCCACAACAATCCTCAACACTAGTGCCCCACAAGGCTGCATACTCACCTCCTTACTATACTCCTTAAACACTCGCTACTGTGGCCAAATTTTGCTCTAACTCCACTTAGATGTTTGCTCATAACACCACTGTAATGGGTTGGATCTCCAACAATGATGAGGCAAAATACTTGAAGACGACAGAGAGCTTAGTGGCATGGTATAAAAGGCAACAATCTCTTTCAAATGTCAGCAACATGAAGAAGTTGGACATCAACTTCAGGAAGTCGAGTGCAGGACATGCCCCTGTCAATATCAATTGTGCTGAGAGGAGAATGGTCGAAAGCTTCAAGTTCCTAGGAATAAATGTCACCATTTATCTATCCTGGTCTATCCACATTAATGCTACAGTCAAGAAAGCACACCAACTTTTCTGTATCCTCCAAACTCGGAGGAAATTTGGAATGTCCACATGAATTACCAATTTTTATAGGTGCAGCATAGAAATTATCCTATCTGTTTGCATCACGGTTTGATATGGCAACTGCTCTGCCCAAGACTGCAAGAAATTAAATGAGTTGTGAATATAACAGTCCATCACACAAATTAGCCTTCCTTTCACTGTCTCCATCTGTACTTCTCCCTGCCCTGGGAAAGCAAACAATATAATCAAAATTCTGTCCTACCCTAGTTAGACTCTCTTCCACCCTCTTTCATTGGGCAGAATATTCATAAGTTTGAAAACACATAGCAACGGATTCAAGAACTGCTTCTACACTACTTATCAGAGTTTTGAATGAATCTCTCATACATTGAAGTGGTTCCTTCTCTGTTGCTATTACCCTGATGTCAGATATGATTTGTCTCAACAGTAGTTTTCACTATTTCAGCACATGCGACAATAATAAATTATGCCATAATAACCCTCACGTTAAAATTCACAAAGAGCAGAATATATTCAAATTAAGAAAAAAAAAAAATCACAAGGCAATTTCACACAAAATATTGTTCACAGACAACCATGAAACGAACTTTGCGGCAACTGTAACAAAAACTAAAAGCAACACTGACTAAATAATAGAGGAACCCAAGATTGAATTGCAGAATTTTCTTCCATCTTGAATTCCTCAGATAATAAAACTCCAAGGTCACAGTTTTAATCATCATCTAATTTCTGCAAAATTAATTTTGACAGCAACTAGTTCAACATAATACTGAGCTTCCATCCAGTCCTCTTCTCTCTATTTCACCAATGTGTAACATCAAGTAACCATCAGATGATGCTTCTCTCAGTTTATAAAGAAATCCAGAACAGAAAACCAGCAGCATGACCCTGTCCAGCAATTCTTTCGCTGACTGCACCAGGCTGAATCCTCTAGATTCCCTACATTGCTACAGGATGTGCACCATTGATCAGAGGCTGCTTTCCTTCCGGCATTCTGCTTGGTCGTCAATAGAAAGACACATTCTTCTCTTAATTACATTCGGCGGCAACCGTTCAAGTGTGCATGAAACACTTCTTTCTGAAATCTGAGACAGAATGTCTGCCCAGAATCAACCCCAGCAGATCTTTGTATCAGGCAAAAAAATTTTCTACGTTGCTCTTGTCTAACCTCGATTTGGACGACTCCCATTTCGGTTACTGAACTGAACAGATTACAATATCTCCACTAAACAATTTTACCTTGAACTAGGAAACGATTTCAAAATAAAATCGCTTTATACCGTATCATTCACGACGTAATTTGTTTTACGTAAAGTTAACTCGAGGATCGGATTTATATTCGACCATCAAATTACGAAAGAACACACATTTTAAAATTGCATATAAAGTGGTTCACGACATTTGATTTAAAGGCAGGCAAATCCTTCTAGTCATTTCAGCAATTACAATGATACATTTACCGTTGAAATTCGACAAGCAGAACCGTCCGTGTCACTAACTACCCTCAGTAATGAGTCTTCAGAATTCAGCGAAAAAAACCCAGCGATACCTTCCTCCAAAAGTGCCCAATGAGGTAAGCTCGCTGACGAAAATCCGCCGATGAAACCTGCAACATGAAAGAAGGCATTTGGTCCGCTAACAAGCATCAAGAGTCGATAGTGACAAATCATGCGATCAGAAAACGAAACCATGAACACGTTACACCAAATACAAATACAAACTCTACGTCGTGGAACAAATACAGCGTTTATTGTGACACAGGCACAATCAACAGAAAATGATGGAGGCATCAGAAAGCTCCCATAAAGAAAGGGGAGGATTATATTGTCCAGATTTCAAGTGCGGCTCCTTCATCAGCCTCTCCACCACTACTTTACCGTCTCCCCTAAAAAAAAATTTAAAAACCCAAGACCAGAACACGAACAACAAAAATTGAAAATTTCTAGCCGTTCGATGAGGGGACGTCGGAACACAGAACAAATGCGTAAACCCTTGTGATAGAACAAACTGCTGCCTCCCAAGCTTTTAAAAAACCCTGAATAAGATCAAATACGTTTTAAAAGAAAAAAATTCTAAATAAATAAAAGTGCGAAGAACACATAACAGGCGACAGGTGATGGAAAAGCTAGAAAACAACAGGTGAGTCAAAAATAAGGACCAAGAGTTCTGAACCTAGCGTGATATATAAAACATAAATAACTTTGTACACAAAATAATAAAAGCACCATATTTAAAGTGCATCAGCCAGACCACAAATACCTGAGCGAGGCCCAGTGGCTCCAACGATTACTCAGGTAACCACGACTCCTTTTATATAGTCCCACCCACCGCCCTCCGCTCTCTGACCTTTGATGACCTCCCACCTACACGTCACACGACAGGGTCCGCCCTATCTCCCCTTCCCCGGAGCATTCTGGGTAATTGTGTCTTGGGACATGCGCAGTGCGCCGGGTATTTTCAGCTGCAGGTTTTTTTTCCTCTCGTTCTCTCTTGCCCCGCTCCCTCTGTTTCTCTCTCCGTGGCTTTATCTCTCTCCCACCTTCTGTGTTTCCGAGTAAAGCCTCCATAAAGTCTCCAGAAATAAAGCGGCCGATTCTCCTTTTTGTTATTATGAGTCTACATTCCCAACCGGATACATCCCGAGCGTCTGAAAAACTTCCTGGATACCTCCCTTAACAACCAGCCGACCTCCCGGGCCTGGCCAGCAGCCTTTTAAGTGCCATTTCAGCCCTTTATTACCCTTTGTTTTTGAGTTTTTCTGAAGCGAAAGCTTTGGAGAGGAGAGAGTTAAAGGTAAGTGGTTGCAAAGCAAATCTGGCCTTTTTTATTTAAAAATCCGTATTTTATTAAAATGAAGTGCAGATTTTGGAGTATTATATAAATATATCGCTGTGTTGAGAATGAAATCTTATTGAAGTTGGGAGTTTAGGGTATAATTTTTTGATATGTATATTGCAGGAGAGGGACGTTGCTGGCTCTTGAAAATGGGGTTTAATCTGGTTTAAAGCCTTCTATTTATCCGCCCCCTCTTTGCTGCTGATGATGATGATGCTACGTTGCAGGCCACGGCCATGCGTGACTGCTGTTTACAACAGTCCAACTTCAGCTCTTGTGGGTATCAACCCCGCAGTAATAAGAAGGGTTGTTCCATCCTGATGCAATAATGTGTTCGTATTTGGAACCTCTGGAGAGTGTTTGGAGTAGGGTCATCAATATGGTACACGAGTTCTCATCGACTGGTAGTTAAGATACCGTCATGTTTGTGATTTTTCATATTTTGCATATTTATAGGCCCAATAGGATGTGGAGTACAATATGTAGCGTTTTAGCCCTAAAGAAACGTTTAGAGTTGAAGGATTTCAGTAGTTTGGTCGTCTTGCACGCCACTGTTATATTTTTATGACAAAAATACGTGAAATTAGTGTTTTAACAGTGCACTGATAGCTAGAGTTAAAGGATGCAGTAACTCATTGTGTGGATAAATATTTTAATTTTTCAATGTAATTGTTGAAATGATCCCTCAATGTGAATCTGCTTTTCCTTGAAAAAGTGCTGCCTTTTTTAAAACAAAGAAACTTTTAAATCATTTTTAGATGCATGTGAGAGATGTATTTCGAATTTGTATGTTGTGTATAGCAGCAAATAATAGTTTAATAGTTTAAAGTTTCATGTTAATGTTCTGCAGTTTTGCTTGTTTTGAAATGAGAAATTCACAATACTTTTTTTGCAAGTTGCTGAAATATGTTTTGTGTTTGTGAGTACTATTAATATCTTCTGTAGGTCTAAATTAAAATTTAAAATTATTAAACTTTTCCACATTTCTTTAAGTTTTCCATCTCTTATTCTCCTGGTTTTTGCTCTACATGAGTGCCAGTAGGCTGATTTTTCTACTCCTGGAAGGAAATAATAGATGTAATGGATGTGTTTGACAGGTACGATCTCTTTGGGGTTTAGATGGCTCCAACCAGATATAGTGAGGGAAATTTGAAATCAGATGGACCTTGTGTTTTAAATTTGGTAATCTGTTACTTAAACTAATCGGGTCTGCATTATTTCAACACGCTGTTAATTTGACCAGCCAACTTATGGCTTTCAAAAGATTGGACTTATTATTGTGCTCTGACGTTTCTGCCCATTCGACTGCAAATAACTGTGAAATAGCTCGATATGTAAGTTGGTCCTTGCTCAGATGAGCATTTGTGATGAGTTGCAACTTTTTAGCCTTTGCATGTACTTAAGAGTCCCTAGGCCTTCGTTTTGTCCTTCTGTACCGATCTTCATTGGTGTTGAGTAAATGGGAAGTATGTCTGAAGTGAGCATTGGGCACACAGAAACCTTAGAGTTTTGTCTGTATTTTTCAACAGCTTGATTTGAAGACTGTTCCTGCCATTCCTTAGTTAGGAGACTTGATGATTGAAAACTAAAATCATTAATTTATTTTTGTTCTTTAAAATTTGCCAACTCTACAGATCTGAAAAATAGATATAGGTGGTTTTAGCTGAGAGTACTTCTGAGTACTTTAATTTGGTTTCTTATTCTGCTTTTCATTTTATTTTAGCTCAAATGAGTGGTAAACATTCTTGATATAACAATATATTGTCAAGTTTAATATTCCAAAATGACTTATTTTTACATCATTTTTACTTCTACGTATGTCAAGTGGTTCAGTTAGTTTTGATCAGTGTTAGTCATGGTAAATAAATTTAACAGAATTATTGATACATGTAGCAATGTTTATTATTTTTCCAAGTTTATTAAGCATATGTTGCGTTTTCACTTTTCATAATCAGGAAATTTTAAATGGAAGGTTGGAAATTTGTGAAGCTTTTAAAACTTGCATAAAACTTAAATAACATGCCTTGGAAAAGTAGTATAAGCATCTGCATATATATTCTTCAAAGTATGTTATTCCTGTTTTAACTCTTCTGAATGACCTGATGTTCATTTAACACATGTTCTCCTATATGTGTTATGATTAATATATGCTATCTTCTGTCAAAATGAAGACACTTAATAATTGATGGTACAATCTTTAATGGAATGCACGCTAAGAAATGATTCTCTTCAGCTGGGGCATTTAAAATATGGGATGACAGCTATAGAACAAGGGGTTGGGCACTTTGGATTAAGGTGAGCAGCAGTTTCTTCACTCAGCCTTTAGGAATTGCAGAGAGAGAGAGAGAGAGAGAAAGAGAGAGATGCAGATCCTCTGTCATTCGGTATGTTTAAGACAAGTGTCGATGGATTCCTGGGTTACAAAGGAAATTCAAGATTGAGTGGATAGTGTGGGATGGCAGAGTTGAACGAGATCTTGATGGATGACAGGCCAAGTTTGAAGCGCGACATTACCCATTCCTATTTCATATGTTCTTATGTGTACACCAACCTATATTAGATCATGTTGTTTATTTACTAATGTAACTTTGCCTTACTCAAGTCAGCTAATGTTCATTGCTCAGTTTGGTTTTGTTGTAATTATATTGCCACAGCAATATATCTAGAGACTTCGATCAACATTTCTCAACACTCCGATTTTATGCTCGGCACAGTCTTTATTTTGGGGAAAGACAGAAAGGACATACAGACTTAAGAGAAGTAGTTGAGGTTTCAGATTGACCTTTTGTCAGAACTGAAAAAGTTAAATGCGTAAAAAAAATTTAAGGAAGCTCAGTGGGAGAGAAAATGGGAAGTGAAGACAAAAAGGATGATGGTGCAAGGGCAAGAGTAAAAAATAAAACATGTTCTAAAGGTGGTGAAAATGGGGATAGCAGAATCATCAACAATTTTTGTTTTTGTCCTAAAAAATGAAAGCAATGTGAAATTGAAGAAGGTCTGTGGAGTCTGGTAGCTATGAAGTACCTAATCAAAAGATAAGGGGTTGTACGTTGAGCATTGAGAGGTCATCGTGGGGATCAAGTGGAGAAATGAAAACAGCCGTAAACATTGGCACTCATATATGGGCAGAACAGTGGTGTTCCACAAGGAAGTCACCCAATCTATAATTATTCCAACATAGAAGGAGCCACATTATTTCCAGCAGACACTAAATTGAAAAGTTTCAAAAGAAATTGTGTAGATGAAGCATCTGGATACTTGGAAGAAGGCAATGGCAGAGATAAAATGGCATAATTATGCTTGCTTGATGGGGAGGTTCTGTAATGAGGAAAAAAATTGTTCCGTCTCTGTTGTCCCCTTTTGGTTTCCATGTCAGAACTGTGAGGCGCCTTTGTTCTCACCACACATTCAACGAGCTTTCATATCTTTCAACATTAGTGCCACCTCTGCCATGAACTCCTTTCCAAACATATCTTTCCCTTCTCTTTCAGCATTTCAGAGTCCGTTCTACCCAGGTCCATTGTTCATTTGTACCTGACTTCTTTTCCCTTCACATGAAAAATCTGTGGTTTACTTCTATACAAATTCATGAAGCAACTCACCTTGAGAGATATTTTCTACAATCAAATTGAGAGAATCAAAAACAACATGCTCAAGGGTCATAAAATCTTTCCTGACCATCCTACTTTGATGACACTGAAGCAACTGAAAATTAATTATAATAAATCAGAGGTCTTTTCATCTGCGGAGCATAATGTTGGTAATCTTTCATGTGGATTAAGCTGTTATATTGTAAAGGACTAAAACTGGTGCCTTTAATTTGTAAACCATTTTGAATTACATGCTTCTGTCATGGACATGAGGCAGACCAGTTTACATGCAACATATGGATCTGTCAAGGAACTGAAGAAATATTTAAAAGTAGAGGCTATGTATTTGAAGGAAGAATATTTTCATTCAGTAGGTGACAGTACATGACTGATTAGTGTTTTTTGGCATGCTCATTAAGAGGTGGAAATAAAGTTACTTCTTGTACTTAACGATCTAGTATTAATTTAAATCGATTCCTATTTTGTATGCTGTGAAGTACTACAGTTCCTCGCAATGTGCTGTTAACCTCGAGATAAGATCTTGTGTATTTAACAATATTTCAGTTTATTGATATGGAGTAGGCTGCAATTCTAGATTTATTTTTGTTTATTCATGGAATGTTCTGGGCAGTTTATTGTGGATTTGGAAAGTGTGTGTATATTAACATTTGAAAGGGACTAATAAGGAAATTAACTTCTGACCCTTCTTATCACACTGTTTGGACATCAACATGACAGAAAAGGTAAGAAACCTGAAGCAGCATTTCACTTGAAATTCCTATTTAGATATGTTTTCAGTTATAGCCAGTATATAGGAATTCTGCAAGTCATTATCACGAGATGCCAAAATCAATTCCAACTGTAGTTTGTTGAGTATTTCATGTTTTCATTTTTAAAATTTAGTTATTGCTGTATTTCCTGTTGTACAAATAATATTATCCAGTACAAGCTGCTGAGTTCAGCACAGGTGTGGCCTGCAATGACACAGTTTTAGCTATATTCAGTAATGTTAGTAGGAAACACTTTGCATACTCTCTCAATATAGATCAATATACTTTAAAAGTGACATACGCAGCACCCCTCTAGCACAAGACACCTTTAAAAAAGGCAAAGTAATCACCAACAATCAAAACATATTAATACTTTTGTTTTATCACTTTACCAACAAAAATACATGAAACCGAACGTGCACATGTGCAGTGGAAACGAATGTTAAGATCACGTGGCCAGCAATTGTTATGCATCTTTCAGTTTATTTACCCTAAATACCATAAAAGGTATCTGAATTCACAGCCAAATGTATCTAATGGTTAACATATTAAACAACATGCCCTAGGCTCACCTATTCCCATAAATTCAGAACCAGTCTGCAATCTTTGAATGATCCTGAATTAGATCAGGATTTGCAGTTAGCATAAGTGTAATTGACTTGTCCTATTTTGTGCAATTATTTACTTGTCTTGGCCAACCTCTGACTTCTACATAATTCATTTCACAGAATGTTTGATAGAAAGTACAGTATTGACACTCATCTTTACATCCAACCAGTCAATATTCATATTTATCATCCACCTTTTCATCTGGAATGTGCACCCTATTGCTATTTAGCTTTTATCCTGTTCTCATACATCTTGTAAATGTAATTTTATATTGATTTGTCTCATTCTGGACTTGAAAATTTCTTTATTCCTATACTGACCCATCCTTCCCATATACTGACCCAGAACTTTAAGCATGTCTGTCAAATTGCATCATTATCTACTCTTCCAACATTAGTCACCACTTTATTTCCAAGTCTGTTACTGTGTTTGTCTTTTCTTGTAGCTTTGTGGAGAGGCTGGACCATTTTCTTTTGTTTCAACATCTCTGCTGTAACAGTGAGCCCCAGATTTCAGACTATACTCCAATTATGGTCTTACTGAGCTTTTGTACTCATTAATTTGAGTTGTTGCTTTTTTATGTCTTGTGAATCTGGAATCCCAAATCTTTCTGTTCTTGTATTTCATCCAAACCTATTCGTTTCAGTTGCTTTTCTTTTCAACCAAAACGTGTCAGCATTAAGTTTCATTTTGTCTTTTTGTTCATTCCAGTGTCTTGTCAGTACTCCCTTGTAAGTTACTTTGTACTTTAGAATTATTTACAGTGCCTCAGTGCTTTAATATTTTCTCTATGGCAGTGGACAAAACTTATGTCCTTAAGAATGTCTCAGCAATATCTTCAAACAATCTTAGAATCTGTCTTTAACTTCAGCTTTCCGTTTTCTTCATTTTAGGCTACTTTTTATCAAAGTTGCTATCATTCTTGTAATTACCCATTTGATAATCTGATGGATCTTATGTGTGATATCTTGTAAAAGACTTCATGAAGGCACACGGACAGCTCACTAACCATAGGTCTCTAGCATTCATTTCAGGTGTATCCTTAAAGATTTTCTGGAAGCATAAAATTTTCTTTGCAAAATCGATGTTGACTACTATTTTTCCATCTTCTAGATGTTTAGCAACTTAATCATTTTATTAAAGACTCTAAAATATTCCCTACCACAGATGTTAAACCAACTTGTCTGTAATTACCCAGGTGATTTTTGTCTCGCACTTTTTGAAAATGGCTTGTGGAATGCTATGCATCAGTTCTCAAGCTTAATAGAACATTAAAGTACAATTCTGCTATTTTTTTTCTGCAGAATTATTCAGAGGGTCTCTTCAGATCCAGGAGATTTCATTTTCCCTTCTATGATTTAAACTGATTTTATAGTTGTTTTCTCTAAAAACTCCCAGAAATCCTCCATTTTCGACAATCTACTATTTCACTCTCCTCCGATATTCTTGACATTGGAGATGCTTAAAATACCTTTTGTCAATTTCCAATTATGCTTAAACAAACTCATCATTTGAACTTTCCGGATTTTAACTATAAATTGAGTTCTTTTTGATATGTTTTAGAATACTGTTTTGTTTGATTTTCTTGAAAATCTCTCCATCTCATTTATTTATGGATGATCTAATTTTCTTAATATTTGTAAGCCCCTTACATTTCCTTCATTCAGTTTTAGCTTGTTCCTGCCTCCTTCCTCCCTGAGAAACTTGAAATAGCCTCCCTTTCCACTGATCTTGAAAATTGGAGGTAACCTTTTCAGAAATGAAATCAAGAAATGCTTCCACAAACTCTTCCCCTAAATGCTGTGGGTTCTGGAACAAGTGAAATTTTCAGGACTCAGTTTGATTGGTAATGCATAAAGTTAGGCAGAAAATTTTGAATCAAGATGCAGGTGTGCTTGTTTTTCTTGCGAAAGAATGATTATGTTGGCTATTGAACATTAGCTGACCAAGTAGCTTGGGTGAACGCTAGAACATTTTAACAAACTTATAAAGCGGGTTTCTAAAGCTTTCAAGATAAGTGTGAAGCTGGATGAACACAGCTGGCCGAGCAGGAAAGATTGACTTTGTGGGCCAAGGAAAAGGGTCTGAAGAAGGGACTTGACCCAAAATGTCAAACTTTCCTGCTCCTCTGCTGCTTGGCCTGCTGTGTTCATCCAGCTTCACACCCTGTTATCTCAGATTCTCTAGCATCGGCAGTTCCTACTATCTCTGTTCCAAAGCTTTTGGGTTGTTTATGAACCTGTATGTGCATATCATAGTCCCAAACAAAGCTTTGTACATTTCAATCAGCCATGTACATATTGAATAGCCTGCTCCTGTTTGTATATGTCCTCTTACCTGGTTGTCCCTGTCAATTAGCTATTAGTCTCTTCGTTGTTGATTCCTGCTCAAATTCCATGCAGAAGACATTTGACTCAGTACCATACAACAGACTTGTGAGCAAAATTAAAGAGCATGAAGTAGAAGGGACAGCAACAACATTGAAACAAAATTAGTAACAGAAATACAATAATGGTTTTTGGATGTTGTTTGGGCTGAGGTAAGATTTGCAGTGGAGGTCCCCAAGAATCATTGCTGGAACCTTTTGGTTTTAACAGATTTAACCAATAATCTAAGTCTTGATGAACAGGACATTGTCAGATTTGAGAATGCTTCAGTGTTTTTTAAAATCACAGTAATCTGTGACAGATAGTATAGAACCTCTGCAGTAGATAACCCTCAGGAGGAGATGAACATAGTGGATTGAGTGAGTGGATGCATGGTGGACGAAGTTCAGCACAATCAAGTGCTCCTCTAGGGTAGGGTAAACAAGGAGCCACAATATAAAATAAAGGGTGTAACTCTAAAATGTGAACAGTAGCATTTGAATTGGATCTGAATAAGCTTAAGTCATTGAAGAGAACAGGAAATGTTGAGAGAACAACAAATAATAAAACAGGTGATAACCTTGTGTTTACCTATAAGAATATAGAGTACAAATCGACAGTGAAGAACATTACCTAAGATTACAAAGGGATCTTGATCAATTGGGCCAGTGGCTGAGGAGTGGCAAATAGAGTTTAATTTAGGTGAGTGCAAGGTGTTGCATTTTGATGAGTCAAACAAGGGCAAAACTTAGACAGTCAATGGTGGGGCCCTGCGGAGTGTTATCAAATAGGAAGACTGGGTTTCAAGTACATAGTTCTTTGAAAGCTACATTAGAGGTAGATAGGGCGGTAAAGGTGATGTTTGGTATGCTTGCCTTTCGTCCTCCGATCATTGAGTATTGGAGTTGGGACATCATGTTGGGATTGTGCTGGGCATTGGTGAGGTCATTTTGAATGATATATTGTCATGTGTATTTTACAGTGAAATACAATAAAATACAGTGAAAAGCTGTAATTTGTTGCCTTAATCTCGTGCCATTTTGTTAGTTTAAAAGTAAGAGAAAGTGAAAAGATATATCATCTGTGTACACGTTCTGAGCCAGCTCAGGATCATGACTGCCTTGCCAGACCTAACAAATATCGAAGTCGCTGATTCTCAGGTGACTCCTAGAGTACTGTGCAGTTTTGGTAATCCTGCCAAGGGAAGGATGTTAAGTTGGAGCGGATTTGGAAAAGACTTACATGTATGTTACTGAGATCGAGGGTTTGAGTGTTAAAGAGAGACTGGTGCATAGGAGGTTGAGGAGTGACCTTAGAGGTCATAGATAAGATGAATAGCAAAGGTCTTTTCCCTGGGATGGGCGAGTTCAAATCTACAGGGCATAATTTCAGGATGTGAGTGGAAAGATTTAAAGAGACCCAAGGGGCAACTTTTTCACAAAACGATTGGTCTGCCCATGTAATCAACTGCCAGTGGAAGTAGTGGATGCAGGTCCCGTTACTACAACTAAAAAAACATTTGGACGGGTACGTGAATAGTAGAGATTTAGAGGAATATCAGCCAAACACAGGAAAATGGGGCTAGTTTAGTTTAAGAAACTTGATCGGCATGGACAGGTTGGTCCAAAATGTCTGTTTCTGTGCTGTATAACTCTGATGTTATATCGAATAAATGCAAGACATTAATCCAGTCGTAGCTGAAATATTGCATCCGGTTCTGGGCACTCTGCTTTGGGAAGAATGTGAAAGTATTGGAGAGAGTGCAGTGTGGATTTGAGAGTGGCTCTGGAGATGAGGAATTTCATTTTCAAAGGTGCATTTGAGTACTTGAATTTTTTTTCCTTGGAGAAAGCCGAGAGGAGATTTGATGACCCAAATTGTTTGTGATTTTGAATACTTAGGATTAAACATGGAACAAGTGTTCCCACGCATGGAGAGATCAAGAATGAGAGGACACAAATGCAAAACAAGGGGCAACATAAAAGCAAATGACAAAGCTTATAATGTGGTGAAAATTCTTGGGAAAGCAGAAGAATGAGAAGTATTTACAAACCAGCAGAGGACAACAAAAGCAAAAGGGGGTGGGGGGTAGGGGGTAGTGTTATGCTTCCAAGTATTCCAGTGGCTCAGCAGGCAGCACCATCCAGGAGCGGCAGTCTTGATTTCATTTGGTGGTCTTCTCTAGCTGCGTCTTGAGGGCATTCTGTCGTTCTTTAATCGGCTTTCTCTGAGCCCACGAGCCGTTCACAGAACTGTCAACTTAGTCTTAATTTAACCTTTTTTTATTATTATATATTACTTCTGTCGTTTATGTAGGTGCCGTGTTAGGGCAACTTACTGAACTTTTCACATAAAAAGCACATGTTAAAGTACACACGATAATAAATTTATATTCTCAGCTATTGTAGATGAAATGAAGGGGTGAGCTAGCCAGTAACATAAAAGGTGATTGAAGAGGTTTTTTTAAGATGCATTGGACCACTGGTAAATGAGTTTGGAGAAGTAGTAATTAGGAACAAAAAAAATGGCAGAGCTACTGAATAAATACTTCGCATCAATGTTCACAGGGAAAAGACGCCAGCGTAGTGGCTATCAATCAGGAAAAAGAGCTGGGCAAGCTGAAAAGGATAAATCACCTGGACCAAATGCACTGCATCCAGGTTTCTGAAGGAGATAGTTGAGATTTTGAAGGCATTGCTGAGCTTTGAGGAATCACTGGAGTTAGGGACGGTCCCAGAGGAGTGGAAGTTGGCTAAAGTAACACCCCTGTTTAAAAAGGGAAGGGGGCAGAAGACAGAAAGTCATAGGCCCACTAGCCTGACCTCAGTCATTGGTTAAAATTTTAGACTCCATTATTAAGGATGAGACTGTGGAGTACTTGGAAGTGCATGATAAAATAGGGCTGAGTCAGCACAGCTCAAGTGGAGATCATGCCTGACAAGTCTGTTAGAATTCCTTGAGAAGGTAACAAGCAAGTTTGAGAAAGGAGAGCCCATGGATGTGATCTGTTTGGATTTCCAAAATGCCATTGACTAGAAGCCACACAGGCTGCTAAATAAGATACGAACCATGGTACCGGGGATGAAATACTGACGTGGATAGATGATTGGCTGACTAGCAAAAAGCGGAGAGCGAGGATAAAGGGGCCTTTTTCAGGATGGCAGCTGGTGATCAGTGGACTTCCACAGGGTGAGTGTTGGGACCACAATTCATGTTAGAAAGTAATGACACAGGAACTGAGGACATTGATTCTAAGTTTACAAACAATATGAAGATTTCTGGAGGCCCAAGAAGTCTTGAGGAAGTGGGGAGGCTACAGAAGACTTAGACTCTGAGAGTGGACGAAGAAATGACAGATGGAATATATTATGGGAAATTTGGTTATGCGCTCTGGGAGGAAGAATACAGGTGTAGACTATTTTCTAAATAGGGAAAGGCTTCAGAAATCTCAAGCACAAAGGGACTTGGGATTCCTAGTTCAGGGTTCTCTTCAGGTTAGTATGCAAGTTCAGTGGGCAGTCAAAGGCAAATTCAATGTTAGCATTCATTTTAAGGAGTCTGGAATACAACAGCAGGGATAGCCTCGTGGTTCCAGCGATACAGATAATGTTCTGGAGGCCTGGGTTCAAATCCTGCCATGAGATATGAACCATGGTATTAGGGATGAAGTACTCATTGGGATGAAGGATTGGCTGACTGGCAGAAAGCAGAGTGAAGGGATAAATGTCCTCAGTTCCTTCATCCAGATCATTCATATATAACATGAATAGTTGGGGTCCCAGCACTCACTCTGTGGAACTCCATTGGTCATGGCAGATAATGGAATTTGAATTCAATAATAATCTGGAATTAAGAATCAAGTGATGACCATGAAACCATTCCTAATTGTCAGGAAAACCCATCTGGCTTGCTAATGTCCTTTAGGGAAGGAAATCTCCCATCCTTAACTGGTCTGGCCCACATGTGACGCCAGAACCACAGCAGTATGATTAACTCTTAACTGCCCTCTAGTCCAGCCAGCGAGGCCCACATCCCATGAATGAATTTTTTTAAAAATTACTGTTGTGGCAGTATAACACTGTGGTCAGAATGCATTTGGAATATCGAATTTGGGATAATAAAGGGCTTGTTAGACGAGGACCAGTTGAGGGCTCAGGGTCTGAGTACCTGATGAAGTTTAGAAAGATGAGGGGATCTCCGTGAAACTCGCAGAATACTGAGCGGAGACAAAAAAAAAGCCTACAGATGGTAGAATCCAAGGGAGACAAACAGGAGGTTGGAAGAATACAGCATGCCAGGCAGCATTTGGAGGAATGAAACAGTCAAGGTTTTGGGTATATCCCTTTCTCAGGAAAGGAAGAAGGGAGAATACTGAGAGGCCTGAACAGAGTGGATGTTGAAAAAAATTTTCCACTAGGATGCAAGGGCATAACCACAGACACTTGAGAGCTGAGATGAGGAATTTCATTAGCCAGAGGGTTGTGAATCTGTGGAACTCTGCCTCAGAAGGAAGCTAAGTCATTGAGTGTATTTAAGATCAAGAGTGATTAGATTCATGATTAGTAACGGGATCAAGGGTTACAGGGAGAAGGCAGGACATAGATGAGATGGATTGAATGGCATTCTCCTACCTGACTTCATTCTGGTGATTTTGTGATGCTGGTAAATAAGGTCTCTGTCCATTTTCAGTTTGGGTGTGGGCCAATCTCGGGCACATCAGAATGATCTTTGAACGACATACAGATACTATACTGTTCACAATGTTGCTTATCAGCTTATTGGATATGAAGCATGTATTGAAGGAAGAATGGATGGCGTCTTATTTCTGAATCTGACTGATATACCTCTGACGATGGATCTGTGAAATTGATGGATTGATAATTTTTTAGACTTGGGCCATTTAAGTAGTTGAGTTTGAAGTTCAGCCCTGATAATGTTGAGGACCGATCAGTTTGTATAATTGACTCGCATTTCCTACAGTCTGTACAGCCGTACAGCCATGCAGCAACCTGAAAGCCCTGTGCTGGCTGTGTACAAGTCAGGCCCTTTGCAGCTGCAGAAAAAAATTAAAAGGGGGTCGCACAGTTGAATCACTGACACATGCAAAACTATTAGCAACAATTTTGCAGTATTACGTTCAAACCTGTTCAGTGCTGGCAGCAACAATTCTGATGTTGATTAGGTCAGAATGTTTTTTAAGAAATGAAAATATTGAGCAGGTGCATAAAATAGTAATTGTATTGGTAACTAAAAATCAAATGTGAAAAGTATGTTTTCAATAATATATTTGTTTCAAGCTGAAGGTTTTCTGAGAAAAATAATATTTTGTCAGTTTTTTTTGTTTAATGCCCTTTACCTACAATTTTATACAAGGTAATTTGTAACATGACTGAATTATTTGAAATTTTTATTGAGTCACACCTTTGGATCTGTTGTTCGTCCGACTTGTCCTAGAATTTATGTCGTGTTAATGTTTATTTCTGAAAAAAATTCCTTTTCAGCTGGTAGCAGTTTAATGCAAAATATATCATAACCAGTAAAATATATTGTGCAGTTTTGCAGGTTTACTTTGCTGGGGCTTGTAAACTAAACTTAATTTGGAATGCAACTGAATGTGGACCGAACCAGAAGAAAAGTGCTGCAGATTTCCACTGTTTCCACTTGATTGTGTGTAAAAACTATTCCAAATACTGTAAATGTGTAGAGGTGCAGTGGAGCTGCTGTCTTTAAAGTGATAGAAGGAATAAAGCCCTTTCCATTATGTAAACTAAAACAAAAGAACTGCAGATGCTGACAATCTGAAACAAAAACAATTTGCAGGAGAACCCCAACAGCTCTGGCAGCAACTATGGAGAGAAAACAAGCTAATGTTTTGAATCCCGTGACCTTCTGCAGACCTTATGGTAGTGAAGAAGAGTTGGCATTTGTGCTGATGAGGATTTTTGGTGGCGGGCGGTGTAGATGTTAAAGATTTGAGTAGGCAGGTGGAGACAGACCCCACAGAGAAAGAAAAAGTTAAGTAGTCAAAGTTAGGGAGTAGGCCAGAAAAGAAGTAAAGCTGATAATGGAATCAAAACAGGTGGAAATAGGTTTTCTGTGTTTAAAGCAGCCCATGTAGATAAAGAACGTGGAAGAAGGTGTTCACACTCTAATGTTGTTGAATTTGATGTTGAGTCCTGAAAGTTGCAGAATCCCTAAGCAGAAGATGAGATATTTGCCTTACAGCTTGCACTGAACCTTGCTGGAGCACTGTTTTGGCCCTGAAGCAGTGGTCCAGTGAGACTTCCCTTGAAGGAAAAGCAGTTCCTCCTCTCTCAAATCATTATTATGAATCTTCCGTGCTATTTCTAATGTCTTTGCTTCCTTCCTGAAGTGCAACTTCCAGAACTGGATGCGCTTTTGCAACTGAGGCCAAGCTGGTCACTTTTACATGTTTGGCATCATCTCTTTGCTATTGTACCCTAACTCAAAAATAAAACCTAGGTTACTGTATGCTTTACTAACTGCTCTCTATTTGCCCTGCCATCATCAGTGACATGCATATATACACCAAGGCCCCTCCATTCTTGCACTCCCTTTACAGTTGTCAGTTTTTCATATGTTCTTCCTAAAGTGTGAATACATTCATCATTGAATTTTATCTTCCACTTCTCTTGCTATTCTATCAATTTGTCTGTGTCTTTTTGAAAGGAAACTCAAAAAGCACGCAATTTTTTGTTCCTTTTTCCTGTATTTTCAGGCTTTTACTTGTGTATAAAGTGGATTCTCACAATAAGAAATGAGCCACTGTGTGAACCCAACTGATGATTGTCGCAAGGGGAAATGTGGGTGAATTTAATTTTAACATTTTTTTAAGCCCAAGAAGTTCTGCCTATTGAAGAATGACCAGACTGATTTCTGCGAGCGTAGGACTGATGCACAAAGAGACTGGATCAATTAGGGCTACAAAAACAGAAGTTGCTGGAAAAGTTCAGCAGGCCTGGTAGCATCTGTGAAGAGAAATCAGGGTTAATGTTGTAGGTCCAGTGACCCTTCCTCAGAACTAATGGTAGCTAGGAAAATATGTTTGTCTGTCCAACTGTTCTCTCTCTTTGGGCTCCACCCCAAAATCTACCGATTTGTTTATTCCTTTCCCCCTCCCCCACCACCTTATCTTCTGTATATAAACCAGCATTTTCAAGAGAAGTGGTTGAAGCCAACTATCCAACGGTGGAGCCCAATTGAAGGAGTGAATAGCCTACACCTCCTATTTCCAATATTTGTGTGAGGGTAGGCATTTCATTTCTTTCCCTTAATTTTGTAAAATTTATCCTATTTTCCTAACCAACATGTTCAACAATGTTCAACCATGTTATTACCCACTCTGGTGCAGCTGGGGCTTGAATCCAGGCCTCTGGGTTCAGGGATAAAGTTACCACTACCGCTAGACCACAAGAGAGCCTCTCCTTTGCCTTTTTACTCCTGTTCTTTTATTGAAGTTCAATGTCCAATTTTTTTAACTTAAATCCACAGCAAACATCCCTTAAGGTTGTACCAAAGCTAGGGCTTATTTAATAAAACCTTCAGAGGGCGGCACGGTGGCTCAGTGGTTAGCACTGCAGCCTCACAGCACCAGGGACCGGGGTTCGATTCCCACCTCGGGTGACTGTCTGTGTGGAGTTTGCACGTTCTCCCGTGTCTGCGTGGGTTTCCTCCGGGTGCTCCTGTTTCCTCCCACAGTCCAGAGATGTGCAGGTTAGGTGGATTGGCCATGCTAAATTGCCCCTAGTGTACAGGGGTGTGTGCGTTTTAGGGGGATGGGTCTGGGTGGGATGCTTCAAGGGGCGGTGTGGGCTTGTTGGGCCAAAGGGCCTGTTTCCATACTGTAGGGAATCTAATCTAAAATCTGTAATAGAATTATTTTGCTTCTCCATGTACATTCATGCACTCAGGAAATTAAGAAAGACAGGATAAGAGGGGAGATATGTTGGTCATTCCTATGAATTCCCAAGTCATTGTTCAGTATTAGTCGCCTTGACAAGTTGGACCCAGCCATTTTCCTTCTTACAGGGAAAGTGTGGACTTTTTTTCTGGCTGGCAACTTGAAGACACGAGGGGGAGGATCTAATGCACATTACCAACTAATTCAGGAGTCCTGCTTTCTTTCTGTAGGTCAAATAGCAATTGATTTACAATCCTGGAATTGTATCCTTAAGCAATTCAAACAGTTCCAACTTTGGTCATGTTTCAAGGCCAGGCATTTCAGGTGCTGTGGGCCACATTGGGTGTTGAATTAGAAAATCATTAAACTAACGCCATTGCTGTACTTCCCTTTCAGAGTTTCCCATTGCCTAAATCCTGTTGCGCTCATTTGGCATAATAGGTCTCAATGTTTTCCTTTATCCAGACATCTTACCTCCAGTTCTTTCATGTCAGTTTTAGCAATGTCTATGCAATGCAGAAGGATCAGAAGCTTCTGAAACATGGTTATGCGATTAGCCTTTGCCAATTTGAGAGTCCAGCAAAGTTTCCATTTTAAAGAAAAATTTTAAACTCAAATATAGAATTAGATTCAGGCTTCATTGTCACGTGTACTCAAGTACAGAGACAGAAGAACAGTGAAAAGTTTACAATGTTGCCATTCACGGCACCATCTTGGGTACATGGTGCCTAGGTACAAAAGGTTTAAAAAAAAATAGAAAAGTAAGTTTCAAGCTCAGCATTACGTTTCTTCTCAGCATAAAGTAGTAAAGAAGAAATGTTAAAAGTTCCAACTTACCGTCCTACTTTAGACACGGGCTTACAGTCACTCCATGCTGGGCATTCCCCATGAGGGCTCCATCTGTTTCCCCCGTGCTGAGGTCAATTTCTCAATCCCCGCGCAGCCGTCTTGCTGCTGACTGCCATCTGCGATGATCAGCCAGCTCATCATTGGCTTTGAGTCCTACTGTGGTGCCATTCCAGGCTCCCAGCTGCTTCCACAATGCCACCAAGCTCGTAACCGACCACTGCGGTCCCTGATTTGTGCCCCCAACCACTGCCGTTGTCGCAGCTGCCTCCACAACTGAGTTCCCTACAGAAGGTAAGTCGCCGGGAAAAAAACTTAAAAAGGAAGAAAGAAAAGCAGTTGGAGCAGTTGAGCTTTAGCTCAGAAGCCCTACTCCTCCACCATCTTAAATCAAAAAACTATGGAAAAGAATACAGATTTCTTCAGGAATTCTCTTCATACCAATGCCCACAACAAAAAGTCATATTAGTTAGGTGTAATTCCTAACCTGCTTTGAACAGCACTGGCTGATTAATCCAATCACAGTTGCATTAAACTTTACATTTTGAGTTTTTGGATGCATCAGTTGATGAAGTGAGATCAGTATTCCGTCTACAGTGAACAGCAAAAGTGATGTGTTATTTGATACAAGTCAGTATTTTCACCGGGTTTATAGCCCAGGTGCCTGACATGGCACCAGCTCTGTAATTGATGTGGAACAATATTTATCTGTGTTTTAGGCAGAACATCCCTTTTACTTGACAACAATGTTCTGTTAATAGAAAACGCCATGTATTGCTGCAACCTAAGTACTCAAAAGGGTACTTTGCCTATCACGAATTAATAATATGGTATACGAACGTCAGTTCTTGCCACTAACATTTTGTGATAATAGCTGGTCACTGACAAAATCATAGCCTCAGAATCTCATAACTCTGTTACAGACTCTTCCATCACTAGATACATGTCCTGATTCACCAGGACAACTGACTGTTCAATGGCGGCAGCATTGTGGAATGCATTCTTAATGTCAACTCTGGATCTTGTGAGGTCTGTTGACATTAGGTTAGACAGCTGCTGGCCTCATTTGAGTTCGTATCCCTCCATATTGAACATCACTTATAAAATGCACTTTGGGCAGCAGGTACACACGATTTGAATCTTCATGTTCTGTCACAAGTAGGACCATTATTGACTGTACTGATTCAGTTCTGAAAGACACAGCATTTGTCACAAGATCAATCTGACTGCTAAGAGAGCATGAGCCACACAGATTCAGACCGTTCCTATATGATCACAAATCTGTGGTTAGTTACTAATGGAATACAAACTCTGAAAGGGACTTACAGTAGACATGAAGTTGTATCCCTAGGCTAAAAAATCTAGCAACACAAGGACGCAGTCTCCTGGACAAAGGGCCAATCTGTCGGACCAAGATGAGGACCAAGTTCTTTCGAGGGTTATGAATCGTTAGAATTCTGTACTTCAGAGGGTTGTGGATGCTACATCATTGAATGTCTTTTGGTTAAGAAGAACATTATCTCAGAATTGCTGTTTAAAGAGAATGTGCAGGAAAGTAGGCTTACCATGATTGTATTGGATAGCAGAGCAGAATCATGAGCAGTATGGTTAACCTGACCTATTTCTTATGTTTTGATATTTTAATGTGTGATAAAGTTGTGGCTCTTGTCAATTTACCTCGATGCAATATCACCAACTGTGAGAGTGATATCTGGAATTCCAAGTCTGTTGGTGACCATGAATACACTGTTGATTTGTATTTTTTAAAAAAATCGATCTGGTTCATGACTGACCTTTTTAAGGATGGAAATCTGTTCTTACCTACATGTGACTTGAGAACCATAACAGTATGATTGTTTCTTAACTGAAATTGTCTGACAAGCCATTGATCGTTCATAATATTCATCTGTGTGTTTTAGACAGGACATCCTTTTGGCTTGATGGCAACTATATTAAATCCTTAAAAACTCCCAAAGGATTGCTATCGGACAGACCACGTATAATCAATATAGGCATTAGAAATGGCAGTGGTAAATTTGCCCTTTCTACTCTGAAAAGTTCTCCTTCTTAAGTTATAGAAGCTAGTGCCAAAATTGGAAGAGCTGTCTTACAGACTAGTCAAGCTATAGCCTGATATCGTGATACTTGCTGATTCATATCTTACAGAGCATGATCCTGACAATATCATCCCTGACATGTGAACCCGGGTCTCTAGTGCTGTGAGGCTGCAGTACTAACCAATGAGCCACCGTGCCACCTGGATGATGATGGGATAGTGTATGGGGGTGGGCGGGGCTTTGATTAGTTCTCAGGTCGGCGCAACATCAAGGGCCGAAGGGCCTGTTCTGCGCTGTATTGTTCTATGTTCTATGTCTGATGACAGATAATAATGTTAAAAATTGTCCAGACCAGCCCTAGCCTCAAAAGCAAGACAAATCAACCCGACCAGTTATGGCTGCATCAGTCTGCTTTCAGGCATCAGTGAAATAGGTCATCGACAGTGCCATTAAGTAGTACTTAATTGGCCGTCACCACTTCAGTAATGTTTACTTTCAGTTTGAGCAGGACCACTTAACTCCATTATAGTCTTGGTTCAAGCACGAACAGAAGTGACTAACATTAGAGGGTAGATAAGAATGCGAACCTTTGGCAGCAAGGCAGCATTCAGTTGAGAATGGAGTCAACAAGCCCTTGTGAAACATCTGTCAGTGGCAATTGAGGGGAAATCTCTGATAGTTCGAGTTCTGCCTAGATCAAAAGGAAGATGGTTGTGCTTTTTAGAGCACCTTAACTCCAGGGCACTATCCTTTGACTGACTGAACCATCTTCAGCTGATTCATCAATAATCTTATCTCCATCAGTCAGTCAGAAGTCTGAATTTTCACCAGTTGTGTAATATTCAGCACCATTTGCAGCTCCTCAGAAATTGAAGCAACCCATGTTCAAATGCAGTAAGACCTGGACAATATCCAGACTTTGGCTGGTAAATGGAAGGTAACATTTATGCCACTGAAGTGCAAAGCAAGGATCATCTCTCAAGTGAAAATCTTACTTTCATCCCTTGATGCTCAATGGCATTACCATTGCTGAATTGCACGCATCCTGTTGGTTACCATTGACAAGAAACTCAACTGGATTTTTCATAGAAGCACGAAAGCATGTCAGAGCCTGTCCTGTTCGCCATCTATAATGCACAAGTCAGGACTGTAATTGAATTCACCTGAATGTGTGCAGGTCCAATAGCATTCAAGAAGTTTGACACCTTCCATGACAAAACAGTCCATCTGAATGTTTGTGGATGTATTGACATTCACTTTCTTCACCACTCAGGTGCAGTAGCAATATACACCACTGACAAGATGCACTGCTGAAATTTACCAAGGCTCCTTCATCAGCATCTTGCTATCACGACCTTGACATCTAGAAGGATAAAGAGAATACAAGTAGTTCTCCAATAATGCGTTATAGAGGAATCCCTAAACCTGTATAGCAGAAAATTCACATTAACCTGACAGCGTCCACTTTTCATCAGTCGCATTACAGCCAATTCGCATTAATGAAACATGCGTTCTAATTTTATGTAACACCATTTACGTTCATGACCCACTCACCATTCTGACATGGAATTATTTCATGGTTCCTTCAGTGGTTGGTTGAAATCCTGGATTTCCCTCCCTAATACGTACATACGCAAATGGACTGCAACAGTACAAGTGTGCAGTTCACCACTGCTTTTTCACTAGCGATTGTAGATGGCCAATTAATGCTGGCCCAAGCAGTGAAGTTCACAATTTATGGCTAAATCTTTTTGGTAAAAACAACTCACTGCCTGAAAGCCACCCATAAGCATGTGTGAACTATTCAACCTACATCACCATCAATCTAAAACCAAAATCTTTCCGATCTCAATCGCCGATTTTCAGTGTATAGGTAGCATTTTATGGACTCATTCTGAAATTGAGCTCCAGATCATCGTTGACTCCTTGTCAAAGATTGTGAAAAAATGGGCCTTTTACAAAACACCTGGAAAACCCAAAATACAGGAAATTCTAGAGAAACTCCAGCCTGTAGACCTACTGAGTATCTTCAGCATGTTCTGTGTTTATTTCCAATTTACCTCTGAATTTTTTTTTAACCTGGAAAACTCTGGTTATCTACCAACCAGCTACATCATACAATACAAAATCAACATTAGATCCTGGAAAATGCAGACTGTTTTCTGCATTTTTTTTTTCCCTTTACTCGCTCACAGGATGAGGCTGTAGCTGGCTAGACCAGAATTTATTGCCCATCCCTAATTGCCTGGAGAGCTGTTAAGAATCAACCACATTGCTGTGGGTCTGGAGTCACATGTAGACCAGACCAGGTAAGGATGATACTTTTCTTCCTTAAAGGACACTAGTGAGCCAGATGAGTTTTTTTTTCCCCCTGGACATTTGACAGTGGACTCATGGTCATCAGTGGATTCTTAATTTCAGATATTTATTGAATTCACATTCCACTATCTGCCATGCCTGGATTTGAATCCAGATCTCCAGAACGAAATCTGGATCTCTAGATGTCACTAATACCAGTAGGCCATCGCCTCCCCGTCTTAGGAGACTTCATTTGTTAAAGGCTGGCGTAGACAATGGAATTGATCATAGCTTCCAATGTGCTAGCTTAATCTTTGGCTAACTGAGAAAAAGCCTAAACACTTAGCCCCGAAACATCAGCTTTCCTACTCCTATGATGCTGTTTGGCCTGCTGTGTACATCCAGCTTTACACCTTTGTTATCTCAGATTCTCCAGCATCTGCAGTTCCTACTACTGCAAGCTGGGATGTATCTTTCATATGTCTGATACCAGATTCCAAACCAATAGTTCTCCTCTGTAGGTGGTCATCGTAGAATACTCTCAGAAGGACAATGAAAAAGTTTTCAGGATGTCCTCCAATCATGAAGAGGCCAAACATCTTCAGCAAACAGAACTTGTATCCCAGACTCTTCAAGGACTCTTGGCTGAGACTGCAATGACAAATTGGTTTTACCAGCCATTGTGGAAACGAGTCATCCTTGTTACCAATTGATTGCCTAAGAAGAAAGTGATCCTGTGATCTTTTGGAGTTCTAAAGTATGGTGGAGTACATTGACCAGGGACTCTTATTCACGATCATGTGAGTTGTGTTTTGAGGTAGATATGTGAACATGGAGTGCAGCATGGTTGTAGTTGCAACATTATAAATCCCCAATTCCACCTCTCCCATATTACCAAACTGATACCCACTGCCTACCACCTATGCTTGCTACCTGGTTGGAAAAAGAGTCAACGCAGGAGAAGCAGAAGAAATGAAGCAATTGAAGAGTATTGTAATTAATTTAATCTCTCAAAATTCAATTTAACATCACCAGTACTTGTATTGCGCAGATATTTCGTAGTGCCAGAATCCCATCCCACATGTAGATCTTCATTATTGGATTGAATTTGGAAGTTTCTCTGAATTTTATTCAAATCTGGTTACTTTTAACTATTTGCCTCAATGGTTCACGATGAAGGTCAATTTTAAATGGAAGAAAAGCACAAAGGAAAGCTGTATAGCTTGCAACTCTTTTATCTTTCCTTATTCTCCGAACATATGTTTTTTTTTGTTTTATCTTGGTAAAGTGTGATACAGAAGCTGACGTTGGTTTTGTGCTTCAGTTCCTCCCCTGAAGAGTATCAATGTGGCCCTTAACTTATGTAATTTTAGCATGGAAAGTAATTTTGTATGCTAAATTTGGAGTAACTATGAATGAATTAGCTTCATTGTCACATATATTCACATGAGTACACTGAAAAGTTTATAAATCACCACTTACGGTGCCATCTTAGGTGTAAAATTGCCTAGGTTCAGATTCTTGAGAACAATTTTTTTAGCGGGGGGAGAAATGGAAAAGTAAAGAAATAAAAAGTCCAGCATTACAAACCTCAGAAATACAAAATCACCATCATCAATTAAAGAAGTAAAGAAATAAAAATAAATCAGAATAACCATCCATCCACAATAGTATAACAAAAAAATTTTGAAAGAAGGGAAATCTGTCCACTTTGTGGCTCTCAGACCAACACCGAAGCCAGACCGACGTTATCAAAAACTGCTGTTGGAATCCCAGACCCACCTTGCCTTCAAAGCTGTTGTCCAAGCAGTTTAGTTGAAGAACGCACCATGTAGTCATGAGCAAGAGCTGGATCCACATCACATTCTCTGCTGCAGCAGCCTCTCAGAGCATTCTTCCTCACCCAAAGCTGCCAAAGGAAGGCAAGATAAATTTGATGTTATAAGAGAAATGAAAAAGGGTGTGGCAGGCTTTGTGATAGACACAGGCAAGCCAAGAGCCCAGATTCTTCCTACCGTGTCACCGCTATTTTATTTGGTAGAATTTCAGAGTGGCATATCCTTGGTATTTCAAGCATAAATTGTACATGGAATAAATTCTACATCAGATGATCTGAACCAGGTTACTTTCTCATACTCCAAGTTGGCAATGCATTTATCATAACGAACAACCCTTTTTGAATTATGGAACTTTACCTTTACCTTTAAAAAAACCTGTCTGCAGTCAACAATATAAAAATTGGACTGTCAGTTATATCTATCTATATCCTTGTACAAGATGAAATTTTAAACTATAACCATGACATTACTTCAGTAACACAGTTAACATAAATCACTGCAAAGGAGCAAAATGAATTATCCTGCGGAGTTTTCAGATTTTTGCTAAACTTTATTTAAATTGTCTGCGCTATTGCTCCAAGAAAATTGAGTAGAATTTTTTTAAAAAAAGCAAAAATAAAAGCATGTTCATTAATAATTGTAATATTTTGGATTTGTCCATGCCATTGGGAAATTTGGCGGTTATTTAATATTCTTGGCATTTGTCAGAACTCTGGATTGAATTAAAACTAGGCAATCTTTTCCTATATGAGAGGAGGCAATTTAACAGATCACGTCCATGTCAGTGAAGGAACAATTTCCTGATTTTTGCCGCTGCACATTATTTTTCCCAAAATAATCCAATTCAAAATAAATAAATGTAAGAACTGTGCATGCTGTAAATCAGGAACAAAAACAGAAGCTGCTGGTAAAGCTCAGCAAATCTGGCAGCATCTGTGAAGAAAACATAAAAATTAAAAGTTTTTTGGGTCCGGTGACCCCTCCTCACAATGTTTGTTTTGTTAATCCTGTTCTAAGTTTGAACCTGCCTCAACCCCACACTCAGGCAGTGCATTCCACATAGTGACCATTGGCTACATAACACATTTATTCTTGTAGCCCTGCTCTGGATCTTAATGTTTTCATCTACTGAAGCAGTTTCTTAGCATCTGTTCTGTCTAAGCCCTTGTAATTTGAATACCTGTAGCAAATCTTCCCTCCGGTTTCTCTTCAAGGTAAACAATCCAAATGTCTCCAGTATATGTGATAATGGGAACTGCAGATGCTGGAGAATCCAAGATAATAAAGTGTGAAGCTGGCTGAACACAGCAGGCCAAGCAGCATCTCGGGAGCACAAAAGCTGACGTTTCGGGCCGAGACCCTTCATCAGAGAGGGGGGCGGGGTGAGGGATCTGGACTAAATAGGGAGAGACGGGGAGGCGGACCAAAGATGGAGAGAAAAGAAGCTAGGTGGAGAGGAGGGGATATGTCAGTCCAGGGAAGACGGACAGGTCAAGGAGGTGGGATGAGGTTAGTAGATAGGAAATGGAAGTGTGGCTTGGGGTGGGAGGAAGGGATGGGTGAGAGGAAGAACAGGTTAGGGAGGCAGAGACAGGCTGGGCTGGTTTTAGGATGCAGTGAGTGGAGGGTAAGAGCTGGGCTGGTTGTGTGGTGCAGTGGGGGGAGGGAACGAACTGGGCTGGTTTTGGGATGCGGTGGGGGAAGGGGAGACTTTGAAGCTGGTGAAGTCCACATTGATACCATTGGGCTGCAGGGTTCCCAAGCGGAATATGAGTTGCTGTTCCTGCAACCTTCGGGTGGCATCATTGTGGCACTGCAGGAGGCCCATGATGGACATGTCATCTAAAGAATGGGAGGGGAGTTGAAATGGTTTGCGACTGGGAGGTGCAGTTGTTTATTGCAAACCGAGCAGAGGTGTTCTGCAAAGCGGTCCCCAAGCCTCCGCTTAGTTTCCCCAATGTAGAGGAAGCCACACCGGGTACAATGGATACAGTATACCACATTGGCAGATGTGCAGGTGAACCTCTACTTAAAGTCATCTTGGGGCCTGGGATAGGGGTGAGGGAGGAGGTGTGGGAGCAAATGTAGCATTTCCTGCGGTTGCAGGGGAAGGTGCCGGGTGTGGTGGGGTTGGAGGGCAGTATGGAGCGACACTTCCACCATCTACAATCCGACCCCACCACCCAAGACATTTTTCCATCCCCACCCCGTCTGCTTTCCGGAGAGACCATTCTCTCCGTGACTCCCTTGTTCGCTCCACACTGCCCTGCACTTCACACTTCTCTGCATTTAATTTTATATGCCACTTCTTCAGTCTTTCCATCTCTCTGTCTGTGTTCTTTTTTCAAGTTCTATTTTCTCCATCTCAGTTCACAGTACTTACATAGTGTGTATCATCCAGCATGTTTTGAAGCCTTGCTTGCTCAGGTATCGATAATTTGTGTGTCAGGAGGAGCAGAGGTCTTAGCACTGACCTTTGGTGAATTCTGCTTCAAATGTTCTTTCAATCTCAAAATCATCTATTAACCATTACTGTTTTGCTATCATTCAACTGTTTTCATCCATATTGCTTCTGTCTCTCTTTATTTCAGGAAGTCTCACCTTCCTGACATGTCTGCTTTGTGACACTTCAGAACATTACTTTTGGAGCTCCATATACAGCACACAAACAACATTGCTCTCATCAATTCCTCACTACCTCAATTAGAAATTGGAGTATGTCTGTTGAATGGAATTTGCTCATGACAAAAAGGCTTTTGATATCTAAATGATATTTTCCCAATTAACAATTAATTTTGTCCTGAATTATGGTTTCTAGATGAACTGCATATTACTTATAAATGGTGAGAACATGTTTGCTTTTGTCATTGCATTTAAATGCTTTTGCTTTTCTGTCTTTGCATGTTGACCATCCTTAAAATTAGGCAGTATGTAATCTGTTTCTAAAAGGTGACCTGTTACAATAAACTGCCGTTGTTGTAAAAGCAAAACCCGGAAAGCTGAAACAAGGACCATCAAAATTGGAAATATATCAACTTAGTGCTTAGCTGCAACTTTAATTTTTGACTATGACTAGACGTAGCAAATGTTAATGCAAATATTTGTAAAGTTAAACATTCTGGTTGCTGGAAATAATTGGCAGATATGTCACCATCTGTAAGGATGAAAACATAATCCATGCTTCACAATGTGAAACATGAACTTTGTTTCTTTCCTGTTGCATGCTATGAAATCTGGTGACTATTTCCATTATTTTCAGTTCTAGTTGTATTTAAGAGATGGAGGAATTCAATCAAAACATGTCCTCATTCTCTTTCTGGTTATGATTAATAAAATTTCGCACTTAATCGAGTCATAGAATTTTACAGTACAGAAGGATGCATTTGATCCATAGTATCTGTACCAGCTTCTGAAAGAGGCACCCAACTTATCCCATTCTCTAACCCCATTTCCAGACCTCTGAATTCATCACTTTGCAATATATGGCCAGCCTTCTTTTGAAACCTCCTATAGAATTTGCACCACTACTCTCACTGGCACTGCATTCAAAATCCTAACAACTGAGTAAAGAAGTTACTTCTCATCTTACTCCAAGCTCTCGTGCTGACAGTTTTGAAAGTATGACCCCATTTACTGAAGTACCAACTGGTGGAAACAGAATACCCTTCTTCATGCTGTCAAATTGTTCAAAATTTTGAATACCTCCTGAAGATCACCTCTTAATCTTCTCTGCTGTAAGGAGAATAAGCCTAATATTTTTAAACTATCCTTTTGCATTTAAAATCCCTCACGTCTGCTATCATTCTAGTAAATTTCCTTTGCACTCTGTCCAGAGTTGTAAAGCATCCTTCCTGAAATAAGGCGCCCAGAACTGAGCACAACACTCAAAACTTTGTCTGACCAATGATTTGTATCTGTGTAGCATCACTTCCTTGCTTTTACATTTGATGCCTCTTGATACCCAAGAATCACATAAGCCTTAACAACTGTTTCAACTCGCCTGGCCACCTTCAGAGGTTCATGCACGTGAACCTGGGGTCCCTCTGCTCCTGTACGTCCTCAAAGTTGTACTGTTGAGCTAGAGTTATATCTCCATGTATCATCTGAAAAAAAATCATTATCTCGTAACAATAATGTATGGCAATAGGATATCATTCCCTGTTACTTTCAGTTTTGTTTGGCTCCTGTTCAACCACTAATGTTTAACTGCATTCCAGTGAGCAGAGAGCTAATGGTATTTGCCTTTTCCCTAGGAGGGGGAATTTCAAGAATAGGGGGACACATTTTTAAGATGAGGGGAGAGAGATTTTAAAGGCATGAGGGGCTCATTTTTAATACAGGGTGGAAGAAACCTCTTGACAAAGTGATGGATGTGGGTACAATTACAACAGTTAAAAGATAAATGTTTGGATAAATGCAGTAATAGCAAAGGTTTGGAGGGATATAGCCAGGAGCAGGTGCAACAAGTTTAGCTTAAGATTACGTCTGGCGTGGACTGGCTAGACCGAAGGGTTTGTTTTCGTGCAGTATGACTTTATGAAGTACTTTAGGACTTTGAAATTAACAGATTGAAAATTAATAATTCAGAAGATATTTTCAAACCTTGTATCTTGACCTCCTAGATAAGACAGTAGACATGTGGGAAAGTTCAAATCCTGTAAGCTTGCCTTGAAGTATCTCACCATCCCAATTTGTAACTATATAATGCCATTTCTTCTTTGCGTCTGAATTCTGGAATATTTGCCATCCAACAGTTGAAAAGCATCTTTATCATATAAACTGCAGTGGTTTAAGAAGGTGGTTTGCCAGCCGCCAGTACCTTCTAAAGGACCATTGAGATTGGGAATAAGAATCCTTGCCATTTTTTTGCCAGCAATGCTCGTCCCAGAGCACACCGACTATTGTTTAATTGGGCAAGTGGAAAGACTTAGATTGACTCTTGAGCCATGTCTATTCCAAGATTAATTTTGCTAAATTGCAAAAAGGTGATTTGTTCACCCGCTGATCTCCGTAAAGCTTGTGCTGTCTGTGCTGGATCATCTGATACATGGGTAATCTTAGAAGATTACGTTTTAGGGAAGATTGATTGATTATTTTGCTGCTCAATTTTAAATAAGTTGTGTATTTAAGGTTATTACAAGTTTATTTATTGTCACGTTATGTCTAGAAAAGTGCACTGCAATGTGTTTTATCACCACAATCCAGTGTCATTTTGAGCTACAAAAAGAATAAGAAGAAATTACATAAATAGGGTTCAGCTTCTGCCCAAGGGATCTTCAAACACAACACAGCTCCAGGGCTTCTAGGGTGCCCCGTGCCTCAAGGAGACCCTAACCTTCAGGCTTACCACAGCCAAGAGTTCCTGCTCCAGGCACTAACACTACCACAGACAATGACGTGCCATGCCAATGTTTCAGCCCTACAGTAACCAAGACTCCTTGTACCAGGCGCTGCTACTACTGTAGCCATAGCGCTGCTGAGTCCACGATCCAGGCCTGCTGTGGCCAGGAGTCCTCTGTCTGGGCATCACCACCACACAGCCACCGACCCGTCAAACACTGCTTCAGCTTCCCCATGATATTAGAAGGTGAAGAAAAGAAAAAGAGAGAGAAAACAATGAGAAATTAAATATGGGCATTCATAGCAAATGAATTCTTATGTCTCTTAATTCAAGGGTGAATAATCAACAGAGCTATCAAATTCAAACCTGGAACAGACGGGCTCGAGCTGAACGCTACTGACAATGCTGCCAGTAATGGCAATGACATATGTTATCTGAAATTTCAAAGATGAAAGGAAGCTCATCTAGTGTGGCTGACTGGTAGGGAAAAAAAGACATGGGGGCGTCATTTTTCAGCTGTGCCATCTTATAAAATTTAAGATTGAAAATGTAATTCAAATATGCATAAGTTCAATCGTGGCTAACATGCTGTCGTTCCATTCAACTGCCAACATAACCCACCCAACCCACCTCCATTCTTTGTCAGCATCACATAACATTCTCTGGATTTGTTGATTGTGAGACAGAACAATGATGCTGCTGCAAAATAGTGTTACATATTAGCAGTTTTAACACACGTAACAGACAATATTATTTATTCAGCTATTGTAACATCAGGGTGTAAAATATTGGTTGCAGGTTTGCTGCTGATCTGGTATATATGACAACAATTTGAGGTGATGAATTAAGTATATTTTGGAAAAGGTATATTTCTCAACATGAAAGTCTGCTTGTGGTGTATTGAGTATATTTGGTGAAAATGCGCATTAAATTTTTAATCTATTTTAGAACAAATCCTATGCAAATTGAATTTTTCATATGGTAAATCATATATCCTCACAACTAAGGCTTTGTAGTAAGATGTTCTTTGGTGTGATCTGCATTAGAAAATACAGGGAATCAACCTGAAATTTGGGTAGGTGAAGTGAATATGCGCAAGCTTCTGTCTAGCGATGTTCCAACAGCCAATCACATTACGCTTTCAGATTCTGGGAGGGAAGATTTTCTAGTTTTCTGTTTCCATTGTACAGAAGGAGAGATTTTTTGACCACTATCATGTGTCACAACCAATTAACTGTGCTGTATTAAAGGGTAGTGGCCTGCAGTGTCCCAGGCTGTATCTAGGTCTGATATTGAAAACATTTTTGAACGGTTAAGTTAGCAAGGATACGTATTGGTAGCACACACACAAATCTTTAATCTGCCTTCAAAATGCCACCATAATGTATTTTTTTGGGCTGGAGTTGGTAGTTGTTAGCAGGTAAACTTACTACTTACAGTTAATTCTTCAATTTGGGATTGATTCAATGGAAAGTTAGACAAAAACATTGCCTTTTATTTGATAGTTTCAGTTGTAGTTATTAGCAACTGTTCAACTTTAGAAAGGGCTTAATTTTTGTGGCACTTTTCATGACCTCTGCTCATCAGAAATGCCAGCTAACAGAGATTTGAGTGAGAGGCAAGAATATCATGAATATATATGCCACTGGACCAAAATGAGAACAAGGAAGCACAAAAGCCCTGTTGGGCTTTTAATGCAGGATAAATTGTAGCTGAAGTTGATTTTTAAAGTAAGTGTTTACCTAAACATACTTTGAATTTCATAATTGTGCAATGATATTGCAAGCTTGTTATGAAGTTATTGATTGATCATAATGCAATTGAAACCCAACAGGATTCACTCACCTGCATCATGCACACCTTAACCTTGCCCATGGTAAAACAGAGGCCAGTTGGAATTTGATAGCTCTGTTGATCATTCACCCTTGAATTAGAGGAATAAGAATTCATTTGCTATGAATGCCCATATTTAATTAGGGGGTATTCATTTGAAACTCAGGACTGCCTGCAGGGCTTGAATTCAAGTTTCAGATGGTTTATAGCAGCCATTTTAGTAGTCAGTTTTGTCTAAATTTTTAAAACGATGGAAGTACGCAATATCCTAGAACGTGAGACTTACTTTGGTTAATGTTACTTGTCAAATCCATATAAAGGATATAATACTAGATGAGCAAAGTAAACCATGTACACTAGGCAGTAGACCGCTCTAAAACTTGTCACGTGCTAATGGCATAATATAACTGCAAAACTGTAACAAGGATAATGGCACTTAAAATATAGCAGCTTAGTGCTTAAGTTTAAGTTTAATTTTGCCCATGACGACAAGAAGCATGTGTTACTGCAAGTTGTTGGTTCCCCTCATCGGAACCTCCAGATAAGTAGCAATAAGGACCATTGCACAAACACACCATCCTTTGTTTGTGAAAATGACTGACTGACTTGTAACTGTGGAAGTCACAATGGTGAAACCACTTTGATTATTTGTTCTTAAAATCGACTGAGATTGTTTTCCAAAACACAGCATTCCACTGAAATTCATTCAAGCTGTCAAGGGAACAAATGACAAAACTTTGAACGTTGAGTCACAGTTTTCAAGTGCACAGCAAGAATTTTTGGGGGGAATTTGAGGATAAGATATTTTCACCTAGAGCTGTTGCATATCTAGAATTCTGCCTAAAAGAATAGTAAAGACAAGATGAACCCTCAAGACATGTTCAGTTGAGCATTTGAAACACCACAGTATATGAGGTTTTGGGCCAAGTGCTAGAATGTAGGGTTGGAATAGGTGGATGCTTGATGACTCGCATAGACATGATGGGCTGAAGGGCCTTTTGCCATGTTGCAAAAACTTGATTCTAATTCTCCGATGAACTGAAAGTTGGAAAAATACCTTGCAAGTGTGATCGCAAGAAGCTTCACAACTTGAGGTTGCTTCAATTTACCAGATTTTAAAAGGTAAAGTTTTACTTTGTGTGAGACAATATGTGACCAAAAAAAAGCCATCTTTATATTAGAATTCTCAAAAAGCCTGCTTGTTAATCATTTGAATTTGGACACTCAGTTCAAGGGCAAGAAACCACATACCTTTTGCATCTTGAGTCTTAAAAGGAGTACACTTGTTCCTGGACAGGAAGTTTGGGCTGTGTACTTCAGTTATAATTAGGGTTTCAGCATAGTGTGGCGATATGTCTTGGAAATGTTCACATTATGCTTACTGCAAAACTCAGAACTGCAGTAAAGGCAGTTATATCCTTGAACCAACAAACATGAATATGCCATTTCGTGAGTACATGTGGAATTCTGAAGCGTAGACAGATGTTTCTCATATAACGTGAAAGCTGCCGCCTTATGATCTCGTGTCATAGAAATGTTACAGAAAAATCGCTATAGAAAACCACTACCTGCACAGCAGAAGGTTCACATTGTCCAAACAGCATCCACTGTTCATCAGTCATGTTACAGTCCATTTGTGTTGACAAAATACATGTTATAGCAGAAATACCTGTATCATAATTTGCAATGCTTCCTGTTCATGTACCACCACTGTAATCCCCAGCATTGGCTTTTAAATTCTCATTCTCGTTTTCAAATTCCTGTTTGCATCACCTGTCTCAAAATTCTTCTGTCTATACAATCTGCCTCAAAGACGTATACTTTTGTCCTCTGTTTTCATTGCTGCACCATTGCTGGTTGTACTTGCAGCTCCCTGTTCTATTTCGCCTTTTAAGGCATTCCCCAAACCTACCTTTTTGGCTAAGCTTTTGGCCATCTGATCAAATATCATTATGCTTTGCAGTCACGTTTTGCTCTATGTTTCTGTTAAACATCCTGGGATGTTTTCTTAATCTATAGACATTAAATAAAGAGAGATTTTATTGCTAAGCCATTTGTTTTGCAACTTAGAATGAATTCCATTTTATTTCATGAAGAGATGTGTGACTTAAATGGCACAGGGAACAATTTGAGGGGATTAGACAAGTAGTGTTCAGTTATGAATTGAAATTTGTAGGTCCAGATGACAAATCATAACTTGACTCTGCAGTTTCCAGCACCAAGCCCAGTATTGAAGCTAGATATTCAAAATATATGGTAGTGTCAGGTAAGAACATGGAATTTTCTTACTGTTTTAACCACCATGCTTACATAGCCGGTGCCATCAAAGGTAGTGGTTGAATCATCTATCTGCTTGTTGGCTATTGCTAGGGCAGAATATCTGACATACAGCACCTTTTTGTTCTTTTTTGGAATAGTGTTATGAAACACTTGCTAATTATTTAGCAATGTGATAAAGATGCTATATAAATGCAGCCTTAGTCTCACTCTCACATGCTCTCTCTTTCCTGTAGATGTTTTTAATAAGTCTGTGCATATGTTATAATACACATCTGAAGCAGGTGGAACTTGATCCCAGGCCTTCTGGCCTAGTGATAGGGACATTTCCACTGTACCACAAGAGCATCTTTGCTTTCTTGACATAATTGATGCCAACAATGACAAATATGGGATTGGATTTCCTGGACAAACTAAATTTGCAGTAAGGTACCATGACAAGGCTACTGTATTTATCATTAGCAAAGAAAAGAAAAAAGAATGGAAAATTATTCCTGTGACTTAGTGATTCATTCATGGGCTGTGACTAAACTGGCATATTTTGTAGATAACTAATTACTCTTGACATGATGGTTAACTGCCTTCTTAGACTGCGACAGTCTGTGTGTATTCTCAACAGTGCTGTTGAGTACAGTATTTTGACCCAATGGTTATGATAGCTCCAAGCCAGGCTAATGAATGACTGACTTACAGGCATCTTGGAGGTAGTGGTGTTCCCACACATCTGTTTCCCTTTTTTTTAAGCTGAAAGAAGTTGCGGATTTGGAAGATTGCATCAAAAGCACTCTGGTGAATTGGAACCATGCTTGTTGTACGTCTGCAAAAGCATCTTGATTCACACTCGCTCCATCGTTGATGCAAGGCTATAGTAGTATGTTCCATCAGCATCACGCTGTGTGGCAGTTGTCCAAGATTGCATCAACACAACCTTCCAAACCCGAGACCTCTTCGTGGGAATGCCAATGTATTGGTACAAGTGAAAGTCAGTCAGCCCCATGAACCTGTTCCAAACTTCAATGAGATCACGGCTGCTCTGTGGCCTAACTCCATATCCTTGTCTTTCGCCCATGTTGCTTTAATACCATAGCTTAACAAAAACTTTATCCATCTCAGATATGAAATTAATAACAACTATTGCAGCATCCGCTTATGGTTGTAGAAGAGACTTCCAAGCATCTACCACCCTTTGCGTTCAGGTGGTACTTAACCTATCTCCCGAATAGACTGGCCGTAATTTTTCAACTCTGCCCCTAACTCTAGAATCTCTAACCAGTGAAATAGTTTCCTTAACTGGGAAAAGATTTAGATTACAGCACCACTTTAACTTTAGAAATTCTAAAGAAAACAGGTCTAACTTGACACCTTAACCCCTGAAGCCCAAGTATCATTCTTGTAAAGCTATGTTAAACTCCCTCCAAGGCCAATACATCTTTCTTAAAGTGTGGTACCCATGTTTGCTCACCATGCTCCAGGTGGGATCTAACAAGTGTTTTATACAGCTGCGGAACGATCTTTGCATCCTAGTACTCCAGTCTTCTAGATACAAAGGCCATTAGCCACCTTGATTATTTTCTGACAGATAGTAGGATCTGCTGTTGCTGGAGTCTGAGATAACAAGGGTTGGAGATAACATTTTGGTCTGGACCCTTCTTCGGGTGCAGACCCGAAACGCCAGCTTTCCTGCTCCCCTGATGTTCGCTGGCCTGCTGTGTTCTTCCAGCTCCATGCCTTGATTATTTTCTGCACATACTCGTGGCCTTTTGAAATCCTAGGCACCTGAACCCACAAAGCTCTTTGGGCATCCACTGTATTTAACTTTGTGGCAGTACTTTCCAAAGTTAAAGTCATCTATCCTTTCCAATCCAAAATGGGTAACCTCACCTTTCCTTACGTTGAATGCCATCTGCTACAGTTTTATCATTTCTCATAATCAGTCAATATCCATTGTAATTTTATGCTGTCGTCTACATGACATCAACAATGCTGCCCAACCTGTGTCGTCAGCAGATTTGGAGATCTGACTTTCTATACTATTATGCAGGTCATTAATAAATAATGTGAATAATTGAGGCCATAGCACAAATTATTTTGGGGCACCACTGGTCACATCCTACCAATATGAGTACCTACCCATTGTCCCTACTTTATCACCTGCCATTCAGCCAGTTTCCCACTCATATCAGTAATTTGCTCTCCAATCCAGGGGCTTCTACCTTAGCTAACAGCCTTTTCCATGGGATTTTGTCAAAAGCCTTCTGGAAATCCATGTGAACAACATCCATAGACATTCCCCTCTGCACTACCTGAATCACTACTTCAAAAAAAAATTCAGTCAGGTTTGTCAGATATGACATGCCTGTCATGAATCTATGCTGGCTGACCCTGATTAACTGAATATTTTCGAAGCATTCAATTATTCCATCCTTTTTTATTGACTCCAAGAAGGGACCAACTGCTGATGTTAGGCTAACTGGACTGTAATTTCTCAGTTTTCTTCTTTTGCCCTTCTTAAATGGCAGAGAGTTGTCCAGTTTCCTAATCCAGAGAGACAGCTCCTGAATATAGGGAACTCTGAAAGACTACAGTTTGATCACGTATCTCCTAGAAAGACAAGAGCAACAAATGCCAAAAGCACCATCATTTGCAAGTCCTCCTCTATGTCTCAAACTGTGCTGTTCCTTCTTTGTCATTAATTCAAAATCTGGCAACTCCTTAACCATGCCATTTGGGTGAGCCTGCACACAACACTCCACCTCAGTACCCCACCCCACCTCCAACTGGACTGAAGCTGTTTGTGACCGTCTTTTATCGAGGATGGCTAATAAATCAGTGGTGGTCAGATCCTTTGACTCATTTAAAGGAATTTAGCCATTCCCAAGACAAAGTTCTCACTGCAACTGTATCGAAAAGTGCCTTAGCAAGAGCGGGTAGTCAAGTGAACAGAAACTTAGCTTCCCATGTTACAGGCTGCAGTGAGGTCCAGGAGGAATATATCATAGCTGAAGTTACATCTGTGTCTTTGGAACTGTTTTAAAGGTAAGGTGTGGCAGAAGCAGACACCTGATCAAGATTTCAGACAGGAATTTTGTGAAAGCTGGACACAATTTGGGGTGTGTGAAAAGACTGCACGAATTTGGAATGTTGAAGCATATTAGAAATGGAGTTGTAATTTGCAAAGGAGATTTTCAGAAATATACTTGTCTTGGCTCTTATCCATGTGGTATCGATCCTGAAACAGGATTAAAAATGTTTTTTTTTTGAAAATTGAAAACTATATCCTTATTAAGATACCCTGATCAAACAATATAAATCTTACCAAATAAGGGTGAAAGTTTGATTACTGTCATCCCAGAACAGGACATACCCAGGGTATTTTCCACCTTGTTATTTCAATATTACAATGACTGGAACATTTTGGTTGTGGTATGATGAATTCCGAGGCACAAGTCTTCAATACTGTGGCTAGGACATTTTAGGGTCCATAGCCATGGCTGCTGCTTAAATGAATGTTTGCATCATATAATTGTTCAATTCCTAAATAGTCCCTTCCAAATCCATGACCACCTCCACAAAGGGCAAAAGCAGCAGATGCTTGAGATCACAATCAGCTGCAAGTTTTCTCCAAGCTAAAGACCATCCTGACTTGGAATTATATAGTCATTCCTTGACTGTCCCTGGGCCAAAAATTCTAGAACTCCTTCCCCAACAAAGACGGATTTACCAAAATCCCAAGGACTGTAGCAGTTCAAGAGACAGCGCTAAACCAATTAGGAATGGGCAAAAAAATAGTAAATTTAGCTGGTAACACTCACCATCCCATGCAAAGAAAATCTTGATGGTAATGAACTTTATTTGTTAAATATTTTGAAAAATTTGAAAGTTTTTCTTGTTGTTCTAAACACTGGAAGTGTAACTTCTGTATTGTTGTGTATGATTAGAAATGCCAGTTTGATTGCAGTGCTTTTTTTAAAACTTGCTCAATCTCACTGGATTACGTTCGAAACATTTTTATTTGCTTTAAGATTGAGGCGATTAACTTCAAGAAGGAAATTCAAATTCTGTTTTTAACTGAAAGAATAATGCCACAAGATTTCACCTCTTAAGCAAACACTTGTACTGCACAAAAGTTAAGCAAAGGATTTATTTCATAAAACTGGATTAGTTAGGTTTGAAAATTTCCCCCTTACTTTGCAGGATCTTGAGACTTCCTTCCCTGCTTGTCTTGAGTTAACACTATGTTGTGCCACAGCACTTAAGAAATCACTAAATCCTCTCAGTTTCCCAATTTGACTGTTAGAGCACTCTGGAGTTCTTTCTCTGCAACAGTTTAATTGCTGACCTCTTCCACTAATTTTGCCAGGCAATTCTGCCAATTTTCAGACCTCATGTACTGAGGATTTCCATTCTGAATCTGGGCCCCGTTTGCAATTCCTGTTCAGTTACTTGCACACTGGTTCCTAATGCCTTTTATACTCTACTCCAGGTGCCAACAGAGAAAAAATGTTTTTTTGCAGTATTCCAAATTAACCATTTACGAGAGTGGTACAGCACAGAAATAGGCCCTTCGGCCCAACTCTTCCATGCCAACCAGGCTTCCTAAACTAAACTAATCCATTTGCTTGCATTTGGCAAATATGCCACTAAACCTTTTTGATCCATGTGCTTGTTGAAATGTCTTTTAAATGTTGTAATTTCTGTAGGGAGGTTAGAGCTCTAATTGTGGAGAGACAGTCTTTTGAAGTATATCTCCCTGGCAATGTAACACACTTTGGATGTCGTGTGATATCCAAATAAGTAATCGCCCATTCCCTGACCTGTCCTTTTATCTGAAAAGTGTATGGATATGTTAAGATCTTCTCGTGTACAGTTGGCTTTCAAAACTTTATTTAATCTGTCAAACTACATGTCTCCTTATGAAGACAATTGGCACCAACTCATGGCCACCAAGCCTCAGAAATCATTACCCATTGTACAAACGCTTATTTTCTTTAAATTTCTAACTCTGGTCTTACTGATACTGAATACAGGCCACACCCTTAGACTTCAAATGATTAAAATTCAGTTTACCATTTTTACTAAACCAAGTGTTTCCTCCTCCCTGACTTGTAAGAATTCAATTCACAAAATTGAGTTTTCTTCCTAATAATGAAGTTAGACATTTTATAAGACAACTTCTGTCCATTCACCAGAATAAAATTGGTCCTTTTCTTAAAAATATGGTTATCCTTAGTGTCTTCAACATGTCCTCGCTTTGTGTTGAACCGTAAAAATGTAAGTTCACTATTTTCACTGTCTATGTTGAAAGGTTATTTTGGCATGCTGCTAATAGTGGAGTATGTATGATTTGGTTGTCTAATTAGGCTGATGGATGCTAGAGAAATATCCTCCACTATCCCTGTTGTTCCTCAGTACCCCCAATTCCAATCAAAGCTGTATATTATGATTTCGCTAGCTGATGTTTGTAGTGACTCTGTTTAAGAGTCGTCTTCTCAAACAGTTGAGGGCTGATAGTGCTTGTGAAACTTAGCCTGGTGGGACTGAATACATTTCTTTCTGGAGGGGGCCAGGAAAAGACGAGAGATGACATTGTTTGTCTCCTCTTCTTTCCCCCTGAACAAATATTAAATTACCACCCATCCAAAACATCACCTGGGTAATAGAATATTTCTATTAGCAGGACGCATTGTGAAAAATACTTAATATATTATAGAAAAATGCAGTTTGCCAAATTACAGCCCACATTTGACAACAACAGCGTTTTTATTGGTCTTCGATAATTGCCTCTTAGACCAGCATGGAAGATAGTTTAAGAACAGCAACACTTAAGTAGAATTAAATACATGCATCATAACGGTTATGTGAGAAATAGGAGCAGGATTAAGCCCCTTAAGCATGCTCTGTCATTCACTAAAAATGATGGCTGATCTCATTGTGATCTTAACTCCATTTTCTGCCTGTTCTCTTAGTGCTTTGACAATTTTAAAAATCCGTGTAACCTGCTCTTGAATATAATAATTGACTTCTCTTCCTCAGTAAGCAGTAGAGAAGCAAATTTCAAATACAAGCAATTCAGAAGAAATTCCTCCTCGTCCATCTTCAGTGGAAGATGCCTTATTTTGAATGTACCCCATGTTCTAGATTTCCAGTGAGAGGAAACATCCTCTCAGCATCAACCCTGTTAAATATCCTCAGAATCTCATTGGTTTTAATAAGGTCATCCTTCTAAACTCTTGTATGAGCCCACCGCACTGTGTTTTACCTCCGAACCACCCCTTCATCTCAGTAATCAGTTGAGTGAACCTTATCTGAACTTCTTCCTATTCACATGTGCTTGCTGTTAAATAAAGTGAGCAAGTTGCATGCATTACTTGGTGTTATTTTATCAAGTTCCCTGTGTATTTGTAGCAAGACTTCCCGACTTGATTTTTTTTTTGTCTTCCTTCGCATGAACGCTAGCATTGCATTTTCCTTCCTAATTACTTAACATATGTGACTGATGACTTGCAATTCGTACACAAGGACACCCAAGTGCCTCTCCTGCAGCATTCTGTGTTCTTCCAACATTTAAATAATTTCCTTTTTTATACTTGCTGGTGAAGTGGACGACTTCACATTATATCCTGCAGTATACTCTGTCTGCCAAATTTTTACCATTCAGTTAACCTTGGAACAAATAATCTTAAAAAAATAAGCCTTAAGACCCCTCTCCTCATTCCCCTCTCTGATGAAGGGTTTAGGCCCGAAATGTCAGCTTTTGCGCTCCTGAGATGCTGCTTGGCCTGCTGTGTTCATCCAGCTTCACACTTTGTTATCTAGCCTTAAGACCTTTTGCCTTATTGTATGGAGCATTTGCATTAGTCTTGCAAATAGATGAAAACAGTAGTGATATAGCCACGGTTATGGAGACATGGCTACAGGGTGACCAGGGATTGGATCTAAATATCCAGATGCCTTCAATATTTAGGAAAGGCAGGAGAAAGGAAAAGGTGAAGTTGCACTCCTGGTTAAAGAGGAATGAAATATTGAAGGATATTGGCTCCAATGGTATGGAATCTATATGGATAAAGCTGAGAAACACCGGGAGCAAAAAGCATTGGGAGTTGCATATAGATGCACACACTGGGGTGATGTGAGAATGGCTTCAAAACTGGAAATGAGAGGGGCATTCAATAAAGGAACAATTGTAATCACAGATTACTTCAACCTGCATATAGATTGGGAAAATCAATATAGCCATAATGGAGAAATTCCTGGAATGTATACAGGATAGTTTCCTAGGACAATACATGGAAGACCCCACTAGCAAACAAGTCATCCTAGAATGGGTATTAATGAGAGAGACATAATTGGCAGTCTCATAAGAGTGAAACCTCTTTGGGGATGAGTAACAATAACATGATAGAATCCCTCTTCAGGACGGAAAGTGGCATAGTTAATTCTGAGACTTGGGGTCCAAAATCCAAATAAAGGATGAGGTGTGAGTTGGCTATGACAGATTGGGGGACTTTGCTGAAAGGCATGATGGTGAAAAGGCAGTGGCATACAAGGAATAAAAGTGAAACAGGAAGGGTGGTCCAACCGTGACTTAGAAGGGAAATTAGGGACAATATTATATGTTTTTCATTCATTCATGGGATGAGGGCGTTGCTTTTAGGTAGCCTTTGTTGCCCATCCCAGTCACCCAGAGGGCAGTTCAGAGTCAACTACATTGCTGTGGGTCTTGAGTCACACGTAGACCAGACAAGTAAGGATGACAACTTCCTTCCTTAGGGACATAAGTGAACCAGATGGGTTTTCCCAACATTTGGCAGTGGATTCGTGGTCATAACTAAATTCTTAAGTCCAGACTTTTTAATATTGTGTTCACATTCCATTATCTGCCGTGGCGGGATTTGAACCCAGAATGTTATCTTGGTTTCTGGACTAATAGTCCAGCAATAATACCACTAGACCATTCCCTCTCCTGCTAGGGAGGAGTGTTATAGTCAAGGAAAAACATTCAAATCAAACAAAATGAACTGCTCAACTCCTCAGTTTATTCTTTTAAGAATTCAACAAAGCAGAATTTAGGGATTGATTAAGAAAGGGAAATAGTGTACAAGAATAAGTTTGTAGGGAACATCAAAACTATCTGTAAAAGTTTCTATAGGTATGTGAGAAGAAAAAAGATTGGTGAAGACAAATGTACGTTGCTTGTGTTCAGAATCTGGGCAACTTATCATGGGAAATAAAGAAATGGCTGACCAACTAAGTATATACATTAGTTTAGTTCACAAAGGAGAACGTAAATAACACATCAGAAATGTGGGGAATGGTTGTTGAGTGAGAGGGCAGAACTGAAGGAAATCAGTCTGAGTAAAGAAATAGTGAGGCGGAAATTGATGAGATTGCAAGCAGATTCTCGGCCTGGTAATCTGTACCCGAGAAACAGTGAATGAATTGGTCATTTTCCAAGATTCTTTACAATCTGGGATAGCTCTTATAGATTGGAAGGTAGCAAATATCATCCACCTATTTTAAAAGGGAGGCAAAGAGAAAACTAAGATAACAAAGTGTGAGGCTGGATGAACACAGCAGGCCAAGCAGCATCTCAGGAGCACAAAAGCTGACGTTTCGGGCCGAGACCCTTCTTCAGAGTGTAAAATTAGGGGTAGTGGACATAAATGGATAGAAAACTAGTCGGCAGACAAAAAAGTGTTGGAATAAATGGATCTTTTTGCAAGTGGCAGCTAGTGACTAGTGGGGCACTGCAAAGATCCTTGCTCAACACCAGCTCATTGCAAAATGTATTACTGATTTTAGGTCAAGGATCAAAATGTAATGTCTCCACATGAGCAGATGACACGAAGTTGGGTGGGACGGTGAGCTGTATGCAAGATGCGGACATGTTTCAGTTTGTTTTGGACAAGCTGAGTCAGTGGGGAAAACGCATGGCAGATGCAATATAATATGGATAAATCTGAGATTATCCATTTTGGGTGGAAAAAAAACATGAAGATAGGTAATTATTTAAATGACTATAAATTGAGAGAGGGAAATGTGCAATGAGACCTGAATGTCCTTGTGTACCTGCATGCTTCCCTTCGGTGTCTTGTGTAACAAGTGGCCAAGATGGCAAATGGTATGTAAGCCTTCATCATGAGAAGGTCCAAATACAGGAGCAGGGATGTCTTGCTACTGGGCCTTGGTGAGACCACAAATGGAATATTCCATGCAGTCTTGGTATTATTATCTGAGGAAAGATACTCTTGCTATAAAGGGAGTGTGGTGAATGACTGATCCCTGGGATGGCAGAACTGATATGCAGAGATGTTGGATTGGTTAGAATTGTATTTGCTGAAGTTCAGAAGCGTATAAAATGCTAACAGGATAGGTGCTGGAAGGATGCTTGTGATGACAGGGGAGTTGAGAACCAGGGTCACTAGACCACGAGACTAAGGTCTCGTTTAACATTTTTTTTCACCCAGAGAGTGGTGAGCCTGTGGAATTGATTCCTGCAGAAAGCAGTCAAGGCCAAAAAACTCAAAAAACTTGGGGCTGAAAGGTACAGGGGCAGAAGCAAGAGAAGGCTATTCCGAGTCAAATGATAAGTCATGATGAACGCGAATGGTGGATCAGACTTGAAGGGATGAATGGCCAATTCCTACCTTCTGTATCTGTATCATACCTGTATTCCGTCATATCCTTATAACAACTTGCTTTCCTAGCTATCTACATACCCTCAACAATTCTGACACCAGTCCATCCCATAACTGAAGTTGTTAACATAGATCGTAAATGGTCAGGGCACAGCCTTAATCTCTGTGGCTAGTGTCATGGGACCCTGTAAGATCATGATTCCTATGCTTTAGGAATAAAGTTTTTAGGTCACATTTGAAGTTTCAAAACTGGGTTAATGAAAGAACATGGTTAGAGAAGTTGGCAAATTAAGGTAATTTGTGTCTTTTGTAAGGTAAGAGCGAGATGTGTAAAAGTACTATATAATGAATAACTGCTTTGAGTCTTAGCAGAAATAAAGTATTGACTGTTATCTTCATTAGAATATAAATTATTTATGTAGGACCCAAATCATAGAAAGTTGGACAGCCATTTTTTCAGGACCCAGGAAATTGTGGAAGATTTTGACCAATGTGTCCATTGTCTGCTGTCACTTATAACATAGGATGCAGATCTTCAGGTTCTGAAAGGCCCGTCAGCCTCAGAACTCATTCATAGTCGCTTTTACTTTTGTGATAATGATTGCTTTAAGTTCTTCCTTTTGATTTTTTTGTCTTTGTCATTGATTTTGGGTAGTGTTTGGGATGCTGTTTTGTCTTCTACTTTGTTGGATACCTCCACCATTTCCTCATCTCCCATGAGGAATTCCTCAGTGCTACCCGTTGAATATGCAATAGTCCTTGTCGTGGAGATTCATGCACAGGTTTCTTCTCTTGGGAGAAGGAATTTTGTGATTTTTACCGCCAGAGGCGGTAAAATTCAAAGGCTTTTTTCCAACTCAGAATGTTCTGTGACTTAAGTGGGCACTCATAGGATGTGGAGTTCCCATGCATTATTTGGGTGCCCTTGTCTGGAACTGATGGCTTTGAAATAAGCTGGTAAGGGGCCTTGGCAACTTGCAGCTGTGCATCTTGTTGATGGCACACATTCCTGTCATTCTGTGCCAGTGATAGAGGGAGTAAAGCATGATTCATCCAGGCAAATGGGGCATATTCCAATCAACATGCACTAATTTCTTCCATGAAGTCTACCTTTGCCGTTCTACACTGCGAAAAGCCAAGAGTTGCACGTGGATATGTTTCCACAGAATCTAAGGCTCACCCCTGTGCCCCTGTCCACCAAAAAAAAACGATTTAAAAGGCACCTAAGAGGCAACTTTTTGACGTGGATGGTGGTGCATATATGGAATCCTGTCAGAGGAAGTGGTGGAGGTTGGTGAAATTACAACATTTAGAAGGCATCTGGATGCGTACGTAAATAGGAAGGTTTGAGTGCCAAATGGGCCAAATACTGGTAAATGGGACTAAATTAATTTAGGACATAGAACAAAGAAAATCACAGCACAGGAACAGGCCCTTTGGCCCACCAAGCCTGCACTGTTGTGTTGCCCATCACAACTAAAACCCCCTACCTTTCTGGGGACAGTATCCCTGTATTCCCATCCTATTCATGTGTTTGTCAAGACACCCTTTAAAAGTAACTAAAGTATCTGCTTCCACTACCTCCCCTGGCAATGAGTTCCATGCAGCCACCACCCTCTGTGTAAAAAAAACTTGCCTTGTACAACACCTTTGAACCTTGCCCTGTGCACCCTAAACCTATGGCCCCTTGTAATTGACTCTTCTGGGAGAAAGCTTCTGACTCTCTACTCTGTCCATGCCCTTCTCAATCTTGTGGACCTCAACTGTCATTCCAATGAGAGCAAATCAAATTTTTCCAACCTCTCCTACATAGCTCCATACCAAGCAACATCCTGGTAAATCATTTCTGTACCCTCTCCAAAGCCGCCACATCCTTCAGGTAGTGTGGTGACCAGAATTGAACACAATATTCCAAATGCAGCCTAACTAAGGTTCTATAAAGCTGCAACCTTACCTGCCAATTTTTAAATTCGGTGCCCTGGTCAATGAAGGCAAGAATGCTGTAGGTCTTACTGATTGTTGACTACCTTCTTCCCCCTGCACCGCTACCTTCAGTGACCTGTGTACTTGTACACACAGATCCCTCTGCCTACCAGTACTCTTGAGGCTTCTGCCATTTTCTGTATATTTTTCATATGGATTAGACCTTGTAAAATGCATTACATCACATTTTTCTGGATTAAACAACATTTGCCATCTCACTGCCAGAATCACCAACTGATCCCTATCCAGCTGTATCCCCTGATGGTCCTCATCGCTGTCTGCAATTCCACCAATCTTTGAGTCATAAGCAAACTTACTAACCATTCCAGTTACGTTCTCCTCCAAATCACTTGCATGTATTACAAACAGCAAGGGTCCCAACACTGCTCCCTGGGAAACGTCACGAGTCACAGCCGTCTATTCAGAAATGCACCCTTCCTCTACTACCCTTTGTCTTCTATGATCGAACCAGTTTTTTATCCATCTTGCAAACTCATCTCTGACCCCATGTGATTTTTCCTTCTGTATCAGCCTGCCATGAGGGACCTTGTCAAGGCCTTACTGAAAGCCATGTAGACAGTATCCACTGCCCTACTCTCATTGATCATCTTCATCACTTCCTCAAAAAATGCAGCCAAGTTTAGTGAGACATGACCTCCCCACCCCCCCCCACCCCTGAAACCATATTGCCTCTTGTTAATGCACCCGCTTATTTCCAAGTGAGTGTAAATCTTGTCCAGTAATTTTCCTACCACTGATGTAAGGCTGTAATTAGCTGGGTTATCCTTGCCACCCTTCTGATTGGCGATTCTCCAATCCGCTGGGACCTCCCCTGTAACTAGTGAGGATACAAGAATTTCCCTCAAGGCCCCAGCAATTTCCTCCCTTGCCTCTTCATATCCCATCAGGCCCTCGGAACTTGTCTATATTAATGTTCTTCAAGAAGCCCAGTACCATCTCCCTTTTTGTTCTCAACCCTTCTCCTTTTTGATTTTGACGTCTGCTCGGCATGAACGAGTTGGAGCAAAGGGTCTATTTCCATGTGGTATATCCCTATGATTCTATATAAGTACTTCAATCAAGTAGATATGTTAGTTAAGTGATTACCAAAATTCCTATGACTAACAGTGACTTATTAGGCACTTCACAACCTGAGTCTGGAAGCAGCCAGTGGATCTCCATGCCACATTAGGGGCATTTAAACAGTCCTTGGATAAGCATATGGATAATGATGGGGTAGTGTAGGGGGAGGGGTTTAGATTAGTTCACAGGTCGGCACAACGTCGAGGGCTGAAGGGCCTGTTCTGCGCTGTATTGTTCTATGTTCTATCTCCATGGTAGGGTCACTCAATGGCACATAATCAGGGACTGAACAGCAATTCAAAAACCTAATAGGGTTTTGGACTATTTGTCTTTTAAGGCTGTTTACGTACGTTTTAAGTCAGGTCCTTTTTTATTTCCTTTGTATGCATCTGTATAACTCTTTTTGGTTGCAGTTAAATTTTCCCACTATCCTGAACATTACCTATAAAATGACAACCTTTTGTTAAGGAGATGGTGGGCATTTGTGTTCCTTTCAATGTTGCATTAAACTGTGGCATGCAGCCTCAGTCACAGCATCTCTAAGTTTGCAAGTTTGAATTCATGGGAGTTTCTGTTTTTAAAAGTGCCTTTCTGTAGTGATTATCTATTATGTATTTTGGAAAAAAGCCCAGATTGTAATATATGATAAATGAACACTTAAAATGCATTTTGGAATTAAGTCTGAGAACAACACTGACTGGGTATTGTATTTCTGAAACAAAAGTAGTGTTTGCCCAGTGTTCTGTGAAGATGTTTTCTGGCCATTAACAAATGGAAAAACCTTTGTTCTCTGCAGTTTAAATTGTCTTGAAATTATTTCTCAAAGCAAATTTTTTTAACCTATGAAGTTGACAATGTTGTAATGAATTAAAGTAATGAGGTAGGCTGAAGAAATTTATAATTAATTCAATTGTATTAAAACACAACATGCTGAAACTGGAAGAATTGAATGTTGATATGTTTAAGTATATTATGGCCATGATGTTTTATTGGATTAGTTAGTTTTGAATTAAGCAGTCTGTTCATCGCCTATTCATGGATGTTCCTGAGAACTGAACTATCTACAAGATAGTCACTTGCACATTATCTCCAACAAAAGTAATATATCTATGATATGCATGGATATTGTTATCTTCAGTCTAGCCTTTGATCATCCACTCAGAGTAACATTTCTGGATAAAGACTTGTTCGATCAATCTCCTCAAAATCACCTCTGCATAGTCTCCATTTAAAATCACAACTCTCACCTTGACCATTCTCCAGCACAGCATTTATCTCCATTTTCTTGTGTAACAACTGTATAGATATAGCATCAGTGATGGCCCAAATAACATTGAGAATGCTGAAGTGGTCCGAATTAGAAATCTGAAAATTGAGATACAAAACTAGAGTTTACAGAGATAGGATGGGATGTGGCCATGGGGAGATTTAAAAGTCAGAATAGATAATGGGTTCATGTGTTAATGTGACTCAGTGACAAGGCAGGGTTAGTGGAGTTTTGGATGATATCATGTTTATGAAGTGAGGGAGCTGGACAGTTTTGAATGAGCTAAGCCTAAGAGTAACAAAGGTATGGTTGGGATTTTCAGCACCATTTGTGCCAAAACAGGGACACTGCTGGATAATATTACAAAGACAGAAATCTACCACTTGACCAAGGCAGCAGGTCTGATCTCACCATATGTGGCTCAGTACCAAAGTTTGTTTTACTATGGTCCTGTACAGCACCTTGCGTAGTCACAAGGCATACTTAGCAGAATAAATCTTGTTGGAATCAAAGATGATTGAAATCTACAAAAGTTGGTACCATCCGAAAAGTTGAGTTCCAGACATGTGATTTGATGTTCAGGCAAATCTGTTTTTGTAAGAAGGAATAATTTGCAGTTTTAGGCCTTGATTAATTAGGGTTCTGATTTCTCTTTGGAGACTGTGACAGGGCAGTTATGTAATTAAACTAGTACTTCAAAGGTCCAGACTCATTCTGGAAACAAGGGTTCAAATCCCATGAAGACAGTTGATGAAATGTGAATTGAACAAAATCTGGAATTAATAACTAGTCTGGTGACCAGGTAACCAGGTTGTTGATTGTTGTTAAACCCATCTGGTTTATTAATGTTCTTTTGTGAAAGAAATCTGTTGTGCTTACCTGTTTTTGCCTACCTGCAGCTCTAGACGCACAGTGCCTCAACTGCCCCCTGAAGTGATTTAGAGAACCAATCCATTCAAATTAATTAGAAATGGACTACACCAGCTGCCCTTTCCAGTGGTGTCCACATCCAGTACAAGACTGTAGAATTATATAGTTGAGAATATTCTTTAAGAGGCCTTTTTAGTTTGCATTGACACTTTTAAATCTGTACTTACAATTAGGTAACTGCTATTATTAACACACTCTTTAATATTGCTACATTTCTAATTTTCAGTCATGCTTCTTATATTTTGCATATAGAACTAAATTAATAAATGTATTGTTCTTACAATCCAAGTTATATATATCTTCATGCCAGGGCAACCTGCCACATATATCGAATCATATTAATTGCACACGTATTTAAGACGTTTGAACCTCCAAATTTATACATGACTTTCGCCAAATGATTTCTAAATTAAGAAGTGGGAGACATTTGAGTTGTATTTCACCGTAGATTCAGCTGGTGTTGAAGGCAGTTCAGCAAGTTTTCAATAATCTGAAGCTAGTTTCATGTTTGGAAGTATATTAAATATGTTTTAGAATTTATCATAGAATACCATCATAGAATCCCCACACTGCTGAAGCAGGCCACTCGGCCCATGGAATCCACACAACCCGACTGGAGACCATCTCGCCCAGATTCCCCACCAACCACCCCCCCTCGCTACCCCTGTAACCCTACATTTCCCATGACTATTCCACCTAGCCTGCACATCCATGGACATTGTGGGCAATGTAGCATGGCCAATCCACCTAACATGTGCACGTTTGGACCTTGGGAGAAAACTGGAGCACCGGAGGGAACCTACACAGACACAGAACGTGCAAACTCTGCACAGACCAAAGGTGAAATCAAACCTGGCTCTTCCTGGCACAGAGGCAGCAGTGAGGCTACTGGGCCACCATGCTGCTCGATTATCATCTTGTCTCATGCAAGTCAGGATCCAGCATATTGTTTTTCTCCTGTTTTGATTACTTCTCCGGAAATATTCAAGTCGGTACAACCCATTGTTATCACTATCCAGCTCATTCTTTTGCAGGAACCTAATGTATCTTGTAATTCAGTTAAATCAACTTTCAAAACACCTTTCAAGGATGTGAAGTCCAGAAGTTGGTAACCTTCCTTCTATAGTTTTTGATTTTTTGCTGCATCATTTGTTCCCATGTTTCCCTGTGCTCATTCAGAGCTCAGTGTAAAGTTCAAGGCGCATCCAGACTGGATGACAACACCATTTCAACATGAATTTGCCAAATTCATATCCAACTGGTTTTGCATTATCCAAAATCGTGTTCACGGTTTTTCTAAGCTACTTCATTTTATGAAGGATGTTCTCTCTCTATTGTTCCAATGTGCAAGTCTTAATGAGGCTGAATTTGATCTGTCATGGTTCTTACCATATGCCAATGTTATGTAACATTTTCTCTAATTTTACTAAATCACACTGCTGTGAACATGATGAACTTGAACTATTTATCGATTCAGCTCTTGAAAATCTTGGCTTATTTCCAGTGCAGTTTTATTATCAGTACTTTGTAGATTTTAAGTTAGTTGTAGTACTCTTTGTTATATGGGAGCTGCCCCAGATAATTAATTTTTGAACCATTTTTACCCTAATCCAGAATCTGTGTGTAAGGATTATGCACCGCACTAAGAGATCCTGTCCATTTGATTTCTGGACTGCACTGAGTTTATTAGGTCAGTAATTGGATGTTGCAGTTCTTCACTTGGATACCTCCCAATACAAGCCATTCTGTGGCATCCTGCAGAGAAGAGGTGAAATAAAAAAAACAAAAATACATGTTCTAAATATTGTAATCTTGTTATGGACAACAATTTTGTTAGCCCAGTGATTTGAATTTTATGCCTTTATCTCCTTGATATTTTGATGGTAAATGTTTGTCGCAGTTAAACTTTGCGCCTATTCCATGTGGTACATACAGGGATTTTTGGTCAGTTGTCAAGTTTACATCTTTTTGTACTTTCTTTACAACATTTTTTGCCATTTCAAAAAACTGGTAAATGAGCCACCATAAGGGTGGGTAGCTGGTGGCAGTCGTGTCATTCAAGCTCTAAGGATCAACATTTCCTCTGGCCAGAATAATGTCAGAAATCATGTCAGTACAGGTACTGGAAATCTGAAATGCGCACACAACGCTGGAGAAACGCAGCAGGTTTATGGAATCTGCAGTGAGAGAAAGAGTTTAATGCTGTCAGACTGAGTTTCTCCAGTATGTTAGTTTCATGTGACCAGATCCCTTTTTAGGATCCAAGTTAACATGAGAGTGCGTCATATTGATGGTGTCTCTGGGAATTCCTTCCATTTTTTAATGGAATGTGGATAACTGGCTAGGCCAATATTCGTTGTCCATCTCTAATTACTCAAAGTCAGTTACATTGCTGTCAGTCTAGAGTCACATGTAGACCAGACCCGATAGGGGTGATAGATTTACTTCCCTCGGAAACATTAGTGAACCAGATGTTGACAAACAACTATGATTACGTGGTAAATGTTAGACTCTGAATTTCAGTGCTTTTGATGAATTCAATTTCTAGCGACTACCCTGACAGTATTTGAACCTGGTCTCTAGTTTGATAGTCTAGCGATAATCAGACTAGACCATTACCTCCCTCTTACTACATCTGTTGCATATCTGTACCTCCCAAACATACAAGCGTTGAGAGCAGTACTGCTTTTTATGAACTTTAATTTGGCCTTCAATTGTTATCAGATGATCGAGCACACGTTGTTGACATGTACTTGAATGAGGTAATTGCTCAAGAAAATATTGCCCAAACCCAAATTGCAGAAGCTGATGAAAATTGTAGGAGAAGTATAAAACTTTCAACATCAAAAATAAGCCTGACTCACTTGGTGGCATTGGTTTTACATTTGAATGTTGGTCGACAGTTGATGATCTCTGAGATGAATTATGGGGAAGACTACTTAAATGAGTGACGGGTAGATATCTTGAAAACAGTGTCAAGGTTCTCAGATAACACAGTGTGGAGGTAGAGGAACACAGCGGAGCAGGAAAGGTGACGTTTTGGGTCAGGACCTTCCATTTCTGAAGAAGGGTCCTGACCCGAGCCATCAACTTTCCTGCTCCTCTGATGCTGCTTGGCCTGCTGTGTTTCTCCAGCTCCACACGGTTATCTGTGACTCTAGCATTGGCAGTTCTTGCTATCAAGGTTCTGAGATTCTCTGATAATTGGAAGCCATAGCCCACAATGTATTAAACGATATATTCATGAATGCATCTCTGACGAACATGCACCATGGATAACTAAAATATTACAGCAGAATAGCCTGGTTGAGTAATGAAAATGCTTGTCTGCGTTGGTTATTGCAAAAGGCTGGAGTTCAGATTTGCTATTGCTTTCATTCTTTATAACTATATTCTAAATACTTAGGGGTATGTTCAGTAACATCTAGTGCCCATTACTTCTGGTCAGATGCTGATGTTTGAAGATCCTTTCAAATCACCAAGGTAATTAAAATCTTTACAAACTTGTAGGATCAATCACTAAAAAATGGCAGAAAACGGTTTTTATTGTGGAATTGTATATTTTTTACTATTACTGTAAGGAAAATTACATCCTGATATGACGCCATGTGGATCCATGCTAATACTTGTTGCCATTTTGCATAAGCTTAAAAGTGGCAATGCTATCATGTTTGTCTGTATCATGTAAAAGAAATGGTTAACTGCAAGTGTTTTGCAGACTTCAAAAGGAACGTTGCTATGTACTTGAGAACATGATTCAAAATCTACTGACCTTTGACAGACTTTGAACATCAGTGCAAAATCTGTACAATTCCCTATATTGATCTGCGTTTGAAAATGATACAATTCTGTTTATTTCTGTTCTGAGTTTGACTGCCATTTTAAAGTTGTTTTGAGGGTCAAATTGTTATTTTTATACTTTGCCTGAAATGAAAGCGTACATTCAAAAATTATTTCTGCCTATTGAGAATTTGCCTATTTTCTTAGTAGCTTGCATAGGGGAAAAGACATATACTGTCTGCTGTATCCAGTGAAATGTTTTTAAAATCTTGGTTCATACGTAATCACTGATCTTGAAACAGCAGAGATGCATAACACAGTTCACTGTGGAGAGGGTTTGTAATCCAAATGCAGCTGTTTTTCAAGCTATTTCCCCCCTCACCCCCCCGAGCACCAAACCTTTAATGATCAATTGATTTGCACTGTGCATTGTCATCTTTTGACTTGTGTATATAGGATGCTGACCTTAGCTGTGTTTCATTGGTTCATGTCAACCACAACATTTTACTCTTAGCTCAGAAATTAAACACTGGAGAAAAGCATTACACTTGCAGCATCAGGATATTTTGTTTTCCTCTCTAATAAAATGCTTTGGCTCGTATGTAATATTTAAAGTAACTTTGAATTCTGTGCTGCAGTAATTCTCTTTCAGAAAGATGTTGGTTTCAACTATCATGGTCAATAGGGTGCTGTTTTCAGAGCTGGCTTTACTATTCAACGAAGCATTATTAGTAATAAAAGTACTTGTGTTACGAAATATTAAGCATGACAATTTTATTGCCAAGTTTGGAGATGCTGTTACAAGTAATTAAGTAGGCTTATGTGTAAAAATAATGTACTGTTTTGCAGAAAAATTAATAATTTGATTTCAGTGGTGTACAGACCATTAATGATGTCTATGTTTAAACCTGTATTATTTAACATTAAGATGATATAAATTTTGTTAGCATTTTCTCTCAAATAATTTGCATCAGCATGACGTTTGCTTGTTTGTTTGTTCAAATCAAAAGTGTAGCATTAAGAAAAATTTAGATCTGTACTTCAAAACTATAAAGTCTAGTGCTTTAAGAGTGGGTAAATGAACCATCTTGTATGTTTAATGTTATAACTTAATTGTCACACTCTTCATTTTCAGAAGATTACTCATTGAAGTCAACCCATAAATACATTGCCAGACATCTAATTGTTCCACAACTCCTCCGTGCACCCTAGTTGCGCATACTTTTATTCATGGCTCTCCCACGTCTAAAACCGCAGATGGATAGAAATGCTGTATGAGGCAAAATTTTGCTTGCATTACAATTCAAAACTTTGTAACCCTGCACTAAATACTTCCTTTGTTAGTTTTCTTAGCATCTCAAAGTGCAAGAACTTCAGTTAAGAATGATTGGGGTGAAAAGTTAACTGCTTTTTTCTCAAGGAATGTGGTCAGACATCACTGATTTTCTTTCTCAGAACCATGAACTATAATGATGAAAGTGGTTTATTTAGTTTCTGTTCATGTTACAATGTGATTTAAATATTTGTGTACTTCTAACCCTCCTTGAACTTTTGTTTGCTTATCTGTCCTTTAAAACAAAGTAAGGTCATTTTGTTCATTCATTGGGATTATTGTTGTTGGTATTATGTCAGTCTGACACTTTTGAATTGGCTACAATATGATGGGAAAAGGAGAACCTTAAGCACAGTTGATATAAATAGCTTGTCAGCATGTAATTTTGGAGCCATTGGTCAATCATGGAGTTTTGAACTAAGCTCAGTGAACAGTGAAACTGACTTCGACGAAATAACTCACTTTTAAAAGTTTTTTTGAATGACAGATGAAGAAAAATCACATCCTAGACTTGAAGTGTGCAGGAATGGGCATACAGCTAGAGTGTCGTATGGATCGTGTAAGGTCATGAAGATTTTGAAACCAAAGATTTGGGAGCATATTACTAAAGATAGGAATGATGCTAAACTTAGAACAGCAAAGAAGGAGCAACCTTGAATTTTGTCAGGCTGGATTATCGGTCAATATTCAAAGACAGTTGTTACAGTTGAAAGGAATACAGTTGGCATTGTGTGTGACATTCGTATAAACGTGGTCTGACCCAAAAGTTACAGCGTGCAATACTATTTGATATCTGGCATTGAGATATTGCTGCTAGTTCTTGACCAAATGTTAATTTGTTCTCTGCTGTGGAAGTGCTTAACATCCTAGGACAAGCCAAACAGAGACGTGCACGAGAATTCCTAGAAGCATGGCATTCCAACTGGAACTCCATCAACAAACACATTGATTTGGAGCCAATCTACCATCCCCTGAGAAAAAGAACAGGAAATGACATCACCACGCAGGAAATGACATCACCAACCCAAGGAAACCTAACCAGATAAATAGAAAGCGGGACATAACACCAGCGCTTCGTCGGAGGCTCACTGATGATATTACCTAGAATGGTGACGAAACGTCAGAAAACTAACCTTATAGCTCAGCGAGCAAACTCACATCCAGAACCTCAACCTGAGCTACAAATCTTCTCAAAACTCGCTAGTGCTTAACAAGCCAGTTCCTTTCTTAGTGGCCCAGAGAGGCATTAAAGAACACACGAAATAACACAGCATTATTTATGGTACATTCTCACATGACTCATCAGTTTGCTGCATGTTGGTCAAGCTGTATGTGATGTGCTCCAGCATTTGCATAATTTTGGTCATCTGCCTAATTCCTATCTTGGGTGACCTGATATCAAATTTCATCAATACTCCTGTGAAGCAGGTGCTTTCACTGTTTTCAGTTGCAAGTGTGGAATTTAGAAAGAGTTGAGATGCCATTGGGTGCTCCTATGGACTCTCATTCTTAGTTGAATTTTCTTTTTGTGGCAATTTGATGAGCAACTAATTTGCAGATCTGGAAACAACGGTAAAAAATCAGTTCATTGGGGGTTTGACTTCAACTCAACTTCAGCGCAAAAGTTTGCATCCCTCCATTTTCATTTCTACAACAAAATAAGTAACTTGCCTGCCTTGATTAACCATCTGTTCAAAGGAATGATTATTTATGATGCTGAGTAGGCTTCACTTTCTCTAAAGCAGAACAAAAAAAATCAGTCTCGGTTGGGAGCAGAAAGTCAAATTAATTTTCCTAGGGAACTTAAGGTTTGGTATAAATCAGTGTATAGCGCAGCTCCTGTGTAAGTCATGCCCTTAATCTTTGTGGTTAATAAAAGCAAAGTGCTGGAGAAACTCAGCAGGTCTAGCAGCATCTGTGGAAAGTGAAACAATTAATTTTTCAATTCTAGTTACCTTTCTTCAGAACTCTTGGAACACTTCTGAACAAGAATCGCAGGATGCAAAATGTTAGCTCTTTTTCTCTCTCCATGGATAATGCTGGACCTCCTGAATTTCTCCAGCACTTTGAAGATGCTGAAGATTTGAAATATAAAGGTAGTCAGCTTTTAAGATATGGATAAGAAACCTTCCAGAATCAACCTGAAATCCTGACTTTAATTGCAAGCAAAATTTGTTTATAATAAAATGGTTGCATATCTTAAAAATTAATGCGTAGCCCCTACGATTTGAAAAGGCACTTTAGGGAAAAGTTCCCATCACATTTTCACATTATCTACCAATATGCAAGTTTAGTTCTGCAGGGAAACTTGTGAATGTTTTATATTGTCTTTCTAAAGCTAAAATGTGGATGAGAGTAAATCTTTAGAGAAGTAGTGTTAGAGAATCTAATGAGGCTGAAGACTGGTATGCCCCTTGACTCCAATGGCTTACATTCCAAGATGCTAAACTATGTAGCTGCAGTGATGGTGGATGTATTGATTTGTAGATTTCCAAAGCTCCTTGGATTCGAGAAAAATACTAGAGGATTGAAAAACTACCAATGCCATACTCCTATTCGTTTGAGAGAAGGAAGGAAAATGTGGTAGGAATCGGCCTGTTAACTTGATGTCTCATTTTGGAAAGGATTGGAATAAATTGTTAGGAAACTAATAGCAGATCATTTGGAAAATCATAATCTAATAAAGTAGAGCCAGTATGGCTTCATGAAAGGCAAATAGCCTTTGATCAATTTATTTGAATTCTCAAGGAAGTTTCAACCAGAGTGGATAGAGGGGAACCAGTAGATGTATTTGGACTTCCAGAAGGTATTCAACAAGATACCTTAAAAGGTTAAGTCCTAAGATAAGTTTTGTAGGTAGTATATTGGCATGAATAGAGAATTGGCCCATGGACAGAGAACAACATTTTAAGGATTAATCGAAGGGGTTCTTCTTACAGGTTGGCAACCTGTGATCAGTGGGGTTCCATGGATATCAGTGATGGGATTGTAATTGTTTACAGTAGACACCAATGACTTGAAGAAAGCAAATGCACCATTGCAAATTTCTAGACAATAGAAAATAGATGGCAAGGCAAGTTATGAGGGATTCAAATAGTTTAGCCCTTCAATATCTCGCTTATGAAAGTGGGCAAAAAGTTAGCAAACTGATTCTAATGTGGGAAAATACAGGGTTGTTCATTTTGGAAGAGTAAACTGAAGAACAGCGTTAAAAGGAAAAAAGTTGCAACAGGTAAAGATTTGGCAGCACTTGCGCAGAAAACATTGAAGTTTGCACTCAGGTAATCCAGCAGGCTAATAGAGTATTGGTCCTTATTTCAAGGGGTGTGTAGTATGAGCCAGGAAGCCTTAGTGCAACTGTACAATGTGCTGTTGAGACTACATCTGCAGTACTGTGGGCAGGTTTGGTCGCCTTTTATTTAAGGAAGAATGTCATTTTCTTGGAAGCAGTTCAGGGAAAGTTCAGTTGCATGACCCCTGAGATGGAAGAGATTGTGTTGTCACCCAAGACTAAACAGATAGGGAATCTACTCGCTGGAGTTTCAAAAAAAAAGAAGTGATTTCATTGAAACTCATAGGATTTTGAAGGGTTTGACTTTAAGTAATTCATGGGATGAAGGCGTTGTTGAACAGGTCAGCATTTATTGCTTATTCCTAATTGACCAGAGGGCAGTTAAGAGTCAACCGTATTGAGATGTTCTGGAGTCGCACGGGCCAGACCAAGTAATTATGGCAGTTTTCTTCCGTAAAGAAGAATAGGTAAACGAGATGGGTTTTTTTTTTCTGGTGGTGATAATGGGAAATGCAGGTGCTGGAGAATCCAAGATAACAAAGTGTGAGGCTGGATGAACACAGCAGGACAAGCAGCATCTCAGGAGCACAAAAGCTGATGTTTCGGGCCTAGACCCTCCTTCAGAGAGGGGGATGGGGAGACGGAACTGGAATAAATAGGGAGAGAGGGGGAGGCGGACCGAAGATGGAGAGGAGAGTGTAAGTGGGGACGTAGGGAGGGGATAAGTCAGTCCAGGGAAGACAGACGTGTCAAGGAGGCGGGATGAGGTAGTAGATTGGAAATGGAGGTGCGGCTTGAGGTGGGAGGAAGGGATGGGTGAGAGGAAGCACAGGTTAGGGAAGCGGAGACAGGCCTGGCTGGTTTTGTGATGCAGTGGGGGAAGGGGAAGAACTGGGCTGGTTTTGGAATGCAGTGGGGGAAGGGGAAATTTTGAAGCTTGTGAAGTCCACATTGATACCATTGGGCTGCAGTGTTCCCAAGTGGAATTTGAGATGCTAGTCTTGCAGCCTTCGGGTGGCATCATTGTGGCACTGCAGGAGGCCCATGATGGACGTGTTGTCTGAGGAATGGGAGGGGGAGTTGAAATGGTTCTCGACTGGGAGGTGCTGTTGTTTATTGCGAACCGAGCGGAGGTGTTCTGCAAAGCGGTCCCCAAGCCTCCGCTTGGTTTTCCCAATGTAGAGGAAGCCACATCGGGTACAATGGATACAATATACCACATTGGCAGATGTGCAGGTGAAATTCGGCTTAATATGGAAGGTCATCTTGGGGCCTGGGATGGGGGTGAGGGCGGAGGTGTGGGAGCAAGTGTAACATTTCCAACCCCACCACACCCGACACCTTGCCCTGCAACCGCAGGAAATGCTACAGTTGCCCCCACACCACCTCCCTCACCCCTATCCCAGGCCCCAAGATGACTTTTCATATTAAGCAGAGGTTCACCTGCACATCTGCCAATGTGGTATACTGCATCCATTGTACCCGGTGTGGCTCCCTCTACATTGGGGAAACCAAGCAGAGGCTTGGGGACCGCTTTGCAGAACACCTCTGCTCGGTTCGCAATAAACAACTGCACCTCCCAGTCGCAAACCATTTCCACTCCACCCTCCCATTCCTTAGAGGACATGTCCATCCTGGGCCTCCAGCAGTGCCACAATGATGCCACCCGACGGTTGCAGGAACAGCAACTCATATTCCGCGTGGGAACCCTGCAGCCCAATGGTATCAATGTGGACTTCACCAGTTTCAAAATCTCCCCTTCCCCCCACTTCCCAAAACCAGCCCAGATCTTCCCCTCCCCCCGACTGCATCACAAAACCAGCCCAGCTCGTCCCCTCCCGCCACTGCATCCCAAAACCAGCTAGGCCTGTCTCTGCTTCCCAAACCTGTTCTTCCTCTCACCCATCCCTTCCTCCCACCTCAAGCCACACCTCCATTTCCTACCTGCTACCTCATCCCACCTCCTTGACCTGTCCATCTTCCCTGGACTGACCTATCCCCTCCCTACCTCCCCACTTACACTTTCCTCTCCACCTATCTTCTTTTCTATCCATCTTCGGTCTGCCTCCCCCCCCCCTCTCCCTATTTATTCCAGTTCTTTCTCCCCATCCCCCTCTCTGATGAAGGGTCTAGGCCCAAAACATCAGCTTTTGTGCTCCTGAGATGCTGTTTGGCCTGCTCTGTTCATCCAGCTTCACACTTTGTTATCTTGGGTTTTACTGGCAATTGGCAATGGATTTATCGTCACCATTTAACTCTTATATGTAGTATTTTTTTAAATTGAATTCAGATTCCACCATCTGCCATCGTGGGATTCAAACCCGAATCCCTGGAACATAACCTATGTCTCGGGATTAGCAGTCCAGCTATAATACCACTCGGCCATCATTTGCTTTAAATACGAATTGAATGCTAAGAGGACATTTTTCCCCTTACGGGAGAGTCTATGACCAGAGGACGTAGCCTTAGAATAAAGGGATGCCGAGTTTAGATTGAGATGAGGAGGAATTTTTTCTGGGTGTTGTGTCTTTGCCTCAAAGCTGTGGGAGCACATCATTTGTGTATGTCTAAGGCTGAGATAAATTCTCGATCAGTAGGGAAATTAAGGGTATTAGGGAAAATGCAGTGAAGTGCGTCAGAAGAATGTTGGATTAGCCATGATCTTACTGAATGGCAGAGCAGGTTTGAAGGGCCGCATAGCCAACTCCTATCCCTTTTTTCCTATGGTCTTCTGGTCTAACCTTTGACCATCGGTATTATATTTAGTCAGTGATTTTATTTTTGCTAACTATTACTGTAATGTTTTGTTTTTTTTGGAGAAACAAAATTTTATCAAATGGTTCACGTAACCTGACATATTGTTTAAAAAGTCAGATCTAAAGAGTTGAATCAATTGTATCGCCGATTAGTTGCCTCGTCATTACAAATTTTACTTTGGTAGCTTTAGAAATGTTGTATGTAACGCAAAGCAGAAGTAGGAAATTTTCAAGTTTTGATATGAAAGATGCAGGAGTTCTATGCCTAATTGTATTGTGAGTGAACATGCAGTCCAGAGGTCCATCTCTTGGTGTCCTGGTTTAAATCCCATCGCAGCAACTTGTGGAATCTCAATTCCATGATTATTAATTGAGTTGATATCATCAGTTACTCTCATCAATTGTAGTTTCTTTTAAAAAATCATTTGATTCACTAATAACCTTTTAGGGAAGAAAATTTTTCATCCTTTCCTGGTCTTGCATACGTCTAACCCCAAATCAACAGCAATGTGGGTGAATCTCGGAGGAAGTAACTGAGTTCAGGCAGCAATGAAATATGGGCAACAAATTATGCCTCTGCTGGCATATTCCATAAAAGAATTAATCAAAACAATCATACACAAGCAAGTATTTAGTGAATTATCTGACTGTTGTTTTATTACTTGCCCCTTATCGAATATCTGTCTGCTCTAAAAGGCTGTTTTTGGCCAACTGCCTGATTTTGAATCTTTGCAGTCCCCTCTCATTGCAGTCAACTGTGACGCGAGGCTGTCTCTCTCCAACTCTTGTCATTCCCTCCTCAGCCCTGTGTCGTGTACACTCTAACTTTATTTTTTTTAATATTTGTTGGTAGTGTCATTGCTCTTGCATGTGGAGGCTGATTTTTTGAGGATGAGCTACAGTCACCGTGGCATGCAAATAAGATTTGGAACTTTGCTGGACAGATCAAAAGTTGCAGGGCATTAGAAATTGATGAGTTTACTCTCAAGATTTTAAATTAATCTCAAGTTTTGAATACTAGTGAAATTCATCAAGTTTATGCATGAATTTTTAGTCTTAAAGAAATTCCATTTGTTGACATGCTCAATTAATTTACAGTTGGGACATATTTATTATATCCCAGAGGCTTGATGCTGGAGAGGACTGCAGAAAAAGGAAAAAATGGAGGAATTGCCATTTTATTACTGTTGTAGAGTTTTTTTAGGCATGGAAAGAGGCCCTTTGGTCTATTATATCCACTCCAGTCATAAAACATCCATCTATGCTAATCTCATTTTCCAGTATGTGCTTCATAGCCTTGTATACAATAGTGTTTCAAGTGTTCATACAAGTGACAATGGAAATAGGAAAATTAAATGTTTGTTGCAGCTGAATAAACATAGTTTGTGCGGATAAGTATTTCTAATGTTTGCAGACTTTGTCCATGTGTTTATGATACTACTTATCTGAGGCAATATTTATGCTTTTGCAGCCTAGAACTATATTTTACTTGTTCTACGTGTTGATGCTGGTAAGTGAGACCTCAGTAAACAGAATTTTAGCTTTGAAAGCTGACATTTTAGATAACATGTCTTCAAGTAGCAAGGTATGGGAATCTCCTTAAACAGCTTCAGAATATGGAGCATTTGTCAACTTTAGTTTTTGCCTAATGAACTAAGAGGCACAAGTTAAACATTTGTGTTGTTTTCCACAAAGCTATTACAGAAGGCACAAAAAAAGGATTATGCATTCACCATTGAGACAAATTTGGTTTGACTTTCAGAAATTCCATATCTTAACTATTTCACCTTTTTCTAGTTTAATGTCTTTTCACAAATGTCACTGCTGCAACCTTACTTTTTTTGGCAAAACAGGGAAATAGTTGTATAGTTAGCTGTTTTTTCAACGTGCATTGGAGCTAAATTGTAAAAATAAATCTCAAGCCATGTCCTACTCTGATTTTTTTTTCCAGGTTTCTTTTTCCATTTGTTCATCTTATTTATGCGTAGATTGAAGTTGTATTTGTTTCACGGCAAGCACTGCTGAAGTTCTACACAGCACTCTACCCTTCTTGTTTCAGATTTTTTTTCCTATTTTATACAAAGACTTGGTTTGTGTTGTGTGTATTCTAAATTGCAATTGTAATGTGCTTTTGTTTATTTGTGGTATGTGGGCATTGCTGGCTGCCCAGCATTCATTGCCTGTCCTCAGTTGCCCTTGAGAAAGTGGTAGTGAGTGGTCGCCATGAACCGCCGCAGACCACATGTTGTAGGTTGACCCACATGCCTTTAAGAGATTTTGACCCAGTGACATTCAAGGAATGGTGATATATTTCCAAGTCAAGATGGTGTGTGGCTTGGAAGGAAACTGGCAGATAGTTTCCTATGTATCTGCTGCCCTCGTCCTTCTAGGTGGTGGTGGTTTTGGGTTTGGAAGGCCCTGTCCAGGGATCTTTGGCGAATTTCAACAGTGCATTTTGCAGAGTGTATGCACTACTGCTCCTGAGATTCAGTGGTTGAGGAAGTGAATGCTTATGGATATGGTGCCAGTTCAAGTGGGCTGCTTTGACCTGGATGGTGCCCAGCTTCTTAAGTGTTGTTGAAACTGCACCTATCCAAGCAAATAGAGAGTATTCTGTCACACTCCTGACTTGTGCTCTATAGATGTTGGACACACTTTGGGGCATCATGACATGAGTTACCCACTACAGTATCTCTAGCTTTTGACTTGCTCTTCTAGCCACTGCTTATATGGCATGTCCAGTGAGTTTCTGGTCAATTATATCCCAAAATGTACTGAAAGTGGGGAATTCCATGATGGTAACAGCCTTAAATGTCAAGGGATGGTGTTAGATTGTCTCCAATTGGAGACGGTCATTGCTTTGTATTTTTGTGACACAAACGTTGCTGATTGCCTGTCAGCCCAAGTTTGGATATTATCCAGATCTTAGTGCATCCGAATATCAGTACTTCAGTGTTTGAGGAGATGTGAAAGGTACTGAACATTGTGCAGTCATCATCAGTGGAACATCCCACTTCTGACATTTATGATGGAGGGAAGTTTATTTTTGAAGCAACTGAAGATGGTTAAGCTGAAAACACTAACCTGAGAAACTCCTGCAGAGATGTCCTAGAGTTGAGATGACTGACCTCCAACAACTGCAACCGTCTTCCTATGTATGAGAAATAACTCAAACCAGCAGAGAGTCGTCCACCTGATAATCATTGATTCAAGATTTGCTAAGGCTTCCTGATCTCTCTTTTGGTCAAGTGTGAAAGCAATGCTGGGTGCATAATGTGCAAATTCTTTACTTGCATTTGTATGTAAAAATCAAATTACTGCTGTACTTAGCTGGCAGGCCAGAGATTTTGATGAGGAAAGTATTTCCAAAACCGATATCATAACAGGAGTAAGTAATATAATTAGGATGGTGATGAAGGATGGAGACCAGTGGACAGGACTTGCCCTAACAACGAATTCCTGTTGGAAACATGTCGATTCAAAGCTCTGGACAGCTACTGTTTGCAGTACTACTTCTCCAGTGCTGGATACTTCACTTTCAAGAACATCCAGCTTTTGTGAAGCTCTTCAAGGCATTCATGAGAAGAACCATCTGCCACAGCTGAAAGCCCACAGCAAACTCCTTACTTGTCCTGCAGACCTAGTGTAACTTTGTGATGACACTAAAAACTGTGACCTGCACATTCTTGTCTACAATGTGCTAAACGTCCTAATCAGATATGTTGACAAGGCTGGGAACTAAATTGAAATTAGGGATGCCTTTGGGGTCTGCACCAGCAAAATATGTCATGGTAACTGTGGAGGTGGATGATAAGAGAATGATCCTCTACTTTGTGCCTGGGTATATTCACCATGATGATGCCCATACCAATCTATCCACTTGCCAACCCAGCAGCAATCTCTTCTCATAGTTATACATGTTGTTTTCTCTCTTATATGGGTATTTCTTTTGTCGTACTCCAGTTCTGTATGACCAAACAGCTGTTAGGGTTTTAATATTCTGCCCAGATCTAAGCAGACAAATCACCAGCTTGAATGATTTCTTCTTCAGTTGCTATTAAATTGCACAGAATTTGAACCTACTACAAAGCATCAGAATGTTATGGGTCGGCATCAGCACAAATTGAGAGCCCATTCTGCCACTATTTGAATTGAAGATTATCTCTAGTTCACAGGATATCTAACCTGATAGTTAAACCTGAGTCAAGAGCAAAGACACATTACTGGTCAGAGGCAAATTTTACAGAAAAACTGTTAAGGAAAAAAGACAACTCATCCCTTTCTCCAACCTCTGTGTGCTGGGTGCGCACACCTAGTACAGGTGGAATACTTGAAATAGTTGGTCATGTGTCTTGTTTTGGGTCGTCCACATCAAGAGTTACTCCGGTCATGAGGATTTTACCTTTTCTTTCCAAGGAGATTTTGAGGACATCCTTGAAGCACTTTCTGTCTCTGTAACTTGCTTGCTGTGATGAACCTCACAATAGAGATGATGAAGGGGCTAGGCCTGAAACGTCAGCTTTTGTGCTCCTCAGATGCTGCTTAGCCTGCTGTGTTCATCCAGCTCCACACTTTATTATCTTGGATTCTCCAGCATCTGCAGTTCCCATTATCTCACAATAGAGAAGTTGCTTTGGAAATTGTGTTTTCGGCATATAACCTTATGGTCCACCAAACACAGCTGACAGTAACCAGTGCCTCAATTCTGGGAATGTAGGCTTGAGAGAAGTCACTGACATTGGAGCACCTATCCTGGTAACATATTTGCAGGATTTTGAACTAAATTATTTATTGTCACTTGCACTTTACAGTAATAATACACTAGAGTACAACGAAAATCTCCAATTGCCACAATCTGGTGCCATTCTGAATAATTTAATAATAAAAAGATATAACTGGCAGAGAGATAACAAGGTGTGGAGTTGGAAGAGCACAGCAGGCCAGGCAGCATCAGAGGAACAGGAAAGCTGACATTTAAGGTTGGGACCCTTCTTCAGAAAATTTGATTCCTGACTCCTGCGTAGACTCAGCAATGACCTGTGCCTTCAATCCTCTTCCACTGACTCACCACCGCCATCATAGGAGTCACCACTCTTCAGGTGCTATCTTTTCCCTACTGGACCCACCTCATCAATGCTGGGTCCCGTGCTGAATCCACTGTCACCCTGCAACCAGCAGTCCCAGGCTCCGTCTGCAGTGACTCACCAAAAACTAGGAGTTCCCGGCTCCAGGCCTAAAGCAACCAGGAGCTGCTGCTGCCGCCACCTCATTGTTAACCAGGAGACCCTGCTGCAGGCCCACCACAGCAGCAGCCAAGAGGCAATGGCCTTGTGGTGTTATCACTGGACTGTTAATCCAGAGATCTAGGTAATATTCTGGTGATTTGGGTTCAAATCCTACCATGGCAGATTGGTGGAATTCGAATTAAATAAAGTATGTGGAACTAAGATTCTAATGATGACCATGAACCCATTGTCAATTGAGGGTAAAAAAACCCATGTGGATCACGAATGCCCTTTTAGGGAAGAAAACTGTGTGTGACTCCAGACCCATAGCAATGTGTTTGAATCTGAACTGCACTGTGGACAACGAGGGATTGGCAATAAATGGTGTCTGGTCAGTGGTGCCCTCATCCTGTGAATGAATTTAGAAGTTTCTGCCCACCGCTGCCTCAACACCAAGAATCTGTCTGCACCCCACCTACCATGCTGCCGCTACCACCTCACCTACGTCCCCACTCTGGCCGTACTGCAACCAGGAGTCCCTAGTTTCACTGCTGCACCAAGAGTCAAACTCCAGCTGTCGCCTTGCTGGTGCTACATCCGATTGCTGGAAGAGCTTTGCCACCACCAGCAGCCACCAAGGCCAGGAGGAGCCTCCTTGCTGCAGCCTCCAATCGCCACGTGCAGCCGCATCTGCCGTTACCATATCTAAACGCCAGGACACTGCTGTCATTCCGTGCATGGCCTGCTCATGCCTTACTAATGCTGCTGATCAACCTGCTGCAAAAGACTTCGTGGGGAGAAAAGCAAATCGAAAGAAAAAGACCAGAAGTTAAAACAAAAAGAATAAAGAAAACAGAAACAGATGGCCCCTGGCTACTCTGCTGCCATCGTGAATGTGTACAGTCGATTCTCATGACACTGTGCTTGGGATTTGAGGTGCCTGCGAAGCCTTGTCTGTAGATCTAATGCAATACTGAAGGGCAGAGAGTAAGCTTGGTGCCAACTTTGAGATCTGCTTCATGAAACAACTCTATTCCTCAGACAGTCAAGTACAGTGCAGACCCACACAGTGTTAACTTTCACTGGATGTCTGGCCTTGTGAAATGTGAGTCTCACTGTATAAGGATAGAATATGCATTGCCTCGCTGTGAATCTTAATAGTTGAATTGGGGGCGGTGGGAGGTGGAGCAGTATTTTGTGGTGGGAGCTGATTTGTGGGGAATTTGTGCCTTCTAGATGCTTAGCTTAAGATCTACTCTCTGTTGAATCCATTGAGCACTTAATACTTGGCCTCTTGAGTTTGGTGCATGAGTATCACCAGCACAATCAGTAAGTGGTTTGGGGCGATCTGGGATTTGATCTCCCGGTTGAAAAGTTTCCTGCTCATTGTGTAGAGAAGCTCAATTCCAGTGGGAAGTTCAGTGGATCTGTGGTGTCGTGTGATAGAGAAGAGTGACCATAGCTTTTCTTGACTGTTGTTTAGCACGTGATTCAAGGTTGTTGTGGTTACGTTGATGAAGATCATATCTTGAATGTTGTGCAGCAGGCAAAAACTAGAATCAAATTTCTGTGGGTACCCAAATTTGAGTACAGTACATAATCCATCGAGTTGACAAGCTAACGGCCTTTGACTTCAAGTATCTAAAATCTGTACTCCCTCAAAACGATGAAGCTTGCTGCAGCTCTCTGTATTTTGCTTGGACATGCTTCGTTGTCATAGCCGTGTCCACTGTCTGTCAATAGGCTATTCACATTGTGAGTCTGATAGAAGCTCTTCAGCCACTGGAAAATTCACAATTGAGGATATGTTCTACATTGAACTACACTCTGATGGACTGCAAGGAGTTATCACAGTCAAAGCTTGAGGTTGAGGTAACAAAAGGCATGACAGTGAATTGCGGTGTGAAGAAACTGGGGGTAACAAGTTGGGGAATGTAGACATCTGGTAGGTTATGTTGAATTGTAAGATAATAAAATTGTGCAAGGTGGAAGTCAAAGGGTTCCTTTGCTTTTTGTTTCAAATAGGTAGCTATTTCGAATTTCCAGTTTAATTCAGTCCATTTGAATTGTGCAGCTGGTGATTTTTTTTTTATTTTTACTTGCTGGTTGAGAATATACCAATCTCTTCAGCTGTGGTTTATTGCTGTTTCACCACATGGTTACTCTGTGTCCCTCCCCCTTTACTTTTAATGGGCCCTCAGTCTGTGATACGTGGTCATGTTAATAATACACATGAGAATCCAGATTTAATGTTTTAAATTCGAAGAGTGAAAAGAATTAGAGGCAGTAAGAAAATTTGAGAATGGCAGCTAGGACAGCATTTTGGCTCAGTGGTTAGGACTGCTGCCTCACAACACCTTGAACCCAGGTTCAATTCCAGCCTCGCATGTCTGTGTGGAGTTATCCCCGTGTCTGTGTGGGTTTCTTCTGGGTGCTCCAGTTTCCTCCCATAGTCCAAAGGTTTGCAGGCGAAGTGGATTGTCCTTGAAAAACTGTCCATAGTGTCCAGGGGTGTCGATGAGAAATGCAGGGTTATAGGAGTAGGTTATTGGGATGAATCTGAGTGGGATGCTGTTTGGAGGGGCAGTGTGGATTCAATGGGCTGAATTGCCTGCTTCCGCACTGTATGAATCTGAGACTCTGGCAGCCAACATAAAAGGGAATTCAAAGATCTCAAGAACAATGAATAGGTATCAGCAATTCAGCCCATCAGGCCTGCACCGCCATTGATACAATCGTGGTTGATCTCATCGCTGCCTGACCTCCACTTTCCTGCCTACTGTCCACCACTCTTCATTTCATTGCTAATTAAAGATCTGTCACATTCCAAGAGATCACAGGATCCCAGAATGGTTACAACACAGAAGGAAATGTGACTTATTATGGCTAGCTGGCCCCAAAGCCACTTTTCCACTAAAGCTGTGCAGGTTAGATGGATTAGCCATGCGAAAAAATGCCCCATAGCATTCAGGGATATGCCAGTTATGTGGGTCAACCGTGGTAAAAACCCCACGCGGGTTTGTGGGGATGGGTGGGGTCATAATTCCGGATGGGATCCTCTTCAGAGGATTGGTGCAAGCTTGTAGGGTTGACTGGCTTCTTTCTGCACTATTGGATTCTTTGATTCTGAACCAGCCACCTGAAAGACCATTTTGCATTCTGTTGTTTTCCTATTTTCATCCAGTAGCTCTGCATTGTTATATTGTTCCCTTTTGAATACCTTGATTGAACTTGCTTCTACAACAGTCAGGAAATGCATTCCAGAACTGAACCATTTCCTGTATGGAAAGGTTTATCTCTTTTTTTTTTGGCTTCGCTCATAATTTAAATCTGTGCTCTCTTGCTGTTGATCATCAACAAATGAGAGTAGTTTCTGCACAGTTTGAATACCTCTCTGATCTCCTTTCAGCCTTCTCCGAGGAAAGCAGTACTAACTTCTACCTGTAACTGAAGTGCGTCATCCATGGAACTGTTTTTGTTTTTGCCAACTTTTTGCATGCTGCCCATACTTTCATATACTTTCAGAAGTGTGGTGCTGGAACTGGATACAATGCATCAGTTGAAACCATTCTAACATTATAAATAACCTTATTACTCTTGTACTCTGTTCCAGTTAATAAAGCACTGAAAACAGTGAGTTTTATTAACCACTCTCTCGACCCATCTTATCACCGAAGATCTGCATTCACATAAAGTCCAGGTCCCCTGTACCTGTACCTGCATCATCTTCAGAATTGTATCCTTTATATTGTTTTTCGTTATTATTCCAACCAAAACGAACCATCTCATATTTGTGAGCATTGAATTTATCTACCACCTCACTGCCTATTCTATCAAAGTTTTTATCCTTTTGGAGTCCTACATAATCCTCCATTGCAGTTTGCAATGACTCCAAGTTTCATATTATCTGCACACATACACTAAGGTGTGAGTCATAAATGTGTTGGGAAAACCAAGGACCCCATACTGACCCCTGGGGAACTTCCTTACAAACCTTACGCCCGTGCAAAAAAAATGCAAATAAATCGTAAAAGGAGGTAAAGAGCATTTAGTAACCAAAAATGGGATTTGCTCATGGAGGCAGAAGGTTTTGCAGAGATATTAAATGAGTACTTAGTAAAAGCTCAAAGGAGGAGGGTGCTCGTGAAAAAAGAGTAGTTTATCAAGCCGTTAATAAAGTGGTGGTGTTATGGTGGCTGGCTGTAGTGAAAGTTAATCCATCACCAGGACCTGATCAGGTATATCTGAAAATGCAAAGGGAAGTAAGGTTAGAAACTGCAGAGGCAATGGCCATTATTTTCTAGTTTTTCTTTGTTACAGGGATAGTGTCAAAGGACTGGAGAATGGAAAATGTGACACTCTTCGAAACAAAATGCTGAAAGGATACACCTACCAATTGCATATTTGTCCAGTACCTCTGTCTTGGAGAAAAGTTTCAGAAACAATAATTTGAGATGGCCAGACACCAGGAACGATATTGTAGCAATCAAAGAGATGGCTGACCAATGAAATAGATACTTTGGTCTGTCTTTGCAAAGGAGGATGTCAATAACATTTCTAAACTGTTAGGGGAACACAGGGTCTTAGAGGGAAGAATTGAAGGAAATTAGAAATAGTAGGAAAATGGTGTTAGGAAGGCAGATAATTCCCCATTGCCTGATAATCTGCATCATAGATTATGTAAGCATGTGGCCCTTTAAGTAATGGATACATTTATCATCTTCCAAGACACTCTAAACTGTGGAACAGTTCCTATGGATTGGATGATAGCTAGTCTCACCCTTCTATTTAAAAGAGGAGGCAGAAAAAATACAGCTAATTATAGACCCATTCACTTGATATCAGTAGTGCGGAAATCGCTAGATCCACGCTGTGATAAAAGATTTAATAGCAGACCATTTAGACAACAGTGACAGGATAGGACAGAATCCGCAAGGATTTATGAAAGGGAAATCATGCTTGTCAATTATTTTTGACATTTTTGTTCAAAATAACTAGTAGAGTTGATATGGTTGACTTGGATTTTCAGAAGGCTTTTGATAAGGGATTAGCATGTAAAACACACATGGGATTGGGAATAGTGCACTAACATGGATAAAGAACCAGTTGACAGACAGGAAATGAGCAGGAATAATTGTGTCTTTTTCTGAGTGGAGTCAGTGATCAGTTAGATATAGCAGGGATATAGCTTGGACTCATGATCTCACATGATATATTAATGGTGTAGATGAGGGAACTAAATGTAATATCCTCACGTTTGCAGTCAACATTAAAACTGAATGGGAGAGTGAGCTGAAACGAGGATTCAGTGATGCTTCAGTTTGAGTTGGACAAGCAGAGTGAGTGGTCAAATGCATGGCAGATGTACTAAAATGAGGGTAAGTATGGGGTTATCCAATTTGGTTTCAAAAACAGGAAGACATTATTATCTGGTGATGTTGATCTCCCTGTTTCCCAATACAAGACATGATTGTTCTTGCACATGAGTCACTAGAAGTCAGCATGCAAGTGCAGCAGGCAAACACAGCAAAAGATACATCGGTTTTCATAGTGAGTGAATTTGGGCACAGGGATGTTGTGCTGCAGTTGTACAGACCCTGAATTGACACCGTACTTGGAATGTTACGTGCACTTTTGGCCTCCTTTATATGAGCAAAGATTCTCTGGCTACAAAAGGAGTGTCACAATTCTCTACCAGACCTTTTCCTGAGATGGCAGGACTGATATGTGAAGCAAGACTGAATTTGTTAAGACAATATCAACTGGAGTTTATACAGATGAGTGAAATCTCTGATTGTAAAATTCTAACAGGACTAGACAGGTTACATGCAGAAAAGATTTTCTCCATGACCAGAAGTCCAGAATCAGGATCACTTTAACAAATCATGGTAGATCGTTTACGACTGAAATAAGGAATAGCATCTTTACCCAGAGAATGATGAGCCTGTGGAATTTGCTGTCAGAGTGCTTGAAGTGAAAAAATTGAATGTTTCCATGGAGGAGTTAGATACAGGTCATAACGCTTATGTGATCAAAGGATGAGAGGAGAAAGCAAGCTCAGGATACTGAGTTGGATGAACAAACATAACCATGTTAAATGGTGGAGAGAGATAGTAGGAACTGCTGTTGCTGGAGAATCTAAGATAACACTGAGAGGCTGGATGAACACAGCAGGCCAAGCAGCATCAGAGGAGCAGGAAAGCTTGACATTGCGGGTCGGACACTTCAGAAATGTGATGAACAACATGAACACTGCTCTTTCATGTTAAATGGTGAAGTAGGTTGAAAAGGCTGAATGGACTTGTATTTTCTATAATTAGGAAAAAATATACAGCCATTTTCACAAATGGGAATCAATTGAGAAAAGCCAGCTGGATTTGTTGAGGACAAATAATTTCATCAGTGCGATGACAGAAAAGGTTAATGAGGATAATGTGGTTGATGTGGTGCGTACATTGATGGTCCAAAAGACAATTGATGTAGTTGCACATAACAGGCTTATCGGGGGCTTGATGTCTGTCGAACAAAGGGACAGTAACAACAGGATTGTGAAGTTGGCTGAGCAGCAGGGAACAGAATAGTGATGAACACATGTGTTTTAAAAACTGGAGAGGACATAGTGTGGTCCTTGATCAATATTAAAAGCGTAGATTTTGTAATTATGCCAAACTTTTGTACCATGAGAAGGTTAGTGGTAGATTTGAATAGGACATCGGCTAGTGGAATGGGAGGACATGACAAGTGAAATTTATTTCAGAAAAATGTGCAGTGTTACAATTTGGTAGGAAAGACAAGGAAAGGAAATATAAAATGATTTGTTGTCTTGGCAATAAGGTTTTGGAAGCAATGGGACCTCAGTGTTTGTTTGCAAATTGTATAAGTTGGTAGAGTGGGTTAAAAAAGTGATTAATATATACAGCAACTGGGTCTTGGTAAATAAGAATCGTAAACATACAAGTGAGGGAGTTATGCTTCTCCTTTATGAACGCTAGTATGGTCTCAACATTTCCATTTATTCATTTGCAGGATGTAGCCCTTGCTGGTTAGACCAGCATTTATTGCCTTTTCCCACTTTTCCTTGAGAAGGTAGAGGTGAGCTGTGTTCTTGAACTGTTGTAGTCCATTTGGTGTAGGTATACCCACTAAGCCATTAAGGAGTGGCCTCTAGAATGCTGACCCAGCAATTCTGAAGGAATGACTTTATATTTCCAAATCAGAGTGGTGATTGGTTTGGAGGGAAACTGGCAATTGATGATTTTCCAATGTATTTGGTGCCTTTGACCTCCTAGATGGTTGTGGGTTTGAAAAGTGCTATCAAAGGAGCTTTGGCAAACTGGTACAGTGCATCTTGTAGATGATATGCATTGTTGCTGTTACTGTACACAAAAGGACTGCATGTTTTTAGATAGGATGTCAGTCAAGCAGCGTGCTTTGTTCTGGATACTGTTAAGCTTGCATGTTGTTGGAGTTGTATTCATGCAGATATAGAGGAATATGCCATTGCCATTTGACTTAACATGCAGATTTTGGACACATTTTGAAACAGAGGAAGTGAGTTATCTTGTGTTGAATTACCGTATCTAACTTGCTTTTGTAGTCATCATGTTGATGTGGCTAGTTCATGTTTGTTTATAATTAATGGTTACCCCATAAGGATGTTGATGAATTCTAATATAATATCATTGAAAGTTAAGGGATGATGATTAGATTCTCTACTTTTTTAGCGAGTACATTGCCTGGCACTTATGACGTATGTGTTACTTGCTACCTTTCAGCACAAATGTGAATATTGCCCATGTCTTGCCAAATTTGGACAGGAGACCGAGGCAGCACATGATTGGTGCTGAACGTGGTGCAATCATAAGCAAGCATCTCAACTTCTGATCTTTTGATAGAGGAAAGTTGATGATTAAAGCAATTGCAGATGGTTGAGCCTAGGATGCTCCTCTGACGAGCTCCCGCATAGATATTCTGGAACTATCCTGACCTCCAAGAACTGCAACCATGTTCATTTCTTCCAGTTATGCCTCCAACCAGTAGAAAGTTTTCCTCCTTAATTCTGGTTTTGTAACACCTCCTTAAGGCCATTCTAGCATAAGTACTTAAATGTGTTTTATTCTGGAAACTGCACATTTAAATGATTTGGATAAAAGGATGGGTATAGAACAATCATTATAGGGATGAAAAGAAATGATTGGTTGGACAGATTGGAAACACTGGAGCTTTAGAGAAGAAAGTTGGTAAAGATGTTCAAAATCTTCAGAAATCTAGACAAGCAGATTGGAAAAACTGTGCTCATTTGTAGACAGGTTAGGAACTAGAAGACGCTAGTATAGTCTCAACATTTTTTCAGGTTATTGCCTCTTTGTCCTCATGTTGTCAGAGAAATAAATTTTACAATGCGGGGCATATTTCAGGGCTGGAATGCATTGGCTGAAAGTTTAATGGTAGATTCAGTTGTTTCCAAATTGGAATTGGATAATTATCAAGAGAAAGTAGGGGTGATGGGGAAAGAGTGGAGTATGTGACTGAGGGCTGGCATGGACCCATGAGGCCAATGGTTTCCTTCTATCCTGGGTTAAATTGTGGTTTGAACTGTGTGAAGTGTGGGAACAAAAGTTGTATTTATCTTTCATTCCTCCCATTTTAACAGGAAATATCAAGATCGACAGAAGAAATTAATTAAAAACAAATCTTGCTGGAGAGTAAAACACAAATGAATTTACTGTCTTTTTTTATATTTTTTGAGTTCTCATTAATCAGTAGACTAGTTTTCATATTTTCATGTAGTATTGCCTTGAATTTTGAAAGATTATTCATCAGTTGGAGTTCAGAGTTAAAAATAAGCTCCTGACAGAATTAACAAAGTAATCTCACATTCAGTATGATTCAAAATGTGAACGTCAATATTTTCTTAATTTCTAAATTTGCCAATGTTTATCATTTTGTGTTTAAATCTGTTATGCAATCAGAATTTTTGCATAGCATGAACTTTGACCAATCATGAAAGTTAGCAGTCTTAATGTTTTAAATACAATCTTTATTTTCCTTTTTATCCTGGAGCAGATCAATCTGTGTTTTCCCTGAGATTTTTCTAAAGTTAATCCCATTCATTAAGACTGAAATAGGAATAGTACACTGTGTCCCTCTAGTTCCACCATTGCACTGCTCTGCATCTTCCTCATGAATAGTGTGGAAGAGGAGGTATACCAACACAATTTTATAAGCAGAAAGGTAACAACCTAAAAATGGCTCACTGCCTCCTGTTGAATCTTTAATCAGTTAGAAAGGAGACGCAGGCTACGATTGATTCAAAATGCAAATCCCAGAACTTCATTCAGGTCATTGTCCTGAGATAATTAAAAGTTTTATCAGTGTATACAAGAGGTGACATCTCAGGCCAGACGATGTATTTTAGGTGTGAAGTCTTGTTTAGAATCTGTCTATGTTTTAACCTGGACTCAGGCGAGTTCTTTTTTTTTTTAACAAAATGGTACGTGTGCGCGTGTCCATCCCTGTCCGTTTTCCACAGGGACCACTTCACTGCACGACTCCCTTGTCAGGTCCACACTCGTCACTACACCAGTTCCTTTCCTTGCAACTGTAGGAGGTGCTACACCTGCCTCTATGCCTCCCCTCTGGCTTTGGTCCGAGGCCACAAACAATCCTTCCAAATTCAGTAGCAATTTGCCTGCACTTCATCTAACCTAATCTACTGTATCTTGCTTCCCATGTGGTCTCCTGTCTATCGGGGAGACCAAACACAGACACGGGGACTAGTTTGTGGAGCACCTTCACGCTGCAAGCACCTATGAACCCAACAGTTTTTGTGATCAACATTGGTTGCGATCCACTGTAGCACCCCCTCCCACTCACGTGGTGACACGTTCATCCTTGGCCTCCTGCACTGTCAAAATAGGGCCAAATATAAAATGGAGGAACAACGGCCTGATATTTCTCCTTGGTGGCTTATGGCCTAATGCCTGGATATTGACTCCGCCAGCTTCAAAATCTCTCCACCCTCAACCCGTCCATCTTCTGACTCATCTCTCCACTCCACCGTTTCCAATGACTAACCTACAATAATCCCCTACCCTCCTCCATCCTCTTGGTTACCTCTTCAAAAAACACTAAAAGATTTGTCACACATGATGTACCGTGCAAAAATCCTTGCAGACCTTGACTATCCAAATGTTTGGATACTGTCCCTCCGTATCCTCTCCAATAACTTGCCTACCACTGATGTCAGGCTGATTGGCCTGTAGTACCCTGGCTTGTCTTTGCTACCTTACTTCAACAATGGAACAACATTAGCCACCTTTCAGTCTTCTGGAACTTCACCAGTGGCTTAAGATGAATCAAAAATCTCTGCAACTTCTTCCCTGGCCTCCCACAATGTCCAAGGATGGAAAAGCTCAGGGGATTTATCCACCTTAGTGCGCTTTAAGGCTGCAAATACCTCCTCTCTGGTAATATGATACGGTCCAAAACATCCCCATATGTTTTTCTTCCTTCCTTAGCATCCATGATTCTGTCCTTGGTAAACACTGAGGAGAAATATTCATTAAAAATCTCCCCCATCTCCTGTGGCTCCACATACAGACGGCCATGCTGATCTTTAAGGAGACCCCTTCTCTCCCCAGCCACCCTTTTCTCTTAATATAGCAATAAAATCTCTATTATCTTTTAACCTTATCTGCCAGATCCACTTCATATCATCTTTTTGCTCTTCTGTTTCCCTGTTGTGTGTTCCTACACTTTTTTATAGTCATGTGGGGATTCAGTTGGGCCCAATGGCTTAATCCCAATGTATGCCTCCTTCTTCTTTTTTCTTGAGTAGAGAACATAGAACGTTACAGCATAGTACAGGCCCTTCGGCCCACAATGTTGTGCCGAACTTTTACCCTAATCCTAAGGTCGATCTAACCTCCACCCCTACCTTATACTACCATTCGTGTGCCTATCTAATAACCACTTAAATGCCCCAAATGAGGCTGATTCTACTACCCTCTCCGGCAATGCATTCCATGTCCCGACCACTGAGTAAAAAACCTACCTCCACTCACTTTAAAACTATGCCCCCTCATAATAGCTACCTCCACCCTAGGAATAAGTCTCTGGCTGTGAACCCTATCTATACTTCTGATCATTTTGTACATCTCTATAGAGTCATCTCTCATCCTTCGTCAATCTAAAGAGAAAAGCCCTAGCACACTCAACCTATCCTCATAAGACCTTCCCTCCAATCCAGGCAACATCCTGATAAATCTCCTCTGCACCTTTTCCAACACCTCCACATCTTTCCTGTAATGAGGTGACCAGAACTGGACACAATACTCTAGATGTGGCCGAACCAGGGTTTTGTATAGCTGAAGCATAACTTCACGGCTCTTGAACTCAATCCCCCTGATAATGAAAGCTAACCCACCATATGCTGCCTTAACAACTATATCCACCTGTTTGGCAACTTTCAGGGAACTATGAACACGAACCCCAAGATCCCTCTGCTCTTCCGCACTACCAAGAATCTTTCCGTTAACCCTGTGTTCTGCTTTCAAGTTAGTGCTTCCAAAATGAATCACCTCACACTTTTCACGTTTAAACTGCATCTGCCACTTCTCAGCCCAGCTCAGCATCCTGTCAATGTCCCTTTTGTAACCTAAAACAGCCCTGCGCATTGTCCACAATGTGACCCACCTTTGTATTATCTGCGAACATACTAATCCACCCTTCCACTCCTACATCCTAATCATTTACAAGAATCACAAATAGAAGATGACCCAAAGAAGATCAACCAGCCTGTATATTGGGTGGGGTGGGGTCCTTTATTCAGTCCCAACAGATTGATCACCCCCTTGCTTCTAAGTTCTAACTATATGGCCTCGTTTGACCCTTAAGAATATCCTCTCTAAGCACTGTTATGTCGTCCCTTATCAAAAGGGCAACTCCCTCTCCTCACTTACTTGTACTTTTGTCCTGCCCATAGCATTGGCTGGAACATTGAGCTGCCATTCCTGCCCTCTCAGCCATTATTTCTATTTTGGCTATAATATCCCAATCCCCAGAGCTAATCCATGCGTTCAGCTCATCTGCTTTACCAGTCAGGCTTTGTGTTGAAATAAATGCACTTTAAACCAGAAGTCTCTTCCCTCCCTTCATTATGCCCCTGGCTATCCTGAATAGTAAACTTGCTCTTGATGACAAATGTATTTTCCCTGACTTCTCAATGGTCCCTCTTATTCACAGTCCCGCCTCCCTATCAAACTAATTTAAACCGTACTGAGTAACAATAGCAAATCTCCCTGTGAAGGCATTGGACCCCCTTTGGTTCAAGTGCAACCCGTCCCTCTTGTACAGATCACCTCTACCCCCAGAAGAGACCCCAGTGATCCACGAACTGAAAACCCTGCCTGCTATGCCAGCTCCTCAGCCCCACATTCATCTGGCCTATCTTTTATTCCTATTCTCACTGGCACGTGGCACTGGGAGTAATCTGGAGATCACTACCGTTGAAGCCCTGCTTTTTAAATTACCTAACTCCCGATACTCATTTTGCAGGACCCCATCCCTTTGTCTACGTATTTCATTTGTGCACAATAACCTTTGGCTGTTCATGGGCCCCCTTCAGAATGTTCTGCAACCACTCAGAACATCCTTGACCCTGGTACCTGAGAGGCAACATGCCATCTGGTGTCTCTTCTGTAGCCACAGAATCTTCTCTCTGTCTCCCTCACAATTGTGTCTCCTGTCAGTATTCCTCTGACTATTTTTTTTAATTATTCATGGGATAAGGGGTGTTACTGGCTCAGCAGCATTTATTGCAATACATTGCTGTGGATCTGGAGTCACATGTAGGCCAGACCAGATAAAGATAGCAGTTTCCTTCCCTAAAGGAGATTAGTGAACCAGATGGATTTTTTCGACAATCAACAATGGATTCATGGTCATCGTTAGGTTCTTAATTCTGGATATTTATTTCTTTCTCTCTGAGCCCCAGAGTCAGTTATCACGCCACTGTCCTGGCGGCTGCTGCTGCTACTAGCCTCTGAAAAGTTATTCTTCCCCCAACCCCCCCTGCCCCACTCCCCAACTGTATCCAAAGCAATATACTTGTTATTGAGGGGAATGGCGGGATGGGAACCCTGCAGTTATGTGCCTTCCTCCTTTACCTCTTCTGGTGGTCAACCAGCCACCTACAGCCTACAGCTTAGGAGTGACCACTTCACTGTAGCTCTTGTCAATGATGTTCTTTGCGTCCGGGATGATCCTGAGTGCTTGCAGCTCCAGTTCCCTCACATGGTCTGTCAGGAGCTGCAGCCTGGTACACTTGCCATGGGTGTGGCCACCAAGGACACTGGAAGTCTCCCTGATCTCCCACATCCTGCAAGAAGAGCATGCAACTGCCCTAACTGCCATCCCCCCCGCCTTCAGTCTCGACAGAAAAGAAGTCGAGTTAAAGAACCTTTACCTGTTACTGTGCTCAGCATCCTCACGCTGAACCCCTCAAGCCAAGGCCTCAGCACTTCCAATCTAACACTGGTCCACTCTCTCAATGGCTTCTCCCTTGTACACCTTTACCTTGCCAGTCATTTGCCTCACGGAGACCCTGTTTTTTAGTCAGAGGAGGAGGGAGGTTGGTAATCACCAGGATTTTGGATTTAACCACACCTTGACCCCAGTTCTCTCTGATCCGTTGTACAGTCACAATGGCTGTGGCGATGACTCTCAGCCACCCTCTGATTCACTGCCCTTCTTTGCCATCTCATGGAGGTTGTCATAGAATCTTCCTGTGGACGTTTCATGTACAGTCGTGATGACTGTGGCCACCCTCTAATTTGCTGTAATAGGGTCATAGCATGGAAACAAGCCCTTTCGCCCAAACCTTCCATACAGAGCAGGTTTACTAAATTGAATTAGTCCCCTTTGCCTGCATTTGACCCATATCTCTGAACCTTTCCTACCTGTGTACCTATCCAAATGTCTTTCAAATGTTGTAATTGTACCTGGCTCTACCACTTCCTCTGGTAGCTCATTGCATGCTTGCACGCACAAACCTGTGTGAAGAGTTGTCGCTCCAATCCCTTTTAAATCTTTCCCCTGTCACCTTGAACTTAGGCCATCTAGTTTTGGACTTTGCTAGCTGTGGAAAAGAGCTTGGCTATTCACGTCAGTTATGCCCGTCATGATTTTATAAGCATCTATAAGGTCACCCCTCAGCTGATAGGCTGGGACTTCTTTCCTTGCACCATCTCGCCTCTCCTGAAAAGCCAAACTGTCTAGTCTCAGTAACTTGCTTGCAAATCTGTTTTGCACCCTTGTCAATTTAATACATCCTTCCTGTAACAGGATTGTACGCAGTACCCCAAATGTTGCCTTAACAATGTCTTGTGCAGCCGTAACATGATGTCCCAACTCCTGTACTCGATATTCTGACCGATTTAAAGGCAAGCTTGCCAAATGTAGCCTTCAGCCATCCTGTTGATCTGTGACACCACTTTGAAGAAACTGTGTCTCTGTACCTTGGGTCTCTCTGATGGACTACACACCCCAAGACCCTACTATTAACCTTATAGGTTCTACCCTGGTTGTTTTTGCCAAAATGCAACATCTCACATTTATCTGAATTTTAAAAATCAACTATTCCTCACACCATTCAAGATTTCACTGTATTCTTAGATAATCATCTTTTCTTCAAGTTTTGGCACAGACCTGTAGCTTGGGTGGTGGATGAGGTTGTTGACTTGCTCGTCGAGCTGGCTTGTTTTTGTTCCGATATTTCATCAGTGCTAGGTGAGATCATCAGTGGAGCCTCCGATGAAGTGATAATGTTCTCCTCCGCTTGGAATTCATACTGTCCGATCTGTTGTGGTGAGTACTGCCATCTCCGATTTTGATCTGTATGGGTTCATGTATGGGGTCCAATTTTATATGTATGGGTGGAGAACCATGCTCTTGGAATTCCCATGCATGTCTATGTTTGGCTTGGCCTACTATGGTTACTTTGTCCCAGTTAATTAAACTAATATCCTTCATTGTTTGAATGGACAGATATTAAGGGGGGGGTTCATCGTGCTGTTTTGGTGCTAGCTCGTGTGTTCTGATGGCGAGTTTCCTTCATGTCTGTCATGTAATGCTTGTGGCAGTTGTTGCATGGTATTCTGTCAACCACGTTCGTTCTGCATGTTGTGGGAATGGGGTGTTTAATCCTTGTAAGCGTTTGTTGTAGAGTGGCTGTGGGCCATCATTATTCCTCATGGTCTTAGGAATCTTGTCATTTTTGATTATATTCCTGATGTAGGCAGTGTGGTCAGTGTGCTAGGTCATACTGTGTCCTCCTGTTTGTTTTTTAGGCATCAGTGACTGTAGGTGCAGGGATGTCTTCTCTGGTAATGAATCTGTGGAACTCTTTATTGCAGAGGCTAACGGAGGCAGCATTAAGTATTTTCAAAGCTGGGATAGACTAGTTTTGAATCAGTTGGGAAACAAGGATTATTGTGTAAAGACAGGGAAGTGGAGTTGAGTATTATCAGATCAGTCATGATCTCATTGACTAATGCTGCAGGCTAAATGGCCTATTTCTGTTCGTACATCTTAGTCTTCTGCACCTTTTATTTTCCTTGCCCAGCTTTTGTTCCAGTGTAACCCAGGCAGCTCAGTTCTTGTCCCACTGAAATCAGCTCCCTGCCATATATTCTTTCATAGCCTGTATTGACCACACTCTTTCTCCATCATCATCCCAGCTACAGTGATTGCTATCTCCTAAATGTTCTCCAGTGACTGTTGGATGACTTGCCTCTTCTCATTTCAAAGCGCCAGGCCCAGCAGTTCATCCTTTCTCCTTGAACTGGATATTTACTGCTGTTGTAAATTCTCCTGAGCACAGTATAGAAATGCTTGCTCCTTGCTGCTTTTAAGTTACCAGTGTGCCAATCAACATTAAGGTCGTTGAAGTCTCCTATTATAACGATGTATACCTGCATCGGTTTGTAATTTTGTTGCAGATTTGTTCTTCTTCTGGCTGGTATTCTGTTGACTACACTGAGCAATGTAATGAGCTCCTCTTGTTCTGAAGCTTAAGCCAAATTGATGAACTCCTTGTCTGACAGAATTCCTATGTTCTATTATTTGAGTCAGTGCTTGAACCTTGATTTATTTTTGTCTGAGGCATCTGAACAACAATTTTTAGTTTTATAAACAGGTGATTTGTTTTCTCAAATGTTTTGTTTTCTCTCGGAATGTTCTCTTGTGACACATGATATTAAAACGTACTTGAATTTGTACAGCAGCTTATTTTCCTGTCCAGATAACTCAGTTTCAAATGCAATTGTTTTTTCTTAAAATTGCCACTATGTAGCTGTTCATTTTATGTACAACAAAATCTCAAACAGCAAATGAGATGAGCAAAATCCGAAAGAACTGCAGATGCTGTAAATCAGGAACAAAAAGAAGCTTTTGGAAAAGCTCAGCAGGTCTGGCAGCATCTGTTAAGAGAAAATCAGAGTTAACATTTCAGGTCTGGTGACAGGTTTACTCTGATGTTTTTCTTCACCGATGCTGGCAGACCAAATGAAATGAGCAGCCAGTTCATTTGTTTGGGTTTTTGGGTGACCAGAATTACTCCTTGCTATTTCAATAATATCATGCAGTATTTAAGAGCCACCTGAACAAGATAATATGGTTTCTTGACTTTTGAAATGCATTTAGACTGTGTATTTGTTCTGGAATTTATTCTGAACCCATCTCTTCCTGAGTTGAGGTGAGAGTGCCATCATCTGAGGGGAACTGCATAATGCAGCATCAGTTATAACAAACTAGAAGACATTGTATTGGACCTTCCATTTCCAATTAAACCACATAACTTGCATTTCTTCCAAGGATAAGTTCAATGCAGTTGACTCCATTTTCAACATTTGCATTGTCACCACTTTCATGATTGTGTGTGTTTTTCCTCTTAACTGATAGCGTTTTGGTAATGAATTGGTGATTATTTTATTTTGTATAACTACTGATAGTTTGATATTTATAGTTGTTTAGAGGATTTGGATCCATGCTTCTCTGTTCATACAGGAAAGCAGGAAGTTTTTTAAATGCTGAATTGTTTACAAACTCTGGAACAGTCTTTTCTCCATCTGTTATGCACAGTATACTTGTTCTTTAATATAAATATGCACAGATGATGAAGCGCAATTGGTGCTTAGTTTTCAATACTGCCAATGGTGTTTTTGTAGGTTTGATCATGAAATTTTCTTTTGAGTTTTCAGTGGTGTTCTATCTTAAATTTACTGATTCCAGACCTGTTTAGAACCTGTTCAATTTTCTCAATCATGTAGTTTAGGTGTGCCCCATTGTAGTAATTGCTCTTTATTATACTGTTAGCCATAAAAATGTCGGAACATAAATTACCACTTGTGAATACTCCAATTCGAAAATCCTGAGTTATGCTGCTGACTCCACGTGCCTTTTTAAGCAGGCAAGGCAGAGCATTAGACATGGGTTCACTTGCCAGGTACATTTTTAACATTAACAAAGTGTTTCGTAAATTGGCTTACTGGAAGAGTGTTTCGGGGGGGAAAAAAGGAACTATAGGTGTGTCTTATTTTACTTCTCTGTTCCATCCTAGCTCCTGTTTCCCCGCCAAATTAACTTAAACCCAGTCACAAGCAAGCTACCTACAAAATGTCTGGCGCTGGAGAAATGCAAACCATGTGACCTATACAGGTCCCACCGTACCCATGAATGTACCTAATTGTACAAAGAATCTATTACCCTTTCTCCAGCTACCCCTCTCCATCTGTTCGCTCCTCCTAGTTCTATACTTACTACCAGTAAACCTGAGTTTACTAACTTTTGAGTCCTGCTTGAATCACCCTCCCAACTTGCTAAAATCTATCTGCAGCTCTTCATCTTTGCTCCCTTTTAAGCCATTGGCACTGATACTAATGAGGACCACCGACCCTTCACTTATCCATCTGTTTTAGCCCATCCCCATAAACTCATCTGCGCCGACCAGGCATCCCAATCTGACCTAGTCCTGACTGCTAAATGAAATAGCTTAACACCTAGCAGGTGTTAAAGTTCTAAAGTAATATCAGTTCATCGTATTTATTTTTGAGCCACACTGTAGTTTTCGTTACTGCCACAACATCACCTTTTTTTAAAAGAAAAAGCAGTCTTTGTTTGCAAACGTTTTGTAACGTGTTTCGTGAAGCCCTAAAAGGCTATATGAAATCATAGGGTGTCTTAAGTCATGTGTAATATTTAAACTAAGATAATATTGCTGCCTTTCATCAATATCTTATCTTATACTACTTGTTTGTTTTTTTTTTCAATGTGTCCTTATGTTCATTCTTAATATAATTGCATGAATACACCATTTGGCTGAAGTGCAGTATTCAAAATAAACTAGACTACTTTTTTTTATCAGAAAAGCTTTCTTAGGTTTTCTCCAATTCTTAGACTATTGGTTGGATTGAGGTTTAATTTCCTTCGCAAAAAAAACCACTAAATATAATTTTCTTTTCCCAATTTCTGTTAACAGTTTCAAAATACTGCACATTCTGGAAATTTGAAATACATATGGTAAGTGCTGAAACAGTAATTGGCTTTATACTGTGTAAATGTTCCCAAAGACCATTTTTATATTCTTTCAAAAGATAAAGTTGTTACCGACAAGGTCAGCATTTGTTGCCAGTCCCGAATTGCTTTTGAACTGTGCAGCCTGCTAAGTTATCTGAAGTCAACTCCAAGTTGACAACATTGCACTGACTTTGGAGTTGCGTGTCGGCCAGGCCAGGCCAGGCCAGGTAAGGATGGCCAATTTCCTTCTCTGAAGGGCATTAATTAGCCAACTTTTTATTGCAACAATCAATGGTTGTTTCATGGCACCAGTGGTGGCATTCAAACCTCAGAACATTAGCCAGAACCTCTTGAGTTACCAGGTCAGTGACACCTATGATCTCTAACCTTGTTCACCCTGTAACCTACCTTTCTGTTCCACTAGCTGCTCCCACCTTAATTTACACTGTATAAAACCAATCACTTTTCATCTCTCCCTTCAGTTCCAAAGAATCATATTGGACGTGAAATTTTATCTCTCTTTCTCCTTGTGCGGATGCTGCAAGACCTGCATTTCTCCAGTATGTTGTTTATATTTGAAATTTCATTTGTTATTTTAAGATGTTGGTACCTGCCCAACTACTAATTTAGGCAAAATACCCTGTTTTGATGCCAGTCATCAACACAGGTGGATGGAAAAGGTTATTGGTAGTAGGGACAGCCAGCTTTAAGTCGCTCAGCAATTCCCAAGTAAAACTCGACAAACCATTGAATTCTGAAATGATGCCCGCTGGTCCGAGGCACTCACGCACTCACGCATACACGCGCGCACACACACGAGGAAATAACCTTTCTCCATCTGCTATATCAAATCCCTTAAGAACATTGTATATTTCAGTAAGTGTACCTGTCATTCTTTCTAACTCAGCATACAGGACCAAGCTGCTTAACCTGCCCTCAAAAGATGGTTCTGCATGTGGGATCAGTTGTAGGGTTATGAGTTGCGAACTTTAAGCACTTAATTGGGAGAATTTGTGCTTACCTGCAATGTGCAAATGTTTTTCTCCGAATAAAGTCTGAAGTTACTGTTGTAGAAATTATTACTCTCATTCATGTTAATGAAAATGTTTCATAGTTGGTGTCCAATTCCTGTGAGAATGGATTGGAATGTTGGCTATCGAGGAAATATTCTTGACAGCTACATTCTAAGTTGGAATTATCTTTAATTTATCTCTTCCTTTTTATTAACCATTTCTTGAGCATTACATCCAAAGAAGATAAAGTTGAAGTATAAGCTAAGCTGTGCTTTTTAATGTGACCAGGAACAGTCACAACCTTTTGCGCACTTATGTATGTGAATTTCAAGTTTAACAGTTGGTTTAAACAGTTAATTTGGCAAAACCTTAAACTTGAAGCACAATTTCTTTCAAATTCCTTCTTTCTCATCAGAACTGTACACAAATTGGGATGAACATAACAGGAGTAACAATTCTAGGTGACGTGAACAAATCATACTCCTTTGTGTTATGGTTCATGCGTAAGACTTTATTATGCATGGCCATATAAGAAGTTTGAGGCAAGCATTATCTACATTGGTGAGGTGAAAAATATTCTCATTTGTTTTGTTTCTGTCCAAGAAACCCAGGAATTGATGGACATTTGAGATGCTGCTTGGCCTGCTGTGTTCATCCAGCCTCACATTTTATTATCTTGGAATTCTCCAGCATCTGCAGTTCCCATTATCTCTGACATTTGAGATCTAGCAGCTTTCCAAATTGCAAGATTTTGTCATGCTAAAACACTGTGAACTAGATGCAACATATTTTCAGAAATAAAGTAGAGGAATTTCAGCCATAAAGCTGTGAAGTCACCTGGAAATTGATCACTTAGTTGAAAATCTTACTGGGACTTGAATTGCAAGATTGTGAAATGATGACTGTTGTAGAGTTTTATAAAAATTTAAGTAAGAGTTGTAGCATGGAAACAGACTGTTCAGTTCAAAACATCTGTACCAACCAGGCATCCCAACCTGACCTAGTCCCATTTGCAGTCATTTGGCCCATATCCCTCTCAATCCCTCTTATTCATATACCCATCCAGATTTCTTTTAAATGTTTTTATGCCTGCCCCCACCACTTCCTTCTGGCATCTTGTCCCATACACTCACCACTATCTGCATGAAAAAGTTACCACTCAGATCCCTTTTAAATTTTTACCCTCTCGTCTTAAACCTGTGCTATCTATGCTTTCCTCGCCCTCGGGAAAAGACATTGGCTATTCATACTATCCATGCCTGTCATGATTTTATAAACCTCCTATTATGTCGCCCCTAAGTCTCCAACACTCCGGGGGAGGGGGGGAATCCCACTGTATTTAGCCTGTCACTATAACTCAAACCCTGTTTGTCAAACAACATCCTTGTTATTTTTTTCTGCATCCCCTTAAGTTTAACAATGCCTTTCCGATAGCAGGGTGACCAGAATTGTATGCAGTATTCTAAAAGTGGCCTCACCAATGTCCAGACATGTCATGACATCCTATACTCAAATGTTCTGACTAATGAGGGCGAGGGTGCCAAAAGTTGCCTTCACAATCCTGTGTACCTGCAACTCCACTTTCAAGGAAATACGCACCCGCACCCTGAGATCTATTTTTTTGTTTTCAGCAACACACTCTATGGAAGTTCTGCCCTTTTGTTAGCTGTACAAAAATGCAGCACCTCACATTTATCCATAGTAAACTCCGTCTGTGACTCTTTGGTCCATCTGATCTAGATCCTGTTATAATCTGAATTAATCTTTTTTACCACCCACAATGCCACCTGTTTTGGTGTCATCTGCATTCTTACTCACTGAAGCTCCTCTATTCACATTTGGTGGATTCAAGCTCATGTCAGCTTGCTGTTCTGGATTATTAGTCCAATGATTTTTATGACACACAACTTCCCCCTAATTAAATTGCACTATTTTGAGTTGACCAGTTAAATTGCAGGTTGTATATCCCCAAAGCAATAGAGATGGGATGATGTGTGTTTAGACACAGAAACCCAGTTCCCAGGCTGACAAATATTAAGTTCTTTCCCTCAGTATGTATCTCGGTTGCACTGTAGTAGGAATATCTCAGAGACCAAGTATTTCCCTTTGGAAAGAAAAAATATTGGAGGAACCACTGTTTCTGTGCAGTGAAAAGCAGAATCTTTGCTTTTCAACCATTGGCTGCAGGATTTCACAACAACATAAAAATTAGAAGCTTTGCTTCATCCTTATAGAAAATAAAAGAAAACCATGGAACCAGTCACACATGGTGAATAAGAATAAATGTTTCCAACATCAATTTCTGAAACAAGGTATTAACTTGGAGCATATAATCCAAATGTCAATTTAGCTTTTCTCTTGACATCTATTCAACTGCAGAGCAAGCGATAATGCAAATTCTACAAGTAGATAGGGACAGAGGATAAAGAACAGAGTTCAGTCGTACAAACTGTGTATTGACTTTATGTTTCTAGCTGTAAATTATTAAACATTCCCTGAGTAATTTGTTTTAAATTATACTTATAGGTTTCTGCTGTGCAGACTGTTGAATTGGAATGGCTATTGCTATATTACACTCTTCTTCAAAGTCCTAAGAAATAAGAAAATTTGGTAGTAATGCATCTTCATCATGAACTTGAAGAGCATGAGCAGCAGACCCTAACTTGTGTTCACCCCAGTGATTCAGAAATGGTTCATGTTTTATATTCAGTATCTTAATATTTCTGAGACATAGTTAACATTTACACAAATGAAATTACAGTTCTCCTGTACCTGATCATTACCTATCTGCTTTTCTGAAGCTGGTAACTGGAGCTGAGATGTGGTTTGCCGAATGTCATTAAGTACCTTTCCCATATCTAATCTGCAAGTAGGAATCTCGTCAATAAGCTTTGGTAGGCTGTTGATGGGTTTTGGAGCAACCAAGCTTGATTTTCCCCTCTTGGGCTTCTGAAATGATCAATATTTGTTACATATAGTGAAAAATTGCCTTTCCTCCTTCACGTGGGCAAGGTCTGTTTTCCTACAGCAGGGTTCACATTCAAATCCAGAGCTTTCTGGTATGTTCAAATTAATACCACAATATGTCATTACCTTTATTGGTGAGCCGCAAACTGAGAACTGAATATAATTTATAAAGTCAGTAGGGAATAACAAAGTTGCAGCAGCAAATTGAGTTCAATAAATTTAGGAAATATTTTATTTGAGTCAGAAATTGAGCACTTTCCCACTTAAGCATCAAGTGGCATTATCAAGAGTTACCAGTTTATCTGTGGCGTTGTCACAATGCTCCTGGTTGTAGTTCAGCCTAGATAAGCAATTCCAAGTTGTCTTTTAGTAATTCCAAACCACTCAAGCTCTGCATTTTCCATATACAGCTCCCTGTCATTACAAGTTTATATCAGTTGGTTCTAAAATTGGACTGTTTGTTCCATGGATCATTGCTTCTTGAAAGCCGGATTGGTGGTGTGAAAATTTCTTGAGGCACTATGAATTTGGCTCACTTCTGAACCTGCTTCAAATGGTGAAAGGCCCTGTGCATTATCTGCTGTTATTCAGTCTCTGTCTCCCACTGCTGCCTCTGGAAGTCACTTTTTAGTGTGCTGTGGAAACCTTGAATATTATCCATACGTTAGTTCTGTTCTTGTGCAACCTCACGCTGTAGCAAACTGTCATAGAAGATCACTAGAAGATCTATATAAAATCACTATAATGTAAAGTAGAAAGTTTACATTATCCAAATAATATTTAGTATTCATCAATCGTGTTACAGCCAATTCACATTATTTACTATTCATCAATCGTGTTACAGCCAGTTCACATTAATGAAACATGCGCTATAGCAGAAATGTATTAGGACTAAGAAGAGATGTATTGAAATTAATGCAGTGCATACCCATAAAGAAGTAAGTTTTATTGCATTTGGTTGAAAATTGCTGATGCCATGTGGCATTTTTGCAGTTATTCTGTGGCTTGAGGCATTGCGATTACTAGACAATGCATTTAGAATGAAGAGCAAAGAACTTTGGTGGAATGTAAAATTTAAGATTTAACTAAGACTTATGAAGATTGTGATTTTCTTTCAAGAAGTTGTTAACTTTTTTTCTTTAACTGTAAAGGAGCCATGCTTCAAGCAGATTCAGTTCTGTTTTTGATCATTTGCAATCAAGTTGCTTTCCGGGATTCACCAAAGCTGCATCCAGTAAGGAACTATTTGCAGCTTAACCGTGACTTTTCAGTAGTTCTAGATACTACCTGCTGGCTAACTTTACTTCAAAGCATACTTTTTAATAGCACCATGAAGAAAACTAGACCACCTCTATACATATACCTCTGGTATTGGATTAATCTGTTTGTACTTACCAAAAAAAATTAACATATCGTGCAAAAGAGAGCATCCAACCAAAGACGACATAACTCCCCCTTCTGAATCATCCCCTTCTATTTTGAACAGTTGTTGCTAACCCAGCACTTATCATACATGTATATTTTTGTTTGAGTTTTAGTCAGCTCCTTGACTTGGTTTTTTTTTAAATCTCCCTGTCTTCTCTTTGGAATTTGTGCATTTAGGGAACTTGCTTCTTCTTACATCTTTGCATGCAGAAACATTGTGGATAGTTCTAAATAAAAATTGTATGTACAAATGTGCTAATGTGGTAAAAATTCATTGTTTTATTAATTTGTCATTATTTTCAAATCTTACCTTGGTGCTTTATAGTAGTTGAATTAGTATTCTTGAGTTAACCGGAGGTTTTCCAAATTGCATGTTTGAACTTTAACAAATTGATCTAACACAGATACAGATGAGTGTTCCTAGCACTTTGTGTGCATGTATTTGCAGAGGTGAATTGTTCTAGTATCATCTGTGTTGCACGTATTTTCAGAAGTAGGATGGACAATCAGCTTACGCACTAAGAATATCCATTAGAATTCTGAACTAATTTTACCAAGTGACAGTCACCTGCTGAACTGTAGGAAGCAAGCAATAAATGTCACGTGCAAGTATGTCTGTGCATAGGAGACTTGTTTGTAATTTTTTAAAGCCTGATAATGGGAGCAATCTCAGCGTAATGGTTTTATGGATATTTTAATACTCTTGTTTCTTTAAAATTTGGTACAGAAGTTGGAAATGAGTATGTGAATAATGGCATCTTATGGAGGAGAGGATCCATAATATGTAAGAATAACAAAAATTAGTTTGCCTTTTCAAAGGACAATTCATCAATGTGAGTTGTAAGGTTCTATCTTCAAAGACCTTGAGTACTGTAGAAGTTCTAAAACCACTTTGACTCGAAATAGTTTAGAAGTTTAAAATTGTTATATATTTTCTTGCTAACTGTGAGTAGCTGCAATGCTAGAGTAATATGAAATGTTATTTTAGGTCACTTGAAGGACTCAACTGGTGCACTAACTGCAGGTGAAAATGATAGACAGCATAGTCTGAATTTATTTGACAAACTCCCACTTCTTTATATATTTTGTTCACAAAGCATAAGCAATTTAAAAAGTTTGTCTAAATTTTAAAGCAATTTCTAAAGAGTTGTGTTTCAAAATATGTAAAAGCGGTGGATCCAGAAACCACTGATCTGCATGTCACAGTGGTTGTCACGTTAAGATTAAAAGTGGATTATTTTCCTACATATGGAACATTTCTGTAACATTGATAAGGATCGCACTCACAAACCAGAAGGAGTATTCAGGGAAGGTAGTTGCCTCTTGTCTCCCTAATATTCAACTTTCCACATACCTCTGGACCTCAGTACTATTTTATTGAAGGATAAAAGTATTCTTGGTAGTTTAATGTTACCTATCGGGATCTGGTGAAATAAAAGCTTCTAGAACCTTAGGTCACATCACAGAATGACATTATTCGATCTACTTTTTAATACTGCCTCTTGATAAGAGCATGTCAGAACTAATTTGCCTGTCTTAACATATTCCAATTAGCTTTGTTTCTTTCACTTTCTTAAGTATTTTTCCACTTCTTCCTTTTAAAAGATGCAATGCTACCTCGCTCCAGCAATACTTATGGCAAGAAGTCAATGCTTCAGCAGTTTTTTGAAGAAAGTAATTGCACTAAGTGCCTTATTCAGTTATTTCTGGTGACCGTTTTAAATTGATACTCTTGTTACTCATTCTCTAAATATAGGAATTAGTTTCTCTCCACTGCTGCAATCTCATCTCTTGATTTTTGAAATTTGTTTTGAATCCCACCTTTTAATGTTCGGCGCTCCCTTAGCGAACAACTTACCTATTTCATGAATGTACAACTATACGTAACAGATTTTCCAACGGTCTGTGTCAGTTTGCTCCCTGCCCATCCATGTGCCTGTCCAAATGTATCTTAAAAGGCGCTAACGTGTCTGCATCTACCACCTCTGCTGGCAACGCTTTCCAGGCGCCCACCACCCTCTGTGTAAATAACTTTCCATGCATATCTCCCTTAAACTTTCCTCCTCTCACTTTGAACTCATGACCCCTAGTAATTGAGTCCCCCACTCTGGGGGAAAAAGTTTTTTGCTATCCACCCTGTCTATACCCCTCATGATTTTGTAGACCTCAAATCAGGTCCCCCCTCAATCTCCGTATTTCTAATGAAAATAATTCTAATCTATTCAACCTCTCTTCATAGCTAGCACCCTCCATACCAGGCAACATCCTGGTGAACCTCCTCTGCACCCTCTCCAAAGCATCCACATCCTTTTGGTAATGTGGCGACCTGAACTGTACACAGTACTCCAAATGTGGCCGAACCAAAGTCCTATACAACTGCAACATGACCTGCCAACTCTTGTACTCAATACGTACAAAATCATCTATCTGGTTACTTGTGACTTTTCTTGGTGATTTTGCTCTGTCTCTACAAAATCCTCAATGATTCTCAGGAATTGTGTTATGACCAGAGCCCAAGAATGGGAAATTTGCTTTTTCCATTACTTCCCATTCCGAGCATCATCCTTATGAACCTTGTCTATTCCAGTGAATACACTGGTATGTTTGAATGATGAGTTTTAACTGATGCCAGATGACCCCCTCAAGCACACAAAAATAACTTCATGGAGTCTGATTCCTTCAGTAATATTTGTAATACCAGTTTGAGAAAGGTTATAAGCTACTTTATTTTCCATGTTAAATATTGCTGTGGAGCCAATGGTAAAGAATAACGAGATGAGTCCAATAGAGTTGTTGATGGCAGAATGAATTGTTGTAGCTTTCATGTTTTCCCTTTTTATTACTGCAAAAATAAGTAACGTTACAACTTCTCATAGACCACTGAATTTACCAACAGAAGTAAACCATCTTATGAAATCCATAAAATCCAAATTATTCTAAACTAATATCAAGGTCTTGATTTGAGTAAATTTGTACTATTTTGTTTCACCTTTGATTTATTTACCATTCAAGTGCACCGAATATTCTACAAGAGCAAAACCAAAATTGCTGGAAAAGCTCAGCGAGTCTGACAGCATCTGTGGAGAGAAAACAGTTTTTCAATTCTGAGAACGCGCCCCCACCCCAGCCATCCTCAGAACTGGAACTGAATGTCAAACATTCTGTAGTTCCTTGTACCTAAAGCATGATAAAACAGATGTACGGACAGCACATAAACCTGTAAATAAATATGCATCTCACCATAAAATTCTAATGTGATATTGGATCCCTTCTTTACCTTTATCATGTGCTATTCTGGTTTGTTTACAACTCCTACAGGGTGGAAACAAGCCCTTCGTCCCAATAAGTCCACACCAACACTCTGAAAAGCATCCTAACCATATTCTCACCTCTACTCTATATCTGTAATCCTGTATCTCCGATGGCTAGTCCACTTTACCCACATATCCCCGAACGCTGTGGGCAATTTGGCGTGACCAGTCCACCTAACCCGCACGTCTTTGGACTGTGTGAGAAAATCCACACAGACATGGGGGGAGTATGCAAACACCGCACAGACAGTCGTCCGAAGCTGGAGTTGAACCTAGGTCCCTGGTGCTTTGACGTGGCAGTGCTAACCACTGAGCCACCATGCTGATTCAAGAAATAAAATGCATACTACGTCTTTGGTATTCTTCACCCTAAAGCGAATAATTCCGATGTGTAAGCATCCATAGGAAGAGTTACCAATTTTATGTATTTATTTATTGTGATGTAATTGATACATATTTGGCTACATTGGCTTGTTAAATTTATCACTGCTCTGGGTTACCTTCCAAATATTTTTGTCGTTTTCCTTGTTGAAGTTTAATTTTGAACAGTAGCTCCAAGGATATTGGGATAAGTTTGAAAGGTAAGTAAAAGCATCTTTCTAAAGTGGCTAAAATGTTCGATCACTTAGCTTGATTGCACCAAATTTTGTTGTGGTGTGCAAAAAATCAGGCAGTATCAATCTGACTTGATAGTACCACAGGCTGCTATAGATATAGAAATTACTTGTGCATAGACCATGCCAATTCATAGTAGGCATAGACTAACCGGTTCCTTGAGCCTCCCCTCGTATTTGACAAGATCACAAATCTTTACAGGAACCTTAATCACAACTGTGCTATCATCTAAACTGCATTTTCCTGTCTACCCCATACCCCTTGAGTTCCTTGTTAGATAATGATCTATTAACTCTACCTTAAAAGTAGTGAATGACCCTGCTCTCTGGTGTTGAGAATTCCATAGACTAAAGACACCCAGAACAAATTCTCCATATCTGCCTTAAATCGATGATTTTTTTTAAACATAATATCACCAATTCTGTTTTCTTCCACACAGAAGAATATTAGTTTGGCACCTACTCACTTAAGTCTCCTCCAGATTATAGATATTTGAATAACCTGACCTCTTGTATTTCCATGTATGCCGGCCCAACACGTTTAGCATTTCCTTGTAAGCAAACACCTCAACTCAGGAATAGTGAGGCAATTTTTTTCCCTGAAAAGTTTCAAATACAAGTATATCCTTTATTAAACGTTTTGACCAAACGATAGTGTTCTAGATGTGGTCTCATTCATGCCCTGTGCAACTGCAGCAAATTCTCCTATTTTACTTCTTCCACTTCCTTGCAATTTAAAAGAAAATAGCCTGTTTGCTTTGCTTCTTAGTTGCTGTACCGATGTGCTAACTTCTTTTAGAATCCCTGTGCAAGAGTGCCATATGCTTCTGCAGAGTTCTGCAATGTCTTTCCAGTTTAAAAAGTGTGCTGTTTTTTCTATTCTTCCTATCAGAGTGGACGTATTTACAATTTTCCCACACCAGAATGCATGCATCAAATGTTTGCCCACTGAACTTATCTCTGCCCCTTTTGCAGACTCCTCATGCCTTAACCACAACTGATTTTCTAGCCAAGCGTCATGCAATCAGCAATTTTAGCAGCTCATTCAGTCCCTTCATCCACACCACTGATATAGATTGTAAATAGTTAAGACCCCAACACTGATCAATCAACTCAATACATCCTTAGCCAACCTGAGAATTTTGTTTAATTTTATAATACTTGATCCATGCCAATATGTTATCCCCCACAACTTTTATTTTTTGCGATAACCTTCAATATAGCATGTGATCCGAAGTCTTCTGGGAGAACAAGTACTTCACACCTGTAGATTCTCTTTTATCTCTTTAAGTGGTGGTGATGCACGGTGCATTGGTAACATCACTGAGGTAATCCCACGCTACTGTTCTGAAAAATAAGTTGGACTTCCATCATGGCAGATAGTGAAATCTGCTTTCACCAAAATCTGGAATTAAATGCCAGTCTAATAGTCCATGTGATCTGTATTGCTTAGCATAACAAAGCAATTATGCTAATCAACACAGGTCACATGGACTATTAGACTAGCATTTAATTCCAGATTTTGGTGAAAGCAGATTTCACTATCTGCCATTTTCTAATGTCCTTTTTGGGTTGGAATTCTGCTGTCCTTGCATGACCCACAGTAATGTTGACTCTGAAATGGTCCAGCAAGCTATTTTGTTGGATCAAGCCACTGCAATGTCTAAAGGAGGGAATGAGCCAGGACATACCACCGGGCATAGAGCTGGTGCAGAGTTAATATTTGGGAGCTCCTGCCAAAATTAGGAGACCTGTCCCACAGATGTTGGGCAACATTGTTGGTCTCAATGAAGCATACAGTACAGACAATATTCCATAAATAACCGTCAGCGTCACTGGGTACCTCCTGCCCCACTGGCAGAGCACACTCCGGTGGCAGCACAGTGGTGTACACCCCACCACTGGTCCCCCTATAATGGTATAGAATAAAGGACAGTGGTGAATCAAGTATCCAGCAAGCAAGAAAAACATACTTGACCTCATACTCACCAATGTGCCTGATGGAGATGCAGCTGTCCATGACGGTATTGGTAAGAGTGACCAAGGCATAGTTCTTGTTGAAGTCACGTCCCATCTTCACACTGAGAATGTCTTCTGTTGTGTTATGTCGCTGTCTCACTGCACCAGATAGAACTTTGAACAAAGCTAACAACAAGACTGGGCATCCATGTTGTGTTGTGAGCCATCAAGAGCAGAATCGTACTTGAGCGTAACCTGAAACTTCATGCCCTGGCATATCTTCCAATTAATGATTGCCATCTGGTCAGGGAATCAACCCTGGTTCAATGGAGAGTGCAGGAGTGAATGCCAGGAGCAGAATGAGGCGTACTTAAAACTGAGGGGTCAGCATGCTGAAACTGAGCGCTATTTGTGTTCCAAACGGCATAAACAGCAAGTGATGGCCAGTGCTGAGCAATCCTCCATCCAACAGATTAAAAACTCTGCAATCCTGCCATGTCCTGTCATGAATGGAGCTGAGCAATTAAATAACTTGTAAAAGTCCCCATCGTTAATGATGGAAGAGCTCAGCATATCACTGCAAAAGGTAAAGCTAAACATTTCCAACAACGTTTGCCAGAAGTGCTGAGTGGCTAATCCATCTCTGCGTCCTCCAGTTGTCCTTAGTAGCACAGATGCCAGTCTTCCAACAATTGGATTTATTCCACAAGGTATCAACAAATGGTTGAAAGTACTGAATACTGCAAAGGCTATGGTCCCTGATACAGTTCTGGCAAAAGTACTGAAGACTTGTGCTCCAAGACTTAACATAGCTTAACCAAACCTGTTCTAATACACCTACAACAATAGCATCTCCCTGATCATTTGGAATATCCGGTAGACCAAAAGCCCCACAAATCCAACCCAGCCAATTACCACACTATTCGTCTACTCTCAAACAGTAAGTTGATGGAAGGTGTCAGCAACAGTGCTATCCAGCAGCACCTGTTTAGCAACCCCCTGCTCAGTGATGCCCAGTTTGGGTTGCTCCAGGGCAATTCACCTCGACCTTTTTACAGCCTGGCTTCAGACATGGATAAAAGAGGTGAGTTGAGAATGGCACCCCTTGACATCAAGGCTGCTTTCGACCAAGTGTGACATCAAGGAGCCTGACCAAAACTGGTGTCAAGGGCAGTGTGGGTAAACTCGCTGCTGGGTGGAGTCCTATCTGGCACATGGGAAGATGGCTTTCATTGTTGCAGGTCAATCATCTCAGCCTCAAGACATCACTGAAGAACTTCCTCGGGATAGTGTCCTAAGCCTATTCATTTTCAAATGACCTTCCCTCCATCATAAGGTCAGAAGTGAAGATGTTTACCAGTGATTGCGCAATGTTCAATACCATTCATGACTCCTCAAGTATCGAGGCAGTCTATGTTTAAATGAAACAAGACTTGGACAATATCCAAGCATGGACAAGTAGAATTCACGAAACATAAATTTCAAGCAGTGCCCACCTCTGATAAAAGGTAATTTAACCTTGACATTCGGTGGCATTATCATCACTTATTCCCTCACTTTGAATATCCAGGTGGTTATCATTGACCAGAATCTCAACTGGATTAGCCATTTTAATAAATACAGTGGCTACAAGAGCAGGTCACATATTAGGAATACAGCAAGAAGTAATTTACCTCCTGACTCTCCAAAGCCTGTCCACAATCGACAAAACACATAGCCAAAGTATGATGGAATCATCCCACATTACCTGGATGAGTAAATTTCCAACAGCACTCGGGAAGCTTGACCCCATCTACAAGCGTTCACACCTGATGCTCACTCACAGCAGTGTGTATTATCTACAAAGTCACAGTAGGAATTCACCAGAGATTGTTAAATAGCACCTTCCAAGTCCACTTACATCTAGTAGGACAAGGACAAGGAACACATGAAAACACACCGCAAGTTCCCTTCCAAGCTACTACTCGTCCTGACTTGGAAATATATTGCTGTTCCTTCTTTGTTACTCATTCAAAACCGTGGAATTCCCACCCTCAGCATGGTAGCTCTACTTGCTGCACATGGACTGCAGCAGTTCAAGAAGACAGCTCACCACCACCTTCTCAAGGTGACAAGGTACATGTATTAAATGCTGGCCGGCAAGCAGTGTCCACATCCCATGAGCAAATGAAAAAATTTTTTTGGAAGACGAGTGATTCCAAGGATAAGACACTTAAGTTATGTGAGAAGATTAGAGAAGTTGGTGCTGGGAAAATTGTCGGAATTGAAGGGCGATAAATCCCTAGGGCATGATAATCTACTTCCCAGAGTATTTAAGGAAGTAGTTCTAGAAATAGTGGATGCATTGGTCATCATCTTCAAGGGTTCTATTGACTCTGGACCAGTCCCTGCAGATTGGAGGGTAGCTAATGTCACACCAATATTCAAAGAGGGAAGTAAAGAGAAAACAAAATTCGGTGAGCCTAGTATTGGTAGTGGGGAAAATTCTTGAATCCATTGTCAAGACTTTTATAGCAGAGCATTTAGAAAGCGGTGGCAGGGCCCAACATGGATTTATGAAGGGGAAATAATGCTTAACAAATCTGTTGGATTTCTATGAAGATGTAACCAGTAGAGTTGATAAGGGGGAGCCAGTCAATGTAATATATTTGGACTTTCAGAAAGCTTTTGACAAAGTCCCACATGAGAGATTAATGTGCAAGATTAAAGCACATGGGATTGAGGGACTTGTATTGAGATGGATAGGGAAACTGATTGGCAGAGAGGAGTCAAAGAGTAAGAATTAATGGGTTCTTTGCAAATTTGCAGGCAGTAACTAGTGGAGTGTCACAGGAATTGGTGCTGGGACCCCAGCTATTCGTAATATATTTTAATGATTTGGATGTGGGAACGAAAGGTAACATCTCCACATTTGCAGATGATACCATGGTGGGTGGGAGGGTGAACACTGACAAGGATGCAGGGATCCTTCAGCATGATCTTGACAGGTTGGAGGTTGACAGTGGGCAAATCAATGGCAGATGTGGTATAATTTGGATAAATGTGAAGTTATTCACTTGGGAAGTCAAAACAAGAAGGCACATTACTACCTGAATGGCTGTAAATTGAGAGAGGGGAGTGTGCAGTGGGACCTGGGTGTCCTTGTGCACCAGATCCTGAAGGTAAGTATGTGAGTGCAGCAGACAGTAAAGAAGGCGAATAGCATGTTGGCTGCCTTTGTGAGAGGTTTTGAGTGCGGGAGCAGGGATGTGTTGTTGCATTTGTACAGGGCCTTGGTGAGACTACACCTGGAATATTGTGTGCAGGTTTGGTCTCCTTTTCATTGAATCAAAATCTTTACAGTGTGGAAACAGACCATTCAGCCCTACAATCCACACCGACCTTCCAAAGAGCATCCCACCTAGACCTTATCCTCTCCCATGGCCAATCCACCAAACTTAGGCAGTCCTGGGCACGATGGACAACTTAGCATGGACAATTCACATAACCTGCACATCTTTGAACTGTGGGAGGAAACTGGAGCATCCAGCAGAAACTCTCACCGACACAGGGAGAACATGCAAACTCCACACAGACAGTCGCCCGAGGCTGGAATCCAACCTGGGTCCCTGCTGCCGTGAGGCAGCAGTGCTAACCAGTGAGCCACTGTGCCCCCTCAAGGTTTCCTGAGGAAGGATGTTCTTGCTCTTGAGGGAGTGCAGAAAAGGTTTACCAGGCTGATTCCGGGGATGGTGGGCCTGACGTAGGAGGAGGGATTTGTTGGGATTGCTTTTGCTGGAGTTCAAGTGAGTGAGGGGTGTGGCAGAGAGGAGGCAAAGAGTAAGAATTAATGGGTCCTTTTTCACATTTCTAGACAATAACTTGTGGAGTGTTACAGGGATCGGTGCTGGGACCCACAGACTTAGAAAATCCAAAGAGGATTGGATAGGGCAGATGCAGTGAACAAGTTCCTGATGGTGGGTGTGTCCAGAACCAGGGGTAACAGTATGAGGATTTGAGGTAGAATACTTAGATGGAAATGAGGAGATGTTTCTTCACCGAAAGAGTGGTGAGCCTGTGGAATTCATTGCCACAAGAAGTAGTTCATGCCAAAACATTGAAGGTAATCAAGAGGTGACTAGATATAGCATGCAGAGCAAAACAGATAAAGGTTTTTGGAGGGAAATCAGGATTAGGTTATTGAGTTAGAAAGTCAGCCATGATGATGAAGAATGGCAGAGCAGGCTTGAAGGACCGAATGGCCTCCACCTGCTTCTAGCTTCGATGTTTCTGTTTAAGTCAGAATAGTTTTCCTTGGAGAGAAGGCGGCTAAGAGATTGACTTGAAGTTTTTAACATGAAGAGTGTGGACAAGATGCAAGGGGAGTAACAGTTCATGCTGAAATGAATTGAGAATCAGACGGTACAGTTTTCAAGTGTTTTGCAAAATAATCAGATGCAAGACGAGAAGATGCTTTCCATTACATGGAATAATTATGAAATGGAACAAGCTGCCTGGAAGTGTGGTGGAGGCAGGCTCATTTGAGACATTCAGAAAGGCATTGGATGATAATTTCTATTTAAATAATATGTAAGGTTCTGGGCAGTGGCGACAGGGGTTGGTGGGGGGCGGGGACGAGGCAAGAAATTTGAAGTAAGTTTTTTGCACAGACAGCCAGGATGGGTCAAATGATCTCCTTCAGAGCAGTGGCATGTCTCAATCAGCACTTCTTCTTCATGTTAAATGCCACTTGAAGGAAGCACTGAGGGTGGAAAGGGCATAATGCACTTGAGAGAGGACTTCAGCGTTGATCACCAAAAGTGGCTCAATAGCTGAGTGAGCAAGCAGAATTCTAAGGGATATAACTGCTAGGTTGTGACAGAACCAAAAAGAAAAACAAAAGTTTAAAAACCAAACGAACTGCAGGTGCTGTAAATCAGAGACAAAATTAGAAATTGCTGGGAAAGCTCAGCAGTTCTGTGGAAGAGTCGCTTGACCTGAAATGTTAACTCTGATTTCTCTCCACAGATGCTGCCAGACCCAATGAGGTTTTTCTCGTGATTTCTATTTTTGTCCCAGAAAAACAAAGTGGATCCGCTTTGTTCTGACCTATCTATCTGTGGCATGCCTGTGTCCATGTCAGAGTCAGTAGGTGTGATACTGCACAGTTGAGGTGGCGTCCCTCCTTCACACTAAGGATATCCTCCATGTTGTGTGGCACGGTCTCCTGATAAATAGGATGGGCTGAGAGCAGGTCTACCAACTCAAAACTTACAACTGGGCATTTGTGAGTTATTGTGGGCCACCAACAGCAGCAGAATCGGATTCAGCCACAATCTCTAACTTCATGGCCTGGCATACTCCCAGCTCGACCATTGTCATGAAGTTAGGAGAACAACCGTGGTTCAGTGAGGAGTGATGGAGGGCATAATGCCAGGAGAAGCATCAGTAGTACTGAAAAGTTAGAGGTTTGCATCATAAAGCTACAATTCAGGCTTACTTGCAAACCAAGTAGCGCACAAGAGATGGAGCCAAACAATTCTACAACTAGCAAACCATACTGGAGCCCAGTCCATTCACATCAATTTTAAATGATGGTAGCTCGGGTCAAATTGTTCCAAAGCAGGTACTATATTTTACAGTTTGTCATTTAGTCAGGTAGGTGTGAATCAGACATCTAACAAAAGGTGGGAGTGAGAAAAGTATTCCCATCCATTGTGGTAGGGTAACCCAGCACAACAGTTTGGAAGACTAAGCTGAAATATTTGCATCCTTTTTCAACCAGAAGTGTGCAGTGGCTTCTTGAAGACCTTGATTCTCAGATGCCAGTCTTTGACTCATTCATTTCACTCTGCTGTCAGGCAACCGCTATGCAGCCTGTCTCTGCTTCCCTAACCTGTTCTTCCTCTCACCCATCCCTTCCTCCCACCTCAAGCCACACCTCCATTTCCTACCTACCACCTCATCCTGCCTCCTTGACCTGTCCATCTTCCCTGGACTGACCTATCCCCTCCCTACCCCCTCACCTATACTCTCCTCTCTACGTATCTTGTTTTGTCTCCATCTTTGGTCCGCCTCCCCCCCCCCCTTCCCTATTTATTCCAGCTCCCTCTCCCCATCCCCCTCTCTGATGAAGGGTCTGGGTCCGAAACGTCAGCTTTTGTGCTCCTGAGATGCTGCTTGGCCTGCTGTGTTCATCCGGCTCCACACTTTGTTATCCGCTATGTAGCAGTATTCTGCTTAGTGATTAAAAACCTTAAGTTCTGCTTACTGATGTCGAGTTTGCGTTCTGCTGTTGTCACTTGACTTCATTATAGCCTTGATCAAAACATCAACAAAAAAGATAAACTTCAGAGTTAGTGAAGATAGTGGCTACCCTTGACATCATCAGCATTTGACCGAGTCTAACATTTCTTTTAGAGTAATTGGGGAAAACTTTCTATTTGGGCTCACACTGAATACAAAGTAAGATGGTGTCGGTAAAAGTCAATAAGACATTGTGGTGCTGTTCACTGATGATTCCACCATTTTTAACCCCAATCACAACTCTTCCTAAAATAAATCAGAGAATAGTGGATCCTGAAAATCTGAAATAGAAATCTGAACCAGAAATTACTGGAGAAAACCAGCAGGTCTGGCAGCCTTTGTGGACAGAAAGCAGAGGTTAAGTTTTGGGTCTGATGACCCTCCCTCGGAACTGATTGTAGTTAGAAAAAGTGGTCCTTTATTTGCTTTATTTGACCTTTGAAAACAAAATAAAAATTTTACTCTGCAATCACGGAATCTTGTAGCTTCATTTTTCCAGTGACTAACTCAGATTTTGAATTTTAGCTGTTTTCAAACAAAGTTACGAGTCTCAACCAAACTCATTATCAAAGCAAAAAATAAATAGCCCTGTACAGCCTGAATAGAAATCAAGTATTGCACATGTTGGAAATCTGAAATAAAAACAGAGTACTGGAGAAACTGAGCAGATCTGACAGCATCTGTGGTTGATGGTTAATGATCAAAATTTTGACTATTCGGAACTAAAGGGAGCTGGAAACATAATGGGTTTTATCCTGTAATGAAAGTGAGAGGAAGGCAAAAAGGAGTGTTAATGGTTGTGGAGAAGCCATAGGTATAAATAGTCATAAGTCATTCAGTGTACTGTTTGCTGATGTCGATGAGAGAACATAGAACAGTACAGCATGGTACGAACCCTTCGGCCCATGATGTTGTGCCAAACATTTACCCTAATCCTAAGGTCTGTCTAACCTCCGTCCCTACCTTGTACTATCATCCATATGCCTATCTAATAGCCACTTAAATGCCCCTAATGAGGCCGACTCCACTACCCTCTCCAGCAATGTATTCCACACCCCTACCATTCTCTGAGTAAAGTACCTACCTCTGACGTCTCCCCTATATCTACTTCCACTCACTTTAAAACTATGGCCCTTCGTAATAGCTACCTCCACCCTAGGAAAAAGTCTCTCGCTGCCCATTCAATCTATTACCTCTGATCATTTTACACACCTCTATCAAGTCACCTCTCATCCTTCATCAATCTAAAGAGAAAAGCCCTAGTTCTGTCAGCCTTTCCTCTTAAGACCTTCCCTCCATTCCAGGCAACATCCTGGTAAATCTCCTCTGCACCTTTTCCAATGCCTCCACATCTTTCCTGTAATGAGGTGACCAGAACTGGACACAATATTCCAGATGTGGCCGAGCCAGGGTTTTGTATAAGTGGAGCATGACTTCACGGCGCTTGAACTCAATCCCTCTATTACTGAAAGCTGACACACCATACACTGCCTTAATAGCTCTAGCCACCTGGGTGGCAGCTTTCAGGGAACTGTGGACATAAACCCCAAGATCCCTCTGTTCCTCCACACCGCCAAGAATCTTTCCGTTAACCCTGTATTCTGCTTTCAAGTTTGTGCTTCCAAAATGAATCACCTCTCACTTTTCAGGGTTAAACTCCATCTGCCACTTCTCAGCCCAGCTCTGCATCCTATCAATGTCCCTTTGTAACCTCGAACAGCTCTCCGCACTGTCCACAATGTGACCCACCTTTGTATCATCCGCGAACTTGCTAATCCACCCTTCCACTCCTTCATCCAAATAATTTCCAAAAACCACAATTAGAAGAGGACCCAGAACAGATCCTTGTGGTACACCATCCGTAATTGAGCACTCATAACTGAGCTGCATGTTCTCGGCTATCATTAGCTTTCACATTGTCTCATGTCCCAGGGTCTGGTTTAGTTTCTGTTGCACTTCTCACCTTGTTTTTTAACAGAATAGCATGATAGCATTCAGTTTTCCCAGCACCGTTTAAGTCAAAAGATAGATGTTGAGTATCTTAAGATTGTATCACTCCTTGGGGCAGGGCACAAGGTAACCCTGCTCAGACCACCTCTATGAACTTTTGTAACAAATATTCACTTTTGTTGCTATCCGCCATCTGTCCCTGAAACCATCAGCATGTCTTCGTCTCTCCTCAACTTAAGTAATCTAGTGCTTGCTTTAACAGCCTGTGTAAACTTAAGTGCCTTTAGAATTTTGCTGTCCATATTCAATCTTGCAAAAATTCCCACTCAGAGCTCCTCCCCCCCCCCCCCCCCCCCCCCACAACTTATGGGTGTTTTTGCTGTACTGTATTGGCTTCCAGTCCACTAATTTAAAATCTGTCTCTTCCTTGTTAAACCCCAGTCTCTACATCCTCTGCCAGTGATATATCCTCTCTTCAATTAATAGTTTTTGTGACACCAACCTGTTGTACAACCCTCTTTGTTTTAACTCCAGTGCAAAATCCACCAAGCTTTTTGGATGTTTCTTGCTAATCTCCCCTCCTTTAACTGAAAATTGGTATTTTGTACCAAACATCTGGAACTATGGGATGGACTTCAACAAGCACAACTGCTTACCTTTATTTAGTTTAACTTCACCTAGCAAGGAGTTTTCCCCAGATTTTCATTGACTCTAGTTTTATGAAGGCTTCTTGATGGTACACTTGGTCAAATTTGGCTTTGATGTGAAGGGTAATCACTCTGGGTTTCAAGCTTTTATGTCCATGTTTGAACTAATGCTGTATTGAGGCTGAATGGCCTGAACAAAAGTCAAACTAAGTGTGAGTGAGCTGGTTGCTCGGCAAATACTACTTAATTGTGCTGTTGATGATCATCAGTAAACTGGTGAAAAGGGTCAAGGGTAAATTGAGGTGGCAATTGCCCAGGTTGGTTTTGTCCTGCTTTTTGTGTACTCAGCAGTCCTGGGCAATTTTCTACCTAGTTGTTTTGTTGTATAGCTGTACTGAATCACCTTGGCTCTTGAAATGACAAATTCTGCAGGGCACATCTTTAGTAGTATTGCTGGAATGTTGTCAGGACCCAATTGATTTTCTACATTCAACATCTTGAACCATTTCTTGATATTTCAGACTACTATTTATTGACTTTAGCTCCTCCTTTAACATCATAATTCCAAACAAACTCATCTCTAAACTCTGAGACCTCAGACTCTGCGCCCTCCACTGCAACTGAATCCTTGACTTCCTGATCCACAGACCACAATCAGGAAGGGTAGACAACAATATCACCTAGATAATTCTCAACACCGATCGTCTGCAAGCCTGCAGACTCAGCCCCTTATACTCGTTATACACACTCAACAATATCACCAAATTCCGCTGTAACTTCACTTACAGGTTTACTAATGACATGATTTAGTGACTCAGCACTTAAGCAGCAATGAGACAGTACAGGAAGGAGACGATTAGCTTAGTGGTGGTATAAGGATAACAATCTCTTCCTCAGAGTCAGTAAAATGAAAGAGCTGGTCATTGACTTCAGGATGCAGAATGGAGGATACATCTCTGCCTGTATCAATGGTGCTGAAGTGAAGATGGTTGAGAGCTTCAAGTTCCCAGGAGTAAATATTACCACCAATCTGCCCTGGTCCATCCACATTGGTACTAAAGCCAAGAAAGCACACCAATGCCTGTATTTTCTCGGAAGGCTAAGGAAATTTGGCATGCCCATAATGACTCTCATGAATTTTTACAGATATGTCACAGAATAGTTTCTGTTTAGATGCCTCACAGCTTAGCAGGTCTGCAAGAAATTACAAAAATTTGTGAACACAGCCCAATCCATCATGAAAACCAGCTTCCATCCATTAAGTAAACTTTCCTGCTGCCTCAAAAAAACAGCTAGCATAATCAAAGAATTTTCCCACCCCAGTTGCACACACTTTGACCTTTTTTCAGTTGGGCAGGAGATACGAATGTTTGCAAATGTACAAATTCAAGGACAAAAGTAAAAACTGAAAGAACTGCAGATGCTGCAAATCAGGGACAAAAACAAAGTTGCTAGAAAAGCTCAGCGGATCTGGCAGCATTTGTGAAGGAAAAAAACAGTTAACGTTTCGGATCCGGTTGAGGAACGGTCACCAGATCTGAAACATTAACTCTGTTTTTCCCTTCACAGATGCTGCCAGACCTGCTGAGCCTTTCCAGCAACTTTGTTTTTGTCCCAGATTGAAAGACAGCTTCTTTCCTGCTGTTAGCAGAGCTTTGAACGAGCCTGTCTTACATTAAATTTGATGTCTCTTTGCAGCTGTAGCACTCTTCTACATTCTGTTCTGTTACCCTGATGTACTTAAGGTATGATTTCCCTGGATGGCATGCAAAATAGCGCACTTTTCATTGCATGTTGATACATGTGATAATAATAGATCAAGTCACATTAAATCAAAATGTCATAAGGAGTGAATTGAATTGTCCAAAGACTGGAATCAATGATGCTGGGAACCTCAGGTGGAGACTGAGATGGGTGATCTACTCAAAACCTCCAGCTGAGGATTGCTGCCAATGCTTTAGCCATAGCTTTTTCACAAGTGTGTTGAGCTCCTCTATCGAGGATGGGAATATTTGTACAGCAGTTGTCTACGGACAGTCCTTTAATTACCCAACACATTCATGACCGGTGCAGATAATTGAGTGCCTGTGATCTTTCGCATTCAAGTAATCCTGTTCACCAACATAACACCTTTTTTTGAATGTTCTAATGCTGATCCCAGTCTGCAATCCTGCACACTTCATCTCCAGGCTTAATGGTAAAGGTAAAGGGCAACTGTTACTTCTGTCTTCTGGCTTTATGGTCTAAGACAACGAGATTGTGGTTTTAAAAAAAACAGTTGCAAGTGTCAAGTTTGTACATGTACAGACATCTGTCAATAAAGTGTTTCAAATTTCAAAACAATTCCTATTTTAAGAAGTCTTTTGCTTTTGTGGCATCATTAGTTTGGCTTTCTTGGGTCTTGAGATATAACCAGTGCCTAAATCTGAAGTGAAATGTTGAAAATACTGAGCCAGTCAGGCAGGGCTTGTGGAAGGAAAATCTGAGTTGATGTTGCAGGTAGATGACCTGTTGCTATAGAACTGATGACAATGCCAAAGCTGATTCTGATCTTCTGTTAGATGTAATCAAATTATCCCACCTGCTGAAACTGAAGCAGAGTTTTCTGAAATATGAAGCTTGCTGTAATCCCCAAAATGTTAATGTAATGTTGTGGTTCCAGTTGATGTTACTACTGAGCAAGTTACATCCCAGAATTAAATCTGTCCTGAGAAATTACTGAAGAAAAACCAACATGGCAGCCTTTCAATGACGTGCACCAGGAAACAGGTACAATAAAAGAGTGTGTGAAGCCGGATGAACACAGCAGGCCAAGCAGCATCTTGGGAGCACAAGATGCTGCTTGGCCTGCTGCGTTCATCCAGCTCCACACTTTGTTATCTCGGATTCTCCAGCATCTGCAGTTCGCATTATCTCTGAACAGGTACAATAAAGCAGAGTTTGAGATTCAAACACCTGCCAAAACAGATTTTTTTCTGCTGAGCTCCAACATCAGTTTTTGTCAAAATCTAAATAAATATTCCTTCCCTACTAAATCTGCAGATTGACTCAGTTGCTTTTGAGCTGTGAAGCCTTTTTCTTTCACTCGTGGACCTAAGGTTTTTGATTTTGTCATCTTTGGATACCTGGACAAAAATTCGGATTGAGCACTTCTAATCAAATTGAACCCCTTTTACTGAAGTTAGTTGTTCAGTTAGTTGCTCTAAACAAATTCCTTTTTCTCAGAGAAACTGTGCTTGCAAGTAACTCTCATTGGGTCACTTTCAAACTGGGTTAAAAAAGCGTTTATGTGAACATTTTGAAACTTGACCATCCTTGCTTCTGTGAATGTCATTCTTTTTTAACACTAGCACCACCACAAGATAAACAGAATTCATTATCACTTCAGGAGGCCTTCCGTCATTTGCTCTCTGACATACACTGGTTCAAAATCTTGTAAAAAAAACTTACCTAGTTAATTATTAAACACCTTCACACAAATAGACCAAACCTCTGTGCCATGATTGTAAAATCCAATCTCTTTAAAATTGAATTTAATTTAACTCAGTTTATCATAACACTGAAATGTAGTCCGTATTATCAAACCCATGGCACACAGGGAATCAAAAGTGAGTGTAATCGTCAGATGAACCCTGCAATAGAGGGAACAGTGATCACAGTTATCCTGTAGTCCCCAATTATGGTTAAGAATTCTGTTCATATTAATGTTGATTGTTTTTTATGTTTATAATTAAATTGCAACACCTATTGTTGCTTGGAAAGCTGTAAGATAGAGCTGTTTGCAGGTTGGAACTTGCCAAGCGGTGCAGGTTGACTACTTAGAAGCTCCAAAAATGATTCTGGTCAAGGGACAAGTAATTGCTCATAATATGAGGAAAAATTCCTCTGTTTCTTCAAAACGTCAAATCTTGTGCATACAGATGAAAGGGTGTACAAGCAGGCAACTCCACATTTCATCCAGAAGGTAGAAACTCTTGCTCAATCTGTTGAATGGGACTGTGAATTCATAACCTTCTGATTTAGGCTTGAGTGCTACTACTGAACGACAGCTAACAACAATTCTGAATGAGTTTCTATGCAAATCCTGCAATACTTGTTTGACTTATTCCTTGATTTGTTCAGGGATTTTTTTTAGTGGAAAGGAAAACAACATGATTTGGTGTTTCAAGATTTCCAATAATATCCCTGAGAGCAAAACTAATGTTCATGTAATAATCAAATTTTGCACGAAATAGTTCACTTGATCTATTGTACCTGTTCTTCAGTCAGTCAATCCAATTTGGACTGATGGGTGATAATTGGCTGCGTCAGATTTGTCCTGGTTTTTGTGCACATGATGAAGGGTCTAGGCCCAAAAGGTCAGCTTTTGTGCTCCTAAGATGCTGCTTGACCTACTGTGTTCATCCAGCTCCACACTTCTTTTTATCAGGAATCCCTCTTCAGCTCCTTTCTTTTCCCATCTTATTCTTCACTTCTTCCTTTTTTAAGTTATTGGATTTGCTTTCACCATTGTTTCAGGCAGTGGACTCCAGAGCACCACAACTTTTTTGTATTTTTTTCATCAAGTCACTTTGACTCTTTGCCTGTCATCTTAAATAACTGTCGTCTCATTACTGACCCTTTTGCCACTGAGAAGAGTTTGTTTTATCCAAAGAAAATTTATGATTTTGAACACATTAGATTCCTTGAATTATCTCTGCCCTAAAGAGGACAAATATCAGCTTCTTCACTCTCTCCGTGTCACTCAACTGTCTCATCCCTGGAAGAAATAAATCATTGAAGTTCTTTTGAAAGTTTGGTGCCCAAAATTAAATGTAATATTTCATCTGATGAAGGGTCTAGGCCCGAAACGTCAGCTTTTGTGCTTCTAAGATGTTGCTTGGCCTGCTGTATTCATCCAGCTCTACACTTCGTTATCTCGGATTCTCCAGCATCTGCAGTTCCCATATTCTCTGATCAGTGTTTTGTGCAGTTTTAGCCTAACTTCAATAATTTGTCTGTATTAATAAATTGAGGGATTCCCTGTACTTTTGTTAGCTTCATTTTTCAGAGACCCTCAAGGACTTGATGCAAGAGCAAGACACTGACCTGGTTAAAAAGCACAATCCTTTACAATTAAGCAAATACTATTAAGCAAGTACAAGCTGCAAAGGATCACTGTACAGAGATAATGGGAACTGCAGATGCTGGATAATCCAAGATAACAAGGTGTGGAGCTGGATGAACATAGCAGGCCAAGCAGCATCTTAGGAGCACAAAAGCTGACGTTTCGGGTCTTGACCCTTCATCCCACCTTCCTCCATCACTTTACTAATGATTGAGAGTGGACTGATGGGTGATAGTTGGCTGTGTTGGATTTGTCCTGGTTTTTGTGCACATGAAGAAGGGTCCAGGCCCAAAATGTCAGTTTTTGTGCTCCTAAAATGCTGCTTGACCTGCTGTGTTCATCCAGCTCCACAGTTTTCAAGGATCGCTGTACGCAACCCTGCACAGAGTGCTGAGTATCGAGAGCGATTCTCCCCGAACGGGACAGTCCCCACTTTTATACCCTTGGAATTGGCAGATACATAAAACAGTTACTACATCAGCAACATCACGAGTATGTGGTCACGCCGCTATATGGAGAACAGGCTACAGCTTTGATTGTCACGAAGTGACTGATAACAACAGGATGCGATTTCAAGTGGTGACAACTGCCTGGCTTCATCAATAGTCACTGACCTGGCCATTTCAGCAGAAACAGGGGTAGGCAGCAGTGTGGGTAGAGCCATAAAGATTACAGAGCTTAATGTTTTTTGTGTTTACAGATGTTTCACACCCAATCCTATTCAGGCAGGAAGTTGAGACGGTGTTCACATACCCCTGTATGAGATAAGAAGCATAAAAATTCATTGGATGTTAACCCATTACCATCTAATTTTGTTTAAATGGCCTTCTTAATTTGTCCCTCAGTCTGCTTATTTATACATCCCAGTCTTCCTATTCCAGTGCTTATTTTAAAATTATGTTTTGACTTAATTTTATCTTTCCTCATTTTTTCCCTGCCAAAATGCTTCACTTTACACTTTGCATTTAATTTCACCCACCATTTGTCTGCCCGTTACCTCAGTCTCTTTTTTGTTTGAATACTAAATTTGCCAAGCGTTGTCACCAGCAAAGTATGTCCGAAATGCCCAAGTTAAGACCACCAGTATGTACTAAAAGCACAGCAATTTAACTGAGGTGAAGAAATCCGCGAAAACTGCATTTTGTCTCCTCCCCTTAGGTTTTGATTCTCAGAAAAATCAATCTAGTTTATTCTGTAAATTTTAAACATCTGTTTTAAAACAGCCTTTGAGACCTTGAAGCAGCAATTTGTCTGAATTCTTTGCACATCCTGTGTGTAATCTGCCCAAAGTACACCTAAATTTCTATTTCTGTATCTCTCTAAATAGCTTTTGTTTCAGGCCTTGATGGACTGCTCAAATCCTTGAGCAATAACCAGATGTTGTATTAGCATTTCACTAAACTGACTTTTGTGCCTAAGGTAGTTTCCCTGAGCCAGTATTATGTCAACTATGCACATGTAACTTCAGTTTTGCTATTTTGTTCCATTTTAGGGTCTTTTTGTTGATACCTCTACTTGCTACCCCGAAGACCAGGTGTGCATTCATTGCACCAAATAGCCATTAGTGCATGTGTGATGGGGCTATAATCTGACAGAACCAGAATTTGCCATCTGCTAATTCAGATTGCCATTCCACATGAAATGAAATATTTTAGTCGAGACTGATTCCTTTTCTTAGTTGCAGTTTCATCCTTTGAACAGTTCCCCTTTTGCAACTTCTTTCATTTTTAACTTGTATCTTTTAAGCTGAAGCTAGGAGCTGATTTGTATCCTGTCCCTGTTGGTCCCTTTATTTACAGAAGTTTTTGGCATAAATATGGACTAGTTTCAGGATTTCACCATCATAACCAGCAACACAAAGATACAATTAACATTTGAGTTGTTTGTACAGAGTTGGTACTTTTTCTCCCAATACAATAAAATATTACAAAATAATAGTGCCAGAAGTTGAGGTAAGTATTCTGTTGTGCTCCTTGAAATCTTTGTACATGAATTGGATCTGTATATCCTGTTGTAATTAAAGCAATAAATTGCTGCATTACCTTGGAGAGATCAGTGTAATTTTAATGGTATAGTTGACACTAAAGTAGGTTATCTAAAATTACAGAGATCTCGATCAATTGGGTCAATCGGCTGAAGAATGGTGATGGAATTTAATATGGATAAAAGTTAGGTGTATTTTGGTAAAACAAACAATGGCAAGACTTATACAAGTAAAAATAGCGCCTTGGGCCGTGTTGTTGAACATGAATCCTCGGGGTTCAGGTACGCGATTCTTAAAAATTTGCACCATAGGGTAGTTAAGAAGACGTTTAGCATGGTTGCCTTCATTGTTTAGACCTTTTGAGTACAGGAACTGGATGTTATGTCGAGGTTGTACAGGGCATTAGTGAGGCCTCTTCTGGTGCCTTGTTATAGCAACTGTAGAGTGTTCAGAAGAGATTTACCAGGATATTGCCGAGAATGGAGGGTTTGAGTTATGGGAAGAAGCTGGATGGGCTGGGACTGTTTTCACTGGAGCACAGGAAGTTGAAGGGTGACCTTTATACAGGTTTGTAAAATTAAAAGGGGTGTAGATAAGCTGAATGGTGGGTGTCTTTCCCCCCTAGGGTGGGGATTTCAAGACTAGGGGACATGTTTTCAGGCAAGAGGATGAAGATTTTTTTTTAAATGTGAGGGACGGTTTCTGTACAGAGTGGTTTGTATGCGGAATGAACTTCCAAAGGAAGTGGTGGATGTGGGTACACTTGCAACATTTAAAAGACATTTGGATAAGCACGTGAAATGCTTGGAGGAATATGGGTTCAGCACTGGGGAGTGGAACTAGTTTAGTTTGGGATCAGGGTCGACAGAGTCTGCTTGGGCCAAAGGGTCTGTTTCCTTGCTGTATGACTGATCCTAAATGCCAGACCAGACATAGTGGATTAGAAAGTCTAGCCCAAACTCTGCTGTACCACTAAAGCGATATTTATATGCATATATAAATTCTGCATTCTAATTTGTGCTTTTTATTGGTTCGTTCATGGTTTTGAGGGCATCGCTGACTTGGCCAATATTTATAGCCCATCTCAAATTGCCGGATGGCATTTCAGCCATCTACGTTACTGTGGGTCTGGAGTCACATGTAGGCCAGATCAGGTCCTTCCCAAAAGGACATTAGTGAACCAGATGGGTCTTTATGACAGTCAACTATAGTTTCATGGTCAATAGTAAACTGTTAATTCCAGGTGTTCATTGAATTCAAATTCCATCACCTGCCAGGTAAAAAATGTTTTCTCAAGATATTTTCATCAATGACCTTCAGTCCATCATGGAGTCAGAAGTGTAGATGGTCAAGAATTGAACACATTCAGCACTATTCATTGACAAGTCTGATACTGAAGCACCCTGCGTCTACTTGCACAACTCAGGCTTGAGCCAATAAATCTCAAGTAACATTTGTGCTATACAGGTCTCAGGCAATAACTGTTTCCAACAAATCTGTATCTCCCTTTGACATTCACATTGCTGAATCACGAATATAAACATCCTGCAGATTACTGTTAACCAGGAACTGAACTGATCTAGCCATATAAATACTGTGGCTACCAGAGCTGGTCAGAGGATGGGAATTCTGCAGTCAGTAACCCACCTCCTGTTTTCCCTATCTACACGGCAAAAGTCAAGAGTGTTCTGGAATTCTGTGCACATGCCCAGATCAGGACCGCTCAAGCAACAAGCAAGAAGTGCAACAATACCAATTCATAGAGCCATAGAGCTGTACATTACAGAAACAGACCCTTCAACCCAACTTGGCCATGCCAACCAGATATCCTAAATAAATCTAGTTGCATTTGCCAACATTTGGCCCATCTCCTTCGAAACCCTTCCTAATCATATACCCATCCAGGTTGTTGTTGTTCTTGTTCTTGTTCTTGTTCCAGCATTCACCACTTCTTCTAGCAGCCCATTCCATGCATGCAGCACAAACTGAAAAATTGCTTCTTCGGTCCCTTTTAAATCTTTCCCTCTCACCCTAAATCTATGCTGTCTAGTTTTGGACTCCCTGACCCCCAGGGTGGGTTGGGGGTGCAGGGGAACCAAGGGTATTCACCCTATCAACGCCACTCATAATATAATAAACCTCTGTAAAGTTACTCTTCAGCCTCTGATGCTCTAGTCTGCTCAGCTTCTACCTATTGCTCAAATCCTCCAACTATGACAACATTCTTGCCAATCTTTTCTGAACCTTTTCAAGTTTCACAACATCCTCTCTATAGTGGAGAGACTAGAAATGCACACGATATTCCAAAAGTGGCGGAACCAATGTTATGTTCAGCCACAACATGATCTCCTAACTCCGATATTCAATGCACTAAGCTGGAAAGGCAAGCATACCAAACTACCCTATGCACCTGCGACTCCACTTTCAGTGAATGATGAACCTGCCCTCCAAGTTCTCTTTGTTCAGCAACACTCCCCAGGACTTTACTATAGAGTGTACAAGTGTCCTGATTTGCTATTCCAAAATGCAGCAACTCACATTTATCTAAAATAAACTCCATCGGCCACAGTTTGGCCCATTGGCCCTTCTGATCAAGATCCCATTGTACTCTGAGGTAATTTTCTTGGCTGTCCACTACACCACTAAATTTGATGTCATCTGCAAACTTATTAACCATACCTCCTTTGTTCACATCCAGATGGTTTATATAAATGACAAAAAGAAGTGACTGAGCGCCGATCTTTGTGGCACACAGTTGGTCACAGGTCTCCAATCTGAAAAACAACCCTGCACCACCACTCTCTGCTTCTACCTTCAAGCTGGTTCTGAATCCAGATGGCTAATTCTCCCTGTATTCCATGTGATCAAACCTTACTAACCAATCTACCATGAGAAATCTCAAAGGCATCTGCCTGATTGGCACTGTTTCCACCACCCTAAGCATTTATTCCTTCCACCATCAACACGTCACCACAGTGGCAACAGTGTGTTACAAAATGCACAGAAATAACTCGCTACAGCTCCTCAAACGATACCAAAAAAGGGCAGCAGATGTATAGGAACTATCGGTCTCCTTCCAAGCCACACAACATGCTGACTTGGAATGGTATCATTGTTCCTTGCTGGCCCAAAGACTTGGGACACCCATACTAAACTACAGCAGGGGTCCAGGGTGTGCTAGCTAGATGGATTAAAAAACTGGCTAGGCAACAGGAGACAGAGGGTAGTAGTAGAAGGGAGTTTCTGAAATTGGAGACCTGTGACCAGTGGTGTTCCACACAGATCTGTGCTGGGACCACTGTTTGTGATATATATAAACAATCTGGAGGAAGGTGTAGGTGGTCTGATCAGTAAGTTTGCTGATGACAGTAAGATTGGTGGAGTAGCTGATAGCGAAGGGGACTGTCAGAGATTACAGCAGAATATAGATAGACTGGAGAGTTGGGCAGATAAATGGCAGATGGAGTTCAAATCCAGGCAAATGCGAGGTGATGCATTTTGGAAGATCAAATTCAAGGGTGAACTATACAGTAAATGGAAAAGTCCGAGGGAAAGTTGATGAACAGAGAGATCTGGGTGTTCAGGTCCATTGTTCCCTGAAGATGACAACGCAGGTCAATAGGGTGGTCAAAAAGGCATATGGCATGCTTTCCTTCATTGGACGGGGTATCGAGTACAAGAGTTGGCAGGTCATGTTGCAGTTGTATAGGACGTTGGTTCAGCCACATTTGGAGTACTGTGTGCAATTCTGGTCGCCGCATTACCAAAAGGATGTGGATGCTTTGGAGAGGGTGCAGTGGAGGTGGCCGGAGACTTCAACCAAGCCAACCTCAGGCAGGTGATGCCAAAATACCATCAACACACCTCCTGCCCTGCCAGAGGGCTGAACATTCCGGACGACTGCTATACAACATCAAGGACCCATACCGTTCAATCCTCCACCAAGACTTTGGAAAATCCGACCACAGTGCTGTGTTTTTCCTCTTCCCAGTTTAAAAGCAGAAGCTAAGATGAAGGGACTGCTTCACGAAAACAAGTACAGTGCTGGCCCGAGACAGCGGAAGACTGCTTGGAGTCGGTGACTGAACTGTGTTCAATGGAAAACCTAGACAAGAGTGCCACCACCATCACTGACTTTTTTTGCAAATGCGTGGAGGACAGTTACCAAAGAAGTCAATGTGAGTCAACAACAAGCAAAAACAATGTTGCTGGAAAAGCTCAGCGGGTCTGGCAGCATCTGTGAAGGAAAAAAAGAGTTAACATTTTGGGCCCGGTGACCGGAATTGCACACGATATTCCAAAAGCGGCCTAATCAATGTTAGGTCCAGCCTGCATTTTTTTAACTGGTAGTGGAGGAGTGCGTATAATGTGAAACTGGGGAGGCTACTGAGAATACCATTGAACAATTCATGTCCAGAAGTGATAAAGACAATAATGTGGTAGATGTTGTTATTCTTTGCCATCTCTTCAGTTCAGAGATGCTGGGATAAAGTGAAGAGAATATCTTTGCTCACTCCTTGCTAGTTTTAAGATCTTACCAATGTAAAATGGTTCTGTTTGTTATCCTAAGATTACATGAGAAATTAAATCTGCTTGATGTGGTATCCATTATCAGAAAGGCTTTGGACTAATGATTATTTGATATGAATGTTGTACTGTTTAGTTACCCCAGCATGCACAGATGGTATCTCCTTCCTGTCTTGCTTATGTCCTGTAATTTGTCTTTGTATTTGTTTGTGTTCTGCCTCTGTACAGAAACCACTCATTCCATCCTAACTATTCTTGTGATACAAGATTTGTGCATTGGAGGTGGGCATGTGCCTCCATATAATCCTTCAGCAGATGCAACATGTGCAGCTATAGATTAAAGAGATAACAAGGTGTAGTGCTGGATGAACACAGCAGGCCAAGCAGCATCAGAGGAGCAGGAAAACTGACATTTCAGGTCTGGACCTTTCTTCAGAAGTAGGGAGGGGCAGGGGATTCTGAAATAAATAGAGAGTGGGGGAGGTGGATGGAAGGTGGATAAAGGACCAGATAGGTGGAGAGGAGGCAGGGATGGAGCCAGTTAAGGTGAGCGTAGGTGGGGAGCTAGGATGGGGGTTGGTCAGTCGAGGGAAGACGGACAGGAAATCTATGTTCTATTGCCAGAGTTGTGCATACCACTTGGAAAATAATTTGTCACTACTCCCGCCTTATCCCTCCCAATTTGATAATGAACATTGCTATGTGTTTGCTTAAATAAATCCCATGCAGTGAGGAAATACCATTTGCAGCACTATGAATAGTGAAGCTATATCTAAAGATCGGCAGATATGTTGTGAGGGGGAGAGAGAGATAATTCTAAGATTCGTGCACTGAATTAGTGAAAATAGTCTTTTCTTTTAAATCCATGCAGATACGTTTCAGCATTCTTCCTTCTAAACAGATTAAGTATGTTGCTTGTTTAACATTGTGAAATATCTGAGAATTTAACTATCTCAATACAAACCTCAATCAGTATTCCTCTGTACTGGTCCTCAGTATGAACATGAATTTGCACTTTACAAAGGGTAAAAGTTGAGGGGAGAAATTGATTTTGCTTGAAGAAAACAAGATTTGTACAAAAGCTAGCCAATCATAGAGTGGGGTAGTAGTGATAACCTTCATCTGTGACCAAAACTGAAAGCCCCTTTCAATATGTAATTCTGGTCAGTATCTGCAAATCTACACAATGGTGCTTTTTCCTTGCCAGACTTTATCTATTAATGTTGAGTTGAAGAAATATGTCTGTTTTAAATGATCAAATACTAATGAGCATTCCACAGAATCAGATTACTATCATGAAATTTGTGAAATGTTTATTATCATTTTTTTAATTTTATTTCTCTCTTTTCATTACCCTCTCCGGTTTTTAAGGTAAATAATCTTTGGGGGGAAGAAAACATTGAAAAAGGCCAATTACCTGATGAAATTCAAGGAAGTCTGATAATAATTAACAATTTCAAGAAAGTGAGCAAAAGCTTAACAAAGAATTACACAGCCATCAATTAATTATGCTGCTCGAAGGCCCATGATTTTTACAACTTCATTGCTTTTGGGATTGCCAATGTAATTTTCCATTGTCACAGTACATCATCCAGTCATTCAAACAGTATAATGGCTGTTTTTGTGGCCAGATGATGCCCTGAAAGATTTACTTTCATTAACAACTCAGCCCTGTAGTGTTATAAGGCAAAAATAATTGATAACACTAAATTTTTCAGTTTGGCCTGAAGTGGATAATTGGTATATGGCATTTCAAGTTTAATAATATAGTTCCAGTCATTGTTCAGGCTCATTGTGGAGCATCAAGATGTCACAGGCGCAACATGCGTGCTTTTCTGACCATGATCTTCAGGAGGAAAATAATGGGAATTTTCAGTGCATGTATTGCCAAAGGTGCAGAAGAACCATCATCTTTTGCATTGGAAGCAATGTTCAGCGTAATGATTTTTTTATACATAGACTAATTTCTATTATAGTATGTGTTGGGCTTTAGTCGTCATACCATGGTTGATGCTTTTAAATTTATTTGGCAAAAGCATTTATGCTTCCAGCATTGGGAAATTCTTTTGATCTGCATATTAATGATTACCCTTGCTTAATATGTACTTCTGCATGGTGAAAAGAAAGAAAAAGTTGGTTTGTTTTTCATAAACTTTAAAACCCATTTGGCAAGATAATTGTTTTCATTAAGCGCAGTTTGTTTTTTTCCCCAAATAGAGATAAACGTGATATTAAAGTAGTTCTTATGCTCTCAATTGTGGAGCTGCAAAAAAATTCTCAATTGTATACAGTTTAAAATTTTGTTTCAACAGGCAATATCTGCCTTCTATTGCTCTTCTGTCTCTCTGGTTATTTTCAAAGGTGCACTGCTCAGGATTTATTCATTTGTCCTTCCCCCGACAGCACTTAAATGGTGATAATTTTTTTGAAGGGTTCTCGGCAACTATTTAAATTATGTTTGATATTAAATTTTCCAGGAAACTGAGGAGAGATTTCAAAAACAGTTGATTTTTATCAAAAAAATCTTGCTGTAGGATTCCGATCTGTTACAATATGGCATAATGAAGCCACAGAAAAGGGAACCAGTGTGAACTGAAATGTTGCCAGGCTCAGAGCGACCTGTAGTAGTAATTCAATATTCAGCCACACATTTTCGTTTATTACATGGTTTACCAAAGAAACATTTTGTTTTGCTTCAATTTCCATGCTGCTGATGCAAAGAAGGCATGTTGTGATCCATCCACTGGGTAGTATGCTTGCACCTCAAATTTCATTTGTTCGTACACACTGACTTATATTTGTGACAATCTATTTGTGTGTTTAGAAATTGGAGAAACCTTTTTTTTAAATAACATTTGTAAGATATTGAAAGGTGGATCCCTTTATGATTTTTTTTTTGTCAGAAATAATACCAGTTCCAGTCAATGTCATGAGAAGAACATCGGTGAGAATGGACGAGAGGAGAAAAGTATTGGGATTTGATGACAATCGCTTGTTATTCAGCTGCCGTTACTTATACTTGCGGTTTATTCCTGGTTGGTTTGTTTTAACTGAATTTCAACTCACCAGCTGATATGAACTTGGTTCTCAGACTAAATAGGATTCTGAAATACGATGTGTATAACTGTCTTTTTTAACGTACAGGGGAGAATATTGGGTATACCATGTAACTTTAATGCTAAATTGTGCAGTTGTAAGGTCACCACTGGTCTAGAAGTTGGCTTCAATGAACATAGCCTGCCTGAAAGGACACAGTTCTTCGAAAAGCATGTTTTTATTTTCCTCTTTTCCTGAAATATTGTTTCATGTCACCCGTCTGCAGCTTTTTAAAATTGAACTGTTTTTACTGAGCTTTTAGTTTTCTGTTTCAAGCTGATTTCTGACTTCAGTGTGAAATGCCTAACCCTTTTACCATTAAGTTAATGATTTAGAGTATGTTGATTTCATATCCTTCATCCAGAGACTGCAGGCCATGGCTGGAAATGGAGTAGTTACAGAGCCATAAGGACGTACAGCACGGAAACAGACCTTTTGGTCCAGCTCTTTCATGCTGATCAGATATTCTAAATAAATCTAATCCCATTTGCCAACATTTGGCCAATATCCCTCCTAAACCCATTTCTGGTCATGTACTCATCCAGATGCCTTCTGGATGTTATAATTGTACCATTCTGCACCACTTCCTCGAGCACCATACATGCACCACCCTCTGCATTTTAAAAAGTTGCCTCCTGGGTCCTTTTTAAATCTTTCACCTCTCACCTTAAACCTGTACTCTCCAGTTTTGGATGCCCCCATCTCTGGGAAAAGACCTTGTCTATTTACCCTGTCCATGCCCTTCATGATTTTATAAACCTCTATAAGGTCACCCATCAGACTCCAACACTCCAGGTAAAAATGCCCCAGTCTATTCAGCCTCTTCCTATAGCTCAAACCCTCCAACCCTGGCAACATTTTTGTAAATCTTTTCTGAATGCTTTCAAGTTGCACCGCATCCTTCCTATACCAGGGTGACCAGAATTGTATGTGATATCCCTATAGTGCCCTCATCAATGTCCTGTACAACTGCAGCATGACCTGCCAACTCCTGTACTCCATGCACTGAGCAGTAAAGGCAACCATGCCAAATGCCACCTTCACTACCCTGTCTACCTGTGACACCATTTTCAAGGACTATGAATCTGCACAGCAAGGCCTCTTTGTTCCACAACATTTCCCAGGATTTTACTGTTAAGTGTAATAAGTCCTGCCCTGATTTGCTTTTAAAAATGTAGCCCATTGCATTTGCCTAAAGTGAAACTCCTCCAGTTTGTTTTCATGAGCCCGATAAAAGGTTACTTTACATGATTTTAGTTAGTTTTGGATTTTAGTGTCCCTGTTTTATATTAGCTATTTTATATATGCCAGAATGCATCACATTCTTCTGGTTTGTTCCTGGTGAGTTTACAATACTTGCCATACTACTACAAGCATTTTTTAACAATGAGGACCGGGAGGACAACAGCAGACAGAGAATTGTAGTGGAAGGGATTTTTTCAAAATGGAGAACCGTGACCAGTGGTGTTCCACAGGATCCATGTTGGGACCACTTTTGTTTGTGATATACATAAATGATCTGGAGGAAAGTATAGTTGGTCTGATTAGCAAGTTTGCAGATGACACTAAATCCATGATTCATGATTGGTGGAGTAGCAGATAGTGAAGGGCGCTGTCGGAGATTGCAGCTGAATATAGATCGACTGGAGAGATGGGCAGAGAAATGGCAGATGGAGTTCAATCCAGGCAAATGCGAGGTGATGCATTTTGGAAGATCCAATTCAAGAGCAAATTATGTGGTAAATTGAAAAGCCCTCAGGAAGATTTGATGCACAGAGATCTGGGTATTCAGGTGCATTGTACTCTGAAGGTGGCCACGCAGGTGGATAGAGTGGTCAAGAAGGCATACAGCATGCTTTCATTCAAGGGATGGGGTATTGGGTACAAGAGTCGGCAGGTCGTGTTACAGTTGTATAGGACTTTGGTTTGACCACATTTGGAATACTGTGTACAGTTCTGCCTGCCGCGTTACCAAAAGGATGTGGATGCTTTGGAGAGGGTACAGTGGAGGTTCACCATGATGTTGCCTGGTATGGAGGACGCTAGCTATGATGAGAGGTTGAGTAGTTTAGGATTATTTACATTCGAAAGACTGAGGTTGAGGGGGGACCTGACTGAGGTCTACAAAATCATGACAGGTATAGACAGGGTGGATAGCAAGAAGCTTTTTCCCAGAGTGGGGGACTGAATTACTAGGGGTCATGATTTCAAGGTGAGAGGGGAAAAGTTTCAGGGAGATATGCATGGAAAGTTCTTTACGCAGAGGGTGGTGGGTGCCTGAAACGCGTTGCCAGCAGAGGTGGTAGAGGCAGGCACGAAAGCATTTTTTAAGATGTATCTGGGCAGGTACATGAATGGGCAGGGAGCAGAGGGATGCAGACCTTTGGAAAATAGACGATAGGGTTAGATAGAGGATCTGAATTGGCGCAGGCTTGGAGGGCCGAAGGCGCTGTTCCTATGCTGCCTTTGTTCTTTGTAATAAGTATTTGCGCATCCTTTCAGGGCAAAAGGCTTGCACTTTAGCATACTTTGGCTTTAGCAGTTCTGTACTCTTTATCTTGGAATGAAGGCAAACATAACACACAGAACAACAGAAAGGTTCATTTAAAATCCTGCAATTGAATCTCTCATCAGAATTAATTGATTTGTCACTTGATAAAGCTCCATTTGTTCTGAATAATAGAAAGAGGTCCATGATTACAGTCCATAAACAAAGTTAAAACTATGGTTTTGATCTGTCTTGTTTCAAAGCAGTCACTGTTAGAAACAGAAATAAACTTGTTAGAAGGAAATATTAACTGTACAACTAAATGCAGCAGTTTATATTGAGTGGTTCATCAATTTAAATTAGTCTGTGTTGCAATTAAACTTGTACTCCGTTTTTAGCAGTTATTGATGTGCAGGCTGAGAGCGCAACATATGAGGGGACATTTTCTTGAATTTAATAATAATTTATCAAACAGGAATATCAAAATGAGAGTATTCCCATATAGGATCCAGTTTTGAAAGTAATTTAAATTTGGATGGCCATTTGCTTAGAAAATATAAATGAGCTGAATGGATGGGAACCATTAATGCTTGTGGCATTGCTCGATTAATAACCATCTCTAATGACGTTCATTCACTACTTACTGCCAGATGAAAATTTCAGTTTGTCATCATGGAAACTATTTTGTAAAAATGTATAGAAATCAGCAATAATAAAAGGATGAGGCTAACGCTTCTCTCCAGCGACCTTATTATCGAGACCGTAAGTGGTGATGTGCCTTGCTAAAATGCTTATATGTTAGGCTTGGCAAGATGCTGCATTTGCACTTAAGTTTCAGATAAAGACCGAACATTAATTTTGGACCCACTTGTAACAAATATTGAACAATCAATGGTAATTTACAAAGTGCACCAATTACCATACAGCCCAGCATTACCATCAATCCAGAGATCAATACAGGAAAACATGCCAGGAGTAGCACCATGCAGATAAACCTAATAAGGTGCCAACCTCGTGAAGATACAGTGCAGTTTGGCAGACCAATGGTCATGCAGTTGAGAATGCTCAGAGATTCCACAGCAATGGATCAAGTCAAATAAAAACTGTGCAGAACTGCTACACTCAGTCGTGAATAAAATTGCTGATGGACAAGTTACCAAAGATATCTTCAGTCTCATTTATGCAGGAACTAAGCAATACATACAAATTTGGAGCAACAGTACACCATTTGGCCTCTTTCCACCTACTTCGAAAATTTAAGATCATGACTGAACAGAAAATACTGGAGAAACTGAGCAGGTCTGGCTCAGATTTCACCTTAGAAGAAGTCACATTGAAATTGAAGGGTTAGCTTGCTCCACAGATAATACCAGACCTGCAGAGTTTCTCCAGCATTTTCCATTTTTGTTTCTGATTTCTAGCATATGGAGTTTTTGCTTTTGTAAAATCATAACCGATCTGTGATCTAAACTCCATTTTCCTGCCTAGTTCTGAAATCCTTTTGGCTCCCTTGTTTATCAAACACCTAGCCAGTGTAAAATCAGAGCAGTCTAGTGTCCGTCAGTAAAAAAGATGAGATTAAAGCATTTGCAAACATCTTCAATTAGAAGTGCTGAGTGGACGATCTGTGTCTGCCTCCTCTTGGGGTCTCCAGCATCCAGGATGCCACCCCCTTCACAAATTCATTTGATTAAGCAAAAGCAGAAGGCAATAGACATAGCAAAAGCTATGAGCATTGGTTGTTCCACCACATCTACTCAGCCATGTGGAAAATTGCCCCAAGTTTGTTGCAGTCTCTCAAAATGAGATATATGTAGAACAGTACAGCACAGTCCGGTCCTTTCGGCCCACGATGTTGTGCTGAACTTTTATCCTAATCCTCGGGCCTATCTAATCTCCCCCTCTACCTTATACCATCATCCATATGCCTATCTAATATCCATTTAAATGCCCCTAATGAGGCAGACTCCACTACCCTCTCTAGCAATGCATTCCACGCCCCTACCATTCTCTGAGTAAAATACCTACCTCTGGCATTTCCCTTGTATCTACCTCCACTCACTTTAAAACTATGCCCCCTCATGATAGCTACGTCCGCCCTCGGAAGAAGTCTCTCGCTGCCCATTCAATCTATTACCTCTGATCATTTTACACACCTCTATCAAGTCACCTCATTCTTCGCCATTCTAAAGAGAAAAGCCCTAGTGCTCTCAACCTTTCCTCGTAAGACCTTCCTTCCATTCCAGGTAACATCCTGGTAAATCTCCTCTGCATCTTTTTCAATGCTTCCACATCATTCCTGTAATGAGACGACCAGAACTGCACACAATTCTCCCAGATGTGGCCAAACCAGGTTTTGTATAGCAGGAGCATAACTTCACGGCTCCTGAATTTAATCCCTCTATTAATGACTGCTATCACACCATACGCCTTATTAACAACTCTATCCACCTGGGTGGCAGCTTTCAGGGAACTGTGGACATGAACCCCAAATTCCCTCTGCTCTTCTGCACTACCAAGAATCTTTCCGTTAACCCTGTATTCTGCTTTCAAGTTTGTCCTCCCAAAATGAATCCCCTTACACTTTTCAAGGTTCAACTCCATCTGCCACTTCTCAGCCCAGCTCTGCATCCTGTCAATGTCCCTTTGTAACCTAGAACAGCCCTCTGCACTGTCCACAACGCGACCCACCTTCGTATTGCCTGCGAACTTGCAAATCCACCCTTCCACTCTTTCATCCAAATCATTTCCAAAAACCACATCTAGAAAAGGACCCCTCGTAACTGAGCGCCATGTTGAGTATTTTCCGTGCACTACCACCCTTTGTCTTCTAAGGGTCAGCCAATTCTGAATCCAATCTGCTTCAGAATCCAATCCACACTTCCCCCTATCCCATGCCTCCTTGCCTTCTGCATGAGTCTAGCATGGGACACCTTATCAAACGCTTTACTTAAAGGTGGAAATCTAGACAATTACCACCTATTAGGGTACTTCGGATGTTCAAGGTGACTGAAGGGAAAAGCAAAATACTGCAGGTGATGGAAATTTGAAATACTTATTTTAACAGTGTTGGATAAATCCTGACGTCGTCAGAACCGATTCAAAATGTTACCTTTGTTTCTTTCTTGATAGATGCTGCCAGACTTGAGCGCTTCAGCACTTTCTTAGTAAAGTTATTGCAGTTGTTAGCAATCATGCTATCAAACAACACCTAGTCAACAGAAACCTGTTGATGGTGCGTAGTTTGTGTTCTGCCAGGGGTACTTTGCTCCTGATCTCATGACCCGCTTGGTACAAACATAGATAAAACACTTGAATTCAAGGTGAGGTCAGAGTGATAGTCCTTGACAGCAACGTAGTATTTGACCAAGTGTTGCCTTAAGGAGCAAAATTGTAAATAAGTGGGAAATCAGGAAGAGCTCTCCACTGGCTATAATTATACCCAGCACTTGATTACCAATGACTACAACATTCCAATTGTCTCTTATCATTGGACATTGCTGCAGAAGTTCCTGAGACAAAGCTCCTTGGCCCAACCACCACCAGCTTCTGGTTCACGACATACCATCCATTGTAACATCAGAAGTGGAATAGTCGTAGTCAGTTAGTGTTGAGTAACATTCACAAATTAGGAAAAAGCTGTCCATTTCAATGTATAGCGTAAGTGGCAAACACATTCAGTCCACAAGTACTGCAGTGATCATCTCCAACCGAGAATCTAATTGTTTTCCAGTCTCAACAGCATATCTGTTTCATCGCCCAATATCAATAACCTTGGATTATCGTTGATGAGGAACTGAACTGGAAGAGCCACGTACATGAAAAATTACAAGAGTAGCTCAAGGCTGCAAGAAACTCAACCCCTGATTCCCCGAAGCCTGTCCACAGGGCATAAGTCAGGAGTGTAATGGCATGTATTCCACTCCTGTAGAGGAGTGTAGTGCCCGAAGCTCAACGCCATCCAAAATTATCAGCTGGTGCATGGGAATACAACCACTGTCAAATTCCCTCCCAAGCTACTTACCAGCCTGACATAGAACTATTTTGCTGTTCCTTCACTGTAACTGATTCAGAATCCTGTAACTTCCTTTCAAACATGATTATGGATATAACTCATCTGCATAAGATGAACTGCAATGGTTGAAGAAGACAGGTCCCTGTAACCTTTTTTGGGTAGTTAGGGATTGGCAACAGGTATATCCCTTGCTAGCAACACTAAGTGAATGGAGTATGGAGCAATTTCAGTTCACTTTTGCAGTAGATGTACATACTAGCTCATAGCAGTCATGCTATAACAAGATAAATCGTGATACTGCATATTTGTGAAGTGCCGCACATGTTTATATTTACAGTTTGAGGGTTTCAGATTTGGCAACTATTGGATTGCTATCCGAAAGAACTTTTTTGAAAGGAAAAGATCCTAAGAACATTTTTAAAAACTTCTTTTGCTTCACTTAGCATCTTCTTTCGTATCACCAACTTTTAAAGTCAACAGGGAGGAACAGAACTTGTACATTGACAAAGATTAGTGTTTAGTTTCTAACTGAACGAGTTGTACCTAATTTACAAAGGTGCCTGTTAGAATGGTTTGCTTACGTTTATTTATTGGAAATATGTTTCTTTTTGGCTTGCATGTACCTTTGCTTGCATGCATTTGCTCTGTTTCTTATGAATATGTTCTTTGATGTGCAGCTTAGTTATTTACGTGAGCCAACGTCGCAGCTAATTTGTGCACAGGAAGATTTGAGCAGTTTTTATTGAGGAAGTTGCTTTGGCCACTCTCTGACAGTGAATAATGCTAAACAGTTGTTTGTATCCACCTGGATGGGTACATGTGAGATTTAACATACAAAAATAGTATCTCATATTGTGATTGTATCCCTCTTTGCTACATTGATATATCAGTCCAGATTATGTCCTTGTGTTCAGAACTATGGTTTGAGCCAGCAACTTCCTGCATCAAGTCATTCTACTGTGCTCACAAGTCAATATGCAGTGGTACTACATTTTGTTTGAGCAGATCAGTAAGTAACATACAAACATGGAAAATAAGAGCAGGATTAGGCTAATAATTCTTTTGAGCCTGCTCAGCCATTCATTATGATCATGCCTAATCATCCAGCTCTAAGTAACCTGTTTCTGCTATTCCCCATAGCCTTCGATCACTTTAGCTGTGCACCGTATGTTCAGTTCCTTTTTGCAATCTTACAATGTTTTTGCTTCGGGTGATTTTCAGTGGTAGCATTTTCACAGACTCAGCACAATCTCTGGATAAAGAAATTTCTCCTATCTCGGCTCAATATCTGCCCAATATCCTTAATCTGTGGCCATAGTTTAGGATTTTTTGTTGAATTACTTTGATTCTGTTAAACTTTTATAGTGCTCTGTGAGCTTTTCTCCCCTCTCCCCCTCCCCCAACTCATTGCTCTGAATTCCTGCGAATATGCTCCTAATTGATCCAGCTTCTCCTCATACAGCTGTCTTGCCATCCCAGGAATCAGTCTGGTAAAATTTTGCACTCTATCGGAAGGAGGATGCTCCTGTTACAAGGAGACCAAAAGTGTGCATATTATTCCAGCTATGGTTTCACCAAGGCCCTGCATAATTGCACCAAAGCATCTCTGTCACTGTACTCAAATCCTCTTGCCATGAAGGCCAATATACTATTTGCTGCTTTGTTCACATGCTGCACATGTGCAGTTACCTTGAGGGACTGGTGTACAAGGATGTGCTCTCTCAACTTGTAACCGTTCAAATAATATGCAGTTCTGTTCCTGCTCCCACATCAGATAATCTGACATGTACACACGTTAACTTGCATCTCCCATGCATTTGCCCACTGACTCGCCTTGTGCAAATTTGGAGATGTTACATTTCAGTTCTGTCATCCAAATCATTAATATATTGAAAGTCATCTGAGAGCTCAAATAAACCACGCCCGCTGGCTCCCATTTGCCGATTGAGTCATAACCGCAAAGATTTTGTCAAGCATGACTTGGCTTTCATGCTGTGACTGATTCTTCCACTGTTTTCCAAGTGCTCAGCTAATTAAATGTTTATAATAGATGCTAGCATTTCTCACACTATCGACATCAGGCTGATTGATTTATAATTCCTGGTTTTCTCACCGCCTCCCTTTCTAAATTGAGGGGTAATATTAGTTACACTACAATCTGTAGGAAATGCCAAGGTATCTATAGAATAGTGGAAGCTGACTGCCAGTGCATCCACAATTTCTAGGGTCACTTCCTTAAGTCCTCTGGCATGTAGATTATCAGGCCCTGGGGACTTATCCACATTCAGTGCATTCATTTCCATCCTGATGCTGATTTTCTTCAGTTCCTCCCTATCACTCAAAGTTGTGTTCCCCGGCATTTCTGATACTACTCCTTATAAGTACATCTATTTATATGTAATTATTTTCCGAGAGCAAACTCAAAATAATTGTAAACCGCAGTATCTAAGCTATAGATTTTTTAAAATTCTGAAGTCTGGATATAAAGCATTATGAGATTGTTTTGAACAATCAGTGAAATGAGCTGAAGACATAATGTGTTATTGAAATGTTATAATTGGTGAAGTACCAAACACAGCTCTGAGTGACTTGAAGTTGTTTCAATTTTTTAAAAAAATCAGAACACTTGGCACCATGCCAAGCCTGTACTGGCTTGTAATGCTATTGTGTATGGAGTAAACACATGGTTGAAGTTTGTATTTTGGAGAATGCGTTCAGTTGGTATGCTATTCCTTAGAATTCATGATCAGATATCAGTGCAGTACTTGCAATTACCTTCCAGCACTCCTTTAACCATTTTCTTGTTGAACTAATTGTTAATTTAGTAGTTAACTAAATTAAATTCTTGTTTATTTACAGGACGTTTTATAAAGGCTGGCTCATCCAAAACTATGGAAGCAGTGAGGAGCAATATCAAGAGGCTGCTTTGTTAAATGTGAGAACCATCTGTATTTTGACTTGCCTGGGAAATATACATTAAAGAGAAGGATGTGGTCAACTATGGCTTCAATTGTAGAAAGATTACCCTGACCCTAAGAAGTCAAGACTTGTCTGCGGGAATCAGTAAAGCTGAATTAAACTGCTGAATGTCAGAACATATATTATCCTCCTTAACCCTCAGAACTGAATAAAGGCATTTCTGAATCATGTGCATTCTGGTTAGAAGGCAGCCAGTTCTCCCCATGTAGCATTACTCTACAGCTCAAAACGCTCTGAATCATCACACAAACACTAAATGAATGTGGATTATTATGAAGCAGTGACTTTAAATAAAATGGCTTTTGCAGAGATGATTCCTCATTGAGCTGGAGCATCTCCCTGAACACTTTGTACAGTGGACAAGCACTGTACCATATGGTCACATTTCAGAGGCCATAATGACATGAAATCTGGAGGTATCATCTGACTATTGATATCTTTGAGGTGTCACAAGCAGAAACGTAAAAATGAATGGAGGAAATGAGAATGATGGTGAAAAAGATGGCATGGGACCTGCAGTTCAAGTTCCCATAGGATGGCAGCGACAGGTGGATCAGAACGGAGTGCTGTACATGAGGTATGTGTTTCATTTCTTTTAAGGTTGTCAACACGGCAAATGGGAAGAACGTTTGAGTGAAAAGAAAGCGAATTTAGAAAATGCCTCTGGAGTCAAATGCAGGGTAAATAGAAATTGTGATCAAAGAACAGTTTCTTATTGATATCTTTGTGCTGATAATTTATTTTACTAGAATTTTTTTTGATTTTTGCATCGTTTGAAATGGTCTCCAAATCCGTTACATAATTACTTGTCTTGCAGATTACTCATTGCAACCTGTTTACCCAGCATAGTTAGGGTTATTTAATTTATACTTTCTCAATAGGACTGACTTTTTCAAATGATTGACTTTGGTAAAGAAAAACTTGCTGTCTTTTTCTAAAATGTATAATTTAAAAGTTCAGTGACGGGTAAGTGTTGGAAGGTAATAGTTTCATATTCTAAGAACTTATTTGCTTTAATCGATAGTTTTTGTGTAGTGGATTAAGGTGGTACGGCTGATGACTATTACAGTGACCTTGTTCTTGAATTAGAAAGAGGAAAACAGTGTGTCCTTCTGAATTACTCTTAAATAACTATTTCAATCGTGAATGTGGATGCCAGTTGGACTGGGGATTTGCTCTTATTTTGCATGGTCATATGGCCTTTACATAGTGCCGATTCTTAAGCGAGGTAGTGGCTGATTTGCATAAAAGTTTGCTACCTCCTGAACTGTGCCACAGCACTTACCAGGAATATTTCTGAAGATGAATAAATTTTGAAATGAGAGTGAGTGAATTTCACTCTGTTGCGGAATGTTTAACATGTAACTGTTTGATTTTTACTGTTTGCAAGTATTAGATAAGAATGATAAAAACACTTATTTCTTTGCAACAGTGCCCAGAAACTTCTGAAGCCTTGTCCTCTGGCCTTCACTATTCAGTGTAAATATTCACTTCCCTGTTATGGCATAATTTGGGGAAAAGGAGTTATGGTGAAAATGCTCCAAATGCTTTTTGTTCTACAGCTTTATTTTCTTTATAGAGTTAAGTTGACTAACTTGTGTTTCTCATTTGATGTTTTCCTGGCAATATCTGCATAAAAATCCTACAACCTGTTGATGTATGTATTCTGTTATCAATCCAACCTTTTCCAGTTTATTAAGGAGAACGATTGGGGCTTCTGGAAGATTTAAATTTGACTTTTTTCATCAATAACGGGAGCTGATTACATGCCCTGATTTAGCGGCCTTCAGGACAATTTTATAATTTATATTAGTACATGCTTTTATGTAACACCTTTCATACTGAAAACTCCCCATCGTGATTTGCAAGGACAGAATGGGACGTATGGGTGTGGACGTTGGCAGGCATGCCAGGCTGGAAAACGTGGCAAAGTGAAAGTTGGGAAGGGAGTGGGAGGAATTTAGTAATGAGAATTAAGATTTTAAATTTGACCATTGCTAGGCATGAAATCTGCTTCACAGCATAAAGGATGCAGGTTCAATTCCTGCCTTGGGCGGCTGCCTGTTTGCACATTGTCCCCACGTCAGCATGGGTTTCTTCCAGGTGCTCCAGTTTCCTCAGTCCAAAGATGTGCAGGTTAGATGGATTGGCCATGCTAAATTGTCGATAATGTCCAGGGATGTGCAGGCTAGGTGGTAAAATGTGAGGCTGGATGAACACAGCAGGCCAAGCAGCATCTCAGGAGCACAAAAGCTGACGTTTCGGGCCTAGACCCTTCATCAGAGAGGGGGATGGGGGGAGGGAACTGGAATAAATAGGGAGAGAGGGGGAGGCAGACCGAAGATGGAGAGTAAAGAAGATAGGTGGAGAGGGTGTAGGTGGGGAGGTAGGGAGGGGATAGGTCAGTCCAGGGAAGACGGACAGGTCAAGGAGGTGGGATGAGGTTAGTAGGTAGCTGGGGGTGCGGCTTGGGGTGGGAGGAAGGGATGGGTGAGAGGAAGAACCGGTTAGGGAGGCAGAGACAGGTTGGACTGGTTTTAGGATGCAGTGGGTGGGGGGGAAGAGCTGGGCTGGTTGTGTGGTGCAGTGGGGGGAGGGGATGAACTGGGCTGGTTTAGGGATGCAGTAGGGGAAGGGGAGATTTTGAAACTGGTGAAGTCCACATTGATACCATATGGCTGCAGGGTTCCCAGGCGGAATATGAGTTGCTGTTCCTGCAACCTTCGGGTGGCATCATTGTGGCAGTGCAGGAGGCCCATGATGGACATGTCATCAAGAGAATGGGAGGGGGAGTGGAAATGGTTTGCGACTGGGAGGTGCAGTTGTTTGTTGCGAACTGAGCGGAGGTGTTCTGCAAAGCGGTCCCCAAGCCTCCGCTTGGTTTCCCCAATGTAGAGGAAGCCGCACCGGGTACAGTGGATGCAGTATACCACATTGGCAGATGTGCAGGTGAACCTCTGCTTGATGTGGAATGTCATCTTGGGGCCTGGGATGGGGGTGAGGGAGGAGGTGTGGGGACAAGTGTAGCATTTCCTGCGGTTGCAGGGGAAGGTGCCGGGTGTGGTGGGGTTGGAGGGCAGTGTGGAGCGAACAAGGGAGTCACGGAGAGAGTGGTCTCTCCGGAAAGCAGACGGGGGAGGGGATGGAAAAATGTCTTGGGTGGTGGGGTCGGATTGTAAATGGCGGAAGTGTCGGAGGATAATGCGTTGTATCCGGAGGTTGGTAGGGTGGTGTGTGAGAACGAGGGGGATCCTCTTGGGGCGGTTGTGGCGGGGGCGGGGTGTGAGGGATGTGTCGCGGGAGATGCGGGAGACGCGGTCAAGGGCGTTCTCAATCACCGTGGGGGGAAAGTTGCGGTCCTTAAAGAACTTGGACATCTGGGATGTGCGGGAGTGGAATGTCTTATCGTGGGAGCAGATGCGGCGGAGGCGGAGGAATTGGGAATAGGGGATGGAATTTTTGCAGGAGGGTGGGTGGGAGGAGGTGTATTCTAGGTAGCTGTGGGAGTCGGTGGGCTTGAAATGGACATCAGTTACAAGCTGGTTGCCTGAGATGGAGACTGAGAGGTCCAGGAAGGTGAGGGATGTGCTGGAGATGGCCCAGGTGAACTGAAGGTTGGGGTGGAAGGTGTTGGTGAAGTGGATGAACTGTTCGAGCTCCTCTGGGGAGCAAGAGGCGGCGCCGATACAGTCATCAATGTACCGGAGGAAGAGGTGGGGTTTGGGGCCTGTGTAGGTGCGGAAGATGGACTGTTCCACGTGACCTACAAAGAGGCAGGCATAGCTGGGGCCCATGCGGGTGCCCATGGCCACCCCCTTAGTCTGTAGGAAGTGGGAGGAGTCAAAAGAGAAGTTGTTGAGTGTGAGGACGAGTTCCGCTAGGCGGATGAGAGTGTCGGTGGAGGGGGCCTGGTCGGGCCTGCGGGACAGGAAGAAGCGGAGGGCCTTGAGGCCATCTCCATGCGGAATGCAGGTGATGAAACAGCTACAAAATCAGCCGCATGAGGTCATTTCTATATCTAATATTATTCTGTAGAAATGTTGTCTGGAATGGTGCGTCTCTTTCTCAGAAGCCACCGTACTTCTTCCCAAATTTGATTTCATAAATCAACTCTCAATCACCTGAGAGGGGCCACAAAAATAATAAGGTATACTGACAGTGCATTATCTCGTTAGATTCAGGTTTAAAGGACTAGGTCATTTTTAAATTTATACACATTATATAATCATAGAGTGACAGAGTCCCAACAGTCTGGAAGCAGGCCATTTGTCCCACTGAGTCCACACTGACCCTGCATGACCCTGATGAATGCAACTCATATTCCGCCTGGGAACCCTGCAGCCATATGGTATCAATGTGGACTTCACCAGTTTCAAAATCTCCCCTTCCCCCACTGCATCCCTAAACCAGCCCAGTTCATCCCCTCCCCCCACTGCACCACACAACCAGCCCAGCTCTTCCCCCCCACCCACTGCATCCCAAAACCAGTCCAACCTCCCTAACCGATTCTTCCTCTCACCCATCTCTTCCTCCCACCCCAAGCCGCACCCCCAGCTACCTACTAACCTCATCCCACCTCCTTGACCTGTCCGTCTTCCCTGGACTGACCTATCCCCTCCCTACCTCCCCACCTACACCCTCTCCACCTATCTTCTTTACTCTCCATCTTCGGTCCGCCTCCCCCTCTCTCCCTATTTATTCCAGTTCCCTCCCCCCAACCCCTCTCTGATGAAGGGTCCAGGCCCGAAACGTCAGCTTTTGTGCTCCTGAGATGCTGCTTGGCCTGCTGTGTTCATCCAGCCTCACATTTTATTATCTTGGAATCTCCAGCATCTGCAGTTCCCATTATCTCTGCAGGCTAGGTGGGTTAGCTTTGGGAAATGCAGGGCTCCAGGGATAGCGTAAGTGGCATGGTCTTCGGAGGGTCAGTGTGGACTCAGTGGGACAAATGGCCTGCTTCCAGACTGTTGGGACTCTGTCACTCTATGATTATATAATGTGTATAAATTTAAAAATGACCTAGTCCTTTAAACCTGAATCTAACGAGATAATGCACTGTCAGTATACCTTATTATTTTTGTGGCCCCTCTCAGGTGATTGAGAGTTGATTTATGAAATCAAATTTGGGAAGAAGTACGGTGGCTTCTGAGAAAGAGACGCACCATTCCAGACAACATTTCTACAGAATAATATTAGATATAGAAATGACCTCATGCGGCTGATTTTGTAGCTGTTTCATCACATCTGCTCTCAACAAACTGCCAATATTTTCTTCCAAGTGCCACTCACCTCTTCTATGTTAAACAAAAAAAAATTGTTGACATGCAGACTACTTTGTCTCCTGTTCATTTTAAACAGGCAACAGTGATCTGCTGAGGGTAGGGCCTCTGCTCAGTTCTGCATACCTTTTGATCTTTCATACAGTACATCTTAGCCTTAACATTCAATGATATTACTCTCACTGAAACCCCCACTCCAAACCAGGGAAGTTGCCATTAACCAAAAACTGAATTGGACAATCCATATAAATACTGTGGCAACAAAAGCAGGTCAGAAGCTGGGATTTGTGCAGCAAGTAAATAGGTTGATTTGATTTGTTTTTAAATGTACCTTGTTACAAAATACAGTGAAAAGTGTTGTATCATGTTGCCACTCTCTGGTGCCACCTTAAAACACAGAAAAATAAACCAAAATTGTACAACATATAGTCAGAAAAATAAAAACAAGATTAAGTTCAGGTCTACAGTCCTTCTTGTTAAAATGCTCAACCGTAGGCCTGCAGCAGCCAGCCACGAGTCCCTACTCCGGCATCATCTCGCCTCCACTGACTTTCAATATCTGACCACCATCTACCAAGGAAAATGTCAGGAGTGTGATGGGATACTCACTAAGTGCCTGGCTGAGTACAGTTCCACCATTACTCAAGTTTAACACCATCCAAGAGAGAGCATCCTGCTTTATTGGTACCCCATCTGCTACATCCGCCACTGACAAGAGATGGCGTGCATGCCATCCACAATATGGACCCTTAACAGCTGACCTCTGTCACTTTTTCAAAGGAATGGCCACTACCACCTCGGAGTGTCTGTAAACACTGAGCTGCAAGTTCCCCTTCAAGCCATTCCATATGGAATTATCTCGCCATTCCTTTATTATTGTAGGATCAAAATCCTGGAACTTCATTCTAACCTGTGTCATGAGTGTACAATTGCATGAGCTGCAGTGTTTCATGAAAGCATTCACCACCATCTCATGGACATTTAGGATTGGGTAATAAACGCTGGCCGAGCCAGCAACAGTGACTCCGAAGGAAGAATAAAAAGAATATGACGATTTCTCTCAACTTTATGCCCAAAAGCCTATAGTTTTAACACTCAGTCTAACTGAAAAGGAAGATTAAGAAAACCTACTCTGCCTGTTCCTAAGGAAACTAAAGCTTCTGGGAAGAGTAAAATTGGTTGAGGCTATATAAAGGAACACAGATCCAACTGTAGAACTTAATGCTATAGGTGCTAGCTATAGTTTACAGAGACTAGCTCCAACAGCTGAGGATAAGCAAGGACAGAGTTGCTGCTTTTGTGTTTGATGACTTGTGCAGTTGAGACTGCACTGAGTAGATTCTGCAGGCATATGGTGAAACCAGGCTTGGTTGCGCACTGCTGTTGACTCAGGATCTAACTCAATTCTAGAAGAGGTCTGGCTTTTCAAGGGAGGCAGAATTTTGAAGGACTTTTTTTACTGAGTTTGCCGTGTAGGTATTTTCTCATAACGTGTTCAGAGATATTGTTGCACACCTCTGGAGCAGGTGAAACTTGAACCTGGCTCTCCATATTCAGAGAAAGTGGTACTACCATTGAACTACAAGTCAAACAGAGTTTACTCTATATGCTGAATATACTACTAAACCAGTTTAGTAATATCTGCTTTATTTCTAGCTGCCTTTCAACGAGTAATGTATGGTTTATAATCAACTTCAACTTGCGTGTTAGTGCATACTTAACTAATATTGATTTGGATTTTGGAGGATATGTGAGTAACTAAGTGTTAAAAGTTTTTTTTTGTTTTTTTAATAGTAAAATTTCTTAAGGCCATGGGGGTTTGTTTCATTATTTTTGTAAAGCACTTGGATTCAGAATTCTTCTGCTGTTAACAAAATTTACTAGTTTCTTTGGAGAGAGTGAAACTGAAACCTCAAAACTCATTAACTGATCTTCAGTTCTCTGATCTTGTCCCTCCCGTAGACAAATTCCTGTTCTGTAAAAGACCAGAGCATCAGCTCTTTCCTCTTTTTAACCTGTTCTCTCAATCACCATGTTTCCAAACTAAATGAGTATTTTGTTTGACAACTCCATTTAGTTAATTGCATTGTGCACTACCAAGATCCCTGTATCTTTAATAGCTGAAATTCCAGAAAGCTGTGTCAGGCCCTGCTGACCGGGGAATCAGTCCTGACTTAGTCACCCAATTTTCCTTTTATCATTTGACTCGACTGAGAGTAACTGTAATTTAATGTTCAGGCAAAGTTAAATGCTAGATGGAAACTTGACTAGACTTTGCAGAGAAATCGATACTTAAAATTCTCTCATTCACCAAATTCCCCGAGTTAAGCAAGTACTCTGCCTTGGAGTATTCTGAGCTAGATTTCCATTTTTGGAGCTCTTACTGACTGTCTGGGTTAGATACTGCATCCTAAAAAGAACAAATTCACTGTTCCAGAAATAATTTAATTTTTCATATTTCTTTAGAACCTGGGGTTTTGCAAATTGTTACTAAAATTGCCAAACATGTATTGTTTTTAAATGTGTTAGGTTGCTCAGTGTATCTGTTTAGTACGTGGTTATTTTCACATTGTAATTTTGTTTCTTACTTGATGCATTTCTGCACTGAAGCCTGTAATCCTTAGTTTACGGATGATTTTATTTCTGTGCATGTGTATGTGCATTCACTGTCGGCCTTGGAAATGAAAATCCTTGCCTAGATGTAAGATTGTTAGCTTGATTATTATCAACAGAACCCTTTTTTTTGTTGGAACTGTGGTTGGAAGTCACATCAGATGTGAAATTGACTTCATGAACATTTAGCAATGGAAGTATATGGCAAATCTCTTTGTAGCTTCATATAGAGCATAAGAGAACAGAACTTAAAACATAGAACAAGCCTTTTGGCCCATGATGTTGTGCTGACCAATTATCCTACTAAGATCAAACTACCCTGCATACCCTACATTATACTATCATCCATGTGTCTATCTGAGAGTCACTTAAAAGTCTCTAAAGTATCTGACTCCACTACCACTACCGGCAGCGCAGTCCAAACACCTACCACTCCCTATGTAAAGAACCTATCTCTGATATCTCCCTTATACCTTCCTCCAATCACCTTAAAGTTATGCCCCCTCGTAGTAGTCATTTCCACCCAGGGGAAAAGTCTCTCGCTATCACTCTATCTGTGCCTGTCATCACCTTGTACAAAAATAGCCTGAACATTATCGTAAGGCCTTGCCAGTGCCCATTTATATATTACTTAATTGGGGAGAGCAAAACTAATACATCCAATTTGGAACCTGCGCTTTATTGTTTTAGAAATGTAAAGGGAATTATTTTTGTTTCTTTCACTGTTTATATGAAATTTACAGAACAGATACCAAGTTTGACAAATCTGACTACCTGCATATGTAACTCAGAATCAGAATATTATGGCTTCAATTTCAACTTGAGCACAAAATCCGAGCTAACAGCTCAGTGCGGTAGAGTGCTGTTCTGTCAGTGTTGCTGTTTTTCAAATACCCTTTCTGCTGGTTGTAAAAGATTCCCTAGAACTACTCTATCAATTCGAACAAATGCTGGAATCTTCTGACCAAATTTCATCCCTCAACCAGCACTTTGAAAACAAAACTTTTGTATTATAACAGTGTGGTTGTGACATCATGCACAGTGGAGAGTACTTATTCAAAAATACTTAGTTGATTCCAAAGCACTCTGAGATATCCTGAAATCATAAAAGGAGGATTCCAGTCCATGTCTGACTGTCTCTGTTTCTCTTTTAATCTCTTGAAGAATTCTTCACAATAATTTTGGAAACAGACCGTCTATCAGATAGAATGTCCGGTTCCAGTTCGCAAAAGCAATGTTGTTTCGTGGTAGCAACAGGAAAACCATTATCTAAAATTTTTGTGTATCAAATAGAAATGGGTATGGGAAGAATTCTTGAAGAATAGCATAAGATCAGCTAAATTAAAAAAATTGAACCAATGCAGCAAAAGAAACAATGAATTAAGATTAGCTCAGTAATATATCAGCTCAGAATGTTTCCTAAAGTGTAATGTAAGGTTTCACTTTCTCAGCTTTTGAAACAAATAATTTCCTTTAAGGCAACCCATGATGGTAGTTAAGGACACAAATTAATTTCTCAACTTGGAGACCGTGTGCCAAGATTAAGCACTATATCAGCATTGCACTCGATAGTCAGACTGGATTATATGCTGTGTCCTAGATGTGGAACTTGGACCTTGGTCACAATTTTATATTGAGCCAGCATTAAAACTTAACTCCCCGTAAGTTCAATTTGATGCACAAATAAATAGTGTTTCTTGATGGCTATCAAACTGGATTGTATAGAACCTGTTTTAAGAGGTTATTAATGGGTAAGCTTAATTACAAAATTTGAACTCATTTGTGAACATTTCAGTTGTTTCTGAAACCTTTGCATGAGACAAAGCATGAAATTAAAATAACCTGATTAACATTTACAATTCTATTTAAAATTCAACAAAAGTATGCCTTCTGCGACTGATTAACCCAACATAAATTCTGCCATCTCAGAATTTTAATATTCTGCTTTAGCTTTTATACTGAGACAAGGGTAATTGTGTTTCTTATTCTTTTAATAAACAGGAAAAACACTGCATGCCTCCACAGTATTGTACTGATGTCATTCTAATAATGCAACTAACTCTGAAGGCTTTCCCTTGTTTTGGTTTTTGATTTGTAGCTATAGCATAGAGAAAATCTTTTTATTAAGAGCTTCCACCTCTCAGAGGCAGTTTCAGACCAATTCACTGCCGACAAAATGCTGTAAAACTATTGCTCGCGTTTAAACAGCCGTAATAACTTTCACCATTGCAGCTGTGATTTAGAATATTTTAAAACAATCAGCAATATTCTGCATAGAATAACATACGTTAGGGGGATAAAAGACTATTTGCCCCATCTCACAATATTAAAGAATTTTTAACAAAATGCTGCAGGATTTAGTTCAAGATTTCCAACATTGTAAAAGATTAATTAGTTCTTCATTGGGCCATACTCCACTTTGTTACCAGGTTTGAGTGAAATTTAGCTGCTACTTTATTGAGATTTTTTACAAACAGACTAAAAACTATTGCTTCGGCTTATAGTCGGGCATGGAGGTAATAATGAACAATAGGAGCATTTTTTTTTCAATGAAACTCTGGACTGATTGTAATTTTTTTAAAAAATAACTAAGCTTGCTGAAATTACCAATTTGGTCATGTCCATGTCACCAGAAATTTCTGAAATCCCCTGCAGGCAGGAATTTTTTGTTGAATGGTAGTTAGTTTATATTTGTATTAAGTCTCATTTATGGAACAATAGAATGGTTACAGATCAACTGGCATTTTGCATGAGTAATCCAACTCCTCCCATTTCCCTGCCCTTTCTCCAGCACTTTGAATGTTTTCCTTCAATTTATTGGTTTTTTCCTTTTTTGATGCCACAATTGCATTTCCCTCTGCCACAATTTAAGGCTGTGCATTCCATGTCAAACTATTAGCTAGGTAAGATGTTTTGCTGTATGTCATTTTGTTTCTGTAGCCAATCATTTTAACTGTGTCCTCTGGCTTTGGACCCGTCTGCTATTGGAAACGGTTTCTCTATTATACTCTGTTGAGGCTGTTTTTGATTTTGAACAATCCTTTGCCATCTTCAGCAATTTATCTTCATGTACCCACAAGTCTCATCTGTTTCTGCATCTTCATTCCACCAGCTGGCCGATACTATCTTGGCGCCTGTCATTGTCGGCTTGAAGTGTTCACGACATGTGACAAAGAAGGTTAATTTGCAGACAGGAAGTAGATTTTAATCAGAATGGTGAACTGCTGCCATTCACAAAATGCAAAATTTGCTTTGGAGGGTTTCAAGATTGAGAGACAGGTTTGTGGTAGCACAGTGGTTGGCACTGTTGCCTGTCAGTGCCAGGGACCTGGGTTCACTTCCACCCTTGGGTGTATGTGGAGTTTGCATAGGTGTCTGTCGGGTGTTCCACTTTCCTCCCACAGTCAAAAAATGTGCAAGTTAGGTGGATTGGCCATGCTACGTTGCCCAGTAGTGCCCAGGGACGTGCAGGCTACGTAGAATAGCCACTGTTAATATTTTACGAAGTTACCGTGATAGGGTGGGACATTTTGCGCAGTGACAGCGCAGACTTGATGAGCCAAACAGCTTCTATTGCACTGTAGGGATTCAATGATTATTACAAAAGGCAGTTTTTCAAAAACATACATCAATAGCTTTCGATATTTGTCGATAACAAATGTTTTATAAAGTTTGCATTATTTTAATGCATGCAAGATACATTTCAGCAGAGTTTCTCAGATGCCATCCAGAGAACAGGCAGTTTCAAACCTAATGATGTCTAATGATTCAAGGTTTATTCATGTCCTCCTCGTAGAGCATATTCTTGGGAAGAGTGATCATTATTTGAGCATGGAAGCAATGAAATTTCGCATACAACGATAATGGCTATTGTAGTTTTGTAGTACAGAAGTTGTATATTGTTGAAGAAAGACTAATTTTGTTGATATTTTCTGTTTTACATTCATCAGGGCAATGTACAAAAAATTCCAGAGTAAAGAAAAAGCAACTTTTATACAATGAGAGGAGAGTGCTGACTGGAATGAGAGTAAACTGAAAAGAGGCTTTGCCACAGAGAACATACCAGTTGTTGATGACAGGACTTTAGACTTTAGAGGAGATGATGGTGTAGTGGTACTGCTGTTCTGTTAATTCAGAGATGCAGGTAATCATCGAGGGCCTGGCTTCAAATACCAGATGGTAGAATTAGAATATATTTGTTTTAAATCTGTGGAATTAAGAGACTATTGGTGACTATGAAATTGTTGTCAATTATTGGATAAAACTCATCTGTTCCACTAATTGTTGTCAGGGAAGGAATCTGCCACGAGGAATCTGCAAGACGTCTATGTGACTCCAAACTCTAACAATGTGGTTGATCGTCAACTGCCCTCTGGGCAATTCAGGATGGGAATAAATGCTTCCCTAGCCAGCAACGCCCATATCCTGCAAATGAAAAAAACTACCAAATTTTGTTTAAAATTTCAACAAAGCATGTTAACTCTGTTCAGGCCATTGTCCTGAAAGATGAGCTGGAGCATAAGACATTGCAGAAGTCAACTATTCAGGCCCATCTGGTCTGCACCATCATTCAGTAAGGTTATGGTTGATCTGATAACCTTCAACTCCCTTTTCTGTATAATCCTTGATTCCCTTAATTAAAAATCTCTCTCAGCCTTGAATATACTTAAACATCTAGCCTCAGTAGCAAAAATTGTTGACACCTTTTTGTTGCATTCAAGCACATAGTGTGTGTACATGTTCTTTGTCTGTAAAGAATAGGACCTTGTGCGTTGTTGCTACTACGTAGATTGTGGCTGAGGAACCTGAGTCCGGGCTTGAGAGACAGTGTGTCTGGAGTTAGTGTTAATTTTTTCCTTCAGTGCTCTTTTGATCGAATGTGTCAATGATTAACAGTAACTGGAAAGCATAGTGCAAGTAAACTAGGTTTAAACTAGCTCCAAAGAGTCACCTCTGGTGGAAACATGAGCTTGGAGATAGTAGGAACTGCAGATGCTGGAGAATCTGAGATAATGAGATGTATAACTAGATGAACACGTCAGGCCAAGCAACATCAGAGGAGCGAGAAAGTTGACGTTTTGGGCCTAGACCCTCCTCCAGAAATGGGGGAGGGGAAGGGGGTTCTGAAATAAATAGGGAGGGGGGGAGGCGGATCAAAGATGGATAGAGGAGAAAATAGGTGGAGAGAAGACAGACAGGTCAAAGAGGCAAAGGTGGTGAGTGTAGGTGGGGAGTTAGGTTGGGGATAGGTCAATTCAAGGAGGACGGACAGGTCAAAGCGGCGGGATGAGGGTAGTAGGTAGGAAATGGGGGTGGGGCTTGAGGTGGGAGGAGGGGATAGGTGGGAAGGAAGGACAGGTTGGGGAGGCAGGAACAAGCTGGGCTGGTTTTGGGATGCGGTCAGGGGAGTGGAGAATTTGAAGCTTGTGAAGTCCACATTGATACCATTGGGTTGCAGGATTCCCAAGCAGAATATGAATTGCTTTTCCTGCAACCTTTCGGTGGCATCATTGTGGCACTGCAGGAGGCCCAAGATGGACATGTCGTCTAAGGAATGGGAGGGGGAGTTGAAATGGCCACGACTGGGAGGTGCAGTTGTTTAGTGTGGACCGAGCATGGGTGTTCTGCAAAGCGGTCCCCAAGCCTCCACTTGGTTTCCCCAATGTAGAGGAGGCCACAATGGGAACAGCAAATACAGTATACCACATGACCAGATGTGCAGGTGAACATCTGCTTGATGTGGAAAGTCTTCTTGGGGCCTGGGATAGGGTTGAGGAGGGAGGTGCGGGGGCAGATGTAGCACTCCCTGCAGCTGCACGGAAAAGTGCCAGCTGTGGTGGGCTGGAGGGGAGTGTGGAGCAACAAGGGAGTCGCAGAGAGAGTGATCCTTCCGGAAAGCAGCTTAAGGGTGGGAGGGAGAACTGTCTTGCGTGGTTGGGTCGGATTGCACATGGCGGAAGTGTGGGAGGATGATGCATTGGATCCCGAGGTTAGTGGGGTAGTACCTGCGGATGATGGGAATTCTGTTTTGGTTGGTGTTGGTGAGACCATGTCTCAATTACTGTGTGCAGTTTTGAGCTCCTTGTTTAAGGAAAAATGCAAATACATTGGGGGCATTTCAGCAATGGCTTACTAAATTAAACATGTAATGAATGGATTGTCTTATAAGGATAGCTTGAACAGGGTGGACTTTTTTTCCCCCACTTACATTTGCTGGAAGTTAGTTCGAGGTTTTCTGTTCCAGGTTCCAGAAGCTCTTGTGTTTGCTTAAACCCCTGCGATTCCTTGCTGCAAGAGGAATTGAGCATACAAGTAAGAATAATTATAATCTTAAATTATGCAGGGGCATTTGTCATCTTCAGAAGAAAGACTGGGCTTGATTGGATAGTCTGGACTCACCAGAGTTTAGAAGAATGATTTGATTGAAGTTTAAAAGATCCTGAATGGTCTGAGCAAGGTAGATGCAGAAAAGATGCTTACTCTTGTAAAAGGATCTAGAAATATAGGACACTGTTATGAAAATAGGAGTCACCCTTTTAGGATAGACAGAAGATTAACTACTTTTTGAAGGTTGTTTGTGTTTGGAATGCCCTGCCTTAAAAGGTGATTGACGCAGCATTATTGAATATTTTTATGGCAGAAATATGTTCGTGTAAGGAACAGAAATCAAACTTTTCCGGGGTAGGTGGAAATGTGCAACTCAGAACACCAATTTAACAGCAGTAGTTTCATGAAATAGCTGGGCAAGCTTGCAGAACAGAATTGCTTTCTTCTGCTCTAAATGTATTTTTATGGCCTATGTTCTTAATGGTTCTAAGTGGTACTGCAGCACCCACAGAAATGTTCAACCTCTGTTATGTTACATCTCTGCATGTCAACGTTCGATCCCACCTCCAGATTTTTTTTGTAATTGTCATCATCACAGGCTGACCAGCATGTTTAATTAGATTAGATTAGATTCCCTACAGTGTGGAAACGGGCCCTTTGGCCCAACAAGCCCACACCGCCCTCTGAAGCATCCTACCCAGATCCATCCCCTTATAACCCACACACCCCTGAACACTATTGGCAATTTAGCATGGCCGATCCACCTAACCTGCACAGTCTTTGGACTGTGGGAGGAAACCGGAGCACCCGGAAGAAACGCATGCAGACACGGGGAGAATGTGCAAACTCCACACAGACAGTCGCCCGAGGCTGGAATCGAACCTGCGTCCCTGGTGCTGTGAGGCTGCAGTGCTAACCACTGAGCCACCGTGCCACTCTTAGTTTATTGCCGTAGTTGCCCTTGAGAACCTGGTGATGAGTTGCTTTCTTGAATCACTGAAAATAGGTAGACCCACAATGCTGTTCAGAGGGGAATTCCAGTGATCCAGTGATAGTGAAGGAATCATGATATATCCAACTCAAAATGGTGAGTGGCTCGGAAGAGAATATGGTATTCCCCTGTAAATACTGCCTTTGTCCTTCTAGTGGTTGTGGGTTTTGATGGTGCTGTCTGAGGATCTTTGGTGAATTTCTACAGTGCGTCTTGTAGATAGTACACACTGCTGCTCCTGAGCATTGTTGATAGAGGGAGTAGTTGTTTTTGGATATGGTGCCAATCAAGCAGACTGTTTTGTCTTGTACAATTGTCAGTGATCACCCCCTTCTCAAACCCCTGACAATGCTCATCCCTTCCTTCATCCGCTCTCAACACACCTTTTTCAGCTTCGTTCCAGTCAGTGTCAGAAAAGTTGGCTTTTGTCCTTACTGTTTGAGCATTCTTATTGTTGAACCTTCTCAAAATCTTATGTTTCCAGATGACATGTTGTCAACATTTTTTGTATAATTTTTAACTTCTACTTCCTTTCACAATTTCAAAATCCTGGAATTCCCTATTGGCATTTAGAAGCACTGCAGCAGCTCAAGAATGCAGCTCTCCAAAGGCCGTTCTCAAGGACAGCTCGGTATGGTCAATTAATGCTGGCCAGCCACGACGCCCACGTCCCACAATGAATTTTAAAAAAGTTAGAGAGCTCTAGGTAATAATATGAACTGCCGATGCTGGAGTCCGAGATAACAGTGTGGAGTTGGAGGAACTCAGCAGGTCAGGTAGCATCAGAGGAGCAGGAAAGCTGACATTTCATCAACTCTGCTGCTCCTCTGATGCTGCCTGGCCTGCTATGTTCCTCCAGCTCCGCACTGTTATCTGTAGAGAGCTCTAGGTGCTCTTTTGCTGTGCCATGCAACTGTATCTGTAGTCTGAATTGAAGCGGTGGAGAAATTTGAATTCTTATCTTGAATCCACAGACTATGTGATTGGTCGTGTGGTGGCACACTTTGCAAGTGTGTTCTTGCAGGAAATGAACTGCCAGAACATAAGTTTAGAAACAAAATGCAACTTTTTAGCAATGAAATATGTGCAAGAACAGACAACAGCGAAATATGGAATAATTTTGAGAAAATAGAAACAGTGCACCTGAGAATTTGTATGATGTCAAGTTGTTTTGCTCATGAGAGAGAATTTTATAATTTTGTTCTGGTTTATAAAATCCATTTTGGAAATATTTAAATTTGTTCCTAACTGCGTACTTTTGTAGGGACTAATGTAATACTTTATGTACTGTTTGACTAAGGACAGTTTCTGATTATTCACAGGAGACTGTGGCGCATTAATTTTAGAAAGAGTTGGAGTGTGAAAAGTTTGAATGAACCATCAATTTGACCTCTGAGCCATTAACTTCAGAAAGAGAAAAAGGTTGAGCAAGCTGCAGTCTAACACAATATCATTTCTCTTGCAAGGTTGAAACATTGACTGTTTCTCCTCACAGATGTTACATGACCTTCTGAGTTTTACCAGCATTTTTAATTCTTATTATTGTAAAATTGGTAACTGGAAACCCGATCTCATCAGCAACATGATAATGTTTCTTAATGCTGTCTCATTTCTTGCAAGATTGTGAATTGTTATCCAGTAGATACCTTAAGATGTTTTTTAAAAGGTTGATGGCGTTAATGGAAGTTTTGAACCTGTACACATGACTCAGCAGAATGCAAGACACTGAGGTGGTCTTCCATTAAAGTTTATTGGATCAGTACTGATTTTATATATTCAACTAACATTTTATACCTATCAAAATGTCCAAGCAACTGCAGTTGGAGATGAAACAAATAGATTAGAAAGTAACATGATGAAATATGATTCCTTTCAACTCTAAGTTGTTTGATTTGGCTGAAGGTTTCTTAAAAAAAATTCTCCGCTCATACCAACTTCTTCCACTGTTAGAAAGAAATGACTTAAGTATAACTTTAAAATTCCATTATCCAAAATGCTTCAGTGAATTTATTATTCTGTATGTAATAACAGCAGAGGTCAACACATACTGTGGAGATGAATGTTAGTTTTTTTTATTTGAGGGATAAGCAGGAAATGAGAATATTCCTACTTTTGGTACAGCAAAACTTGAACATTGCTAGAAAGAACGTATATTTTGTCAAAGTACTTTTTTGAACTTATTCGTGTACAAGAATACCCATTTGAGGGAAAAAAGGAACTGTATGAAAGGTAAGGGGATTAAAATTATTTCAGAGATAGTAGGAACTGCAGATGCTGGAGAATCTGAGATAACAACGCGTAGAGCTGGATGAACACAGGCCGAGCAGGAAGGCTGATGTTCCAAGCCTCGACCTTTGAGTAACTGAGCATTTCTGAAGAAGGATCTCGGCCCAAAACATCAGCCTTCCTGCTCCTCTGATGCTGCTTGGCTTGCTGTATACATCCAGCTCTACACTTTGTCATCTCTGTATGAAAGGTAAGTGTTGATTAGTTGCCGAATGGATTATGATTGTGGATACATTGCAATAGAGAATGCAGCAGTTAATAAAGAATTATAGTTAACTGCCAGACTTTGCTTAAATGTTAAACCAAGCAAGTTGACTCTGAAATATGAAAAGTGAACCAATAAAATGCTGTCATCTATTTGGTTAAGTTTGTTCCTGAGTTGCTGTTTGGCCTGCTGTGTTCATCCAGCTTCACACTTTGTTATCTTACAGTGCATGTAAATATTTTTCTGTCTGCAAAGAACAGGCCCTACGTATTCATGTACATAGCTTCTGGTACACACCACACTAAGTTTGGCTGAATTGGTTGTCAGTTAATTATAGGCAATCCAGATTACCCAGTAGATGCTGTCAAGTTGCAGAAGTGGATTGAATGTTGAACACTGAAGTTTGTAAGTGTGTGCTGTTTGATATGGCCCGCCAATCTTTAGGATGTTATGCACTACATTTCTAGCATCAGACCAAGACTGAAATTTATGCACCATCTTATTAATTTATGTGAGAGGCATCTTGCAGCATCTTGTTTGTTGTGAATGTAGTAAAGTACGTTTGTGTGGGTTAAAAGCTACATATTAATAAGGCCCTGTTCTTTGTGGCCTGAAAGAACATATAATTACAGCATTTAAAAGGTATGTGGCTAGGAAAATGAATAGAAAGGGTTTAGGAAGGGCCAAATGCTGACAAATGGGACTAGATTGATTTAGGATATCTGATTGGCATGGATGATTGGACTGAAGGGTCGTTACTGTGCCGTACATCTCTATGACACTATGTACATACTGCCATTGAGTAATACAGAATAAAAACAGGCCCTTCAGCCCAAACTGGTCCACGCTGACCGTGCTGCCCACTCAGCTAGTTCCAATTGCCTACATTTGGTCCATGTTCTTCTAAACCCTTCCCATCCATGTATCGATCTAAATGTTTCTTAAATGTTGCTATTGTACCTGCCTCGATCACTTTCTCTGGCAGCCCATTTCACATACGCACCACTATCCGTATGAAGAAGTTGCTGGTCTTAAATCTTTCCCCTCTCACCTTAAACCCATGCCCTTAAAGTTACAATTCTCCATCCCTGGGAAAAAAAAAGACAATGTGCATTCATCCTGTTTCTGGCCCTCGTGATTTTATATACCTGAAGGTCACCCCTCAATCTCCTACATTCCAAGCAATAAAGTCTTATCCTGGCCAATCACTCCTTATAACTCAAGCCTACTGGCCCTGGCACCATCCTTGTAAATTTTCTTTGCATACTTTCCAGTTTAACTATGTCTTTCCTATAACGGGGTGACCAAAACCGTACACAATACTCAAAGTGCAGCCTCATCAAGACTAATATAATGTACAAACTCCTATACTCAATGCCTTGACTGATGAAATCCAAACCAAATGCCGCCTTCGCCGTCCGACCTACCTACGATGCCACTTTCAACAAACTATGTACTTGTACTCCTATGTCCTTCTGCACCACTGCACTCCTCAGGACCTTACCATTTACTGTATAAGTTCTACCTTGATTAACTTTCTAAAGTACAACACCTCAGCCTTATCTGTATTGAATTGCATTTGTCAATCATCAGCCACTTCCCCACCTGATCAAGATCTGTCTGTAATTTTTAATAACCGCCTTCAGTATCAACGATATCTCCTAATTTTGTATTATCGTAAACTTACTAATCATGTGTCATACATTCACATCCAGATCACTTATGTAAATAACAAATAACAAAGGTCCTAACACCAGTCCCTGTGGCACACCAGTAGTCACAGATCTCCAGTGTGAGAAACTACCTTCAACCATCACAAAGTGCTTCCTACCAACAAGCCAGTTTTGAAATCAGTTAGCTAGGTCTCCCTGGATACCATGCAACCTAACCTTCTTGACTAGCCTGCTGTGCAGGGCCTTATCTTCTGACGGATGGAACGTGCAGGTGTGGTTTGGAGTATCCTCTCATTCTTTCACAGGTAATAAAAATGTTAAAAATATTTTGCATTGTTGACAGCTAATTAGGTACATTGACAATGAAATATCTATACTGGAAAAGCAAGAACATTTAAGTAACCCTTCAAATTGGAAATTTTGTATCCATGCACTACCCCTCCCTTAGTGCAATAAAATAACTGACAGCCTTTTCCTGGTTCATTTTTCAGAGCAATATCTTGACCAACAAAATAACCTGCCTGACTAAATATTTAAGTAAACCCTGGCTGTTAACTGACCATCATCATTAGCTGGTGCATTCTCCATGGCAATGCCTCTGCAAATCAGATTCTATTTGTCAACCAATTAACATGCTTATTACCCACTTTTTCAATGTTGTTTTCTCCTTAAATTAGTACGTGGTATGTTTATGAATTTTCCTGATGCACAAAACAAAGCACTCTGTCAGCAGATGCCTTTTTGAAAGCAAATCTGCAAGTTAAGTATTTTTCATCAAATAGCCCTGTGGCATCTTTTACCAATTTTTTTTTTCCTTCTGTTTTTCCCTTTAGCCCAAGTGGCTCAGTGTTGGCCTGCATCGAGCAAGTCAAAACATATCTTCTCACCGATGGAACGTGCAAGTGTGGCTTGGAGTGTCCTCTCATTCTTTCAAAGGTAATAAAAAATGAGAAATATTTCACATCTTTGGCAGCTAATTAGATATTATTATCATGTATTAACTATACCAGAAAAGCAAGAAAATTTAAGTAACCTCTAAAATTGGAAGCATAGTATATATTATATTACCAAAGCTTTACCAAAATAGGTTGATTGGATAGCATATTTTAATAGTTACATGATGCGGAAGAACCAGCTATTTTTTGATTAAAGTTGCATGGTTCTTGCAACATTTTATTGCAAATGCATTCTTCATATTGTTAAAGTAATAATTCATACGAATACTTAGCAGAATCTTCAGTCACAGCTTAAAACCAAGATTGGACAAGAAGGAATAATTGGAAAAGGAGGTCCTGTCTCTCATTTCACAGCATCTGGGTGCCAAACACAGTCCAATCTTGATTATGACCATGAAGGTTAGTTAGACAATCAACTCTTGCAGTCAGGAAGAAATGCAAGCATCTTTTTTTTTAAAATCAACTGTTTATATTTATTGCAGAAAATGCAGCGCTCACACATGAAATACTCATGTTGCTCACAACTATTTATCCAAAATGCTCAAGGATTGCAGCAGTTCAAGGAGGCGGCTTACCACTGTTTTCTCGAGGGCATTTAGGGATGGGAAATAAACTGAGTTAATGAGAGATATCCACGCCCCATGAATCAATAAACAAATACATACAAATAAGAATTATTGTCAGCTAATTAATGTAGAAAAAAATCAGAGAGGCATCATAGACTTAAGCCCTAAAAAAAAATTTCATTGTTTGGTTAAAAGTCTTGTTAATTCCAGGCTACCTTCCCTATTGTTGATAGCAGTTGATCTTGCAGAGAGAGTAGTCAAACAAATTAAGCGAATATTGTTTTTCATGTTTTAATATTTCTGTTTCCTCAGCTACTGAATGCTATATATCCTCTCTCAGTATGAGCTTTCAGATATTTTTTGTTTTACACAAAATTGCATCTGCGTTGGAGAAGAGGAATATTGCATGAATGCTTGTACAGGATTATATATTGCATAAAGTGATAGTGCCCTGGAATTTACTTTTGCCTTCAGTAAATTGCAAATCCAACACTAATGCAGAAGTGCTGTATTGTTTTTAGGTGTTTACTTTTGATCCTGGAGCGACTGTAAAGCAAAGAACAGCGGAAGATGTCAAAGCTGATGAAGATTTGACAAAACTTTGCATTCATAAACGGAAGATAATTGCAGTAGCTACACTACATAAAAGTATTGAGACACCACATCCTTCCCTGCTTCTAACCAGTCCAGGGGGTGGAACAAGTAAGCCTTCAAAAGCTGAATTATTGTCTAGCTTTTATCAGAGTGTGAGGATTGTGAATAGAATACATGAAGACAGTGCCGATAGATGATTAGTGGATTTTAAAACTGAAATAGCTAGGTTTTCTTTTCTACTTGAAAGATAATCAGGAATATGGGCAATGTTCACAGATAATGGGAACTGCAGATGCTGGAGAATCCAAGATAACAAAGTGTGAAACTGGATTGACACAGCAGGCCAAGCAGCGTCTCAGGAGCACAAAAGCTGACGTTTCGGGCCTAGACCCTTCTTCAGAGAGGGGGATGGGGAGAGGGTTCTGAAATAAATAGGGAGAGGGGGGAGACGGACTGAAGATGTATAGAGGAGAAGATAGGTGGGGAGGTAGGGAGGGGATAGGTCAGTCCGGGGAGGACGGACAGGTCGAGGGGGCGGGATGAGGTTAGTAGGTAGGAAATGGAGGTGCGGCTTGAGGTGGGAGGAGAGGATGGGTGACAGGAAGAACAGGTTAGGGAGGTGGGGACGAGCTGGACTGATTTTGGGATGCATTTGGGGGAGGGGAGATTTTGAAGCTTGTGAAGTCCACATTGATACCATTGGGCTGCAGGGTTCCCAAGCAGAATATGAGTTGCCGTTCCTGCAACCGACGGGTAGCATCATCATGGCACTGCAGGAGGCCCATGATGGACATGTCGTCTGAGGAATGGAAGGGGGAGTTAAAATGGTTCGCGACTGGGAGGTGCAGTTGTTTATTGCAAACCGAGCGGAGGTGTTCTGCAAAGCGATCCCCAAGCCTCCGCTTGGTTTCCCCAATGTAGACGAAGCCACAACGGGTACAGTGATGCAGTATACCACATTGGCAGATGTGCAGATGAACATCTGTGTGATATGGAAAGTCATCTTGGGGCCTGGGATGAGGGTGAGGGAGGAGGTTTGGGGGCAGGTGTAGCACTTCTTGTGGTTGCAGGGGAAGGTGCCAGGTGTCGTGGGGTTGGAGGGGAGTGTGGAGCGGACAAGGGAGTTCCAGAGAGAGTGGTCTCTCCAGAAGGCACACAAGGGTGGGGATGGAACAATGTCTTGGGTGGTGGGGTCGGATTAGATGGCGGAGGTGTTGGAGGATGATGCGTTATATCCGGAGGTGGGTGGGGTGGTATGAGAAGACCAGGAGGATTCTCTGTGGGCGGTTATTGCGGGGGCGGGGTGTGAGGGATGCGTTTCAGGAAATGCGGGAGACACGGTCAAGGGCGTTCTCGACCACTGCTAGGTGGAGATGGGTTTGGTGGGGCAGGAGCAGGCAGAAACAATTGGTCGACCAGGGCAGGCAGGTTTTTTTCCGTCACCTTCGTCTCCACACTTATTACTTTAACCGGGACCCTAACCCTCCTTCCACTCACCCCTTCACCCGCCTCCAACACAAGTCCTCCTCCTGGACACCACCCCCATGCCTCCTACCCTCCCTTGACCCCTTCATCTCCAACTGCCATCGAGACATTAACCACCTCAACCTCTCCACCCCTCTCACCCACTCCAACCTCTTCCCCCGCAGAACGGGCAGCCCTCTGCACCAACCCTAACCTCACCATCTAACCCGCACACATGGGAGGCACAGTTGTAGTATGGCGCACTGACCTCTGCCGCCAAGGCCAAACACCAACTCTCTGATACCACCTCCTACCGCCCCCTGGATCACGACCCCACCCCTGAACACCAAACCATTCACAACCTCATTGCCTCAGATGACCTCCCACCCACAGCCTCCCACCTTATTGTTCCCCAACCCTGCACTGCCTGCTTCTATCTCCTTCCCAAATCCACAAACCTGTCTGACCTGGTCGACCCATTGTCTCCGCCTGCTCCTGCCCCACTGAACTCATCTCCACCTATCTTGACTCCATTTTCTCCCCCTTGGCCCAGGAACTCCCCACCTATGTCCGTGACACCACCCACGCCCTCCACTTCTTCCAGAACCTCCAATTCCCCGGTCCCCAGCACCTCATTTTCACCATGGATGTCCAGTGCCTATACACCTCCATTCTTCATGCAGATGGCCTCAAGGCCCTCCGTTTCTTCCTGTCCCGCAGGCCCGACCAGTCCCCCTCCACCGACACCCTCATCCACCTAGCTGAACTCGCCTTCACCCTCAACAACTTCTCTTCCGATTCCTCCCACTTCCTACAGACAAAGGGGGTGGCCATGGGTACCTGCATGGGCCCAAGCTATGCCTGCCTCTTCGTAGGTTACGTGGAACAGTCCCTCTTCCACACCCACACTGGCCCCAAACCCCACCTCTTCCTCCACTACATTGATGACTGTATCGGCACCGCCTCTTGTTCCCAAGAGGAGCTCGAACAGTTCATCCACTTCACCAACACCTTCGACCCCAACCTCAAGTTCACGTGGGTCATCTCCAACACATCCCTCACCTTCCTGGACCCCTCTGTCTCCATCTCAGGCAACCAGCTAGAAACTGATGTCCATTTCAAGCCCACCTCATCCCACCCACCCTCCTGCAAAAATTCCATCCCCTATTCCCAATTCCTTCGCCTCCGCCGCATCTGCTCCCAGGATGAGGTAATACACTCCTGCACATCCCAGATGTCCGCGTTCTTCAAGGACCGCAAAATCACCCCCGCAGTGGTCAAGAACACCCTCGACCGTGTCTCCCGCATTTCCCACAACACGTCCCTCACATCCCGCCCCTGCAATAACCGCCCACAGAGACTCCCTCTGGTCCTCACATTACCACCCTACCAACCTCTGCATACAACTCATCATCCTCTGACACTTTCGCCATCTACAATCCAGCCCCACCACCCAAGACATTTTTTCGTCCCCACCCTTGTCTGCCTCCCGGAAAGACCACTCTCTCTGGGACCCTTTGTCCGCTTCACACTCCCCTCCAACCCCACCACACCCGGCACCCTCCCCTACAAACTCAAGGAGTGCTACACTGGCCCCCGCACCACCTCCCTCACCCCCATCCCAGGCCCCACATCTGCCAGTGTGGTATACTGTACCCGTTGTGGCTTCCTCTACATTGGGGAAACCAAGTGGAGGCTTGGGGACTACTTTGCAGAACACCTCCGCTTGGTTCGCAATAAACAACTGCACCTCCCAGTCGCGAACCATTTTAACTCCCCCTCCCATTCCTTTGACAACATGTCCATCCTGGGCCTCCTGCAGTGCCATAATGATGCCACCCGAAGATTGCAGAAACAGCAACTCACATTCTGCTTGGGAACCCTGCAGCCCAATGGCATCAATGTGGACTTCACAAGCTTCAAAATCTCCCCTCCCACCACTGCATCCCAAAACCAGCCCAGCTTGTCCCCTCCCCCCACTGCATCCCAAAACCAGCCTAGCTCGTCCCCGCCTCCCTAACTTTTCTTCCTGTCACCCATCCCCTCCTCCCACCTCAAGCTGCACCTCCATTTCCTACCTACAAACCTCATCCCGCCCCCTTGACCTATCCGTCCTCCCCGGACTGACCAATCCCCTCCCCACCGATACTCTCCTCTCCACCTATCTTCTCCTCTATCCATCTTCGATCCGCCTCCCCCTCTCTCCCTATTTATTTCAGAACCCTCTCCCCATCCCCCTCTCTGATGAAGGGTCTAGGCCCGAGACGTCGGCTTTTGTGCTCCTGAGATGGTGCTTGGTCTGCTGTGTTCATCCTGCTTCACACTATGGGCAATGTTCAGTTTGGATCTCACCAAATAAAGTGACAGGTTTGGGATTAATTAGTCATAGAATTGTACAGCTCAAAACAGACCCTTCGGATCAATTCATCTACGCCAACCAGATATCCTAAATTAATTTAGTTCCATTTGCCAGCATTTGGTCGATATCCTTGTAAACTCTTCCTATTCATTTACGCATCCAGAGATGCCTTTTAAATGTTGTTGTTGTACCAGCCTCCACCACAACTAATGGCAGCTCGCCCCATTCATGCACCACCCTCTGCAAGATAAAATTACTCCTTTCAAATCTTGCCTCTCTCACCTTAAACCTATGCCCTCTAGTTTTGGACACTCTCACTCCAGAGAAAAGACTGGCTCATCACCGTATCCATGCCCCTCATGATTTCATAAACTTCTGCAAGGTCACCCGTCAGCCTCCGATGCTACAACTGTCACCTTGAACTGCCATTCCCTCCACCTGCAGGTAATGACAGTTGATGTGGTCTACAAAATGCACAGCAGCAACTAACCAAGTCACTTTGACAGCACCTTCCAAACCTCTAACCCAACAAAGCAAAGACAAGGGAATACTGCCACCTGCCAGTTCTCCTTCAAAGATCATCTTGTCTAAAAGGTTATTGTGTTGGATGATCATTGGTGATCATAATGAATGGTGGAGCAGAGTCATCGAGTGGAATCAGCTATTCCCAATCTAGTGTCCTATGTTTCTCTGTCTGACATGAAAATCCCTTTCTAATATCCTTTCCTTCCTCTCTCTCTAAATAGTCTGTGGCAATTCAATGAAGCAATTCACCGCCACCTCCTCAAGAGTAGTGGGAATGGACAACAAATGCAGGCCTTACCAGCAGTGCTGGTGTCCTGTGAATGAATATAAAAGATGTCATCACAGCCAGACCCAATCCTGTCCTGGACTGGTAACTGTGCACCCAAATTCAAATCAGAATTGTTTTCCAGCAATATGAGTGAAAGTCCAGCTGGTTTTTGTTTTCCCTATACCCCTGACTTAAATGTCATTTGCTGCTGTTAATTGTATCACCTCTCTCTTTGCATCCCCTTTGCTTCGGTATATTCCCAGAGAAGGTAATTTATTCAAGAACCAAATACATTTGATTGGTGGAAACTGGCTGATTAGAATTGGAGAGGTACAGTTGTTTTTCAGGACTAAATGCATAACATTCCTCAAAGTAAGGATAACAATGTGGTGAAGGTGGACTGTGATTCTTGATTGAGTTTTCTTCCTTTGAAAATTATGTCGTTCCATATAATTCACCCACCTTTTGTTTTGTTTTAAGGTGGAACGCCTACGGTGCAGTCACGGGCCACAACTCCGAGAGCAATGAGGAATAAATCACAAGAAGCAATGGTAAATTCTACGGTGCCAGACTACAAGAATACGTTTCTGCCTAAATTGATGGCGGGAGGTTCAAATGCTGTGACACGGCTGTATCAACAGGAATTATGTGGAAGTCCCCAGCAGGAGCTTCATGGTTATTCCAGGCAGAGACTGGGTAGCAGTGATCAAGGGCAGAAGTCTCCATACCGTGGAAGCCATGGTGGTCTTTCCAGCCCAGCATCATCAGGATCACAAATCTATGGTGATGGTTCTATATCTCCTCGAACTGATACAGTGGGAAGTCCTGATGTGTTTACGCGAAATACTCCAGGATTTCATGCTGGGTCCAACTCCAGTCCTATTCACATCAATAAAATGCCCCATTCCCCACCAACTGTTCTGATGCAAAATTCTTCATCCCATTCATCCTGTGTTATGGCTGGTAGGACTTCTATACCTCTTTCACCAACAATGACTACAAAAAGTCCTGTCATGAAAAAACCCACTTGTAATTATTCATCAAATGTTGATATGCCAAGAATTATGTTTCATAAACCTCCCCAAGGAGCCCCAACATCATGTGCTCTCCAGAAAAAGCCATTACCCTCCGAAAAGGATCCATTAGGCATCCTTGACCCCATACCAAGTAAACCTAATCCAGTACTTATGAACACATCTAATTTCCCGACAACCATGCACTCTCAGGTACCTATGATGAATGTAAACATGCCTCCTGCTGTTGTCCCTTTGCCAAGCAACCTACCATTGCCAACAGTCAAACCTGGCCCTGTAAACCATGGAACCCATGTACCACGGGTCCAACATTCAACTTCCACTTCTGTATCTCCTGCACCTGTCACCTCACCTGTGCACATGATGGGACCTGTAATGGGAAGAATTGAGGTATCACCACAGAGGTCAAGGTCATCTTCAACGTCTTCTGATCATGGAAGTTTAATGATGCCACCTTCAGGTCCTCAGTCAAGCTGCAGTGGAATGAAGGTTCCTCCAAGGTCTCCAAGGTCATCTATGGGTTCTCCACGACCATCCATGCCATCCAGTCCATCCACCAAGCCTGAAGGGCTTCTTCATCAATATAAAGATATTCCTAATCCGTTGTTGGTTGGAATGAACAATGTTCTGAATCCTCAAAGTAATGCTTTGTTTCCATCTGTGTCTGTTGGAAATGTACCACAGCAAAAGGGTCAGCCAGGTTTGCTTGGAATGCCCTTAAATCAAATTTTGAATCAGCATAATGCTGCCTCATTTCCAGCAAGCAGTTTACTTTCAGCAGCAGCCAAAGCACAGCTAGCTAATCAAAACAAACTGTCTGGTAGTAACAGTAGTGGTGGAGTTGGCAGTGGTGGCAATAGTGAAGGACATAGCACTTTAAATACCATGTTTCCTCCAACTGCCAACATGCTTCTTTCCGTTAATGAAGTTCAGAGTGGACGTGCGGCTTTGAGAGACAAGCTCATGGCACAGCAAAAGGATCCTTTAAGGAAGCGGAAACAAGCAACCCCTACAGTATTGAGTATGCTAAAACAGTCTCAGATGGGCAGCTCAGGAGTCCCAAAGTCTGTGATTGACTCTCTGAGGAAACAAGGACAAAATTCATCTGTAACTATGAATAATACCATGTCTCAATTACTTCAATCTATGAGCTCACAAAGTTCTCAAATAAGCGGCAATAGCAGCACTAGTTGTGGTAGTTCCACTACAGGTATTTCTGGTTCCTCCAATCAACATAGCTTCTCAAATACCAGTCTGAACTCAGGTTCCATTCATAACCTATCAGCTCAGAATTTAACAAGAGGGGATGGTATTTCTTGCCAAAATACAAGTACTAATTTAATCCACAGTTGTCAGGCCCCAAGCAATCAATTTGTTGGGTTAGTTGGACAGCTCCATGGTGGTGGAAATTGTGGGCTGCTTCATCAGTCTGCAGTGACTTTGGGAAATAATTTGCATTCTAACCATCATTCAAGAATTACAGCCTCTTCAGCAACAATGGTACCAAACAGCAGTGGCATTTGTAGCCAAACCAGTGCTGACGCAGGTATGGTTTTACGGTGATGAACTTTTCACTAATCCATTGTCTTGAGAATCAGTTTCAAACTTTAATTTTAGGTACATGTATAATTTTTCATAAGTATTTTGCAATTTTATCACCAAGATGTGGTGTATCTTATATCATAAGGTTTTATTGAGTGCTGTTCTGTAAATTACAAAATGTAGCAGGTATGTTCATTATTGGGTAAAATAATTTTTGTGTACTGTCAGTGCAAAGATTTCTCTTTCACAAAAAAAATACTTGTGGCCAAATACTTAGGTTGCAGAAAATTTATGTATAGCTTAAATCTTTGTTTCAAGGTTACAACATGATGCTTCAGCCCTCTTGGTGCTTTAGTGATTGTGGTATTTCTCCCAGTTTCGTTACCATACATCTTAGCTGCCTCCTGACTGAAATATAAGTTAGAAGCTTGTTTTTTTTTAAAAATCCTATCTATAATGGTATGTGACAATTACCTCCCTCTCCTCTTAGTATGATTTTGAGGAGAAAAATCAGATACATGGACAAACTCCAGTTTATTGAACAGAAATATTCTTGTTGCAATGAAGAATTGAGTTCACATTTTTTTAGACACGGAAATCATTTGGAGTTGGAAACCTGTTTGACAAAGTATCTTCCACAAATACATAGTACAAAAATTATTCTCATACTGGCCTTGATCTTCAAATAATAATTTATGCATTGAAAAAAATGTAAATTTTCAATGGCTATTTCATTATTTTAAATGACTGTTCCATTATTTAAAAAAAAACTGAAATGCAAACAACTTGTATACAAACTGAATATTCTGCCAAGCATTGTGAATCCTGTGTTGTTTTGTTGGTAGATTCAGCTTACTCTATTCTAGGAGTGATGACTACATTGCTGACAAGTTTGCTGGGTAGCTGCATGATTTTTTTATTTGCAGCATTCTTGCTCAAACTGTTGGAATATGTTTAGGATAGTTTGCAAGTTGGCTAGGTTACATTGAAGAAAGAAGATTGCAGTGTTGTGAAATGACAGACAGATGCATGTCCCAGGTTTCTAGCTTATGGCAGCTGTAGAAACAAAGCTACACTGAAACTGGCAAAAATGAAAAACTGAATGAACACTTAATTTACAAACAGTGATTGCTTAATTAAATTATAACTGCATGACAGGAGATGTAATAATTCCACTGAATAAAAGGAAATGTTTTTCCTTTGTTATGGAATTGATCACTATTTTGTATTTAAATACAGTTTGTTTTGTAACACCTTTTTCCTCCATTTTCTTGCCCTCGTCAACGCTATCCTCTGTCAGGAGGGCAGGATGGTCCATCCCATGGGCATCTCCACAGACGGCAACGTTGTTCTTTGGTCAACCTGTCAGGAGGTATGCTTGAGTGTGTGGGCACAGGATCCATTTTCCTTTCCTGTTATCCTAATCAAATAAATAATTTTAACCAAAGCATGAATCAGAAAAAATACCTTCTGTATCGTCTTTATACAAAATAGAAAAAGGGAGACCATGCTAAACATGAAAATGTTGCTGAAACAAACTTGTATCATTGTTAGATGATTCACCAATTCCTCTCAAGAACCTTGTTTACGTTCTTTTCATCATTTTCTATTTTTGTTTGTTTTTATATATATTTTGTAAACAGTGTGGTGTATCATCCTTTCACCTCTCAACCAGGGCCTAAATTTAAATTGTGGACTTGTAAATGTCAATTTTTAAATTCTCTGTTCATCTGTGGGATCTTGAAGGGAAGTTTGTCTCTCTGTCTAGTAATGTGCTCTGTAGCATGCCCATTTAAGAATAAATTCCAAGATGCTAACTAAATATCATTAAAGAATCAAAACTGAAGTAGTTATTTAACCTAAAGTATATGGCTTTAGACTGAAACAACAATTCCTGAAATATCCTGGATTATTTATCTATGGATACATGCTGGGTTTAAGCAGGGTCAAAATAATACAGGTTGCTCATTTGTGTCAACAGTTCATTCCTCCAATGTGTATTCTGTTTTTGTCGTAGAGAACACAATTTCTGTTTTATAAATGTGAAAATTTAAAACACACAACACTATCTACTTAATCAGATTTAGGATTAAATTGCAAGACATGATATTAATTAAGATGTTGTGGTGCTGTCTATATCTTTCTGTCGATACTGTATTGCAATATAAATTCTAAAACCTGAAGAACAAATTTATTTAGCAAATTTTATATGTCTACCATAGCGGGTTTTTCACTTGAGGTTAACATAAATGACAATTACATGAGCCTAATAAAATGAAGATTGTGAAAAAGCAATTTTTTTGTTGATGTTATTAATGACATCAGAACTTTCTGGTGGAGCTGGTTTGCAATCAAAACCACATAAATTAAATGTCTTACTCATTATTTTAATAATTAGTGCAGGTGATTTGTTTGCACTCACTATTAGCTCAAGCTGGTATTCTCATTGCCTCAAGGACTTGCTGTGCAAATTGTAGAACATGGCAGCAAGGTCAAGAATCAGAGGACATCAATTTAGGATTAGCAAAGGAAAGTCATAGTGTAAAACTTTTAAATTATTGCAGCAAATATACTTTGAATGCACTGCTTGATAGTTTAAATGTTGTATGTTCATTTGTGGCTTTCAAAAGGAATTGAATGATTAAAGGTAAAGACCTGCAGGCCAATGGGTGAAAATGTTGTCGGAGAGGTGTGGGATTAGATTAGTTTTGTTTGTAAGGTGCTGGCGGGGACACTGGGCCAAATAGCATCCTTGTGTGTTGATTCTGTGTGTGCATGTTTGTATATTTTTGTAGTTATGGAGATATACAGCATGGAAACATATCTGGCCCAACCAGTCCATAGTCAAACATGTTTCCAAATTAAACCGCTGTCCCACCTGCCTCCTTGCTCCACGCCTTTACTATTCATTAACTTATCCAAATGTCTTTTAAACATTGTAACTTTACCTGCAGCCACCACTTTGTCTGGCAGTTTATTCCACTCATGAGCCAATCATGTCCTTTTTTAAATACCTTTCATCTCACCTTAAAAATGTAACCCCTATTTTTGGGGACCTCGCCCCCTTTGGTCCAGAAGAAAATCCTTATCATTCACCTCATCTATACACCTGATGATTTTTATAAATCTCAATAAGGTCACCCCTCAACTGCCTATGCTCGCACCTTTTCCTGTCTGTTTTTAATATCTCAAACCCTCCATTTCCGGCAACGTATTGGTAAATCTTGAACTCTCTCCTGTTTCATAATATCCTTCATTAATCTAACTTGGGTATTTTTGTTTAATCCTAATGCTACTGGTACAGAATAATGAAATTAGAAGCAAATAGCTTCTTTCTCAATTTCTTGAGAAACACATCAATGTGTGTCTCAACTCAGCACTTAGGTAAACAGGACTGTGAACAGATTTTTCTGGATCATTGCAAGTACAACTGGAAATAGTTTAAGTATGTGTAGGATGTTTTGGTAATTTACATCAAATATCCTGATTTAGAGATAGTAGAATATGCTGCAGAATGTAACTTGCAAGGCATACGATAGAAGCCAAAGATACGTTTTTTGCAGAGATAGTAGGAACTGCAGATGCTGGAGAATCTGAGACGACAAGGTGTAGAGCTGGATGAACACAGCAGGCTAAGCAGCAGCATAGGAGCAGGAAAGCTGACATTTCAGGCCTAGAAGAAGCCTGTTGTGTTCATCCAGCTCTACACCTTGTTATCGCAAACATTGTTGCAAATGGCACTTCTAGGAAAATGTTGATCTTTCTTAATGTTTAGGTATTTTGTTTCTGAAATGACACGATCATTCAAAAGAGTATTTACGGTGTAGACATTTTCACTAAGATTCCTTAAATATCTCTCCAAAAGATGTGCCTGCAGCTGGAACTGGTCACAATTTGTGAAGTTTTGAGTGCTGAGACTAATTTTCCCACTTTTCATTCAGATAAGTGTAACCCTGAACTGACTCCTCATAAGCATTCAAACTGCCTTCAATACTCCTCTTCTACTTTTATAAAAATGATTTGACTGAAAGAGTGCTTTTATGCAAACATCATTAACTTTGAGGTTAAACATTTCATGAGAGGATGGTTTTTAGTGACATCTAAAATTGCTAATCTGCTCTTCATAGTGTTTTTGGAATCTTGAGTAAGTTTTTATCAACAAACTGAGGTCTGGCTAATTAGATACAGTAATTTGGGTATACATTGTGCTCTGAGTCTACTGCACTTGATAATATGAGAAATGTACTTTACTGAAAGGACTGTTGTTTCTGGAACAGGAAATATAACCGTTTTTGCAAGCTTGGAAAAGCATTTGATTGTGAGGCTAAATGACATTATTGGTTTTGTGAGTCAACTTTTCAACTTTTTATTTTAATATCCGAAGACTTGTATTTCTAAATGCCTAGTCTAAACATTACCCAAAGGTGATTCACAGACAGCTAAGCAGAAAAATGAGTATCAAACAGATAAATACACAAGAGTTTTTGATATGCAAATTAAACCAGGTCAAACATGGACTTTTTGCTTGTTTCTCATTTTCAAATTGTTTTCCAATGATCTTGGATTATGAAGTTTCTAAATAATAAAAACATGCATCAGGTAGGATACTGAATTTGTGACTGATAGTATCAGCCTTTGACCTTGGTAGATGACTCCCTCAAAAGTCAATGGGGAACATGTGAAGGAGTAAGAATTCTGTATTTCTGACCAATACCTTTGTCCCACATTCAGTGGCATCTCCTTCTCCTTATCATCGTATCCTGAGGAAAGTTGAGAAATCCAAGTTGTACCAGTAGGCTGCAATGTTCTAAGACTATGGAAGTAAAGAAAAACAGTGCAAAGAAAAACCTTTCCTCTATGTCACTTTTAATGTTTACTGTACCAGTAAATGGAAGCTGGAGAGATTTAAATAAGACGAAGAAATAACTTGTCTAGTCTTACTATGAAGGTTGTGTTCAATCTGTTAATTAAGTATTTAATGGTAAATTATGAAAAAGTGCAAAAACTAGCATTTCAATAATTGTTTTTACCATGATGCTTCATTTCTAAAACTTGGTTAAACTAATGCATTCAATTTATTTTTGTAGTGTTCCAGTATTTGTATAATTTTAGGTATAGTGTAAAATCATTTAGGACTAGCATAAGGAACAATGAGCTACATCAGAGTTTGGGTTTCACCTGATCTGAATTTGATCTGTAAAACCTCCGCTTGAATTGCTTTCACTTACATGACCACATAGCCATACAACTAAAGAGAGCTTAACAAGGTTATATGTTTTGCAAAATTAATCCTGGTATTTATCATTAGAATGTATAATTTTAGTTATGTATTTAGCTACCATTTGGCCAATTGCACCCATAACTGCTGTCTAGAAGAGCTAAACACCTAATCCATTCCTCTATTGTAGCCGTCTGAAAGTTTTAATTAGGTTGTAATTCTTTTTAAAACATTCTATGAATTATTCTTCTGCTGCTGCTGCTTCTGGCAGAGCATTCCAAACAAAACCCTAATCTGTATTGCAAAATAATCAACTTAACTCATTGACAAGTGGGCATCTTCCCTGATTCACCATGTCAAGCTCACGAGCTGAAACATATTTGACAGACCATCTTATTTCTTTGTTTGAAGGCTTAATATTTCTCAATGTTCTTCAAAACTAAAACTTCTCAACCGTGCATTAGCATGGTAAATCACATGGGCCTCCACTTTTGCCACAATATTGTGCCTAAAATAAGACAGTGCCAAAACTGCATGTAATACAGCCAACTAGTAATTCATTGATTTGTAACATGTTATATTTTACACTTTTGTTTATAAAATACAATAGTTAAAGCACAAAGAAACAGTCTGTCGTGTCAGCCCTACAATTTTTTGGTTTACAGGTGCTAATCCAATCCCTTGTTGAAAGCCAGAATTGAATGTCACTATCATCATCTGTGTATTCCACATCTAAACTCCCCACTGCATTTAAAAAAAAATCATGCCACTTCTGATTCTTTGGTAATTTGCCTTTAATCTGTACTCTGACTTTTGATCCATATGCCAAAAGACTTCAATTTATCTGTTTTTGCTCAGATACCTTATATCTCCAGCCAGCTTGCTTTGAAGAAACAAATTCCAGCTTCTCCAAGCTAAGAATTCATGATTATAAAATGTAGGATCCCAGTCACTGCTTTTCTAGCTGTAGCAATGTATGCTCCCACTTTTCCACGCATGTTCCCAGGGCAGAAATGGCTAGCACGAGGGGTCATAGTTTTAAGCTGTTTGGAGGAAAGTATAGAGGGGATGTCAGAGGCAGGTTCTTTACGCAGAGAGTTGTGGGAGCATGGAATGCGTTGCCAGCAGCAGTTGTGGAAGCAAGGTCATTGGGGTCATTTAAGAGACTGCTGGACATGTATATGGTCACAGAAATTTGAGGGTGCATACATGAGGATCAATGGTCGGCACAACATTGTGGGCTGAAGGGCCTGTTCTGTGCTGTACTGTTCTATGTTCTATGTTCAAGTTTTATTATCCACAATCTGTTCATCCTCGTTCTTCGTCCTGAATCTAATACCTCACCTTTCTTTGGATTAAATTTCATCTGACATGAACATTCACAATCTACTGACCTGACTGCTTCTGTCTTTGTGAAGTTGCTGGTGCTTCACAATTACCCACACTCCTATTTTTCTTTCTTTGGTAGTTTTGATGTTTACCCCAAGACTGTTACTCCAGAGAGCCAGATAATGTTCTGGGGATCTGAGTTCAAATCTCGCTATGGTAAATGGTGGAAGGTTTTATTGAATACAAATATGTGGAATTAAGAGTCTGACCATGAATCCATTGTCCATTATCAGAAAAACCCATCTGGCTCACTAATGTCCTTTACAGAAGGAAATTGCCATTCATATCTGGTCTGTCGGAATTGTCACTCCAGACCTACAGCAAAGTGTTTGACTCAACTGCCCCTGGGCACTTCAGGATGGGCCGTAAATTCTGGCCTAGCCAGTGACACTCATCCCATGGATGATTTTCTTTTAAACATTTGGGCATAATTTGAAAAGCAAAAGTCCCAATACTAATTCTTTGCAAATATAACTGAAACACTTAATAACTATTCTATGTTTTTGCCTTTTAACCAACCCATACTAACAAACTTTGTTTAATATTAGGTTTGTTTCATCAGGAAATTTTCTTCGCAACATTCTATCAAATAGCTTTCAGAAGTCCATATTTTCAGCATTCACACCATTTCCTACCTCAAGGCACACATTAAACTTGTGCAATGTATCTTGACTTCTGCATTACTTACAAAACAATCTAAATATTTTCTGGACTCCAGAACATTCTAATAACGCACAAGTGCTTCAGTTACCTAATTTTAATGGCAGCTTTCCAACAGGTAGTTTTAAACTTTGTCTGAAATTCTGTTCATTGCAAGCAGTGTTCCAACTGTAGATTCTACAGATAGAGCAAGGAAAATTAGAAGCTGGACACTAATATGAGCACATGGATTTTCACTTGAAACTGCAGCGTTTTAGAACAAAGAGCTCTGATTTGGCTATCAGTGACTTTTGCAACAATAATCCACTTGAAATTTTGTGCAGCTTTTGTCAAAGTGGCTACAGCTGTACTTTAGATTAGAACCATTAACTCAAACTCTAAGCCTTGATCATTTTGAATATTTCAATCACGAAGAGCAACACATGAATCCTGTAAGCTCGCAGACAAATGGGGTCATCCTATTGCTGGTAGGTGGTTGTTTTCAGGAGAATTCTGGTAATTTTCATGGATATAAAACTAACTGGCTTCACAGGGAGGATTGAGTATTTCATTTCCTGGAATGTCTTAAAAGTTGATCATTAATTAAAAAGGCAATCCTTTAATAAAACTGAAAATGCAGTGCAGAATGTGTTTCTGGACTCCATGCCATACAGATGTGATCATTACATATTATGTTTACGTTATCTTTCACTGTGGTAATGGCATGGATATCAACATGAAACTGAAAACTAAAGGCAAACAGTTAATTAATCAGGCTGATTGGGTGTTTTCAAAGCCCTTTAGTTTCACATTTAATTTTAATGTAAAAGCTATCACAGCCATACTGTTTAGTTGATGAGCTCTGTTGTGGCTGCAGATTACCCAAAGCAGTGGAGGTCTGTACCATGCCAATATGCCAGAGAAAAGGTTTTTTGATTGATTGAGAAAAACCTTCATTAAGGAAATTAAGTTACATTAATTTATTATTTACTTAGTACTCTGTTTTAAACAGTCAAGGCCATTGTTAATATTAATGAAATATTTCTTCGATTTGAAGATATTGTATAAACATTAATGCTGAAAAGTCAAATTCAACTGCTAAGGAACTTATCTCGACCATTTAACTGTTAGAATTAAATTGATTAAACAAAACATTGTAATTAAGTAAATAATATTAAAAAATTATTTGATAAGTGAATCAAATTGTTTTAAGCTGTAGCTGTGTATGTTTGTTGCCTTTGGAATATTGCTGCAGTTGAATTGATTAAGCAGTTTGGTGCTGTTTTTTCACACTGATCTAGTAGCACAGCCAAAATATCTAGCATTACAAATAATTATCATAATCATTTTCTCTTAGTAATAAAAGCCTCTGTGATTTTTCATAAAGTAATCACAAACAGTAGCACTTAATAAATAATTCTTAACGGATGCGTTGCACAACACACTCAAACAATATTGCTGTGAATGAGACATGTTGCCAAATCTGCTTGCCTTGCACTGATCAGAATGAATACAGGATGCAGATTTCAAACAATGACATCAGTTTATAACATGAGAGGGCTGGTGATCAGTTGGTGACTTACTTTTAATTGAATGAATCATTGCTGTGATACAATGTTTCGGAAATGTTAGGCTTCCCATGTTGAACTGCTCAAAATGGTACAAGGCTTGGATATATGCAGGCACCAAAACAGAAGTTGCTGGAAAAGCTCAGCAGGTCTGTCAGCATCTGTGAAGAAAAAAATCAATTAGTGTTTTGGGTCTGGTGACCCTTCCTCAGAACTGATATTTTTGGATATATGCAGGGCCCATTCTTTGCAAAATAAAGGCACATGAATGTATGTTGTTTTACTCAAGTATAAATGAGCAATGTGACTACCTTTACTAGTAAACTTAAATTTATTGTCAAAGTAGCTGTTAGACCTCTCAGGTGTGTTCAGCAAGTGATAGCAAATCACACATTATTTGTTTTGGGTTTTGCAATTGCAGGCAGATTGAATATGGTCAACATTCTGTGATATGGACAACCAGAGAAGCATGTTTTCGTTGATCAGCCAGTTGCTGGGGCTTGTATCTTTGTATCTGGCATCATACTGACTCTGAAGTTGCAAGGTGTCAAGGCTGAACCAAGCGTTTAATATTTGTACTTGGCAAAGGCGCTAGAGGAATTTTGCTAGGCTAATGCAATTATGTTGACAAAATTCACTGTTCTTTTGAGAAATCCCAAATTCACATCAGATAGTAGGAACTGCCGATGCTGGAGAATCTGATATAACAAGGTGTAGAGCTGGATGAGCACAGCAGGTCAAACAGCACCAGAGGAGTAGGAAGGCTGACGTTTTGGGTCTAGACCCTTCTTCAGAAATGGGAGAGGGGAAGGGGGTTCTGAAATAAATAGGGAGAGAGGGGGAGACAGATAGTAGATAGATAGAGGAGAAGATAGGTGGAGAGGAGACAGGTCAAAGAGGTGGGGCTGGAAAGGTGATGTGGCTATATTACCTTGTTTGCTTCAGGATGTGGTTGAATTCAAAAGTGTATAAGACACTGATTCGAACGTATAAGATCTGAGGCATCTTTACATGGGATGGATGTGCCCACTTCTGGGAGCATCTAGGATTAGGTGTCATTGTTTCTAAATAATGTGTCACCCGTTTAAGACAGAGATAAGAAGTGCTCTGATGATCAAGAATCTTTGGAACTCTACTTCCATCTTTTGAGGAAGAATGTCCTTGAATAATATTAAGGCAAGTAAATAGATTCTTGAAAAATGAGAGTGAAAGGTTCTCAGTGATAGTTGATACCTCCTTGGAAGATGAAAAGGTTATAAGGGTTGAATGGCTTCCTCCTCCTCATTGGTACATTCACGTTTCATGCAAAACTGAAAGCTTTGACATCATGGATAATGGGAACTGCAGATGCTAGAGAATCCAAGATAACAAAGTGTGAAGCTGGATGAACACAGCAGGCCAAGCAGCATCTCAGGAGCACAAAAGCTGACGTTTCGGGCCTAGACCCTTTTTCAGAGAGGGGGATGGGGAGAGGGTTCTGGAATAAATAGGGAGAGAGGGGGAGACGGACCGAAGATGGAGAGAAAAGAAGATAGGTGGAGAAGAGAGTATAGGTGGGGAGGTAGGGAGGGGATAGGTCAGTCCAGGGAAGACTGACAGATCAAGGAGGTGGGATGAAGTAGTAGGTAGGAAATGGAGGTGCGGCTTGAGGTGGGAGGAAGGGATGGGTGAGAGGGAGAACAGGTTAGGGAAGCAGAGACAGGCCTGGCTGGTTTTGGGATGCAGCGGGGGGAGGGGAAGAACTGGGCTGGTTTTGGGATGCAGTCGGGGAAGGGGAGATTTTGAAGCTTGTGAAGTCCACATTGATACCATTGGGCTGCAGGGTTCCCAAGGGGAATATGAGTTGCTGTTCCTGCAACCTTCGGGTGGCATCATTGTGGCACTGCAGGGGGCCCATGATGGACATGTCGTCTCAGGAATGGGAGGGGGAGTTAAAATGGTTCGCGACTGGGAGGTGCAGTTGTTTTTTGCGAACCGAGTGGAGGTGTTCTGCAAAACGGTCCCCAAGCCTCCGCTTGTTTTACCCAATGTAGAGGAAGCCACACTGGGTACGACGGATACAGTATACCACGTTGGCAGATGTGCAGGTGAACATCTGCTTGATATGGAAAGTCATCTTGGGGCCTGGGATGGGGGTGAGGGAGTTGGTGTGGGGGCAAGTGTAGCACTTCCTGCGGTTGCAGGGGATGGTGCCGGGTGTGGTGGGGTTTGTTGTGGGGGCAAGTGTAGCACTTCCAAACCCACCACACCCGGCACCTTCCCCTGCAACCGCAGGAAGTGCTACATTTGCCCCCACGCCAACTCCCTCACCCCCATCCCAAGCCCCAAGATGACTTTCCATATTAAGCAGATGTTCACCTGCACATCTGCCAACATGGTATACTGTATCCGTTGTACCCAGTGTGGCTACCTCTACATTGGGGAAACCAAGCGGAGGCTTGGGGACCGTTTTTCAGAACACCTCCGCTCGATTCACAATAAACAACTGCACCTTCCAGTCGCGAACCATTTTAACTCCCCCTCCCATTCCTCAGACGATATGTCCATCATGGGCCTCCTGCAGTGCCACAATGATGCTACCCGTAGGTTGCAGGAACGGCAACTCATATTCCGCTTGGGAACCCTGCAGCCCAATGGTATCAATGTGGATTTCACAAGCTTCAAAATCTCCCCTTCCCCCACTGCATCACAAAACCAGCCCAGTTCTTCCCCTCCCCCCACTGCAATGCAAAACTAGCCCAGCTCGTCCCCTCCCCCCACTGCATCCCAAAACCAGCCCAGCCTGTCTCCGCTTCCCTAACCTGTTCTTCCCCTCACCCATCCCTTCCTGCCACCTCAAGCCGCACCTCCATTTCCTACCTACCACCTCATCCCGCCTCCTTGATCCGTCTGTTTTCCCTGGACTGACCTATCCCCTCCCTATCTCCCCACCTATACTCTCCCCTCCACCTATCTTGTTTTCTCTCCATCTTCGGTCCGCCTCCCCCTCTCTCCCTATTTATTCCAGTTCTTTCTCCCCATCCCCCTCTCTGATGAAAGGTCTAGGCCCGAAACGTCAGCTTTTGTGCTCCTGAGATGCTGCTTGGCCTGCTGTGTTCATCCAGCTTCACACTTTGTTAGCTTTGACATCATGTTGCTGTTTTCAGCCACACTGAAGTTTTGTTCTGCCAAACTACTATTTTTTCAAAAAAGGTTAATTGTGTCATAAATGAACTGAAGCATATGCATATGTATTAGAAATTTTTGGTAAAAATTAATCCAAAACATTTAAAGATGAGCTTTCAGGCAAGCAGATTTGTAATTATTTGAAATTCAAAATACTGTGCCAATTAAACAAAGTTTGCTGTTCAAAGTTTTGGCAACGATCTTAGCTTGGGTTGTAGGTGAGGTTGTCAACTTGCTCAGTGAGCTGGCTTGTTCTCATTCAGACATTTCATCACCGTGCTAGGTGACATCATTAGTGGAGCCTTCTACCAAGAACAGGAGGACACAGTGCGCCTTAACACACTGCCATACATCAAGAACATATCAGAGCTGATAACAAGACTCCTAAGGTAACCAGGAATCATGGTGGCCCACAAGCCCGTAGCCGTTCTACAACAAACATTCACAAGGATTAAAGACCCCATTCCCACAACAGTTAAGAACCAACATGGTTTACCAAAGACCATGCAACGCCTGCCACAAGCATTACATTGGACAGACAGGAAGGAAAATAGCCATCAGAATACACAAACTTCAGCTAGCAGCTAAACGGCATGATAAACTCTCCCTAATATATGTACACAGACAATGAAAGCCATCAGTTTAACTGGGACAAGGTAACCATAGTAGCCCAAGCCAAACATAGACATGTACAGGAATTCCTAGAGGCATGGTTCTCCACCCACAATGCAATCAACAAACATATCGAATTGGACTCCATTTACAAATCTGTCCAAGTCAAAACCAGGAATGACACTACTCACTACAACGGACCGGACAGTATAATTTCCAAGGGGAGTAGAATAACATCGCTTCATCAGACTCCACTGATGATGTCACCTAACACGGAGATGAAACGTCTGAACAAGAACAGGCCACCTCAGTAAGCAACAACCAATATTTGCAATAATATCAATATTATGCTCTTTATTCCAGATTTCAAATGCCAGCTGAAGTTATGACCAGTTACATCAAATTCTTCACTTTAAACGTCTATCGAAATTTTATGCCTGGCATTTTTCCGTTTTTTAAGTCTCTCTGTGGTTACCAGTCCTAGATTATGAATTAGTTATTGCTTTCTACTGAATAATCCTTTTACTTGCCCAGGACTGAGAACTGCTTCTTCATGGCTGCATGCTCAATTGCAAGTGGGGCAGGAAAAGAGCAGCAGGAGGCCGTATTTTATCTCTCATCAGACCCTCACGTTAAATGATAAATGGCAACACTGATGTACAGAAATATTCTACCTAAAAAGGCCTACCTCTCATTGCTGCAATGAAAAAACAGTAATTATAAGAATGTGAAAGGAAAGAAAAGCATAGCTATAACTAAATTTTTTTTTAAATTTAAGCTGCTTGCGTGGCATTACAGAAAGGAAATGGCCAAATTAAACCAATGTGAAGTAGTACTACGAATTTCAGCCAGTAAAACAGCCAACAAAATTAAATTTTCAGATTACTATTATCCTAGTACACGTATAATGCTTTTACAGAAGAGGTTCTAATGTGTTGAGAAATTTGCTTTTAACTTAATAATTACAAGTGGAAAGTTCACTTTTCAGTTTTTAATTCAACATTTTGATTTGTGTTGCGATGTCTGTTCCTGTGACTTGTTTAAGCGTTTGATGAAACAGCTTTTCACTCAGAATAAACTATCCATTATTATAAGGAAAAGCAAGTAAAAGAAGGTGCCCTCTGTCCCATGCAATTGTTAGAAAAACCTTAAACTTAAATTCTTATTTTCCAATATAGTAGCCGGTATTTTAATTAGATTTCGGGATTTTCTTTTAAGTTGAAACATTTTGGTTTTGATTCATACATCCAACTGATAATGATTGAATTAAAAACCTGACCATTATTAAACTACTCTCTCTTGTAGTATTTTGAACACCTGGATTACGTCTTAATTGGTTAATTAAATTGGCTTTTGAAGCCTTCTAGTAGTTAGTCTCTTTTGTGTTGTAAGTTCCTGTGCTGAATTGTTAATATAAAAATAGATATATGACCTACATTCACTGTGAATACTAACATCGTAAGTTGAGAATATTTTACTCATCTTTAACCTGTCTGTGTGGGTTTCAGGTAGTTCTGGCCAGCCAGCATCCATGGCCATTGCTGGCACCAACCAACTTGCCATTACCAAGACAACATCCGTTCTGCAAGATGGAGTTATAGTTACAACAGCAGCTGGAAATGCATTACATAGTCAGATTCCCGTGGGGAGCACTCTTCCCTTCATTGGCCAGGACCAAGCTTTTCAATTTGGACAGACTGTCCCTACAAGTAGCAATCTAACCCACCCTTTGAACCCAAATCTCCTTGGATCTCTGTCCATCCCCTTAGCAATGAGCCAACAACAGCTCCTGAACCAAAATATGCTGAACATGTTACCTACATCTGGAGATGGCAAAGGAGAAGTCTCTGTTAACCCTTTGGGAATTCTGAACCCAACTTTAAATTCAGCTTTGACTTTGCTCCCTGGTGATATGGCTGGACAGACTCTGCAACCTGTTCAACTTTTAGCCACCTTGTTTCAAAACCAGGCACAAGCTACAATGCTCCCACTGACATCTTTTAATTTAACTCTCCCAGATTTATTACAGCAGCAAAACCACCCTTCACCTTCAGTGACACAGATCCAGCCACTGCCAGATCATTTGCATAGCAATCAATTAGTTAGTAACAGAACAGAAACCCTTTTGACAAACCCTCTAACAAGCCCCACAAACAATGACACTACTTCAAATCCTCTCCTCCTTCCAGCTGTCACAGCAGCTCCAGGACTGATGGCCCTGAATCCCCATCTGTTGAGAAGTGTTTTGCACTCTCCTTCAGACCATGCTGCTAACCACTCTGAGGTTTCTATAGCAACCTCATCCCAGGCAACTACCACAACCACCACATCATCATCAGTTGCAGCACTTGCCATCTCAACTCTTGGTGGGACAGCAGTTATGTCAATGGCAGAATCGCTGCTGCCCATCTCAGCTGCTGGGCATTCAACAGGACCTACAAAACTGAACAACTCTTTGCTACCACACCTCCCTTTGCTGGGAGCCAGCCTTCTTGGTAAGTTTTGAATTTTGCAAATGATTGGTGCTTGAAATGGTATTTTATTTTTCTTCTTTTAAAAAAAGCGATCAATATTTGTGCACTGTAAATTTTACCCAATTCAGAAGTTGTTTAATTTTAGACATGTATCAATGTGCAGGTATATGGGAAGAAATGTTAAGTGACTCCATTTATGAAGGTTTGGACTATTTCCACAAACATCTCTAAATTTATATTCAGATATCTGACTAATTCTATTTGAAGGAAGATAACTCAGAACTGTGTAAATATCACGTTTTTTTTCACCCCAAGAAAAGCATGTCTGCATTTTACAGACTGCCTTTGCTGACATTAGGTTTTGTGCAGCATAATTGATGGCATGTATGCTGTTTTGTCTTTGTTTTGAATCTTAGAAAAAATTCAAATTGGAAAAGTACAAATGTCTTTAGTGTTCAGTAGGAATCAGTCCAATGGTAACTGTCATAATAATACATTGACTCGCCTATATAATGTCAAGGTACTTTGTGCTGTAAATTGCTGAAATTGTGAGCTAAAATATTTCTGCAGGGGAAACAGGGTATCTCGGACCTAAATGAACAGGATGAATAACTGTATACCACGTTAACCATTCAGATTGAAGGATTATGAAATAAGTCGAAGAATGTTTGGCAAAGGAGGAGCAAGGTAGAATAGTTGAAATTGATGTCAAATAGAGCACAGAAGGAGAAAAGGGGGCTTTTGTTAAAGATTATATTAAACATGTCCAGTACCATTAATGCTTGAAATATATCGATGTAGTACAGTTGGATATTCATTTGCTGTCTAACTTGCATTATGGATGTTAATTTTGTTTGTTATTTAGAAGTACTTCCTTTTTCCCTTGTGTATCCCTGCAACATTTGGAATTAGGGGGCAGCACGGTGGATCAGTGGTTAGAACTGCAGCCTCACAGCGCCAGGGACCCGGGTTTCATTCCAGCCTCGGGCGACTGTCTGTGTGGAGTTTGCACATTCTCCCCGTGTCCGCATAGGTTTCCTCTGGGTGCTCCGGTTTCCTTCCACAGTCCAAAGATGTGCAGGCTAGGGCCCTTAGTGTTCGGGGGTGTGTGGCTTATAGGGGGATGGGTCTGGGTGGGATGCTCCAAGGGGCGGTGTGAACTTGTTGGGCCGAAGGGCCTGTTCCCACACTGTAGGGAATCTAATCTAATCTAGGCTCAGGAAATTGTTTGTAATGTTTCACCCAAGATAAGATGCCTCAGTTTGTGAACCTGGTGAAAGCCCAGTCCCTTTGCCTGTGAGAGAGCAATGTTTGAAGTCTGCATAAAATTGTGTTGACTACAGCCAAACTAATCAGTTTTAAATCTACCAAATAAGATTTCTTCTGTCATAAATATGCCTTGCAGGAGCCTGCAACTGCAGGTAGGGTATCCTTTAATCATATGCCTGTAAACCAAAAAGACCTAATAACTGAAGGTCTTTTCAAAAGTAGCCTCAAACAGACTGATAAACAGATAATGACTATGGACCCTTAACGAAAAGAAACTTCACCTGGCCCAAACAGTCCAAAAAGTGTACAGGTCAAACAATTTCTCTCCCCAACACCCCTCCCCATGATCTTAAAAGAGTAAGTGTGTCTGAAAACACAAAACGTGATTTATCTGACAGATGGTTGGTCTCAAGATTTTCAGTTGAACGATTCCTGACCTGTGTAAAATATTCTGTATCACACCAAATGATTTGTATCTAATTTAAGCAACAAAGCTTCCACACCAAGCTTCTCCTAACTTTGATCCATTGAGATCATATCATGGACCAGGGCAAATACCCTCAAAATATTTTAGGGCAGCCTAGACATAAACATTTTCTTATTTTAAAGGTCGATGTAAAGTGGGTGTTCCAGACATGATGCAACTGATCAAACCACTTGGCTTTTAAGCAAAGCACAACTTATTTAAACACTACAGCTAAAACACGAGCAGAAGAAAGTAGAATTTAGAATAACTTAACTATTGGAAAACTTAACTGAATGCTTGATAGTGTAACCAAGTTAATTAACTGTAGCATTGTAGTAACATCCCATAAACACACCCTTGGGCAAAAAGGTAAATTTAAGCACACATCATTACAGGTAGGCGGGAACGACATCCAGAGATTTCAGAGAAAGTCAGTTAGGAATCATTTACTGAAGCTTGCAACCCTCTGGTACCCAAAACATCTTGCGACTGCTACAGCTTAAAAAAAAACTAGAAAAATCCTGAACCTGGGAGAACTGGTCACTCCCCTTCCATTATTAAATTGTTACTCCCGCGACTTTGTCACCTTTGTCTTTACAACCTCTCTTTGAAAAAAACGAGGGCAAAATAACCTTTTGTGATAGCGGGTCATGTGAAGAGCTAATGACCACTTCTGGACTGGAATTGTCACAGTTTGAATTAAGTATGGAAAATCATGCCTGCCTTATTTGTATCCAGTATTATTTTATCCCATTGTTACCATTCCATCATAGGGTCTATTTTCGTGTTGTATGACTGTTTGGTCCAACCAGTCCATTCGACCATAATCCCAAACTAAACAAGTCCCACCTGCCTATACTTGGCCCACATCCCTCCACACGTTTTTTTATTCATTTACTTATCCGATTTGTCTTTTAAACCTTGTAACTGTACCCACATCCTCCACTTCCCCTAGAAGTTTAGTCCACGTATGAACCACACTGTGTAAACAAAAAAAAAGTTGCCCCTGCGTGCCTTTCTAAAATCTTTCTCCTTTCACCTTAAAAATATGTCCCCTTGTCTTTAAATCCTCCATCCTGAGAAAAAGACACCTGCCATTCACCTTATCTGTGTCCCTCATGATTTGGGATTTTATAAACCTCTTTAAGGTCGCCTTTCAACCTCCTACACTCCAACATCCAAAGTCTCTGTCTTTCTGGCCTCTCCTTAGAATTAAAACTCCTCATTGCCAGCAATATGTGTGGCTAAACCTTACACATTGTTTTGAACCCGAACACTTCAGTCTTTTCAAGTCTCTCAGCACTTTTCTTCTGAATTTCCAGGAGAGTAATGCGCATGTCCCTGAGCTGTCACCCCATTTTGATTTGGTGATATCTGTGCTACAACTTGAGGTAAACCATCATGAAAGCAGTAAACAAGTACTTGCTAACTCTTATCTACACTACAAGATTGATTCTTAATGTCCTTGCCCCCTGAGAGCACTAACAGTTGTTATATGAACCTGGGTTCATATCAACGTTTATGTTTTGGGCCCATGACCCTTCCTCAGAACTGATGGCATGTGGGAAAATGTCGGTTCGTATGCAGAAAATGGGGAGGGAGATGGGCTAAGGAGTAAGCAACAGGACAAAGGGTAGAGCCCAAAGAGAGAGAAGAGCAGTTGGGTAGAAAAAGTTTATAACAATCTGATTGGGAGAGTGAATAGCTGTTAATGGGGATTGTTAGTGACTAACAATACGTAGTGTGTAATGACAGGTTATGCAAAAACAAAGCCTGGTGTATGGGGTAGTGGTCTAGGACACAATGTGATCTCCTCTACATTGGGGAAAGGAAGCACAGACTGTGTGACCACTTCGCAGAACATCTATGTTCTGCTCACAAAAGAGGACCCTGAGCTTCTCGTTGCCTGCCACTTAAGTGCACCATCCTGTTCCCTGGCCTATATCTTTGTCACTGGCTTGCTGCAGTGTTCTAACAAAGCTCAATACAAGTTGGAAGAACAGCACCTAATTTTATGCTTAGGGAACCGGCAGCCTTCCAGGCTCAATATCGAGTTCAATAACTTTAGGGCCTAAACTCTAACGCCCTAGCCCCCTACCCCACACACCAGGCCTTGCTATCACATAGCTTGCAATTACACACTACCTACTGTTTGTCTCAAACAGTCCCCATTGACAGCTACTCACCTTTCTAGCCAGAACATTATCAACTCCTTTGTCTACCCAACTGCTCTTCTCTCTCTTTGGGCTCTATCCTTTATCCTGTCACTTACTCCCTACCCCATCCCCCTCCCTAATTTCTGCATATAAACAGACGTTTTGCCAGTTACTGTCAGTTCTGAGGAAGTGTCACTGCACCTAAACCGTTAGTTCTGATTATTTTCTTTACAGATGCTGCCAGACCTGTTGAGCTTTTTCAGCAACTTCCGTTTTTGTTCCTGATTTACAGCATCCACAGTTCTTCCGGTTTTCAAGCCAGATGAACCCCCTTAACCCTACGAGTGGGCATGTGCAATATGTGCATATCTAATATCTATATTTTAATAATGAATAGATTGAAAAATGTCATGTCAACTCATTTCCCCATTCTTAACTTGGGGAAAAGTAGACAGTTACTTCAATTTTTTTCCGAATAATATATGCTCTTTCAATTTGGAAGAGAAATACACATGTAATTATGGTTCAAGCATGAGAATAAAATCAAAAATAATGAAGGGCAACTGAATGCAAAACACAAAATGCTGAAAATGGACTCCTCTGTTTCACAGTAAATAGTTGAAGTATAGTTATCTGTGGACTGTTAAAAACATGCATTTTCATCAATTTTCTGTTTACATTGTTTTTCTTGGTATTCTGGCTGACTTGGCTCGTCACGATAGGATTAAGGTAAATGTGGTAAATTCTGTAACAATGCAACACTGTGGCTCAGGGGTTAACACTGCTGCCTCACAAGCACCAGGGACCCGATGACCCTTGGGCAACCGTCTGTCTAGAGTTTGCACATTTTCTCCATGTCTGCAAGGGTTTTCTCCAGGTGCTCCAGTTTCCTTCCACAATCCAAAGATGTGCAGGCTAAGTGGATTGGCCATGCTAAATTGCCCATAGTTTTCAGGGATGTCTGGGTGGGATGCTGTGAGGGTCAGTATGGACTTATTGGGCCGAAGGACCTGATTCCACAATGTAGAGATTCTGTGATCTATGAAATGTAATTTTTTTGAACTCTTGCTGTTGATTAAATTTGAGATAGAACATAGAACATTACAGCACAGTACAGGCCCTTCGGCCCTCGATGTTGTGCCGACCTGTCATACCGATCTCAAGCCCATCTAACCTACACTATTCCATGTACGTCCATATGCTTGTCCAATGACGACTTAAATGTACCTAAAGTTGAGATGATCCTTTAGAACTGAGATGAGGGATTTCTTCAACCAGAGGGTGGTGAATCTGTTGATCTCATTACCACAGAGCATGGAGGCCATGTCATTCAGTGAATTGAAGACCAGTAAATAAGTTCTTAATTACTAAGGTGATCAAAGGTTAGGCAGGAGAATGGAGTTGAGAAGCATCGGCCATGATTGAATGGTGGAATAGATTTGATGAGCCAAATGGCCTAATCCTGCTCCGAGAACTTATGGCCTTAATGATGTGGAGATTCTGTTGTTGGACTGGGGTGGACAAAGTTAGAAATCAAATTAACTTGATTTCGAATAAATCTGGTGGACTATAACATGGTGTCATGTGACACAGAACATAGAACACTACAGCGCAGTACACGCCCTTCGGCCTCTATGTTGCACTGACCTGTGGAACCAATCTGAAGCCCATCTAACCTACACTATTCCATTATCATCCATATGTTTATCCAATGACCATTTCAATGCCCTTAAACTTGGCAAGTCTACTAGTGTTGCGGGTACTTACTACTCTCTGAGTAAAGAACCTACCTCTGACATCTGTCCTATATCTATCACCCCTCAATTTAAAGCTATCTCCCCTCGTGCTAGCCAACTCCACCTGAGGAAAAAGGCTCCCACTGTCCACCCTATCTAATCCTCTGATCATCTTGTTTGTTCCTATTAGGTCACCTCTTAACCACCTTCTCTCTAACGAAAACAGCCTTAAGTCCCTCAGCTTTTCCTCGTAAGACCTTCCCTCCATACCAGGCAACATCCTGGTAAATCTCCTCTGCACCCTTCCACATCCTTCCTATAATGCAGCGACCAGAACTGTATGCGATTCTTCAAGTGCAGCCGCACCAGAGTTTTGTATAGCTGCACCATGACCTCAAGGCTCCGAAACTCAATCCCTCTACCAATAAAACCTAACATACCGCACGCTTTCTTAACAACCCTATCAATCTGGGTGGCAACTTTCAGGGATCTATGTACATGGACACTGAGATCTCTCTGCTCATCCACACTACCAAGAATCTTACCATTAGCCCAGTACTCTGTATTCCTGTTATTCCTTCCAAAGTGAATCACCTCTCCTTTATCTGCATTAAACTCCATTTGCCACCTCTCAGCTCAGCCCAGCTCTGCAGCTTAATAATGTCCCTCTGTAACCTGCAACATTCTTCTGCACTATCCACAACTCCACCGACCTTTGTGTTGTCTGCAAATTTACTAAGCCATCCTTCTACGCCCTCATCCAGGTCATTTATAAAAATGACAAACAGCAGTGGACCCAAAACAGATCCTTGCAGTACACCACTAGTAACTGAACTCCAGGATGAACATTTCCCATCAACCACCGCCCACTGTCGTCATCCAACTAGCCAATTTTTGACCCTAACCGCCAATTCCCCCTCAATCCCATGACTCTGTTTTATATCATAGCCTATCGTGGGGAACCTTATCAAATGCTTTACTGAAATAAAAGAAATATTTCTGACTTATGGTCTTAATTTTTTTTACAAAATGCTAAAAATTTAAGTGACAAAGCATTTAGATATTTTTCATCTCCCACACACTATCTTCAGATCTTTAATTAACTAACACAAAACTTTGTAACTTGGTTGTGGATCAAAGTAACTGCAACTTAATGCATTATAATTTTCACAAACTAGCTCAGTACTTTCATTTTTGCTAGTCATATTAGAGACAATAATGTTTTTCTTGTTCTGTAATTCTGTAAGCATATGGATACAGAAGCCCCCACATTTTCTTTTAAGCATGTGAACGGATTGAAGAAGATGCAGAAGACATTTATGAAAAATGGTTCTAGGGATGAGAGACTTCAATTATGAATGTAGATTGAAATTGTTCTCCCTGGGAGGAAAGCAAAGGGGAGATCTGACGGAAGTTTACCAAATCACGAGTGTTTTGAGAAAGGGTCATTTGACCTGAAAAGTAAACACAGATTTCTCTCCACAGGTACTGCCTGACCTGCTGAGCTTTTCCAACAATTTCTGTTTTTGTTTCCAGTGGAATTTTTGCTTGTCATTTATTACATCTTGTAAAACACCATGGGGCATTGATTCAATGTTAAAGGCAAAATATAAATGCAAGTTATTGTTGCACTGTTTTTCTGCTGATGTTCTACAAATTTTCCACAGAATTCTTTGCAAAGCTTGTGTAGTTCACCACAGATTTACAGTTCAACATTATTGAATCCGTTTTGCCGCAAGTGTAAACTGCTTCAGCCACCCCTGTTACTTTCAAGTCAGACCATTGTGTATAACTGATCAAACTAATGTTTTGCCTTTCTGCTTTGGTCTACTTAATTCTCACATTTAAAGACCTGTTCTCATGTGTGAGCAGCCTGGGGTGAAAGGTGGATTGCAAGGAGAAATAAGCAAAGGACATAGGAATAAGAGTAGCGCATTTAATCTGGAATCTGTTCACATCATTCAGCACTATGGTTGATCAAACTGCTTTTGCTCCATATTCCTCAACTGCCTTGGCTTGTATAAATGTATCAATCACAAAGTTACATCACCTGCCATTTGCAGAGGAGTTGGAAACTTCTACCACGTTTTGCATGTAGAAACATTTCCCAACTTAACTTCCGAAAAGCATAGCCCTAAATGTTAGCAATGTTTGGCAAAATGCACATAGAATGGGAAATTTTGACATTAGGAAGAATAAAGTAGAAAAATATATGGGGTGGCAATGGTCAAAAAAGAAAAGGTAAGACTTTCAATGGTGACTTCATGACAGGAGCCAAGTAAGTAAGATTTCCATGTTTGCAGCCTGCTGTTGAAAACTGGGTCAAATATGTTGAAAGAATACGATATTTTTTCCAGGCAAATGATGTTGGGGCAGATGAAAAGCAATGATTAGTCCTTTTGACTGCATGTGAACTGCCACGTTTTTGGTTGTAAGGGGGCTAACTTTTCCAGAGGACCAGACACTGAAACCTTCCAAGAGTTGATGGAATTTAAGAAATTGATGACCCCAAATCTTCTCAAATCCTGAGACATTGTTCGAGAACTGGGAGAATCTGTTTCAGGATTTTTGATGGGTTACAAGGACTGGCGGAGTCATGTGATCTTGGGTTGACCCTGAATGAGATGTTGAGAAAACATTTGGTATGTGAATTTAATGGTGTAACCAAGCAGAAGCGCCTACTAGCTGAAGCCCGACTGGCTTCAGTGAGACACTGCAGCTAGCCTTGTCATCAGGAAATGGGGCAAGTGGAGGATGAGAACTTCAGGGAATCACAACAGAATTGGACATTGAGGTTGGGGGCGCACCACATGAGTATAGGCAATCGCAGACCCTCACACAGGGAATGTCCTGAGCAGAGGGACCCAGGGCTAACCCACAGCAAAACCACGCTTCGGCCAAGTGGTGAAAAGCTTCATCAGGGTGTGGGCCAGCAAGCCATTGTAATTACTGCCAGTGTGCTGACTTGAGTCAGCAAAGAAGTCCAACAAGGCCTGACAAGTAGGAAAACTCGAAGCCAGTACCCAGGAGAGTGCACACCCTGGAAAGTTTGCCTGCATGTCGGTTAGAACAATTAAATTGCTTATTGACACCCAAATTGGAGCTAATTAAAATTAATGTTTGTTTGATTGGTCCTGTGGAGGTTGAACAGGTGCAGCTGTATCCGTGGTTTCAAAGTCTGTCTTTAGCAAGATTCACTCAGAACTCCAACCTGTAAGTTTATGCAAGACCTCAATCAGACTGAGAACGTACACTGGGGCATCATTGCAAATTAAGGGTACGACTTTGGTTCTGGTCTGCTGTAAAAAGCAGTTGCAGCAATTACCACTGATGCTTCAAAATGCTTGGTCCCAAACTTATTGGGGCAGAATTAGTTGAGAAATTCACCTTAATTGGCTCAACATTTTTCAATTGGAAAATGCCTGTCTCATTGAAGTCCTGGTGAAATACTCAAAAGACTTTCCAGAAGGACGTGGGACTATCAAAGGGGTCACAGCCACTTTATACATTGACCAGGACACAATTCCAAGATTTTGCAAGGCATGGCCTGCTATTTGCCTTGCAGGCAAAAGTAGAGACGGATATCAGGAGGCTGGAGGGCGAAGGAGTCATCAAATGAGCTCAGTTTGTTGAATGGACAGCACTGGTGGGAGCGATTGTGAAGCTTGATGGCTTGGTTTTCCTTTGTGGGGATTTCAAGCAAATAATAAGCCACTTTTTGCAGCTGGTTGAATGCAGGATCCCATGCGTAGATAACTCCTACACAAAGTTGACTGGGGGGGCTGTCCTTTACAAAGCTGGACATTAGCTGCAACTACCTGCAATTGCAAATGAATGAGGAGTCCCAGAAGTATGCTACAATTAATATCCATAAGGGTATAATCCATTTCCGTATACAAGACTGACAGTTGGGGTGTCATCAGCCGGCGCGCTCTTCCAGCAGACTATGGAGAACATTTTACAATGGCTATCCCAAGTTACCATTTATCTGGATGATGTACAAAGAGCAAGGAAACTAATTAAGAGTACTTTGAGAACTTGAACATAGTCTTAACCATTTCTGCCAGCCGGGTATACGCGTTAGACAGGGAAAATGTGTGTTCTAGGCATCCCAAGTGACCTACTTGGGCTACAGAGTCTATAATACCACGTTACACTCTTTGGATGAGGAAGTGAGGGCAATTAAATCTGTACCGAAGCTCGGATCCTTTCTTGAGTAGTGAATTATTACAGAAAATTCATATGTAACCTGGCCTCCTCCATGTTACTCTTACATTTGCTATTTTAAAAAAAAATGTGGAAATGGTCATGAAGCCAAGAAGCAGCCTTCCGTAAGGTGAAAAAGCAGCTATCACCATCTAATGTTTTGGCCCACCACGATCCAAAATGAGAAGTAGTGCTGACATGTGATGCCGCACCATAGGGTATTGGGGAAGTGTTGGCTTACTGGATGGCTCAACATAGAAAAATGCCCAATAGCATATGCTTCCTGGACTTAGACTGATGCCAAACGTAAGTATGCCCAGGTAGAGGAGGAACGTTTAGCAGTCATCTTTGGTGTGAGGATGTTTGACTAGTACCTTTATCGATGGAGCATTGGGACCTTATTCTCGTGCATACAAGTACCTGTTAGAACACCGTCCTGGAATCCAAGTGGCTAATGTGGATGCTTGACCGTCTCCCACTGGCAGGTACTCCATCGGTGATACCTCCCCTGGAAGAGTCTGTTTTGAACTTTCTGGCCACTCTTACAGCTACCAGGATCAATTTTGGACTGCAGATGCAAAAAGATCCTATGCTAGTGAAACTGAAACCACTGGTGGTGATGGGGTAAACAGAAGGCCATCGCGACCAGGACTGAAACATTTTTAAATCTGGTAAGACCAGATTGTCTTAGAGGATGGCATATTACAGTGGGGAGCAAGGGTGATTGTCCCAAGTAAAGATTCCGGCAGCAATTTGCCAAATTCCACCAGGGTCACACAGGGGTTTCCAAGATGAAGATGCTAGCAAGAAGCTATGCCTAGTGGCCAGGTCTGAATGCTGACGTAGCTGCTTTGGTGAGGCAGTGCTTCAAGTGCCAGTAAGGACAAACGTTACCACCAGAAGCATCCCCACATTTGTGTAAAGCCTGAAATTGGTTGCATGTCAACTGTGCTGGTCCTTTCATGGCCTCAATGTTCCTGGACATTGAAACAAAGTAGTTGAACGTGTGTAACGTTTGTTCAGCAAACTCAGGAATGATGATTGAGAAGCCACGAGCATTGCTCGTGATGCACTGATTCCCAGAAGCATTGCGCACAGACAGTGCAATGTCATTTACCAACAAGGGATTCAAATATTTCCTAAAGTTCAGTAGTACTTGGCACATAAAGACAGCTCCATACTATCCGTCATTCAAAGGTCTAGTGGAAAGACAAGTCTAAACGTGGAAGATAGGCTTAAGAAACAGCCTACAGCATCAATTGAGACCAAACTGCCCCAGGTCCTGTTTGTTTATAGGGCTACCCCACATGCTACAACAGGAATATCTCCAGCAGAGTCGCTGATGGGCAGAAGACTCCGCACTAGGTTAAACTTGGTATTTTGAGACCTAGGAGTGGGGGTGGGGCTGGGGTTGGTGCAGGGGGTGGGGATGGGGAGAGACCGAGAGAGTGCAATGGCAGCAGGAATGCCAATGCTGGCCAAATGCTGCCACAGAGCATGTGAAACAATTAAATCCAGGAGACAAAGTTGGGTGCCAAAGCCAAAGAAAGGTCTTGTACGGGTATGCAACAAGGTTGATACGAGGTCACGTCCTGTTACTTAGGGTAGATTATACAGTCCAGAACAAACACTGGGATCACCTGAAAGCCGTGACCTTTCAAACAGGACAGGAGCAAATTCTACCTGGCCCCTCAGAACAGCCCAAAGCACTGGCAGAAACCGTAGATGCTCCCCCCTTGGTAGAATGTTGAGGAAACCTCAACCTGAAATGGATGCAGTCTAGATACCGTTGCCTCTGGAATAGTAGAAGGAGCCTCATCCAAGACATTGTGAATGCAAGAGATGGGGCACAATCCAGTAAATGGCACCTGCCTCTGAGTCAATGTCGGAGGAACCGGTCGTGGGACAATAGCGTCGCAAGAAAAGTTACAAGTGAAGACTAAGCCTACATCCCTAGAATTAGTGGGAGGAGTGTAGTGTTTGGAACCTGTTTGACCTCATTAATTACGAGGCTCTTAATTGTTAACCTGGGTCAATCTCGATCAGGAAAGCCTTGGCTGAACAATATAACAAGAAATTACAATCTCCTCAGTTGAGGACTGACTCTGAGCCAGCTGTGCACAGGTAAATAAAGGGTGGCTTAGTGATGGGACCCATTGTCTGTGCAGTTATTTTAGAGGGGAAAGACATAAAAGGGACCGATGGGACAACTTTTTTTCTCACACAGGGTGGTGTGTGTATGGAATAAACTGCCAGAGGAAGTGGTGACGGCTGACACAATTACAACATTTAAAAGGTATCTAGATTCCTATATGAATAGGAAAGGTTTGGAGAGCTATGGACCAAATGCTGGTAAATGGGACTAGATTAATTAATGATATCTGGCAAGTGTGGACGTGTTTAATCAAAGAGTCTGTTTCCGTGATAATAAAGTGTGAAGCTGGATGAACACAGCAGGCCAAGCAGCATTTCAGGAGCACAAAAGCTGATGTTTCGGGCCTAGATCCTTCATCAGAGAGGGGGATGGGGTGAGGGTTCTGGAATAAATAAGGAGAGAGGGGGAGGCGGACCGAAGATGGAGAGAGAGATTCCCTGAGGCTGGTCCGGAGGGTAACTTCTTCAGGTTAGGCATCCCTGGAAGAGGCTTCGTAGTGAGGTTAAAATTGTATCAGAGATAATGGGAACTGCAGATGCTGGAGAATCCTCCTCCCTCCGGACCAACCTCAGGGAATCTCTCTCTCTCCATCTTCGGTCCGCCTCCCCCTCTCTCCCTATTTATTCCAGAACCCTCACCCCATCCCCGTCTCTGAAGGGTCTCGGCCCAAAACGTCAGCTCTTGTGCTCCTGAGATGCTGCTTGGCCTGCTGTGTTCATCCAGCTTCACACTGTGTTATCTTGGATTCTCCAGCATCTGCAGTTCCCATTATCTCTGATACAGTCTGTTTCCATGCTGTTTGTATAATTCTGAGTTCCATATTCATTTAGTTAAACAGATGAAACAATAATACTTTATATAGCAGTTGTAGTTTCATTGGAAGCATTAGCATATATACCTTTTACCAATGAATCCTTATTTCAGGCATTGGTGTCTCTCTGAACGTAGTGGCCTACCTAAACTGAGTTTTGGCTGTGTCAATCTCATGTATCCAGAGCGTAAAATTGCAAGATTTGCAGTTTATGTTTGAGCAACAAGCGCGACTGGCGTAGGTTTTTATTTTAAATGTCACATATTCAAAGTTCTGTGATTAAGTCTAAGGACAAAAGGCAAAGGAAGTGTGAATTGTAGAAGAAGAAATTTATAGACACATTGTTGATGTTCGGTGTTCACAGCAAAAAGTAGATAAGCTCTGCTGAGAGCAAGCACATGCAAACAAAACGCAATGAGAATGGAAGCAGAGTTCATGATCTTGCTGGAAATTGCTGAGTCCTGAAGGCTGTGACAAATGTGCCTAAGTAGAAAATCACATGCTGTCCCTTCATCTTGTGTTGAGCTTCACTGAAACACTGCAACAAACCTACGGTAGAAATATGAGTATAAAGTGAGCTGCCAGACCTGCTGAGTTTCTGCAGAGATAGTAGGAACTGCCAGCGCTGGAGAATCTGAGATAACAAGGTGTAGAACTGGACAAAGACAGCAGGCCAAGCAGCATCAGAGGAGCAGGAAAGCTGACGTTTCGGGTCTAGACCCTTCTTCACAAATGGGGGAGGGGTAGGGGATTCTGAAATAAATAGGGAGAGAGGGGGAGGCAGACAGAAGATGGATAAAAGGAGAAGATTGGTGGAGAGAAGACAGCCAGGTCAAGAAGGCAGGGTTGGAGCCAGTAAAGGTGAGTGTAGGTGGGGAGTTAGGGAGGGGATAGGTTGGTCCAACGAGGCCGGACAGGTCAAGGAGGCAATATGAGGTGAATTGGTAGGAGATGGGTGTAGGGCTTGAGGCCAGAGGCATGGATAGGTGGGAGGACAGGTTAGGGAGGCAGGTGCAAGTTGGGCTGATTTTAGGATGTGAGGGATGAGTTGCGGGAAATGCAAGAGACATGGTCAAGGGTGTTTTCGACCACTGTGGAGGGGAAGTTGAGGCCCTTTAAAAATGAGGACATCTGGGATTGGAATGTCTCATCTTGGGAGCAGATGTGGCAGGGGTTGAGGAATTGGGAATAGTGGATGGCCTTTTTGCAGGAAGGTGGGTGAAAGGAGGTGTATTCTAGGTAGCTGTGGGAGTCGCTCGGCTTGAAATGGATATTGGTTTCCAGGTGGTTGCCAGAGATGGAAATACAGAAGTCCAGGAAGGAGAGAGAGGTTTCAGAGAGGCATTCCACTCCCTGACATCCCAGATGTCCTCATTTTTCAAGGACCACACTTCCTCTCCACAGTTGTCAAAAACACCCTCGATCGCCTCTCGCATTTCTTGCAACTCGTCCCTCTCACCCCCTCCCCGGAATAACAACCAAAACAGAATCCCCTTCGTCCTCACGTACCACCCCGCCAACCTTCAAATCCAACGCATCATTCTCCAACACTTCTACCATCTGCAATCCGGGCCCACCACCAAAGATATTTTTCCCTCCCCACCCTTATCGCTTTTTGGAGTGACCACTGTCTCCATGTCCCCCTTGTCCAGTCCACATTCCCCACCAGCCCCACCACCCCTGGCACTTTTCCTTCAACCGCAGGAAGTGCTACACTTGCCCCTACACCTCCCTACTCACTTCCATCCCAGGCCCTAAGAAGACCTTCCACATCAAACAGATGTTCCCCTGCACATCTGCTAATGTGGTATACTGTTTCCGCTGTTCCTGTTATGGCCTCCTTTACATCATGGAAACCAAGCGGAGGCTTGGGGACCGCTTTGGGGAACACCTATGCTCAGTTTGCAACAGACAACTGCACCTCCTAGTCGTGAACTATTTCAATTCCCCCTCCCACTCCTTGGACGACATGTCCATCCTGGGCCTCCTGCAGTGCCACAATGATGCCACCCGAAGGTTGCAGGAACAGCATCTCATATATTTTGCTTAGGAACCCTGTAGCCCAATGCTATCAATGTGGGCTTCACAAGCTTCAAAATCTCCACTCCCTTGACCACATCCCAAAACCAGCCCAGCTCGTACCTGTGTCCCTAACCTGTCCTCCCACTTGTCCCCCTCCTCCCATCTCAAGCCCCACCCCCATCACCTACCTACTTCACCTCATGCTGCCTCCCTGACCTCACCATCCTCCCTGGACTGACCTATCTCCTCCCTACCTCCCCACCTACACTCACCTTTACTGGCTCCAACACTGCCTCCTTGACCTGGCTGTCTTCTCTCCACGAATCTTCTCCTTTTATCCATCTTCTATCTGCCTTCCCCTTTCTCCCTATTTATTTCAGAATCCCCTTCCCCTCCCCCATTTCTGAAGACCCGAAACATCAGCTTTCCTGCTCCTCTGATGCAGCTTGTCGTGCTGTGTTCATCCAGCTCTACACGTTGTTGTCTGAGTTACTGCAGAATTTTGTTTTTTTTTCAGTTCTCCAGCATGCTTAGTATTTTGCCTTCATTTGTGGCTTTAAAAGTTTGGATTATTTTCTTGAGCAACTAGCATAGCTATAAAATTAAACAGCGAAAATAGTCTAAAGTAATGTCAAGATTTGAATTTGTCAAACATTTTGTACTTTGTTTCATAATGCTACAGTAGCAGCTGCTGTATTTGCCTTTTTTAAATGTTGACTTCAAGACAGCCTTATTTTAATACTGAGCTTTTAAGATGGCTGTCTTCTGTTACCATTTTTGGACAGATTTGCAAGTTAATATAGCTCTTCAAAAGTTTCATAATTTGGCAATTGAAAGTTGAAATTTTGCCACCTTAATTTCTTGCTGGTTTCATAGATTATGACACTCCAAATTTATTCCTGTCACATTTAGTGTATTCACAGGGAGCAAGATCAGCTTCAGTTTATCCGAGAATGCATAATCAAATGGGGAGGAGTAAATCATCTCTGATTTTCAAAAACACTGTGATTTATGATGTTTCTTTAGAGTCGGACACACTGGGTAATTTTAAAAAGTGGAGAAATCTGACCTTCAAAGTTGCACACTAATGCATTTAATTTTAATTGCTGAGAGAATATTGCATAACTTATGTAGATAGCTAACTGATTGCGTAATCAACTGATCAGATCTGGTCTTTGTGTCACATCCAATCAGCTGTGGTGGTGGACATTTAAATGTGGAATGGACAATAAAGGCTCACTGAAAAATTAATTGAATAATTCAAGCTAAGCCTGTTATGCAACAAACGAAGCTGAAGAGTTTACAGCCATCTTCAACCAGAAGTGCCAAGTGGATAATCTAACTTGGCTTTCTTCTGAGGTCACCATTGTCACAAATGCCAATGTTCAATCATTCTGTTCACCCATACTGTCATGAAGATAGCGTGTGCTGGACACAACAAAGCAAAGAGAATTAACAACATCCCAACTGTTATGCTGAAGGGCGTCATGGTGGCTTAGTAGTTAGCCCTCCTGTGCCTCAGTGGTAGGCTAGGAGGTGGGTCTGGGTGGGATGCTTGTCAGAGTTGGTGTGGATTTGTTGGGCCAAAAACACTGAAGAAGCTCTACAGCTTCCAAAATAAAACAATTCTCACGCTGCATCCACCATCTTAAAACGGTTTCCCACAACTACATGCAGTTAGTGGCTATGGTGTGTATGGTAAGCAAGATGCACTCCAGTAACTATCAAAGGATAGTTTAAAAGATAGTGCCTTCTGAACCTGTGATCTTTACTGCCCAGTAGAACAAGGTCATTAGGTACATTGGGATACTTACTGCCTGCACGTTTTGCTCCATGTAACACACCATCCTACCTTGGAAATATGTCACTGCTGTTTGGTTTGTCATCCCGAAAAACTGTGATTGTACATCATGTGGACTGCAATACTACAAGTAGATAGTCCACTACCACCATCCTAACTCTAATGAGGGATGAGGAGAGCAAGGAATGCTCTCCTTGGAGGTAAAACCGATGTCCCTTTAACAAATCCAAAAAAGTCTATAAATTGACACTAGCAATGGTTCATAAGATATCGGGGCAGCACTAGGTCATTCTGCCTGTCGAAGTCTGCTCTGCCATTCAATCATGGCTGATCTGCGCTTCGCCCCCATTTTCCTGCCTTCTAGCTTTGACCCATCACCAATTAAAAATGTGTCTAACTCCTCTACAAATTTACTCACTGTCCCAGCATCCACTGCACTTTGGGGTTGCAGATTCCACAGATTCACAACCCTTTGGGAGAAGCAGTTTCTCCTCAACTCTGCTTTAAATTTGCTACCCTTTATCCTAGGATTATGACCTCTTGTTCTAGAATGTCCCACAAGAGGAAGCATCTGCTCTACATCTATTTTATCTGTACCTTTTATCATCTTGAATACTTCAATTTGATTTCCCCTCATTCTTGAAAATTCCATAGAGTATAGGCCTAAACAGTTCAGTCTCTCTTATGGCAAACTCCTCCTCTCTGTATTCAATCTTGTGATCCTCCTCTGAACTTCCTCCAATACCAGTACATCTCTACTGAAATAAGGGGACTGTAACTGTGCACAATACTTCAGGTGCAGTCTCACCAATATCTTGTTTAGTTGTAACATTACTTCCTTTTCTCTTTATTCTGTTCCTTTAGCTATAAAAGCTAACATTCCATTCGCTTTCTTTATTATCTGCTGTACCTGAATGCTAGTTTGTTTGTGACTCATGAACAAGATTATCCAGATCCCTCTGCACCAGAGCACCCTGAAATGTCTCCCCGTTTAGGTCCCTTTTCCATTTTTCCGACCAAAATGCATGACCTCTCACTTATCCACGTTAACTTCCATCTGCCACCTTTTTGCCCATTCTCCTAACTTACCTATATCCGCATGTTAAGGTTCTTATTTCCTCATTGCAGTTCACTGTCCTGCCTGTTTTTGTGTCGTCCCCTAATTTTGCTATGGAGTCTTCTATCCCTGAATCCAAGTTGTTAATGTAGATTGTAAATAGCTGGCATCTATGGACTGAACCCTGTGGCACCACACTGGTTACTACTTGCCTTTCAGAAAAAAATCCCATTTATCCTGACTTTCTGTCTTCTGTCCATCAGCCAGTACAAGGTAATAAATTACCCTAAACCCATACGATCCAACCTTGTGAATTAACCTTTCATGTGACATTTTATCAATCCCTTTGGGAGGGCCAGATATATTACATCTGCAGGCTCCCCATTATCTACTTTGCTTGTTACATCTTCGAAGAACTCTAGCAAATTAGTCAAACATGATATACCCTGCATAAAACTATGCTGACTCTGACGGATAACATTTTGACTTTCCAAATATCCTGATTATGCTTCCTTGATAATTGATTCTAACACCTTGCCAACAACAGATGTTAAATGAACTGATATGTAATTTTCCACATATTGCCTCCCTTGCTTTTTGAGCTAGGGTGTTACATTAGCATTTTTCCAATCTACTGGAACCTCCCCATGTCCAGGGAATTTTGGAATACTGTAACCAAAGTGCTGAACTCACTGAGTATATCAGTTGTGACTTCAGAATGCAATGATAATATAAAGGATGGCGATGGCGTAGTAATGTTGCTTGGACTTGTTATCTGGTGTCCCGAGCTAATGCTCGGCAACGTGTGTTTGAATCTCACCAGAGTAGATGGTGAAATTTTATCTTAATTAACGAACCTTACGACAAAACAAAAATTACTAATTATACAAGTATTATTAAACTTTCAAGTCTGGTGGTGGACCATTAAATGACTGACAAGCAACAGAGTCTCCATATTTATCCCATTTCCAGTGATAGGGAAGTACAGTGCAAAAGACAAAGTTGAAATATTTGCACTTACTTTTAAGCCAGAAGTGTCAAATAGTTGATCCATTTCTGCCTCATCCTGACCACCCCAGTGTCTCAATTGCTGGTCGTCAACCAAATTGATAAGCTCTGTGAGGTATAGGAAAGTGGCTGAAGGCAGTAGGTACTACAAAAGCAATGGGCACTGACAACAGTCGCGCAATAGTACTGTGAAGACTTGTGTCCCTGATGTAGCCACACCCTGAGCAAGCTGTTCTAGTACACTTACACCATGAGTACTCTGACCTTCCTCCATGCTCTTCTACAACAAATAAATGTAAATAATTCGATTTAATTTGTGAAAGGTATTGATAAAGCCATCCATTCAGTTGCCTCTTCCACATCTGCATATTCCATTGTACTCTCATGTTCTGTCTAAGAGGGAGAACAAACTATTTGGATACAGAACTAGCTCGAAGGTAGAAGCAAGTGTGTGGTGGTGGAGCATTGCTTTTCAGCCTGGAACCCTGTGACCAGCAGTGTACAGTGAGGATGAGTGTTAGGTCGTCTGCTTTTCATCATTTATATAAATGATTTGTTTGTGAATATGGAAGGTGTGGTCAGTAAGTTTGCAGATGACACCAAAATTGGAAGTGTAGTGGACAGCGAGGAACGTTACCTCAGTACAATAGAATCTTAATCAGATGGGCCAATGAGTGGTAGATGGAGTTTAAGTTAATGAATGTGAGGTGCTGAATTTTGGAAAGGCAGGACTTAGACACTTAATGGTAAGGTCCTGGGGAGTGTTGCTGAACAAAGAAAACTTAGAGTGCAGGTTCATGGTTCCTTGGAAGTGGAATCATGAGGTAGAGGATACTGAAGAAGGCATTTGGTGTGCTTGACTTTATTAGTCAGTGCATTGAGTATAGGAGTTGGGAGGTCATGCTGCAACTGTACAAGACGTTGGTTACATCCCTTTTGGAATACTGCATGCACTCTGGTGTTACTGCTGTAGGAAGGATGTTGTGAACCTTGAAAATGTTCGGAAAAGATTTACAAGGATGTTGCCAGGTTTGAGCTTTGGGAGAGGCTGAATAGACTGGGCTATTTCCCCTGGAGTATTGGAGGCTGAGAGGTGACTTCACAGAGGTTTATAAAATCATGATAAGCATGGATAGGGTAAATAGTGTATTTTCCCTGGGGTGGGTGAGTCCACAACCTCGAGAGCTTAGGTTAATGGTGAGAGGAGAAAGATTTAAAAGGGACGAAAAGGTCAACTTTTTCATGCAGAGGGTGGTGGATGTATGGAATGAGCTGCTAAAAGAAGTGGTGTTACATGTATAACATTCACCATCTGGATGTGTATATGAATAGGAAAGGTTTAGAGATTTCTGGACCAAATTCTGACAAATGAGACTAAATTAATTTAGGATATCTGGTTGGCATGGCTGATTTGGACTGAAGGGTCTATTTCTGTGCTAATATATCTCTATCACTGTAAGTGCATCTCCCACTTCCTAAACCCACCAGCACACCCCCACTAATTATTTGACCACTCAATTTTGTTTTCATTTCAGCTTTTCTGCTGGAAGCATTGAAAAAGATCCCTATTCTTTTACTATGCTCCTCCTTTTTGTAATGCCTGCCATCATCCACTCTTCACACAACAGTAACATAAAACCAAGAACTGTGATGCTGGAGATCTGAAGCAAAAACAGTATTAACTGGAGAAGGAAAGTTCTAGTCTTCTGTCATGGAGTCATAGAGCATAGAAACCCACCCTTTGGTCCAATCAGTTCATGCCAACCATAATCCCAAACTAAACTCGTTCCTTCTGCCTGTGTTTGGCCCATAGTCCTCTAATCCTTTTCAATTCCTGTACACTTATAAATGTCTTTTAAATGTTTTAACTGTAGCTGCATCTACCACTTCCTCTGGAAGTTCATTCCACTCACAAACTACTCTGTTTTTAAAAAAAAATGCACATCATGTCTTGTTTTAATCTATCTTCTCTTTCCTTAAAAATATTCCCCTAGTCTTGAAATCCCCCATTCTCGGAAAAGGCACCTGCCATTCACGTTGTCTTTACCCTTCATTATTCTGTAAAACTCTGTAAGGTCACCTCTCATCATCTGATGCTCCAATGAAAAAGTCCCAGCTTATCCAAACTCTCCTCATAACTCAAACCCTCCATTCCCAGCAACCGCCTGGTGCATCTGTTCTGAGCTCTCTCCAGCCAAATAATATCCTTCCTATAACAGGGTGATCAGAACTAGGCACAGTACTCCCAAAGAGGCCACTACAATATTGTGTACCACCTCAGAATAAAGTCCCAACTCCTATATTCAAAGGTCTGAGCAATCAAGGCAAGCCTGCTAAATGCTTTCCTTAACCACCTTATCTATATGTGATGCAAACTTCAAAGAATTACGTAACTGAACCCCTAGGTGTCTCAGTTCTACAGCACTGCCCAAGGCCCTACTTTTCATTGTATAAGTCTTGTCTTTGTGTTACCAAAATGTAATACGCTGCATTCATCCAAGTAAAACATCATTTGCCACTCTTCAGCCCACTGACCCGATTGATCAAGATTTCTTTGTAATCTTAGATAATATCCTGCAGTGCCCACTGTACCACCAATCTTGGTGTCATCTGCAAACTTACTAATCATGTATTTTCTGTTCTGAACTAAATCGTTTGTATAAGTGACAAACATAAGCGGACAGGCACCAATCCCTGTGAAACACCGTTGGTGACAGAACTGCAGTCCGAAAAATCACCCCTCCATCATCATTCACATCTCCTGTCTTTAAGCCTACTTTGTATCAAATTGGCAGGTTCACCCTGAATCCCATGTGATCTAACGTGACTGATTAGTCTGCCATGTGGAATCTTATCAAAAGCTTTACTAAAGTCCAAGTAAACAATGTCTGTCACTCTGCCCTTGTCAATCATCTTGATTACTTTCTCAGAACGAACTCAAGTTTGAGAGACACAATTTCTCTTGCACAGAACCATGCTGACTATCACTAATAGGAGTCTTGGGGACCACTTTGCAGAACACCTACGCTCGGTTTGCAATAAACAACTGCAACTCCCAGTCATGAACCATTTCAACTCCCCCTCCAATTCCTTAGACGACATGTCTATCCTGGGCTTCCTGCGGTGCCGTGATGATGCCACCCAGAGGTTGCAGGAACAGCAAATCATATTCCGCTTGGGAACCCTACAGCCCCATGGTATCAATGTTGATTTCACCAACTTCAAAGTCTCCCCTCCCCCACTGCATCCCAAAACCAGCCCAGCTCGTCCCCGCCTGCCTAACCTGTTCTTCCTCTCGCCTATCCCCTCCTTCCACCTCAAGCCGCACTTCCATTTCCTACCTACGAACCTCATCCCGCCCCCTTGACCTGTCCGTCCTCCCCGGAATGACCTATCACCTCCCTACCTCCCCACCCATCTTCTCCTCTATCCACCTTTGGTCCGCCTTCCCCTCTCTCCCTAACCCCCTTCTCTGATGAAGGGTCTAGGCCCGAAATGTCAGCTTTTGTGCTCCTAAGATGCTGCTTGGCCTGCTGTGTTCATCCAGCTCCACACTTTGTTATCTCGGATTGTCCAGCATCTGCAGTTCCCATTATCTCTGACTATCACGAATCATTCCTGACCTCTCCTAATTTATATAAATTAGATCTTTCAGAATCACTTCCAACAACTTACCCAGCATCGAAGTCAGACTTGTAGGTCTGTAATTCCCAGGCTTCTCCTTGCATTCCTCCTTAAACAAAGGTGCCACCTTAGCTACTCCCCTGTCACTTGGCATGTCACCCATATTTATAGATGATACAAATATTTCTGCAAGAGGCCCCGCAATTTTCTCCCTAACTTGCCACAAAGCCCTGAGATCCATTAGATCAGGCCCTGAAGATTTATCCATCTTTGTATTTTCTAAGACCCCCAGCACTTCCTCTCCTGTAACGTGAACTGTTTTTTCAAAACATCAATATTTATTTCCCTGAGTTCTTTAGCCTCTATTTCCTTGTCCACAATAAAAATTGATGGAAAATATCCATTAAATATCCCTCCTATCTCCTGGGGTTCAACGCATAGACGGCGTCTTTGATCTTAAAGGGGTTCTGCTCTCCTCTCCCCTAGTCCTTGCAAACTACTGCTTCACTTTCAACCTTTTTTTCATATCCTTAGTCCATGACACTTTCTAATCTGACCATTTTTCCCATAACTCTCTTCATTAAATGTTCCCCAGTTATGTTTCTGTTTGACATTCAGCATGAAACCCTTTTCACCAAAATGAAAATTGCCACCCTCAGTAACTGAGGTCTTAATCAGTACCCTTCTTTTCCTTCCTAACATTGTTGAAGCTTGAAAATATTTTGAGTCATACCATTCTCTTCCTTTCCATTATCCACCTCTGAGGCTGCTTTTAACTGATTCCATTCTTTATCTGCCCCGTACATAAACTGCCTCTTAAATAATGAAGTCCCATGCTATCATAGGCTCAGTAACTACAGGTATGCAGATGACACCCAGCTGTATCTCTCCTCCACCACCATTCCTGGCGTTTTGCTGTTACTCTAATGTTTTCAAACTCCATTGCTAGCATCCATTCTGAGATAAATCACAGTTTTCTATCACAGAATGTTGATCAAGTTGCAGTCATTGTTGGACCCAACCACTTTTTCAGGTTGATTCAGACTGTTCGTAACCTTGGTTTCCTATTCCACCTCAAGTTGAACTGCAAATTTCATATCCACTCGTAGACTCCTTACTTTCATCCCTAATATTGGATGGATGCCTTAGTCTTTCAGCAGCTGAGACTGTCGACTCTGCCAGTGTCATCACTTCCTATGTTATTCACTATCTTAGAATTTAAGTTTATCAAATAAAGTTGGCTGCCTTTAGCCTAACTGCACCATATTTTGAGCTCTGAAGAAGAATTATTGGATTGGAAGCATTAGCTCTGATTTCTGTCCACAGATAGTGCCACACTTGCAGAGTTATTACAGCAATTTCTGATTTCCAGTGCCCAAGTTCTTTGGCATTTTATTTGCACCAAATCTTGCTCACTTAATCTTATTGCTAGACGCCCCCAATGCCACAGTTGGTAATTTTTTTTTATTTTATCGAAGTCGGTCTGAATTTGTATGCTTACGTTGATTGTCCACCCTAGAATTCCAGCCCACAGTCTTCTGATTCTGTTCTCTTGTGCATCCTTTTCTCCTATAGTCCTGCAATAGAAGAAGGTAGCATATAATGGTCATATCAATGGACTAATAATGCAGACCTCAAACGAATGTTCTAGGGACCTGGGATAGTTGCCAGATTGTCGGATAAAGGCCAGAATTGTAGCTATTGTAGAATTTCCGCTCTGGGCACAGCAAGCCATGCTCTTCCAATTATGTTAAAGGTGTGATAAAAAGACATCTTGTTTGAGTGCTTGACAGATTCATTCTACAGTAATGACACTATATCAGTGCAAGATTTTGCTTTAAATTGAATCATCAGAGAGAGGTTGTCAAAAATAATTCACTTGGGGTTTTGGAGCTAATACGTAGTTTTATTAATAATTCAATGGTTTTTATTCAAAAAAGTCTGTTAAATTAGGGAAATAATAAGCCATATTGAAGACAGCTTGGGGAATGTTCACTAGTTTGAATCCTGGGGTGATTAAGTAAGGTGATGTCTTAAGAGGATAGTTTGAGCGGATGGGGACTGTTCTCATTGGAGTTTAGACATGACTTCCCAAAGTGGGAGTGAGGACTCCAAGTGAGTCTCAAACTCCAAGGCAGCAGTGGCTACTATGGAGCTCTGTCCAGGCACCAATATGCTCCCCTTCTCTAGCAGGCACCTTCACTTAATGATTATCTCCCTGGGCACTGAACTAACACCCCAACCCTGACCTTTGCTGTCATGAAGTGTCATGACTGTTCTCACATACTGAAATGGGATCACAGCAGGAAAAAGTTTCTGACGCTGTGGTTTAGAAGAATATAACATTGCCTTATTAAAATGTATCAGATTCTGAGGGCGCAGATAAAGTGATAAAGTTTTAAATGATAAAATGTTTCCGGAATTAACAATAAGCAGGAAATGAAAAGATGCCAACTGACTTAAAATAACAAGCGATTGGCTCATAAATTGCTGATATTCAATATGACCAGGTTCAGAAATGGATACAGAAGGTAATTCAACGGGTTTTAGGGACTGTTCCTTTTTAAGAAGCTAGATAAGGGCTGTGAATTTGGACAAAATTGAACCAAACATTCCCTGTTACACCTGCTGATCATGGAACATGGAGAACCTGAAGGCTCTGAACAATTGATATTTATGTATGAATGTAATGCAAGAGGAAAGACTACTATGAGTACTATCTGCAGAGAAGGCAAATGAGATTTTTGTAATAATTGCAAGGTCAGTTAAATGGAAAGCTAAGAACTTTTATATAAGGCTTTGGTGTACAGTCGCACTGAGTATTGTGCCCAGTGTTGAATGTCAGACTTGCTGATGGATATCAAATTTGCAAGAATGCAAAAATGGTGATATTTAGATGTCTTGATTGTTGACAATATTATTAGTTTCTTTTATTCATGCTGATTAAACATAGACCTTGGAGGGGAAGTATTATTTTATAATTTTGCAGTTTACGGAAGTAGTGTTGAAGGAGCAAGACTTTCACATATTATCAAGAGTTAGATGGAACTCGTAATTTTCTGAGGGTTAATATACTCATAAAAAGTTGAGTGCAAGTGTGTCTTAATGTTCTACAGTTCTTTAGGACATACTGGGATGGTGTTGGTTCTGCATGATGGACTAATTAGTAAAGTTAGGTCACATGGGATTCTAGGTGAGCTTGCAGTTGGATACATAATTGGCTCAATGGCAGGACACTGTGTGTGGTGGTGGAAGGTGGCTTTACAGACTGGAGTCTTGTCACTTCGGGTGTTCCACAGGGATTGATTCTGGATCATCTTTTCTTTGTCATTTATATAAATGATTTGGATGAGAATACAGAAGGCATGGTTAGTAAGTTTGCAGAGCATACCAAAATTGGTGGCACAGTGGAAAGTGAAGATGATTTTCTAAGATTACAAAAGGATCTTGATGAAATGGGTCAATGGGCTGAAAAATGGCAGATGGCATTCAATCTGGGTAAATGCCATGTATTGCATTTTGGTACAACTTATAGAGCTTGTGCAATTAATGGTAGGGCCTTGGGTAGAACAGAGGGACCTCGATGTTCAGGGACTAATTCTTTTGAAGTTTGCATCGCATGTAGACAGGGTGGTTAAAAAAGCATTTGGCACACTTGTTTTCATTGCTCATTCCTTTGAATATAAGAGCTAGGTATCCACATTGAGGTTGTACAGAACATTCGTGAGAACTGTCCTCTCAGGGAGAGGAATAGTTGTTGGAAGTTCCGGGATTTAGATGCTTTAAAAGAAATAGGGAGAGAGGAAAAAGAGGTTGGGGAGTGGCATTGCTAGTCAGGGCTACTATAGCAGCTCCTGAAAGGCAGTTCGAGAATGATATGTCTACAGAATCTGAAGACTACTGGAGGTCACAGAGTTGTAGTCATGCATGACTTCAACTTTCTAAGTATTGATTGGAAACATTTCAGTTGTAATAGTTTAGATGGAGTGGATTTTGTCCAGTGCATTCAGGAAGGATCCCTGACATGGTATGTAAATAGACCAACACTCAGAGAGGCCGGTTTGGATTTGGTGCTTGGCGATGAACCAGGCCAAATGTTAGACCTGTTGGTAGGAGAGCATTTTGGCGGTAGCGATCATAACTCTGTTACTTCTGCATTAGTCATGGAAAAGGATAGGTACATACAGCAGGGTAAGGTTTATAAGTGGGGAAGGGTAATTATAATTCTCTTAGGCAAGAACTGGGTAACATAAATTGGGAATAGATGCTGTCAGGGAAGAGGAATATTGAAATGTGGAGATAACAAATTGTGAAGCTGGATGAACACAGCAGGCTGTGCTGTCTTCACACTTTGTTATCTTGGATTCTCCAGCATCTGTAGTTTCCATTATCTCTATTGAAATGTGGAGATGGTTTAAGGAACGCATTGTACGTGTGCTCGATACATTTGCCCCAGCAGGCAGGGAAGATGCGGTCACGTGAGGGAGCCTTGGTTCTCAACAGAGGTCGAACAACTGGTTAAGAGGAAGCAGGATGCTTATATAAGGTTTAGGAAATAAGGAACGGAAAAGTCTCTAGACGGATAAAAGTTATCCAGGAAGGAGCTGAAAAAAGAGCTAAGGTGAGCTATAAAGGGGCATGAGAAAACCTTTGTAGATAGGATTATGTAAAACTCCAAGGCTTTTTACATGTTTGTGAGGAATAAGAGAATGACCAGAGAGAGGGCCAATCAAGGATTGTAAAGGGAATTTGTGCACGGAGCCGAAAGAAATAAGAGAGGTCCTTTAATGAATACTTTTCTTCGATATTCACAACTGAGGGACCTGGTTGTCGAGGACGACAGTGTGAAACAGGCTGGTAGGCTAGAGGGCGTCGATATTAGTAAGGAAGATGTGCTAAGAAGCTGAAGTTAGATAAGTCCCCCTGGTCTGATGGGATTTATCCAAGGATTCTATGGGAAGCGAGGGAAGAAATCACAGGGCCTTTGGCAATGATCTTTTTTCCTCACTGTCCACTGGTATAGTGCCAGAAGAGTGCAGAGAGGCAAATGTCATTCCCTTGCTCAAAAAAGGGAATAGGGATAACCCCAGGAATTGCAGGCCAGTTAGTCTTAGGTCACTGGTGGGCAAATTATTGGAAAAGGGTTTGAGAGATTGGATTTATGATCACCTGGAAAAACACAGATTGATTTGTGATAGTCAGCCAGGATTTGTAAAGGGGAGATCATGCCTCACAAACCTTTTTGAATTCTTTGAGGAGGTGACCAGCACATGGATGAAGATAGAGCAGTGGATTTGGTAGCCATGGATTTAAGTAAGGTGTTTGGTAAAGTTCCCCATGGTAGGCTCAGGCAGAAGGTAAGGAGGCATGGGATAGGGGCAAATGTGGCAGGTTGGATTCAGAATTAGCTGACCCTTAGACAAAGGGTGGTAGTGGACGGAAAATATTCAACATGGTGCTCAGTTACAAGTGGTGTACCACAAGGATCTGTTCTGGGTCCTCTTCTATTTGTAGTTTTTGTAAATGGTTTGGATGTAGGAGTGGAAGGGTGGATTAGCAAGTTCGCGGACGATACGAAGGTGGGTCACATTGTGGACAGTGCGGAGGGCTGTTCTAGGTTACAAAGGGACATTGAGGACATTGACAGGATACAGAGCAGGGCTGAGAAGTGGCAGATGGAGTTTAACCCTGAAAAGTGTAAGGTGATTCATTTTGAGAGGAAAAACTTGAACGCAGAATACAGGGATAACGGAAAGATTCTTGGCAGTATGGAGGAGCAGAGGAACCTTGGGGTTCATGTTCACAGTTAGAAAAAAGCTGCCACCCAGGTGGATAGAGTTGTTTAGAAGGCGTACGGTGTGTTAGCAGTCATTATTAGAGAGATTGAATTCAAGAGCCATGAAGTTACGCTCCAGCTATACAAAACCCTGGTTCGGCCACACCTGGAGTATTGTGTCCAGTTTCGGTCACCTCCTTACAGGAACGATGTGGAGGTGTTGGAAAAGGTGCAGAGGAGATTTTACCAGGCTGTTGCCTGGAATGTATGGAAGGTCTTACAAAGAAAGGTTGAGAGAGCTCGGGCTTTTCTCTTTAAATTGACAAAGGGTGAGAGGTGACTTGATAGAGGTATACAAAGTGATCAGAGGTATAGATAGAGTAGACAGCCAGAGACTTTTTCCGAGGGTGGAGGTAGCTATTACGATGGGGCATAATTTTAAAGTGAGTGGAGATAGGTATAGGGGAGACGTCAGAGGTAGGTTCTTTACTCAGAGTGGTAGGGGCGTGGAATGCATTACCCGAGAGAGTAGTGGAGTCGGCCTCATTAGGAGCATTTATGCAGCTATTGGATAGGCATATGGATGATAGGAAACGGTCGGGGTGGAGGTTAGATAGACCTTAGGATTAGGGTAAAAGTTTGGCACAACATCGTTTTTTGCTTCTGTCTTTACGAAAGAAACGAACTTTGTAGTGAATGAAACCTTTGAAGAGCAGGTGTGCATGCTGGAATGGATAGAGATAGAGGAGGCTGATGTGCTGAAAATTTTGTCAAACATTAAGATTGACAAATCGCCCGGCCCGGACCAGATTTGTCCTTGGCTGCTTTGGGAAGCGAGAAATGCAATTGCTTCGCCACTTGCGAAGATCTTTGCATCCTCGCTCTCCACTGGAGTCGTACCTGAGGACTGGAGAGAGGCAAATGTAATTCCTCTCTTCAAGAAAGGAAATAGGGAAAACCCCGGCAATTACAGAGCAGTACGTCTCACGTCTGTCGTCTGCAAGGTGTTAGAAAGGATTCTGAGGGATAGGATTTGTGACCATCTGGAAGAGCATGGCTTGATCAAATACAGTCAACACGGCTTTGTGAGGGGTAGGTCATGCCTCACAAACATTATCGAGTTTTTTTGAGGATGTGACTAGAAAAGTTGATGAGGGTCGAGCTGTGGATGTGGTGTATATGGACTTCAGTAAGGCATTTGATAAGGTTCCCCATGGTAGGCTCATTCAGAAGGTCAGGAGGAATGGGATACATGGGAACTTAGCTGCTTGGATACAGAACTGGCTGGCCAACAGAAGACAGTGAGTGGTAGTAGAAGGAAAATATTCTGCCTGGAAGTCAGTGGTGAGTGGGGTTCCACAGGGCTCTGTCCTTGGGCCTCTACTGTTTGTAGTTTTTATTAATGACATGGATGAGGGGATTGAAGGATGGGTCAGCAAGTTTGCAGACGACACAAAGGTCGGAGGTGTCGTTGACAGTATAGAGGGCTGTTGTAGGCTGCAGCGGGACATTGACAGGATGCAGAGATGGGCTGAGAGATGGCAGATGGAGTTTAACCTGGATAAATGCGAGGTGATGCATTTTGGAAGGTCGAATTTGAAAGCTGAGTACAGGATTAAGGATAGGATTCTTGGCAGTATGGAGGAACAGAGGGATCTTGGTGTGCAGATACATAGATCCCTTAAAATGGTCACCCAAGTGGACAGGGTTGTTAAGAAAGCATATGGTGTTTTGGCTTTCATTAACAGGGGGATTGAGTTTAAGAGTCGTGAGATCTTGTTGCAGCTCTATAAAACTTTGGTTAGACCACACTTGGAATACTGCGTCCAGTTCTGGTCGCCGTATTATAGGAAAGATGTGGATGCTTTGGAGAGGGTTCAGAGGAGGTTTACCAGGATGCTACCTGGACTGGAGGGCTTATCTTATGAAGAGAGGTTGACTGAGCTTGGTCTCTTTTCATTGGAGAAAAGAAGGAGGAGAGGGGACCTAATTGAGGTATACAAGATAATGAGAGGCATAGATAGAGTTGATAGCCAGAGACTATTTCCCAGGGCAGAAATGGCTAACACGAGGGGTCATAGTTTTAAGCTGGTTGGAGCAAAGTATAGAGGGGATGTCAGAGGCGGGTTCTTTACACAGAGAGTTGTGAGAGCATGGAATGCGTTGCCAGCAGCAGTTGTGGAAGCAAGGTCATTGGGGACATTTAAGAGACTGCTGGACATGCATATGGTCACAGAAATTTGAGGGTGCATACATGAGGATCAATGGTCAGCACAACGTTGTGGACTGAAGGGTCTGTTCTGTGCTGTACTGTTCTATGTTCTATCGTGCACCAAAAGGCCTGTACTGTGCTGTACAGTTCTCTGTTCTATAATTACAGTGTCCAGTTCTGGTCATCCAATTATAGGAAGGATATTATGCTGGAGAGGGCTGAGTTTTTTTCACTGGAGTGTAGGAGTTTGAGAGGTGACTTTATAGAAGTTCATAAAATCATGAGGGATGTAGATAGAGTTAACAGTAGTAATGTTCCCTCTAGGATGGAGGATTTCAAGACTGGGGGACCCATTTTTCAGTTGGGAGGAGAGAAATTTAAAACAGACGTGAGGGTCTATTTTATGTAAACAACAGGTGGTTCGCATATGGATTGAACTTACTAAGGAATTGGTGGATGTGGGTACAATTATAACATTTAAAAGACACTTGGATAGGTACGTGAATTGGAAAGTTTTGCACGGAGTAGGCAGGTGGTATGACTGTAGTTTGAGATTATGGCCAGCATTGACTGGTTGGACCAAAGGGTCTCTGGTCCTAGACTTTCTGTAGCTACATTCCTGCATCCAAGTCCTCTAAGAACCTTGTTTAGTTCAATAAAATAACTTGATCCAAACTGTGTTACAATATTACATTGTTCCAGATATTGCCCTTTAGCTTAAGATGATAAATAATAGGTTGGATGTTCTGAGGAATGGTAATTCCTCTCCTGCCTTTTGTTGCACAAAAACCTTTGCATTTCTGGCTGAAGATATTAATCAGGACTCCTTCAGAAATGCAGATTCATACTTCCATTCTTATAGGTCCATCAAAGCATAGAACAAGTATGATAGGGAAACGATGCTCTTCTTTTCATCGGAGGCAGTTGTCATATTCTGAAATTTGCAGCTCTTACATCTCTCTGTCATTTTGACAAAGGCAGTACAATGTTCAGTGAACGAGCGTGAAGCTTGGGTGCCAGGCAGGTAACCGGCAGGGTGCTAAATGAATCAGGTGGGTGATGGAGTGCTTTGGGTCAATTGGTAGAATGCTGAGATACCAGATCCGGAGAGCGGGACTATCCAAGCCAGTGTCTTATCTGTCTATTTCAGTGTTGCAAGTAAACATTCATGATCTTGGGAAGAAACAGTTTTAAAAAAACATGCATTTATATAACGTCTTTTTTGCCCACCAGATGTCTTAAAATGTTTGTAGAATCCTAGAATCCTTAGTGTGGAAGCAGGCTATTCAGCCCATCAAGTCCACACTGACCTTCCGAAGAGCATCCTACCTGGACCCACCCCCCTTCTCTAAAAGGCAGTGGCCTTGCTACTGACCCCTGGAGGGCACTGCTGTGATCTCTAGAATCTTAATCCTTATGCTCACTGGCGTTTGGTATTTGAATCTGGCTACACTTCTGTGCCACCTGCTCTGATTTTTAAATGGATTATGATCATTATTTTTAAAGTGTCAATGCATTAAATGAACTGTTATTCTCAATTTCTGTAATATATTTAGCCAATATAGTGAAGTGATCTTCCTTTTTATAATATCTTTTAAATCAGGAATATTATGATCTGCCTTTGTCCTCCACAGGACTGGCATAGTTCAAGCATTAGTGCTCAATGTCTTTATGAGGATCCTCCCAGTGACGTAAATTAGTGCCCAATATTGAAGTACTTGTCTTTGGCCCCAAAACAATATCACTACCAAATAAGCCAAATGGCAGAGAAAACTGAGAGGGTTTGTTAAATTACTTGCAAAGCAAAAGTTTTATTCTGTTTAATTATGGGTGTCAATGCTGACAAATATGAACCAAGAAAAAAATAAGTTAAATCTAGTCCCTTGATTACTGCATAATAGCATTTTGTATGATTACTGCCAGCAAATGCAGAATATCTTACCATAGTTAGGTTTCTTTACGTTGCTAATAACATATAACCAGACTGCTATTTTCTCATCAGCGTAATGTGCGAAAAATGCTTAATTGATTTGTCGTGATTTGGTGTGTTTGCTCTCTAATGTGTTACAAGATGCTGTTCAGGGCTAGTGATTTTAATATATAAATTTACTATTGACATCTTTTTCCTTTTATTCCTCAAAAAAGTCATTCTAAGTATTTGTGACAAAGGTATGCTGCAAATGCATAACAAATACCTAGATTCCATCACTGATCAACTCCTTATTGTATTTCGTTCAGGTGATGTACCTTCATTCAGCAACAGTTTGAACAATCCACAGTTAAGTCGTCTCCAGACCTTAATCAATAGCAATCAGATGTTTCCTCAGAATCATCAACTTTTACAAGGTCTGCAAGGGACTCGGGGCCTTCAGGGGTTTCAAGGTCCTCCTTCATTTTCTGGACCCAGTAACACTCAAAACCCTATGGCATGCGTTTTCCAAAACTTTCAGGTAAGCATATACACATCCTGTTTTAATTTTGCATCTGTCAATGTCTGAAATACTACATTTTTCAACTACCACGTGAAAGATGTTCTTCAAGAGAAGTGAATGGGAAGCATTTTATTTGTGTTTGATATCATTATATCTCCCTACTGACATTTACCTTGGAGATGTAGGAAGCAAGTCAAGAAGTAGGACCTTTAAAGCAGATACCAGTGCCATGTTATAACACAGTGTAGAGCTGGAGGAATGCAGCATCAGAGGAGCAGGAAAGCCGAAGTTTCAGGTTGGGATCTTCTCCCAGACCTTCGAAGGAAGTCATAACTCCACCTGTGCCATATGTTGGTTATTAGTAGAAATAGCAGGCCAATCAGATGAATTTATGGTTGGAGAGATGTCGCAAGGAGGGAAAGTTTCAGATTTCTGGGACATTGGGACCAATTCCAAGGGAAGTGTGACCAGTGCAAATTGGACAGGTTACGGCTGTGCAGGAACAGAACTGATGTCCAAGGTGGAGTATTTGCTGGTGCAGTTCAGGAGTGTTTAAATTAAAATAGAAGGGAGTTGGGAACCTGCACAGGGAGACAGAAGAGAAAGAAACTAGGAAAGTGATGGATGGAGAATTCAAGTGCAAGAATCAAGCAGGTCAGAGCATTAAATAATGCGAATGGGACTAAATGTTAAAAAGACAAGCCTTAAGGCCTAGTGTCTTAATGCCTGGCATATTCACAATAAAGTGAATCAATCAGTTGCTAATAATAAATATAAACATCATCTCATTGTTCAATGTGGGACTATCATGTATGGGAAAGATATAAGTTGAAACCCTTCAATTTATCCTTTATTCGCTTTTACAGAATAAAACTGACAAAAGCTGTATTTGCTTCTGGCAGCAGATGGGAACCACTTGCCTTTTGAGAAACAATAAATTTACAATTCATGCACGCTCACTGTATCTAGCTCACATGTATTGAACTCAGTGTCAATTAATTCTCCGTGGTTAGTTGCATGCAGCACAATGACATGCTAACATACAGAAGCTGCGGTTTCTCCTGCTCAGAACTGGTGCCATTCTCTTGCTGTTCAGAGTCCATCAGACATCCTCATTGCTTGCTCCTCTTGTACATAGCACAGCACGCTTTCATTGATATCTTCATTTGCCAACATTACCTTGTGAGCCCCAGGCCTATAACTAAGCCATTTCAATCGTCATGTTACATTGTCATCCTCGCTCCATCTAAATCAGAATATTTTTGATCGTCGATGATCTCCCTCCCACAGTAACCCATGTCCTCCAATGCGCAATAGTCTTCCACCATTATATAGTCACTTCCCTCACTTCACAATTATGTGTGCCCATTTGCTTTGAGCACATGGTAGGACTGACCAGGGCACACCCCTACGGATCCATTTTGAGCAGACATATAAACTTATTAGTCACCAGGTTCTTAACTGATCTTTCTACAGCGCCCAACTGGCTGACTGCAGATTCCCCTAACTGGTTGAACTGGACCAAGCTGACTGTGGCCCAATCCTCAGACTGTTGTGATACAGAACCCCTGAGCCAAGCCGTCCTGAGGAGCCAACTGACTGCATCCTTGTCTAAGATCATCCTCTGCCCTTGACTGACTGTGGCAGTCCCCCTTGACCTGACCAAAGACTTACTCCCCTTGAGATGCAGCCCATTTGATTTGAAGTACATTATCTATGTACGCTGCTAGCAGATGCTTCAGATGTGAGGTTGATTCGGTATAATCCCATACAGCAACATGTCCACCTTTTTGACTGATCACTGCTGCCAATCATGACAAGCTGTCTGCTTGTGCTAGACAAAAAAGCACCACACAAGATCTGTGAGCCTTGAAGCTCTGAGAAAGGTGGCAGAGCACAAAAAAGTCAAGGCAGTCAGGATTTGAGAATCCAAGGAGGCACTGAGAACAAGCTCAGAGTTCTGACATTTACCTTGGTCCAATCCCTCAGGTGAGTGTTTGTCCCTGTATGCAAAATATTCTTGCAGCTGCGTACATTAATGGAGATGATGTTGTACAAATCACAGCTTATAAGTTGAGAACAGTATTATAACTGAATCAGAGAAATATAACGATGTGGTGTGGCTGGTACTTGCCTGTGGCTGACTTCATGAAGTCACGACCAATGGAGCGTGCCCTGAGACGTCAGGGAGTGCTATCCAGGTTGGAGACCCAGAAGAGCAAAGGACTGGGTTACAAAGAAAATGTGGGCAGTGGTACCAGCTGAGTTGGTCTTGCAGAGACATGGTCGATGGCTAGCCAGTTGGGAAAATATGATGACAGTGAGAAATGAAGTTCTCAATGTTGAGGACAAAAAACTGATTCTGTAACAAAGTTTTGAACAGCAAGACGCCTATTTGCAAGCATATGTCTCTGCAAGACCAACTCAGCTGGTACCACTGCCCACAATTTCTCTGTAACCCAGTCCTTTGTTTCATTTTGGGTATCTATCAAAAGCTATGATTGAATTTGTTTTCCATCTGTTTGCAGTTAGTACATTCCAGGATCTTAGCATGCACTGCATCAGAGTTCATTGTTGTGTTAGGGTTTGTTTTATTGCCAATTATCTTGAATTAGTGTCTTCTAATTCTTGAGTATTTAACCTGTGATAGTGGTGTTTACAGAGGAAACTTGAGCTTAAATAAAGAAAATTAATATTTTCATCTGTGGGGTAGGTAAATTCTGGACATGTCAAATTGCAAAAGCTTTACTGATGAAGATATGTTTTAACTCTGCAATGGTGTAGGAAATTGAATTACTTCTCTCTGTTGAAAAAAAAAAAATCTTCAGAATTTATTAACTTCTCAGACCAATGCAAATATACTAAATCACTGAGGAAAAGATACACAACGATTGGAGAGTATTTAGTCCAAATATATCTTTAGCTGCCTTAACTATTTTGCTGAAATGACTATTCAGGTTATTTTTTGCTTTCTTCTCTTTGAAGTATAGTTTTAATTGGTTTAGTGAAATATAAAACTAATGTTTGTTTTGACAAATTACGAAAGAGAAAAATAATGTGGCTGTTGATTCAAATTTCTTCCTGCAGGTGACTCCAGTCCAAGATGTGTCTCTTTCAAATGCTCCAGTAAACTCCCATCCAGGAGCAATATTGCTGTCTGAGGGATCCCAAACTGCCCTTCCCCCTTTCCATGATCTGTCTGGTGACCAGCATCAAGTAGAACAGGTTCAAGGTCAGCATGGCAGAGAAGAAGCCCCCACTGTGGGTCCCCATGACCCTTCTGTTGATGCTATATATAAAGCTGTGGTAGATGCTGCAAGCAAAGGAATGCAGGTTGTGATCACGACAGCGATGAGTAGTACTTCTCAAATGAGCCCAATCCCAGCTCTGAGTGCCATGAGTGCCTTTACTGCCTCCATTGCAAATCCTGTGAATCTTTCCAATGCAGTCAATGCAGTGATTCATGGGAAAAGACTTTCCAGCATGGAGATTGACAGCCGGCTCCATAGTCAAAACATCCTTGCAAGTAGACATGCCAGAGGTGTGAAGTTGAGGAAAAGTACTGAACAAGCAAAAATTACTCCTGAAGGGGAAGGATTTGAGTACTTCAAATCACCAGGTCGCAACACACCTAAAAAACAATGGGAAACTGAGCAACTTGCAGCTGGCGATGCAACAGTGTGGAAATGTGAGAAATTTCTAGAACACTCGGGGCAGGTAAATCATAGTCCTTCTGTGGACAGGATACCCTCTTTTCATGGAGAGCAGACTGATGGAATATTACAGCAGAAAAACTGCCAGTTGGACAAAAGATTTCTTGAGGATGGTTTTAAGTTTAATAGTCAAAAAAGACACATTGTAAACATTAAAGAAAGACTAGAGAATACTTTGGAAAGATGCACACACATCAATGGAAACCGGTCTCAACAGAACAGGAACTTTGGTGAGTTGCTGACGACCCCCAAACAGGAGCTTGCCATAGAGGAGCAATCTCCAAGCTCCTCGACTAGTTTGGAAGGAATGCCAGGTTCTTTGGCACATGAATATATTCAATACAATGGAGATTATAGTTCAGAAAACATTAATGGATGTGCCCCAAGTCCGTCAGACACTAAAAGTATCAGCAGCGATGATGATTTGAAGATTCCAGATTCTCCATCTAATGAATTAATACACTATAGACCAAGGACGTTTAATGTTGGTGACTTGGTCTGGAGTCAAATAAAAGGATTTCCTTCATGGCCAGGAAAGTTGGTGAGAGAAGATGAAGTCCACAATTCCTGTCAGCAAAACTCTGAAGAGGGAAAGGTAAATGATACAGTAAGAAAAAGATTTGTACTTGTCAATTTTCGCTGTGGTACGTAATTGACAATGAATTTTCTGCAGTAGCCGATAGTTGGAGGAAAATTGTAAAAAATAAACAAACAATTGATTTGTAAGGAGAATGTATCGAATTCAATTGATGACTCTCTTTTTAATTTGAAACCAAGCTAACTAATGTTTCTTTTGCTGAATTTCTTTACAAAGAAATTGATAGTTGAAAAGCCTTTAGTGCCTTAAATGATCCTGTCGCATACCAATATCAGGAAACATTACCACTCTCTGATTGCAATTTAGGCCAAGTTAAATTTAATGCCAGCATTCGTTATTTAACATATATCAAATGTAATATTATTAAATATTTATTTACTCTTTTTATGTACCAAAAATGAAAGAATAATAACGCTGATAACTTTGAATTGCATATGAACCTTTTAATAAAATATCTCAAGAAATTCACAGAAAAGAAATGGAACGCACACAGCAAAAACTCAAAAATGAATAAAAGCTAATAGCAAAAATGTTTTGAAAGGAAGAGTATGTAAAACAAAGGACCAAGACTATTCAAGAGATAGTAAAAACTGCCACTGTTGGAGTCGGAGATAACAGTATGGGGCTGGAGGAACGCAGCAGATCAGATTGTTGAAGGCTCTGCAAGTAGTGCGGCAGTGGCGGAGAGTACATTGATCAGGGGCATTTCATTGAGTGCTGCAGATTACAATTTAGGCCTAGGTGGTGAAGGGATGTATAAATGAGGATTTTGAATTCAGTGCATCAGGAATGGATAGTTTGAGGATGAAAGTCAAAGATGAGCAAACGTAAACACAGAGCATGGCAGGCAGTGACATTGAAGTTTTGGTCAAGCTATAAAGGGGAGTGTATATGAACCGTTTAGTCTGGAAGTAATGGAAGCAAGAGTAAGAGTTCTGGAAGTAATGAAAGTGGTGGGTGATGCTGCAGAAGTGGGGAAAGCAAGTCTTGTTTGTCCAAAGATTATGTACTATCAGTTTTAATTTCAGCAAGGAAAGGAATAAAGTTGCAATAAGTGTGGAGATTGTGGATGAATGGGGCTTCATAATTTGTGGAAGCTCCAACTGATTCATGGCTTAATATTGGATAATCTGAAAGTCAAGATGTGTCACTACTGGTAGTTGGGAGATTTTGCCCGTTGCAACTAACCTTTGTATAAATCGTGACCCTTCCCCATGGATATTTTAATTGAGAAACAACTTGTAAATGAGAAGTAGAGAGGACTCAGGATAAAAGTTTGTAGTGCACCAGAAGTAACCATGCAGGACTGGTTGGGGAGTTACTGCTGTTACTGGGCAACCTTCATTTCATCCTAGAAAGTGATGATGATCTTCCTTCTTAAATCACGACAAGCCATGGTTGCAATTAGGAGGGAGTTCAGGATTACAATATAGCGATAGTGAGAAATGTTCTGTGGAGCACCATGAAACAAAGGCCACAGAAGAGGATAGGTGATCAACTATATCAAATGCAACAGAAAGTCAGTAAAATTATACTGTGGGTGATTCCAACAGCATAGTTTAATTGATATGAATGTAGCTGAGGCTAATGAAAAGCATTCAAATAAGTAATCATGGGACACACAAATCTGTGTTTAAGAGTTGGGAAGAGAAATTAAAAACAGTTATACATCAATAAGTTGAAAAGACAAGAGCTCAAACTTAACATTTGAAAATAATTAAGAATAACAGTTCTTCAGAAAGAAAGAGTACTTCCAAAGGGGACCATAAACAATTTAAGTAAGCATTAAACATTCAGAGAAGGAGCACAAGTGAGCAGCCTCAAATCAATCATGTCGTAGTTTGGAGAAATAGGAAGTACGTACTTAAAATTTTTCACTGTAGCATTTGTTACATTGATAGTCTGAATTTAATTAATGTTGTGCATATGCATTCTCAAAAGGCATTCAATAACGTGGCTTATACAAAGCTTGGCAGAAGAATTCAGTTGCATGGTACAAAATGAAATGTAGAAAATGTCAGCAGGTGACTACCTAAAGATTTAGGCTAAATCACTGCTGTTCAGATTGAGTGAGAGTTCTAAGTGATTTTTAGTCTACTTTTAGTCTCAATATGTGTGTGTCAGTATACCTAGGTGATTTGTATATCTAGATTTGGATGCCAATATATAGGGGGCAAGCTCAAAGAATTAATTCATTGATACAAAGCACTTGTTGAATACATTTATTGTAATCTGTGCAGTTCCAACTACCAGTAAATCTTATCTCTGAAAGCTCCAAATCTGAAGAAGCAGCATTTGGAATTATATCAGGGAAACGGTGAGAGACCATGATTAGATTTGTGAAGAGGAAAGCATAAAAGGCAGAGCAAAGAAACTTAGAGTATGTTGATAAAGGTAACAAAGGTGTTACTGGAGGCTGACTAGATGGGAGAAAAATGAGGTTGGTTGGCTCGCCAAGCTGGTTTGTTGTTCCGCAGACGTTTCATTGCTGTGCTTGGTAACATTCTCGGTGCAGCCTCAGGTGAAGCGTCGGTGTGTTTTCCCGCCTGGTTTTTAATGCCTCTGGGGTCCATTGTGATGGATTGCCTCGCTTCCAGGTTTACTCCGTAGTGGAATGTGTATTAGGTCGAATTCAGTGTGTTTATTAATAGCATGCTTCGTGGAGTGCCATGTTTCCAGGAATTCTCGTGCTTGTCTCTGCCTAGCCTGTCCCAGGAGCTTGGTGTTGTCCCAGTTGAAGTCGTGGTTCTCCTTGTCCATGTGGATTGAGATGAGTGAGTATTGGTTATGTCTTTTTTGTTGCCAGTTGATGTTCATGTACTCTTGTTGTTAGTTTCATGTACAAGAGTACATGAACACCAGCTGGCTACAAAAAAAAAACACAACCAATACGCACTCATCTCAATCCACGTGGACAAGAAGAACCACAACTGGGTCAACACCAGGATCCTGGGACAGGCTAGGCAGAGACAAGCACAAGAATTCCTGGAAGCATGGTACTCCACGAAGCAGACTATTAATAAACACATTGAACTCGATCCCATATACATTCCACTAAGGAGTAAATCTGGAAGTGAGGCAATGCATCACAACGGATCCCAGAGCTTTAAAAACTAGGCGGGAAAACACACCGATGCTTCATCCAAGGTTGCACTGAGGATGTTACCAAGCACAATAACAGAATGTCCGCAGAACAGCAAACCAGTTCGGCGAATCAAGCTACAGGTCTACTCCAAAACCTTAGAAAAATGACTTGGTGACGGAACTGTAGAAATCATTTTTGGGTGAAATTGGAATGGAAGATGTAGATAGAGACTTAAATGAGTTGAGATTGTAGACAACCTTGTGAATTAAACATTATGAACCTTGAAGATGGTTAGACTTATGACGGTTCAGCCAAGGGAAGCATGTTGGTGGGAGAATCGCATGTAGAATGAAGGCAATAGGGCAATTTCTTTCACTTGGCAGTATATGGTGTAGCAAGACCTAAGTCTATTCAAATTTTTTTTGAGTCTCGGGGGAAATAATCGAGCTATTCATTGTATTTTAGATCAGAAAAGACTTTCTGTAGTTTTAAAACCAACTTTCTTTTCTGTGGTGTTCTATTAACTCTTGACCCCATAACTCTTCGAATGTCCTTCCGATTTCCTTTTTGAGGTCTTTGATTACCCATGATGGTGGTGAAGTGGAAGTAGTGTGTTCAGGTCATTATCATTTATTACATTAAATCATTCTTCCTCTCAGTCCCCCTGCATTTCCTGCCCAGAATCGTAAATCTGTGTTTGTTGGCCCTAGTACCTGTCATAATCATATATAGCTAACATTTTAAATTTTCCTCTGATTTCCTCAAAAACTTACAGTAGCAATTTTGTGGACTTGAACAGATGCAATCACTAAATTTGGCTTATCAAGTAACTTTAAGAACATTTTATGTAATTTTTTTTATTAACTTAGGCTTTTTAATATACTGTTATGCTGCAAAATGTGAAGTTGAGATTGTTGAAATTGATGTACTGCATTTCAACTCTAGCACAGTTAATTCTGCATTAAACATATAAACTTATTTCATTTTACAGCTTTTTAGCAAAAATGTTAGCAGTTCAAGCGTGAGAGATTTCTAACATTGTTTATCGGTAGTGTATACAGTATTTATGTTTTGTTCTTCACCTGTTTTGGAATGTAATTAAGATCACAATGGCCAAGAATAATGTAAAATAATGTTAATTTTATAACTTTGTTTATGCAGGCCTTTACTCAATATATTTTGCATATTGCTAAATGGAAAATCATCTATGAACCAATGGATTTGAGCATTATCATAGAACATACTTTTGTTCAAAAAAAAACAACTTTGCATTTGAAAAATATTTGCTGATATTTCAAATTGTCTTTTCAGCCTCTGCTATATAACCTCTCTGCATGCCTGGTTTACTCCTGATGTACTGCTAAAATCTTTTCACATGCCTTTAGTACCTAGAGTCTTGACAATTTAAACTCACACCTGGCTGGTATTCCATTCTATACCTAAGTTGACCTGATTCCTCGTAATTCTCACCAAATCTGATTCACCATGAGCTTAGTGATTTTAAATTGGTTCTCCCTTAAGTATGACTTTAATTTCAAAGCAGGCATCATTTTTTTTCCAAATCCATAACTTTACCCCCTCCTGATCTTGGGGATCTTCTCAGCTCCGTATACTTTAGAAGTATCTGCTTTCCACTACTTTGAGCCTCTGAGAATCCCTGATTTTAATCGCTCCATCATTTGAAACCGTAGCTTCAGTTGATAAGGCCAAAAGCTGTGGAATTCCCTCCTTAAACTGACGACTTTGACCAAGTGTTTTGTGTTATCTTTCCGAGTACTTCCTTATCCGGCTTTGTGTCACACTGTGATAACTTTCTGTAAAGTGTATTGGGGCATTTAATAAATTTGAAGGGGCTTTACATGTAAGTTGTTGATGCTTGAGTGGAAACCTGGTGCAATTAATCTATTCCACAACTGGTAACACATAAATAACTGAAAATGATTTTAAAAACACTCTGAGATAGTTAGAACTAGCTGTGCTGGAGTCACAGATAAGACAGTGTGGAACTGGAGGAAAACAGTAGACGAGGCATCATCAGAGGAGCAGAAAAGTTGACGTTTTGGGACATTTCTGAAGAAGGGCCCCGACCTGAAACGTCAATATTCCTGCTCCTCTGATGCTGCCTGGCCAGCTGTGTCCCTCCAGCTCCATGCTGTGCTATCTTTAAAAACACTTGTTTTAATTTCATTCTCATGCAATAACTGGCTGTTTTTAAAACATGCCGTTTTGTATCCTTACACTTCCTCAATCAAAAACTTGATATCAAAAGCCTCCTCAAAAACCCACAAACAGGTGCAACCGATGGAAACTACAGTGATAATATATTTGATTGTGAATTGGACTAACCAAGAACAAGGATTTTAAATTAGCTAAAGAATTGGAAACTGTACTTGCCTGCATTAAAAATAAGAATGCACAAATGTGGAATGAAATGTAGAAAATGTTGGAAAGAAACAACAAATCACCCAGCATCTGCAATGAATAGCAACAGGCTCATAAACTGTTTGAAGGGCTATACATTTGAAAAGTTGTCCTCCTTCCACAAGAAACCGTTTACTTGCTTTGTTCTTTTTTGAAGCGGTAATACATCATGCTTTGATGTCATTTAATCAATTGTTAATCTCAAGTGTTAAAATTATGGCTGTATAAAGAAAAATGCACTTTGTTCGAATTTCAAACTTGTAAGATCAACAACAAACCTAGCAGAAGAATCCTGAAATATTCCTTCAAACTTAATCATAACTGACTCGATAATGGTGCACTTATATTTCGAAACAAAAAAGAATCTGCTTTTTATTTCACCTGATTCAATATAAAAGTTCCAAAACTCTGCTTTGAATTTTTGAAAGGTCTTGATCCTCGTATAGTACCTCTTACCAAATTGGTTTATACATTTATCAGCATTCAACTATTTTGGTCTTCAAATATTGTTGTACAAACCTTCTGTCTCCTCAAATGATAGTCAGCAATGATTAACTGATTGTTGACAAGTTAAATGCAGTTATGCAGACATTAACTGTATGACTGTGTGTCATTTGAAGAGAAAACTTGGGCCATAAACAGAGAATTTTTCTCCTTAAGTCATGCCTGTTAAACAAAAAGTTAAAATGTGTACTAATTACAGTGAATATTGACAGTATATTTATTGCTGCTAAAGGACTGAAGTCGATATGCTGTTCTGACTTCCCAAACCCCTCAGGTTGGTTAAGTGGCTTGCAATTGTTGTGTGTCTTCACATTCTGACCTTGAAAATAATTGATGTGGCGAAAGGATTTGTAAGCTGACTAACAGTCTGATGGACCAAGGCATGAACTTTCCTCTGTGACATTTAACCATCTTCATGCTGCCTGACTGATTTTGGACCTTAGCCACATCAGAGATTTTGGGCTTCTTAGCCTCTCCCTCACCTGAGGCATGATGACCTTCCAGTTAAACCACCACTTGAATGAGAGAGCAGCCCTCTGGCAGGGCTGCAGTGACTTCATTTTTTACCATGTGATAAGGAAGGTACTAAGCACAGTCTGAACAGTTCTTGAAATTGAACAGTTTTCCGTTAAATTCAGAAATTGATCTTTGCCAAAACAGATTTTAAATACCCTTTTCAACAACATTTGCACAGTTACGTTATGCCATCTGCATTATGTATTTGGGTCTGGTTGAAGTATTTCCATAAAGGTTGTCATGTCCTAAAACTAAGCCAGTGCAAACCTGTCCCCATGGCCTTATTCCCTGATCTCTTGCACTGCATAATTCACTTTTGGTTCAGATATGAAAAGTAAAGAAATTTTGGACCATTCCTATGGCAGGTATCTTCCTTCCACCCAAACAGCCTGCAGTGTTCTATCTCTTAAAGCTTCTTCTGAATTTTCTACATGCTTATCTCTATAAAACCAGCACCATTCTCCTTGATCGTTTCTGTCTCATCTCCAGATCACCAACGTCTTCTCCTTGGCCCCATGTTTACTACCTTTCACCAGTGTCTAATCTTTGATCTTGTATAAATTTCCTTCAAAAGAACTGCCATGACTTTCTTGTCAAAAGAAAACTTCACTAATTTTATTATGGCCTTGTATCCAACCTATTAATATTTCAAATACATGAATGCATTGTTACAGTCTAAATATACATTCACCTTTCCATCAGCTGCTATTTTAAATCCTCCAATGGCTCCAGTCTCTGGTACTGAAACATTCCTTTAGTCAAATTGTTCTAGTACAATTACAACAGTATTATCTGCTAAATACTCAATGTGTCCAGATCAGTTCATATAAGGTAGAACTAGTCCAATTGGGCCAAATACAGTTAAGATTAGAGCGATTGCTCATGACGTTAAGGTTAGATTTGTCCCTTTGAGGCCCTAGCAAAATTGCAGTTGATGAAAGTCCAGACAGATTCTCCATTGACTGAAACCATACCCAGCACGAAGAAACATGGTTATCATGATGGGAGCCAATTTTTTTCAGCTTTGAGACATTTCTGTAGAAGTTCCTTGGCCACCTCATAAAGATCTTCGTTCACAGTGTTCAGTTATTTTCCCAAACTGTCAGATAAGAAAGCAATCCATGACCACAGGAAGGCCTAGGCTTGAACTATTATGTGGCTAGTAACATTGTATGCCACACAAGTAGCCAGCAATGAATATCCACAGCAAACATTGAGCCCACCTGCTTTTGACACTGAATAATGTTGTCATCATTGAATCCTTCACTGTCAACATCCTGGGGAGGTTATAATTGACCAGAAAGTTAATTGAACCACCACATGAAAAGTCTTTAATTCATTTATGGGTTAAGGGCACCAATGTCTTGGCCAGAATTTATTACACATCTCCCACTTGGCCAGAGGACAGTTAAGAGTCAACCATACAACTGTGATCTTGATTCCCTTGTAGGCCAGACTAGGTAAGGATGGCAGTTTCCTTCAAGTATTTTAGTAATTCAGATGAGTGTTTACAACAATTGACAATAGATTCATAGTCATCATTAAACTCTTAGTTCCAGATTCTTATTTAATTCAAATTTCACCATCTGCCGTGGCAGGATTCAAACCCAAATCCATAGAACATTACCTAGGTCTCTGGATTAACAGTGCAGGAATAATAGCACTGGGCCATCACTTCCCCTGACTACAAGAATGAGGTAGAGGTTGTGTATTCTACAGCAAATAACCCAATTGACTGCAGAATGTTTTTCACAAACAACAAAGCATAATTCAGAAATATGATCGATTGCATGTGGCCTGCCTAGATGAGTGCAATTTCAGAATTAGAATTCTGCACCGTCCAACCTAAAGCAACCTGCTTTGGCAACATTCAGCTTGCCACCTTAATCATTCTGTGCAACGTAACTGCAATATAAAAGTTGGAACAATAGGCATGCACCATGGCTCCATTGCTGGTACATCCCAATTCCATATCTTCTACCGTGGTAGAAGATCAAGATTAATAGACACTTTGAGAGGTTTATGATCACCAGGAAAAAAGCTGCCTAAGTTTATGTTGAGTACTTTTGAAGCTGTGTTAATCCAGGACAATTGAGCCATCATACTTCTGTCTCTGCCTTGTAGATGGTGGAAAGCCTTTTGCAGGTCAGCGTGTGAGGCATTTCTAAGTCTGATATCATCCTGATTTGCAGGTATATTGTGGCATCTTCTTCATTGCTGGCTCAAAATTCTGAAATTCACTGCCAAACACAAGGCAGAAGCAGACAAATAAGGAAACTGCCAATAAGTTTGATTCATAAATTTGAGGTGCTGCTGAAGTATATTCAGACTCAGTCTTCTTTTATTGACATGTAAATAATTTGATTCTTTACCGGTAATCCTTTCATTGAAAGTTACTATTCATTCTTCTACATGAACCACAGATTTCATAACAATAACTTTTGGAATCTGCCTCTTCAAAATATATCTTACTTTTAATCAATTTGTTCAGATATGTTATGACATACCCATAGAGCAGATGGGACTTGACCCTGGGACAAATGGTCCAGAGGCTAGGATCTTACCACATATGACCCCTTTTTCCCCCCTCCTAAACCGTGCTGTTCAAACGCATCTCTTCAACTCATCTACATGTGGCTTTTAGAAATGTTCTCTCAGCATTATTTTTGCTTTCATTTGTAACACTTCTGATTTTGTTCATTTCCTATAAGCAAAATTTGAATTTCAGTGGAAAATCTAATTCAGAGAATGAGTCTTTTAGTTTTAATATTGAACTTGATTCCAACTTCCAAGACTTGCAACAAGCCAGAACCCTCCCTAGTATACTTGCAGTATCTGTTGACAAATTGATTAAGAAAAGATGGGAATGGGTTATTCTTCTCTCAACACCATTACTTCCATCAATACCTACCGTTGTGCATTTATGTTTGCCAGTTGTTAAGGCCAGTCGTGTCCATTTGTGGAATTAGAAACCTGTCTACACATCCATGTTGGTGTAAGAGGCCTGCCAGAGATGCACCATTGTCAAAACAATTGAACAAGTTCTTTTTAAATGGAAAAAAATACAAGACCAAATGTCACTTTGTTTTAAGAAATGAGAAAAAGTGACACATGATTAAGGGAGGTGCTTGAGGAAACTGGCATTGAGGTAAAAACAGTTTTGGAATGGAGCGTGCTACTGATTTCTTTTTCTAAACCAAACTGTTAATCATGTCCTACTGTGTGATCTCCCTGGAGGCAAGTTACTGCTTGAGAAATTAATAATGTTGAAGATGACTTGAAAGAAAATCATAATGAATATTTTCATCTATCTTTCTGGTAACTTTGTTTTTAAGATTTTGTGCTCGATGACCTTTGTGATTTCCTATTTTTAGTATATTTTTCTGGCAATGAGCATGACAGTTTTTTTTTAATATGCAGAGATGGGCTGAGAGGTGGCAGATGGAGTTCAACCTGGATAAATGCGAGGTGATGCATTTTGGAAGGTCGAATTTGAAACCTGAATACAGGATTAAGGATAGGATTCTTGGCAGTGTGGAGGAACAGAGGGATCTTGGTGTGCAGATACATAGATCCCTTAAAATGGCCACCCAAGTGGACAGGGTTGTTAAGAAAGCATGTGGTGTTTTGGCTTTCATTAGCAGGGGGATTGAGTTTAAGAGTCGTGAGATCTTGTTGCAGCTCTATAAAACTTTGGTTAGACCGCACTTGGAATACTGCGTCCAGTTCTGGTCGCCCTATTATAGGAAAGATGTGGATGCTTTGGAGAGGGTTCAGAGTAGGTTTACCAGGATGCTACCTGGACTGGAGGGCTTATCTTATGAAGAGAGGTTGACTGAGCTCGGACTTTTTTCATTGGAGAAAAGGAGGAGGAGAGGGGACCTAATTGAGGTATACAGGATAATGAGAGACATAGATAGAGTTGATAGCCAGAGACTATTTCCCAGGGCAGAAATGGCTAACACGAGGGGTCATAGTTTTAAGCTGGTTGGAGCAAAGTATAGAGGGGATGTCAGAGGCGGGTTCTTTACACAGAGAGTTGTGAGAGCATGGAATGCGTTGCCAGCAGCAGTTGTGGAAGCAAGGTCATTGGGGACATTGCTGGACATGCATATGGTCACAGAAATTTGAGGGTGCATACATGAGGATCAATGGTCGGCACAACATCGTGGGCTGAAGGGCCTGTTCTGTGCTGTACTGTTCTATGTTCTATATTGTTTGTTTGTCACTGTCCAAAGAGGGACAAAATGGCCACTTTGCATGCTGTAAGTCTTTGTTTCATACCACCTAAATTCTGCACCCAGACACCAAGTACCTGTATACAGAATTTTGAACATGTTCCAGTCACACTTGGAATATAATATCTTTCTCTATATATTGTTCTTATAAACAAATCAGTTTTTCTAGGGAAGATATCGAAGCCTAATTCCCATTACTTCCTAGTATTTGTTTTGGTCTTTCTGACCTGTGTGGGCCAGAATCAGTGTTAAAATCAAAAGCTGCAGAAGGACATGCAAAATGTGACCAGTAATTGATAATACTGGTTTTGCAACAAATCAACTACAATACAAATGAAAATAAATGTTGCAAATGACTTTTTCTCTGGAGCATTTCTTTTTGGGATCATGGCTTTTGTGTTGTTTAGCTCGTAAATCTGTTGAAGTCATGGAATGGCACTTGGCATTATGAAATGCTTTGTTGAAATTGACTATGATTACTTCAAAGAAAAGGTGAACATGAAGGGAAATGTGTAAATGTAGGAAAAAATATTTAATGTTCTTCCTGCCTCAGTTCCAACTGATCTTCCAACTGAAATTCCTGATCAAATTGCACAACAATGCAAATCATTTAGCAATAGGGATTTTTGTCTTGGAATGTTTGTAAAATGTCAAAATGGACTATGCTGCAGCGAATACAACAAATTATATTCTTAGTCAAAGCTGATATACCATTCTCAGACATGGCAGCATCCTTGAGTACCTGGTACCAAAGGTTTTATATTTTCCCCATAGCTATTAATGGAAGTAAAGGCTATGAAGGCAAGTTAGTAGACAATTTCGTTGTGCAAGGCATTGAGAAGCTCCGTATGACAGGATCGACTGAATGCAATGTTTCTTCATTCGTTTACAAGAGGGATTTGATATTGAACCTAAGTTGAAAAAAGTGGAACAGTCTAACCAGTATGATCAGTTTTTGTATCAAGTATGAGGGGCGGCAGAAAAGATCAGGAACAGGATGTTTGATGAATGCCGTTACTTCGGGATTAGCAAGCAATAGTAGCATGGTCAGTGTATTGTATCTTTCAACAAGAAAAATATGTGAAGTTTTGTACAGGCCGCAATGTCTTGGATTTTTTTTCAAATTTACATGCAAAAAAGCAGTTAACTTTCTTTGAAGAACTGAAAAATAAGGTAAACTTTGAAATTAAGTTTTGAACTATATGCGCAGGTACTTGGATTTCTCTAAGTATGTAGTGCAAATAGAACCCACAGTTCTGTCTTTATTGCAGGCTTGACTGCCCTGTTTCATGGCAGAAATGTTCTTGTACTGAACTTCTACTTTCAGAAAATGTTACAGTTTTTGAAACAGAGTTACAACTGATGTGAATGGTGGTATTTGGGGGTGGAGCCAGATTGTGCTTTTCCCATAATTTGAAAATGGCTTCAATGTTTGTCCACGCTGATGTACAACAACTGTGTACAATTATTGGCAAATTTTAGATAAAATATTTGTTAATGTATAGCAAACAATCACCATAAGTGGGACATTTTTAAATTGGCAGGCTATGAATAATGAAGGACTTCCACAATCAATGCTTCCACAGCTTTATTCACTCTACTCTGCTTCTTCTAAGTCACTGATGTAAAGTATGTATATTCATTGACTATACAAAGTCAATTGGAAATGTTTGCTGTGAGGAGCATTTAGGCTGCAAAAAGAGACCGCTTAAGTTACTCCTTATATACACACTGTGACTAAGTTCAGCTCTAACTCCATTTACAAATTTGTTGATGTCACCACCGTAGTGGGTTGGATCTCATACAACAAGACAGTGTAGAACAGGGATAGATAATGGCATGGCATAAAGCCAACAATCTGTCCCTCAATGTCAGCAAAACAAAGGAGCTGGTCATCAACTTCAGGAAGTGGCGTAGAGGACACACCTCTGTCTGTATCAATGGTGCTGAGATGGAGGTGGTGGAGACCTTCACAATACCAGGAGTTAATGTCACCACCAGTCTATCCTAGTCCATCCACATTGAAGTGACAGCTAAGAAAGCAGGCTACAGAAATTTGGCATATCCACAATAACTCTTCTGAATTTTTTATACTTATGCCGCAGAAACCGCCCTATCTGGTGAATCACAGCATGGTGTGGCAACTGCCCTGCCCAAGACCACAAGAAATTGTAGAGTGGTAAATGCAGCCCAGTCCATCACGAAAACCACCCTTCCCTCAATTTTCTCTCGCCGCACTTCCTACTGCCTTGGGAAAGTCGCCAACATAATCAAGACCCCTCCCACCTCAGTTAGACAATAGGTGCTGGAGTAGGCCATTCAGCCCTTCGAGCCAGCAACACCATTCATTATGATCATGGCTGATCATCCACAATCAGTATCCTGTTCCTGCCTTATCCCCATAATCCTCGATTCCACCATTTTTAAGAGCTCTATCCATCTCTTTCTTGAAAGTACCCAGAGAGTTGGCCTCCACTGCCTTCTGGGGCAGAGCATTCCATGTATCCACCACTCTCTGGGTAAAGAAGTTAAGCACTCTTCCACCCGGCAGAGTATGCAAAAGTTTGAAAACATACCAACAGATTTGACAACAGCTTTTTCCCTACTGTTTTCAGACTTATGAACGGATCTTTCACATATTAAGAGTTGATCTTTCTCTACACCTTCTCTCTAGCTATTACAATGTATTCTGCACTCTGTTATCCTACCCTGATGTACTTATGTAAGGTATGATTTGTCTGGTTAGCATGCACAGCTATACTTCTCACAGTATGTTGGTACACTGGCACGGGGGAAGCAGTCCCGGTGCAGTGGCCGACTTGGGGAAGCAGTCCTTGGTGGCGACTGATGCGGAGGAAGCATCCTGGAACTTACCATGGAGCGGCAGATAGCCAGAATGGAGTGGACTGCAGGCTTGGAGCTGAGTGGGGATAGTTGTTGAACTGGGATCTAGCGTGGGCAGTCAAACCATATAGAGAAGCCCCTGCACTGTGCTGCTGCAGTGTAATGTTTATTTGGAATTTTTTTATCTGACTGCGTAATGCCAATCCTTTGACTATGTCTTATTTCTAACATATTCTTTAAACACTGTAAACAAATGCAGCTACTTTTTATCAGAGATAATGGGAACTGCAGATGCTGGAGATTCCAAGATAATAAAATGTGAGGCTGGATGAACACAGCAGGCCAAGCAGCATCTCAGGAGCACAAAAGCTGACGTTTCAGCTACTTTTTATTCCTGTTTTTTATCTCAGATTTGTAACGAGGTACTCGTACCTAAAATGGCGCCATAAGAGGCGACATTGTAAAACTTTTCACTGTACTCCTGTACATCTCTACTGGAGCAGGCATGACAATAATAAATCAAATCAAATCAAATCAAAAGTCAGTGGGCACCCAGAAGACAGATGGAATGAAAAGTGACAGTGGTATGAGGTTATTCACTTTTGTCGTAAGAACACAAAAGCAATGTCTTTGAAAATCTACAAAACCTGTAAATGTTGATCTGCAGAGGGACTTTTTGGAATTGTGTAAGACGCACAAAGTAAACAGAGCAGGCAGTTAGGAAGGCAAATGCATGCTGTGTTTCTTGCAAAAGGATTGGAATACATGAATAAGGAGACAATTGAACAAAGTTTTGATGTGAGCACAACTGGAATATTTTGTGAAGCTTTGGTCTCCCTGTTTAAGGGACTGTTATTCAAACCAGAGGAGGTTCACTAGATTGATCCCTGAGATGCGATAAGAGGGTTGTCTTGGTGTGAGAGCTGAGTAAATTTGCCTATCGTCTCTGGAATTAATAAGAAGTGCGAGATGACCCTATTGAAACAACCAAGACTCGTAATGGACCTTACATGGGGCACACTAAAAGGTTGAAGCATACATGAGGTCTAGGCGACTGAAGATGGATGAAGCTTTGCAAGAATATCGGGAATGTAGAGCGAATCTGAAACGAGGCATTAAGAGGGCTAAGAGAGGACATGAAATATTGCTGGCAAACATGGTTAAGGAAAATCCCAAAGCCTTTTATTCATATATAAAGAGCAAGAGGGTAACTAGAGAAAGGATTGGCCCATTTAAGGACAAAGAAGGAAAGTTCTGCGTTGAGCCAGAGAAAGTGGGTGGCATTCTTAACGAGTACTTTGCATTGGTATTCACCAAGGAGAGGGACATGACAGATGTTGAGGTTAGAGATAGATGCTTGCTTACTCTAAGTCAAGTTGACATAAGGAAGGAGGAAGTGTTCGGTATCCTAAAAGACATTAAGGTGGACAAGTCCCCAGGTCCGGATGGGATCTATCCCAGGTGACTGTGGGAAGCGAGAGAGAAAATAGCAGGGGCCTTAACAGATATCTTTGCAGCATCCTTAGACACGGGTGAGGTCCCAGAGGACTGGAGACTTGCTAATGTTGTCCCCTTGTTTAAGAAGCGTAGCAAGGATAATTCAGGTAATTATCGACCAGTGAGCCTGACGTCAGTGGTAGTGAAGCTACTGGAGAAGATAGTGAGGGATAGGATCTATTCCCATTTGGGAGAAAATGGGCTTATCAGTGATAGGCAACATGGTTTTGTGCAGGGAAGGTCATGTCTTACCAACTTAATAGAATTCTTTGAGGACGTGACAAAGTTGATTGATGAGGGAAAGGCTGTAGATGTCATATCCATGGACTTCAGTAAGGTGTCTGATAAGGTTCCCCATGGCAGGCTGATGGAGAAAGTGAAGTCACATGGGGTCCAGGGTGCGCTAGCTAGATGTACAAAAAACTGGCTGGGCAACAGGAGACAGAGAGTACTAGTAGAAAGGAGTTTCTCAAATTGGAGACCTGTGACCAGTGGTGTTCCACAGGGATCTGTGCTGGGACCACTGTTGTTTGTGATATATGTAAATGATCTGGAGGAAGGTGTTGGTGGTCTGATCAGCAAGTTTGCAGATGACACTAAGATTGGTGGAGTAGCAGATAGTGAAGGGGACTGTCAAAGATTACAGCAGAATATAGATAGACTGGAGAGTTGGGCAGATAAATGGCAGATGGAGTTCAAATCTGAGCAAATGCAAAGTGATGCATTTTGGAAGATCAAATTCAAGGGTGAACTATACAGTAAGTGGAAAAGTCCTAGGGAAAATTGATGAACAGAGAGATCTGGGTGTTCAGGTCCACTGTTCCCCGAAGGTGACAACGCAGGTCAGTAGGGTGATCAAGAAGGCATATGGCATGCTTTCCTTCATTGGACGAGGTATTGAGTACAAGACTTGGCAGGTCATGTTGCAGTTATATAGGACTTTGGTTCGGCCACATTTGGAGTACTGTGTACAGTTTTGGTCGCCACATTACCAAAAGGATGTGGATGCTTTGGAGAGGGTGCAGAGGAGGTTCACCAGGATGTTGCCTAGTATGGCGGGTGCTAGCTATGAAGAGAGGTTGAGTAGATTAGGATTATTTTCATTAGAAAGACGGAAGTTAACGGGGGACCTGATTGAGGCCTACAAAATCATGAGGGGTATAGACAGGGTGGACAGCAAGAAGCTTTTTCCCAGAGTGGGAGACTCAATTGCTAGGGGTCATGAGTTCAAAGTGAGAGGAGGAAAGTTGAAGGGAGATATGCGTGGAAAGTTCTTTACACAGAGGGTGGTGGGTGCCTGGAACACGTTGCCAGCGGAGGTGGTAGACGCAGACACGTTAGCGTCTTTTAAGATATATTTGGACAGATACGTGGATGGGCAGGGAGCAAATGGACACAGACCCTTAGAAAATAGATGACCAGTTAGACAGAGGATCTCGATCGGCGCAGGCTTGGAGGGCTGAAGGGCCTGTTCCTGGGCTGTAATTTTCTTTGGGAAAACAACAAATAACAAAGAAAGAACAATCAATGGGCACACTTTCATGAAACGTGGCCAGTCATTTAAGATTGTAAGATTGGGAGAAATGTCTCCACTCAACAGTTTGTGAATTTTCTAGTTCTGTACACTAGCAGGTAATGGATGTTCCATTGTTGATCCTGTTTAAGGAATGAGATTATCAGATCTCTGGCCAATCAGAGGGAGCAAGTGGGAAAGGGAAGCCGAACGTAAGCCATGAATTGTGAAGCAGACTCCCTAGGCTGAATGGTCTGTTTTCACCCATCACATTTTTGTGTTATTGAATTACCATTCCCAGAATGATTCTGAACATGGAAAAGTTAATGGAAGATAGCCCATTTTATATATGTCAATAACGTACTGTTTAATCTAATTAATCAGCATTGGTGATAACTCATAAGTGCCAGAAGTAGCCTTATCTTAAATAAAATCTTTCTTGAATGGTTTCTTCTTTGTATTAGTTTGTCTTAAATATAACCAAAGTGACTCCTTCAAGCACTTAAGATTTATGTAGCTCCTCAATAAAGAACGCATCTGAAAAGTTTCAACATGGGGAAATTTTTCAAAATACAGCCAAAATTTTGGTGAACTAATGACTTTCTCAGATGCTTAAAGATGATGCCATAAGTAATGATTCATTTCAGTACAAAAATTCATATCTCTTGCTGTGCATTGAGGATTGATCGTACAGTCAAATCCATTCCAAGTGTGAAATTGACATTGCGTGCCTTCTAGTTTTTTCTAAAATGTGCAATGATACTATGCCACTTAGTCAGCCCTGCTTTAGTAGTAAAGGCAGCATTGATAATATTGTTAAGATGTCGGCTTCTGGTGATCCATGAAAAACACTGCAGTATTAAAAATAACTTACTCCCAGAAGTTTGATCTTTAAAAGATGCTAAATCATTTGAAAGCAAATGACGGTGAGATGCAACCTCCACTCTACTTCTGCAGGTAACTCTGAAGCTGTAGTAATTATCAGTTGTTTTGAGACTGAATATAAAGATGAAAGTACTTTGTCTTTTGTAATTTTGTTCAAGATGTTGTATACGTAAGGTTTTCATTTAGAATGTAACCTTAATAGTAAATAAATTCAACATATAATTTGCGGTTTATTTACATTCTGTATAACCCAGTATAAATCAAACAGCATGTATATGGGGAGTTATTTCTCCCCATCCCCATTATTTTTCCTTAAATTATTTCAAAACTATACGCGGGGCCAGTGAAACTTGTATCCATCTTGAAAAGCAAACTACCAAATTTGATCATTAATGATACTCCAATACTGTAGGAGATGCATAATCAAATATAGTTTTCACTATAAGTTTTAAGTCAAATTTCCAAGGAGAAACAAAACAGTCGTGATATATGGTTTTTTTTTCAAGAGATTCCTTTAACTGTCAGTTTTTGTTTAACGACCAGAGGACACACTTGGATTGCATCTGGTTTCAAGTTCTGAACTCATACTATTGTATACTGTCACACTGCTTATTTTAGTTTGTTTTGGCCCTGAAACCATTATGAAGTACTGCTGCATATACGCTATATCTAACTCTTCCTGGCTTAATATCAGGCAGCCTGAGACCAAAGAATACATCATTAGGGTAAACGTTCGGCACAACATCATGGGCCGGCGGCCCTGTCATGTGCTGTATTGTTCTATATTCTATCTCTGAAGTGGCATAAGTTCCGAAGAGTTGGATCAATTTCATTGGAGTTTAGCCTGTTAAATAATTGTAGTTGAAATAAAATCATCTTGATTCTGTCAAATTTGTAATTAAATATGAGCAATTTATAAAGCAAAAGTACGATGAATCTACAAAACCTTCCAAATGTGGGACTAACTGGCAGTTTCCATGAAGTTGCTTGCAGGATAAGGGGACAAATGGAATTTGTGCCTCAGTAAGATTGTGCTCATATGATGTTTGGATGTTCGTTCCTGGGAAAATGCAGAAGACACCTGATGTGTCATTGGCGATAATGGGAACTGCAGATGCTGGAGAATCCAAGATAACAAAGTGTGAAGCTGGATGGACACAGCAGGCAAAGCAGCATCTCAGGAGCACAAAAGCTGACGTTTCGGGCCGAGACCCTTCATCAGAGAGGGGGATGGGGAGAGGGTTCTGGAATAAATAGGGAGGGGGGGGAGGCGGACCGAAGATGGAGAGAAAAAAAGATAGGTGGAGAGGAGGATATAGGTGGGGAGGTAGGGATGGGATAGGTCAGTCCAGGGAAGACGGACAGGTCAAGGAGGCGGGATGAGGTAGTCGGTAGGAAATGGAGGTGCGGCTTGAGGTGGGAGGAAGGGATGGGTGAGAGGAAGAACAGGTTAGGGAAGCGGAGACAGGCTGGTTTTGGGATGCAGTGGGGGGAGGGGACGAGCTGGGCTGGTTTTGTGATGTGGTGGGGGGAGGGGAGATTTTGAAGCTTGTGAAGTCCGCATTGATACCATTGGGCTGCAGGGTTCCCAAGGGGAATATGAGTTGCTGTTCCTGCAACCTTCGGGTGACATCATTGTGGCACTGCAGGAGGCCCAGGATGAACATGTCAACTGAGGAATGGGAGGGGGAGTTAAAATGGTTCGCGACTGGGAGGTGCAGTTGTTTATTGCAAACCAAGTGTAGGTGTTCTGCAAAGCGGTCCCCAAGCCTCCATTTGGTTTCCCCAGTGTAGAGGAAGCCACACCGGGTACAGTGGATACAGTATACCACATTGGCGGATGTGCAGGTGAACATCTGCTTAATATAGTAAGTCATCTTGGGGCCTGGGATGGGGGTGACGGAGGAGGTGTGGGGGCAAGTGTAGCACTTCCTGCGCTTGCAGGGGAAGGTGCCAGGTATGGTGGGGTTCGAGGGGAGTGTGGAGCAGACAAGGGAGTCACGGAGAGAGTGGAAGGCAGACAAGGGTGGGGTTGGAAAAATGGCTTGGGTGGTGGGGTCGGATTGTAGATGGTGGAAGTGTCGGAGGATGATGCGTTGTATTCGGATGTGTCATTGGCATCTGCTTTCCTCGGCTACTAACAAGTTATTAAGCAATTAAAACTTATTGACGTGCAGAAAAAAAATTACCACTATTTTCATCATGTGAGAGCAATGCATTTGAGTTTTGGTTGTCATTATGTTGGAATTTACGCCATTCTCAAGTTTAGGATGTTTTACTGTGCACATGATCAGTGTTTTCTCTGACTTGAGAGAGTACTCACTGCAAGCACTGAAAGAGCACCTGTTTAATTATTTTGGGCACGGATTTGTTGAATGAATTAAGAAGAATCAAATCAATGAGCAGCAGGGTGCTGAGGACGGAGGTATATTTTAGCATATCAATCCAAAAAGTAATCTATTGCAGCAACTAAATTGAATTATCCCAGGAGTTTTGAATCCACCACTCTGCATAAAAATCCATTTTGTGTGAATTGTTTGAAGGAAATATTCCTGACAGTGCTTTAATGTGTTTCTTCCAAATGCACAGCTCCTTAATTTGTCCTATTAATACCAATTTGAAGAAGTCAAGTAACTTATCCTAAACCACCTGGATTCCCAATGAGATAATGGGAACTACAGATGCTGGAGAATCCTTGATAACAAGGTGTAGAGCTGGATGAACGTAGCAGGCCAAGCAGCATCTTAGGAGCAGAAAAGCTGATGTTTTGGGTGGGTCTAGGCCTGAAAGGTCAGCTTTTCTGCTCCTAAGATACTGCTTGGCCTGCTGTGTTCATCCAGCTCTACACCTTGTTATCTTGGATTCCCAGTGCTTGTCTTTCTTCAAATGAAAGTTCATGTTTTTCCAGTTATTTACCATGCAATATTTTGTACTATGATGCTAGAGATTAATATTGACTTTTTTATGTATATCCTCATGTTTAATTGTATTTTAATGGTTAGACTGAGCAATCTGTGCTCCAGCAACACCATAGATGGTAGAATTGAACCTTGACTTCCTTCAACATAACTCAATATTCCACTTCCTTTGATTGCTACTTGACAATCAAACATACTTAGCGTCAAATCCATTAATACTCTGTTCCTAAATATGTATTGCTGTTTGCTTAACACTGTCCCTGGAGGACAAATGTTATCTAATTTTTTTTGTCTTAACGATATTTGCATTTGATCTGTATACTTTGTAATTTCACTTCTGCACACAGTTTCATCAACTCCTTGCATTCTTCAAGAATGCTGTCAGTATTGATACAGTTCTATTTAATATTTTATGTAATTACGGGTAATCATGATTTTAAACTCATCAGTGCTTAAGGCAGTGTAATAACACAGCCCTAAACTTTCTAAAATTAAGTTAGAGGCATTTTCTAGCTTTTTTTTTAAAAAATGTAACAAAATTGGTAAAATAAGGTGGTCTCTGACCAGTTACATGTTTTGGAAAGTCAAGGCTATCACATTATGATCTTTTTTGAATCAGCTCTCAAGACTTCTCATTTGGAAGTGCAAGTTAGGTCAAAAGCCCATATGTATCATCTGTCATTGTAAGCAGGTTACCTGATGGTTCAGTGGGTGAGATGACTGTGATGCTGTGCCAGGCTCCATGGATGACAATAGCGACAAGTTTGACTTATGCTGTGATTTAATCTGAGTGGGAGTTCACAGCTGGCCCCTCGTGGAAAAGGAATCTGCTCAGGTCATTGGCCCCCTGCTGGAGTTCAGTGGATATGTTTGCGTGACATGGGCTATGGCAACAATTGCCATAGAATCAGACAGAATGTCTGACAAGGCTGATCTTGACATTGACAGCATCTTGCTCCTACTTTTTAAAGATATTTTCTAATCAACCTGTTAAGAGATTTTATCATGCATCTCTGGGGAGGTGGACCTGATGTCAGAACTCCTGGTTCAGAAGTAGGGATACTACCACTGCACTGCAAGAGCCCTACAATTCACTGTCAGTTCTGGAATTAAGCTCACCTGTTATGGACTTCTCATCAAATAATTCTTGTCGATTGCAGTTCAGGCTCACTTTATAGATGGTAGGCTTTGAAAGAAGAAGGGATGAAACACAAACAGGATGGAGGAAGCTAATTAAAATGAATTCCGAATAGTTTACGTCTGTAACTCTTGTCGTTCTTTTCTTGAAAAATCCGCAATGCTGGATTTAAATCGGATAATTAGCCTGATTACTAAATATCCATCTTTCACTTTTATTGGGGAATGGATCCATGAGACAGTGTCCTATTGAAGATTTCCAAAGGAAACTGTTAATTTAAAGTGTTAATTTCTTGGTGACCAAAATGTGCGAATGATTGTATAATTTTTTAAATTTTATTTCTGGTCATAACCAGTTATTAATTTTCACAGTTGATAAACCTAATACATACCTGCATTTTTATAGTTAACTATCTGACCATATCTAAACACCAAGATGATTTTTTAAAATGGACTTAATTATCTATGTAGTACTAAATGCTATAAATAAGGCAAGTGCATAATATTACTTTGAGAGCCAGGTCAGTAGGACGAGGGGATGCAAGTTTAAATTAGAGAATTGGGAGATATTGTCTTTCCTCAAATATTTAGAATAATTGATTAATTATTGTAAACTATAGTCATGGAACCTGGCCGAAGTTCTAAGTGTGGTCAATGTTGAGCTGAGTGAGTTTCAGTCAAAATCAATAGATGGGATTGGTGACCTTTACTTATTTTCATGTCCTTATACCCTGGAGATTCTGGTTATCTTGTCAATTTAAGCTTTTCCTACTATAGTGTTTAATATTCTGACCACTTTACAAATACCCGGGCTTATCCTCCCCAAGCCTTCTCAAGTTTCCTTAGACCCACCCCACAACTTAGTATAGTGTCAATATCAAATTTGATGTTGGTCTGAGTCATGTTATATCTCACAGTATTTTGTATACCTTAGACAATCTAGTGATATCATCACTGCATGTGACCAAGGGGATAAAGGCCTCAGACTCTGTGTTAATCAATATAATTGAAGTGTGATGCACTGATGTAGGCATTGTACTGTTTATAACCAGATACTTAATATAAATCCAGTCTCAGAAGAGTCTTTGATGGTAATATGTGTCTTACCGGGAGCTGTAATAAAAATCTGCAGAATCTTTCAGGGCCACATTATCCACGTCTTGTTTTTAAGTTGACAGGAGTTAAGATAAGCATTTTTGCATCAGCTACAACTATCCTGCTCACTGGCAATGTCCATACTATGATGGCAGGTCTTGGTTAGCAGCACTGGCCATTTATGAAAGTGTCCAGTTTCAACTGGCTTTCTTGGAAACCTCATTGGAGATCAGCTAGGATATTAAATCATTTGGAGAACAATCTCTGCATGTAAGGATCTGTAAATTGAACAACAGAGTGCTTAAAATCTATGTCCTGTCTAGCTACAATTTTTTTTGAAAAGTGAACTGACAAGGATCACTCAAAGACGACATACAGCATCAATATATAGCTGTTTTAAATGAAGTACAGCTTTAAAACACAAGAAGCCGCGCTTAGCTGTGAATAGACACAACATTCCATTCCTTTAAATAGGGAGGCAATGTGAAGGGTAGCCCCCCGTGCTGATGTTATCCCTACTTAATGTGACCACAGTCTAATGACAGAAACTTGCTACTACTGGCTTGTATTCTTAAAGGCGTAGTCCCTAAAGTAACTAAGGCCCTGTATGAACAGCAACAAGAAAAATAATGAAACAACAGAAACAAATAAAGAAAGAAGAGCAAAGCAAGTAAAAGAAAGAAGCGAATAAAACCTACTGCTTAAAAACAAAATCAAAGGCCTTCACTAGAAAACAGAAGGTGAGCACTTAATTATGGATACAGCAGTATATGAATCACAGATATTCAAGCAACAAATACAGCTTTATTTTATAGATTACATGATCAGTGATCCCATGAAGAAATCTTTCAAAGTCTTGCTTGCCATTGGCAAGGAGGAGCTCAGCATAATTACTGCATTGGCCTTTCCATGAGTGATCTGAACAATCCAAAAATAAATCTGGAGGGAACTCAAAGATTCGAGGTTTAACGGATTCTGACTCCTGTCATGCAAAGGGCATGAGTGCCTTTTCTCAGGACAAAAGTTCTTGGCAAAGCTCTTCTAATTGCCTCTACACTGATTAAAGCCTTCAGAAAAGATCTTCTGGGCAATAGTAAGGGTCTTATCATTGATATGTTCCTTGAAGATGGATGCAAGCATGAAACCGTTGTGGTGGGCTAACAACAGTTGCTGCAACTAGAAACATGCACCAGACTAAACTAACAAGATATGTAACTCTGCAGCTTTTTGCACATACTAAGCATATGATTCCAAGGGACATTGGGCACACGTGCAAGAAATCTGTTTCCAAAGCCCAAGACAGACCCAAGAACAAAACACAGGCTTGTTCTGTTAGCTAGGACAACATGACAATAGTGGTAACAATGCACATCATAAGAATGATGTTTTTGTTTTTGTATTTAATATAGTACATAGTAAACCCAGCAAAAACCAAATTCTGAAGATGATCAGGACTCTCATATTGTTGATGTCATGCGCTATTTCTTGTAAATTTTTGACCAACCATTGACATTTTGTGTCCTGGAAAGGTACGTTGGCAAATGTTAAAAACTAAAATCAACACAGGAGCTAATATCAGTATCATAAAAGACATATCTCAGCAAGTGGCCCTCTATGGTGCAACCTATGAGACTGTGTATCAGTATCCAATGCATTACAGATTCCATGCATTGGCAGGATGCTGCAGTCTTAACACAAGCTTATCATGGCCTCTACCTGATAGATACCATCAGTCCAGCAGAGGCTTGAGTTCAAATTGACATAGATCTCAGTGTAATCATAATTCATAAGATTCATCCACACTTACTGTGGTAGAACAGAACCCATGTGATGAAAATAAAACCAGCTGGAAGTTGAAGACATTGACAATGTTGATATGTTACACTTTGACCTGAGCTGATCTGAACAGTTACAATCTGAAATTACTGAAGATCGGCAATTACAGGAGTTGCAAAAGGCTATTATCCACAAATAACTTGACAGCATTCAGGAAGTACTTGAGAACATTTGTTAATTCTAGCCACGACATGTACTAATACCAAAAGTACTCCTTGAACATATCGTCAAATTTTAAATTGGGATGTGTATTGAGCACACAAGAAAACCAGTATAGCCAGGGATGAAGAAAGTTATTTGATGACTGAAATACATGTCAGCATGCCAAAAATATCCTAACCCCAGAAGCAAAAGAAGTCTGTACATGTCCTTAATGTAATGACATATTACTTCTCCAAACTTGCCATTGTTTTATAGTATAACAACATCATGAGCTCAACCATCCCTGATGTGATGACCACAATCATCAGTTCATTTGGTGTCTTGGAATGGAGTATGTCTGACAACAGACTTCAGTTTACTGACAAACCATTTCACATACCAAGTGGCAATGATCCACATCTCACTGTCACCCCACGATCCTCGATTAGTCTAGCAGAATGTATGGTATGGGCTATCAAATTAATAATTATCAAATGTCAAGCAACAAAGTAAGATTGTCTTGCATTCTCATGCAACACCGATGGAGACCATCCCTGGCACAGCTTAGCTCAGAATATGTGTGAATGGTTTTGCCCAGTAGTCAATTATCTAATCATTCTGAGACCTGGGGATTCTTCTTCAAAGACAAAGGAGAAAAAAAGAAGTACACGAACACTTAGCAAGTGGAGAACCACCACAACTGCATACTGGGCAGGAAGTCGGATACAAACGCTTGAATGCCAGTAAATGTTTTCTCAAATATGCAAATATCAAATATATTCAGTTAGTACATTTCATGGCACTACATTGTGAAAGAACAAAAGCCAACTCAGACCGATGTTCAACTTGCCAATCATGCATGAACAGAATGAGGAAGAAAACTGTGTGATGATGCTGAGTGATAATAAGCAGGAGTAACCAAGTGGAACACATACCTTTTTTGCTGGGTATATGATCAAGATGAGTTGTCAAACCTACAAAGCATTACATCAACGTTTGAAATGTTAACTCTTTTACCAGTTTGTATAGTTTATCAAATTGGTGTGTACAACCATGTTATACCTGTTTGAAATGTTTAAATATTTGAGAATCAAAGGTTTTTTTTTATTTTACATTTTGTGGTCAAGTGCAGTATACCTTTAAGAGATATGCTCATGATATTGTCACTGTATCATAGCATGCAACCCCTAGAGTATAAGGATCTCAGACTCCATTTAACTGAGGCCAGTGAAGCATGACATGCTCTTGAAGCGTAATTTTGAGACTGAATAACTTTAATATTAACCCAGACGCTGAAGTAGCTCTGCATATACCAGGAGTCCTAATAAACACCCACTAAATCTAAGTTATAAGCAGAAATGTTTATCCTTTACCTGATAACTTTGTGAATAAGCAAAGTATGTAAATGATAATTAAGTGACATTTCTGTTTTTACAGTATGGAAAGAAGCCCTTTGAACCAGCTTGTCCATGCTAATCATCAAACACATCTGTTCTAATCCCATTTTCAACAGTTAGCCCTTGTATCGTGTACTGTGTATTTCAAGTGTTAATCTAAATAGTTCTTATGCCTTGTGGATTCCTTCTTGTCAATATCACCCTTTTAGTTAGTTTGAGATGCTAACATCCCTCTGAATGAAAAGATTTTTCATCAAATCTCCTCTACAGCACTTGCTCTTTGCCTTAAAACTGTGCCCCCTGTTTATTGACCCCTTTACTAACAGGATTTTTTTTCTATTTACCTTATCTGGGTCCCACAGCAGTTTGTACACCTCAATCAGATCAACTCCGGTGTCTATGGGGAAAAGAGGGAGTTAACATTGAGTTTTTAAAGAGTTACCAGACTTGGAATGTTAACTCTGCTTTCTCCCCATAGGTACTACCAGACCTACTGAGTTGCACCAGCAATTTGTTTTCGTTCCAGATCTCCAGCATCTGCGGTTCTGTGTTTTATTATCCCATCACAACTAACTGGCTGCAACCCAGGCAATAGGATCTCTTACGTAGCCTTTCTCATGCAATCGCATTCTTACTTAACCCCATAATTTGAATTAACTAACAATAAAATAACAGTTTAGTGTTGGCAAAATTAATCTCCATTTGATTTGTGGATGATCTCATTTAGTGGATCATTCAAATGATGTTTAAAGATCATGTGGAAAAGTTGGAGGCATTCTTACAGACATTATGGTGGTACTCCACTAAACAAGTCACCCTGTGTGCCTTCAATCCCACCATTGTCGTGGACATCATGCTGTGGAATTCAGGCAATGGAGGGGATGTGTGTTTTTTAATGACGTTGTTCTGGAAGTGGCACAAATGATCCTCTGCCATTACTTACACCCTGGCAGAATGTCACCACCAAACACATCCCCTTCTATCACTTCTCACTGGTCCATTTGTGATAGCCTAGTCCATTCATAGAATCCCAACAAGCCCACACCAACCCTCCAAAGAGCATCCCATCTAGTCTCATCCCCCTACCCTTTCCATGTTGCCCTGCATTTCCCATGGCTAACACACCTAACCAATAAATTCCTGAATACTGTGGATAATATAGCATAGCCAATCCACCTAGCCTGTGCTGTTGGAGGAAACTGGAATACCTGGTGGAAACCCACGCAGACAGAGGGACAATGTGCAGACTCCACACGGACAGTCGCCCAAGGGTGAAATGGAACCCAGGTCCCCGGCACTGAGGCAGCAGTGCTAGCTACTGTACTACCCGTCACTTCCTCTGACACTTGCTTGGCCCACCTTATCTTCCCAAGCATTCACAAAAAGTGTAACACTTTCCCTTTTACCCCTTCTCACTCTCCAAGATCCCAAACATACTCTCCAAGTGAAACATTGATCTAGCACTCAATGCCTTTACTAGGTAAGATCAAATGCAGACTCGATGACTGCATTGCAGAACACCTCCGCTCCAGCTGTAAATGGGGGCAAGCATGGTGGCTCAGTGGTTAGCATTACTGCTTCACAGCACCAGGAACATAGATTTGATTCCAACCTTGGGTGACTGTCTGTGTGGCGTTTGCACATTTTTCCTGTGTTTGTGTGGGTTTCCTTTCAAAGGCCAAAGATGTGCAGGCTATGTAAGTTAACCCCAGTAAATGTGGGGTAACTCAGATGCTGTTCAGGGGGTCAGTGTAAAACTAATGGGCTGAATGGCCTCTCTCTGAATTGTAGGGATTATAGGAATTATCCTGACCTTCCTGTTGCTTGCCATTTCCATGTACCATCTTGACCTTGTGCAAATATTGGCTGTCCTGGGTTTGCTGCGGTGTTCCAGTGAAGGCCAATGAAAGCTGGTAGGACAGCTCATCATTTTATCCTGTGGTACTTTACAAGCTTTGACACTCATCATTGAGTTTGACAACTTCAGAGTATGAAACTGTCCTCCATTTTTATGACTCCACCACTTCCCAAATCTTGTGTGTGACGGTTTGCTGTCAGCAAGGCCAAACTAGTTTGACTATTCACACCTATCATGAAACGCTTAATTTGCATTAAGATCACTCCCTTACTACTATTGTCACTGCCTTTGTTTTATGCGTGAGACAGGTTCACCATTTGTACCACTTGCTCCTCTTCCCGCTTTGTAAGAACAATCATTGTCCAGTCCTGTTCAGTCCAGAAGAGGAGTAATTAGACTTGAAACATTGACTCTCTCTCCGTGTATGCTGCCAGATTTGTTGACTTTCTCCAGTACATTATATCCATCTCAGATTTCCCTGTGCAATATTTTACTTTGAACTTTATGATGGAGTTCACAGTTAACTGTGTGAAAATTAAAACCTGCTAAGATATTATGTTCACTATGATGTCCTTTAGTTTATAAATTATTTTTTTAAAAAAGCAAGATTCAACTGAGACACATTTTGGCAGGCCTTTGGCATTTCCCATCCATGTATCCTTTTAATGAGATAAATGTCTAACTCAACATCATATTTAAGTATCAGAAGTTAAATTCTTTGAGTTTTCAATGCAAATTTCTACTGAATTAAATGACAAGCTTAATTCTAATAAATCTTGAGATTATAATAGCAAGCTGCTTTTAATTAACAAATGACTCAAAACAATTGATATTTTCGGAGTCCAGTTTTGTTCCCTGAAGACTTTGTCACATGTACTTCCATCCAGTGTGAGTCTTGCATAGACTTTAAAAAGGGTTCAAAATGGCCAATTGGATTAATGGAGAGTAATTTTTAACAAAAAAGTAGTTGAATAAACTGATTTGTAAAAGCTTTAAAATGCAATACAAACACAAATAAGAGGAGCAGAAATTGTCTGTTTTCCTACTTTATCTCTCTTTAAGTGGCATGTTTGGAACAGTTGTAGAATGGAGTATACCACAGTGGTTACTGCACATATTCAGCTGGTTGTGCTGTGTCAGCTATCTGCAAAAGTAACTCTGTCCACTCTCTTCCCTTTCTTTGTAGGATATAATGCCTGTAAATGAATGTTATTAGTATACTGTGACTTGAGAAAGCACTGAAATATTAATGGGAACACTGCCCAATTTATTTGTTACTGGGCAATGCTCCAATGTGAAATTCTCATTAATTTTTGCCTTTGAATATCTACTTGAGATAGTTCAGGTGAGTTTAATGTATTTTTGCCACATTCAGGAAAGGCAACACTGGAAATTTGCTGTGTTAACAAAGATCAAAAACTCATATGCCAGACAACACAAAAAAAACTTTAATGGATTGAACTTGAAATACATGAAATCAACCGAGCTTTTATAACTATTCAGTTCAATTTTGTCATTAATCCTCTTTCCATGGATTATTGCATCTTAAATCATCAATCTTCTTTCTGGTTTTGACTTTAAAAAAGTGTGAGCCATGTTTCAACTATATTGCCAGAAAGTAAGTGTCATTTTATTAAATTATTTTGCTCATTTTAGATGCAGTTAATGATGTTTCTACATTAAAATCTGGAAGTAGTCAACCAACTTTCCGGTTAATTTAGATGATGTTCTGAACAGTTGTTCTCTGGTCCTATACCGACCTTTTCTTTTGCCTTGTGTATTTTATATTTATGGGATGATAGGTTTATAAGTCATGCATAGGTATTATGAAGCTTTTTCCATCAGTAGCAACCTTTCCACATTGCAGGGTTTGAAACATTTCATGGTATCAGGAGCTGGCTAAGATGTACTGACTGACAAATTGTTGAAACTGAGAAAGCAGCAAGTTGTGATCCTAGAAATGGCTGTGTACTAACAATGTACACACAAATAGTTTGCGATCCTGAAACGGGTTTCCTGAATTGTAGTTGAATTTCAACTTACTGCATTCTCTGCTTCTTCAGGTTGTGAGCCTGACCTGAATCGAGCTGCCTACCTTGAGAAAAAAAGACCCTGCTCCTGAGACGCTTTCCTGTAGCTGAACTGAAATGAACGCTTTTAAGAAGTATATTTAAGAGATTCAGTGTGCAGACAGAGATTAAGTGCATTATGACTCTGACAACGATTACCATTGATTTGTGAAGCACAATCCGCTGTTCCTTCTGGGCTAAACGATGAAAGATTAGCACTTGGATTTTCACTATGTGAAAGCAGTATTGTCATAATGGGAGTGTTATTCCATTCAGTTACATGGTAAGTGAATTGGAACATTGGAAATGTTTCAGTATAAATGGAGAATACCACAGCTACTGGCATGAAACATTATACAGTGAGTGTGATTAAGAAAAACAAAGTCAAAAAAGTGCTGTATTTAGCCCATAAACTGGAAGCATAGCATCGCCCAGGCAGCTGTGGAATATGCTATTTATACAGTAAAAAATTTTGAGAAATGTTTTGAGTGAAATTTTAAAGCACATACTTAGCTTCCATAGTTGGGAATCTAACATGTGTTATTAATAGTATGTTGCTGATGTTCTTCATTCATTTTGACCCATAACATCTCAATGTCATGAGCTTTTACTCAACGATGATCATATTCAGGATTGAGAAGTGAGATCCACAGTACCAAATGAAAAACTATTCTTAGAATAATAAAGCAATTGCATACATTTTGCACTATATTGACAGTTAGGCCTTAACCTATATATAAGGAACAGCTTTCCTTGTTTTTGGTTGGTACTTGCTTTCTGTATTGTTCAGCTGTTGAAATATGATCAAGATATTTGAAGTGATTCTAGCAGTGTTCAAACAATTGGTTTGTGACATAATTGAAATTTCAGTGTTTTGAAGATTGTAGAGGTGAACTAAGAAGCTGAAGTAGGCCATTTGGTCCTTTGACTTTGCTCCACCATTCAATATGTTCATGACTGATCTGGTTGTAGTTTCAACTCCACATTCCTGTCTGTCCCACAATCCTTAACTCCAGTATCTAATGAAAATCTAATTCTGCCTTGAATAAACTTGATGATCAAGCCTCCATTACTTTCTACAGGAAATGAATTTGACGTAATAACAGCTCTGACAGACAAAAACACTCATCTCTTATTCTTACGCTGTGTCATCTCAACTTCTTCCAATTCACTCGAGTATGTATCTGATATTTTGTTCATGCTGCTTCCAGAGCAAAACCAAGAAACTCAAGAAAACATGATAAAACAACATAAAGCCCTGCAAATGAAACTTCAAAGAAAAAGGAACCCTACCTTAATCAAAAATAAGCTATTTTTCTTCTGGGCCCTATTCATGTAGCGATTGTAGTGTTTTCATCTAACTTGTTTGTTCATTGGACTTGATCCTTATTAGCAGTTACAAACATCTTGGTCATTATGGGCTGTATGTTTGGCTAATTTAGCAGAATTTTCAACTGGAGTCAGAAATGTACCAGCTTGATCCCTAACCCAGTTTACATCACAATGGCAATCTAGATTGTATATATCTATTAGCAAGGGAATGTTGCATTATTCATGGCGCATTTCTTCAGATGAGATGCTAAAGCAAAGACTTTGCTGCCTCTTCCAGTGGTTTATTTGCTTACTAAAGGTCAATGGAAGTATATCATGTGGAATGGCCCCCATTCCACCCTTAATCAATGCCACCAAAAACAAGTTAGCATGATACACTTACTGTTGTTTGCAAGATCTCTGATGACAACATGACTGCTACGTTTGTCAACATAACTAGCAGTGCCTCAAAAGTAATTCAGTGTTTTGAGGTGTTTGAGACATTGCTGAGGTAATAGCTAAATCTGAGTTTTCATTCTTTACCTCCATCCGTTGTTCACATACATCTCAGCATCTTTTTTTGAGAAAGAACGCGCATTTTTATAGCATCTTTCACAACATCAAAGCACCCGCTTCCTTTGTGCCAATAGATCTGTTTGCTTTAGACTGTTAACAGTGATGCTGCTTCCAGAAATTGAAGATCACTATGTGGACTGAGTGAATAAATTGTTTTAACTGTCTGAAATGAGTCATGTGAACTTAAATCAGAAATACTCTACACACCTTTCTTTGCTGCTTATTGAAATTAGAACAGTAGTACAAATAGATTAGCTAGCTACAAGTGAAAAGATTATATTTGCTGTTTATGCTCTACTGCCAGTTGAGACTTTTTATTTTTGGGTTATATGAATTTGTTTAAAGATATATATATATCCTGGCAAGTGTTCAGATATCCAAGACTTGTTATGCTTGAATCTAGATTTCTATCGATTGGATTAAAGAAGCCAATGTACAGATCTTTTGTTAAGGAACCTATTCAAATATATTCTTTAAGAAGTATAGATTGCACTCTATTAAAGATACAATTAAAATATATATCTACTTTCAATTTTATCTTAAACATTATGATAATGAGAATCCTGTTTTATGCTTGGATTGGGAATTTTACTCAAGTACGATACTATCATGAAGAAATACCTTCACTAGGGAATTATTTGTTGCAGAATATTGGAATTCTATGCTTCAATCAGGTATGTGTTGTCAAATCTATTCTAACCTGCTTGAAATGTAGGAAAAGAATAGAATTTGAGATTAATTTTTGACAGTTCAACCATCTTAGACCTGCACTACACCTGAGTTTGGATTAATTGAAAGTAAACTGTTGATTAAATGTGTTCTGTTCCCAAGAACAACTTTGAAAGCACAAAGACTGATTGTGATGCTAAGATGATATCAATAGTTCAGGCATGCTAATAATTCTTTTTCAACAGTCATACAGTTTTCATTTATATCTTAGCTTGTTAAATTTTATTCAAGAAATTGGAAGCATCTCAATGGTCTAATTTGTACTACAATTTACATTTTGCAGATTCACCAGACAACTCAGAAGGACAGACAAGCCAAGTCACCAAAAGCCAAGAGACGAAAAATCTCTAGATAACGTTCAATGTCTTCATCACTGATATAGTTATAGGGTTGAACTGTGTGTATATAGAGTCTTATGCTACAAGGTGCTATGGAACTGTGGTACAGTGTTTCTTCAATAATGAGCAAAAATTATATGCTGGATAGCTCATCAGAAACCTTGTGAGATCATGGTTACAGTTTATCTACTGCTTATCTATGAAGTGACATTTTCTACAGTACTATAAGATCAAGAATATCAAAAACTGAACAGTCCAAATGTTTCTGAATTTTCATTGTATATAGATATGCAAAATTTCATGGTAATATCAAATTGTAAATACTGTATAAAGTTGTCATGTACAAGCATACTTAATGCACAGTTTATCTTGTACAAAATAGTGTACAAAATTCTTTGGTTTCTATTTACACATACAAGAGACTACCAGTGTAAAGAGGATAAATAAAAATGCCGCTTAAAGCTTTTATATGCAAGATGCTGTTTTTGTATTTAACAGCAGATGAGGCATGGTTATGTGATAACTTAATTATGGCAGACACTTCACACCATCAATGTTCACTTCTTTCTGTTTGAACTCTGTCTTTTGTGCAATGGCATGGAGGTCTGTACGGTCCCACATGCAAACTCCATGTAAAATGATGATTTTTCTTTTTCCCTTCACTTTTTTCCCCCCATTCTAAATTGATGTGTTCTGTTTTGATGGTATTGGTGTCTGTGTTTTCTTATCAGTCAGCTTTTCTGCTATTTTATGTCAAAAAATGTTTTATTCATCAAAGGTGTGTGCTTTTATATTTAATTTTGCCTTTCTTTGCTTTACTCCTAAACTGTCTTGTAATGACCAACTTTGCTCTTTGTTTTGACATTTATCTAATTGTTTTGTATTTTCTCACATGTATACTTTACATTAGTAGAATATGTAAAGTATTTTGTGCACTTGATTTTAATTGGTTGATGGCATTTATGTGGGTGATAGGAGTAGTTTGTTCCAGTCCAAGCAAATTCTCTTTAGGGTTTTATGGTTTCATGTAAAGAACACTAATTGTAAATATTGTGAGCATTACAGGTCGTGCAGTGTTGTAACATTTTTAATAATGTTGCACCTACTTTACAATTAAAAACTGGTCACTCATACTTGATTTTCTGCTTGTGGAGCCATTCTTTACAAATATTTCATGGTAAAATAGGAAGCCCTAATGCAATAGTCCAGACCTATTTTTAAATCTCTTCAGAGATTAGAAATATTTAATTCAATGTGGTATTTGCTACTTCTGTTTAGCGTTATATTTTGTAATTGGAGGTGGTCATCACATTTTCTCCTGTATGTAAAAAGGAGAGGACAAATGTTGAAGAGCAGTAGACATGTACATTAATTTGTTCTTTGAATCTTATAGCAAAGAACAATGAAAAGCAATATGCAAACAATGTTGGATTTTTAACACGATTGTTTTCCTTCATGCAAAGAGCATTGACTGATTCATCAAAGCTTCTGTGAAGCTGTCATGAAACTGAAGTACAGATTATAGCAATACAGTGACTTGGACTGAATGATGCTTCAACAGAACAGTTTGTTTGAATCATTGGCAAATTTGATTTTAGTTAATGTTTATTTTATTGACTAGAGAATGCATAACTTGATGTCAAAATGTAATGTAAATTAAATTTTATGGTACAACCAGGTTCACAGACATTTGAAATAATAACTCACCTGTTTAATACAGTGGCTAATTTTAGGACAGCATGGCAACATTTTTGCACTACATTTTAATACTTATGGCCATTGGGAATTCCAGTTTAGTATTTATGGCCATTGGGAATTCAGCCTTATAAGACTGGAGTTTTATAGGCACTGCAAACCACAAGAATTGAGACTGAGAAAACAGTCAAACATTCAGCTATTCGAGCTTAAATGCTTCGCTGAAGTTAATCAAATAGGCATATTAGGTATAAGTGCCTGGGAAATGACTAAGCTGCTGAATTCCTGAATGATGTTGCCTGGTATGCAGGGCATTAACCATGAGGAAAGGTTGGAGAAACTTGTGTTGTTCTCGCTGGAACGATGGAGGTTGAGCGGCGACCTGATAGAGGTCTACAAGATTATGAAGGGCATGGACAGTCGAAAGCTTTCTCTCAGAGTAGAAGAGTCACTTACTATGGGGCGTAGGTTTAAGGTGGAAGGTGCAAGGGGCAAGGTTTAAAAGTGAAGTGCAAGGCAAGTTTTTTTTTACACAGAGGGTGGTGAGTGCCTCGAACTCGCTGCCAGGGGAGGTAGTGGAAGCAGATAAGATAGTGACTTTTATAGGGCGTTTTGAATAGAAGGATACAGTCACCGTAAAGGTAGGGGGTTTTATTTGTGATGGGCAGCATGTCGTTGCAGGCTTGGAAGGCCGAAGGGCCTGTTCCTGTGCATAATTTTCTTTGTTCTTGTTCTATCAACTATTATAGAATCATACAGCACAGAAATCAGAAATAGACCATTTGGTCCGACCAGTCGATGTCGAAGATAATCCCAACTAAATAGTCCCACCTGCTTGTGCTTGGCCCATATCCTTCCAAACATTTCTTATTCATGTGCTTGTTCAAATGTATTTTAAACATCGTAACTATGCGTTCATCTACCACTTCCTCAGGAAGTTCATTCCATATGTGAACCACCATCTGTGTCCCAAAAAAAGAATTACTCCTCATGTATTTTATAAATCTCTCTGCTCTCACCTTAGAAGTATGCCCTCCAGTCTTGAAATCGCTCACCCTCAGGAAAAGATACCTAACACTATACCCCTCGTGATCTTATAAACCTCTAAGATCATCTCTACCTCCTGCATTCCAGCGGAAAGAGTCCCAGTCTATCCAGCTTTTCTTTGTAACAAACCTTCCATATCCAGCAACATCCTGGTAAATCTCTTCTGAATCCTCTTTATAGCTTAATATTATCCTTTATGTAACAGGGCGACCAAACCTGGACACAGTACTCCAAAAGAGGTCTCACTAATGTCTAGGACAAGCTGAACTTGATATCCCAACTCCTCTATTCAAAGAACTGAGCAACGAACTCAAGTGTGCTAAACTCATTTTTAACACCCTGTCTACACCTGATGCAAACTTCAAAGAACTACATACCTGCACCTTTAGGTCCCTCTGTTCTTCAACACGACCCACAGCCCTATATTAATTGTATAAGTCCTGCCCTTAATTGAAATGCCACGTTTAATTCAAGCTCCTCTATAACCATATACTTTTTTAAAAATGTTATTGTTGCCATAAACCACCCATGTTAACCAATCATCAATGTACGGTTCCTTCCTGCCATCTCAGATTTTGTATTATCTTGGAATATATTTGGTAACCTCTGTTTAACAACAACGTTCACTAGATTTTATTGTTCTTACGTGCCCTCTCTTCTGTTACAATCTCTTCAACTTTAATAATATCCCCCCCCAACAGTATTCTGAGGTAGGCAGAAGGAGCTGCATGACTGCAAACCATTTACTTTGTTCCTTCAATCTAGAGTGTGATAACTAGGCTTCACCTTTCAGAGCAGTAGCCTTTTATTAGTGGTTTAAAAATGCTTTCAAAAGTTCTTTGACACTAGATTCATCCCTGATTTTTCACTCAATTTGTCTGACCAAACAAGAATACAACACAGTGGCTCAGTGGTTAGCACTGCTGCCTCAACACCATGGACTCAGGCTTGATTCCAGCCTCAGGCGACTGTTTTTGTGGAGTTTGCACATTCTCCCCATGTCTGCTCCAGTTTCCTCCCACAGTTCAAAGATGTGCAGGTTAGGTGGATTGGCCATGCTAAATTGTCCGTTTTGTCCAGGGATGTGTAAATTAGGTGGATTAGCTATGGGGAAATGCAGGATTACAGGGATAGGGTACAAGAGTGAGTCAGGGTGTGATTCTTTACAGAGTCAGTGTGGACTTGTTGGGCTGAGTGGCCTGTTTACAGACTCTAGTGATTCTATGATGAACCTACTCAATAGAAGATTATCCAGTGATTGCTGTTGCACTTGACAGTGAGTGCGGAGTACGTGATGGAACATTTTCTGTTCTTAATACATTGCTGAAATGCACACTAGCTGAATTCTCAATTGAAATATGGTGGGGGAAAGTAAGTGGTATGAGACTAATGTCTGAGTCTGTATCTCAGCTGTCAGTTAAAAATGCAGTCAAATTCTAACCATTTAACTGTTTGAAGTAAGAATAGGTGTCTTTGGTAGGATAGAACTGGATAAGGGGGAATTTGAAACAAATTAGGGTAGTAATTTGGTTGGCATTCACCAATCTGAGATGGTAATAAGGCAAATATGATGTGTTATATTTTCAAACTCTTGAGCTTGAGTGTCAGGAGTCCAAAGTGAAGCCACAGAGTGCCCTGACTTGTTCCCTATATGGCTTATAGTTCTATGTCAGATGAAGGGTCGAGGCCCGAAACGTCAGCTTTCCTGCTTGTATGATGCTGCTTGGCCTGCTGAGTTCATCCAGCTCTACACCTTGTTATCTCAGATTCTCCAGCACCTGCAGTTCCTATTCTGGCTGAGACAACGTTGGGTAGCTCTTTAAATGAAGACAATTGTTATGTACCCATTGGAGAGATAAAAGCTTAGGTTTCAAAACTTAACAGTAAGTAGTATAGATGATGTATGAAATTCAAAGAGGGTGGTTGCAGTATAACAGAAGAGATGAAACATGAAATAAGACTTGTTGGGAGAGAATCCAAGTGAGATCTTGAGATGAGAACCAGCAGGTTTGGTCAACAATCAGAACAGACCATTCTAGAGTGAAGTTAAGAATCACATCTGCTCATTGTTTTGGAACTCTCAAAAAAAACTGCAATTGACATTAGATTAATAAATCTGAATTTGCAAGATTTTGTTGTTCAGTAGAAATGTATTAAGTGAAAGGGGTCCATTGGAGTTAGGCCACAGATCAGCCTTCAGAAACTAACTCGCTTCTTTCCATTTGTATGAAAATAAAGTAAACAGTAAAGCCACTAAGCTTTCATATGGTGTGAAATCATGAATCTCTATAATATGCACCCCTGCTTATGTTTCTCTAGCATTCAGAAGAGCTTTGTATGGAGTTTCTTGAAATTCAGCAAACATTTGTTCTGTGGACAAATGTATCAGCTGGTATACAGATTCCCAAGATCCCATGTAAAAGCACGAACTAAAAGACTAAGTTTTTGGTGTTTGTCGTCAAAGATCCTTTTTGACATCAATTTGAATGATAGAATTTGTAAAGGACAGCATTCCCATTAATGCAGCATTCTCTTAGTCCTGCAACTGGCATTCTTCTTTGGTTATGAGGTCTTCTGAAGAAGGATACTGACCCGAAGCATCAGATTTCCCTGCTCCTCTGATACTGCCTAGCCTGCTGTGATCCTCTGGATCCACACTGTGTTATCTCTGACTCCAGCATCTGCAGTTCTTTCTTTCTCTCTTTTTTAAATCATCATTCATGGGATGAGGACGTCACTGACTAGGCAGCATTTATTGTCCATCCCTAATTGCCCAGAAGGCAGCTAAGAGTCAACCACATTGCTGTGGGTCTAGAGTCACATGTAGGCCAGTCCTTGTAAGGATGGCAGTTTCCTTCCTTAAAGGGCATTAGTGAACCAGATGGGCTTTTTCCAACAATCGACCATGGATTCATGGTCATCATTAGATTTTTAATTCCAGGTATTTATTGAATTCACATTCCACCATCTGCCATGGCGGGATTTGAACCCAGAACATTATCTGGGTCTCTGGATTAACAGTTCAGCGATAATACCTGTAGGTCATCACCTCTTGTCTTACACGTTTTTCATGACAGGTAACTCTATCTTGTTCATTTGTGATTATTTCATACTCTGGAGGTATATCATTTATGTACTGTGATAAGCCAAAAAACTACCCTAAGAGTCTCTACTCTCTGATTCTGGTGCATTTTGCAAGAATGCTCAGATTCCCCTTGTAGCTAGAGCAATTGTGGTCTGGAGCACAAGGTATATATAACATCAAAAAGAACCTGTATTCCATAGCCTCAAGAATACCTCTAAAGTAAATCTGTGTTATCAGAAAGTATTAGCCTATCTATCTTAAAATAACTTGTAGGACTTTGATTTGGATGTTCTATGCATCTGGTGCCTTAGCATTAATGCGGCAGCAAAATAGAGTCCATTCTTTCCTTTAAAGTTAACAGCCCAGTGAAGTTTTATTAACAGGGCTTTCTATCTGCGGATTAAAATGCTATCAGCACAAAGTAATTTTTTTTCAAGCCTCCTTACACATGGATGTTCTCTTAGTTCTTTTGAGTCGGGTGGGGGTTGGGAGTGCGGGGTAACTGGAGGAGGATATCAAATCCATCTATCTGATTTAAATATTTTTCTCCATATTTATCCGCACAAACTCGACACCATGATATTATTGGAACTGAAATTACCGTGGATCATACTTGAAATCAAGGTTTCAGAAAAAATAAGGAGATTTGTGTTTTGCAGTGGAATCACCGAGTATGTTTCCTGAAACCTAGAAGAATCTAAACAAAAAAAATTAAATGAAAATCAAGATAGGAACATTATAAATTACTAAATACGGAAATGAGTTATTTTGGCATGGGCCTGCGTAAGAAGGGAATGTGCACTTTGGAACTATGCCCGGAGGAAGGAAACAGTTTGTCTGCAAAGTAAGTAGAACCTAGAATTTGGTCTCTGGTAGTCACGTGACTGATAATATATTAATGGTTAAGTAGTAGAGTGCCTGGGTGAATTATCTTCAGGATTACCCCCTGAGCAATCAGAAAATTTGGCAACAAACTGACAGATGAAATTTGTGTTTAACTTTTTTTAAAAATTTTAAAAATACTTCAGTTCCTTGTTACTTGCTTCGCATGCTTTTCTCTGTGAATTTAGACACAGTCAATACTGCTGCAATTATTTATCTCAGAAAGCTTTTAATACAATAAGTATAAAAACAATTGTGTTGAAAGCTTTTGTCAGAGGCTTTTGTTAGTTCACCTGTAATAGCAGCCTTATCTCCTTCACAAAGGGCCCCTTATTAAGTATGATGCTTACTATGAACACTCCTATGTACTATTTTGTTAAACCTGTCTGGCTTTTCAAGTTCCTCTTTTTTGCATTATTAATCATTCTTCCATATTTGCTGTGTTTTAAAACATTTTTGCTTTTTCTTTATGCTTATTTTTACTGTCTTTTTTAATGTTTACTGTATATAGTAATTATGTGTTTTTGACATTTCTCTGCTTTTGTAGTATATATCTGGTTTGCGCAATCTCAAAATGCGCGTTCTGTTCTGAAGCAGGTCCATGCCAAAATGACTCATTTCTGTATTTAGTCATTAATAATGCTCCTATCTTGATTTTCAATGAATATTTTTTGTTTAGATTCTTCTGGGTTTCAGGAAACATAGTCAGTGGTGCCGCTGTGAAAGTACAAATCTCCTTATATTTTTCTGAAACCTCAGTTTCAAGTACGATCCATAGTTATTTTGCATTCCATACCACCCACAGCATGCCAATTTTGTTTGTTTTTTTTAAATTGGCAGTCCTTCCTTCACTGTCTTAGAATGAACAGTCCCAAAATATTATTCTTATCCTTTCCTATGGCTTATTTTATTCCCATCAAAGTAGGTATCATCAATAAATTCAGACACTCCTCCTTCATTGGTGTGAATAAATATGATGAGCAGAAGACGCAGAGTTAATTCCCGAAGGATGCCTCTAGTCACTGTTATCCAGCTGGAGCTGCTTGCAGACATTATTACTTTCTGCTTTCCATTAGCAAACCATTTTCTGCCAAATTGACACTTTGCTATTGATTCTATAATTGTTTTTCTGAGAAACTTTCTGAACAGTTTTCTGACACTTGCAGTATACAATTTCAACTGAATTGCCTTTATCCATCTACTTGCTTGCAGTATGAAAACAAAAGCTACATTTTGGTTTGGCTCAGAGATAATGGGAACTGCAGATGCTGGAGAATCCAAGATAACAAAGTGTGAAGCTGGATGAACACAGCAGGCCAAGCAGCATCTGAGATGCTGCTTGGCCTGCTGTGTTCATCCAGCTTCACGCTTGTTATTTTGGTTTGGCTTCTTTTTTTCGCCTATTTAATCAAACTATTTAGATGTGTTATGATATACCTCTGTGGCTGTCGCATCCTGAGGTTAGCCTTGAACCTGGACTTTCAGGCCCAAAGGTAGGGACATTACCACCAAAATCTAATGCCTTTGGCAAGGGCTTGTTTCTCTTTAGCAACTGATTTCTCTCAATCCCCCTGAGTAATCAGCCGCACCTCATTTATAACATGATCACAAATATCAGGGTCTCCCTGTTTGAGGATAGTAATAACATTTATTATCTGAATTCCAATGTTCCAATATTTTGATGCTGTTAATCCATTTCCAAGGAACTAAGGTAAATGTGTATTAATTCTCAAAGATTTATAGTACCTTTCATGGCTAGGTTGTTTGAAAGTGTTTTGCAAATGATGAAGTACTTTTGAACTGCAGTTATTGTAGCAATGTGGGAAATTTTGGTGGCCCTTTTTCAATCAGATTTCAAAAATGACAATGAAGTAAATGACCAGGTAATCTGTTTTGTTAATGCTGATTGAAGGATAAGCCTTAGCCAGAACACTGGGAGAAGTCCCCTGCTGTTCTTCAGAATAATGCCATGGAACTTGACATTTCCGTTTGAGAGGGCAGATGGTAACTCCAGTGTAACATCTTATCAAATAATGGCTCCCTCCCTCAGTCCCGCATTGGAGTGCCCACTGAAATTATGCTGTGAGTACTTGAGAGTGGAGTTTGAATGCATGGCTTTGTGAACTAAACTGAAAAGAGTTACAACTGACATAATCCTTCTTGAAGATTATAAGACATAGGAGCAAGATTAGGCCATTTGGCCCACTGAGTCTGCTCCTCCATTCAATCGTGGCTGATTTTTTTTTAACCCCATTCTTCTTCCTCCTTCTCCCCATAACCTTACCAGTCAAGAACCTATCTATCTCTGTCTTAAAGACACTCAATGACTTGGCCTCCACAGCCTGCTGTGATAATGTGTTTCACAGATTCTGTCATCCTGTGATCGTTGGATGCATTCTATTAAGAATCTTTAATTCATTAATTTCCAATATGTTTAACTATGATCCTTTAAGTTCTTGGAACGTTTGCAAAGGTTTGAACATTGCTACCTCAATTTGTTGACCGTTTGTCTTGACGGTTGCAATTTTCTGGGTCCTGTTGTGACCTGTTAAAATTCTAATGTAGCCTTGGGAGCTTGACATTGTGGGTGAGAAGACAAAGCTTTAGGCTGCAGTCAACTGCAAGCTGTTATTAATCTTGACTTCAAAACCAGGGTTGTAGCCATTTATTCTGTTCTTGGCAAATCTTTCTATTCTTATGCTTCTGATATCTCTTAAATGTTATACTTTATCCATTACACCAGAAGTGCGTAGAAATTACTGTTTGAAAACTAGACATGCAACTCATTCACTCTGTCTGAATTTCCTTCTAATGGGCAGTGATAGTATTTCTTTAACACTCGTGTCTCAGTAATTTTATTATCCTCAAGGAAGTTCCAATAGCTTTATACTTGCCTACATTGTATTTTCACTGATTTTGTTTTAAAGCTGGTAAAGCTAATACAAGTGAATAAATTGAATTTTCACATTCCAGATACTGGTGTTAATATTCCCACTGACTATTTTTACATTCAGTTTTCTGTGCAGCAAAGATTTTGTGTAGAATATGAAGATTACTTAGTTTTTTTGTGACTCGTGCTAAGATTCTGAAGTGTTAACTCGCAGAAAAATCTAAGTTTCTGTTGGAGAAGATCAGTTTTTTTTCCCCCCTCAAAATCAACACTAACTGCACCATTGGGAAAAAGCTAGGACCTGACTTAATTTCTATTTAATTGATGGATTTTGAATCTGATAAAGCAGACTTCCAGTGTGAAAGCATTGATATCAGCCTGCAGTTGACCCTTAAGAATATTGCAAGGGAAAACAGCCAAAAATCTAGAAGTAGATGTTGATTAGTTTCTTTGTTTTTAAGCAGAATTGTTTCTTCAAGGGGAGCCATTTAGGAACTTGTTATAGAGGTGGTTGCATTTCTTTGTTATTCTATTTCCCCTAATCAGCCTGTTGAAAGATGTGGTTATATACCTCTGGAGCAGGTGGGACTTGAACCCAAGTATCTTGGTCCTGGGGTAGGGATGCTACCACTGGAGCACAAGAGCTCCCTGAAATTCATTTGCTCATTTTTGAAAAGATCTATTTTTGCTGATGTAGAACAGCTTCAAGGTTGGGCCCATGAAGATCAAGTCTAAACATTACCTTGTGGCTGCATTTTGTAATCACCACATCTGCTTGCTGGGCCAAGACTCACTGAGGATCTGTTTCTATGAAAGGAACCATAGGAATCTTGAAGCAATGATGCTGGTTCCTCATAGATTTCACATAATTATACAGTAACATGGAGTCTAAGAATCTGGAAGTCTCAATGCAACTGTACCAGGTGTTGGTGAAACATCTGGAGTACTGTAAACAGCTTTGGTCCTCTTATTTAAGGAAGATATCATTTAATTAGAGGCAGTTCAGAGAAGGTTCACAAGGATGATCTCCGCTATGAAGACATTATCTTGTGAAGTAAGGCTAAACAGACTGCAACTCTACTCACTAGAATTTGGAAGAATGAGAGGTGATCTCATTGAAACATATAGGATTCTTAAGGGGTTTGACAGGGTAAATGCTGAGAGGACATTTCCACTCATGGGAGACTCTAGGACCATAAGACTGAAATGAGAAGGAATTTCTTCTGAGGGTTCAGAATCTTTGAAACTCCTTGCCACAGACAGCTCTGCAGGTAAAGTGCTTGTATATATTTAAGTCTGAGATAGATACTTGATTCGTAGGGGAATCAAGGGTCACAGGAAAGGGGTAGGAAAGTTTACGTGAGGAATGTTGGATTAGCCATGATCCCATTTGAATAGCACAGGAGATTTGGGCTGAATGACCTACTGCTGTTGCTATTTTTTATGGTTGTCCATAAGACATTCAATTGCCATGTGGAATAAATGTGAAACTGCCAAGAGAGAAGAGTCTTCTCATTACATGAAGACTAAGAGACACTAAGAATGCCATGAATAACAATTAGTAGCTGCAAAAACTATGACCTGAACATTTGTCAAGCCCTTCATATTATGATCCCCTAATATCATGAATAAAACCAACCAAACAAAGTTTAGCAAAAAGAATTGCCTCCATTAATTTATGGAGAGACTGCCACCTAGTGCAATGAGTACTAACTTGCTCAAAAAGGAAATTAATGAATTCCAGATGAAGAAAATGTACGATTTGGATAGAAAAAAATGTGGGAAATCATCAGGTTAGATTGCAGAAAAAGACATAACTGCTCGGTTCATTGCGTAAGTTTTTTTTTAAAGATTAGATTCCCTACAGTGTGGAAACAGGCCCTTTGGCCCAACAAGTGCACACCACCCCTTACAGCATCCCACCCAGACCCATCCCCCTATAACCTACACTCCCCTGAACACTACGGGCAATTTAGCATGGCCAATCCACCTAGCCTGCACATCTTTGAACTGTGGGAGGAGACCAGAGCACCCAGAGGAAATCCACGCTGACAAGGGGAGAACATGCAAACTCCGCACAGACAGTTGCCCGAGGCTGGAATCAAACCCGGGTCCCTGGCGCTGTGAGGCTGCAGTGCTAACCACTGAGCCACTGTGCCACTGTGTTGCTTTACATGATGGAATGTGGTTGTGCTTTAGCATCTGACATAAACGTGACTCTTACTGGGAAAGAGGATGAACTCACAGGCTTATTTGCTATATTGATGCAAAAGTGTCAGATTTTGGATAGGATGAGAAATCTATGCATTGTGTCTGAGCTCTGATCTTAGCCAATTTTATGAGGTCAAACTACTTTGAATAACTTGGGCAGGCTTGGAGTCATATTATACCCCAAACTCTTAATTCTTCTTAGTTCTTTAATTTTGATTCTACTACCTTGCTCCATGACTTTTTGGACCAAATTAGGCTGCTCTTTAAAATATAAAACTAAACCATGAAGCTCTAAGCAACCCAATGCATCAGGCACATATGATATTCCTTACTCACCAGTATTGCTAAGGTTCAAGTGATTACAAGTGTATTGTGCAGTGTGCTTCAAATTATTTGTATCAATACAATCAGCTGTCCAAATAGAGCAGCCTTCTGGTACATTTCGTGTCCATCAGAATCATAAAACAGTGCAACACAGTATAAGGTCATTCTGTGCAGATGTTCATTCCCCATAGGCCACCTGTATTTGTCTTTAAGTATTTATCCAGTTTGCCCTTTGATAGTTAGTATTGAATTTATTTCCACTATCATTTCAGGCACTTATTTTAAATCACCACAACTTGATGTATTAAAAAATAAGTTGGTTCTTGTTGCCTTTGGTTAGCTTACCAACCACATTAAATAAGTGTCCTCTAGTTAGCAACCAACCCTTCTGGTGGTGGATATGTTCTCTCCTTAATTACACTATCAAAAGCATTCCTAATTTTCAACTCAACTGTTAAAGGTCCTCCAGTATCTACATCTGCTTTGAGGAGAACACTTCAGCTTCCCCAGTTTCTCTACGTAACTAAAGTTCCTCAGTCCTGGTGCTCTTCCTCATCTCCAAGGTCTTGCAATCCTTCATAACATTTAGTGCCCAGAATTGAATAATAGTCAGACTGGGCCTAACTAGTGTTTTCTAAGAGTTGAATTGCATTTGTGTCACTATAATGAGGGGCTCTACAGTAAAGCCAAGAATCCAGCGTTCTCTTATAGGTCTTCTCAACTTGGCCTGATATCTCCAAAGGTTTGTGCATATAGAGCATCTCCTCCCCATCCTGGCCTCTCCTTTCTAGCAGTTTTTTTGTTTTGAAATTACACCATTCTGTATATTGGTCATCTAGCTTAATTAGAATTTTGAATTTTTAAGCAGACTAAATGCTTTGAGTGAGATTTGTTCCAGTTATGATTTTCACGAGAACCCTTCTCGCGTTTAATGCCATGAAAGCAATTTTTCATTCCTGAAGGCTGTAATGTGGGCCATGTAAATGTCTGGATGATGACTATCCCCCAGCTCAGAACACACATCGGTATGACCAAAGATAATAAAATGTGAGGCTGGATGAACACAGCAGGCCAAGCAGCATCTCAGGAGCACAAAAGCTGACGTTTCGGGTCGAGACCCTTCATCAGAGAGGGGGATGGGGTGAGGGTTCTGGAATAAATAGGGAGAGAGGGGGAGGCAGACCGAAGATGGAGAGTAAAGAAGATAGGTGGAGAGGAGAGTATAGGTGGGGAGGTAGGGAGGGGATAGGTCAGTCCAGGGAAGACGGACAGGTCAAGGAGGTGGGATGAGGTTAGGTAGATGGGGGTGCGGCTTGGGGTGGGAGGAAGGGATGGGTGAGAGGAAGAACAGGTTAGGGAGGCAGAGACAGGTTGGACTGGTTTTGGGATGCAGTGGGTGGAGGGGAAGAGCTGAGCTGGTTGTGTGGTGCAGTGGGGGGAGGGGACGAACTGGGCTGGTTTAGGGATGCAGTTGGGGAAGGGGAGATTTTGAAACTGGTGAAGTCCACATTGATACCATTAGGCTGCAGGCTACCTACTAACCTCATCCCACCTCCTTGACCTGTCCGTCTTCCCTGGACTGACCTATCCCCTCCCTACCTCCCCACCTATACTCTCCTCTCCACCTATCTTCTTTTCTCTCCATCTTCGGTCCGCCTCCCCCTCTCTCCCTATTTATTCCAGAACCCTCACCCCATCCCCCTCTCTGATGAAGGGTCTAGGCCCGAAACGTCAGCTTCTGTGTTCCTGAGATGCTGCTTGGCCTGCTGTGTTCATCCAGCCTCACATTTTATTATTTTGGATTCTCCAGCATCTGCAGTTCCTATTATCTCGGTATGACCAAATTCTAGTTTACTCACCTGTAGGCTGGAAACTTGCACAATTGGTTGCAAGGTGTTCCTTAAGTTCCTACACCTGAATCATTAATATAATCTATGTTCATAGACCCTGTTAGACTTCCCTTATTGAGATTGGCACTTTAGCAAGATTAATAATCTGCATCAACTGTATTAGTTTATGGTTATTTATCAACAGATATTGAATCTAGCTGTCTTAGTTGTCTTATATGGAAAATATTCAACATGGTGCTCAGTTACGAGTGTTGTACCACAAGGATCTGTTCTGGTCCTCTTCTAATTGTGATTTTTGTAAATGATTTGGATGAAGGAGTGGAAAGGTGGATTAGCAAGCCTGTGAACAGTACGAAGGTGGGTCACGTTGTGGACAGTGCAGAGGGCTGTTCTATGTTACAAAGGGACATTGATAGAATGCAGATCTGGGCTGAGAAGTGGCAGATGGAGTTTAACCCTGAAAAGAGTGAGGTGATTCATTTTGGAAGGACAAACTTGAAAGCAGAATACAGGGTTAACAGAAAGATTCTTGGCAGTGTGGAGGAGCAGAGGGATCTTGGGGTTCATGTCCACAGTTCTCTGAAAGCTGCCACCCAAGTGGATAGAGTTGTTAATAAGGCGTATGGTGTGTCAGCAGTCATTAATAGAAGGATTGAGTTCAAGAGCCATGAAGTTATGGTCCAGCTATACAAAAGTCTGGCTCGGCCACATCTGGAATATTGTGTCCAGTTCTGGTCACCTCATTACAGGAAAGATGTGGAAGTGTTGGAAAAGGTGCAGAGGAGATTTACCAGGATGTTGCCTGGAATGGAGGGAAGGTCTTACGAGGAAAGGTTGAGAGAGCTGGGGCTTTTATCTTTAGAACGATGAAAGATAAGAGGTGACTTGACAGAGGTGTACAAAATGATCAGAGGTGTAGATAGAATAGACAGCCAGAGATGTTTTCTGAGGGTGGCGGTAGCTTTTACGAGGGGGCATTATTTTAAAGTGAAAGTAGATGAAAAGCGGGGAGACGTCAGAGGTAGGTTCTTTACTCAGAGAGTGGTAGGGGTGTGGAATGCATTGCCAGAGAGGGTAGTGGAGTCGTCCTCATTAGGGGCATTTAAGTGGCTATTAGATAGGCGTATGGATGATGGTATAAGGTAGAGGTGGAGGTTAGATCGACCTTAGGTTTAGGGTAAAAGTTCGGTGTAACATCGCGGGCCAAAGGGCCTGTACTGTGCTGTACTGTTCTATGTTCTCTGTAGTTCACAAAGTTCTGTTCTGATAATTACTGAAGTTCGTTTGTAGGAGTTTTATTGTGCAGAGGGTCCAGATTTAACTCCCACCTGCCGTGGAGGTGTGTTTTAATGCACCCAAACAATTTGATTAAAAATAATTTAAAATTAGTTTGTGTTAGTGTTTAACTACTTGAAAATATATCCTGTTGAGTGAGAAGTAGATAGTGCAAGTTATGGTTAATCAGTATGTGTTTTGGAATGAAACCATATGAAGTAAACGTCATCAAAGGATTCATTTAGAGAAAATTATTATTGCAAACTGGCCACAAGTGCAATTAATTTCGAACACATCTTTAGAGGAGTATTTTCAGATTGTATGCATTCAGAACGTTGAACTAAAATGAAACTTTTAAAATTAATTTCAATTGCTCATGCAAATTAATTAGATAAAGGCAAACTTACCATTTGAAAGACTCCAATTTAGCTGCAGAGTTCAGAGCAGTAGTTTGAAACAGCTATTAGAATTTTACTATTTGGTATTCCTCAGAGAGCAAGCTAGCATCTTGGCCATGTATGCACAATTTATGCAAATATGGTCACTGGCCTTGGTTTGGTGGTAGCATTATTGCCCGTGAGCGACAGAGTTGTGGTTTCAGAGACACGAGCATAATATAGGCTGACAGTGCAATCCTGAGGGAGTACTGCACTGTTGGAATTGTCATCTTTTTGGGATGAGGTGTTGATGTGAGGCCTTCAACCGCTCTCTCAGCAGAACATAAAAATGTCAGTCTAAAGAGTAGAAAGATTGTTCTCCCAATGCACATCCATACAATACAGAAAAACTTAAATTTCTCCACTGCATTCCTGGGCTCAGACTGTCCACTGGGAGTATAAAGTGCTAAATTCGCTCTTTCGCCCAATTAAATTTATTGTTGAGGTCCTCAAATCTCCTATAATTTATGTAAACTGATACTGTTTGTCGGATTCACTATATTCTAACAAGTGACCACAGCCAATACTAATAACATCTTATCATGTGACTCTTTCAATGCTGTACAAGGAACCATTACCCATATGCAATTCATTAATATTGAATGCATTTCTTAGACCTGGAAAACTGTTGAAGTGTTTCAGGTTTGTTCCCCATTAGCTGGTTAGCTGACCCAGGAAAACCATCCAGGAATTTTCCACACCTCTTGGCCTGATATTCACCTTCCTGACAGGGCTGACGCATAATCTGTGCAGTCCAAGTACTGCTTTATGCCAGGGACTGGATTGTCCCCAGAAAATGCATTGCGTAGCTTGGAATAAATCAGGAATTGCTGGCTGCAGAATTGAGTTCAGTCCAAGAGTTAAGCAGCAAGGCCAGGACATGAGATGTTGTGGGATTGGCTTTAAACAGAACTGCAAAAATACAGTGTGCCCTTACATATTGGGATTTTGGTTGGGGGGTAGAAAGTGGTGAAGGGCAACGGTGCCTCATATAAAATGGAGTGAGTTGGAAAGGTGACCTTCACTAGTGAGCCAGGAGCAGCCGATGCGTAAAATTCATTTTGCTGCTTATAGTCAGGTCATTTGTAATGCTAAACAATACCCATCCTCATGGAAAGCTTTTTAAACTGTCAATTATAATTTTAGTCCATGTGCTAACTTGTCAATGTTTTACCAGAAACAAGAAGAAACAACTTCTTTCTTTCACAGGATTGGAGGTTCTTTATCAAATAATCAGATTTATTGGATGAGGGTCAGACAAAAGCTAACCAAATCATTGATCAATCATATAGATAGTCAAATAAAAGCAAAGTACTGTACATCCTGGAAGTCTGAAATAAAGTCCTGAACAGGTGTCATTATGGACCCAAAGCTTTCACTCCCCTTCTCCAAAGATGCTGTCAAGGCACCTCAGTTAATTTGTCTATAGCTTCAAAAATTTTGAGAGTACAGATGTTTGCAGGTAAGTTGGTCTGTGAACTATGAGAAAAGTACTCTGAAGCATCAACAATAGTAATACCCCTCATACTAACCTCATGGCGCAGCATGCTCAATATCCTGCCAGCCATCACATCAAGAGGCTAGATGTGATATACACCATTGTTTGCAGACAGATTTCATGCTTGTTCTTCTCACATTCCTCCCCTGTTTCAAATGATATGCCACCCCAGCGACTCCCCCTCCTCTCTCTACCCATCTATCACCACCAACTCCATTACAGGGACTGACAAATATTTAAAATAGATTTTTTTAATGCAAATGCTGAAACAATATTCTCATATATACTTCTAAGTCACTCTAAGTTCCTGTAAATACAAAAGCTGAGGTGGATTTCCTGCATATGCAGAATATTAACTGCTGGCATGAGGTCAAAGCTGTGTGTTTTTTAATGCTAATTATTCCACAAAATTGTATCAAATCATCTCAGTGTATGTTGAACTAGTTTCATGCTGGCAGCTAGCATTTTCTGCATCAATTTTTCCATTAAATTGGGGTTTAAGGACTACTTGCATAGTAAGCTTTCTAGTCATGCTTTTCAGTCACTGTTAATGCAAGTCATACGTACCATCATAATCCCTCAATGCATCATAATTAATGGAAATTTCTTCCATTTATCTCTGGAATCTAACATGTGACCTTGGTCTTCCCAGCTGTGTTTTTATTTCATTCATTCAGAGGATGTGTGTCATTGTAAGGGCAAGTATTTATTACCCAGGCTTAATTGCCTTGAGAAGTTGACGATGAAGCTGGTGACCTTGAATACGACTGAGTGACTTTTGAGGCCATTTCTTTTGGGCAGTTAAGAGTCAACAATATTGTTGTAAGTCTGTATTGCCATATTGGCCAAATAAGTTCAGGACAATAGTTTTACTTTCTCAGGGGATGTTTGAAGAGATTTTGGGTGTATTTCTGAAAGGACATGGAAGGTTTGCATGAAGGTTCAGCAAGCAATCAGGGAAATTGACACCATGTTAGCTCTAATTATGAGGACAAACTGAAAGGAAATCTTGCCAAAATTGCATTGGCCTTTGGTGAGGCCACACCTGGTGTACCGTATCTAATGAAGGGCATTGTCACCTTGGAAGCAGAACAGTGCACGTCCACAAGACTGGAGTGAAAAAGATCCTATGATCAAAAGCTCAATAAATTGGTCTATGCAGTCTGAAATTTGGAAGAATGAAAGGTGATCAAACATGAGTAACGAACACAGCCAGTCTAAGGGAGATTTTGCCTGAGGGGGAGAAGCTGAATAAGTGTACTGGGAATTCAGTTCAGCGAGGATTAGAGGTGCTTTAGGTAAGGTTTACTGCAAAATCTCTAGAGCAAAAGGTGAGTGTGAGAGGGTAAAATGCCTAACGTGAGAAGCTTATCTGCAGTGATACTGGCATTGAGTGATAACACAAGCCACAGCTTGACAAAAGTGCGAGAAAGCAGTTGAGTGGTGAATAGGATTTGAGAGTAAGGTCCAGCCACTCTGGAATGCCATGAGGGGACTGTGTTTGGATTCTCCTCTGGCCGAGTGCCTGCTCGCACTACCTGTTTCCTTGTGAGGAAGGAGCATCTGGAGTGGGAGCCAGGTTTCCTGTCCACTTGTCATTAATTTTGGGGCTGAGGACTGTCGCTGGTACAATTGAGTGTCTGTGCTTGTCCAGCAGACCCTCAGGTGCTGGACATGGTTTTCCATGACAGCCACTTAACTGCCACTAGGTATATATATTGCCGCACTGCTGCAGCTTTTGGGAAATGAGGACCATTGCATCTGTCTGCCGCTCCTGTCAATCCCTGTGCATGTAGATGAATGTTGACACTGCAATGTTTTCTTCTGCATAGAGCTGAGCAAGCTCCTGGTCTCTGAAATTTTCTGGGCAATATCTTTATGGGGAATTGAGTACAAAAATAGGCAAGTCTAGCTAAAACTATTACAAGGCACTCGTTATGCTACATCTAAAATACTGTGAACAATTTTGATCCCTTTATCTGAGGAAAGCGAGACTAGTGTTGGCAGCAGTTTAGAAAACTGCTGACTCAGTTGATACAGGTCATGGAGAGAATTTCTTATGAGGGGAAGTTGATTAGGGAGGACAAACAATGTGGTATTCAAGAAGGGGACAAAAGATAATTCAGGAACTCACAGGTCAGTCAGTCAAACCTCAATGGTAGGAAAACTATTGAAAGCAACTGAGGAACAGAACTATTTTGCCTTTGAAGAAGCAAGGATCAATCAAGAACAATTGCAGTGGTTTTGTTAAGGGAAGATCGTATATGACTAACTTGATTGAACTTTTTGAACAGGTGATCAGGGTGTGTGTATATGGGGCAATGCCTTCAACATAGTCTAGGGATGTTCTGGTTTATTACTGTGAGACTATTAATCCAGAGACCCAGGTAATGTTCTGAGGAACTAGGTTTGAATCCTGCCATGGCCAATCGTTGAATTTGAATTCAATAAAAATCTGGAATTAAGGGTGTAATGACGATTATTAAACCATTTCCAATTGTCGGGAAAAAGAAATCACTAGGTTCACTAAAGTCCCTAGGGAAGGAAATTTGCCATTTTTATCTGATCTGACCAATATGTACCTCTAGATCCACAGCAATATAATTAATTCTGAACTGCATCCTGGGCAATTAGGGATGGGCAATAAATGCACATCTAGCTAGCGATGCCCATACCTCATGAATGAATTTTTTAACAGTCTATTTGAACTTCAAGGCTTTTGATAAAGTCCCACACAGAAGACTGATAGCAAAGTTAAGAATCCATGGGACCAAGGAAATTTGACTAATTACATCCAGAATTGGCTGAGTGGCAGGAGGCAGAGAATGTTGCTGAGGGGTTTTTTGAGACCAGAGCCTTTGTTTGCTGGGGGTTCTGTAGGGATCAATGTTGTGATTCTTGCTTATGTTGTATATAAATGATTTAGACATAATTTAGAAAGCTTGATCAGTAAATTCACTCATGATAGGAAAATTGGTGAGATAGTAAATAGTGAGGATGATAGCCTTACATTACAGGAGAATATTGAAAGGCTGGTGAGATGGGCTAATCAGTGGCAAATGGAATTCAATCTGCATAAGTGCACTTTGGCTCAACAAACAAGACAAGGGAATATGAGGTGAGCAGTAGGATCCTGGGAAACACCAGGAATGTAGGGATCTTTGTGTGCATGTCCACTGGTACCTTAAGATAGCATGATGGATAGATAAAGTAGTTAAGAAGGCAAATGGGATACTTGCCTGCATTAGCTAAGGCATAGAGTTTAGGAGCAGGGAGATTGTGTTGGACCTGTTTAAAAAGTTGGTTAGGCCATAACTAGAGTATTCTGTGCAGTTCTGGAATCTAAATAAAAAGAGTCATGTAAGTGTGCTAAAGAGGGTGCAGAGGAGATTTACCAGGATGTAAATGATCCTATTCAATTTAGCTGTCTTAAGTAAGATGTATTGGGATGAAGAATGACTCTAAGACAGCAACATATTCCAAGGATTTGGACAGTTGGTTAAAGTTAATCACGGTGGTGATCGGGGACAATGGTGAGTTTGAGTTAATATTTTGAGGAGGTGCTGACATTTATGATCTGGAATGAGCTCTGGAAGGAAGTGTAATTAATAGTCAGTGTATGGGACGGAAACAGGAGCAGAACATTGCAGAATGTTTTGCACTGAGTCACCAATATTAAATCCAGCTTACGCATGATTAATAGTGTAGGTGAGTATCACTGGATGAGGCTCTTACAGCAGATTTAACCCTAACATTTCTTATAATTGTTTTATACTTTTAAAATTAAATTATAAGTCTCTAAAAATTACTAATAATATTCTAAGTCTTTTTGATCTGTACATCCTTTGCTTGCTGTGATCTGCCTGTACTACTGGTAAACAAAGCTTTTCACTGTATTTTGGTACATGTGACAATAAAACCAATCAATCAACCAATCAAATAATTCAGTCAAAAAGTGGAACACTGATAGTGATTTCATTTGCCCATAATAATTAATTGAATTGTTGTTTAATTGAGAAAAGTGAACTTTATAAAACATTCAACACCAAAATCAAAATATATGTCTTGGTGTTTGCAATATGTGGTCACTTTGTACCATTTGTCAAATGGTAGTTAGTTACATAATCACATTATACCCAGAAAATAGCTTGTATATTACTTAAGTGTAGACAGAATATGGTCAAATAAGAATGAAGTAAATTTAAAAAATGCTCTAAACACTAAGACACGCTGCACTTGTAGAAAAACAGTGTGAACATGCTGTAATTTGCTGTAACTGTAGAATGTGAAGATATGTACTATGGTTAATACGAAACAATTTATTGTGAGGAAGAGTTCCTTATGAAATGCTGGATGATTTGTCATTCTTTTGTTAGTATTCTGTATTTCACCCTTAACTTGCTGAGAGTTTCATCAAGGTGTTGCATTTACATGTTAATTGTTCATTAAATCCCACAGATAATCCACTCATAATAATTCATGAGCGTACATTTAGCAATACAATTGTTAATGTCTGCCAGCTCATTCCAGATGGTCAATATCCAGCATTTCCTCCAGAAGTTAACTCGTAAATTTGCCATTAACTCTAAGCACCACCTTGCGTCTGATCTTCTCTATTCCTCCAAAGTCCTGGAACGTGCTGCTGCCTTGTAGTCCTGCTTCCATTCATCCCAAATTCTATGACCCAATACATTTTATTTAACGTGCTTCAATCTGGCCTGAAACCCATCCAAAACTCCAAGAACACGTTAGGATCACAAATGAGTTCCTGTTTTCATGACCTTTCATGTTTCCTCATCTGGAAGTCCAACTTCTGCCCAGAAAATGAACAATAAAGAATGAACTCTATTTCAGTCATATGGTGAGTTGTTGATGTTTCTTACTTTTCCTTCCCCTTGTTTCTTTTCTGTGATCTAATCTTTCCCTCTATTTATCTTTTGTGTACCCGATTTGACAATGAATTCACCATGTTTCAAATACGTTTCTTTGTTTATTTCTTAATTCTTGAATGTGATTTGTTAACAACTTATGATTTTGGTTCACCATTCACCAAGGCCCCATTGTCTTGGCAGTGCAGTTACCAGTTGAACTTTTAGCAAATGACTCGAGAAATCTTTTTTTTGAGCTAAGGGTGCTGGCAAAGATCTAACTACAGGGAGCTCTGCTATAAAACGATAATTGTGTTCCAGTGCAACATCCTGTTATAGAAAATTGTGCTTTATAAATAACTGGGGCTATAAGAAAAGCGGGGTTGGGACATACCACCAAAAAAGCATAACACAAAGGACAGCACTACCGTCAGCAGCTGTTCAGACAGATTGTTTGGACTGTGATAGCAGCTTCACAGCTCCTTCTCAGATTGACACAATTGTCCTCACTATTTCTAAAAAATGCAGGACAGTGGTCCAGGTGTCCTGGTAAATACTTACCCCTTAGTCAGCAACACAAGAGCAGATTGTCTGGCCATTATCACATTGTTGCCTTTGGGAGAACATTGTGTGAAAATTAGCTGTATTTTCTGCAATGACTGCACTCCAAAAATAGATCAGTGGCTGCCAAGCTCTTTGTAACATCCTGAGGTTGTGAAAGGTTGCCTTGAAAGCAAGAAGGTCTAGGTTAATGTTCTGCCTCAGAACTCAATAGCCAGGGAAGGTGCATTCTCAACATGACTAAAAAGATTAAATATCAATTGGCAAATTCATCCAACACAGCCTGTGGCAGACTGAGAGATTGGGAAAGATTCCTGGTCAGCCATGTGACTGAAAGAACATTGGAGACTCTACTACCACTATCCAAAGTTCCAGCCTGCAACATAGCGTGTATGTTGCCATAGCAACTCAGACTCTTTCAGGGATCTTATCACCACACCACAAGGGTATCAAGGGATATGGAGCAAAGGTGGGAAAATCAAGTTGAAATATAAGTCAACCATGATCTGAATAATTAGTTAAATAGGCTGCTGGAGCCTCCTGTTGTACCCAGGTCCTGTGCCTTTCAGCGTTTCCTTTCAAGGTACATTACATATTTTGTTTTTTCACTCCCCTACACCTTACTTTTCCTGATAACTGATCTGCTGGCTTCTTACTTTTTGATTTTAATGAAGGCTGACAGGGAGAATTTCTCTGGGACTCTCAGAATCTCAGCAGTGTACAAGTACACTTTACGTATCATTAGCAAAAGGCTTCTGACAACTAGGTACCTACTCGATGGAATCACATTGTAGCTAACAAAAGGTAGTGTTTTAGAAATAGGTGTTTCCCTATTCATCAATTGCATTATAACCAATTTGCGTTGCTGGAACACATATTATAGCAGAACCCCCTGTAAGTGGGAATGCTCCAAATGTCCCACTCTAGCAATTTCTGGTCAATTGTTTCTGACTTGTTCTATTGATTTAAACATTAAATCCACCAATTGGCTGACCCTTAGAAGACAGAAAATATTCAACATGGTGCTCAGTTACAAGTGGTGTACCACAAGGATCTGTTCTGGGTCCTCTTCTAATTGTGATTTTTGTAAATGATTTGGATGAAGGAATGGAAGGGTGGATTAGCAAGTTTGTGAACAGTACGAAGGTGGGTCATGTTGTGGACAGTGCGGAGGGCTGTTCTATGTTACAAAGGGACATTGATGGGGTGCAGAGCTGAGCTGAGAAGTGGCTGATGGAGTTTAACCCTGAAAAGTGTGAGGTGATTCATTTTGGAAAGACAAACTTGAAAGCAGAATACAGGGTTAACGGAAAGATTCTTGGCAGTGTGGAGGAGCCAGGGATCTTGGGGCTCATGTTCACAGTTCCCTGAAAGCTGCCACCCAGGAGGATAGAGTTGTTAATAGGGCGTATGGTGTGTCAGCAGTCATTAATAGAAGGATTGAGTTCAAGAGCCATGAAGTTATGGTCCAGCTATACAAAAGTCTGGTTTGGCCACATCTGAATTATTGTGTCCATTTCTGGTTGCCTCATTACAGGAAAGATGTGGAAGTGTTGGAAAAGGTGCAAAGGAGATTTACCAGGATGTTGCCTGGAATGTAGGGAAGGTGTTACGAGGAAAGGTTGAGAGAGCTGGGGCTTTTATCTTTAGAACGATGAAGGATAAGAGGTGACTCGATAGAGGAGTACAAAATGACCAGAGGTATAGATACTGTGGACAGCCAGAGACTTTTTCCTAGGGTGGGGATAGCTATTATGAGGGGGCATAGTTTTAAAGTGAGTGGAGGTAGAATTCGGGGAGATGTCAGAGGCACGTACTTTACTCGGAGTGTGGTAGGGGCATGGAATGCATTACTGGAGAGGATAGTGGAGTCAGCCTCATTAGGGATATTTAAGCAGCTATTAGATAGGCATATGGATGATGGTATAAGGTAGGGGTGGAGGTTAGATCGACCTTAGGTTTAGTGTAAAAGTTCGGTGTAACATCGCAGGCCGAAGGGCCTGTATGGTGCTGTACTGTTATAGTACGATGTTCTATGTTCTAAATCTCTTTGCCTCTCCACAGATGCTGCATGACCTGCTGAGTGCTTCTAACAGTCTCTGATTTTCTTTAAGATTTCCGGTGAGCATAGTATTTTGTTTTTTTGAAGAACTAAGGAAAACCTTCCTCTTATATCTATACTGATGTTTCATTCATGTCCTTGTCTACAATGTTTGAATGACGACATTGTAATTACTGCAAAGGGGAAAGTGCTTGGACTGAGAATTTGGTGTGGCTACGAAAAAGCCTTAGAAACTGAACACATCCAATAAATTCAATACTGCACTGTTCAAAGACTACATAAAATTTACAAAAACAGGCAAATTGGCACAATTAGCCTAAGATGGTGTTGATGCTGAGGTTAAAATACCTCCTTCTCTTCAGCTAACCCCATTACCATTCCCTTCATTCCACCAATATTTTTTTACCTCATTTAACAATGTGGGAGAGGGAGTTCATTTTTAAAACTTTTATTAAATAGGTTTTCCCAATATTTGACTTATTCGGGTTTTATTAGTGACCTCATTATATTTATGACCAGAGATAATAGGATCTGCAGATGCTGGAGAATCCAACATAACAAAGTATGGAGCTGGATGAACACAGCAGGCCAAGCAGCATCTTAGGCACACAAAAGCTGATGGTTCGGGCCTAGACCCTTTATCAGAAAAGGGGCATGGGGAGAGGATTCTGAAATAAATGAGGAGAGAGGGGGAGGTGGACTGAAGATGAATAGAGGCGAAGATAGGTGGAGAGGAGAGTATGGCTGGGGAGGTAGGGAGGGGATAGGTCAGTCCGGGGAGGACGGACAGGTCAAGGGGGCGGGATGAGGTTAGTAGGTAGGAAATGGAGGAGTGGATAGGTGAGAGAAAGAACAGGTTAGGCAGGCTGGGACGAGTTGGCCTGGTTTTGGGATGCAGTGGGGGAAGGGGAGATTTTGAAGGTGGTGAAGTCCACATTGATGCCATTGGGCTGCAGGGTTCCCAAGCGGAATATAAGTTGTTGTTCCTGCAACCTACGGGTGGCATCATTATGGCACTGCAGGAGGCCCAGGATGGACATGCCGTCTGAGGAACGGGAGGGGGCGTTGAAATGGTTCGCGACTGGTGCAGTTGTTTACTGCGAACCAAGCGTAGGTGTTCTGCAAAGTGGTCCCCAAGCCTCCGCTTGGTTTCCCCAATGTAGAGGAAGCCACACTGTGTATAGCGGATGCAGTATACAACATTGGCGGATGTGCAGGTGAACATCTGCTTGATGTGGAAGGTCATCTTGGGGCCTGGGATGGGGGTGAGGAAGGAAGTGTGGGGGCAGGTGTAGCACTTCCTGCGGTTGCAGGGGAAAGTGCCGGGTGTGGTGGGGTTGGAGGGGAGTGTGGAGCAGACAAGGGAGTCGCAGAGTGAGTGGTCTCTCCGGAAGGCAGACAAGGGTGGGGATGGAAAAATGTCTTGGGTGGTGGGATTGGATTGTAGATGGCGGAAGTGTCGGAGGATGATACGTTGTATGCGGAGGTTGTAGGGTGGTATGTGAGGACTGGGGGATTCTCTTGGGGCGGTTATTGCGAGGGCGGGGTGTGAGGGATGAGTTGCGGGAAGTGCGGGAGACATGGTCGAGGGCGTTCTCGACCATGCGGGGTGGGACGGGGGGGGATGGTAGTTGCAGCCCTTGAAGAACAAGGACATCTGGGATGTGCGGGAGTCGTTACACCCACCTCCACACCCCCATCCCAGGCCCCAAGATGACTTTCCACATCAAGCAGATGTTTACCTGCACATCCGCCAATGTGGTATACCGCATCCGCTGTACACGGTGTGGCTTCCTCTACATTGGGGAAACCAAGAAGAGGCTTGGGGACCGCTTTGTAGAACACCTACGCTCAGTTCGCTGTAAACAACTGCACCTCCCAGTCGCGAACCATTTCAACTCCCCCTCCCATTCTTCAGACAATATGTCCATCTTGGGCCTCCTGCAGCGCCATAATAATGCTGCCTGTGGGTTGCAGGAACAGCAACTCATATTCCGCTTGGGAACCCTGCAGCCCAATGGTATCAATGTGGATTTCACAAGCTTCAAAATCTCCCGTCCCCCCACTGCACCCGAAAACCAGCGCAGTTCGTCCCCGCCTCCCTAACCTGTTCTTCCTCACACCTATCCCCTCCTCCCACCTCAGGCCGCACCTCCATTTCCTACCTACTAACCTCATCCCGCCTCCTTGACCTGTCCGTCCTCCACGGACTGACCTATCCCCTCCCCACCCATACTCTCCTCTCCACCTATCTTCTCCTCTATCCATCTTCAGTCTGTCTCCCCCTCTCTCCCCATTTATTTCAGAATCCTCTCCCCATTCTCCTTTTCTGATGAAGGGTCTAGGCCCGAAATGTCAGCTTTTGTGCTCTTTAAGATGCTGCTTCGCCTGCTGTGTTCATCCAGCTCCACACTTTGTTGTCTTATATTTATGACCCCTTGTTTTGGACCTCTGTCTATCAGTTATTTTCCTTTGTTTCCACCTGTAGCCCAGGCTAATTCAGTCTCAGTGCTGAGATGTTATTTGACGTTTCTGTATGTCCGTCTGCCTCAATAATATTTTCAATTCGTAGAAAGTATGATTTACTTTGCAGCCTGGTTTTACTATGTCAGCTTCCCTTGTTCAACACCAGTCCTAATTAAGACAGGTTTATTAATGGCAAAGGTCAACTCCAACATTCCTACTCGTGAAGATGATAAATTAATGTAATTTCATTCAATATATTAATGGCTAGCTTGTTACCACTGCTGGGCAAAAGAACTTTGACAATGTGGTAACAAACAGTAAATGACTGCATTTTGAACCAAATGTCATATTAGACAATTCCACTCAGATGATGAAATTTCACTTACGTCACTGCATAACAATTAGGAAATAAGCATTACACTAATTTTAACAAAAATGACATTGACAACACTTTAAAATCATATTTTACGTATGTATATGTATGCATTAATTTGAGAAAAGTAGAAGAGACACCACTACACACACAGCTACATAAATTGTGTCAGTAATTGGTCAGTTAGTGATGATCTAGTGGTACTGTAACTGGACTAGTAAGTCAGAGATGCAGGTAATATTCTGGGGACCTAGGTTTGAATGCCACCACACCAAATGGTGCAATTTGCATTTAATTTTTTAAAAATCTAATGATGATGGTGAAACAGTTTTAATTTTTTGTAAACACTCATCTGGTTTCCTAATGCCCTTTACAAAAGACAACAGCTCTCCTTACCCACTCTGGCATGCACATGACTTCAGACCCACTGCAGTGTGGCCTAGCAAGTTACTTTATTGTATCAACTGCTACAAAGTCTAAAGAAAAGGACTAAAGAAAAGAATTAAACCAGATGGACTGCTTGACTCATTACAGTGTAGAGCTGGAGGAACACAGCAGATCAGGCAGCACCAGAGGAGCAGGATATTTGATGTTTTGGTTCAGAACCCTTCATCAGGGCCAACATGGCCAACACATCAGTACAAAAGGTAAAAGTTGAACCATCTGCAACAATCTTCATTTAGAAGTGCTGAGTTCATGATCCATCTTAGTCTCCTCTGGAGAAGGGTCCTGACCTGAAAAGTCAACTCTCCTGCTCCTTTGATGTTGCCTGACCTGCTGCGTTCCTGCAGCTCCACACTGAATTGACTCTGACTCCAGCATCTGCAGTTCTTGCTATCTCAGAGTGGACTGCCTGACATTGACTAACAGACCAAGAACAAAGAAAAGCCTCTCCAGCGTCTGCAGTTCCCATTATCTCTGATCACAATGAAAAGCCTATTGGTTCTGTGACATTCTCCTTACTGAAGTCTGGGGACTACTGCCAAAATTGAGGAAGCTGTCTCTCAGACTAAATGTCACTCTTCAAAAGGTGTAATTCTGTTCCTGTGTCCCAGCCAACATTATCCCTGGATTCTTCCTCTCCCGCTGGTAAGACAGATTCAGCAGAGGTGGCAGTACAGTGGCATATAGTGTGCAGGGACTTGCCTTGGGAGTCCTCAACATTGACTTTGGACCCCACAATCCCTCATGATGCCAGGTCAAACCTGAGCAAAGAAATCTCTGAAGAAGGGTCCTGACCCGAAACATCAAGCTTTCCTGCTTTTCTGATGCTGCTTGGCCTGCAGTGTTCATCCAGCTTCACACCATTTTATCAAAGAAATCTCCTGCAGATTACCGTATACTGTTTCTCTTTTCTTCTTCATCCTTCCCCCACTACTTTTGCTGCAAAAATGCTGAGACTGTATGAGGTAGCCATAAGACAATAAGTACAGGAGCAGAATTAGGCCATTCAGTCTACTGAGTCTACTTTGTCATTCGATTGTGGTTGATAAGTTTCTCCAGTCCATTTTTCAGCCTTACCCCCACAATCCTTAATCTCTTACTAATCAAGAGCCCAACTATCTGTCTTAAAGCCACTCACTGACCACGACCTCCTTGGCTTTTTGTTGTAGTAATTTAAGGCTTTGAGGTAGATTTGTGGTACTAATTTCCATGGATTCACCACCATATGGCTGAAGAAGTTTTCTTATCTCAGTTCTTAAGGGTTGTCCCTTTATTCACTCTGTGGCTGTACCTTCCAGACCTGGTGTCTCCTACCAGTGGAAAATATCTTCTTCATGTCCAATCTATCTGTGCCTTTTGGTATTCTGTTAGTTTCAGATTGGGTCTGTACTCAGAGTCCTCAACTGCTTCTCATGTGACAAGTCTTTTGTTCCTCAGTTTATTCTTGTAAACCTCCTCATCACATCTTTCCTTAGATATGGGACTCAAAACCATTTGCATATTCCACCTGAAGTTACAAAACAGGATTACTTGTGTGCCAAACAATGCAGGCAGCAAGCGATAGCCAGATCTAAGTGTTTCTACTACTAACAGATCAGATCTCGACTCTGCAGTCCTGCCCCGTCCACTTGTGAATGGTGGTGGATAACTGAACAATTCACTGAAGAAGGATGCTCCATAAGTGTCCCAATGCTCTCCTAATGGAGACCAACACATCAGTACAAAAGATAAAAGTTGAGGCATCTGCAATGATCTTCATTTAGAAGTGCTGAGTTCATGATCCATCTTCGTCTCCTCCAGAGAGTTCCAGATTCACAGATGCCAGTCTTCAGCTAATTCTGTTCATTCCATGTGATATAGAATTGGTTGTAGGCACTAGGCACTGCAAAGTCAATGAGTCCTGGTAGCATTCCAGCAACATAACTTAAGACTCCAGAAAGTACTGTGCCCCTAGCAGAGCTGTACAGCTACAACACTGGCACCTACCTAACAATGTGGAAATTTGCCCAGGTATGTCCTGTATACAGCAACCCAGTCAAATCTAACATAGCCAAATACAACCCCCAACAGTCTTCACTCGATCATAAGTGATGGAAGGTGTCATCAACAATGCTATCAAGCAGCACTTTCTTAGCCATAACTTGCTCACGTATGCTCAGTTTGGGTTCTGTCAGGACCACACAGCTCCTGGCCTAATTACAGCCTTAATTCAAATATGGACAAAAAAAACTTAATTCCCAAGGTGAGGTAAGAACCAGAAGTGGCAATTTTCACTAATGATTGCGCAATGTTTAGCACCATTTGTGATTCCTCAGATACTGAAGCAGTCCTTGTCTGAATGCAGTAAGACCTAGACGATATATTGGCATATGTTGACAGTGGCAAGTAACATTCATGCCAGACACAAGTGCAAGGCAGTGACCATTTCCAACATGAGAGAATCTAACCATCACCCCTTGAAATTCAATGGCATTACCATAACTGTAACTTTAACTATCAACATCCTGGAGTAACTATTGATCAGAAACTGAACTGAACTGGCTATAGCAAAATCCAAAAGGCAGATTATTATCTGAACAGCGAAAAATTGGGAAAAGCGGAAGTGCAACTTGTTCTTACTCGTCAGTCAAAGAAAGTAAGCATATAGTTGGAAAGGGCAATGAGGAAGGCAAATGGTATTTGAGTTCTGAAGAACCAGACCCAAAATGTTGACTCTGCTGTCTCTCCACGGATGCTACCAGACCTGCTGAGTTTCTCCAGCAATTTTTTTGTTTCAGATTTCCAGCACTTGCAATTCTTTGTTTTTTGTTTCGGCAAATGGTATGTTGGTTTTCATTGCAAAAGAATTTGAGTAGAGGAGCAAGGATGTCTTACTGCAATTGTATAGGGCACTGCTGAGACTACACCTAGAGTATTGTGTGCAGTTTTGGTCTCTTTATGTAAGGAAGGATGTTTTGGTTATGGAGTGAGTGCAATGAAGATTTATCAGACAGATTCGTTGGATAGCGTTGTGGAGACCTGTTTGCCCTATCTAGAAAGGAGAATAGATTACCTATGGCTATATTCACTCGAGTTTGGTAGCCTGAAGGGTAATCCCATAGAAGCTTATAAAATTCTAACACAGCTAGATAGGGGGGAAATGCATGAACGATATTCCCGCTGACCAAGGAGTCGAAAACCAGAGGTTACTTGATAGGTTATTTTGGACTGAGGTGAGGAGAAATTTCTTTCCCTGGTGAATGAAAAGGCCAAAAAAAGGGAATGTTTTCAAGAAGGAGTCAGTTATATTTCTTAGGGCTAAAGGGATCAAAGCGTATGGGTTGGAACAGGGTACTGAATTGGATTATCATCAATGGAATAAATATGCCATGATCATCACAGACTTCATTAGTAAGCATGTAGAGGACTGCATGTCAAAAAAGTCAGTCCCAGTGTTGCCCAACTGGAAATATAAATGAGCCAGGAGACCTAGTCTAGGTCAAAAGTGTTCAATTCAGGTGACCCTGAATATATAAACTAAATCTAGGTGCAACCTTTGTAAGGCCATCGGGGACTTCAAGAGACAATAACAGACTAAACTAGAGTCTAAGATTAACCACATGAACACATGTCGACTGCAGCAAGGCTAACACAATGTAATGGGCTGCAAAGCGAGTTTGAGTAGAATCGCTGACAACAAGGCAACCCTCTCTGATGACCTTAATGCATTCTATGCTTATTATGATCAGAGGTTCAATGAAATGATGTCACCTGCCTTGACAGCTTTGGGTGCAACTGTACCCACAGTCACCACTACAGACATCAGATTGGCCTTCTTGTGGGTGAACCCACGGAAAGGATTGAGTCCCCGGCCATGCACTCAGATCCTGCACAGACTAGATGGTGGGAGTATTTGCAGACATCTTTACTGGGATGTGAGTCTCCCACCTGCTTCAAGAAGACCACTACCATTCTAGAAAGAAAAATCAGGCAACATGCCTTAATGACTGATACCTGGTTAGTAATGGCAGACATCAACTCCAGCCTCCCAGATTGCATTAATCCACTACAATTCACCTACCATCACAATAGGCCCACAGCAAGTGCCATCTCCATGGCCCTACACCCTTTCCGGGTATACATGCATAACAGGGTGGCAGGTGTCTCAGTGGATAGCACTGCTGCCTCACAATGCCAAGGAATTGGGTGCAATTTCATACATACATTCTCCCTGTGTCTGCATGAGTTTCCTCCCACAGTCCAAAGATATGCAAGTTGGGTGGATTAGCCATGGGGAATGCAGAGTTACAGGGATGGGGTGGGTTGGGCAGGATGCTCTTTGGAGGGTCAGTGTGGGCTTGATGGGCTGAACGTTCTGCTTCCATACTGTAAGGATTTTATGATTTATCCTATTTGCGGACTTTATCTCTGCCTTCAAAGCTATGATTCCAAAAAAACCTATCTCCAAACTCTGAGACCTAGAACTCTGCTCTTGCCTCCACAACTAGAAGCTTGACTTCTTGACCTGCAGACCACAACCAGTAAGGATTGGCAACAACACCTCCTCTGCACTAATCCTCAAAACCAGTGCCCTGCAAGGCTGCATACTCAGCTGAGTTTGCAGGTGACACCAAAATAGGTGGTATAGTGGGTAGTGAAGAAGACCATCTCAGAGTACAATGGGATTTTGATCAGATGGGCCAATGAGCTGAGAATGGCAAATAGAGTTTAATTAAGATAAATGCAAGGTGTTGCATTTTGGAAAGGCAAACCAGGGCAGGACATACAGTTCATGGTAGGGTCCTGGGGATTGTTGCTGAATAGAATCCTATGGGTGCAAATTCAAAGTTCCTTGAAAGTGGTCGATGGTAGACAGGGTGGTGGAGGGCATTTGGCACACTTGCCTTCATCAGTCAGATGATTGAGTGTTGGAGTTAGGATGTCATGTGGTGACTGTACAGGACATCGGTGAGGCCAGTTTTAGAATACTACATACAATTCTGATCGCCCTTCTATAAGAAGGATGTTGTTAAACTTGAGAGCACCTAAAGATTTACAAGGGGTGTTGCCAGGACTGGAGAGTTTGAGTTATAGGGAAAGGGTGAATGGACTGGGCATTTTTCTCTGGAGCATCCAAGGCTGAGGGGTGACCTCCTAAAGATTTATAAAATCATGAAGGGCATGAATAGGGTGAATAGCTAAGGACTTTACCTAGTGTGGAGGAGTCTAAAACTAGAGGACATAGATTTGAGGTGAGAGAAGAAAAATTTAAAAAGGGCCTGAGAGGTAGCTTTTTCCACAGAGTCTGGTGCAGATATGGAATGAATCGCCAGTGGAGTTGTTGGAGACAGGTCCAATTGCAACAATTAAAATGCATCTGGATGGTTGGATAAATAGGAAGGGTTTAAAGGGATATGGGCCAAATGCTAGCAAATGGGACTAAGTCAGACTAGGATATCCAGTCAGGGTGGATGAGTTGCATCAAAGCTATATGACTCTAATTTTTACAGATGCACAATAGAAAGCATCCTATCTGGATGTACCAGAGCTTGGTTTGACAACTGCTCTTCTCAAGGCCTTAAGAAATTAGAGTTGTGAACGTAGCCTAGTCATCACAAAAACCAGCTTTCTTTACATTGCTGCCCGGCTTGATGTGTTGTTCCAGCCTCCTGATTGTCTGCTGCCTGGCTTGAGATGTTCTTCCAGCCTCCTGTTTGTCTACCTTGGATTTCAGCATTTGTTTTATTGTCTCCTTCCCTCCATTGACTCTGTCCCCACTTTCCACTGCCTTAGGAAAGCTCCCAACATAATCCAAGACTCCTCCCACCCTGCTTGCACTCTCTTTCAGTGGACAGGAGATGCAAAAGTTTGAAAACATGTACTGACTCATTTAAGAACAGCTTCTTCCTTGCTGTTTTCAGATTTATGGAGAGGCTTCTCATATATTAGAGTTGATCTTTCTCTGCACCTTCTCTGTATCTATAACAGTTTGTTCTGCATTCCCTTAGCCTGTGGTACTTATGCAAGGTATGATTTGCCTGGTTAGCACACAAAATAATACTTTCACTATATCTTGGTACAGATACAATAATAAATCAAATCAAATCATATTGAATGGCTGAGCTGGCTCAAAGTGCCAAATGGCCTACTCCTGTTCCTATTTTGTATGTTTTCCTATAAATATTGTGGCTACAAGAGCAAGAGAGAGATGTGGGATTGTGCAGCAATTAACTCACTTCCGGACTCCCCACAGCCTTTCCAACAGTTCCAAAGCTCAAATCAGAGGTATCATAAAATACACGTCATATCTGAATGAATACAGCTCCAACAGTACTCACAAAATATGACAGCATTCAAGTCAAAGCAGCCTGCTTGTTTAGCACCGCCTCCCAAAACACGCATACCCCCCATAACACAAATGTGCTCAACTTGTAAGATGCAATTGTTATGGACCAAACCAGATAACCCCCCTCCAAATTTTTGTAAGGAAATAGCCTAGACCCTAACTTCTGTATTTTTTTAAAGGCAAGTGTATGGTGTTGTGTCCCACATTCAGGTATTTCTGCTGTAGTGCATGTTTTGTTAATGGGAATTGGTTGTAATGTGATTGATGAATAGTGGACACTGTTTGCAAAATGTGAACTTTCTGCTGTACAGGTTTTGTGATTTTCTATAGCAATTTCTCTATAATGCGATTTTCTATAGAGGGATTTTCTACAGTGCAAGGTCACACAATAATGCAACTATTGCGTTTTAAGAGAAATACCTGTATGATTCAATTAGTCCACCACTCTGCTTTAATCAAAACACATTTTATTCTTACAACAGTTAAAATACAAAAAAAGTTGACAAAACTTCGTACAAATATTTAACAAGATAATGTATTATTTAACCACCAGTCATCAACTGTTCCAATATTGACAGCATCCCATAAACACACTCTTTGGCAAAAATGCAATTCAGCAAAACAGTAATGATTCTCACATGCAGTCTCTCTTCAGTCCAGAAGAAATAATCTGCCTCTTTTCATTTTTAAGACAAAGCCTCACTATCCAAGACTTCACTAGCAGGTGCGAACGCGGGCTTTCAGTTCAGCAGCCAGCGGAAACCTTCTCACTAAAAGCAAAACAAAAACCCTTCCTGGGTCTTTGTGAGCCCTGACTCCGCCCACTCATGATTCTCTTGTCTCATTTTAAAAGAACTCAGGGATGACTCCAAGCTGTTTATCTGAAGGAGATATTTTGACATCACTGTGACAATACCCCTTTGCAAGAGAAATAGCGCAGAAGACATCTCTTAAAGGCACAATACCATCATACATTGTAAAAGGCACCTTAGACAGCATGTTGCAAACCCATGACCACCACTATTTAGAAGGACAAAAGCAGCAGATACGTGGGGACAATACCACCTGCAAAGCCCCCTCCAAGCTACTCAGAATTAAGATTTGAAAATACATCACTGTTCCTTCAGTGTTGTTGAATCAAAATCATGGAACTCCCACCCTACGGTCCCTGTGAGCCCACCTGCATCAAATGAACTGCAGCAGTTCAAGAAGAGAGCTCATCACTCTCTCCCAAGGTTTACATAGATGGTCAATAATGTTAGCCCAGCCAGTAACAACCACAACCCTTCTCTCAGCGAGCAAGGAGATCTGACTCCCCTAGTCTGGATTCACAGTCTGAGCCGACGCTCCAGGTCCACAGCTAGCCTGGGCACCTGAAGGAGAGGAGGCATCAGTGAAAGAGATGGACGATGGATCAACGGCAGCATCTGGAGGAGCGATGGATGGGGAATAGGAGGTACAGAACCCGTGCATCACCAGGCCCATGTCTCCAGCTTGGATGTGGGAGTCGCAGTGATGGAGGCCCGTAATGGAGATTCCCCAAGTCTGTTTCACAGACTGTGGCCAATGTCAACCAGCGACTGGAGGAGTAGCAGAGGAGAAACAAGACAAAAAAATGAATTCTACTGTTGTAAAATCTTACATTATATTCAATGATTCAAGATAGCACCAGAGTGTGGTGACACTTTGCATATGACACATGATAAAAGTTTTATACTGTGTTTTGATATGTATGTGAAAATAAATGTAAATCTAATTATTAAAAAACTGAATACAAGGTCCATTCCAAGGTGCGAGCATTAAAATGAAGGCTGAGGAGATTACTGAGAGAGTGTTGCTTTGTTGGATCTTTTTCAATTAGGTCATAAACTCATATAGATGTGCAGCATGGAAACAGAGCCTCTGGTCCGACTAGTCCATGCGAACAGATATCCCAAATAATTTAGTCCCAACTGCCAGCATTTGACCCATATCCCTCTTAAACCCTTCCCATTCGTACACCATCCAGATGCCTTTCTAAAGGTTGTGATTGTACCACTTCCACCATTTCCTGTGTCAACTCATTCCATTCCCACACCATCCTCTGCATGGAAAAGTTGCTCTTTAGCTCCCTTTTAAATCTTTCCCCCTCACCATAAACCTATGCCCTCTGGTTGACTCCCTCATCTCAGGGAAAAGACCTTGTCTATTTACCCCTTTCATTGCCCCTCAGGATTTTATAAACTTCTATCAGGTCCCTCAGTCTCCGATGCCCCAGGAAAATAGCTCCAGCCTTTTCAGCCTCTCCTTGCAGCTCAAACCTTCCAATCCTGGCAACATTTTTGTAAATCTTTTCTGAACCCTTTCAAGTTTCACAACATCCTTCCAATAGCAGGGAGACCAGAATTGCACACAATATTCCAAAAGTGGCTTAACCAATGCCCTGTACAACCGCAACATGACATCCCAACTCCTATACTCAGTGCACTGACAAATAATGGAAAGCATACCAAGTGCTTTCTTCAACTATCCTATACTATCTATCTAACTATGGTCTTAAAAAGCAGACATAATATTAGGGTTCCTTTCCAGAGGGATAGAATTCAAAAGCAGCAAAGTTAAGATAAACTTCAACAGAGTGTTAGACCACACTTGGAGAGCTTTGAACAGCTCTGGACATGATGATATGAAAATAATTTACAAGCCCTGGCAAAGATGCAAGTAAGGTTTACCAGAATTATACCAAAATTAAGCATCTATGTCTATCAGTAAAGATTGAAAAGGCTGACACTTCTTTGTGTAAAACAGTACAGAAAACAAGGTGTAGAGCTGGATGAACATAGTAGGCCAAGCAGCATCAGAGGAGCAGGAAAGCTGATGTTACGGGTCTGGACCCTTCTTCAGAAATGGACCCTTCTACAGAAATGGGGGAAGGGAAGGGGATTCTGAAATAAATAGGGAGAGAAGGGGTGGTGGACAGAAGATGGATAATGGAGATGATAGGTGGAGAGCAGACAGACAGGTCAAAGAGGCAGGATTGGACCAGTAAAGGTGAGTGTAGGTGGGGAGCTCGGGAAGATGGGCAAGACAAGGGAGGTGGCGGTGGATGACACTAGTAGGTATGAGATGGGGGTGGGGCTTGAGGAGACAGGAAGGGATTGGTGGGAGGAAGGACAGGTTCGGGAGGCAGGGACAAGCTGGGCTGGTTTTGGGATGCAGTAGGGGGAGGGGAGATTTTGAAGTTTGACTCCTCTTCAGGAATGGGGGAGGGGAAGGGAACATTCAGCATACTAAATTGATAGATGACTTCAGTCTGTTCTGTGGAACTGCCCAATTAACGCAACTACCCCTTGAAGGGCAACACATCACTCACAGAGTGCCTTTGTGCTCGTAAGAGAAAGCATATTCTGCACTCTCTGGGTGTGGCTGCGGTTATTTTCCACTTCCAATGCACATCTACTATTTGCATATGTAAGGCAACATAGGTTCAACCTGAAACATCAGCTTTTGTGCTCCTAAGATGCTGATTGGCCTGCTGTGTTCATCCAGCTCCACACTTTGTTATCTGGGATTCTCCAGCAGCTGCAGTTCTCATTATCTCTGATACAATTTTAACCTCACTGCAAAGCCTCTTCCAAGGATGCTTAACCTGAAGAAGTTACTGTCCTCCCTCTGGACAAACCTCAGGGGATTTCACTCCCACTGCAACTCTCTTGTATCCATCTTCGATCCACCTCCCCATCTCTTCCTATTTATTTCAGAACCCTCTCACCATCCCCCTTTTCTGATGAAGGGTCTTGGCCCGAAACATCAGCTTTTGTGCTCCTAAGATGCTGCTTGGCCTGCTGTTCCTCCAGCTCCACACTTTGTTATCTCGGATTCTCCAGCATCTGCAGTTCCCATTATCTCTGGTAATCAAGTGTGCCCAACCTCCATATACTTTTCTTCTTACACTCCCTTTCAAGCCCATCAAGACAGCTTCCACATGTTCTCACATGCCTTTTTGAATTGTGAGCTTATGAAATATCAGAGTAGTAGTCACAAAACATGGTCACATAGTTTGGTTTAAGTAATAAAATGTGAGGCTGGATGAACACAGCAGGCCCAGCAACATTCAGGAGCACAAAAGCTGACGTTTCGACCTAGGCCCTTCATCAGAGCAGTTTGTGAAAGGCACAGTATAATTTTTTTTTGTTTTGTAGAACATTTGAAAACAATCCAAATACCACCCTGGTGGAATACTAGAATTCTACTATCAGTAAGGCAGAAAATTCTTTGCTGTACAATATCTAATGTCAAGGTGTTCAATTATAAAAAAAAATTCTTGTGAATATAATTATTGCCCATCTCAAATTTCCCTTGAGAATACTGTGAACCACCCTTGCAAACAACAGTGGTCTACAGAGCATTCTACAACCATGCTGTTTTCTGTAAGAAGCTTGATACAACTGAATGGCCTTTTGGCCATGTCAGAGGGCAGTTAAGAGACATCCACGTTTCTGTAAACCAAACCAGGTAGGTACATCAACTTTGATCAGAGATAATGGGAACTGCAGATGCTGGAGAATCCAAGATAACAAAGTGTGAAGCTGGATGAACACAGCAGGCCAAGCAGCATCTCAAGAGTTCGTCAACTTTGCTCCCTGGGGACATTACTGAACAGAAAAGCTTAGTATTATGTTCAAATATCACAGTTTTCAGAATGGGATTTGAATTTGACACTGTCTCTGGAGCATTAATCCAGTAATGTCACACTTGGCTACAATCTTTAACCAAAAGTGAAACTAATAACTTGGACTTGAGAAATCATTGACACAAATCTATTTCCTCATAAACATTCACCTGATTTTGACAGCTACAAAATGAGGAGTAATAAAATTTACTGATAATTAATTTTGACACTCTGATGCAACCGAAGGTGTTTTAACTTGTTTATTCATTTGCAGTCCTGGATGGTGGAAGGTTGTTGGGTGATAACATCAACGTTGACCTGATGGCAGTAAATGGGATAATAGGTGAGAAATAATCAAACTAGACACAGATTGTTGTCATCACCATGGTTTACAAATGAAACACGCTTTATTACCCTTAAAAAAAAGATATTTCAGCACTTGCCTAAAAGGCATTTTAAAAGAGCAAGGCTAGCAACATTTGAAAATATCTTAGGACAGTTACAAGGAATGTGATGGATAACATACGCATTTAATGAAATGGAGCCATATGCATATTTTTTCAAAGGGGATGGATAAATTGAGAAGAGCTTAGAAAGACAATAGCCTGACATCACATGATTATGTAACAATTTCAAAGCATGGAATTACAAGGTGTAGAGCTGGATGAACACAGCAGGGCAAGCAGCATCAGACGAACAGCTACGCTAACATTTCTAGACCTGAAATGACAGCCTTCCTGCTTCTCTGATGCTGCTTGCCCTGCTGTGTTCATCCACGTCTACACCTTGTTATCTCAGATTCTCCAGCTCTTATTACTTCTTCAAATCATGGAACTTGGGTTTCACCAGCTGGGTAAATATTTATTGAAATTTCTTTTGTCCTTGAAGGTGGTGGTGAGCTGCCTTCTTGAAAGGCCCCAATCTATTTGGCATCAGTCCACAGACAATGTTGTTAGGGAGGGAGCTCCAGGACTTGTCCCAGTGGCACTGAAGGAACATAGATACATTTACGACTGGCGAGTGGCTTGGAAGGAAAATTGCAAGACGTGCTGTCCCCATGCATCAGCTGTCCTTATCCATCTAGATGGTAGTGATTGCTTGTTTAGAAGGCCCTGTCCAAGAAGCTACAGTGAATTTCCACAGTGCAACTGGCAGACGGTGCATGTCACCGCCACTTGCCTTCGGTGGTGTAGGGAATGAAAGTTTGTTGGATGCTAGTGCCAATCAAGCCTGCTGTCCACCCCACACAGGCAAGACGACTCACGTAAGGGAACACTTGACAAGGGGATGCCCGACAGAATGCAGGTCTTAGGTTTAAAGGGCAGAAAGCCCAGGCTGCTCACCCCTGGGTTGTCGAGTGTCACGGGGCACTCGACCGCTCAAGCTGAATCGGAAAGGGGGACTGGAACAAAAAAAAGTGGGCGTTGGAGGAAGGCATATAGAAAACAAGGTGATCTAATCCAGGTGTACGAGCTCCTCCGCAAAGCGGACCCCAAATGCAACATAAATTGAGCAGACCAGCTCCGGCACAGGACAGGGTTATGATGGTGCGCGCGCAACCCCTCCCCCCACGTTGTGGGAGGCGCGCGCGGCTCCTTGGGATTGCTGCTTTAATGTCCGCCATGTTTGCCGTGGCGCATGTCGCGGACCGACGGCCAAATTTCGGTTTCTCGGGCTCGGCTCGGTCGGCATGAGGGGCATTTCAAGGAGCGCCCTATCCACCCAGGGGACGGACTCCTTAACTCGCATCCATGAGCGGCTCTGGGCGTCCGGCCGCCCAATTAAGACTGGTCTAAAACGCCATCTTTGTGCCAGTGAGGTCCGCTCCTTTTCGCTGCGCGGTGTCTGCTGTAGTAACCCCACGGCGATAACTGGGGGGGGTGGGGGGGGAGGGGGTGTGCGGGGAGGGGAGGGATTTTTTTTCTTTGTCGGAAAATTTTCTTTTATATAAAAAAAACAGGAATCCTCTCCCGCGCACACCATGAGTAAACTGTCGTTCCGAGCGCGGGCGCTAGACGCCACCAAGCCGCTCCCCATTTACCGGGCGAAGGATCTGCCGGACCTCCAGGATTGCGTCTCCATCAATAGGGCCGTGCCGCAGATGCCGACCGGGATGGAGAAAGAAGAGGAGTCGGTGAGTGAGAGGGGAGGGAGGATGGTTGGTGGGGGGGCCGGGGGGCGGGGAGAGAGGGAGAAACGGCGGCCGCTGGCGTTTTACTCACTGCGCAAGCCACGGCTCCCGCCGCCATTGTTATCCTTTGCAGCCAGGGGACGTTTTGGCGCGGAGATTTGAAATCCCGGAATCGTTTTTTTTCAAAAACAAACGTGTTGACATACACATTACTTTCGGGCGAAAAAAGTTCTTGTTTAACTTGACACGGAACTGAGACATCGAACTTTTTTTTGCCGAACCTATGGCACGATAACCATCCTCCTGCAGACTGTTGCTTTTGATGGTTTTTGTCCGTTTATTTTAAATAGTCCTGCCCCTTGCCCCGTCTGATTGGCTGGAGCCCCTGACAATCTCATTTACCGGGTAGAATTCGGCCGCTGATTGGATGCCGGCGATGACGTGCCGCTCGGCGGGTAAACACCGAAGCCCATGCGTCGGCAGCTTGTTGACAGTTCGCGTCGTAGAGTTACTTCTCTGGGAGAGTGGAGGCTGAAATTTTATTTAACCAAAAAACTAAATGACCCTAGATCTTGAGGCGACTCAGATGTTTCGCCCCTGTTGGAGGCCGGTTTGGCAGCAACCTGTGCTATTTGTGATACCCGATTATACTTAACATTTAATGCAAATAACTAGAATTTAATGGTACTTTTGTGGAAGTCATTTTCAGTGTCCTAACACGGATTGAGAGATTAATATGTGGCAATGAATGGCGATGTTTCTGCACTAAAGCTGACTACACTAACCAAGGAAAAAAATTTTGAAACGTATGGGATTATTTTTGCTGTTAAATTCTTCCCTACGCTAATTGCTTTGTGTAATGCAGTCAGATGAAACATGACAATAAATGCAACGTACAAAATACAGATTGGCTGATTAGTATTCTAGTGCAAATGGTAAGGCAGATGTTCACATGAGAGATGATGGGAACAGCAGATGCTGGAAAATCCGAGATAACAAAGTATGGAGCTGGAAGAACACAGCAGGCCAAGCAACATCCTAGGAACACAAAAGCTGATGTTTCGGGCCTAAACCTGATTACCCTGCAGTTTAATCTGGTTTCATTTATGTGCTAATTTAAACCCTACCTATTTTGCAAGGAATTATCAGATCAAAGCAGGAGATGCGATCAGGCCAATCTATTAATTTGAGACCTAGAAAGACTAAACTTGGCCCACTGACAACTTTTTCCAAAAGATTTGGGTCTGGTCAAGTCGAGAACTGTTTTAAGTACTCCTCTGTTCCACCTGCATAGATGCCCATGTGGTGCAGAATATGCTGCCTCACTGCCAATGAAATTAGGAAAATGCTTTCTCCTGTATATTTTCTGAATTTGTGTCACTTGAATGCTGGAGCCAAGGTCAGTACCAAATGTTTAGGTTTACTGCAATCAGTTCTGGTCTCCCTGCTTTAGAAAAGATGTTGTTGAACTTGAAAGGGTGCAGAAAGGATTTACAAGGATGTTGCTGGGACTCGTGTGTTTGAGGAATAGGGACAGGCTGAACAGGCAGGGGGTATTTTCCCCTTAGAGCATCAGAGGTTGAGGGGTGACGTTATAAAGGTTTGTAAAACCATGAGGGGCATGAATAGGGTGAATAGATTAGATTCCCTACAGTGTGGAAACAGGCCCTTCGGCCCAACAAGTCCACATCGCCCCTTGAAGCATCCCACCCAGACTCATTCCCCTATAACCCACACACGCCTGAACACTATGGACAATTTAGCATGGCCAATCCACCTAGCCCGCACATCTTTGGACTGTGGGAGGAAACCGGAGCACCTGGAGGAAACCCACGCAGACATGGGGAGAACGTGCAAACTCCACACAGACAGTCACCAGAGGCTGGAATCGGACTTGGGTCTCTGGTGCTGTGAGGCTGCAGTGCTAACCACTGAGCCGCTGTGCCGCCCCACCACTGAGCTACCGTGCTGCCCCAAGAATAGCTGAGGTCTTTCTCCCAGGGTGGAGTGGCCCAAAACAAGAGGGTATAGGTTTAAGATGAGAGGAAAAAGATACGTTAGGGATCTGGGCGTAACCTTTTCGTGCAGAGGGTGTTGTGTGTATGCACTGAGCTCTCAGAGGAAGTGGTGGAAGCTGGTACAGTTACAGCATTTAAAAGGCATCTGGATGGGTACATTAATAGGAGGAGTTTAGAGGGATAGGGGCCAAATGCTGGCATGTGGGGCAGGATTATTTTAGGATGTCTGGTCAGCAGGGATGGGTTGGATCAAAAGGTTTGTTCCATGCTGCATAGCTCTATGACTGTAAGTTTGTCTCAAAAAGAGGAACGTTATCAGTGGAGCTTGCACTTGATGATGGAAGAACTCATTTGTGCAGTATGTAAATAACCTAAAAGCTGGGATGATGCATTTTGTCGGCAGCTCATTGCTGCAATAGGCTGAAATTCTGCTCTCTAATAAGTGCCCCAATCAGGGAGATGGAAAACTTGGGCTATAGTAACTAATTTGTACATGTGTATTCAGTGCAGTTACTTTAATTCTTTTCTTCATTTTGGGAAAATATGGAAGATAAGAGATTTGTTTTCCTGATTCACTTTATTTACTATGCTGCATCGGACATTGGTGCCCTGCCGTGTATTGAGTAAAAGAAAAATACAAGTTGTCACAATCTGGTATGAAATATTCTTAGGGTTACTGCCTAACTAGAAGATTACTTTTTATTTTAAATGTTTGCTGTGATGTTGACATAGCTACACCATGCCATTCCTTATTGTATTTCCTAATTATATAATCGGTTGATGGGTATGTGCAACTTTTTTACCCACTTTTTTGGATTTATAATTTCCTGCTTTGCGCATTATAGTGTATAAAGTAGGCATCTAAAAGGAAGTCTACATTTGCGAACAAATCAAACTGATCCAAAGTTGTTATTTAGTTCACTGCTTGAATGAATGATTCTGTAATTTGTATCACCATTTTAACTATAATATGACTAACATCAGAATGACCTCTTTTCTCAAATTACACCCTTTCCCCTATCTTTCTTGAAGCAACTCTATTTCCATCCAAGTCAGCCTATAAGTCAGAGTTTGTTCCTGCCTTATATAAAAATAGGAGTAGAAGGATACGCATCCAGTGGGGCTACCTGACCATTTATTTTGGTAGTGGTTGGTTTTGGTCTTTGCTTTGACTTCCCTGCCCACTGTTCATACGGTTTGATTTCATTGAAGGACAAAGCTATTTTGCAGCCTTAAATGTATTCAGTGACAGAGAATCTGTAATGCACTAGGTTAGGGAATTCCAGGGGCTCACAATCCTCTGGGGTAGATAATGCTCATCTCAGTGATGAATCATCAGCCCTTATCCTAAAACTCTGCTCACTTTGTTCTACGTATGTTGGCCAAGGGATGAAGTACCTTACTATCCACCGTGTCATACCTCTTTGTAACTTTGAATGTTTCAATGAGACCACCTCTCATTCTTCTGAACTGTAGATAGTGTAGACCCAATTTAGACAGCCTCATGATAGACAACCCTCTCATCCCTGAACCTTTATACTATTCATGATGCAAAATGTCCTTCTCTAACGAGTTCCAATATATTTTAGAGGTGGTCTCTTCAAATTCTGACAAACCTTGTAGCAAAACGTTTTTTATTTCTCGGGATTGGAATACAAGAACAAAGGCCAATGTTCCCTTTGATTTTCTAATAGCTATTTTTACTTCAATGCTAGCTTGTTGTTTACCTTGGAGGAGCAGGCTCCAACCATAGAGTCATTGAGATGCACTGCATGGACACAGACCCTTTGGACCAATTTGTCCATGCTGATCAGACATCCTAGATAAATCTAGTCCTATTTGCTTGCATTTAGCTTATGCACTTCTAAAGACTTCCTATTCATATATCTATCCAGATGTCTTTTAAATGCTGTAATTGTATCAACCTCCACCACGTCCTGTGACAGCTCAGTGCATACACACACCACACTCTGCATGAAAAAGTTGCCCCTTATGTCCCTTTTAAATTTTTCCCCTCTCACCTATGCTATCTAGTTTGTGACACCCCCACCTTAGGGAAAAGACCTTGTCTAGTTACCCTACCTATGCCCCTCATTGTTTTATAAACCCCTATAAGTTTACCCCTCAGCCTCCGACACTCCAAGGAAAAAACCCTCAGCTTATTCAGACTCTCACAATAGCTAAAACTCTCCAGCTGAGTATGCATATGACACCAGGTTACAGTCCAACAGTTTTATTTGAAATCACAAGCTTTTGGAGTGCAGCTTCTTCATCAGGTGCAGTGAGAGAGAAGAACACGTTGACACAAACTTTATGGGCAGAGAGATCAAGGGCTGAGAGATCAAAAGATTATACAACTAGTGTGAGTGGAGCGTCAGATAATAGGTCTCAGCAGGTGACCAAGTGTCGTGGAAGGTAAGTAAAGTGTCAACAGCTAAATAACCAGTGAAGGGATCCGATTAAATGAGGCAGAGAGATAATTACAAAAAATGGAAAATAAGCTGGTACTGGAGACAAACAAAATGACCAGAATAACATGGTGGGTATAACAGTTGCATGCTGAAGGTCTAACGAAACTAATAAATAATTCAAAATTGTGCAAGCTAATTAAGGTAGAGACATCATCACAATTTATGGAGATGATGGTGTCAAAACAGTACAATAAGGAAGATTTTACAGATACAGAACAGTGTGGTGGGGCCACATATAGCGTGACATGAACCCAAGATCATGGTTAAGGTCATCTTCCTGGGTATGGAACTTAGCTATCGGTCTCTGTTTGGCGATCCTGCGTTGTTTTTTTTTCTATTCATTTGTCGGATGTGGGTGTCGTTGGCTGGCCAGTATTTCTTGCCCATCCCTGACTGCCCTTGAGAAGGTGGTGGTGAGCTACCTTCTTGAACCGCAGCAGTTCTCCTGCTGTAAGTCGACCCACAATGCTATTAGGGAGGGAATTTCAGTATTTTGAACCAGCGACACTGAAGCAATGGCAATATATTTCTAAGTTGATGAGTTGCTTGGAAGGGAACTTGGAGATGGTGGTGTTTCCATATGTTTGCTGCCCATGTCCCTTTGGGTGGAAGTGGTTGTGGGTTTGAAAGGTGCTGTCTGAGAATCTTTGGTGAATTTCTGCAGTGCATCCTGTAGAGAGTACACACTGCTTCTACTGAGTGTTAGTGGTGGAGGGAATGAATGCTTGTGGATGTAGTACCAATCAAACTGGCTGCATTGCCTGGATGGTGTCAAGCTTCTTGTTGTTGGGGCTGCACTCATCCACACAAGTGGAGGGTATTCCGTTACATTCCTGACTTGTGCCTTGTAGATGGTGGACAGGCCTTGAGGAGTCAGGAGATGAGTTATTTGCCACAGTATTCCTAGCTTCTGGCCTGGTCTTGTAGCTACTGTGTTTATGGTTGAGTCTGTGGTCGATGATAACGCCCAGGATGTTGATCGTGGGAGATTCAGTGATGGTAACACCAATTGAATGTCAAGAGATAGTGGTCAGGTTGTCTGTTATTGGTAATGGTCACAGCCTAGCATTTGTGTGGCTTGAATGTCACTTGCCACTTGAAGCCCAAGCCTGGATATTGTCCACGTCTTGTTGCATTTGAACATGGACTGCCTTCAGTATCTGAGGAGTCACAAATGATGCTGAACATTGTGCAATCATTGGTGAACATGTGCAATCATTGGTGAACATCCCCAGTTCTGACCTTATGATGGAGGGAAGGTCATTGAAGCAGCTGAAGATGGTTGGACCTGGGACATTGCCCTGAGGAACTCTTGCAGAGATATCCTGAAGCTGAGACGACTGACTTCCAAACAACCATGACCATCTTCCTATGTGTTAGGTATGACTCTAACCACCGGAGAGTTTGTCCCCGATACCCATTGATTACAGTTTGCTAGGGCTCCTTGATGTCACACTCTGTCAAATGCAGCCTTATATCAAGGGCTGTCATTCTCACCTCACCTCACCTCACCTCTGGAATTCACCTTTGTCCACTTTTGATCCAAGGCTGTAATGAGGTCAGGAGCTGAGTGTCCCTGGCGGAACTCAAACTGGACATCGCCGTGCAGGTTTCTTCTGAGCAGGTGCTGCTTGACAGCACTGTTGATGACGCCTTCTATCACTTTACTGATGATTGAGGATAGACTGATGGGGCAGTAATTGGCTTGGTTGGATTTGTCCTGCTTTTTGTGTACAGGATATACTTGGGCGATTTTCCACATTGCCGGGTTGATACCGGTGTTGTAACTATATGGAAACAGCTTGGCTAGGGGAGCAGCGAGTTCTGGAACACAAGCTTTCAGTCCCATTGCCGGAGTTGTCAGGGCCTGTAGCTCTTGTAGTATCCAGTGTCTCCAACCATTTCTTGATATCATGTGGAGTGAATTGAATTGGCTGAAGACTGGTATCTGCAATACTGGGACCACTACGCCAAGATGGATCGTCCACTCAATCTGGCTGAAGATTGCTCTGAATGCTTCAGCTTTATCTTTTTCACTGGGCTTTACCCATCATTGAGGATGCGGTATTTGTGGAGCCCCCTCTTCCAGTGTGTTGTTTAATTGTCCACACCATTCATGACTGGACGTGGCAGGACCGCAGAGCATAATGATCCGTTGGTTATGGGATCACTTACTTCTGTCTATCACTTGCTGCTTTCACTGTTTGGAGTGCAAGTCATCCCGTTTGGTGGCTTCACCAGGTTGATACCTCATCTTTAGGTATGCCTGGTGCTGCTCCTGGCATGCCCTCCTGCACACTCCATTGAACTAGGGTTGATCCCTTAGCTTGATGGTAATGGTTAAGTGGGGGATATGCCGGGCCATAGGATTGTGCTGGAGCACAGTTATGCTGTTGTTGATTGCTCACGGTGCTTCATGGGTACCCAGTCTTGAGTCGCTAGATGTGTGTGAAGTCTGCCCCATTTAGCACAGTGATAATGACACACAACACGATGGGAGTTATTCTCAATGTGAAAGCAGGCCTTTGTCTCCATACGGACTGTGCGCTGATCACTCTTAATTGTACTGTCGTAGACAGATACAACTGCAGCTGGCAGATTAGTAAGGATGAGGCCAAATATGTTTTTCCCTCTTGTTGGTTCCCTCACCATCTGCCACAGACCCAGTCTAGCAGCTATGTCCTTTAGGACCCAACCAGCTCGAAAAGTAATACTGCTGCCGAGCCACTCTTGGTGGTGGACATTGACGTTCCTCACCCAGAGTACATTTTGTGTCCGTGCCACCCTCAGTGCTTCCTGTAAGTGTTGTTTAACATTTGATGAGTGCTGATTCATCAGCTGAGGCAGAATGGTATGTCATAATCAGCAGGAGACTTCTTGCCTGCATCTAACCCGAAGCCACGAGACTTCATGGATCCTGGAGTCAATGTTGAGGACTCCTAGAGCAACACCCTCCTGACTGTATACCTTTGTGCCAACACCTCTGCTGGGTCTGTCCTGCTGGTGGGACGGGACATATTCAGGGATGGTAATCGTGGTGTCTGAGACATTGTCCATAAGTTATGATTCTGAGAGTATGACTCTGCCAGGCTGTTGCTTAACTACTTCTGAGGAAGGGTCACCAGACCTGAAACGTTAACTCTGTTTTTTCCTTCACAGGTGCTGCCAGACCTGCTGAGCTTTTCCAGCAACTTTGTTTTTGTCGCTTAACTAGTCTGTGAGGCAGCTCTCCCAACTTTGGCCCTAACCCCTAAATGTTAGTGAGAAGGACCTTGCAGGGTTGGCGGGGCTGTTTCTGCTATTTTAAAAGTAGAAAGAGCTGCGGATGCTATAAATTAGGAACAAAAAGCTCAGCAGGACTGACAGCATCTGTGAATAAAAAATCAGAGCTAAGGTTTCAGATCCAGTGACCCTTGCTCAGAACTCAGAAATGAAAATTTTATGTGTTATGAAGCATTTGGATCCTACAAGTTGTAACTTGCTTCCCATGATATTATCCATCATGGTTTTATCTTAAAATTGCTATTGGAATGGCTGACATCAGTAATGCTTGAAAATTTTGCACTTCAATTCTGCATTGTTATACTTTACTTCAAATACCCAGATCCAGCAGCATCTGTGGAGTGAGAAACAAGTAACATTTTAAGCCTTTTTTCTGAGCTTTTGTATTGATACTTGATTAGCAATGGGGCAGATTTTCTGCAGGCCAGACATTTGTTGTGTAAGCATAGATCAGAGTTGTGTGCGGGACTGTGCAGAATCCCCGTTGTAGCATCCTCTGAAACGTGCACAGGAAATTGAATTTTCTGCTGGATACCAGACACATTTTTCTCCCCATCCTGGGAGCTGACACACTGCTCCAATTTGTGCACTAGTTGACCCAACCCAACTCTCCAGGATCCTTTCTGATATAGGAGTGGTTGCTTTGCTGGTTGGAGTCGCACCCTGACACAAGGAAGGTGGTTTGATTGTTGGAAGTTAATCATCAGCCATGGGACAACATTCATCAGTTCCTAAGCCTAACAGCCTTCGCCTGTGTCTGCAGTGACCTTCCCTCCACCCTAAGATCAGGCTTGGGATGTTTGCTGATGATCGTACATGGTCAAGTAGAATTTGTAGTTGTGGATACAGAGTAGTTCACATTCAAGTGCAGCAAGACCTGGACCGCATTCAACTGTGGGCTGCTAAATGACAAATAACATTAGCACTACACAAGTGCAGATCTTTGAAGCCTAGTAGACTGAACTTTACATTTGAAATGCAAATAGGATTTTTAAAAATATTCATTTTTCATGTACCCAGATACCTTCCTTCTATTTTCTGTAAGTCATTTCTCATCATTTGTGGGTGTGGTGTTTGGCCTTCACCTTGGATAGAGAAAAGTTACAAAAATTGATATTGGATGGGAATGGCAATGTGTTGCTATCTTGACCTCCGCTGTAGTTTCGGTGCATATTTGGTAACCTTTCCTTTTACTGTTAAGGTTTTGGAGTAGATCTGTAGCTCGGGTTGTGGGTGTTGAGGTTGGTTGGCTCGCCAAGCTGATTTGTTGTTCCGCAGACTTTTCGTTACTGTGCTTGGTAATGAAACGTCTGCAGAACAACAGACCAGCTCGGCGAACCAACCAATCTCAACTTTCCTTTTATTCTTTGGAATTGGGATATCATTCGCAAGGCCAGCAGTTGTTATTCATTTCTAGTTGCCTTTTTACTGAAGAACTTGTTAGGCCACTTCACGCCCAGTTAAGCATCAACTGTTGTGCTTACTCTGCAATTTGAGTTCATATATGTGAAACTGGTGAAGGGGTATTCTGCAGATGTCACTTTTGCAAGGGCTGTCTCAGATATGTCCACCTTTTTCCTCAACTGAGGATTCCCCTCCATCGTTGTTGACATGGCCCTCGTCCACACCCAATGCATTTCTGCCCTCTCCCGTTCCCTCCAAGAACAACAGTATGGTCCTCTTGTCCTGATTTTTTACCATAGCAGCCTCCACATCCAAAGGATCATAAGCTTCCATTCTTGTGACCTCCTGCAGGATGCCACCACCATACGAATACTCCCCTCCCCTCCTTTGGCAGCATTCCTGTGGGACTGTCTGGTCTATGCCTCCTCCAGTCCCAATGCCTTGTCACACCGTACTGGTTCTTTGGTGTGCAAGGCCTCAGACACACCTTCCTGGTGAAATGGCGATTTACCTGCACTTCATTGAATCTAGTGTACTATCTTTGCTGCTAACTAGGTGGTCTCCTCAACAATGGGGAAACAAAATGCATTCTGGGTTGCCGCTTTGCCAAACACCTCCATAAAAATAACCCCAAGTTTACAATTGTCTGCCACTTTAACATACCACGTGCCCATGTTACAGTTCTGTTTCAGGCCGACTACACGGCTCTGGTGAAGTTCAGTGCTAGTTGGAAGAGCAACACTTCATCTTCTGTCTAGGTACCTTGTAGCCCTCAGGATTCAACATTGAGATTAGCAATTTTAGAGACTGAACACACTCCTCCATGTTCATGAGCTAGGACTATGTGGGTGTGTGGGTTAGGTTCTGTATAGGTTGCTTCCACTACAGTCAGTGCACTTCCACTATTCACAACTCTCATTATCACGTATTTAGCCTTTACTTATTCCTAGGTTTACTGTTAGCTAAACAGCAGATTATGAAACAAGACCGTTGAAGGTTATAATCTCAGAATTACTCCTGGTGCCATCTCTATTCTCCTATTTCTGTGCTTTCTAGCAGCAGATGAATGCATGGTTCACGAGGCTGGATGGGCCTGTACTTTAATTCCAAAAGTGTTAGACTGATGCGGTCATGATATGGATTGATTGGTGGAATTGCGATGTTGCGACTACCACGGAGATATGGTTGAGGGAGAAAAATGGCCGGCACCCTAATGTTCTGGTGTTTAGGACCTTCAGGGAGAGTGTAAAAATGGAGGTGATGTCATATCATTAGTTAAAGAGTCAGTTACTGCGGTAAGGCGGGGTGATATCTTGGAAGTGACGTCAAATTAGGCTTTGAGGGTAGAACGTCAGAATAAAAAGGGGACTATCAAGTTGATAAGTGTGTATTGTGCATCCCTTAAACAGACAGTGGACAATTGAAGAGCAGGTATGTAATCAATTCACCTGAGGTATGTAAATATAATCGGGAATTTTAAATACCCTAATGTTAGTTGGGATAATTACAGTATAAAGGGGTTGGGGAGGCAGATTTCTTGAAATGCATACAGAAAGCCCTGTATCAACGTGTAGACTGCCTTGTAACAGATGGTGCAGTGCTAGACCTAATTCGGGGCAATGAAGCTGGACAGGTTTTCAAGGTGGGTTCAAGTGGGGAAGCATTTTAGTGATAGTGACAGCAACACTGTACATGTTAAATTTGCTTTGAAAAGGAGAAAGATGACCTGCAAAAAAAAAACAGTTTTGCATTAAGGCCAATTTTATTAAAATAAAGTAAGAAACCGCTATTTGAGGGAAAATCTACAGTGGAATTCTGGCAGTTTTTCAAAAAGGTACATGGGGGAATACAGGCCCAATGCTTTTTAGGGTGAAGTGTAGCAGCACAAAGTACGGACAACCCTGGATGTTTAGGAATATTCAGGACTTGATAAAAAGAATAAAGAGACTTGAAACTGCTGTACAGGGAGCAAAATAACAGATGCCTAGAGGTGTATAGAAAGTGCAAGAGGACCTCAAGAAAGCAAATGGGAAAGCAAAGGGAGACATGAAAAAAACGCTGGCTAGCAAAATTAGGGAGAATACCAAGATATTCTACAAGTATATCAAGGGGAAGGGAATAATCAGGGAAAGAGTAGGGCCTATTAGGATCAAGGGGGCAATCTGTGAGGAAGCTGCAGGACGTTGTTAGTGTTAAATGAGTCCATCATATCTGTCTTTACTTGGGAAAGCAAAGATGCAAGTCAAAAATTCAAGAAGGTAGCCTGTGACATTCTTGAGCAGATTGATGTAAGAAGCGAGGAGGTATTTGGAGGTTCTGGCAGACATCAGGACAAATATCCAGGTTCAAGATAACAAAGTGTGTAGCTGGATGAACACAGCAGGCCAAGCAGCATCTCGGGAGCACAAAAGCTGACGTTTCGGGCCTAGACCCTTCATCGGAGCTGCTTGGCCTGCTGTGTTCATCCAGCTACACACTTTGTTATCTTGGATTCTCCAGCATCTGCAGTTCCCGTTATCTCTGATCACAAAAATATCCAGGTTCAGATGGTTTGTATTCTAGAGTCTGTAGGAGATGAAGGAGGAAATTGCAGGGGTCCTGACCCAAACTTTTAAATCATCTCTGGCCACAGGGTCATGCCAGAGGACTGGAGAACAGCTGTTGGTCCCACTTTACAGGATGGTGGCAGAGATAGAGTAGGGAATGATAGACCAGTGAGTCTAACATCAGTAGTAGGGAAACAGGTCTTTGTCAGAGGGAAGTCATTCTGAATAAATGTAGTGGAATGTTTCGAGGCGGCGACCAAATGCGTAGATGAGGGTAGTGCAGTTGATGTAGTTTGTATGGATTTCAGCAAGATCCCCCACAGGAAACTGATGAAGGATGTAAAGGCTCATGGGATCCAGAATTGGTTTTGTGGCAGGAGAGATAGGGTGGTGGTCAAAGGCTGTTTATGTGACTGGAGGTTGGTGTGCAGTGGTGGACCACAGGGATCAGTGCTGGTCCCTGTTTTTTTTTGTGATTTTTGTTTTAATAGAATCGCTATAGTATGGAAACAGGCCCTTCAGCCCAACAAGTCCACATGGGCCATCAGAGTATCACACCTAGACCTATCCCCAGACACAATGGGCAATTTAGCATGGCCAATGCACCTACCCTGCACATCTTTGGACTGTGGGAGGAAACTGGAGCACCTCGAGGAAATCCACGCAGATGCGGGCAGAATGTGCAAACTCCACACACGGTCACCAGAGGGTGGAATTGAACCCAGGTCTCTTGCGCTGTGAGGCAGCAGTGCTAACTACTGAGCCACCGCACCGCCTGTTTTCATAAGTGATGTAAACGAGAACGTGAGAGATGGATGATAAGTTTGCAGATGACATTTGCTGTGTTGTTGACCGTGAGGAGGAAGGTATTAGGTTACAGAAGGATTTCAGTGGATTGGTCCGATGACCCAGATCCAATGGAGCTGGAATTTAACCTTGATAAATGTGAGGTGATGCACTTTGGAAGGAGGAACAAGATGAAGAAGTACTCAGAGTGGCAGGTCACTAGGAAACTCAGAGAAACAGAGGGATCTTTGGGCACTTGTCCACAGATTCCTTCCAGCAAACGAAGAAGGCATCAGAGATCATGGGAACTGCAGATGCTGGAGAATCCAAGATAACAAAGTGTAATGCTGGATGAACACAGCAGGCCAAGCAGCAGAGACCTCAGGAGCACAAAAGCTGGTGTTTCGGGCCTAGGCCCTTCATCAGAGAATGAAGAAGACATGCTTGACTTTATCAGTCATGGTATAGATTAAAAGATCAGGAAGGACATGATGGAGCTGTACAGAACTTTAGTTAGGCAACAGCTGGAATACTGTGTGCATTTCTGGTTACTGCTCTATAGGAAGGATGTGATTGCACTGGAGAAGGTGCAGAGGATATTCACCAGGACATTAATTGTGATGTAATATTTCAGCTTTGAAGAGAGGCTGGATAAGCGTGGGTTGTTTTCTTTCGAGCAGCGAAGATGAAGAGGGACCTGATAAAGGTGTATAAGGTTGAGGGGCATGGACAAGGTGAATAGAAAGCAGCTGCTCCCCTTAGTTGAAGGACCATAATTTTAAGTTGAAAAGTGGGAGATTTAGAGGAGATTTGAGGAAAAGAAAGCCTAAGCCAGAGCTTGTGGGAGATCTGGGGCCCCCTGCCTAGGAGGTAGTTGAGATGGGAGACTTGTCAGCCTTTTAAAAAGTACTTGGATGAGCACTTAGTGTCATAAGATTGAAGCCTTTGGGTTCAGTGCAGTGTAGGCAGTACTGTGCAGATCGCAATGGGTTGAAGGGCCTTGTCTGCTGTTCTGTGCTGTACAATTCAATGAATCCCATTGTGTGCTTCCTATTTTTCTCTTTCTCTCTCTGAACACTTTTTCTATCTATTTGTCTTATGCTCCAATCCCATTAGTATCACTTTCCCTGCTGCTTTTAGTTCTGACCAAGGGCCATTGCACCTGACACGTAACTACACTTTTCTCTCCCCAGATGCTACTAGGCCTGCTGAGGTTTTACCAACGCTTTCCTTTTTGTTTAAGATTTCCACCACCTGCAGCTCTGTTTTATTTAAGGGGTACAGGTGGTCTATATAGCAAGTTGAAAAAGTTCAGATTCAAGTACTCTTAAGCTTGCACAGCTTATTATCTGTCAAGACACAAGATGTCAGTCTTGGCGTGTGGGAATTTCACTGTCTTCTCTGAGACCTTCACTGAGGGCTGTCCTTCCACTGTGGGGGTTTTGCAGTCTTCTGAATCTGCAGCTCAGGTTCATTCTTCTCACCTGCGTTAGTCGGTGGTTCTCAATCTTGATCGACTTTTAGGCAGATTTTAAATCCAATTTACAAGACTTGCTATCCCCTGTCTTATTCATGGTACTGGTGCTGATCTACACGCTGTTCTTTTTGCTGCACAGGATTCATGATTTCTTATCACAAGTTCACTGTTGTGACTAAAGTCCTTTGCTGCTTTTCACAAAAGAATAGCTTGTCAGTATTAGTCTGTTGGAGTTTGTAGTTTAGTACTTAGGTCCACACAACTTTTTGGGGGTCTGGAATCACATGCAAACCAGACCGGGTTAGGTTGGCCGATTTCCTTCCCAAAAGGTTGCTAGTAAACAAAATAGGTATTTTACTATAATTGCCACTGAATCTTGATTTAAATTCCAGACTTAGTAATTAAATTTATAATCAGTTGTGGTGAGATTTGAACTTTGTTCTAGACCATTAGCCTAGATCTCTGAATTACTGGTGCAGTAACATTGCTATTAAGTTACCATCCTCCCCCTGATGCGTACTTGTGGGAAGCTCTGATTGAGGTTGTTAATGAGCGATTTTTCACAAGTGCAATTTTACCAGTGATGCAATTCCACTGTCTTTGTAGTTCATAAACTCACAGGAGGAGTCAAAACTGATGAATATAGTATGCTGCTGCTGTAATGTGCGTGTTCAAAATGAAAATTGGCAACATTGCAGTCATTAGAAAACTTTGTTTTCTAATTGTATGGTTATCTTTTGGAGACTGATGTCATAGTGCTGGGAATGAAGAGATGGCTGCGTTTCCTCCACCTCAGTCTTGTAGCATGGAAACAGGCTCTTTGTCCCAACTTGTGCATGCTGATCAAATTTCCCCATACTAAATTAGTCCCATTTGCCAGCTTTTGGCCTATATGCTTCTAAACCATTCCTATTTTCCAGTTTTGTTTCTTTTACTGTGACAGTAAAGGTAGTCAACTGCTCTTGCAATCACACATATGGAATTGCCTAACCAGCCTTCCTGTTGGACAGCAGCCTTGAAGGGGCCCTCTATATTCTTGGAAGTATATATTGTTAGGTCAACTACAACCTCATGATGGCCCAATCAACCTGGGAAAGCCTATATCTTGAAACTTCTGTTTCATATTTCCTTTAAGCATACTTCCAAATACAGGATATTGTCTGACAGACTCCCTTGAATTCTGTTTTCCAAGAAACATTTGGTATTTGTTTCCTCATGTAATTTTTATATATTATGTGCCAAAATGTAGAAACACAAGATAAGCTCAAAATGTCAGCTTTCCTGCTCCTTTGATGCTGCGTGGCTTGCTGCGTTCACCTAGCTCTACACCTTGTTATCTCTGATTGTCACAAAAGCCGTTTTAATCATAGTGTTGGTATGCAAGTACAGCAAGTGATCAGGAAGGGCAGTGGAATCTTCTCTCCACAAATGCTGTTAGACCTGCTGAGTCTTGCCAGGAACCTCTGTCCTCCTTTCAGACCCTCAGCATCTGCATTTTCGTATTTATTTAAATAATTGTTGTAACCCACAGGGCCGAGCTGATGCTTTGGGCAACGGGTTCAAATCCTTCTGAGGCAAATGGTGGAATAACACGTCTGGAATCGAGAGATCGTCTCAGTCATGGTGACTGTGAAACTATCACTGATTTTTGTAAAAACCCACCTGGTTCACCAGCATGGTAGTGGTGGGGACAGTCAGCATGGCTTTGTGCAGTGCAGGTCATGTCTGAATTTTCAAGGAGGTGATGAAGATGATCGATGAGGGTAGAGCAGTGGATGTTGTCCACATGGATTTTAATAAGGCACTCGACAGGGTCCCACATGGTAGGATCGTCCAGAAGATGAAGATGCATGGGATCCATGAGCTCCATGATCGCCTTGTTCAGGGTATCGGGATGAAGGATTGAGTGGAGCAGAGATGATGAATAGTAGGAGAGAGAAGTCACTAGTTGTGTGGTCTGCAGGCCCCCTAACAGTAGCCATGATGTAGGACAAGTCTACAAGAACAACTATCAGGTGCTTGTGATAAAGGTACAGCAATAATCTTTGTTGACTTTAATCTACATATACTTTGGAAAAATGAAATTAGCAGTAGTAGCCTGGGTCAGGAGTTTACAGAATGCCTTCCAAAGAGCTGCTTAGAACATCATGTTCTGGAACTGATCAGCAAGTCGGTTATTTTAGACGTTGTATAATGTGACAGGATCATAACCTTACAGTAAAGACGCCCATGGGCAACAGCGAACACAATATGTTCGAATTTTATATTCAGTCTGAAAGGAAGGAGATTGGGATTGAGACTAGTATTTTGAACATAAATAAGTTCAATTACGGTATTTCTGCTATAATGTGTGCTTCATTAACACAAATTGGCTGTAATGTGATTGATGAATAATGGAAACTTTGGGTAACATGAGCCCTCTCCTGTACAGTGTAGCGATTTTTTTTTTTTTCTCTATCATGTTTCCCTAGTGTGATTTTCTACGGTGATTTTCTAGAGCAGGGTTTGCACAAGAACACAACTGTCGTGCTATAGGAGAACTAGCTGTATATGCGCATTAAAGCTGAGCGAATTGACTTGAACAGAGATACTAGGTTTGGGATAGCTGATTAGAGGTACAGTTGCAAGCGTTAAAGGAGTATTTCAGAATATTCAAGAAGTAAATTCCCATAGTAGAAAGTTAGGGAAAACATTAAATTCAAGAAAAGGGCATATAACTATATAAAGATGAGTGGCAGCCAACTGATGGGGCAGAATGGCAGTGAATTACTAAAGCCTTAATTGACAGAAATTTAAGTATAGTGGAAAGTTAACTGCAAGTGTAGATGCAGAAAGAGTTTTGATGAGTATTTAAAAAGAAAAAGTCTTAAGTAAGTTGAGTTTTTTGGTCTGTTAGCAACTGGGAATGGGGAGTTAACAGATTATGGCACATGAAATGAATAATTCTTACTTCTGTCTATGCTCTGGAAGATATAAAAACATTCCAGAAATAGCTATCAATATTACAATCTCAAGGGAAACAGTACTGAACCAACGTATGCAGCTGCAGGCTGGCAAGTCTTGGTGTTCAAATGGACTTCATCCTGTGTTGTAAGAGAGGTAACTAATGAGATAATAGATATGTTGGTGTTAATTTTGCAAGCTTCTCTAGATTCCACCAGACTTGAAAGTTGCAAACTATCTCTATTCAAGAAAGTAGAGAGGCAGAAAACAGGAAACAATAAGCCAGTTAGTTTGACCCCTGGTGTGGAAAAGGTATTAAAGACGATCTTTAAAGAGATTATAGCTGCGTACTTGAGAAAACGAAAGGTAACCAGGAAGGGGCAGCATAGTTTTGTGAAACCAAAATTGTTTAGCCAATTCTTCGGAGTCCTTTGAAGGAGTAACATGCATTTTGATAAAGAGGGCCATGTAAATGTTTTGTACTTGGATTTCCAGAAGCCTTTTGATAAGGTGCCACATCACAGGTTATTGCAGAAAATAGAACTCATGGTGTGGAGTTAACATTGGTGTACAAATGAGATTAGTTGGATGATACAAAACACAGCACGCGTAAAAGGGTTTTTGTCTGATTAGCAGGATATGACAAGTGGAGTTCTACAAGGGTGGCACGGTGGCTCAGTGGATTGCACTACTGCCTCACAGTGCCAAGGACCCAGGTTCGATTCTACCCTTGGGCAACTGCCTGTGCGGAGTTTACACATTCTTCTCATGTCTGCATGGGTTTCCTTGGGTGCTCGGGATTCCTCCCACAGTCCAAAGATGTGCCGCTTAGGTTGATTGACCATGCTAAATTGCCCATAGTGTCTAGGGGTGTGTAAGTTAGGTGGATTAGAGATGGGGGGTGCAGGGTTATAGGGAAAGGGTAGGGGGATGGGATGTTCTTCAGAAAGGCGGTGTGGACTTGTTGGGTTGAATGGCCTGTATGAATTTCTAATTGGGCATAAAAAGAGCCTGTGCTGGGGCCTCAACTTGTTTGAATTAATGTCACTGTGTTGGATAATGGCAACAAAGGCATGGTAGTTAAATTCAAAATGACACAAAAATAGGAATTGCTTCGATAAAGAATGACTGCGGACTTCCAAGGTGCACAGGGATTTGAGTTATTTAGTGTTTTTTTTATTCATTCATGGGATGAGGGTGTCATTGGCCAGGCAGCATTTATTGCCGAACTCAGTTGCCCAGAGGACAGTTCGGAGTCAACGGCATTGCTGAGAGTCTGGAGTCACGTGTAGGCTAGACCAGATAAAGATGGCAGTTTCCTTCCCTAAAGGATAGGCTTTTCCTGATATTCGTCAATGGATTCATGGTCATCATTAGATCCTTAATTCCTGATATTTATTGAATTCAAATTCCACCATCTGCTATGACGGATTTCGAAACCAGGTCCCCAGGACATTATCTGGGTCTCTGGATTAACAGTCCAGCAATAATACCACTAGGCCAATGTCTCTCCTCGTATGAATTACACGGTTGGTACTCCAGTACAGCACGTCATGAAGTGATGTAACGTAATGGAATGCTGTCCATTAATACGAGAGGGATTAAACATAAAAGTAAGGATATAATGCTTCTGTTATACAGAACACTAATGAGACCTCATTTCAAATACTGCAGAGAGTTTTGGTCTCCTTATTTAAGGCAGCACGTAATTGTTGAAGACAGTTCGCAGAAGAATTAGATTGATAAGTAGAATGGTTGGACTGTCATGGGGATAGTTTGGACCAGCTGGGCATGTTTTCACTGAAGTTGAGAAGACTGAAGGCTAACTTGATTGAAGTGTATAAGATTTTGTATCTTGACCAGGCGAACTTGGAAAGAGTGTTTCCTCTTATGGCTGAATTCAGAACCGGGGACTGTAAAAGTTAGAGGGTTGTCCTTTTTAGGTTCAAACATGGCCAAGAAAATATACTGCTTGTTGCCGCTTCCTCCTCTTTTTCTCTCCCCCTGTGTATCTGTCTCTGTCTCCCACTTTTCTCTCTTCCATCCTTTCTCTGAAAATCATGTGGAGCCATGAGGGGCTGTGGACCATTAACTGTAAAATTGCATTCAACCACAATATTTTAGACCTCAAATTCCCACTCCACTATTACAATCAATCCTGGTTCAATGAAAAGAGCAGGAGGCATACAGGAACTGCATATGATGTTCACTGATTTCATAATGTTGAGCCCGTTTGCCGCCCTGTTATCAACACCCCCTCTAAGCTGTGCGCAGCCATTTCAATGTTCCGCACACAGCAATCGCTGCTAGCATGCTGCTATGCAAAGGTTTCAGAGGTCCACGCAGTTGTTAAGAAAATTGGAGCAAATAGTGCCTCCATTACTGGCCATTTCTAAATGCAGCAGGATCTAGTCAATATCTAGGCTTGGACTGATAACGAGACAAGTAACGTTCATGTTGTGATCGTCTCCAGCACAGGAGAGAATCCAAACGCCAGCCTTGACAAACAATAGAGTTGCCACTACTGAATCCCCCATTCTCAGCATTGAGAGTTACTATTGACCTGGAGAAGTCATGTATAATTAGGGTCAAAGGGACAAGTCAAAGGCTGGCAATTCTAAAGTGAGTGATTCACTTCATGATATCAAAGCAGTGGGTACAAGTCAGTGCAGTGGACTAATTCCCACTTGCACTGATGAGTGCAATTTAAATAGTCAAGAAACTTGACACCATCGCTGACAAAGCAGCATGCTTGAATGACATCACATCTACAAACATTTACTGACAGAAATTCCAACGCAATAGCAGCAGTGTGTACCATCTATAAGGTACACTGCAGAAAATCACCAGGGCTGTTCAGAGAGCACTTTCCAGAACTGACTACTACCATCTCAAAAGTCAAGGGTGGAAGAGTTATTGGAACACCTCCACCTGCAAGCTTTCCTTTAAGTCAGGCACCACCTGCACTTGGGAGTATGTTGCCTTTCTTCCAGTGTCACTGTTCCAGGGACAAAGTCCTGGTTCTCCCATCCTAACAGCACTAATGGTATTCCTGCACCAACTGACTGCAAGGGTTCAGAAAGGCAGCTCATCCTACTTCCTCAAGGGCAGTTTTGATTGGGGCTCAATGCCTGAATTTATTTAAAAATACTAGAAACTTTTTAACAACTAAGAGTGAGATGAATTTCCAACAGATGTTCAACATCCCAGTCACACCTCTTGGAGATATGTTAGCTATAAATTAGAAATGAGCTGAGTGAGAGAGAGAATATTTGTCGATTCATGTCTTGTGAGATCTTTTTGTTTGGGTGGAGATGTGTGATCCTTCTGAGGCCACACGTCTTTGGAAGGTGTAACGCTGTGGATGTGCATTTGATGCAAAACTTTTACAACCTCACATACTGGTGCTGCCACCCTTTAATGATTCACTCTGCCTGTTTACTTCCCATTTACAGGACTGCTCAGTTTATATTATAAAAGGCAGTTATGTGGGACCTTTTGCTGCTCTGGTGCTTTGAGCTGCTTTCGAACAAATCCCTTCACAGCACACGAGCTAGGAAACACCTTTCAAATTGCAGGTACAGTTGAAACCCAATAATTTAGACTCCCTGTTAAAATTATCCTGTTTATCAAGTGACTGCCATTAAGGAAAGATACTGAGTAAATTAGATGCAGTGCAGTTTACGTTATGCTGTTGGGATGGTGTTTGGTTGCTAAACTAATATCAATGGAAATAGTTTATTTCCATAGAAGTCATAACTTACACCTGCAATTTATTTGTAAAATACTAGAACCCTCTTAACAACTAAGACTGAGGTGAATTTCAACTGATGTCATGTCCATGATTCTAAAGAGAATCCACTGTAAATCTCAGATTGTGGTTCCACAATATATTTTTGACCATGTATTGCTGACTTTAGTATGCCAGCAGTTGTACCTTGGATAATCACATTTATGTATGGTTAGGAGTATTTAATTAAAACTTCATTTGAACAAAAATGAAAAAGAACTTTCATTTATATGAGCACCTTTCTCAATTATTTCTTAGAGCACTTCACAGTCCATTAAGCATTTGTGAAGTGTTCACTGTTGTGATGTAGTGAAATGAAGCAGTCATTTGCATCCAGCCACAAACCACCAACAACATTCAACTAACTCTGTTTGTGTGACATTGGTTAGGAAGGAACATTTGGGAGAACCTCTCTTCTTGGATTCATTTTGTGGGAATTTTATGTTCATCAGAAAACTAGGCATTGTTTGCTGGTTTTTTCCTCTAGGTGCTTTTTGTTCTGTCCAGTAGGCTGCAGTCCATACAGGAAGTACCCTCATTGTGACTTCAACTTTAATGTGGATCTGGAGGGAAATCCCATTTATTTCTCCCCTCACCAGCCTGGTCTGAATCATTCCCAGTCATCAGCAACTTGACCCAGTCCACCCAGGTTTTCTCTTCATCTCTCAACATACTTCGAAGCCTGTAAAATTTTTATGTTTTGGATTCATTGCTGACCAGCCCTACAGAAGTGCGTATTCTCTGACTAAACAGTTGGCTAATTCATGCTTTTCCATTGCAGTCTTCTGAGCTGTTAGTTTTCTAAAACAGTTCCCAATAATACAAACAAATCAGAAAGATACCCAATACAGAAACAGATTTAAAAAATAAGCTGATAAATTGTTGGCCCTATTATTTTTTTACAACTCTGCTGAGTTGATGGTCAGTTGGTGTATTGTATATATTGAATTCTCCTTCACTGTTTGGAACTCCAAGTCTCTGGTTGACCAATTTAAAAATGCAAACTTGAGTTCTCTTGTTCAAATTTCAGAAAGCTTTTATTGTGTTGTAGGTATATATTGGAAAGTTTGCAGTTTCCTTTCTCCTAAGGTGATTTGTGATGGGATATGTTTAATGCAGATTTTGCAATCATTTCATTACCTTGTACGCATAGCCATTTTTACTTTTACTTGGACAATTCGTTTGCTGATTGACATAGTCGTTTGCTGAGTAACATAGTAAAACTAAATTCTGGCCAAACCAAATGTGTTCTTTCCAGAAGAAAGTGAACTTGACTTCTTTCTGTTCTGCTTTCATAGCAGGAAAATTTGTGCCATGTAATTTTGGAGTTGAGATCAGGTAAACTGCTACAGAGCAGGGATCAAATTTAATGCTTCCTGAATTTATATAATTTTTTACCACTCAGACATTGGGAAAATTCTAAACTTAACTTTTAATGTTGCATTAATGTAGTTTCCCTCCTTTCTTTCAGGAACATCATTTGCAGAGAGCTATTTCAGCACAGCAGGTCTTCAGAGAAAAACGGGAGAATATGGTTATTCCTGTGCCAGAGGCAGAGAGTAATGTCTCCTACTATGATCGTCTATACAGGGGAGAATTCAAGGTTCCAAAACAGCTCATTCATATTCAGCGTAAGTCATTTACCATCTGATTACCACCACTTCTGTTGCTTTGGGACCCTTTAAATTGATTCCAGTTTGTGGAGAAGATTCATTTTCAATTGATTGCTAATTGATTGGCTGTTTGTTTTAAAATTTCATTCTTTCGTATTCTGTTATAACCTTTAAAATTGTTTATCTCTGCCTTAAATCATCTATATTCAGGAAAACTTTATAATGAGGAGCCTGACTATTTCTTTTTGTGAGGTTTTCTTTCACTTAAATCCTTTCCTATGATATAGATATAGATACAGTTGTTAAAATTACAAAAGAACTATTACGTGGTTTCCCTCCTTTTTCTCTAAGCACATCAGTTCTACGTATTTAGTGACCGAAAATGGCCACTGCAATTGTGCTCTGGAAAATTTGATTACTTGTGATTTACTTTAAGAATCTAAATTATAATTAATTTGATGTTAATATTAATGTTATTTTCATTTCTTTATTTGACTCAAAACAGAGAAAGATTGGTTTTAATTTATGTATTCTTGCAGCATTAGCAGCTTTTCTTAAGCATTGAATTGTTAACGCATTAATTGTAATATCCTCCTTGCTAATTAAATTCTAACCCATTTAACCTTTGCATTAATTTTTCTGCATTTAAAAAAAAATCTGATTGTATTTTGCAGCTTTTAATCTGGATAGTGAACAGCCAGATTATGACATGGATTCTGAAGATGAAGTCTTATTCAACCGCCTGAATAGAAAGATAGAGATCAAACCGTTGCAGTTTGAAGAGATGTTTGACCGACTGGAAAAAGCTAGTGGAAATCAGGTACTGATGTATTAGCTGCCAAAAACAGCAAATTTTGGTTGCAAAACTTGAATTGTTTAAGGCCACATCATGAGGACAGGTAACTTAAGAGTAGGAAATGTACGAATGTAACTTTGCTCACTTGTCTGTATTTGATAATGTCGGTGACAGTTGGTTTGAGCTGATTTTAGCTGCTCCAGAGATCAGAATTTATCAGTATACTTAATTGAGTAATTAATTTTGCTGCCCTTACTATCCTTTCATATTGTAGAAATTTGTAGCATTTTGGAAAAAATAGTTTTCAGTGTGTTGAGAGATTCGCTTTTTATTCACTTGTCCATTATATCAGATTCTCGATTGGAATGCATAGTTAAAATTAGATCTGTGAAATACAAAATGCAAGGACTCGGAACTCAATGCTGATGTTTGGTGAGACCACACTTTAGAGTACTGTGTGCAGTTCGTTCCTCCATCTCCGAGGAACAAAATACCTTGGTGACAAAACAGCAAAAATTCACTGGATTAATTTCTGGGATGAGAAGGATGTCCTATTGATTAGCTAAGTAAATTAGCCTCTGCCATCTAGAGTTCAGAAGGATGATTTGTACTCTCATTTCAAGTCCGCAGGTTTCCTCTCGTCATTAATTTGGAACAGGAGGGCAGAGCCTCTTAAGGGGTTGATTATTTATACATTAGAAATGAGGAATCATTTGATATGGGGAAAGGGTGGAAACGAGCTGTCCAGGCAGAAGGTCAGCCATGATCATGCTGAATGATGGTGCAACCTTAGGAGCCAGATGGTTTATCATTGTTTAAATGTTTCTGTGTGTGGAAGAACACAACACAAATCAGAAAACCCAGATTTTGTTGTCCAATGTCAATTAAATATTACAAGTAATAATTTACAAATTACTTTTTTGTAATTTATCTTGTTCTTCAGCTTGTATCTATTCAAGAGGCCAGATTGCTTTTGAAAGAAGATGACTACCTGATTAAAGCAGTGTATGATTACTGGGCAAGGAAACGCAAGAACTGCAGGGCTCCCTCCCTAATCCCCTGGGTGAAACAGGAGAAAAGAGATGGCTCCACTAACAATGATCCATATGTTGCTTTTCGAAGGAGAACAGAGAAGATGCAGACCAGAAAGGTGAGCATGATTTTAATATTTGCAGTTTTTGTAGAGGTCAAATTCCTCCTTTTAAGAGGGGATGTGAAGATTTGAGGGGCTAGCTGCTTTTCTATGTGCCTTGTTGGTCACATACTATGTGTTAGTATTGATGGAAATTTGGAAACGTATCTGCCATGCACTGGATATTGTGCAGGACACAATATATGGTTTAGGAATCAATAAGAATGAACATAAATCCTTGCTAGGAAAAGTGCTAGATTTGTATGGAGTGAGAATGGATTTGTGTCCAGGGTGCAGAATTGTTGACACAAAAACAGAAATTACTGGAGAAACTCAACAGGTATAGCAGCATCTGTGGGAACAAAGCAGCATTGACATTTCAAGTTAACAAAGATTGTGAGCAGTAAGTGAGATGAGGAGAAACCCCTTTACTTGGAGAGTTATTAAGATTTGGAATGCTCTGCCTGGAAGAGTGATTGAGTTAGCTTCCACCTGAGGTTTCAAAAGAGAAATGGATATATATATTTGAAAGTGATGAAGTTAGTGGGCTATGGAAACAGGGTTGGAAATTAGGCTAGCGGTGTAGCTCTTTCAGGCACTAGTACGGACAAGGTAAGTTGAATGACATCTTTCTGTACTGTAAAATTCTATGATTCTAAGTCCAGTGATTCTTCATCAAATTGTTGAGTTGGGACCAGCATAGACCATAAATCCTTTGTTTGTGCTGTGGCTAACCTTAGGATATTTAGCATGACCATACAAAATTGAAGAAACTGCATTTTTTGCTTTCATTTTTAGTCACAGTTCAAAACCAAATGTGGGTTTAAAAGTTACACACTATGTTAATTTCATGGGGGAAATGATTCAGCGCCTATAAGCTTTCTTCCTGTTGATCTGAGTGCTTTTTCTGATGATTACTGTTTTATAAAATATGGATTCTAATTTTTCTAAAACAGAATCGCAAAAACGATGAAGCTTCATATGAAAAAATGTTGAAACTGCGTCGAGAGTTCAGCCGGGCAGTTACCATCTTAGAAATGATTAAGAGACGGGAAAAGACTAAAAAAGATTTGCTTCATCTAACACTAGATGTGGTTGAGAAGAGGTATGATGACACTTTTTTCTTCTAAGCTCGTAAAATATCACCTTAGCAATCAAGACACAATGTCGCAAAAAAAGGAATAAAGCCGAATAGATTATCTGTCAACCTTGCAAAGTCCTTTCAAGCATTTGGCTCTACTGCCAGAAATCAGAAGATGTGCAACAGCCTAGGGTAGCTATACTGTCACAATCGTTTCTTATACATTCTGCCCCAGTCAACACCATCACCCTGGGTCTGCCCTGTCCCTCCGGTCAGCCAGACGCACCAGGATTGGTGGTATACAGTGGACTGTAGTTGTCCTGAGAGTTCTTGTGAAGTCTAACAGCATCAAATCAAATAGGTGCACAGTGAACTCTAGTTGATGACCATCCCTGTGTGTGTGTGTGTTTCTTTTATCTATCTTTAGTTGTCTCGGCCTCCCTCCCTCAATCTCTTCCCCCTTGCTGTCTTTATTTTTCTCACGCTCACTCTATATCTGTTGTTCAGCCTCTCTTTATCTCTTCTACTCCCACTACGTCACTGATTAGTGTTTCATGATGTTGAGCATCACTTGAAGGAAGAACTCAAGGTGACAAGAAGACACAATGCATTCTGGTAGTGGGAACTTCAATGTCCATAATCAAGAATGGCTGGGCAGCACCTTTACTGACTGAGGTGGTAAAGTCGTAAAGGATATAACTACTAGACTGAACAGTAGAGAGAGCACCCAGGAAAGTTGGACTTGATATCATCTGCTTGCCACAGATCCATATATCCATGATAGTATAGTTCGGAGTGATCGATGCACAGTCGTTGTCCTGTCTTCACATTTGAAGTTCCCTTTATTGTGGCATAGTTACTGTGGAAATTTGAACAGATCCAGCAGCTCAAGATCTGTGAGCTACTGTGGGCCATTAGGAACAGCAGAACAACATCAGTACGATTTGTACACTCATGGTCTGGAATATCCCCACTGTACTAACACCATCAAGCTAGGAGATCAAAAATTGCTGGAAAAGCTCAGCAAGCCTGGCAGCATCTGTGTAGAGAAATCAGTTAACGTTTCAGCTCGAGTGATTCCTGGTTCTAACGAAGGTTTGTCAACCCAAAATGTTATCTCTGATTTCTGTCTACAGGTGCTGCCAGACCTCCTGAGCTTTTCCAGCAATTTCTCTTTTTGTTTCTGATTTACAGCATCTGCAGTACTTCCTGTTTTATTAAGCTAGGAGGTCAACTCTAGTTCAGTAAAGAGTGCATAGAGGGAGTAGCCCCAGGCATACCTGAAAATCATGTATCATCCTGGTGCAGCTACAACACGGGACTACTTGCATACTGAACAGCAGGGGCAGATAGAGACAGGGCTAAGCAATTCACCAGTTATTGGATAAGCTCTGCATTCTGCCAAACCCAGCTGTGAATGGTAATAGACAGTAAAACAACCAATAGGAGGAGGGACAGACTCGCTGTGCAAAAGATAAGGCTGAAGCGCTTAAAACAATCTTTGGCCATGAACTGAGTGTGTGATCCATCTTGCTTTCAATTTAGTTTCAATCCCTCCAATGGCAGATGTTGGAATTAGAATATAATAGAAGCCTAGAATTTAAGAGCCAAAAGAGGAGTATGAAACCATCTTTGATTGTCAGAAAAACCCATCTGGATCACTAACACCCCTTTTAAGGAAGGAAATCTGCTGTCCTTGTCTGACTCCAGATCGACAACAATACATTTGATTCTAAAACTACCTTCTGGAACAATTAAGGACGGCAATAAATGCTGGCCTGGCCAGTGATGCTAACACCCCAGGCAAAAAAAAAACATTGACCAGAAGCTGAACTGAGCTAGCTATGTAAATACAATGGATATAAGGGCAAGACAGACTCATGCAGTGGGTGACTCACCTCCTGACAACCCAAAGCCTCCCCACAATCTACAAATGCAAGTCAAGAATGTGATGGAATATTCCTCACTTGCTGAGACAAATGCATGTCCAATAACACTCCAGAAACTTGACACGATCTAGGACAAAACAATCTGCTTTATTGGTGCCACATCTACGAACATTCACTTTCTTTATCAGCCGCACACAGTAGTAGCAGTGTGTACCATTAACAAGACACGCTACAGATTGACCAGGCTCTTAGACAGAATGTTTCAAATACACAATCACTACCATCAAAAAAGACAAAGGCAGTAGATGCATGGAATACTAACCTGCGAATTCCCCAAGCCACTCACGGCCTTTAGTTGGAAACATGTTGCAGTCCCTACGTTGTCACCTGGTCAAAATCCTGGAATCCCCTTCCAAACAACCTTGTGGGTTGAGCCACAGCAGGTGGACTGCCGTGGTTCAAGAAGTCAGTTCACTACCACCTTCTTGAGGGCATCTAGGAGTGGGCAATGAATGCTGGCAGGCTTGCGATGCCCACATCCCACAAATAAGTATTTAAAAAAGACATGTTCCTTCGTTGTGGCATTTTGACTGTGCCTATACTAAATGGAGTGCAATGCTTCAAGAAAGCAGCTCATCACCCCATTCTTGACGGCAATTGTGAATGAATAATAAACGCTGGCCCATTTGGTGAAGCCCATGTCCCCCCCCCACACACTAACAAATCAACTAATGTCAGCCATAGAAGATAGGAGCAGGAGGAGGCCATTTGGCCCTTCGAGCTTACTTCACATTGATCACAATCATGGCCGATTGTCCAACTCAACAGCCTAATCCTGCATTCTCCCCATAACCTTTGATTCCATTCACCCCAAGTGCTAAATCTAGCTGCGTCTTGAATACATCAACTACGACTTCCTGTGGTAATGAATTCCACAAGCTCACCACCCTTTGGGTGAAGAAATATCTCTTCATTTCCATCCAAAATAGTCTACCCAGACTGTGAGCCCCTGGTTGTGGACACACCCGGAGGAACATCCTCCTTGCATCTACCCTGCCTAGTCCTATAGAATTTTATGTCTGTGAGATTCCCCCCACATTCATCTGAACGCCAGTGAAAACAATCCCAGCCTAGCCAGCCTCTTCGCATAGATCTGTCTGGCCATTCCCAGAATCAACCTGGAAAACCTCCGCTGCACTTCCTTGAGAACAAGAGCATCCATCCTCAAAAAAGCAGACCAAAACTGTACTCAGTGTTATAAGTCTAGCCTCATCAAGGCCTTGTATAACTGTAACAACACATTCCAGCTCTTGTACTCAACTTCTCACAATGAAGGCTAATGAACCATTTACCTTATTTACCACCTGAAACGCACGTTGGCTCCCTCTGTAGGAAGTGCTGACTTTTTGTTCTGTTTGAGTAGGTACCATATGGGTGACTTTGGTGGAGCGATTATGAGTGAGCTGAGGACTGTGAAACAGGAAAAGACCATATCCAACAGTACAGTGTCTCTTCACAACGGCAATCATTACAAAGTGCCAGAAATCAAAACCGTCAAGGTGAAATTTCCATGTTAAATTTTTCCTTATGCATTCATTAATCAAAGTTGTATACGTTAATATTGGAGTGTTTTGTATTTTTAGATTTCATATTTGTTCTTCTTTTAGTCCCCAGTAGTGAAAAAATGATTTCAAGACACATTTCATCAGTGAAGTTTTGCTCTCCCCAGAAAAAGTCATAAGCAAGACATATCAATATGAATGAGATTGTCAGTCTGAGAGAAGTGCTAATTGTTTAGTAGAGATGTTGCCTGGTGTATGCACAAATTGTTAACTTGACAGCCAACTTGTCAGTTCTGTTGTGTCAAACAGAAACCAAATTGATTAAGTTAGCACATTTAATTTGAAAAGACGGTGTTTGATTTTTGGTTAGCCACAGACATTGATCAGCCAGTTCATCTTACTGTAGCAGTCTTAGACATGTTCATACTCACTTTGATTTTGTATGTTAATAACTGTCTAAATGCTACTTTTAAATTGTAAGTTGCAAGTCTAACAAGTTTTTGCCAGTGTTGCACCCAACTTTAGAATTGCTTTGGGATGTTCAAATCGCCACTAAAATACTTCGAAATTTTTGTAAGAAACTGGAGTTTTTTGGAACCGAAATAGTCAAAATAAAACCAAAATGTGTATCTTAAAGTTATTGTTAGTAATGTAGGTTTAGTGTGAGTTGGAACATCTTGTGTTCCTTTAATGCTGAAATGCTAGCAATGTTGAACAGTGCAGTGCAGTCTTGATCAAAGTAGCCAAAACAGTAGAAAATAAATCATAGAAAGTTGAGATATTTGCTCTGTTTGGATCACAAAAAAAAGTGTATAGGCAAGAAAATCAATCCATTCAGCTCATTTTTGTTCATTCATTTAGAAATGCCCTAAAATCCTCCTATTGTCATTGTCATTTTCAGCGAATTTTGTCTCTGTTCTAAACAGTTTTTGCCCCTTGCACTGTTTACTTTCTGTCTTCTTGATATAAGTTCTGAGTCTACTGTTTATTAGTTTGATTTTACCATTTAAAACATCAATCAAATTTCTTTCCCTCTGAATAGGGTCTCTTCTGGATACCTTTTCAAAATTGATGTTTTCAAGTTTATTTTGTCTCCCGTCATAAATGTGGACCCTTGCCTAGTAAAAGTCAGCCCTCTGTGTCTCATGCACTGTCTTGGCATTTAAATTATTTCCTTATATATCAGGAGAATATACAATCACAGTTATTGTATAAGCAGTGTACTAAAATTTGATCGTGATTTCAATTGATTTGTACAGTTTTGGCTGTTAATTCTGTGTATATTGCAATGATACATGTACGATAAGGATATTGGCTATTTTAACTCATGAAATACTTCTCTAATTCTCAAAACCACTTTGATGTGCTGAAGAGCTGTACAAAACACATTGTTATTTAATCTGTTGTTCGTTTTACCCTTCACAATCAGAAGTAGCTTTTTTTAAAAAAAAATCAATATTCCTTAAGTGGAATTATGTTTGATTCAGTATAAAATATTGCAACACTGGTTTTCATTTAAATTTATTATTTTAAATTGCTTTATTTGAAATATTGGATAATTCAAATTTACTTGTAGGTTTTAAAAAAGACTACAAATTAACTACAATATACAGTATTTAACAACTTAATTATTTCTGGGAATAAGCACTGCAGCCGTCTTTCCACTACATCGGAAGCAGTTTAGGGTTTTTAAAAGAATAAAAGTGTATTGATTCAATCAATAGAACAAGATTACTGAATTAATTTTCTGATCAGAGGAAAATAATGATGGAGAACAATTAGATGAAGGTTTGAGCTTACGGAGTATGATATGTTTTGCCAGTTGGGATAGTTGAGGCAACAAACAAAATATACAGCTTAGGGAGAAATATGTAATTATGTTTTTAGCAGTAAGATCCAGGATTGTCAGAAGGCAGTAAAATTAGCCCTGGATTGCTATTGTAGACAAATTTTATGTAGTGAATTTCAGTCGTTCAAACAAAAGTCAGTCTGCAGCAGGAATGTAATATTTAAATGAAGAGCTTTCATAGCATGTGTATACTAAAGTAAATTACTTAATTTGCTTTTGATTTGCTTTTTAAAGCAGCAGCAGACACATCTGATGTCATTTAAAGAGGAGGCTACTGATACTGTTCATGCAAAAAAGAAGTATGTGAAGAAGAAGCATAAAACATCAGAGTGTGTTGTTATACACCGTCAGGCTAGCTCAGAATCCCAGCCAGCCCTGAAGAGGGACATTAAGCAATATGATTTTCTCAGCTCTGATGAAGATTCTTACACCCAGGTATGCTGGGTTCTTTTTCCTCTTGCCAAAACACTGTAATGCTCTGTACTGATTATATTGACACAATTAAATGGAAAGTAGGATAATAATGTCTCTACATGTATTTGTACTTTTTGCAAATTTATGCCACAGAGACCAAGCATGACCATCCTCCCTATTTCAGCTAATGTTAACCGGTAATGAGTCTTTCTGTTTGAATTTTGTGTTCATCAAGGTTAGAATCTGAGAATTGCAGTGTCCTTGGCAACAGTGTTAACATTAAGCAGACTAAAAATTAAGTTCATTTGGCACTGCTCCTGCAATTTTAATCTGAAACTCAAGTGCACATTCTATAAGTTCTATCCATTTTATGCCAACTATTTTGTGTAACTGTCCTAAGTGTAATTGCCTTAAATGTTTTGCTTTGTGTGTATTTACATAATTTTATAAAATACATTTTCAAATCATAGAATTTTATAGTACTGAAGGAGGCCATTGAACCTATCATGGCTGTACTGGCTCCCAGAAAAGCTTCACAGCTAATCCTCTTCCTCCAGCCCTGGCCCTATAGCACTCTGAATTCATCACTTTTCAAATATACATCCAGCTTGCCATTGAAACCTCCTGTGGAGATCACTTCCACAACTCTCGAAGGATTTGGAATGCAGTGCCTATCAATTCTGAGTAAAGAAGTTTTTCCTCATTTCACCTTGAGCTTTCTTGCTGATGATCTAGAAATTGTGACACCCCACCCCAATACTGATCTGCCAGCTAGTGGAAACAGAATATCTTCCTTTATCCTGTCAGAATTGTTCATGATTTTGAACACATCTACAAGGTCACATTTTAATCTTTGCTGCTCCAAGGAGAATAAGCCAAATTTCTCTAACATTCCCTTCTATCTAAAATTCCTCATTACTGGAATCATTCTAGTAAATCTCCTTTGCACTTTCTCCAGAGCTTTAACATCCTTTCTTAAATAAGTTGCCCAAAAAGTGGAATTTTGGTTGCGTTATACTTATCGTGAAACAATATTTGAATTTCTTGAAGCCACTGCTTGAATTTTGATTAGTGTAGAAGGTGATTGAAATGACTTAAATGGTCTTGTTAGGGATGGGAGAGGAAGCCCTGCATGTTAGTAACTGTTCTGGTTAAGGTCAGTGCCCCTTAGATCTAGTACTGTTATTGGCAGACGGTTAATCCAGAGAAGCATATAATTTATCCAGAGAACCATGTAATTTTCTGGGGTTTGAATCTTCCCATAGCAGATGGTGGAATTTGAATTAAATTGAGGAAATTTTCAATTAAGTGTGGAACGATGACCATGAAACAGTGTTCAATTGTTGGAATAACCCATTTGGCTCACTAATGAGAGATAATGGGAACTGCAGATGCTGGAGAGACCCATCCCCCTCTCTGATGAAGGGTCTAGGCCCGAAACGTCAGCTTTTGTGCTCCTGAGATGCTGCTTGGCCTGCTGTGTTCATCCAGCCTCACATTTTATTATCTTGGCTCACTAATGCCCTTGCCTGTTGTGGGTTTTTTTGACTTCAGACTCCTTTGGGATGGGCAATAAATGCTTTCGTAGCTAACAGTGCCCACATCCCCTGAATGAATTGTAAACATCCTACTTTTGTTTAAAAACCGGTAGTGGTAGAATGTTGATTTCATGAATCCTCTGAAATTTGCCCCACTACAGCAGTTAAGCTCATGGGCCTACAGCTACCTGATTTTTGTCTGTCTCTTTTTGTTTTTAAACAGCACAGCACATTTGCTGTTTTCCAGTCCAATGCCAGAACCACCCCAAAGTCCACTGAAATTTTGGTAAATTTCCATGAGTGCAGCTGTTATTAACCCCGCCAACTTTTTTAGCACCTAGGAATGCATTCCTTCAGGACCAGGAGACTTGTCTACCTTTTAGCCCTGTTAGCTTATCCATCATTACCTCATTAGCGATAATGGTAGTTTCTAGGTCCTTACCTGCCATAACCTCCTTGTTATCAATTATTGGCATGCTATTGTGTCTTTCACTGTGAAGACTGACTCAGAATACCTGTTCAACACCTTGGCCATTTTCTCATTTCCCAGTACTAAATTCCCTCTCATCCTCAAAAGAACCAATGGTTACCGTAGTCACTCTCTTTTTTTGTTTTATATATTTGTAGAAACTTTTGCTATCTTTTTATACCTTAAGCTATTTTACTTTCATAATCCATCTTCTTTATAGAAATGTAACTGCTGCAATTTGGACTATCTCCCAGCATTATTAACTCATCTTTACCATAAAGTAGCAGTTTCCTTAATGGTGGTGAAATTTGAATCCTTTATCATGATGTCTTGCACGTTGTACCATTGCCTTTTGTTAAGATACTGCAAAGTGGTACAGTTTATAATTGCTGATAATTGTATTCTGTTTTCACTCTGACTTGCAGTAAATGTCACACTAGAAATGGTTGATGCAATAGTAGTATTTGCATGCTAGTGAAATTGTTCCAACATTAGCACATACTTTAACTATTTTCTGTTGAAATATTGACTGCATTTGCTGATACCAGCCAATGCTTATTATGTGCACTTTAAATCACCCATGTGCATTCAAATGCTTCAGTGCTGTGACTGAGCAGGGGTGAGCATGGGAGGAGGGAGAGAGGACATCATGACTCCTGGGCCCTCCTCGTTGCCCGTGCATTGTTGTCTACAGTTGCAAGTGCCAGCAAACACTGCCTAAATATCAAGCAAGTTCCATACCTATACCGCTCCTTCATGGAGAGTGTGGATCAGGGAACTAAAGAACTCCCATTGCCATTGTACAGTTTAAAGCACCTTGGAATGTTTTATCATGTTAAAATTGCTATGTAAATGAAATAAATATTTTTGAGATTCAGTGACACAATTCTTTTGCGATCATGTCATGACCAATAATTCCTTGCATATTCTGTTTACTCTGCAAGTTAAATTTCAGCACCATTTAAATTCCATTTACTTTTGATCTGGAAAAAATATTTTCTGGATTTCTTGCAACACCAATCGCAATGTTACAAATAATGAGGAGGCAGGTGTGAATCATCTATTGGTGAAATTAGATGGGAGAGTTTAATTAGCAAGGGCATGGGGATATAATTCAAGCCAAACTTTAAAATCATGAAATTTTTAAAAACAAATCTGAATTCCTCTGTCCATATTTTTACTAATAACTATTTTCTAACCTTCAACTACTGTTACAGTTGGTGCAGCTTCATCAACGACAGGCGGGTGTTCTTAATGGCATCCATTAATTTTACTTTTAGTTTAAGCATTATATTACAGGAATTTTAGGAAGCAAACCATGGATTGGAAGCATCTTGGTCTACAGCAGAGTAGAAAATCTATTTTTTTAAAAATCTGAGGCATAGCTAGACTTCACTTCTATCCTTGTTGCTGTACAAGGGCGTATTAGTACACTTTGTTTTGTTCCACTTCACTGTTTTCCTGTCCAGCAAGCAAGAAAGCAATGTCCATATCTGTTGAGTGAATTAAAAGTAGAGAAATAATTAGAGTATGAAAAGCAATGAATGCAAGAAACCTGGATAATAAAATGTGAGGCTGGATGAACACAGCTTGGCCTGCTGTGTTCATCCAGCCTCACATTTTATTATCTTGGATTCTCCAGCATCTGCAGTTCCCATTATCTCTGAATGCAAGAAACCTGATTTATTTCATAAAATGAGAGGGAAATTGCACATATTATGCAATATTGAGATGTGTCATTGTTCTAATTTATATTCCTGTGGAGAAAATTTGTACACAGTAAGATTATTTGGGAGATTTAGTTTTGTTCCCTCTTAATGTTTTTATGTATGGAAACAGCATTGATGTTTTTATTTCCCCCTTAGGTTCCTTCTCCAGTATCAGAAGCTGAAGAAGACAGTGATCCTGATGGACATTTTGCTTTCAGGAGGAAAGCAGGTTGCCAGTACTATGCTGTAAGAAACTATAAAGTCTTATTTTGTGTGTACCGTGTAAACATTATAATAGTGATTTGAAATGTCTTCCAAATTAATTATCTGTTGTGTTTGCTGCATGTTGCAAATTTTAAAAAGATAAGACTTAAGGGAAAGGGAGATCATAATTTTTTAAAAATTCATAAAATTAATTTATTGATGTATAGAACTTAAAACACTAAAATAGGCTATTTGGACAAGCTGGTGTTTTATTCTTCAAACGCAACAGCCCTGTCGTATATAGGCATTTCTATTTTTGTAGTTGGCTCAACTCTATGCTTAAATAGCATTAGAAAATCAACTATGGTTTCCCCAAGAATTGTTTCATTCTGAAAACTAAAATTAGTAGATTTTGATAGAATGTTATCTCTTGACTAGAAAAAATTAGTCACTTCAGTTCTTGTGCTGTCTAAGAGGATTACAGGACAAGAAGTGTTTGAAGAACCTTTCCTGGAGAAACCCAACACGAATTCCTGCTAATGCCTCCCCATTGTTCTATCCTTCTCTGAGTATCCACTTTCCTTTCGGATCAATGATTTATGTGTCAATGACTCCCCATAGTAGAACATAGCGTGTTTCAGTAACAATCTGTATAAAAAAATTCTCCCTCACATCATTCTGTTGGTGACAGTTTTAGACAACAACCTCGCCTACTGGCTCATGAACCAGAGCAAGTTACTCCTTATTCATTCTAGAAAAACTCTTAATAAATTTAAATAAATTAATTAAATCTACTCAGCCTTCATGTTCTCGTGGCAATAAATCCAGTATCTTCATTAATTCCTTATTGTTGAAATATTTTGTTCCTGAGATCATTGTGCGTGAATCCGTGCTTTATGCTGGCTCTAACTCTGTTATCCTCTCCTAAAGAGAATGCCCAGAATCTTTAGAAGTGTTGCCTTGCCCAAGAAAGAAAGACTTGCATTTAAATAGTTCCTAAGGATGCCTCACTTGAAGGCCAGTGCAATAGTTTTAACGTGGTCACTTGTAACGTTAAAAATAGGGCAGCTGTATTTGACCAATTATATTTGCCTCATGGATATGTGACAAAAATGGGGTCTAAGAGATTCAGGATTAAAACTAGCATTTATGTGTCATATTGAGCACAAAGGCAAGTGGGTTGTGGTTGTCAAAGGTCAGTCACCTCCTTCATCTTGAACTGCTGCAGTCCGTAGGTTGCAGGTAGGCCAGCAATGCTATTAGGGAGGGAGTTCTGGGATTTTAACCCAGTAGCACTGAAGGAACGGTGACATATTTCTAAGTCAAAATTGAGAGTGGCATGAAGGGGAACTTGCAGGTGTTGTGTTCCCATATATCTGCTGCCCTTGTCTCTCTAGGTGGAAGTAACTGTGTGCTTGGAAGCTGCGGTCTAAGGAACCTTAGTGAATTTCTTCAGTGCATCCTGTAAATGGCACATACTTCCACTACTGAGTATCGATGTTGGAGGGAGTGAATGTTTGTGGATGTGGTGCCGATCAAGCAGACTGCTTTGTCCTGGATGGTGTCAGGCTTCTTGAGTTTTGTTGGAACTATAGAATACTTTTCACTTGACTAGATTACTATCATATACCTGACTTGTGTCTTGTGGATGGTTGGCAGTGTTTGACGAGCCAGGAAGTGAGTTACTGAGAGATTTTGTTATAGCCGTTGTCTATATTCAGTTCAGTTTCTGGTCAATGGTATTCCCCAGGTTGTTGATAATTGGGGATTCAGTGACGGTAGCACTGTTGAATGTCAAAGGATGATGGTTAGATTCTCTCTTATTGGTGATGATCATTGCCTTACATTTTGGTGGCACGAATGTTACTTGCCATGTTGCAGACCAAACCTGAATTTTGTCCAGGTCTTGCTGCATTTGGACATGGACTGTTTGAGTGTTTAAGGAGACAAATGTTGCTGAACGTTATGCACTCATCAGCGAATCTTACGATAAAGGGAAAAGTCGTTAAAGTAGCTGAAAATAACTGGGCTCAGTACACTACACTGAGGAACAGTACTACAATGGTAATATCTCAGCCTCTAAGACAGGATGCTGGGCTTCAATTCGACCTGCTCTAGAGGTATCTGATAACATCTCTGAACAGGTAGATTAGAAAACATCTGTCCTGTGAAACTCTGGTACATTGGTGGTTTCCCAACCCCTCAGATAGAAAGCATGAGTTCAAGCTCTACCTGCTCCAGAGGCATATCATAACACTTCTGAACAGGTTGCTTAAAAATAACTCCCCTGGGGAACCTTTGTCCTAGAGTTGAGATGACTGACTTCTAACCATCACAACCATATTCCTTTGAGCTAGGCATGTCTCCAAACAGAGGAGAATATTCTTTCCGATTCCCATTGACTCCAGTTTTGTTAGGGGTCCCTGAGGCCACTGTAGCAAATGCAGCCTTGATGTCAAGGATGGTCACTCTTTCTTCCATATGTTAAATCTAACATTAATCTCATCAAATAAACATTTTCTTTTCAATGGATTCAATCAATTTGGTTTCAACAGTCATCTTTAAAGCTTTTCATGGATGTCAGAAAGTAGAGTGGTGAAAAATTAATCATTCATAACTTATAATTATTCATTTTATGTTATAACCTTCTGACCTGTTACAGCCTCACTTGGACCAAATTAGTACTTGTCCATGGGAAACATCTGATTCAGCTGGGCTAAGTGAATCACGATATAGATACTGCTTAACTACGCTTACGGTTCCAAGAAGGTGCATAGGTTTAGCACGGAGGCGCACAGGCCGTGGAGGAAGGTATGCAAGATTTTGACTACCTAAAAGAAAATTGAATAGAATTTAGGAGTTGCTGAGAGTGTTGAATCATTAGTAACTTGATTTGTTGAGGTTGTTGAAAATTTTTGTTTTGATTATTCTATTGAGAGCTTTTATTTAATAAAATGTTAAAATTCAATTCATGTCTTTGAATATGATATAGAATTATGCACATAATAGTTGTGCATTTGCAAGATAGTTTCAGCTAATGGATTGGCATTTATGTAATATTGATCATTCACAGCACAATGATACATTGTTAAGCGGATACAAAATATTGCTATTTAGCTGGTATTCAAAATACACAAGTGTTGGTTTATTCAAAATTATTTGTTGTAAATAGTAAATATTTTTAATTCTAAAAACATTTCTGTAGCTTTGAAGCTAATGTGACAGCCCTGCAGCCTTTTTGATTTGTACCTTGTTTCGTGATTCATGTATGCGGACTTAAATCCCTCTGTTCTGTAGCTTTCTGCAGTCTTTCTCTATTTAAATATTATTCGCCTGCTTTATACCTGATGCTAAAGAGCATAACCTCATGTTTTCCCACATCACATTCCATCTGCCTAGTTTTCGCACGTAAGCGTCAGCTTCTTGTCATCCATTTACCCTGTACTCTGACCTACGTAGGTGTTTGTTTGACCAGCATTTTCCATTACCTTGCTTACAACCTCCCTCAGCCCTACAAATCTATAAATTCTGCATTTCTCCACCTTTGCTCTTTTGCATCTCCTGTGCCTTTGTCCCATCATTGGCAGTGTCTTTGGCTATCTTGGCCACAAACGTTTTAAATTCCTTCCAGAATCTCTGCCTCTTCATTTGTCTGTCATCTTAAAATTCTTGTAAGTTAAGGACTTAATGCTGTCATTAACACTTTCTAACTCTGACTGAGCACAAAGATGCAGATTTTATATTTTATTCAGCATGTGTCTAGTTAGAAAGCCAAGCAATAGCTGGTGACTTGTTTAATAAAGTTCTGTAAACATTCTTTCAAACACTCGGTGATGTGAGTCAACGCTTTGTCTTGTTCACAGCTGCAGTCTGGATAGTCCAGGGGACCTCACTGATACTAGGTTTTTCACAGATCTTGGCCAGTCCCGAAACTCATTGAATGGACCCACTGTCACTTTGCGAGAACGCAGCTGGATGGATAGGCAATAAGATCTACAATGAGAAAGTGATTTCTGGTGGATTTTTTTCTCCCACCAATCCTTCCTGTTGGCCCTCAGTGTGATTAACTGTATTGGTAGTGCTTGGGAGGATGTGCTGCCGGCTGATGATGTCCTTGAATAAGGATACGGTTAGGTTGGAGTAGATTCTGCAGCTTGCTGTTTGCAATTACACTTGTGCATGGAGATGCTGAAGGCACATTGAATAGATGGAATTTATCCAGGTCTTTGGGGTGGGATTATTACAGGGGATTAGACTGTACCAGGAATCTGATGTAACCCTGTCCCTTTCTGACTTTCCCAGTGGTTGATAGGAGTGCAGCAGTGTCACTGAAGCAACAACCAATCGTAACACTTGAGAAGAGAGATAGGTGGAGATAGCCAGGCAGCATTGGAGGAGCAGGAAAATTGATATTTGGGAAGGGTCCCAACCTGAACATCAACTTCCCTGCTCCTCTGCTGCCTGGCCTGCTGTGTTCTTCTAGCTCCACACCTTTATCTCAAAACTTGAGAAGGCGTTTAGGAGCGATTTGGACCTCTTGTCTTTTCTATTACAGTTTGGTAGAGAATTTGAGCATTGAGAACCTCTTCCTAAAACTGACAAGCAGTGATGATTTTGACATGTCACGAGAAGGAGCTATAGCCATATCCAAATCTGGGGCTGCTGTACAAAATATTCTTTTGCTAGAAACTGCTATTTGTTTGTCAAGTGATGTGAAGTGTTTGAAAGACACTTCACTTACCTTCAACTACACTTTGCTGCTTCCACCCTTTGTAGTAGTTTGGGAGCAGTTCAACTGTCTACATTTGCTCAGCAACAGTAGAAGGGTGCTCAACAGAAAGAGCAATATCTTGCAACCATGTGCCCTTCCACATCACAGGAGAGGGAATAGTCACAGAGATATAACTGCCACCAGGCATGAACACCAACGCTGGCTATACAAGCAGAAGATAACTGACTTGGTATGGGGAACATCACTGCCTCAGGAGGTGCAGGCTTTTGTTTTAAGATGCTGTTGATGTCTTCATCCCGCCAGCTGAATCAAGTGGATAGGTGTTGCCAGTGGCTGACAGGGTGCCTGTCACTGGAGCTCCACCTCTCATCCCCTCTGCAAATTGTGTGCTGCCTTCTGCAAGTGAATAAAACTGGTGGTAATGATTTGTGAGCAGAGAAAGAAAGGATGCCGTTTGCAGAGGCTCACGAGTCATGGGTGTAGGAGAACAGTAGGCCAGGAGTAAGTATGGATATTGGCTACTCAAATGGGAATATGAGGTCTCTTCAGAGTGAAAATGAATCAAAGTGCAAGATATAGACATAGAACATTACAGCACAGTACAGGCACTTCGGCCCTCGATGTTGTGCCGACCTGTCATACTGATCTCAAGCCCATCTAACCTACACTATTTCCATGTATGTCCACATGCTTATCTAATGACGACTTAAATGTACTTAAAGTTGGCAAATCTACTACTGTTGCGGGCAAAGCGTTCCATTCCCTTACTTCTCTCTGAGCAAAGAAACTACCTCTGACATCTGTCCTATATCTTTCACCCCTCAATTTAAAGCTATGCCCCGTCGTGCTCGCCGTCACCATCCTAGGAAACAGACTTTCCCTATCCACCTTATGTAACCCTCTGATTATTTTATATGTTTCAATTAAGTCACCTCTCAACCTTCTTCTCTCTAATGAAAACAGCCTCAAGTCCCTCAGCCTTTACATTTTGTGTGAGAATGCTGTGTAAGCCGAGACGGTGGTGAATTGACATCTGGGAGTTTGGCGGGAGTGGTGTTCCTTTCCAGGTCTCTTCTCCAATCCTTGCCACTAGTGAAGAATTGGCCACAGGCATTTGGCAAATTGATATTCTTTCTTTCAAAGCCATACAATACTGAATTGTCTTAAACTTGCAACAGTGAATGAGTGTAGGTGTCATTTGTTAGACCGTTGTCATCCTTCCCTAATTGGGCAAATAATTAATTATGGTATTACACAGGAGTTAGTGTGTTTATCAGACTATAGTTCAGGTGTTGAATTTCTTGTGACCTGGAATCTGATGGGCCACTTGTTCAAAGAAGCAAGAAAAATAGTCTGCTCTTTATAACCTTTTCTGTTTTTTTTTGGGTGCCTCTTCGTGATACTGCAGTTTTGGACCTGCAGGACTGCTTTGGGAGTAAAGTAAAAGCAATCTGCCTTCAGAAGGAAAGCAGCTTGATTGTCCTTTTGGTTTTTTTTGAGGACTTTGGTAATACAACACTAACTTAAGAACCCAGTTTTGCTCACCTGGTTGGCAGTTTTTGCAATGCGCATTGCTGTATGGCTTCTAGTGAGAGTTGAAATGTGCAATTTTGCTAGGTGGTTTAGGGTCGCACCATTAAAACATTTTCATTGAAAGGAATAGAATGCTATAGTTATAAAAAGAGATTACAGGAGTTTGGCCATGAACTCATAATCTAACAAATGCCTGGATGCTGACATTTCAGAAACAGCATATGTCAGAGAATAAGCAAGGAAGTCTGTACAGCACAGAAACAGACCCTTCAGTCCAACTCGTCCATATAGACCAGATATCCGATATTAATCTAGTCCCATTCGACAGCATTTGGTCCATATCCCTCTAAACCTTCCTATTCATGTACTCATCCAGATGCCTTTTAAATGTTGTAATTGTACCAGCTTCCATGTCCAGCTCATTCTGTACACACACCATCCTCTGTTTGGAAAGGTTGCACTGTTTGTTCCCATTCAGTCTTTCCCCCTCTCACCTTAAACCTATGCCAACTAGTTTTGGACTCCTCCCCTGGGAAAGAGACCTCGGCTATTCACCCTACCACACCCTTCATGATTTTATAAACCCCTAAAAAGTCACCTTCCAGCCTCCGACACGCCAGGGAGAATACTCCCCAGCCTAATTCAGCTTGGCCCCATACCTCAAATACTCCAACCATGGCAATGTTTTTGTAAATCTTTCCTGAACCTTTTCAAGTTTAACAAACATCTTTCCCACAGCAAGGAGATCAGAACTGTGTGTAGTATTCCAAAAGTGGCCTAACCCATGATCTGTACAGCTGCAGCATGACCATCCAACTCCTCTACTCGATGCATTGACTAATAAAGGCAAACTTCACCAAAGATCATCTTCACTACCCTGTCCACCTGTGACTCCACTTACCCCTCTCTAAATCTCCTAATTATTTGATAAAATAGTGATGGTTTATTCTTGAAGAAGTGTTTTGAAATAAACTGCAGCTCACTCCAAAAGAGAGTAAACAGATTGCTATCTCTCTTTTGAGAATGTTTGTACCTCGTTTTGCAGAAAACTTTGGCTTGCAAAATCCTTTTGAAATTGTTTCCCTAGCTCTGATGATGAGTTTGATTGCTGGTGAATGAAAACCTCAAACTTATTTTTACAAGGGCCTACGGGTCCCTGCAAGATGCACGTTTATGCACTAATCACCAATTGAAGCATCAAAATTATCTTGAATTACACTGACGTAACTGCTGCACACATTGTTCTTTGTACATACAGATTTCTATTCAGATACAAGTGAAAGTTATTACAAGTAAGAAATAAAATCAATTGAAAAGATTTTTTGCGTCATAAACCGTAATTCTTGCAGGTCAATTTCAAGATATTCTGGAAGTTTGTAAGCTTATAATTGAGGGAAAGTTTTTAAAAAATAGCTTCATTTCCTTTAGATTTCTTGGGAACTTGAAAGTATTGTTGACAATAATATTTTAAGTACTATTAAAAATTGCATGGAGTGATTTTTGATCTTTTAGAAACGCTAAATTGAAATGATTCATACAGGATTGTGCTTGCTAGAAATCTGAAATAAACACAAGAGGAAATACTTGGCAGATCAGTACCATCTGCGGAGAGAAAGAGTTACTATTTCAGACTGAAATAGCACACTTTGGAGCTGGAGGACCACAGCAGGCCATGTAGCATCAGGGGAGTAGATATTTCTGAAGGAGGGTCCCAAACCGAAACATCAGTGTTCCTGCTCCCCTGATGCTGCCTGGCTTGCTGTGCTCCTCCAGCTCCACACTGTTATCTCTCTGACTGCAGCGTCAGCAGTTCTTCCTATCTTTGAGTGAACTATTTCAGATTGGATCTTGTTTTGGTGATGGATAATCAATGAAAGGTCAACGATCAAAAACGTTAACTCTGTGTTTCTGACTGTGCAGATGCTGCCAGACTTGTTGTGCAGTTCAAACATTTTTGCATTTTTATTTCTGTTAATTACGTTTATCTTTATTCAGAACAAATACTTCATAATACACACAGTTTACATAGAGATATTGATAGGTTAAGTAAGTAGGCAAAATGTTGGCAAATGGAGTCTGATGAGGAAAAAATGTGAAGTTGTTCATCTTGGAAGAGTGAGCAAAAGAACAGAATATTATTTAAATGGGAAAAACTGCTACCCAAAGAGACTTGAGTACTTCTGCATGAAACACAAAGCTAGCACACAGGTGCATCAGGTAATCAGGAAGGCTAATGGAATATTGGCCCTAACTTCAAGGGTGTTGGAGTAGAGGAGTAGGGAAGTCTTCTGTGACTGTACTAGGTTCTGGTGAAATTACATCTGGAGTACAATGTGCACTTTTGGTTTCTTTATTTAAAGAAAGATACTGTTTCATTTGAAGAAAGTTCTGAGAAGGTTTTTGGGTGATCCCCAGTGTGAGAGGTCATCTTATGAGCAAAGGTGAAATGGGTTGGGACTCTATTCATTGGAGTTTAGAAGAATGAGAGATGATCTCATTGAAACATATAGGATTTTTAAGGAGCTTCACAAAGTTAATGCCGAGAAGATGCTCTCCCTTGTGAAAGAGCCCAGGAAAAGAGTATATAGTCTCAATAAAAGGCCATAAATTTAAAACTGAAATGAAGAGGAAGTTATTCATGAGTGTTGAGAGTCTTTGGAACTTCTTAGCAGTGTAGATGAGCAGAGAAATCTTGGTGTCCATGTACACAGATCCTTGAAAGTTGCCACCCAGGTTGACAGGGCTTTTAAGAAGGCGTACAGTGTTTTAGCTTTTATTAATAGAGGGATCGAGTTCCGAAACCAAGAGGTTATGGTGAAGCTGTACAAAACTCTGGTGCGGCCGCACTTGGAGTATTGTGTACAGTTCTGGTCACCGCATTATAAGAAGGATGTGGAAGCTTTGGAAACGGTGCAGAGGAGATTTACTAGGATGTTGCCTGGTATGGAGGGAAGGTCTTACGAGGAAAGGCTGAGGGACTTGAGGCTGTTTTCATTAGAGAGAAGAAGGTTGAGAGGTGACTTAATTGAAACATCTAAAATAATCAGAGGTTTAGATAGGGTGGATAGGGAGATCCTTTTTCCTAGGATGGTGACGGCGAGCACGAGGGGGCATAGCTTTAAATTGAGGGGTGAAAGATATAGGACAGATGTCAGAGGTAGTTTCTTTACTCAGAGTAGTAAGGGAATGGAATGCTTTGCCTGCAACGGTAGTAGATTCGCCAACTTTAAGTACATTTAAGTCGTCATTGGTTAAGCCTATGGACGGACTTGGAATAGTGTAGGTTAGATGGGCTTGAGATCGGTATGACAGGTCGGCACAACATCGAGGGCTGAAGTGCCTGTACTGTGCTGTAATGTTCTATGTTCTACGTTAACTCCTTGCCACAGAGAGCTCTCGGAGAAGAGTTCTTGTGTATATTTAAGGCTCAGAGAGATTCTTGATCATTAGGGGAATCAAAGATTGTGAGGAAGACGTAGGAGAATGGCTTTGTGGAATGTCAGATCAGTCATGATCCTCTCGAATCCTGTTTGACTCGAGACCAAGTGGCCTACACCTATTTCCTATGTCATATGGTCTTTGCAGCAACCACCTGATTGTATTTCTTTGTGTTTAGAGCAACTATGAAGATTTAAAATAGTCTTTTCTCCCCTTCTAGGTTTTTGTTAGATCGTGCATCCACAGATCATGATCATATTCTACACCAAATTGATCCCGAAATGCTGTCATCTCCTAGTTCTCCAGCTGCTTTTTCGTCTGATGACTCATGGATCATTTCTTCCAATAAAGACTTTTCAAATAGACTGTCACTTAGCGAAATACTAAGCAATATCAAAGCATGCCGATTACGGCACTTCCAGCCTCGGTTATCCCCGCTTCAGGACAGTGATGACCACAGTACTTCCAAAAAATTAGGACAAAATGTGAATAAAAAAAGAATTCCAGTGTCTTCTATTTTAACATCAAGTACCATGATCACCAGTAGGAATAAGATATCTGGTGAGTAATGCAGCCTGTGTAAGTCTTTCTGTTTCAGTGGGACCTGTGACTCCTCCAGCTTTTAACCATAGAATTTGCAGATTTTGAACAGTTGGTTGGAAGTAATTACAACAGTAATGTTCAGATTTAAAATAAGCTATTTTTCTTTTGCTGTCTTTTTCTCGTTTCCCCTTGTTCTTTTAATTTAACTTGTACACATATTTTCTGTGTATATGCACTATAGTTTCATTTGTTTCATAATATTTTCCCCTGGGGTTTGGTTATCTCCGTTGACTGGCTGGCTGGTTTGCAAATCAGAGTAACACCAACAGTATGGGTTCAATTCCTGCAACACCTGAGGCTACCATGAAGGACTGTCCTTCTCGATCTGGGGTTAAACCAGTTTTCTGTCTGTCTAACGATAGCAGCAGTGGTCTGCTAGGACTGTGACAACTTCACCTTTATACTTTGCTCTGCATGTGTATTGGACCCACCTTGGAAAATCATTTTAATGTGTACATTGAACTCCATTGCATTAACCTGTAAATGTTTTTATAAGTCTGAAATATGTCACTTTGTCCTTTTGTTAACATAAAAACATAAAAAATTTAATCATCAACTGCTATTAAAATATATAGCTTTTTTTTCTTTTGTAGTGATGGGCGGTATAACGGAAGAGCAATACCACACCCATCAACAACAGCTTGTTCAAATGCAGAGACAACAGTTAGCGCAGACGCAGCGTCAACAAGCTCAACATTCCTCAAACATCACCAATGAAAGCACACAGGTAACTTACTTTTTTTTATATTTTGGGCTCCTCCAGGTGACAGGCGTGTACAACAACTTTGCTGACTTTGGATTCCAGTTTTCCATTTACCAGTGTTTCATTTGACCATAGCTGCGACAGAAATAGTGTAGTTATGTCTGTTATCTACCTTAACAAATTAAGTTAATCTTTCTTCTAAGAGCACATTAAGAGGCTCTCATCTCTATTCTCATTCATCAATTGTCATAGGAACATTGCACAAATTGATTACTTGTTAATAATGTTGCAGTGTAGGCATGGAGGTAAAGGTAACATATTAACTTATAAAACTTTCAGTTCATAAAGAGATGACCCATTTTTGGTAATTAGGTTGTTATGGATTTGGGTGTTGATTGTGTAAGATTTCTTAAGTTCAGCACCACTTTTCATTCTTCATGAACTAAAATCCTTCCTATCTATGTAGATGTAGTGAGGCCCAGGGACATAATGAGTATAGTTGTTTCTCTGAATTTATTTCATTTTTGTTGGGGGCTGCCTTGTGAATTTCTGCTTGGAAAATGATTGAATATGTTATTAGGTCATTGTTCAAGTTATAAATTAATAAATTTACTAATAAAGTGATTAAGATTTGCAGCAAATATGGATTTTTATGAGATCTGCTTGGAATCAAAGAATGAAATTTACCTTATCCTAGTAAGCATGTGGAAGCCTATGTGACTGTGTCCCATTACTGAGTTTCTGGTTAATCTAGCAACTCTGATGTACGGATTGATTTGTCTTCTTACAGTACCACTCTAGCAAGAGCTCCAAATTCTTTGAGATATTCTAAAGCAAAGAATACTAAATTATTTTTCATTGTTCTTTCATATTGCTTAAAGATCACAGGAATCCAAATGTCATTTGGCAACAGTTTTTGTATGAATAAAATCTGTTATTTACTAAAAAAAAAGCCTCAAGATTCCACTGTTTAAAACAATAATTTTTAACCAGACAGATGCAACAAAATAAACACTGAAAACAATCAGTACTATACTTTAACACCCAGAATTAACACAAGTTAATTATGAATTAATAGGCAAGTTGTAGTTGAATATTGCCTATGAATTGGACATTAACTGACAGATACATCAAAAATAAACATGAATTATGGGAGGCAAGGGAGCGGCTTTCAGCAGGCTTTGGGAGTTGTGAGGATTACTTTCACTTCACCCTATCAGTGTATCCCTTGTGTGCCTGTCTAACTGTACTTCTCTTAAAATCTGTTTTGAAAATATTTTTTAGGGATCTAGGATATCTGAGGGCTCTTCAAAAACTCTGGATTCAGCTAGTGCCCACTTTGCTGCATCAGCAGTAGTTAGTGCTCCTCGGCCAGGCCAAGCGGATGTTTCTAAGGACACTGCAGGTCATACTTCAAACATGAATGGTGTGGTTCAGACTCCAGGTATTGTACTGTTATCCAGGTATTAGCTTTTTATAAATATTAACAAATGACTTCCAGCAAGTTTTTCTTCAGTAATTCAGATATTAAATGAATACACACTTGGTGATTAAGGTTAACAGCATGGGAGTAGCTTCACTCCCACTTCCCTCTGATAAGAATAGACTCGGCAATATATCTTTTACCAAACCAGGCTGTCAGTTGAAAGGATAACTGAACCTTAGTTTTAAAGGATTTCAAGCCTAACTGCATTATTCCTTTCTATCTCCATCAACAGACTGTAGGCTGAAAGGGAAATTGAAAGCTGGCTATCTTTATTTCCAAGTAACAGTGTATATTCAATACCTTTGATATTTTCTTCTTAGAATAAATTCACTCCTTAGTGACCATCTTATCTGGTGTAGGTGGCTTCCTGATTCATGTAATCATTTCACCCAAGAAATAGTTGGAAATGATCATTTAGAACAATACTTATCGTATGAAGTAGAAACTTAACAGCAGCGCTTCTGTTCCAGCAGGTTCTTTAAGAAGTCATTACTTTAATAACAGGATTTCAGTACCAGAACAGTGATACAAAATTTGCATCTCTTACCTGCATTATTCACCTGAATGTAAACAATCCCATTATTACCTCACCCATTGATATGAATGAAGTTTAATTTACTCTAACAAAGTGAAACTTTAACGCAAGGAGTATCAGGAATAAAAGTGATGAACTTAGAGCATGGATCAGTACCTGGTGCTATGATGTTGTGGCCATAAGAGACATGGGTTTCTCAGGGGCAGGAATGGTTGCTGGATGTTCCAGGGTTTAGAGCATTTAAAAAGAATAGGGAGGGGGGAAAAAGAGGACGGGGTGTAGCATTACTAATCAGAGAGGGTATCACAGCTACAGAAACTTCCATTGTCGAGGAAGATCTGCCTACCGAGTCAGTATGGGTGGAAATTAGGAACAGCAAGGGAGTAGTCACCTCGTTAGGGGTTTACTACAGGCCCCCCAATAGCAGCAGGGAGATTGAAGAAAGCATAGGTCGACAGATGTTGGAAAAGTGTGGACGTAGTAGGGTTGTTGTAATGGGTGATTTTAACTTTCCCAATATTGATTGGAACCTCCTTCGAGCAGAAGATTTGAATGGAGCTGTTTTTGTAAGGTGTGTTCAGGAGGGTTTCCTAACTCAGTACGTTGACAGGCCGAAGAGGGGAGAGGCCATTCTAGACTTGGTGCTCGGAAACGAGCCAGGGCAGGTATCAGATTTTGTGGTGGGAGAGCATTTTGGTGATAGTGACCATAACTGCCTCACATTCTACATAGCTATGGAGAAGGAGAGGATTAGGCAAAATGGGAGGATATTTAATTGGGGAAGAGGAAACTATGATGCGATTAGACATGAGTTAGGAAGCATGGACTGGGAGCAATTGTTCCATGATAAAGGCACTATAGACATGTGGAGACTGTTGAAGGAACAGTTGTTGCGAGTGATGAATAAATATGTCCGTCTGAGACAGGCAAGAAGGGGTAAGATAAAGGAACCTTGGATGACGAGAGCGGTGGAGCTTCTTGTGAAAAGGAAGAAGGTAGCTTACATAAGGTGGAGGAAGCTAGGGTCAAGCTCAGCTCTAGAGGATTACAGGCAGGCGAGGAAGGAGCTCAAAAATGGTCTGAGGAGAGCCAGGAGGAGGCACGAGAAAGGCTTGGCAGAACGGATTAGGGAGAACACAAAGGCATTTTACACTTATGTGAGGAATAAGAGAACGTTCAAAGAAAGAGTAGGGCCGATCAGGGATAGCATAGGGAACTTGTGTGTGGAGTCTGAGGAGGTAGGGGAAGCCCGAAATGAGTTTTTTTGCTTTTGTCTTTACGAAAGAAATGAACTTTGTAGTGAATGAAACCTTTTGAAGAGCAGGTGTGCATGCTGGAATAGATAGAGATCGAAGAAGCTGATGTGCTGAAAATTTTGTCAAACATTAAGATTGACAAGTCGCCAGGCCCGGACCAGATTTGTTCTCGGCTGCTTTGGGAAACGAGAAATGCAATTGCTTCGCCACTTGCGAAGATCTTTGTATCCTCGCTCTCCATTGGAGTCGAACCTGAGGACTGGAGAGAGGCAAATGTAATTCCTCTCTTCAAGAAAGGAAATAGAGAAATCCCCGGCAATTACAGACCAGTAAGTCTCACGTCTGTCATCTGCAAGGTGTTAGAAAGTATTCTGAGGGATAGGATTTATGACCACCTGGAAGAGCATGGCTTGATTAAATGCAGTCAACACGGCTTTGTGAGGGGCAGGTCATGCCTCACAAACCTTATCGAGTTCTTTGAGGATGTGACTAGAAAAGTTGATGAGGGTCGAGCTGTGGATGTGGTGTATATGGACTTCAGCAAGGCATTTGATAAGGTTCCCCATGGTAGGCTCATTCAGAAGGTCAGGAGGAATGGGATACAGGGGAATTTAGCCGTCTGGATACAGAATTGGCTGGCCAACAGAAGACAGCGTGTGGTAGTAGAAGGAAAATATTCTGCGTGAAGTCAGTGGTGAGTGGTGTTCCACAGGGCTCTGTCCTTGGGCCTCTACTGTTTGTAATTTTTATTAATGACTTGGATGAGGGGATTGAAGGATGGGTCAGCAAGTTTGCAGACGACACGAAGGTTGGAGGTGTTATTGACAGCTGTTGTAGGCTGCAGCAGGACATTGACAGGATGCAGAGATGGGCTGAGAGGTGGCAGATGGAGTTCAACCTGGATAAATGCGAGGTGATGCATTTTGGAAGGTCGAATTTGAAAGCTGAGTACAGGATTAAGGATAGGATTCTTGGCAGTGTGGAGGAACAGTAGATCCCTTAAAATGGCCACCCAAGTGGACAGGGTTGTTAAGAAAGCATATGGAGTTTTGGCTTTCATTAGCAGGGGGATTGAGTTTAAGAGTCGTGAGATCTTGTTGCAGCTCTATAAAACTTTGGTTAGACTGCACTTGGAATACTGCGTCCAGTTCTGGTTGCCGTATTATAGGAAAGATGTGGATGCTTTGGAGAGGGTTCAGAGGAGGTTTACCAGGATGCTGCCTGGACTGGAGGGCTTATCATATAAAGAGAGGTTGACTGAGCTCGGACTTTTTTCATTGTAGAAAAGGAGGAGGAGGAGAGGGCACCTAATTGAGGTATATAAGATAATGAGAGGCATAGATAGAGTTGATAGCCAGAGACTATTTCCCAGGGCAGAAAAGGCTAACACGAGGGGTCATAGTTTTAAGCTGGTTGGAGCAAAGTATAGAGGGGATGTCAGAGGCGGGTTCTTTACACAGAGTTGAGAGCATGGAATGCTTTGGCAGCAGCAGTTGTGGAAGCAAGGTCATTGGGGTCATTTAAGAGACTGCTGGACATGCATATGGTCACAGAAATTTGAGGGTGCATACATGAGGATCAATGGTCGGCACAACATCATGGGCTGAAGGGCCTGTTCTGTGCTGTACTGTTCTATGTTCTCTATGTTGTCTGCAATAAGTTGAGGCCCATCTTTTATTAATTTGTAACAGCAAATCTCTTTGTTCTCTTTTTTTTGCGATTTATTTGTTCATGGAATGTGGGCAACATTAGCGGACGCAGAGTTTGATGTAATGGTGTATTGTGATTTTCAACCATTGCAGTCTATGTAGAGCAGATAAAGCCACAGTCTTGTTAGGAAGAAGATAAAACTATAACATTGTATTACCAGTGTTAATCATTGCAACTTTTGCAATTTGTTATAAATTCAATTTTTGCCGTGGCAGCAGAACTTTTCTTCTGATCTGAAGCTGTGGTTCTATCTTTCTGGACAAAGATTTTCCATTTATAAGAGTCAGGTCAGGTTTTCTTTTGTTATAGAAATAATGTTTCCTACACTTGCTTTTTAAAGAGGTCTATGCCATTACTTTGATGTACCAGAGAAGCATATCACGCAAGTTTAATTCTTGGCAGAAGTTTTTATAACAGATTGTGGCAATTAAATGCTTTGCACATTATCTTAAGTTCTCTGAGGGACTAATTGTTCAAAGTTAGAAAAAAGCTTTTTTTCTGTTCAGACCCAGACTGCTGGAAGATGGGGCTTTAATGTTGACCTTCATGCTGTCCACCTAAATTACTTAGCCCAGTGAAATTCGTGCTAAAGAAGGTGTTGAGTACACGATTCTTGGTATGATGACATTTTCTTGGAATAAATTTGAATATGACCGACAAATGTCGAAAAGTTAATTCCTTAGCTTAATGTAAAGTTAAGTATCTCACGTTATTGTTCAGCTTCTGTTGAATAAGAAACCTCTGTTTACATTCTTTATGGTGAACACTTCTGTTAGTTTTTTTAGAAGGCATAACTTTGTTTTACAGATGTAACAGTAATGGTTGTTTTGCTGCAATCATTAGAGATTAAAATGAAGCCATGTTAAGTGTTGAAGCACGCTAGACAAAATATGTACTTGAGTTTTCTCTGACTACCAACTAATCTGAGAGAAGCTAACAGCGAAATACTGTAGTTACTGCAAAACTGAAGACAACAGAAAATGTTAGCACTGAGTTGATCAGGTAGCATCTGTGAGAAAAAGAAAGAATTGACACAAGTCTTTGTCATATCTGTAAAGCAATATAGCCCTTCCCATAGAGAAAATGAGATTCAGAATTGACAAGATATGGAAGGTGCCACCTGAATTTAGTTTAATAAAGATTCCAGTTTGGATGCAGAGTCTAATGATCTCTTGCTTGGTAGACTCCATAATGAACAGTATGTAAACAATTAATGGATGTGAGTTTGTTCGCTGAGCTGGAAGGTTAGTTTTCAGACATTTCGTCACCATTCTAGGTAACATCATAGGTAACATCATCAGTGAGCCTCCGGTGAAGCGCTGGTGTTGTGTCCTGCTTTCTGTTTATCTGTTTAGGTTTCCTTGGGTTGGTGATGTCATTTCCTGCTCTTTTTCTCAGAGGATGGTAGACTGATTTGGAGCCAGTGTGTTTGTTGATGGAGTTCCGGTTCGAATGCTATGCTTCTAGGAATTCTTGTGCGTGTCTCTGTTTGGCTTGTCCTAGGATGGATGTGTTGTCCCAATCAAAGTGGTGTCCTTCCTCATCTGTATGTAAGGATATGAGTGATAGTGGGTCATGTTGTTTTGTGGCTAGTTCATGCTCATGTATCCTGGAGGCTGGCTTTCTGCCTGTTTTTCCGATGTAGTTTGTCACAGTTCTTGCAAGGCATTTTGTAGATGACGTTCGTTTTGCTTGTTGTCTGTATAGGGTCTTTTAAGTTCATTAGCTGCTGTTTTAGTGTGTTGGTGGGTTTGTGGGCTACCCTGATGTCAAGAGGTCCGAGTAGTCTGGCAGTCATTTCGGAAATGTCTTTGATGTAGGGGAGAGTGGTTATGGTTTCTGGGCACGTTTTGTCTGTTTGGGTTTGTTGCTGAGAAATCGGCGGACTGTGTTCATTGCGTACCTGTTCTTTTTGAATACGCTGTATAGGTGATTTTCTTCTGCTGTTCGTAGTTCCTCTCTGCTGCAGTGGTGGTGGCTCATTGGAATAATGTTCTAATGCAGCTTTGTTTGTGGGTGTTGGGATGGTTGCTCATGTAGTTCAGTATTTGGTCCGTATGTGTTGTTTTCCTGTAGAAGCTGGTTTGAAGTTCCCCATTGACTGTTCGCTCTACTGTGACATCTAGGAATGGCAGTTTGTTGTTGTTTTCCTCCTCTTTTGTGAATGTTATGCCAGTAAAGGGTATTATTGATGGTCTTGAAGGTTTCCTCTAATTTGTTTTGTTTAGTGATGACAAAGGTGTCATCCACGTAGCGGACCCAGAGTTTGGGTTGGATGATTGGCCGAGCTGTTTGTTCGAGTCTCTGCATTACTGCCTCTGCTAAGAACCCTGACATCTGAGATCCCATGGGTGTACCGTTGGTTTGTCTGTAGGTTTTGTTATTGAAAGTGAAGTGGGTGGTGAGGCATAGGTCCACTAGCTTGATGTTGTCCTTGCTGATGAGGTTGGTGGTGTCTGGTGTATGTGTCTTAGGTTCTTCTAATAGTGTTGTCAGTGTTTCTTTGGCCAGGTTGATGTTGATGGATGTGAACAGGGCTGTTACGTCAAAGGAGACCATTACTTCATCCTCTTCTATCTTGGTGTCTTTGGTGTTCAGGAATTGTTGGGTGGAGCAAATAGTGGTGTGAGTCTTCTACTAGGTGTTTTAGTCTTTGGTGTAGTTCCTTGGCTAATCTGTAGGTTGGTGTTCCAGGTAGCGAGACTGTGGGTCTGAGGGGGGCTCCTGGTTTGTGAATTTTTCGTAGTCCGTAGAAGCGTGGTGTGTTGGATCCATCTGGTTTCATTCAAAAAGAACGGGTACCCAATGAACACAGTCCGCCGATTTCTCAGCAACAAACCCAAACAAACAGACAAAACGGGCCCAGAAACCATAACCACTCTCCCCTACATCAAAGACATTTCCGGAATGACTGCCAGACTGCTCGGACCTCTTGGCATCAGGGTAGCCCACAAACCCACCAACACACTAAAAAAGCAGCTAATGAACTTAAAAGACCCTATACAGACAACAAGCAAAACGAACGTCATCTACAAAATGCCTTGCAAGAACTGTGACAAACTACATCGGACAAACGGGCAGAAAGCCAGCCTCCAGGATTCATGAACATCAACTAGCCACAAAACAACATGACCCACTATCACTCGTATCTTTACATACAGATGAGGAAGGACACCACTTTGATTGGGACAACACATCCATCCTAGGACAAGCCAAACAGAGACACGCACAAGAATTCCTAGAAGCATGGCATTCCAACCGGAATTCCATCAACAAACACATTGGCTCCAAATCAGTCTACCATCCTCTGAGAAAAAGAACAGGAAATGACATCACCAACCCAAGGAAACCTAAACAGATAAATAGAAAGCGGGACATAACACCAGCGCTTCATCGGAGGCTCACTGATGATGTTACCTAGAATGGTGACGAAATGTCTGAAAACTAACCTTCCAGCTCAGCGAGCAAACTCACATCCAGAACCTCAATCTGAGCTACAAATCTTCTCAAAACTCGCTATAAACAATTAATCCTTTTAACTCTCCATTTAATATTTTTAAAGTATCAACCTGTCATCTAATTGTTATTTTTCCATTTACTGGTGGCTAAAATAATTTAAACTTTAAAGTTATAGGTTGGAATTCTAATTATGGTTCACTTTTTAATTTTTTTTTGTTGAACTTCTGTTATAGACTCAGTTATACAGCACAGAAACACTCCCTTTGATCCAACCAGTCCATGACGGATATAATCACAAACAAAAATTGTTCCAACTGCTTGTACCTGGCCCATATCCCTCCAAACCTTTCCTAGTCATGTATTTATCCAAATGTCTTTTAAATGTTGTAATTGTACTCACATCCACTTCACTTCCTCAGGAAATTTATTCCACATGCAAACCACCTTCTGTGCTTAAAAAAAATTGCCCATCATGTCTTTTTTAAATCTCTGACCTTAAAAATGTGCCCCCTCATCTTGAAATTCCCCCTCCTAGGGAAGAGACAATTGCCACAAACTTGTTGCTCGTTGGAATGTAGTTAAATGTTAGTGGTTGAATTACAGTGAGACAAAACCAAAGTAACAGTTAATGGTTTCAAGTTGCCATTTGCTACTGCCATGCAGTATTGCTGTGAGGTAGTGAATTTTTTATAAGAAACACTGACTTAATACCGGCTCAACGGTACAACTTTTGAGGCTGTACAGGAGCAGAGGGACATGTGTGAATCACTAAAGATGGCCAGGCAAGTTGAAACAGTTGTTAGCACGGCTTATATGATTCTTGGGTTCAGATAAAGGCATAGAATGTAAAAGCAAGGAAGTGATGTGACTCCTCTACAAGTCATTGGCCAGACCATATTTTGAGTATTATGCTCAATTCTGGGTATTTTAGGAAGGATGCTTTTAAACCCTGGCAGAGTGCAGAGAAAATTTCCTAGAATGATACCAGACATGAGGGATTTTAAATACAAGGAAAGATTAGAAAAATTAGGCTTATTCTTCTTACAGTAGAGAAAATTAAAAGGTGACCTTATTGAGGTGTTCAGAATTATGAATAATTTTGACAGGGTGATGAAGGATATTCTGTTTCTACTGGTTAGTATGTCGGTAACGCCAGGGTTGTAATTTCAAGATTGTCAGCTAGAGAACTAAGACTAAGATGAGGAGTAACTTCTTTACTCAGTTGTTAGGATTTCAAATGCAGTGCTTTTGAGAGTGGTAAAGCGAATTCTGTTGGAGGTTTCAAAAGAAGGCTGGATGCGTATTGGAAGTGGGGTTAGAGAGTGGAATAAGCTAGGTAGCTCTTTCAGGAGCTGGTACACAAAGATTAGGGAGCTTCAGATGTTGAGGAGATTGCCAAAATTTACAGCAGAATATTGATAGGCTGGAGGTTTGAGTAGAGAAATGGCAGATAGAATTTAATCTGGACAAATGCAAGGACGTGCATTTTGGAACGTCTAATGCAGATGGGAAGTACAGTAATTAGCACAACCCTTAGAAGGTAATGTACAGAGGGATCTAGGTGTCCTGGCCCACACATCTCTGAAAGTAGTAACACAAGTGAATAAGTTGTTTAAGAAGGTGTATGGTGTGTTTGCCTTCATTGGTCAGGGCATAAAGTATAAAAATTGGCAGGTCATGCTGCAGCTGTAAGAACTTTCATTTGGCAGTGTTTGGAATATTGTATGCAGTCAGGTCACCACACTACCAGAAGTATGTGGAGGCTTTCTTGAAGGTGTAAAAAAGTGGTTTACTAGGATATTGCCTGGTTTGGAGAGTATTCACAATAAGAATAACAAACAAGTTTGTTTTCACTTGAAAGTTGGAGGTTGGGGCAACCTGATTGAAGTTTACAACAATATGAGAGGCATGAATAAAATGGATAGTCAGTCTTTTTCCCAGGTAGCAATGTCATTTACTTCGGATTATAGGCTTAAGGTAAAAGGGGATAAATTTAATGGAGATGTGAGAAACAAATATTTTTTTAACACAAAGATCGATAAGTGCTTGGAATGTGCTGCCAGAGGAAATGGTAGAAGCAGATATAATGGTGAAGTGTAAAAGGCGTCTTGACAGATACATGATAGACAAGGGAAAGAGGGATACGCACTGAGTAGAGGCAAAGGGTTTTTGTTTTGGAAAGGCATCATGTGTTGGCACAGGCTTGGTGGGCCATCGGGCATGTTCCTGTAATGTACTTTTTTGTTTGTTCTAAGTAGCTCTGCTTTAGGCCTTTGTCTTCCCTTTAAAATATTTGGTCATCTGCCTTCATTCAGAATTTTGACTCCCAAGATTTTAGTATGTATTGATTGTAAACCAACTGGTGATGTTATGTTCTGGCATTGTAATGTTTCAAAACCAAGTTTCTGCAGCTGAGAGAAATTGTGGGAGATTTGTAAATTGTACGTTTCTCTCAATAGCTTCCTTATCTTAAAATTGGAAGCATGTATAATAAGCTGGAGGTTTCTGGAAGTTTCTATGTTTGAACTGTCTGCATAAAAATATTATTCCTTTTTGCTATTCCATTTCAAAATTCTAATGTTGGGTCATTTTGAGTTTGTGCAGAAGCAAGTGAGGAATTAAAACTACTTCACGATTTGTGTGCATAGAAATTAGCCATTTTTAAATTTATGTTCTTGCTTCTTTTAACAGGTACTTATCGGAATCTTCAAACCTCCAGTGCTACTTCCTCCTCCAGTCCAGGGTTATCTACTGTACAAATTATAAGGACTGTCAGTCGCACTTCAACAAATCATGTGTTACCTACATTGCGCACAAGCAGTCCCCAGTCATTTCCAGTGAACAATCCCTGTATAGGAAATGCTATGCGGCTGAATAGTATGAATGTGGTTACTCCTGTCAACGTGCATCTCAGTGCAAGGACTTCAGCACCTTCTCCTTCTGCCTTAAAGCTGGCCACAGCTGCTACCAATCTTGACAGGGTGCCAAAAGTGACCCCCAGTAGTGCCATCAGTAGTTTGTCTAGGTAACGAAATTTAATGTAACTGTATTCTAAAGGGGTATAAATTTAAAGGGGTTTATTTTGAGAATAAACTTTTTACCTTAGACATGGAAATAAGAGATCCTTCTGCAACTTGTGTACATGTACTTTATTTGGAAAAAAATTAATCCATGTTCGGAGCAGTGATGTAAGTTTATTGAAGTCAAATCATATTTTTTTCCTCATTGATGTATCTGCAATGACCCCTTTGCTTTGTAAACTACGAGATGTGCAACAGGTGTGTATTAATAGGACGAGAAAAGGAAGAGATATTTGGAAAGTGAAATTGCATAATGCAGCTTTTGTCATTTAAGGCATTCTCCTGGGCACCCTTGAGGTTTGCGGTGGGGGGTGTTGGGTTGTTAAAACTGCATTGATTTTAAAATGTTGAATCAGTATTGAATCTATTTGGATAACTTCTCTTATGTTTATAATTGATTTTACGTTTCTGCAGTTATTCTGAGGGATATTGAAATGCTGCCACTGTCCTATCTATATCTACAGTTCCCTAATTGCCTTTTATTCTTCATTTGGATTAATGGTGCTAATGTATGATTTTGGTTATATTTGCAGACTTTAATTTACCCTTTGTAGTGTGCCATTTGGACATTTGCTTTTCTTGCAGCTTTAGAGGATTAAGTATGCTTTCCCTTCAGGATTATTCTAAAATCATAACTGATAGAATAATTAAAACTCAGGAAAGTTTTACAAGGCAGCAGTTTTATTTTAGGATTTGGCGATTCATACATCTGGATAAGTTTGCAACCATTGAGTTAAATTCTAGGATTAAAACGTGCAGTGAACTTCTTGGGGTTGAGGGGATGGGGGAGGGGGGAAGAAAAGGATAATTTTTGCTTATCGTGAATGCCACCAATGTAATAAAAAATTAATGATTGACGTACAATTTGCTAAGTGGTAATCAGTTGGGAAATAAATTGGCTCATCCGATTTAATACAATTGGATTTGTATAGCATAAATTAAAAGTATGATAGAAATAGTCAATAGAGGTGATGTGTTTTCATTGCCGGTTGGACTACTTCGGTAAACTACTTCAACTTAATTTTGTTCTTTGATATTGCAATCTATGCTCTGTATGTGTTCCTTAGATTTTCTTTTAGGTAGATTAACATACTTACATTTATCTATTTGCTTTGCTTTTTCAAGAATCATGCTGTATAACTGGAATATTTATAGAAATTAAACATCATTTATTTTCTTGCAGGGAGAGCAGTGAACCAGACAGACTATTGAATGGTATTGCAGATAAAACAGTAGCAATGGAAGTGACATAACGTCCACCACGCATCTCTTCTAAGACAGTGATGGAAATATTGCATTCCAGAAAGAATGCAGAATAAGGCACCCAATCAATTGCAAGTACTAATTGTGGACCTGAATGGCATCATATCATTAATGTAAAATTCTGTCTATATATAAATGTAAATTTTGTAAAGTTCAGGTGATCACTACCTTGTACAATAGTTTATTTGTATCATCATATGTATTTCTGTTACTTGAATACTAGATATTCATCATGCTTTGCACTTGAAATTACAACAGAATGAAAATGACACAAATCTATGGGATCATGAGCATGAAATTGGGATCCTTTTGTCACTTGTTTTAACTATTTATTTTGCCATGTTTACATTTTGTAACTTGTACAAATCAACTTTGTGCTTAAAGAAATTTAAAGATATTTAGGTAGGCCATGTAAATCCTTGTCATTTTTTTGTACATTGTAAAGTTTTCACTTTTTTTTCTCACAAATTGAATAGATGGATGTTTGGTAAATACTAAGTGACATTTCTTGATCACACATTTAAGTCAAGACAAAAAAAATATTTTCTATTGTTTTGGAGGGTGAGGGTTGTGAAACAGAATTGAAGATTATCGACTTCCATCTTGCTCCTTTTCCTGTGGCTACAAGGCAAGTAACAGGTTGGAAAGACTGTCTGACTTTTGTGTTTGGACTCCTTTAGTATAGTGTTTTTTTTTATGAGTTTATACAATTACTATTACATAAGCCTTTTCAACAGTATTAGTATTGGAATGTTAGTGTCAGCACTACATCAGACAACTTCCTTGTTACTTGATCTTGTTAAGTGAAAAGAAATGCAGGGAAATTAAACATACATATCAGAATATCTGTTTGGTCTAACATTATTTCACAAAGCAGGGGACATATTGCTAACCTAGAAATAAAAGGGTAGATTTTACTGCAACTGAATCCAAATGTTAATACATTCTTTGTACATGTTTTTGAATTGATATTATTTAGAGGAAAGATTTTGTTGTCGTTCTGGTGCATTTCCTACTGCATTGCCTTCTCCAAGGCATGTGTATGAGTTTCTGGAAGAAGGTGTAATGAAAAGAACTTGGCAGTACACCTTGGATAAGCAGACTTAACAATAGTTGAGACAAGGATCTGAGTTTTCTGTCGTGGGCACGATCTGTCATGTGTCCAAAGTGTGCATGCCTGTATTGTCAGAAATGAAATTAATGCTCGGATTTCCATGCAAGCTTCTAAGCATAATCTGAATGCAAAATCTACCACAGATTGGCACATGCAATGATTTTAATCAATTCTTGACTAGAACAGAATTTTCTCTACCATCACAGGGTTGGGGTGGCGGGTGGAAATTATCTGGAAATGAATAATCTTCAGCTGACAGATCTACTGTTCTTAATGATCTGAAATTGATTGATTGTTAATCTCAATTTGGTACATCAGCCTCATGACCAGCAGTCATTTGAATTTTCATGTTTCCTATGCAGTAATTGACTGAATTTGGACTAAGTTAAACATACACTATTTGCAGCAGCAACAGGCAAAGCAAAGGTCTGGATTTGTATAAGCATGAATGCCTGTGTGCTTGACAATCTGAAGCAAACCCTGTAGTCAGGTGCAATCAGCATAAACTTGCCAGATCACTTTAGGAATATGATCACTTCTACAGCAGGGCACTGCTTTAGACGATGGATTTTTGAACTAGTATGAATTATAACAAATATTCTCTTACAATGTAGATGTGAGGAAAATGACATTCTGTAACCTTGCAACACTTTTTTCCTTCAACTCAACTGCTAGCTTACTGGAAAATCTACATCACAGACTTTATTGAACCTGTTGCTGATTGGGTTCTCTTCTGATGCAAGGAGACCTAATACCCTTTTCAACCATGCACTCAGTTTTTATTCATATTGTCACTCAAAAAAACTTTTCTATTTCCAGGTTTTTGTAACAGTGCCTGCCTCTGGTTTTATACTCGTCTGTTTTTGAATCCAAATACCTTTGTCACCTCCTGTTTTGACTACACTAATGTTTTCTTGGCTAGTCTCCCATTCTTCAATTCCAAACATGAGCTCATTGCAAGATGCTACTGCTTTGTTCCTATTCTCTGTGTAGACGCCTTTTTAACTTGCCATACTTTCCACTCAGTTGAGCGCAGTGAGATATTTTGATGCTGGCATAATATTTTTACTCATACATTTGATTTACAAAATGTCAGTTTTAAAATTCGAAGTCATTTTCATTCAATCTTGTAACTGGCCAATATACTAAAACAAATTGTGAAACACCTCAGAGCTTCAACTGTTGATGGTTAAACAGAAACATTCCAAACATAATGTTTGTGTTGTAGCATAATGCAAAAGCTATTAGTAAACCAAGCACAACACACTTGTGAGCAATGGTAGAGCTTGTGGAATTAGGGGACAGCAACAATGTGGATACAAAGTTAGCTGAGTAAAAGGAAACAATATAGTTAATGGGTGTTTTTTGGGACAGTGGAACGTAGCCAAGCTCCCCAGACATCAATGCTGAGACCCTTACTTTTTCTGCTTTGAATTCACTTGTGAGCTGTGGCTGTTGCTGGCTGGCCAGCATTCATTGCCCATCCCTAGATGCTCCCGAGAAGGTGGTGGGAAGTTGTCTTCTGGAACTGCGGTCTGCTGCCTGTTGCAGTAGGTAGAGCTACAGTGCCATTCAGGGGGAATTCCAGGATTTTGACCCCTTGACAATGAAGGAATGACAATTATATTTTCAAGTCAGAAAAGTGAGCGGCTGGAGGTGGGGTTGTGCAAGTAGTGGTGTTCTCATTTATTGCCTGTCCTTTTACCTTCCACTTTCAGCTTGAAGGACATGTCCTGAGGATTTTTGGTCGATTTTCTGCAGTGCATCTTGAGGATGTACACACTGCCACTACTGAGCGTTTGCGATGGAGAAAGTGGATGCTTGTGGATATGGTACCAATCAATCAGGCTACTTTATCCTGGATGGTGGTCAAACTTGTTGAGTGTTGTTGGAACTGCACCTATCAAGGCAAATGGGGAGTATTCTATCACACTCCTGAATTTTGCCTTCTAGGTGGTGGACAGGCTTTGAGGATTCAGGAGGTGAGTTACTTATTGCAGTATTCCTAGCTTCTGACCTACTCTTGTAGCCACTGTATTTATGTGGCATGTCAGTTGTACCCCTCAGGATGTTGATTGTGGGGAGCTCAGTGATGGTAATACGATTGAATATCAAGTGCCAATGGTTAGATTGTTTCTTACTGAAGATGGTCATTGCCTGACATTTGTGTCATGTGAATATTACTTGCCAATTGTCCAGATCTTGTTACATTTGAACATATACTGTTTTAATATCTGTTCAGCACCATTTGAGACTCCTCAATATGCAATCATTGGCAATCATCCCCATTTCTGAACTTACATGAACATAAGAAATAGGAGCAGGAATAGGCCATCTGGCCCCTCAAACCTGCTTGACCATTCAGTAAAATCATGGCAGATCTTTTTCATAGACTCAGTTCCACTGACCCGCCTACTCACTATAACCCTTACTTCCTTTGCTGTTCAAAAATCTGTCTATCTTTGCCTGGAAAACATTCAACAAGGTAGCCTCAACTGCTTCACTGGGCAGGGAATTTCACTGATTCTCGACCCTTTGGGAGAAGGTGTTCTTCCTCCAGCTCAGTCCTAAATCTGCTCCCCCTTATTTGAGGCTATGCCTTCTAGTTCTATTGTCATCCACCAGTGGAGACAATCTACATGCTTCAGTCTTGTCTATTCCCTTCATATCCTTGTATGTTTCTATAAGATTCCCCTCATTCTGAGGCAAGGTCATTGATGAAGCAGCTAGACCAAGGACATTATCCTGACGAACTCCAGCAGAGATGTCCTGGAGCTGAGATGGCTGACCTCCAACAACCACAAACCTCTTCCTTTGTGCCAGCTTTGACTCCAACCAGTGGAGTGTTTTTCCCCGATACCCATTGATTCCAGTTTAGGGCTGGCTCTTTGTTGCATTTGGTCAAAAGCAACCTTGATGTCAAGGGTTGTGGCTGTCGCCTCCCTCTGGAATTCACTTCTTTTGTCCAAGGCTCTCATGAGGTTAGGAGCTGAGTGCACCTAATGGAATCCAAACTGGGTATTACTGAGCGGAATACTGCTGAGCAACAGACTTGAGCAAAGGTAGAGCTTGTGGAATGAAGGGACAACAGCAAAGGCTGTCATGAGGTTAGGAGCTGAGTGCACCTAATGGAATCCAAACTGGGTATTACTGAGCGGAATACTGCTGAGCAACAGACTTGAGCAAAGGTAGAGCTTGTGGAATGAAGGGACAACAGCAATGTGGATACAAAATTAGTTGAGTAAAAAGAAAGCACTAATAGCACTTGCTGATACTTACCATCACTTTACTGATGATCATTAATAGGCTGATAGGCTGGTTTGGATTTGAACTGTTGGTTCTGTTACAGTTGTGATTCTTCAATGCAAATTGGCTTTAACATGATTGAAGAATTCAGGCTGCTCTTTGTTGAATGCAAACTTTCCTTACCTGCATTGGCTACGATGTGATTCCATGCCCATTAGTTTAAATGGCGTGGCTGTTGCACCATTTTCTTATAATGTAAGATCGCACAAGAATGGAATTATCATATTAAATTGGAACCAACGGTACTGCTGTTTGTTCCAAGACACATCTGGGCAGGCTTCCACATTTTTGACAGCTGTAACTATACTGAAACAGCTTGGCTATCCAAGTGGTGAGTTCTGGAGCACAAATCTTCAGTGTTATTGTTGAAATGTTGTCAGCACCTATAATGTTTGCAGTATCCAGAACATCCAGCCATTTCTTGATAACACAGGAAGTGAATTGAATTGGCTGAAGACTGGCATCTGTGCTAGAGATTGTATATTAATATGAAAGGACATAGACAAATTGGTGGATTGGGTGGCTAGATGGCAGATGTTCAATGCGGGTAAGTGAGTGGTAATATAACAATGCAGTAAATGAAAGGTTTCAACTCAAGGGAGTGGAGGAGCAGCGGGACCTATAAATCATTCAAGATGACATTTCAGGTTGAGAACAGTTCGCAAAGCAGAGATTTAGTGTGAAGCTTGAAGTTATATAAACATTAATTCAGCCTCTGTTGGCGCATAGCATCCAGTGCCTTATAAGAATGGTTCTGGGGATGAGGAATTATAATTCATGAAGTTTGATTTGAAGAAGTTGGGACTATTGTCCTTGGAGAATAGATGGCTAAGAGGAAGTCTGATTGCAGCATTCAAAATTGATGAGCTGCCTGGACAGTATGGAGAATGAGAAGATGTTCCCACTCATGAAAGGATTGGGGGCAAGATGGCACAGAAATCAAGAAATTAGTAAAAGAAGTGAAAGTGATAAAACACGTTAAGGTACAGGTTATTCTGTCTGAGTGTGTGGTGGAATAAAGGAACACGAATCGACTATTCAGCCCAACAAGCTGCCTTTTCCATTCTATATCATGTCTGATCACCTCATAACTATTTTGCCACACTGTCTTAGGTTTCTGCAGACTACTGACATTCAGGAATACTATCAGTTTCTGTCTTTGACTGCCTCAGTGATTGAGTTTCTACATCTTTCTGAAGTACAGAATTCCAAAGATTTAAGACTGTTGAGTGATGAATTTCATCCACATCCCAGCCTTAAATGGACAGCCCCTTATCCTGAGATTATGTACCCTAGTGCTAGAATCACCAACTGCTGAAACATCCTATTCGTATCCATACTCGACCAACCATATTGTGCTCTAAGAATTTTGAGTTTCAATGAGACTGAGAGATAATCTTTGAAACTGTGGAAAATACAGATCCAGTTTTTCTGAATTCCTCGTAAAACAACCGTGCTGTGCAGGCATTAATTTCTATAAATGGGCCCCTTTCGGAATGGCAGGCAGTGACCAATGGCGTTCCACAAGGTTTGGTGCTGGGACCGCTGCTATTTACAATATACATTTAATGATATAGATGAAGGCATTAAAAGTAATATTAGCAAATTTGCTGATGGCACAAAGCTGGATGGCAGTGTGAAGTGTGAGGAGGGTGTTATGAGAATACAGGGTGACTTGGACAGGCTAGGTGAGTGGACGGATGCATGGCAGATGCACTTTAATGTGGATAAATGTGTGGTTATCCACTTTGGTGGCAAGAACAGGAAGGCAGATTACTATCTAAATGGAGTCAAGTTAGGTAAAGGGGAAGTTCAACGAGATCTGGTTGTTCTTGGACATCAGTCAATTAAAGCAAGTATGCAGGTACAACAAGCAGTGAAGAAAGCTAATGGCACGCTGGCCTTCATAACAAGAGGAATTGAGTATAGGAGCAAACAGGTCCTTCTGCAGCTGTACAGGGCCCTGGTGAGTCTGCACTTGGAGTATTGTGTGCAGCTTTGGTCTCCAAATTTGAGGAAGGACATTCTGGCTATTGAGGGAGTGCAGCGTAGGTTCACGAGGTCAATTCCCGGAATGGTGGGACTATCATATGTTGAAAGATTGGAGTGACTGGGCTTGTATACACTTGAGCTTAGAAGGATAAGAGAGGATCTGATTGAGACGTATAAGATTATTAAGGGATTGGACAATCTGGCAGCCGGAAGTATGTTTCCGTTGATTGGGGGAGTCCAGAACTAGAGGACACAGTTTAAAAATGAGAGGTAGGCCATTTAGAACAGAGTTGAGAAACTTCACCCAGAGAGTGGTGGATATATGGAATGCTCTGCCCCAGAAGGCATTGGAGGCCAAGTCTCTGGATAGTTTCAAGATAGATAGAGCTCTTAAAGATAGTGGAATCAAGGGTTATGGGGATAAGGCAGAAACAGGATACTGATTGTGGATGATCAGCCATGATCATAATGAATGGTGGTGCTGGCTTGAAGGGCCAAATGGCCTACTCCTGCACCTATTGTCTATTGACACTATGTCCTTGCATACACGAAGAAACAAGAACTCTACACAACTTCTCAAGTGAGGTCTCACCAAGGTTCCGTACAACTGCAGCAAGACAGCTGTACTCAAATCCCTTTTTAAACAAGTGCCAACACACCATTTGGTATTCGAATTGTTTATTGTGCCTGTAATCATACTTAGTGACTTAAGGGACAAGGACGCTCATCACTTTGGCAATCACTCCCAGCTTCTCTCATTTTAAGAAATTTTCTACCAGAGTGAATAAGCTCATAGAAGCTTATAGAATCCCTACAGTGTGGGGTTGGGCCAAATGGCCTGTTCCCACAAGTCCACACCACCCCTCCAAAGAGCATCCAACCTCGACCAGTTCCCTTACCCCTGCATTTCCCATGTCTAACCCCCTAACCTAAACATCCCTGGACACTATTTGCAATTTAACATGGCTAATTCACCTAACCTGCCCATCTTTGGACTGTGGGAGGAAACGAGCAAACCCACGCAAGACATGGGGAGAATGTGCAAATTCCACATAGATAGTCGGCCAAGGGTGCTATTGAATCTGGGTTCCTGGCACTGTGATGCAGCAGTGCTAGCCACAGTGCGGCCCTTAACACTTACATTCCACCTAATATGTTCCAGCCTGTTCCCTTATTCTCTTGAAGTCTTCCTGTGGAGGCACAGTCACACAATATTCCAAGGTGACTTAGATAGATAGTTATTTGTAAAGGATGAATGCATGGTTTTGGGGAGACAGGAGAACAGTACAATGTGAGATGTTCTTTTTGAAGAGCTGGCATGGACATGATGAGCTGGATGATCACCTCCTGAGCTGTAATGATTCTATGAATGTAGATCTGCACTTGTTATGAAAATAAAAATTGATTCATTACCAGATGCAAGCTAGGACAAGACCATAAGGATTGGCAGTGACAGTTAATACATGGATATATATACTATACCCACACATCCCCATCAAATTAATTCTCCAACTGTAACACTGATATTCATCAGTATCAGCATGAAGTAAACTCCCAAAATGCATCAGCAGTATGTTGTACGAAGCCTGTCACAAAATTTACTGCTGTACAGTGGTAATTGCCAACACAAAAAAGCATTCTTGCAGGTACAAAAGTGCTGTTTTCCTGTATTGTAAAGACTATTGGATTCTGGCATTCCAAACATTGGTGCTATTTTTGTTAATGTTGAATACACTTTGGTTTAGTCTGATTCGTTTTTCATAACTGCTATTCAGTCACCTTTAATTTTTCATGGGATGCAATAAATTTTGACATCAGATTTTAAGTTTAGCAATATTTTAAATTATTAAAGCCACTATTATTCCAGGATTTGGATTCACTAACAGTAAGAATGACCTACTGGCAGGATGACCTGTTAACAAATAGCAACTATGTTACTCTTTTAATGCAGAATTAAACATTTTAGTCACTTTCTAGAGAATTGATCACAATCTGGGCTGCACTATGAAAGTGGTACTGCGATTTTAAGATGACTCCTCAAATAGAGATTCTTTACAGTCTCTAAGATGGGCATAAGATTCTATGTTACAATTCAAAGTGCAGGAGAATTCTCCCAGTATCGATTCTTAAGCCAAGATTGTTGAAACATCAGCTACAATTTTCGATTTTCAGGCAAAGTGAAAAAGGAGCAGCGCTATGAAAACTTGTGATTTTAAATAAACCTATTGGACAATAACCTGTTGTTGTTATGTGACTTCTGACCTTGTCAATCCTAGTCCAACACCGGCACTTCCACATCAAGAATAATATACCACTGTTACTTCATTATTATTTTACTTTAAGGAGAAGTTCACTCTAATTCCTTGCAGTTTCTTTCTGTGAACAGTAATAAGCCTTACATGAGGAATTGAGCATGCCAATGTAAAAGGGGATTGCTTAAGACCGCTAGATTTGTGATGCTGTTAAACCAACTCCAGAGCTAAAGAGTGCTTCTATTTATGATGTGGATAACACACGTTCATTAAACACAGAAACAGGAAAAATAATTTGCAATGGTATACTTTAAACTTATTTTTATAACCAAAGCTATTTGGAAAACTTGTTACTTAAATTGTGTTTGAAGCAACTTCAGCCGTGTAATATTCTAGGACCCGTAACAGACAGGTGTTAATATAATACTAAATAAGCATAGTAGGTTAGAATTTGTTAGCTGAGTCACAGATAACTCCAGAATTCATATGGTATTATGTGGTTACATTAAATGAAAATTTATTAATCTTACTACACAATGGAAATATTACAGAAACTGCTGCAGTTTGTTTTAACATTAGAATATGCATAACTTTCATTGCAACATGTATTTCTACCTCCAAAAGAGAAAATAACCACAAGATGGCACTCCAAACTACATCTGACCTTAGCAGGTTTGTGAACATGTTGGAAGTACAACATAATAAAATGAAACAGTCTAAAGCAAATTATGAGGAGTAGATAGCTTGATCAAACTTTCTGCAACACTGATAAAGTGCTGTAAGTTCTGGCGTAAGTTGAAAGTGCTGTGGTACTTGCTGATACATTTGCCGAAGAATGTCAAAACGAAGCATAGGTATCACTTAGAAATGGTTTTATTTCAGGAAAAATTGCAATAACGATCAAAGTATGTCATAAAGCAAGTGTGAAACTTGATTAGTTTCTATTAGATTTTAAATCCATGCGCCTGTTTTTCAGCCAAGTTATTTTAAGGAAATTCTTTTATTTGTCTTAATTGCAGTGGGGCTTCTTGTGGATGTTTATTAAATAATAATCAAATTGGTCGATAAAAGGGAATCAGTGGATGTAATATATTTGGATTTCCAAAAGACATTTAACAATGTGCCACATAAAAGATAAGAGTTACTGGGATTATTGGTGATATATTAGCCTGAACAGAAACATAGAGCAGGTGGTGGCCATTTGGCCCTTTTGAGTCTGATACGCTGTTCTTCAAGATCATGGCTGATTGTCCAACTCAACAGCCTAATCCTGCTTTCTCCCCATAAGCTATCATCCCATTTGCCCCAAGTGTGATATCTATTCGCCTCTTTAATACATTAATTTATTGGTATTAACTCCTTCCTGTGATAATGAATTCTACAGGCTCACCACTCTTTGGATGAAGAAATGTCTCCTTATCTCTGTCCTAAATAGTCTATCCCACATCCTCATACTGTGGTCAGAGATAATGGGAACTGCAGATGCTGGAGAATCCAAGATAACAAAGTGTGAAGCTGGATGAACACAGGCCAACCAGCATCTCAGGACCACAAAGGCTGATGTTTCGGGCCTAGACCCTTCTTCAGAGAGCATGGGTCCATGCCCGAAACGTCAGCCTTTATCTCCTGAGATGCTGCTTAGCCTGCTTTGTTCATCCAGCTTCACACTTTGTTATCCTCATACTGTGACTCCTATTTCTGGACACACCCGTCATCAGGAACATTATCCCTGCATCTACCCTGTCCAGTCCTATTAGAATTTTATAAGTCCCTATGAGATTCTTCCCCCCCCTCCTGCCATGAAAACAATCCCAACCTGGCCAATTTCTCCTCATATGTCAGACCCACCATCCCTAGAATCAACCTGGTAAACCTTTGCAGCACTCCTAACAGCAAGAACATCCTTCCTCAGAAAAGGAGCCCAAAATTGTACATGATATTTCCAGGTGTGGCCTCACCAAGGTCCCATATAACTGCAATAGCACATCTCTGCTCCTGTATTCAAAACCTCTCGCAATGAAAGTCAACATATCATTTGCCTTTTTTACTGCCTGTTGCACTTGCATATTACCTTTAGTGACTGGTGTGCAAGGATGCCCAGGTCCCATTGCAATCTCCCCTCTCCCAATTTACAGTCCTTCAGGCCTTAATCTGCCTTCTTGTTTTTGCTTCTGAAGTGAATAACCTCTCATTTATCTGAATTTTACCACATCTGCCATTTGACTTGCCCACTCATTCAACCTGTCAAGATTATGCAGATGGATCTCTGCATACTTGTCACTGTTCTCCCTCTCGCCCAACTTTGTAAATGTGGTAAATCTGCAGACTTAGAGATGCTATATTGTATTCCCTCATCCAAATCATGAATACATATTTTGAATAGCTGGGTCCCAGCACTGGTCCCTGTGGTACCCCACTAGTTACTGCCTGCCAATTTGAAAAGGACCCATTAATCCCCACTCTTTGTTTCTTCCCTGCCAACCAGTTTCCAATCCATGTGAATGCACTTCCCCCAATCTGATTTGATTTAATTTTGCACATTAATCTCTTATGTGGGACTTTGTTAAAAGCTTTCTGAAAGTCCAAATATACTACATCGACAGCCCCCCTTGTCAACTATACTAGTTACATCTTCATAGAATTCCAACAGATTTGTTAAGCATGATTAGTTAATGAACAGAAATAGATTTGCAATAAATGGAGGATTTTCAGGTTGATTGACTGGCTTATGTCCTCTGGTCATTAGTTACATACAGAACTGAAATGAAGACCTTCTTTCCTCAAAGTAGTGAATCCTTGGGATTATCTACCCCAGAGAGTTGTGAAAACTTAGGCACCTAAGTTGGGTCGAGGCAGACTGATAGATGTCTGGTTAATAAACACATAAATGGACATGGGGATAGTATAAGAATATGGTGGGAAGGAGAGTGATCAGCCATGATCTACAATAGCAGAGTAGGCTCTGCTACGAAGTTCCTGTCAGTGCAGAGGCCTTCACTATTTTCTGTTAACCTTAATGATTTAGATAAAGGTACCAAGGTTAATGTATCCAAGTTTGCAGATGGTTGAATGCCAAATGAGTCAATAAGTTCTGAGAATGACACAAAGCAACTAAAAATAGATACAGAGAAGTTAATTGAGAGTGCAATAAATTAGTAAATGGTGTGATACATAATAGAGCTGAAGATTTGTATATAGTGTGAACTTCAATTTTGGTGCTTAGGGATATGAGTATCCTCATACACACAACACAAAGGTTAACAAGCAGGTACAGAAAAGAATTAAGAAGATTAATAGAATGTATTACCAAGTGTAAATGAATAAGGAAGTGTTACAAAACTATACAGGGCTTTGATGAGACCAGCTATTTTAGCCTCCATAATTAAGGATGAAAGTATTTTCCTTAGAAATTTGATATTTGAATTTCCTATGTTAATTTGAAACACTAGATTGGTTCCTGATAGAAAAGTGTTTTCCATGGAGATGTTCAGTAAAATGAAAAAGTAATATCTGAAATTTATAAACAGGAGGTAATCTCATTGATTGTTAAAAGATTTTAAGTATACTTGACAGTTTGGCTTCTGACTGGAGACTCTAAAACTGTGGGGCTTTGGGTACATAGTTATTGTTAATGTAAAATTGAGGGCTGGAATTTTGGACACTGAGGGATATGGAAATCAGCTAGGAAAATGGATTTGACATCAAAGATCAGCCATGATCTTCTTGAATAACAGTAGCATAACAGGCTTGAGAGTTTAAATGGCCTATTCCTTTCTCTTGTTCTTAATGTTATCAAAGGTAAACGCAAGGATTTTTAATATTCCCAATTCAGTTTTCAATCATTGATTTATCTCACAACCAGATATAGCCAGAAATAGGATTGAGGATATAAAAAGTGATTTCAGGGAGTTAGGATGGAAGCTGCAGAACAGGACGAACAGAGTAGTGTTCTCTGGTTTACTACCGGTGCCACGAGATAGCGAGGCGAGGAACAGGGAGCGGGCGCAGCTTAACACGTGGCTACGCAGCTGGTGTAGGAGGGAGGCCTTCAGATATGTAGATAATTGGGATGCCTTCTGGGGAAGGTGGGACCTGTACAGGAAGGACGGGTTGCATCTGAACTGGAAGGGGACCAATGTCCTGGGTGGAAGGTTTGCTCGAGTAGTTCGAGAAGGTTTAAACTAGTATGGCAGGGGGGTGGGAACCTGAGCTGTATACCGGAGGTGAGAGTTGATGCAGGTGAGGCAGTAGCAAGAGGTAGACCAGCTAGTGGGAAGGAACAAGGGATCGGTTAAAGTGTGTTTGCTTTAATGCAAGGAGTATCAGGAATAAAAGTGATGAACTTAGAGCATGGATCAGTACCTGGTGCTATGATGTTGTGGCCATAACAGAGACATGGGTTTCTCATGGGCAGGAATGGTTGCTGGATGTTCCAGGGTTTAGAACATTTAAAAAGAATAGGGAGGGGGGAAAAAAGAGGAGGGGGTGTAGCACTACTAATCAGAGAGGGTATCACAGCTACAGAAGCTTCCATTGTCGAGGAAGATCTGCCTACTGAGTCAGTATGGGTGGAAATTAGGAACAGCAAGGGAGCAGTCACCTCGTTAGGGGTTTACTACAGGCCCCCCAATAGCAGCAGGGAGATTGAAGAAAGCATAGGTCGACAGATTTTGGAAAAGTGTGGTCGCAGTAGGGTTGTTGTAATGGGTGACTTTAACTTTCCTAATATTGATTGGAACCTGCTTCGAGCAGAAGATTTGAATGGAGCTGTATTTGTAAGGTGTGTTCAGGAGGGTTTCGTAACGCAGTACGTTGACAGGCCGACGAGGGGAGAGGCCATTCTAGACTTGGTGCTCGGAAACGAGCCGGGGCAGGTATCAGATCTTGTGGTGGGAGAGCATTTTGGTGATAGTGACCATAACTGCCTCACATTCTACATAGCTATGGAGAAGGAGAGGATTAGGCAAAATGGGAGGATATTTAATTGGGGAAGAGGAAACTATGACGCGATTAGACACGAGTTAGGAAGCATGGACTGGGAGCAATTGTTCCATGGTAAGTGAACTATAGACATGTGGAGACTGTTTAAGGAACAGTTGTTGCGAGTGATGAGTAAATATGTCCCTCTGAGACAGGCAAGAAGGGGTAAGATAAAGGAACCTTGGATGACGAGAGCGGTGGAGCTTCTTGTGAAAAGGAAGAAGGTAGCTTACATAAGGTGGAGGTCAAGTTCAGCTAGAGAGGATTACTCGCAGGCAAGGAAGGAGCTCAAAAAAGGTCTGAGGAGAGCCAGGAGGGGGCACGAGAAAGGCTTGGCAGAAGGAATCAGGGAAAACACAAAGGCATTTTACACTTACGTGAGGAATAAGAGAATGGTCAAAGAAAGAGTAGGGCCGATCAGGGATAGCATAGGGAACTTGTGTGTGGAGTCTGAGGAGGTAGGGGAAGCCCTTAATGAGTTTTTTGCTTCTGTCTTTACGAAAGAAACGAACTTTATAGCGAATGAAACCTTTGAAGAGCAGGTGTGCATGCTGGAATGGATAGAGATAGAGGAAGCTGATGTGCTGAAAATTTTGTCAAACATTAAGATTGACAAGTCGCCAGGCCCGGACCAGATTTGTCCTCGGCTGCTTTGGGAAGCGAGAAATGAAATTGCTTCGCCACTTGTGAAGATCTTTGCATCCTCGCTCTCCACTGGAGTCGTATCTGAGGACTGGAGAGAAGCGAATGTAATTCCTCTCTTCAAGAAAGGAAATAGGGAAATCCCCGGCAATTACAGACCAGTAAGTCTCACGTCTGTCGTCTGCAAGGTGTTAGAAAGTATTCTGAGGGATAGGATTTATGACCATCTGGAGGAGCATGGCTTGATCAAATACAGTCAACACGGCTTTGTGAGGGGTAGGTCATGCCTCACAAACCTTATCGAGTTTTTTGAGGATGTGACTAGAAAAGTTGATGAGGGTCGAGCTGTGGATGTGTTGTACATGGACTTCAGTAAGGCATTTGATAAGGTTCCCCATGGTAGGCTCATTCAGAAGGTCAGGAGGAATGGGATACAGGGGAACTTAGCTGCTTGGATACAGAATTGGCTGGCCAACAGAAGACAGCGAGTGGCAGCAGAAGGAAAATATTCTGCCTGGAAGTCAGTGGTGAGTAGGGTTCCACAGGGCTCTGTCCTTGGGCCTCTACTGTTTGTAATTTTTATTAATGACTTGGATGAGGAGATTGAAGGATGGGTCAGCAAGTTTGCAGACGACACAAAGGTCGGAGGTGTCGTTGACAGTATAGAGGGCTGTTGTAGGCTGCAGCGGGACATTGACAGGATGCAGAGATGGGCTGAGAGGTGGCAGATGGAGTTCAACCTGGATAAATGCGAGGTGAAGCATTTTGGAAGGTCGAATTTGAAAGCTGAGTACAGGATTAAGGATAGGATTCTTGGCAGTGTGGAGGAACAGAGGGATCTTGGTGTGCAGATACATAGATCCCTTAAAATGGCCACCCAAGTGGACAGGGTTGTTAAGAAAGCATATGGTGTTTTGGCTTTCATTAACAGGGGGATTGAGTTTAAGAGTCGTGAGATCTTGTTGCAGCTCTATAAAGCTTTGGTTAGACCGCACTTGGAATACTGCGTCCAGTTCTGGTCGCCGTATTATAGGAAAGATGTGGATGCTTTGGAGAGGGTTCAGAGGAGGTTTACCAGGATGCTGCCTGGACTGGAGGGCTTATCTTATGAAGAGAGGTTGACTGAGCTTGGTCTCTTTTCATTGGAGAAAAGGAGGAGGAGAGGGGACCTAATTGAGGTATACAAGATAATGAGAGGCATAGATAGAGTTGATAGCCAGAGACTATTTCCCAGGGCAGAAATGGCTAGCACGAGGGGTCATAGTTTTAAGCTGGTTGGTGGAAAGTATAGAGGGGATGTCAGAGGCGGGTTCTTTATACAGAGAGTTGTGAGAGCGTGGAATGCGTTGCCAGCAGCAGTTGTGGAAGCAAGGTCTTTGGGGTCATTTAAGAGACTGCTGGACATGCATATGGTCACAGAAATTTGAGGGTGCATACATGAGGATCAATGGTCGGCACAACATCATGGGCTGAAGGGCCTGTTCTGTGCTGTACTGTTCTATGTTCTATGTTCTATGTTCTAACCACAGAACCTTGGGGTTCTATTTTAATGTTAATGATGGCAAGCAATAATGCATGCATATCTATTGATTTAAACCATTTTGCTTTGAAGGGAAATAATGTGATGAGAAAATATTAATCAACTTTTGTAGCTTTTTTACTTTGGGTGCAGCCTTGGGTATTCAGTTGACTCAGAGTAGTGCATTGCCATATCTGAAAAAGATAAACCTTAGATATTTCTCCCTCATCTCTAAAAGATAATTGAACAGAAACTGCAATGAATTTGAATGTTCAATATTGTTAAAAAGGAACCGTGGAACCCATTTTCACTCACTAATTGCTTTTCTGATAAAGAGTCTAGGTCCGAAACATCAGCTTTTGTGCTCCTAAGGTGCTGTTTGGCCTGCTGTGTTCATCCAGCCCCACACCTTGTTATCTTCACCAGGTAATGGTCCACATTAGCAGCTTTTTTTTATCCATTCTTTTGTCATTTCAACTGTTGTTCTCTCTCTCTCTCTCTCTCTCTCTGACTCCATCTTCATCTATCACTTATTCCTTCCCCATATCCTGTCTTCAGCCAACATACCAACCTTTCCCTAGCTACAGAGATTCCCTAGCTACGACCTGTTCTGAAGAGCAGTCACTAGACCAGAAATACTGACTCTACCTTCTCTCCACATATGCTGACATTTTTGTTTTTGTTTCAATATTGGATAGTTGCACAAAAACTTTTTTTCGTGGAATGTCTGTCTTACTAACTAAATAAGCATTTATTGTCTATCCCTGATTGCCTTTGAAGGAGATATTGAGCTGCCTCTTGAACCGTTGCAGTCCATTTGATGCAGGCACACCCTGCTGTTAGAAAGAGAGGTCAGGATTTTGATCAACGGCAGTGAAAAAAACTGTGATATTGTTCCATGTCAGGTTATCGGGTTACTTGAAGAGGAATTTGCAGGCGATCATGTTTCAGTGCATTTGCTGCCCATGTCCTCTTAGATGGTGGAGGTTGTAGGTTTGGTCAGTTGCCGCAGTGCATGCAGATGATACATGCTCATTCCACTCTCCATCAGTGGTGAAGGAAGTGAATGATGAAGGTGGTGGGTGGGTTGCCATCTAAAAGAGCATTGCCTTTTACAACTACATAAAAAAGGTGGAAAGACAGGTTATGAGATGGATATAAACAGTTTGCAGAGAGCTATTAGTAGGTTAAGTGGGCAAATGTCAGCAAATGCGGTATAATGGAAAAATATGTTCATTTTGAAAGGGAGAACAAAAGAATAGTATTATTTAAATGGAGAGACACTGCAGAAAGCTATAACACAAAGGACTTGGAAGTATTTGTGCATGAAACACAGAAAGCTAGCAGGAACAAATTACTGCAAACACTGTACTCTGTACTGAAAACAACAGATGCGATAGGTCGCAGTGGGTCAGACAGCATGTATGGAGAGAGAACAAACTAATGTTTAAACTCTGATGAAGAGCCATCTAGACTTGAAACATTATCTTGCTCTCTCTCGACAGAAAACTAGCGCATAGGTGCAGCTGGTAATCAGGAAGGCTATTGCATTGTTGGCCCTCATTTCAAGGATTTTGGAGTTTAAAAGTACGGAAGCATTGCTGCAACAGTCCAAAGTGCTGGTGAGACCTCGTCTGTGGTACTCTGAATAGTTTTGGTCCTCTTATTTAAGAGAAGATATCTTTTTCTTGAAGGCAGTTTAGGGAAAGTTCTGGTACAGAGAGATTATCATATCAGCAGAAGCTAGACAGGTTGAGGCTCTGCATAACGAGCTTTGGAGGAATGAAAGGTCGCTCATTGAAATATATAGGATTCTTAAGGGGCTTGACATGGTCAATGCTAAGCAGATGTTTCCTCTCATGGGGAGGCCAGGACGAGAGACCTTAGTTTCAGGAGAAAGGGGTGCCAACTTAAGACTGAGATGATGAGGAATTTCTTCTCTATGAATTAGAGGGTTAATGCAGTAAAGTAGACATAAGGAATGTCAGAGCAGCCATGATTCTATTGAATGTTGAAGCTGGCTTGTTCCTATTTCTTATAATCTAAGCTTCTTTTAAGGCTGTGCCAAAGTGAATATCAGCTATTTAACCATTGTGGGTACTCTTGTCACAAACACAAAATGGCAGGTGGAAATTCAGCACCTTGAGCATGAACTACAATTCAACATGGCTGATTTTCTACCTCAAAGACATACTCCTATTCTCTGCCCAAATCTCTTGATGCCTTTAGACTCTAGAGGTCTGTTTCTTTCTTAAATATACTTTTGATTGGAGATAGTCAGCATGGATTCGTCAAGGGCAGGTCGTGTCTCACAAACCTCACTGAGTTTTTGGAGAAGTTGACCAAGCATGTGGATGAGGGTAGGGCAGTTGATGTGGTGTACATGGACTTCAGTAAAGCCTTTGATAAGGTTCCACAGGGTCGGCTATTGGAGAAAATACAGAGGCATGGGATTGAGGGAGATTTGCAGTTTGGATTAGAAACTGGCTTTCTGTAAGTAGGCAACGAGTGGTGATTGATGGAAAATATTCAGCCTGGAGTCCGGTTACTAGTGGTGTGCCTCAAGGATCTGTTTTGGGACCACTGCTGTTTGTCATTTTTACAAATGACTTGGATGCTGGCATTGGTGGATAGGTTAGTAAGTTTGCAGATGACACTAAAGTCAGTGGAGTGGTGGACAGTGTGGAAGAATGTTGCAGGTTGCAGGGAGAGTTGGATAAACTGCAGAATTGGGCCGAAAGGTGGCAAATAGATTTTAATACGGATAAATGTGAGGTGTTTCACTTTGTGTACCGCAAACTTCTAAGATTCTAAATTACCCAAAAGCTTACCTAAATTTTACATTATTTGTGATTCATCTTACTCTTATCAGGACATTAATTATTGATGAAATTGGGCACTCTCTGTGTGAAGGTTAGGAATGTGATATGAAAATGGGCTGGATTTTCAGAGGAGTTTCAGTCGCAGTCAGATTTCCATTCCTACTTTTTTGTGTTAAGAAAGAGCCCCACATTGCTGGCAGAGCATTCAGATCATGGTCCCTTCAGAAGTGTAAGGTACGCCTTAAATTGACATGTCCATCATAGTGTAGGATAGTTGAGGGAAGTCAAACCATGTTCCCTTTTCACATAAGTTTTTGCCATATTCTGTGATCTAAGACAGCTACTTTGACAGCTTCTGGGAAAATGTAAATATGTAAGTAAAGTGGTTCAGGTGCCAGGTCAGTTAGAGCTCCAGGTGTGTAGGGTAATAGGGCACAAGATGGGAAGGATGCCAAGTATTTGAAATATGTGACATAGGTAGGGGGGAACACATGTGGTGGAAAGGGCATCAGGTCTAGCAACTAAGGGAGGGGACTCTTCCTGTTGGGCCCTGAGGGGGAGGATTATTGTCAGATCCAGGGGAGAGAAGGAGGATGCCATATCTAGCAGAGGAGAAAGATGTCCTATTGGGAGGGGTGAGCTTTGAGTCAGAACATTTGAAGAATCTTGGGGAGGTACAGTTGGGGGTGTATGTGTGTGTATTATGTTAGTGAGTGCGGGGGGGTGCGGGTGTCATCAGTTTAATGATTATTCAGAAGTCAGAATATGTTTTCAATTGTTCAACTTTTCCTGGAAAGTATTAGTGGATGCAGAACTTTCCAAATTATCCAATTTGAATGTATTTCATTTTCTTCAACGGTATATTTTGTTGTAAATTTAAAGCGGAACAACATGAGATGTTAGGATCAACTATGTTTATCTATTGTCAAGAAAGTGATAGGAGTTCCTGTCTTTTCTTATTCTGGAGAATTTGTTACTTTACAATCTTGTAGGATGGATTGGTTGCTACTAGAATGAGGCTTTATATACAAGTTAACCTTACATCATTGGGCCTATGCTTTGACATAAGAAAATAAGAAATCTGGCCCCTCGAGCCCGCTCCATAATCCAATAAGATCATGGCTGATCTTTTTTGTGGGCTCACCTCCGCTCACCCATCCACTCACCATATACCTTAATTCCTTCACTGTTCAAAAATTTATCTTTGCCTTAAAAGCATTAAATGAGGTAGCCTCAACTGCTTCACTGGGCAGGGAATTACACAGATTCACAATCCTTTTGGAGAATTTGTTCCTCCTCAACTCATCCCTAAATCTGATCCCCTCTGCTCTGCCCCCTAGTTTGAGTTTCATCTGCCAGCTTCCTGCTTCTATCTTATCTATCCATTCACGTTTTAAATGTTTCCAAAAGATACCCCTCATTCTTGAAATGGTCTCTGACACTAACATCCATTATAGAATATTTAGATCGTAGATCATTGAATCCCTACTGAGTGTAAACAGGCTCTTTGGCCCAACAAGTCCACACCAACCCTCAGAGCATCCCACCCACATCCATCCCCCTGTGATCTATAATCTACACATCCCTGAACACAATCGCCAAACCACCTAGCTTGTACATCTTTGGACTGTGAGAGGAAACCAGACCACCAAGAGGAAACCTATGCAGACACAGACAGTTGCCTGAGGGTGGAATTGAACCCGGGTCCCTAGTGCCATAAGGCAGCACTGCTAATCACTAGGTTGTGCTTCAAGAAACTGTCCTTTATTTGTTGTATTTCCGTTAGCCATTGGCACTGTTCTGTTTACAAACATATAAACGTATGAATTAGTAAAAAAAAAGGACATTTTGCCCCTTCAGCCAGCTCCACAATTCCTTAAGACTGTGCCTAATCTGACTATTCCACATCCCCACCCGCCTTCAAAAATGTTTCCCCCACTCTTGCTTATCTGGAATCAACTAAATCTGCATTAAAAATATTTCAGGACTTTTCTTCCACTGCCTTTTGAGAATGAAAGTTCCAAAGACTAACAACCCATCGGAAAGGAAAAAAAAGGTTTGTCTACCTCGGTCGTATTTGGGAAAACCCTTATTTTTAGACAATCACCCTTGGTTCTCTCACAAGCTTGGAGTGCAGGATCATGGTTCCTTGAAAATGGTATGGCAGGCAGATAGGATAGTGACGAAAGCATTTGGTACGTTTGCCTTTATTGGTCAGTGCATTGAGGATAGGAGTTGGGAGGTTAGGTTGCGGCTGTACAAGACATTGATTAGGCCACTTTTGGAATACTGTGCGCTATTCTGGTCTCGCTGCTGTTGGAGGGATGTTGCAAAACTTGGAAGCGTTCAGGAAAGATTTACAAGGGTTTTGCCAGGGTTGGAGGGTTTGAGCTACACGGAGAGGCTGAATCGGCTGGGGGTATTTTCCCCGCAGTGTCGGAGGCTGAGTGGTGACCTTATAAAAGTTTATAAAATCAAGTGGGGAATGGATAGGGTAACTAGACAAGGTCTTTTCCCCAGGGTGGGGGAGAGCCAAACCAGAGGACATAGGTTTGAGATGAGAGGGGAAAGATTTAAAATGGATCCAGGGGACAACTTTCTCATGCAGAGTATGGTGCGTGCATGGAACACATTACTAGAGGAAGTGGTGGAGGCTGGTACAATTACAACATTTAAAAGGCATCTGGATGGTTATATGAACAGGAAGGGTTCAGAGGGATATGGGCCAAATGCTGGAAAATGGGACTAGATTAATTTAGGATATCTGAGATAACAAAGTGTGGAGCTGGATGAACACAGCAGGCCAAGCAGGAGCACAAAAGCTGACATTTCAGGCCTAGACCCTTCATCAGAAAAGGGGGATGGGGAGAGGGTTCTGAAATAATTAGGGAGAGAGGGGGAGTTGGACCGAAGATGGATAGAGGAGAAGATAGATGGAGAGGAGAGTATAGTTGGGGAGGTAGGGAGGGGATAGGTCAGTCCGGGGAGGACGGACAGGTCAAGGGGGGGTGGGATGAGGTTAGTAGGTAGGAAATGGAAGTGCGGCTTGAGGTGGGAGGAGGGGATAGGTGAGAGGAAGAACAGGTTAGGGAGGCGGCGACGAGGTGGGCTGGTTTTGGGATGCAGTGGGGGAAGGGGAGATCTTGAAGCTTGTGAAATCCACATTGATACCATTGGGCTGCAGGGGTCCCAAGCGGAATATGAGTTGCTGTTCCTGCAACCTACGGGTGGCATCATTATGGCACTGCAGGAGGCCCAGGATGGACATGTCGTCTAAGGAATGTGAGGGGGAGTTAAAATGGTTCGTGACTGGGAGGTGCAGTTGTTTTTTGCGAACCGAGTGTAGGTGTTCTGCAAAGTGGTCCCCAAGCCTCCACTTTGCTTTCCCAATGTAGAGGAAGCTACAACAGGTACAGCAGATGCAGTATACCACATTGGCAGATGTGCAGGTGAACATCTGCTTGATGTGGTAAGTCTTCTTGGGGCCTGGGATGGGAGTGAGGGAAGGAGATGTGGGGGTAAGTGTCGCACTTCCTGCGGTTGCAGGGGAAAGTGCTGGGTGTGGTGGGGTTGGTGGGGAATGTGGAGCAGACAAGGAGGCCCGGAGAGAGTGGTCTCTCTGGAAGGCAGACAAGGGTGGGGATGGAAAAATGTTAGCGAGTTTTGAGAAGATTTGTAGCTCAGGTTGAGGTTCTGGATGTAAGTTTGCTCACTGAGCTGGAAGGTTCGTTTTCAGACATTTCATCACCATTCTAGGTAACATCATCAGTGAGCCTCCGGTGAGGCGCTGGTGTTATGTCCCGCTTTCTATTTATGTGTTTAGGTTTCCTTGGGATGGTGGTGTTAGTTCCTGTGTTAATGTAATTTCCTATGTTGGTGATGTCATTTCCTGTTCTTTTTCTCAGAGGGTGGTAAATGGGCTCCAAATCAATGTGTTTGTTGATGGAATTCCGGTTGGAATGCCATGCTTCAAGGAATTCTCGTGCGTGTCTCTGTTTGGCTTGTCCTAGGATGGATGTGATGTCCCAATCAAATGGAAAAATGGGGTGTGAGGGATGAGGTGCGGGAAAGGTGGGAGACACGGTTGAGGGTGTTCTTGACCACTGCGGAGGGGAAGTTGTGGTCCTTAAAGAACGAGGCCATCTGGGATGTACGGGAGTGGAATGTCTCGTCCTGGGAGCAGATGCGGTGGAAGCGAAGGAATTGGTGATAGGGGATGGAATTCCTTACACCCCGCCCCTGCAATAACCACCAAAAGAGAATCCCCCTAGTCCTCACGTACCACCCCACCAACCTCCAGATACAACGCATCATCCTCCGACACTTCCGCCATCTACAATCTGACCTCACCACCCAAGATAATTTTCCATCCCCACCCTTGTCTGCCTTCCGGAGAGACCACTCTCTCCGGGACTCCCTTGTCTGCTCCACACTCCCATCCAACCCCACCACACCCGGCACTTTGCCCTGCAACCACAGGAAGTGCTACACTTGCCCCCACACCTCCCCCCTCACCCCCATCCCAGGCCCCAAGATGACTTTCCATATCAAGCAGATGTTCACCTGCACATCTGCCAATGTGGTATACTGCATCTGCTGTACCCGTTGTGGCTTCCTCTATATTGGCGAAACCAAGCGGAGGCTTGGGGACTGCTTTGCAGAACACCTCCACTTGGTTCGCAATAAACAACTGCACCTCCCAGTCACGAACCATTTTAACTCCCCCTCCCATTCCTTCGACGACATGTCCATCAAGGGCCTCCAGCAGTGCCATAATGATGCCACCCACAGGTTGCAGGAACAGCAACTCATATTCCGCTTGGGAACCCTGCAGCCCAATGGTATCAATGTGGATTTCACAAGCTTCAAGATCTCCCCTCCCCCCACTGCAAACCCAAAACCAGCCCACCTCGTCCCAGCCTGCCTAACCTGTTCTTCCTCTCACTTATCCCCTCCTCCCACCCCAAGCCGCACCTCTATTTCCTACTTACTAACCTCATCCCACCCTCTTGACCTGTCCGTCCTCTCCGGACTGACCTATCCCCTCCCTACCTCCCCACCTATGCTCTCCTCTCCACTATCTTCTCCTCTATCCATCTTCGGTCCACCTCCCCCTCTCTCCCTATTTATTTCAGAACCCTCTCCCCATCCCCCTCTCTCTGATGAAGGGTCTAGGCCCGAAATGTCAGCTTTTGTGCTCCTAAGATGCTGCTTGGCCTGCTGTGTTCATCCAGCTCCACACTTTGTTATCTTGGATTTTCCAGCATCTGCAGTTCCCATTATGTCTAATTTAGGATATCTGGTTGGTGGTTCTGTGCTGTACATCTACTTGACTCTATGACTCTAAGAGCAAAGTTCCTTTCTACAGTCACCCAGTCAAGTCACAGATTTTATAATGTTTCAATCAAGTTATCTCCAACTTCTCTAAAAGCCTGTCCAACCATTCCATACAAGACAATACCCACATTCCAGGTATTAGTCTTGTAAATCTTGTTTGAACGGTTTCTTATGCATTTGGGTTTTTCCTTTCCAAGAAGTCAATATTATATATGCTACTCTAGATCTGTTCTCACCAATGTTTGATATAACTGAAGCATAATCTTCGTAGTTTTGTATTCCATTCCACTCCCCTCACAATAACTGATAACATTCTATTAACTTTCCAAATTACTCTCTGTGCCTGCACAGAAACAATTTATGTTTCATGTATCAGGGCATCCATCTTACTTTGCATCTCAGAGCTCTGTAATCTTTCACCATTTAGATTTATACTTCTTTTCTTTATTGCTGCCAAGTTGGATTATTTCACATTTCCCCACATTATTCTTCATTTGCCAGAACGTTGCCTACTCAACCTATCTAAATCCCTTTGTAGCTTCCTTATGTAATCTTCATAACTTACATTCCTAACTCTCTTTTTGTTATCAGCAAATTTAACAAACATTTGGGGTGGCACAGTGGCTCAGTGGTTAGCACTACAGCCTCACAGCGCCAGGGACATGGGTTTGATTCCAGCCTTGGCAACACACTGTGCGGAGTTTGCACGTTCTCCCCAAGTCTGCGTGGGTTTCCTCTGGGTGCTCCGGTTTCCTCCCACAGTCCAAAGATGTGCAGGCTAGGTGGATTGGCCATGCTAAATTGCCCACAGTGTTCAGGGGTGTGTGGGTTATAGGGGGATAGGTCTGGGTGGGATGCTTCAAGGTGCAGTGTGGACTTGTTGGGCCGAAGGACCTGCTTCCACACTGTAGGGAATCTAATCTAATCAATTCCTTTGGTCCCTTTATATAAATTGCAAAAGGTTGAAGGCCAAGCATGGCTTCCTGTATTGCGCCACTCATTAACACCTTGCCAACCAAAAAGTGACTCAGTCATATCAATTCCAAATTTTATTTTTGCTATCCAATCTTTTATCCATGTCAATATATTACCCTCTGCATCATAAGCTTTCATTTTCTGCCATAACCTTTAAACTTATTAAATGCTCTCTAGGAATTCAGGTACAATACAGTCACTAATTCCTCTTTCTCCATAGCACATTACTTCCGAAAACAGCTCGAATAAATTGATTAATTATAATTTCTCTTTCACAAATATTGAACATTTCTATATCCCCTACTACAACATCTTTAATAATGCCTTCTAATGTTTTATCTGTGGCAGATGTAAGCTAAGTGCCTTGTAGTTTTCTGCCTTCCATCTTCGCTCTAGATTGAACATTTTGCATGTGGTATTACTGAACCTAATAGAAGGTGCTCTGAATCCACAAAAATTTTTGGATGTTTGGAAAATTAAACCTGATGTATTAACTACCTGATTAACTAGTTCTTTTAAGACCGTAGGATAAAGTCAATCAGGACCTGGGGATTTCTCAGACTACAGCTCATTAACTTGTTCAGTGCCATTTCCTAGTGTTTGTAATTTCCTTGAGTTTCTTCTTCCTATTTCCTAGTTTATACTTACTTCTGGGAATTTACTTATATCATCTACAGTAAGGACCAATACAAAATACCCATTCAATTAATCTGCCATATCGTTATTTTTCCTTTAATAATTTCCGAGACTCACTTTAAATTGGACTAATTCTCTCTACATTCACTCATTTCCTTTTTAACAATTCGGAGAAAATTTTACTCTGATTTTATATTTCTGCTTAGCTTTCTTCCAGATCCTAATTTTTCTCTCAAGATTCTTTTAGTCATTTTTTTGCTACGTTTTAGATTTTTTCTGGTCTTCTTACCAGCCACTGTGCAATTATATGCTTTTTCTTCAAATTTTATGTTAACATTAACTTTTTTTTAAAGTTAACCACAGATTATGGGGGTCTTCTTCTTTAAATTTTTCTTTCCATATTGATAAATTATATCCACTCTATGTCTTGGTGAATATCTGCTGAAATGTCTGTATTGATATATCCCTTAACCTAATTTGCTGGCTTTCTGTAGCTATGTCTTGTTTCATGCCCTCTGAAGTGATCTGGTTTAAGTTTAAACTATTAGCCTTTCAACCACGCTTCTTTGCCTCAAACTGAATGTAAAAGTAAATTAAATTAAATTGTTGTTACAAACAAGGTGTGCCTTCAGTATGAGTTCATTAATTGAACACTATCTCATTGCACAATCATAGCCTTGTGTAGCCTCCTCTCCGGTCGCCTCCAGAATGTGCTGTTGTAAGAAATTATCCTGACAACATTCCATGAACTGTCATCTAGTCTACTTTTGCCTATCTGTCCCTTCCAGGCTATGCAAAGACTAAAATCTCCCATAATCCTCACCATACCTTTCTAATTAGTTTCCATTATTTCTTCTTTTATACATAACCTACCATGAGGTTACTTTTCTGTGGCCTGCACACCACTTTCACAGGAGACTTCCTGCCTTTATCATTTATCTTTTTGACTCAAACTGCTTTACACCCTGGTTCCCTGAATATAGACCATCCCTCTGCTAGGGGAGGCAATAGCCTCGAGATATTATCACTGTACTGTTAATCCAAATTCTGGGGACCTGGGTTCAAATCCCTCCATGGCAGATGGTGGAATTTGAATTCAGTAAATATTTGGAATGAAGAATCTAATGATGACCATGAATCCATTGTCGATTGTTGGAAAAACCCCATCTGGTTCACTAAAGCCCTTTAGGGAAGGAAACTGCCATTCCTACCTGGTCTGACCTACATGTGACTCCAGACCCACAGCAATGTAGTTGACTCTGAACTGCCTTCTGGCAATTAGGGATGGGCAATAAATGCTGCCTAGCCAATAATGTCCTCATCCTGTTAATGAATGAAGGACCATGATTAATTAGCAGAGTGAGCTCTTCACCTTTTCCTAGTTTCCTGTTCTTCCTAAACACCAGGTACCCTTCAATATTCAGGATCCAATCTATTCCTTTACAGAGACATAACTGTAGAATAACAATCAGATCATATTATTTCTTCTGTTTGTAGTATCAGTTCATCTGTTTTATTCTGAACGCCTTGGGCATTCAAAGAACAAAGAAAAAAGAAAATTACAGCACAGGAACAGGCCCTTCAGCCCTCCAAGCCTGCGCTGATCCAGATCCTCTATCTAAACCTGTCACCTATTTTACAAGGATCTGTATCCCTCTGCTCCCTGCCCATTCATGTATCTGTCTAGATACATCTTAAATGACGCTATTGTGCCCGCCTCTACCACCTCTGCTGGCAACGCTTTCCAGGCACCCACCACCCTCTGCATAAAGAACTGTCCATGCATATCTCCCTGAAACTTTTCCCCTCTCACCTTGAAATCTTGACCCTTAGTATTTGGGTCCCCCACTCTGGGAAAAAGCTTCTTGCTAACCACCCTGTCTATACCTGTCATGATTTTGTAGACCTCAGTCAGGTCCCCCCTCAACTTTCGTCTTTCGGATATAAATAATCCTAAGCTACTCAACCTCTCTTCATAGCTAGTGGCCTTCATACCAGGCAACATCCTGGTGAACTTCCACTGCACCCTGTCCAAAGCATCCACATCCTTTTGGTAATGTGGCAACCAGAACTGTATGCAGTATTCCAAATGGGGTCAAACCAAAGTTCTATACAACTGCAACATGACCTGCCAATTCTTATACTCAATACCCCGTCCCATGAATGAAAGCATGCTGTATGCCTTCTTGACCACTGCGTGGCCACCTTCAGGGGAAAATGGACCTGAACACCCACATCTCTCTGTGCATGAATTTTCCCCAGGGCTTTTCCAGTTACCACATAGTTTGCTCTTCAATTGGATCTTCCAAAATGAATCACCTCGCATTTGCCTAGACAGAGTCTTTCATTTTCTTTTATAATATTTTTGTAATATTTACCCTTATCTGTAGATTTATACTCTTTATCTCATCCTATCATGGCCTGTTTAATATTTCCCACATTAATATCTTTTTTCTTACTGTGTCATCCCAAAAATTGTTCCTGTGAAGTTCAATTCAAGCTGAAGGAACAGCACTTCATGTTCTGCTTAGGCACTTTATTGACCTCAGGAGCTACTTTTGAGTTAAACAACTTCAGACCATGAACACTGTGCACCATTTTGAGTAATTCTCATCCACCACCAAGCTCTCAGTGTTTTGCTTACATGAGTTTGCTCACAGTACAGCTGACCTATTTTCTGCTAAGAACACTGCTATTAATATTACCTTTCATCTTTATTGCTCCTCTGCTACCATCAGCACCCCCTTTGACTTTTACTCCAGGCACCATTAATGTCTATTTCACTTGTTCCTCCTTCCTCCTTCCCACCACCCCCCGCCCCCGCCCCGTCCCTGCCGCTTCTTAACAGTTTAAAAACCCTCACTCTTCCAGGCCATTTCAGTTCCAAAAAGGAATTACATTGGACTTGAAATGTTAACTCAGTTTTTCTGTCCAGAGCTGCTGCCAGATATAAATTTCTCTAGCAGCTTTTGCTTCTTTTTTGGATCTCCATCATCTGTAGTACTTTGCTTTTACTTCTAGTTGTTCCACTTACCATTTAAACCCCACTCTACTTCCCCAGTTACATAACTTGCTAGAACATCGATTGCAGCACAGTTCAGGTTTAGACCATCCCAACAGTATATTTCACACTTTCCTCAGTACTGCTGCCAATAAACTGTCCTCTGATACCTACATTACATTTTTCTTCCCTCCTCCCACGAACCCACTTGGATGGCATCTTCTACCACAGTCCCTTGGTCAATCCATCCTGCAGCACTCACTCTCATTGAAACAACCAGAAAGAACTTCAAACCTATTGTACAATTGTAAAGGTCCTGCACTCCTTTCCCCTGGTTCTCCTTTAACTGCCAAACTCACAATCATACCCTCCTTTCCCTGATCAGTTAGCAAATCAGAAAACGCTATCATAAGGGTGTGACTGCACCCAAGATAAAAGTGGCAAGGTACATTTCCCTGACATCTTGGATTGAGGATTGGCTGTCTGACAGAAGGCAGAGAGTTGGGATAAAAGGCTCTTTTTCAGAATGGCAACCGGTGACGAGCGGTGTCCTGCAGGGTTCAGTGTTGGGGCTGCAGCTGTTCACTTTATACATTAATGACTTGGATGAAGGGACTGGGGGCATTCTGGTGAAGTTTGCTGATGATACAAAGATAGGTGGACAGGCAGGTAGTACTGAAGAGGTGGGGAAGCTGCAGAAAGATTTAGACTGTTTAGGAGAGTGGTCCAGGAAATGGCTGATGAAATTCAATGTGAGTAAATGTGAGGTTTTGCACTTTGGAAAAAAAGAATAAAGGCATGGACTATTTTCTAAACGGTGAGAAAATTCGCAAAGCGAAGTATAAACGGATCTGGGAGTGTTGGTCCAGGATTCTCTAAAGGTTAACTTGCAGGTAGAGTCCGTAATTAAGAAAGCGAATGTAATGTTGTCGTTTATCTCAAGAGGGTTGGAATATAAAAACAGCGATGTGCTTCTGAGGCTTTATAAAGCTCTAGTTAGGCCCCATTTAGAATACTGTGTCCAATTTTGGGCCCCACACCTCAGGAAGGACATACTAGCCCTGGAGCGTGTCCAGCGGAGATTCACACGGATGATCCCTGGAATGGTAGGTTTAACGTACGATGAACGGCTAAGGATCCCGGGATTGTACTCATTAGAGTTTAGAAGGTGGAGGGGAGATCTAATAGAAACTTACAAGATAATGTATGGTTTAGAAGGGGTGGACACTAGGAAGTTGTTTCCGTTTGGCGGGGAGACTAGGACCCATTAGATGGGGTAAATTTAAAACTGAAATGAGACGACATTTCTTCAGCCAGAGAGTGGTGAGCTTGTGGAATTCATTGCCATGGAGTGCAGTGGAAGCCGGGTCGTTCGATGCCTTCAAGGCAGAGATCGACAACTTCTTGATCTCAGAAGGAATCAAGGGCTATGGGGAGAGTGCAGGGAAGTGGAGTTGAAATGCCCATCAGTCATGATTTAAATGGCGGAGTCGACTTGATTGGCCAAACAGCCTTACTTTCACTCCTATGTCTTATGGTCTTATGGTCTTATGAACATGCTGCAGTGTCTGTAGTACAGCCTCCAGCTCAATAATTCTTACCCAAGTTTGCTTGAGCTACAAACATTTACTGCAGATATGGTTGTCCAGACACAGGAACATCCAGGAACATACGTGCTCTGCAGCTGCAACATATTCCCTCCCCTGCAATCGGTCTTGTCCTAATTAAGTAACTAATTAATTATAAAATAGATTAGTATATCTACCACTTACTGTATTAACTTAGACCCTGCAATCCGACAAACTTTATCAATATAGAATAGGATAAACATATTTTTGAATTAGCATTTATAGTTTATCTATTCTTACTCCCAATTACTTTTACCACTTTAGTAAGTCTTCTGATAAGTTACTGATTATTTGTAGGAGTTTAGCAGTTAAATCATATCATTGTTCCTTCTACTGTTCCACTGATGCTGGCTATCTCTGTATCTGCCTTTCACTCACTCCTGTAATTGATGCTAACTGCCTCTGGGTCTTCCTTTCATTCACCCCTCTGATGCTCTATTTTTTCTCTTGATCTGCTTTTTGAAGCTAAATCCCTGACTGCCATCTTTTTTCATTCATTCCTCTATCTCATGCTGATTTCCTCTGGGTCTCCCTTTCACTTGTCCTTCTAACAAATGCTGACTATCTCTGAATCTTCTTTTCTCCTTTCCCTCTAACAAAATGATAACTAACTCCTTGTTTTCCTTTCATTTGCTCTTCCACCTGATGTTGACTCCCTCTAGTTGTATTGGTTCACCAGATCAAAAAAATCCAGTGGTACTGTTAACGCACTTTTAGGAAAATGGTCTGCTAGCAGCTGTGGCACAAGAGACAAAGTTAACTTTTTAACTCTGGTATAACTCTTTAGAAGAGTATCATACTCAAAATGTAAACTCTGCTTCTGTCTTCACCATCACTGCCAGACCTGCTGAGTTACTCTGAGATAACAATGTGTGGAGCTGGATGGACACAGCAGGCCAAGCAGCATCTTAGGAGCAAGGGTCTAGAGTCAAAACATCAGCTTTTGTGCTCCTAAGATGTTGCTTGGCCTGCTGTGTTCATCCAGCCCACACTTTGTTATGTGAGAGATAATGGGAACTGCAAATGCTGGAGAATCCAAGATAACAAAATGTGAGGCTGGATGAACACAGCACGCCAAGCAGCATCTCAGGAGCACAAAAGCTGACGGTTTGGGCCTAGACCCTTCATCAGAGAGGGGGATAGGGTGAGGGTTCTGGAATAAATAGGGAGAGAGGGGGAGGCGGACTGAAGATGGAGAGAAAAGAAGATCGGTGGAGAGAGTATAGGTGGGGACGTAGGGAGGGGATAGGTCAGTCCAGGGAAGACGGACAGGTCAAGGAGGTGGGATAAGGTTAGTAGGTAGGAGATGGGGGTGCAGCTTGGGGTGGGAGGAAGGGATGGGTGAGAGGAAGAACAGGTTAGGGAGGCAGAGACAGGTTGGACTGGTTTTGGGATGCAGTGGGTGGAGGGGAAGAGCTGGGCTGGTTGTGTGGTGCAGTGGGGGGAGGGGACGAACTGGGTTGGTTTAGGGATGCGGTGGGGGAAGGAGAGATTTTGAAACTGGTGAAGTCCACATTGATACCATTAGGCTGCAGGGTTCCCAAGCGGAATATGAGTTGCTGTTCCTGCAACCTTCGGGTGGCATCATTGTGGCACTACAGGAGGCCCATGATGGACATGTCATCTAAAGAATGGGAGGGGGAGTGGAAATGGTTTGCGACTGGGAGGTGCAGTTGTTTGTTGTGAACCGAGGGGAGGTGTTCTGCAAAGCGGTCCCCAAGCCTCCGCTTGGTTTCCCCAATGTAGAGGAAGCCACACCGGGTAGAGTGGATGCAGTATACCACATTGGCAGATGTGCAGGTGAACCTCTGCTTAATGTGGAATGTCATCTTGGGGCCTGGGATAGGGGTGAGGGAGGAGGTGTGGGGGCAAGTGTAGCATTTCCTGCGGTTGCAGGGGAATTTGCCGGGTGTGGTGGCGTTGGAGGGCAGTGTGGAGCGAACAAGGGATTCACGGAGAGAGTGGTCTCTCCGGAAAGCAGACAGGGGTGGGGATGGAAAAATGTCTTGGGTGGTGGGGTTGGATTATAGATGGCGCAAGTGTCGGAGGATGATGCGTTGTATCCGGAGGTTGGTGGGGTGGTGTGTGAGAACGAGGGGGATCCTCTTTGGGCGGTTGTGGCGGAGGCAGGGTGTGAGGGATGTGTTGCGGGAAATATGGGAGACGCGGTCAAGGGCGTTCTCGATCGCTGTGGGGGGAAGGTTGCGGTACTTGAAGAACTTGGACATCTGGGATGTGCGGGAGTGGAATGTCTTATCGTGGGAGCAGATGCGGCAGAGGCGGAGGAATTGGGAATAGGGGATGGAATTTTTGCAGGAGGGTGGGTGGGAGGAGGTGTATTCTAGGTAGCTGTGGGAGTCGGTGGGCTTGAAATGGACAACAGTTACAAGCTGGTTGCCTGAGATGGAGACTGAGAGATCCAGGAAGGTGAGGGATGTGCTGGAGATGGCCCAGGTGAACTGAAGGTTGGGGTGGAAGGTGTTGGTGAATTGGATGAACTGTTCGAGCTCCTCTGGGGAGCAAGAGGCGGCGCCGATACAGTCATCAATGTAACGGAGGAAAAGGTGGGGTTTGGGGCCTGTGTAGGTGCGGAAGACGGACTGTTCCACGTAACGTACAAAGAGGCAGGCATAGCTGGGGCCCATGCGGGTGCCCATGGCCACCCCCTTAGTCTGTAGGAAGTGGGAGGAGTCAAAAGAGAAGTTGTTGAGGGTGAGGACGAGTTCGGCTAGGTGGATGAAGGTGTCGGTGGAGGGGGACTGGTCGGGCCTGCGGGACAGGAAGAAGCGGAGGGCCTTGAGGCCATCTGCATGCCGAATGCAGGTGTATAGGGACTGGACGTCCATGGTGAAGATGAGGTGTTGGGGGCTTTGCTATCTTGGATTCTCCAGCATCTGCAGTTCCCATTATCTCTGCTGAGTTACTCCAGCAGTTTCAGATTCCCAGCATCTGCAGTATTTTAATTTTCTTTTTTTGAAAATAGTGCTAAGTGAAAACATTTTGATATCAATTTGTAACCAAACAAATGTAAAAGCTGAATTTAAATGTCAATAGTTTCAACCCTAATCATTTCAGTTCCTTTGTAAACTTAAAATAGTTAATGTTTGGTAGCTTGTAAAATTTACCACCTGAATCAAATAAGAATCTGTTACACTTCCAAACATTTTAAGACTGCAGACTCCATAACTTTTTATTTTCCTGTATTTTTAATTGTGGGCTGAAATGAGAAAAGCCATTGTTTACAAAAACAGGGATTGCTGTACTTCTTAAATGCAAGCTGCCAGGGCTTATTGTCAGTGCTATTAATACTATTGTTTATTCAAGCAGTGGAGGAGGTTTCTGGGGATGAGCTGGAACCAGGGGATGTATACAAAGGGAGATTTAACTGGCAGCAGATTGGTGGCCAGGGGTGGATGACAAAAGCCTTCTGCCCGCCAACAAATATGTGATTGGCTCCCAGGTCACTGAACATCTTGGAGGGTATGAATGGTTAGTCAGAAACCATCCGATCACTGAAAAGCAGGGTGCTCTATTTACCTATGCTGTAAAACCTACCTAAAGTTTGAAGAAAGCCAATTTATTTTCCATCACCAGTTGCTGCAAACTATAACTTTTAATCAATAAGTCTGAGTCACGGTAACATCAAACCCTGACAAGTCAAAAGGATCATCTCAGCAAATGCTGTAGACAGGGACTTGCCAATCTTTCCCATCATGCCTAACTCCCATGTCTGCACGAAGGAGAATTTTATAAAGGTGTTGGAGTTAGAGTTAGATGTTGACATTTCATAAATTGTTTACCTGTAGCTAGAATCTATTTATTTGTAATTAATAATGATTCAGAAACCTGGTCAATGCTTTCTGTCAATCTGGGTCTAAAACACAGGTAAATTAGTAAATTCTGCGTTACTCCATAAAATCTTTAACTTCTGTGACAATTTTGGGAAAAGAAATAAATGGCTTAATTTCCAACTCATTATTTCAGTAAGGCCAAAGCAATTATTTCCTTTTCATATCTTTTGTATTTTGAGAACTGGGGACATACCTGTTTTAATTTTGCAGTTCAATTCAACATATTCAAAATTCTATTAAATTGTGTTAGGAATCACAAAAAAACCACTCAGCAAAGATTAATTGACAATATCAACTTTACCCTTTCAGGAATAAAAATATTTTCAGAATTCTATTAAAGCCAAGGAACGCAGAGTAATCTTTTATTCATTTTCCACTGCAGAGTCAGATCAATTTTTTGCAAATCTATTTATTGATTTCATTACACTAATTGAGAATGTTTTTCAATTTGATATTTAGCTTGTTCCACATATCCATGTTTATGGAATCAGAAATCTACGTGCCTTGGGAATGCTGTTACTCTATTTTACTATTCATAGAGGTCACTGGTTAGCATAAGCTCAAATTAATAGCATGAAACCCCATGAAATTACTGTTTGTTGATTGACTACCCTATGTTACAACCAGTCAAAGGATAGGAATTTTGATAGCAATACCAGACAGAAAGATCTATGGAAATCTTAAGTTTTTTTTGTATATTATATATTTGGAAAATTATATCTTTTGCTTCAGTTGTAATGGTGGCTTTCGAATGAATTTGTGGCATTAACATGATGGGCCAAATGGTCTCCTTCTATGTCGTAACAAGTTGCTGATTCTATGACAATCTTGCTTACCTTAATGATTTCTTTCATGGATTTTCTCAACTATTTCACAGGAATAATTGGAATCAATTGTGGAAATTCCTAGATGCAGCGATAAAAATGAAAGTTTGGCCGGACTACTTTAATGAAAAATAACATTGAGGAATTTCCAGTACTTTCTCGTGTATTGTCTGTTTTCTATAATTCTATTGTCCACTACTCAATAATGAATGGTTGTGGTCACAACTCCTCAGGCTCACCTACCTTTGTTAGCTATTGATTCCTACCACTGCCTTAAAAATATTCAATGACCCTGCCTCCAATTCTCCCAGGGGAAAGGATTTCAAAGACCCCAGAGAGGAAAAAATCTCCTTGCCCATTTGCAATGGAAACTTCATTACTATTAAACTGACTGCTGTAGTTCTAGTCTGTTCCACAAGAGGAAATGCCCTTTCAGCATCTACCTTGTCAACTCTCCTCACGATCTTATATGTCTCAATAAAATAATCTCTTATTTTTCTACACTCCAATAGGCACAGGCCAGGCTTGTCCAAGCATTCTTTATTTGATAACTACCTTATTCCAGGAACCAGGATGAACACAGCAGGCCAAGCAGCATCTTAGGAGCAGGAAAGCTGATGTTTCGGGCCTAGACCCTTTCTCAGAAATGGGGGTGGGCAAGAGGGTTCTGAAATAAATAGGGGGAGAGAGTGAGGTGGATCGAAGATGGAGAGAGGAGAAGATTGGTGGAGAGCTGACAGACAAGTTAAAGATGCGGGGATGGAGCCAGTAAAGGTGAGTGTAGGTGGGGAGGTAGGGAGGAGATGGGTCAATCCAGGGAGGACGGACAGGTCAAGGGGGCAGGATGAGGTTAGTAGGTAGGAAACGGGGGTGCGGCTTGAGGTGGGATGAGTGGATGGGTGAGAGGAAGAAAAGGTAGGGAGATGGGGATGAGCTGGGCTGGTTTTGGGATGTGGTGGGGTGAGGGGAGATTTTGAGGCTTGTGAATCCACATTGATACCATTGGGCTGCAGGGTTCAGAGGCGGATTATGAGTTGCTGTTCCTGCAATCTTCGGATGGCATCATTGTGGCACTGCAGGAGGCCCAGGATGGACATGTTGTCTGGGGAATGGGAGGCAGAGTTGAAATGGTTCGTGACTGGGAGGTGCAGTTGTTTATTGCAAACTGAGTGTAGGTGTTTTGCAAAGTGGTCCTCAAGCCTTCGCTTGGTTTCCCTGATGTAGACGAGGCCACAACAGGCACAGCGGATAGAGTATACCACTATGGCAGATGTGCAGATGAACCTCTGCTTGATGTGGAAAGTCTTCTTGGGGCCTGGGATGGGGTTAGGGGGAGGTATAGGGGCAGGCGTAGCATTTACTGCGGTTGCAGGGAAAAGTGAGCCGGGTGTGGTGGGGCTGCAAGAGAGTGTGGAGCAAACAAGGGAGTCAAGGAGAGAGTGGTCCTTTTGGAAAACAGACAAAGAAGGGGAGGGAAAAATGTCTTTGGTGGTGGGGTCGGGTTGCAGATGGTGGAAGTGTTGGAGGATGATGCGTTGGATTCACTCCCTTGTCCGCTCCACACAGCCACATTGTAAAAATAACTTTTGGTAAGTGATTTTTGGAGTAACTGAAGACCCTGAAATTGTTTATTCTGAAAGGAAGGCTCGGGAGAGATATCATTTAAGTATTCAGATCCCTTCATTGAACTCTAACAATAAAAATTAACTGCCCAGGCCAACAGATGGTGTGGAAATCTTAACTTGGATGTATACTTGAGGGACTTGGTAACTGAGAACTATTAATTTTTGGATCTGCGAGACAGGTCATGGAATAAATATCAGGTCTTGTATATAGTAAGTTCAAGAGGAAAACATCCTTTGTTGAGTATACTTTTTCTTAGTCATTCACTTAATTAATCCAAATAAATTATGTGTGGATTTGCTCTGCTGAATTACATATTGATGTATGAGTCATTGAAAGGAGACAGCCCTTCATTGATAACTTAGACTTGATAAAAGTTCCAAAAAGATGTCATAATAGATGTGAAACACTACCTGTGTGTTTCTCTCTCCTTTGTCATGTAGTTTTATGCACGCATTTAAGACTTTGGGGTCAAAACAGACTTGTCAAGGGGAAGGCAAGGTTAAGAATCATCTTCCTTTTAAGCTTCTTCAGAACTGTATTTTGTATTTGAATATATATTACTACTAAATATGTAATCTGAGATATACCAGCATCTAATCTCACAAGCATATTGTTGAATAACAATTTTCTACATGTGCATTTCTCCCAATCTATCTCTCTCTCACATAAAAACACACACACACACACACACACACACACACACACACACACACACACACACACACACACACACACACACACACACACACCTCTTCCAATCTAATTAAATCTGCCAATAAGGTGCTGTTTATGACCAGTGGAAAGCTGGCTCAGAAACATCAGCACAATGATCCTGCAAGGTCCCTAAATCTCTTACAAAACACACTTCTTCAACTTTTCCTTCTCCAGTGTAGACATTGAGTAAGATCTGTATGCATGAAATGAGTTACTTGGATTACTTTATTTTGCGGCATTTACTCTATCTTTTTCCTCTATATCACCTACCCTTCCTGAAGTCTTTGATTTGATTAAACTGTGCTGGTTGGTTGACAGGGAAAGTTCACCACAAAGTAACAAAACAATTAAGGTAAAGTTAGTGAGCCTTCCTTCCCTCTGCTGGCTTCTGTTAAATCAGAGATTTAATTGATCTAGTGGCCTGATCGTACACCCTGAATGGAATAGATCAAACCATGAGACCATGCAAAGACAGTGGTGCTTCGTGGCAAATGACTGTTTGTTCCTGATATTGGTCTGGTGGAGTGGATTCTGGTTCCTGTAATAAGGAAGGTAGACAAATAGGCTGGAACATTAAGATGAGCTGACTGTGGTTGCAGCTGATAAGACCTTCAGTTGTGTCTATATGATTTGACCAGGTCTGGACAGTAACCCTTCTTTGTAGGTGCCTTATCCAGACAAGTTGTCCATTATCCAATGCAAGCAGAACTTTGGTGCAGTAATGTTTATGGTATTTTTGTGCTTGCCTATTCTGGAGTTAAGCTTCTAATCTGTCCCCATCAGCATTTGAGTGATAGTAAAATGTAGGATATTCAGGGTAGGTTGATCTTAGAATAGGATAATAGGTTAGCACAACATTGTGGTCTGACAGGCCAGTATTGTGCTGTACTGTTCTATGTTCTATGTTCTATTTCTGATAGGGTCAGCCCTAAAGCTAGCAGAATGTGATGTGGCAAAAGAAAGATTTCCATTATTAAAGAAAGAAGGTAAACAAATCTGGAAATTTTCATCAGTTTTCAATGCCTGAATCATTCATTTTGCCTATTCATTGGACTGGGTATATTATGGGCAAACTTGTGACATGTTGACATCCCTGTGTCTTTGCAAATGTTTTGAATATCTGATTAGCCAACTTTGGGCCATTGTCGCAAACAGTGTCTGGAATACACTATGTGCTGAACAATCCCTGCAGGACTCGCTCACAATTCTTTCGGTGGTCATTGATGTCAGTTTTTTGACCTCCAAAGCATCTTGAGTCATGATGAGGCAAGTATGGCCTTCATACATGAAAGGTATGCAGAAAAGAGCCCATGATTTATCAGAAAATTTAGTAGGAATGAAAGATTTCCATTATTAATTATTGTGTTAAGCACATGTGTTTACAACTAACAACAAAGTCCTGTAACTATTTGGAGATCATAAAACAATTCTACAAGTTTCTGCTCTGCGCTTGGTCATGCCTAAGTGCCCTTAGTAAATCCTTTGAAGAATATCATTTCACAATGAATGGAGAATTGTCAGTTGACAATGAAATGCTAGTAAAGCTTTGATGATAGAGATGTGCTGCCTGTGTTCCACTAAAGTCTTCATGGCATGGTCTGCAAACCAAGCTTCTGGCCAAGCTTGGGTACAATTCTTTCATGAAATGATACACTCATTTATTCTTCTCTGATAAACTTCAGTTTGTTTAGCATGGCTGGCCAAGATAATGCCTTTGGTTGGGCATAGAATTAGACTTCAGTACCTAGGTGGAAGTTAGGAACAGCAAGGGAGCAGTCACCTCACTCCAGACCCCCAAATAGCAGTAGGAAGATCGAAGAACTCATTGGCCGGCAGATTGTTGAAAAGTGCAAATGTAGCAGCGTTGTTGTTATGGGTGACTTCAACTTTCCCAATATAGATTGGAACCTCCTTAGTGCAGATGGTTTGGATGGAGCCGTTTTTGTCAGGTGTGTTCAGGAGGGTTTCCTTACTCAGTATGTGGACAGGCCGACGAGGGGGGAGGCCATTTTGGATTTGGTGCTCGGCAATGAGCCAGGACAGGTATCAGATCTCGTGGTGGGAGAACACTTTGGCGACAGTGACCACAACAGCCTCACATTTACCATAGCCAAGGAAAGGGAAAGGAGCAGTTACCAGGGGAAGATATCTACCTGGGGTAAAGGAAACTATGACGCTATCAGACAGGAGTTGGGAAGTACAGATTGGGAGCAACTGTTCCACAGAAAGGGCACAGCAGACTTGTGGAGACTGTTTAAGGAGCAGTTGTTGCGAGTGATGGATAAATTTGTTCCTCTGAGACAGGTAAGAAGGGGTAAGATTAAGGAGCCTTGGATGACGGGTACAGAGGTGCTTCTTGTCAAAAAGAAAAAGGCAGCTTACGTAAGGTGGAGGAAGCAAGGGTCTAGCACAGCTTTAGAGGATTACAGGCTTGCTCAGAAGAAGCTCAAAAGTGGACTGAGGAGGGCCAGGAGGGAACACGAAAAAGGCTTGGCAGGAAGGATTAGGGAGAACCAGAAGGCATTTTACGCATACGTGAGGAATAAGAGAATGATCAGGGAGAAGGTAGGGCCGATCAGGGATAGCGTAGGGAACTTGTGCGTGGAGTCTGAGCAGATAGAGGAAGCCCTAAATGAGTTTTTTGCTTCAGTTTTCAATAAGGAAAGGGACCTTGTTGTGAATGAGGACTTTGAGGAGCAGGGAAACAGGCTTGAACAGATCAAGATTGAGGAAGTTGATGTGCTGGAAATTTTGGCAAACATTAAGATTGATAAGTCCCCAGGGCCAGACCAGATTTATCCTAGGCTGCTCCGGGAAGCGAGAAAGGAGGTTGCTTACCTGCTGGCGAAGATCTTTGCTTCCTCACTCTTCACGGGAGTTGTATCGGAAGATTGGAGGGAGGCAAATGTTGTTCCTCTTTTCAAGAAAGGGAATAGGGAAATCCCTGGAAATTACAGACCAGTCAGTCTTACGTCTGTGGTCAGCAAGGTTTTGGAAAGAAGTCTGAGGGATAGGATTTATGACTATTTGGAAAAGCATAGCATGATTAAAGGGAGTCAGCATGGCTTTGTGAGGGGCAGGTCATGCCTTACAAATCCTATTGAGTTCTTTGAGGAAGTCACGAGACGGTTGACGAGGGTTGAACAGTGGATGTGGTGTACATGGACTTCAGCAAGGCATTTGATAAAGTTCCCCACAGCAGGCTCATTCATAAAGTCAGGAGGTGTGGGATACAGGGTGATTTGGCTGTCTGGATTCAGAATTGGTTGGCTGACAGGAGGCAGAGTGGTTGTAGATGGTAAGTATTCTGCCTGGAGGTCAGTGCTGAGTGGTGTCCCGCAGGGCTCTGTTCTTGGGCCTCTGCTTTTTGTAGTTTTTATAAATGACTTGGATGAGGAGGTTGAGGGGTGGGTCATTATGTTTGCTGATGACACAAAGATAGGAGGTGCCGTTGATAGTATCGCGGGCTTCATCGAGACATTGGCAGAATGCAGAGCTGGGCTGAGAAATGGCAGCTGGAGTTCAACCTGGATAGATGTGAAGTGATGTATTTTGGAAGGTCAAACTTAAATGCTAAATATAGGATTAAAGGCAGGATTCTGGGCAGTGTGGAGGAACAGCGGGATCTTGGTGTTCAAGTGCATAGCTCCCTCAAAGTTGCCACCCAGGTGTATAAGGTTATCAAGAAAGCATGTGGTGTTTTGGCTTTCATTAACAGGGGGATCGAGCTTAAGAGCCACGAGGTTATGCTGCAGCTCTACAAAACCCAGGTGAGACCACACTTGGAATATCGTGTCCAGAAAGATGTGGAGGCTTTGGAGAGGATGCAAAGGAGGTTTACCAGGATGCTGCCTGGACTGGAGGGCTTGTCTTACGAGGAGAGGTTGACTGAGCTCGGACTTTTCTCTCTGGAGAGAAGGAGGAAGGGAGGTGACCTGATCGAGGTGTACAAGGTAATGAGAGGCATGGATAGAGTCGATAGCCAGAGACTTTTCCCCAGGGCAGGATTGACTGCCACGAGGGGCCATAGTTTTAAGGTGTTAGGAGGAAGGTATAGAGGAGACGTCAGAGGGAGGTTCTTCACCCAGACAGTTGTGAGCGCATGGAATAGTTTACCAGTGGTAGTTGTGGGAGCGGAGTCATTAGTGACGTTTAAGCGACTGCTGGACATGCACATGGACAGTCGTGAATTGAGGGGAATGTAGGTTAGGTTATTTTATTTTTGGATTAGGATTATTCCACGGCACAACATCGTGGACCGAAGGGCCTGTACTGTGCTGTACTTTTCTATGTTCTATGTTTTATGTTCTATGTTCTAAATCATCTTTGCAGATGTGAGTATGTCGGATGTGGTTCTGGAAACAGCGTCTGCTGATATCTGATATTTGAATTGGAAATATCAAATCTCGTATGAGAATCTCATAAGTCTCAGGTAAAAGTGTTGTTTACAAGAAGGTGAGCTTGCTAAGTGTTTTTCATCTGTTAAGAAGATCAAAGGTTTATGACCAATCTCAACCATGCCTCTGAATCTCAAAAGGTAATCATAATTTTTTCACAGGCTCATGTAGCCATTAAAGCATCTTTCTTGAGAATTTTCTTAACTTGCTTTTTCATAGCTTTGCCAATGAAGAAATGGGATGACTGCCAAAAGTCTTAACTGTGCTTCCCAGCCTAGTGTTTAGGTCTTTATTTGGTTCAGGTACATAGTTCGTCGAAAGTTACATCACAGGTAGACAGAGTGGTGAAGAAAGCGCTTAGAATGCTTGCCTTCAGTTCTCAGGCCATGAGTATAGGAGTTGGGACATCATGTTACAGATGTAAATGACTTTGGTGAGACCAATTTTGGAGCGCAATGTACAGTTCTGGTTGTCCTGCTATAGGAAGGATGTCACTAAATTGGAGAAATTTCAGAAAAGATTTACTAGGGTGTCACTGGGACTGGAGGGTTTGAGTTAGTGGCATTATCGCTGGACTGTTAATCCAGAGACCCAGATAATGTTCTTGGGACACAGGTTTGAATCCCACCATGGCAGATGGTGGAATTTGAATTCAATAAAGATCTAGAATTAAGAATCTTATGATGAATCGATTGTCAGGAAAAAAAAACCCATCTGGCTTACTAATGTCTTTTAGGGAAGGAAACTGCCATCCTTACCTGGTCTGGCCTACATGTGACTCCAGACCCACATACAACAATGTGATTGACTCTTAACTGCCCTCCAGGCAATTAGGGATGGGCAATAAATGCTGCCTGGGCAGTGACACCCTCATCCTGTGAATAAATAAGGGTAGAAAAAACTGGGACTTTTTTCACTGGAGGTTGACGCGTGACCTTATAGATGTTTATAACATCATGAGGGGCATTAGATAAGGTGAATAGAAAAGGTATTTTGCCTAGGGTTGGGAAGTTCAAAACTAGCGGGCACAATTAGAAGGTAAGGGGGAAAGATTTAAAAAGGATCTATGGGACAACTTCTTCATACAAAAAGTGGCTCATATGTGAAATAAACTGCCAGAGGAAATAGTAGATGCAGGTACAATTACAACATTCGAAATAAATCTGGACAGCTAATTGAATAGGAATGGTTTAGAAATGTATGGGCCAAACACAGTAAGATGGGACGAGTTTAGTTTGGGAAACTTAGTCGGCATGGACGAGTTGGACCAAAGGGTCTGTTTCCATGCTGTATGACTCTATGACTGTAAATCTGTTTTGGTTGTCAGGTAATTTGCTTTTTCTCATGGATGCTTAACATTAATTTGATCCCTTCGTATCTGGTAATCTTTTACTGCTCTCAGTACTTCTTCTTTTCCCTTTAAGAGTTTGTTTTCCCTATTACTGGCTGAAAAGAGCTCTTATTGACTTACACTTGTCTTAGGTGGTTTCTTCACAGAAGATTTATATTCAGACATATTTGTTCCACAGCAGCTGTGGCTCTTGTTGCTAGCTGGTCTTGGAGCTGCAATTGTTCTTTTGGAAAAGCTAATTTTTTGAGTTCTTCTCCAAATTATTTCAGGCCTGTTTTGTGATCTTGTCTGCTGACACAATTTTCTAGGCAGTGGTTTGCATTGCAGCCAGTACCTTTTGTATGTACTTTATTCTGAGATTGAAAAGTTTGGGTTCAAAATGGACTGGTCAGAGAAAGGCAGCAGAGACTCAGGAAAACCTTGGTGTCGTCCACATTCAGGGAGTAGAAGGATTTCCTGTTCACATTAATCTTAGGTTGATGGGTGCAGTTAGATGCCCAAGAGGATACTGGAGGGATGCTTACTCATTCTGCCCCTTGGCTCTCTGCGTCTGAGACACCATATCCATCAGAAAATTTAAAGTGCTCCCCAAAAGTAAATGTTCTCTTGTTGGCTTTTTTATATATTGGGTTAGGAACACTATGGCTCTCCATACTTACTTTACTTCCCACTTCAATCCAATTAATATTTGGGTTGTTGAAATGCCCCATGATGATAATTCACGTTTTTTTACTAAACTTCCTAATTTGCTTGCATCAGTTTTCTTACACCTCCTACCACAATTAGGTCAACTTCATTTATTACTGTGATTGATTCTTTTTTGTCTTTCACCTCTGTCCAAATGGATTCCAATTTAGTGTTTCTGATAGCTGCTTCCCTTTTTCATACTTTCATTACATTATCCCCAGTAAATGCAATTATTTTACCTCTCCTTTGTCACTCCCTATCATTTCTAAGTGTATTGCACCCTGCAATGTTTAATACCTAGTCCTGATTTTTTTGGAGCCATATCTCAGTAATCCTGATCATGTCTGGTTCTTCAAAATGTATACTGCCTATGGTTTCTTATTTTCACAATGGTCTCTTGTTTGCATTATTTCATCTTTAAGAGGATATCCTAACCTTTCAAAAAGAATAGATGCTGTAGATGCAGCAGGCCCAGGACAGAAAGGTTAGTATGATAACAAAGTTGTCGACTGAAATAAGTGTAAGGTTAGGCCAGTTGTAATGCTCCAATGAATCACAATGCAAGTTTGAGGAACAATATGTCAATTTCTCATTGAGTACTTTACAGCTTCAAGGACTTGATATTTAATTCCATAAGTGCAGAGCTTGATCGCATGTTATCTGTTCTCCACTTATCATACATTCTGTAATTTGGATCGTGTTTACCTTGTTCTGAGTGGTGAAGGCCCATTTTCTCCCATTCACACCTTAATTTACACTCCTTTATATCTCCTTTTCTCTTTCACCACCATTAACAACCATCTTTGAATTTTGTACTGAGTTTCTACAGCATCAGTCCTGTTGCTCCTCCTCTGCCTCTATCAAAAGTTTTAAAAAAATTCCAACTCCTTTCAGTTCTGAAAAAAATCATTCTGGACTTGAAATGACAGCTGCAATAATTACATCCACAAGCATCTGCTCCCTCCACCACTGATGCTCAGTAGCAGTAGTGTATCTTATGTTTAAGTGATTTATATTAATCTGTTGATTACCTGCAAAGACTTGCTATTCAGCCTGTCAACACTAATTGTACCCATCTGTTGACACTTCTTCCCTCGAATTACCTGTCCATTATCTCTCCACCTATATATTCTGTGTCTGTGCACCTCCCTCCACTTCACCTGATGAAGGAGCAGGGCTATGAAAGTTTGTGATTTTAAACAAACTTGTTCAACCTGGTGTCATATGACTTCTGACTTTGTCTACTCCAGTCCAAAACTAGATTCCAGCTCTGATGAAAGATCATTAATCTGAATGTTAGTCTAATTCGCTCTCTTCATCGATACTGATAAGATTTCTATTTTCATTTCTGTTTTTATTGCTGCATTCAGGGTACGTTGCTTTTATGTCAACTCATGTTCTGATCGGCCAATGGAGTGAAACATCCTATCTTCCTGTTTATTGGAACTAATCCAATTGTTAAGTAGATCATCTCTAATTTATGTGGGACTGGATTAATGGCTCACTGTAAAGGATGACTAATTCGACATTCTCCAAAGTATAATAAGGTACAGTACTCACTTGTTGAAGCTGAGATGATATGATAATAATCAAAGCCGAGAGGTCTATCAGAATCCAGACAGTATTTACTGGCACTGTGATGGCATCAAGCTAAAGAGAAATAAATCACTGAGTCACTTTTCCAAGATATATGGCTTCACCTGCTTTCTGTTCAAATTTGCAAATATAGCTCCTTTCTTCAGCAACACTTGGTAGAATCAGAAAACTTTAAAAATGGGTAGAATTGCTATTGAGGCAACCTGCAGCGATACTTTAACAACAACAACACAGATATATATGAAGTAGAACTTGCTGGTGATTGCATTCCCATGTATCTGCTGCTTGTATCAGAGATAATGGGAACTGCAGATGCTGGAGACTCCAAGATAATAAAATGTGAGGCTGGATGAACACAGCAGGCCAAGCAGCATCTCCTGAGATGCGCTCCTGAGATGCTGCTTGGCCTGCTGTGTTCATCCAGCCTCACATTTTATTATCTGCTGCTTGTGTTCTTTTTGGTGATAGAGGGAACATGTCTGGAAGATGCTGTTGCAGGTGCCTTTGTGATTTACTGCCGTGCATCTTGTAGATGATACACACAGATGCTTCTGACCATCTGTGGTGAAGGGAGTGAATGTTGAAGGTGGTGCAGGGAATGCCAATCGTGCTGGCTTGCCTTGGATAGAGTCAAGTGTCTGGAGTGTAGTTGGAGCAACAGTGGAGGCCCCGGGAAGAATTTATTCAGGATGAATGACTTTAAATGGTGGAAAATTGGGGATGCACACAAGCAGCCAAAATTGGAGGAGCACAGATTGTTGTGAGCTGGAGGAGGTTACAGAGATTGGGGATGTGAAACTCCAGAGGCTCTTGGAAACAAGGATAGATGTTTCTGTAAAATTGACAGCTGGAAACTGTTTGTAAACCGCTCTGAGGCATGCTAAAGCTGAGAAAGGCACTTTCTATAGATTGTACATCCTGTTTTTCATTGGCCATCAAATAGTAACGTGGGTTACATTCCAACAAAATAATTCCTGTTCTGATCCATTTTTTGTGATTTCCTTTTGTGAGTCACAGTTTAATATCCAAGCCATTGATCTTCTGACAGTCTGCAACACAGACACAGACCCGTCAGTCCAACTCATCTGTGCTGACCAGACATCCTTAAACTGATCCAGTCCCATTTGCCAGCATTTGGCCTATTTCTCTCTAAACCCTTCTTATTCATTTACCCATGCAGATGCCTTTCAAATGTTATAATTGCACCCTCCTCCACCATTTTGTCTGGCAGTTGTTTGCATACACACACCACCCTCTGCGTGAAAAAGTTGCCCCTTACTTTCCTTTTAAATCTTTCCCTTCTCACCTTAAAACAATGTGCTCTCATTCTGGACTCCCCTACCCCTGGAAAATGATTTTTTCTGTTCACCCTGTCCATGCCCTTTATAAAACTCTATAAGTCACCCCCTCAGCCTTCAACACTCTTGGGAGAAAATCTCTAGCCAATTCAGCCTCTCCCAATGGCACAAATACTCCCAACCCAGCAAATCCTTGTAAATATTTTCTGAATCCTTCCAACTTTAACCGTATCTTTCCTATAGCAGACAGACCAGAATTAGATGCAGTATACTAAAAGTGGCCTCTCCAATACCCATTACAACGCAACTTGACAAATCTACTTCTATGTGTTTTAAGACATCCAGCACCTCTTCTTTTGTAGTATGGACACCTTTCAAGAGAATACGACTTATTTCCCCAATTTACTTAGCTTCCATGTCCTTCACCACTGTAAATAGTGACACAAAATATTCATTTAGTATCTCACCCATCGCCTGTAGTTCCACTCATATTTTCACTTATTGATCCTCATGGGGCCCTGCTCTCTCCCTACTTACCTTTTTGGCCTTCAATATATTTGCAGAAACTCTTGGATTCTCCTTAACGCTATTTGCTAAAGATTGTTTATGATATGTTCCCTTTTTGACCTCCTGATTTCCCTCTTTAAGTGCAATCCCACTGCACTTATACTCTTCTAAGGATTCATTCAATTCCAGCTCTCAAGACCTGACATATGCTTCCTTCCTTTTCTTGACCAGAGCCTCAATTTTTCTAGTCTTCCAGCATTCCCTACACCTACCAACCATGACCTTTTCCCTAACAGGGGCATATATTCCTGTACCTGTGAACAATCTCCGATCAACTTTTGAGTATTTCTGCCTTATACCACCAAAACGGGCCTCCCTCCAGTTTAGAACTTTAACTTTTATGTCAGGTCCATCCTTTTCCATTTCTATTTTAAAACTAATAGAATTATGATTACTTGCCTCAAAGTATGCCCTACTGACCCTTTGGTTACCTGTCTTGCCTTATTTCCCAAGAGAAGGTCAAGTTTTGCTCCCTCTCTAGTAGGTACATCCAGATATTGAATAAGAACATTTTCTTGTACACATTTGGCAAATTCCTCTCCACCCAAACCCTGAACACTATGGCAGTCCCAGCCTACGTTTGAACAGCTAAAGTCAGGTTCACCAATTTGTTGTTCTTTAGCTTTCCCTTGCAAACTTTCTTAAACAATGGCACAAGATTCCAGCACTTCACCCGTGGCTGCCATTGATATAAATGTCTATGCATGTGGCCCTGCAATTTCCTCCCTAGCTTTCCACAATGTTCTGGAATATACGTGATCAGGTCCCAGGAATTTATGGATTTCAAGAACTCCAGCTTGCTCCAAACAACCTTCATGTTGTTCAGCACCAACTGCATCTCAAGGCATGATCCTCTGGCACCGGTTGTATAAATCCCTTATCCACAGACATTGGCATGTGCAATCTGCTCCCCCGCTCAGGACAATTACGGCACTTCTCCCTTGCAACCACAGTGCACCCTGGAAGCACAGAAATGCATTCCAGCGTGCTAGCAACTAGCTTTGAAAGGCTGTTACTAGATCATGTGAAAGTTCTCCCAATACGCAGATTTTAAGCATCTGCCTTTTGATGTTAACGCAGATTTTAAGCTTTATTGGTGAATTGAACTTGGTGAAAATCAAGTAATCTCAGGCTGTGAATTTAATTGAACATGAAGAATCATGATGAGGCAAAGCTCAATTTTAAACATTAATAAAGAAACCCCAAGGAAACACATTCAAAATTGTGAAATTAAATTAATATTTAGAGTTTAATCAACACACATTGCATAAGGGAGGTTAAGGCCTATTAGTATTAATGCTGGACTGTTAATCCAGACACCTAGATAACGTTTGGAGTACTCGGTGTGAATCCTGCCATGGCAGATGGTGCAATTTGAATTCAGTAAATATCTGGAATTAAGCATCTAATGATGACCATGAATCCACTGTTGATTGTCACAGGAAAAACCCATCTGGTTCACTAATGTCCTTTAGGGAAGGAAACTGCCATCCTTACCTGGTCTGTGACTCCAGACCCCAGCAATGTGGTTGACTCTGAGCTGCCCTCTGGGTAATTAGGGATGAGCAATAAATGCTGCCTGGGCAGTGACAGCCTCATCCCATGAATGAATAAAGGAGGAAAACAAAATTTGACTACTCAAACACAAAAGTGTAACAATGAAGCGGATGTACACAGTTTCTTGTTTAGGTCTTAGATTCTGTCTAATATGTAGCCGTTCATTTTGTGCAGCTCCTTTCTGGCTTCCCACCGTCAACTTGGGTCCTGGGTATAGACGTGACATGGGCATGCTATGGATGTTGAAGGCAAAGCATTAGTCTTATGTGTTGAGCCCTGAGCCTATAGTCACAGTACAACAAGTATGTAAGTAAGAGAAATTAAATAAAGCATTCAGACAACAGCATGGATAACTTACAGGGCATATAGACAGGCTAATGGAAGCACCAGCTTTGCAATTGGTCAAAAACTGGGGGCAAGGCTTGCCATCCCTCCTTGTCTGACATGCAAAGAAATTGAATAAACTTAACTGTGCATATCTTGAATGTTGATTGTACACTGACAGCTCCCTGATTCAGACATACTGCCCTTACTGAATGCCATTTGTAAGGCCAATTAGCTTTCAACCTCACTGAGTGCTGGCCAATCAGCACACAGCAACCATGGTCCAACTCATTCCAAGCTTTTAGGGGGGTGGTATAGTTTAAAGGCCAATTGAGCAGTTAGCCAATTGGGTTACCAGATTGGAACTGAGGCAGGGAAAATCCTCTGAAGTTGGTGCCGTCTTCATCACACCAGCCGCAGCCAGTATCTGAAATGATGAACTCTTAAAGGATCCATGGCTGAGGTTGTTGCCCAATTATCCATGCGTTCCCTCCTTTCAGCCTGAGCACACCCAGTCAGACCCTCACTCCCGACCACTGCATCCCCTCCACCTCAACCCTGACACAACCCCTACTGCACCTGAGCACCACACCAAAACCCACATCTTCCACTCTGTTCCCTAAATCAAGATAACACTCCACCCCACTTGCCCAAGGCGCAACCGGGAACCAACCTCTCTTGAACTACCATAAATACTCACGAACTTGCCTGACTCCTTACTATCAGGCGCCCTATCCCCTTATCAACATACTGCACCACCCTCTTACCTACACACGCCATCTAGCACATCTCCTCCCTTTGTGAAGAAAGTTCACAATTTATTAATGTGAATTGGAAAACCGGGTTCTGGAGTGGTGGAAAACTGGATTTTCTGTTCAGTTCTGTGAAGCTCTTTTTTTATTTTTGAAAAGATCAAAATTTCAATCTGAACAGTGAGTTCAACATAACATTTTCAAGAAGTATTGTGATTTTAGTTAAATGGCCAGCAAGATATCTGGGAAGGTAATTGATAAAGTGTTTACTGACTTGAACTTTATAACCTCCAGAGTATGTGTGAGAGAGAAATAGATAGAGAGCAAGAAGTAGTCAAAAACAGGTTTGTGGGAAAATAGTCAGGACTGGGGAGATGTCCTGAAAAATTTTGTGATCAGTAAGAAGAAACATAGGAAGATATCCAACAAAACTCTTTGAAGACATGAGTTAAAGTTACCCATGTTAAAAAAAATGTGCAGATTAGGTAGATTGGCCATGCTAAATTGCCCATGGAGGTCAAGGGATGTGCAGGCTAGGTGGATTAACCATAGCAAATTCAGAGTTACAGGAATAGGGTGGATGTGGGTCTGTGTGGGATGGGACAGTCAGCGTGGACTCGATGGGTCAAATGGCCTGCTTCCATAAAGTAGGGATTCTATGATTTTATGCTAAATAACAGTGGCCTGGGTTATAGTTTGCAGTAATGATCTTGGGAAGAGGCATTATGGAAGAAAATAGCGTCTAGTGAATACTCAGCAAATTGCGAAATGAAAATGTTTGCTGTCATGCCAGCTAAGCACAAGCTTTAACATAGAGATGCGGTGATGCTTTACCAAGCATCTGTAAGGGTCTTGCTAGAGTACTAGGGATTAATCTTTCTTTTTGATGTAGTGAGATCATTCCAATGGTTCTTATATATTGGGATGTACTTTGTGTTTTGCTGCTCTGTACCAACATTCATATTTCTTTCATGCTCAACTCCATTTCTGGTTGCGGCAGCAGCGTGAGCGGGAGCCTGTCGGGAAGCCGGTGAGTCTGAGATTTTTTTCATCCCTCTGCTATATGAGTGATCGTTGTCTAAACCCAAGACCCTACCCTTGTAGGGCCTCCCACCCATCCACCTCCTCCAACCCTATACACCAGGGATGAATCAACGTAAGCTTCTCTTTTTTTCACTTTCTGTTCAGGGGATGGCAGTGCAGGTAGAGGAATGTTCCTCCTGCATGATGTATGAGGTGAGGGACGCCATTAGTGTCCCATCCAAATATGTCTTGCAGGAAGTGCACCCAACTCTTGCTCCTCCAAGACTGCGTTAGGGAACTGGAGTGGGAGCTGGATGAACTTCGGATCATTCGGGAGGCAGAGTCAGTGATAGACAAGAGTTACAGAGAAGTAGTTACTCCTAAGCGTGAAGAAAGCTGGGTAACTGTTAGAAGGGGGGAAAAGCAGTCAGTACAGGGATCCCCTGTGGTCATTCCCCTGAAAAACAAGTATACTGTTTTGGATACTGTTGGGGGAGACTACTTCCCAGGAGCATGCAGTTGGGTGTAGGTCTCTGGCACAGAGTCTGTCCCACTTGCACAGAAGGGAAGGGGGGACAGGAAGAGAGTGATAGTCATTGGGGACTCAAAAGTTAGAGGGACTGATAGAAAGTTTGCCGGGAACGAAAAAGACTCACGGTTGGTGTGTTGCCTCCCAGGCACCAGGGTTTTGGATCGTGTCTTTGGGGTCCTGAAGGGAGAGGGTGGCCAGCCCCAAGTTGTGGTCCACATAGGCACCAACGACATAGGTAGAAAGAGGGATAGGGATGTCACGCAGGATTTCAGGGAGCTAGGGTGGAAGCTGAGAGCTAGAACAAACAGAATGGTTATCTCTTGTTTGTTACCCATGCCCCATGATAGCGAGGCAAAGAACAGGGAGAAATTTCAGCTGAACATGTGGCTGCAGGGATGGTGCAGGAGGGAGGGCTTCAGGTACATGGTCAACTGGGGCTCATTCTGGGGAAGGTGGGACCTCTACAAACAGGACAGTCTCCACTTGAACCAGAGGGGCACTAATATCCTGGGTGGGAAATTTGCTAGTGCTATTCAGGTGGATTTAAACGAGCTCAGAAGGGGAATGGGAAACTGAGGTGTAGTCCTAGTACACTGGAGGATGAGCGTAGGGAGGACTTGGACAGGTCCTCACTGTCACAGAACTGTGCTGGCAGACAGCAAGCTGGGTTGAAGTGTGTCTACTTTAACACCAGGTGTATCTGGAATAAGGTAGGTGAGCTTGCAGCTTGGATAGGTACCTGGGACTTCGATGTTGTGGCCATTTTGGAGACATGGATAGAGCAGGGTCAGGAATGGATGTTGTCGGTCCCAAGGTTTAGATCTTTCATTAAGTTCAGGGAAGGTGGTAAAAGAGGGGGAGGTGTGGATTGTTAGACAAGGACAGTATAACGGTGGCTGAAAGAACTTTTGATGAGGACACGTCTACTGACGTGGTATGGGCTGAGGTCAGAAACAGGACAGGAGAGGTAACACTGCTGGGAGTTTTTTATAGGCCCCCGCAAAGTTCCAGGGACGTGGAGGAGAGGATCGGCAAAACTATTCTGGGCAGGAGTGAAAAGAACAGGGTGGTCATTATGGGAGACTTTAACTTTCCTAACATTGACTGGAAATGCTATAACTCTAGTAAGTCAGATGGATCCGTTTTTGTCCAATGTGTGTAGGAGGGTTTCCTGACTCAGTATGTCGAAGGGCCGACACGAGGGGAGGCCACACTGGATCTGGTACTTGGTAATGAACCAGGCCAGGTGTTTGATTTAGTGGTAGGTGAGCACTTTGGAGAGAGTGACCATAATTCGGTTATGTTTACTTTAGCAATGGAAAGGGACAGGAATATGCCACAGGGCAAGAGCTATAGATGGGGGAAGGGCAATTATAATGCGATTAGGCAAGACTTAGGAGGCATTGAACGGGTTAGCAAAATGCAGGGGATGGGAACAATTGAAATGTGGAGCTGGTTTAAGGAACAGATATTGCGAGTCCTTGATAGGTATGTCCCTGTCAGGCAGGGAGGAGGAGATAAGGGAACCATGGTTTACTAAGGAAATTGTATCTCTTGTTAAGCAGAAGAGGGAGGCTTATGTGACGATGAGATGAGATGGTTCAGATGAGGCAATGGAGAGTTATAGATTAGCGCGGAAGGATTTAAAGAGAGAGTTAAGAAGAGCAAGGAGGGGACATGAGCAGACATTGGCAGGTAGACTAAAGGAGAACCATAAAGCTTTCTATAGGTATGTGAGGAATAAAAGGATGACTAGGGTAGGAATAGGGCCAGTCAAAGACAGAAGTGGGAATTTGTGTGTGGACCGTGTGGAGATTGGAGAGGAGCTAAATGATTATTTCTCATCTATTTTCACTGTGGAACAGGAGAATATTGTAGAGGAGATGACTGAGTTACGAGCTATTAGAATTGAAAGGATTAAGGCTAGTAAGGAGGAGGTGTTATCAATTCTAGAAGGTGTGAAGGTAGATAAATCCCCTGGGCCGGATGGGATTTTTCCAAGGATTGCCTGGGAAGCTAGGGAGGAGGTGGCGGAGCCTTTGGCCTTGATCTTTGAGTCCTCATTGTCTACTGGTTTAGTACCAGAGGACTGGAGGATTGCAAATGTTGTGCCCTTGTTCAAGAAGGGCAGTAGGGATGACCCAGGTAATTATAGACCTGTGAGCCTTATGTCTGTTGTAGGAAATATTTAGGAGAGGATTATTAGAGATAGGATTTATAATCATCTAGCAAGCAACAATTTGATTGGAGATAGTCAGCATGGATTCGTTAAGGGCAGGTCGTGTCTCACAAACCTCATTGAGTTTTTTGAGAAGGTGACCAAGCATGTGGATGAGAGTAGGGCAGTTGACATGGTGTACATGGACTTCAGTAAAGCCTTTGATAAGGTTCCACAGGGTAGGCTATTGGAGAAAATACACAGGCACGGGATTAAGGGAGATTTAGCAGTTTGGATTAGAAACTGTGATAATGGGAACTGCAGATGCTGGAGAATCCAAGATAACAAAGTGTGGAGCTGGATGAACACAGCAGGCCAAGCAGCATCTCAGGAGCACAAAAGCTGATGTTTCGGGCCTAGACCCTTCATCAGAGAGGGGGATGGGGAGAGAGAACTGGAATGAATAGGGAGAGAGGGGGAGGCGGACCGAAGATGGAGAGAAAACAAGATAGGTGGAGAGGAGAGAATAGGTGAGAAGGTAGGGATGGGATAGGTCAGTCCAGGGAAGATGGAAAGGTCAAGGAGGTGGGATGAGGTGGTAGGTCGGAAATGGAGGTGCGGCTTGAGGTGGGAGGAAGGGATAGGTGAGAGGGAGAACAGGTTAGGGAAGCAGAGACAGGCTGGGCTGGTTTTGGGATGCAGTGGGGGGAGGGGAAGAACTGGGCTGGTTTTCGGATGCAGTGGGGGAAGGGGAGATTTTGAAGCTTGTGAAGTCCACGTTGATACCATTGGGCTGCAGGGTTCCCAAGCGGAATATGAGTTGCTGTTCCTGCAACCTTCGGGTGGCATCATTGTGGAGCTGCAGGAGGCCCATGATGGACATTGCACCCGGTGTGGCTTCCTCTACATTGGGGAAACCAAGCAGAAGCTTGGGGACTGCTTTGCAGAACACCTCCACTTGGTTCGCAATAAACAACTGCACCTCCCAGTCGCGAACCATTTCAACTCGCCCTCCCATTCCTCAGACAACATGTCCATCATGGGCCCCCTGCAGTGCCACAAGGATTCCACCCGAATGTTGCAGGAACAGCAACTCATATTCCGCTTGGGAACCCTGCAGCCCAATGGTATCAATGTGGGCTTCACAAGCTTCAAAATCTCCCCTCCCCTCACTGCATCCCAAAACCCGCCCAGTTCTTCCCCTCCCCCCCACTGCATCCCAAAGCCAGCCCAGTTCTTCCCCTCCCCCTACTGCATCACAAAACCAGCCCAGCCTGTCTCTGCTTCCCTAACCTCTTCTTCCTCTCACCCATCCCTTCCTCCCACCTCAAGCCTCACCTCCATTTCCTACCTACCACCTCATCCCGCCTCCTTGACCTGTCCATCTTCCCTGGACTGACCTATCCCCTCTCTACCTCCTCACCTATACTCTCCTCTCTACCTATCTTGTTTTGTCTCCATCTTCGGTCCGCCTCCCCCTCTCTCCCTATTTATTCCAGTTCCCTCTCCCCATCCCCCTCTCTGATGAAGGGTCTAGGCCCGAAACAACAGCTTTTGTGCTCCTGAGATGCTGCTTGGCCTGCTGTGTTCATCCAGCTCCACACTTTGTTATCTTGGATTAGAAACTGGCTTTCTGTAAGAAGGCAACGAGTGGTGGTTGATGGAAAATATTCAGCCTGGAGTCTGGTTACTGGTGGTGTGCCTCAAGGATCTGTTTTGGGACCACTGCTGTTTGTCATTTTTATAAATGACTTGGACGCAGGCAGTGGTGGATGGGTTAATAAGTTTGCAGATGACACTAAAGTTGGTGGAGTGGTGTACAGTGTGGAAGAATGTTGCAGGTTGCAGGGAGATTTGGATAAACTGCAGAATTGGGCTGAAAGGTGGCAAATGGTGTTTAATATGGATAAATGTGAGTTGATTCATTTTGGGAGGAATAATAGGAAGGCAGAATACCGGGTCAATGGAAAGATTCTTGGTAGTGTGGATGTTCAGAGGGATCTTGTTGTCCATGTACATAGATCCCTGAAAGTTGCCACCCAGGTTGACAGTGCTGTTAAGATGGCATACAGTGTTAGGTTTTATTGGTAGAGGGATTGAATTCCAGAGCCGTGATGTCATGCTGCAGCTGTACAAAACGCTTGTGCGGCCTCATTTGGAATATTGTGTGCAGTTCTGGTCGCCCCATTACAGGAAGGATGTGGAAACATTGGAAAAGGTGCAGAGGAGATTTACTTGGATGTTGCCTTGTCTGGAGCGCAGGCCTTATGAAGAAAGGCTGAGGGGCTTGGGTCTGTTCTCATTGGAGAGGAGAAGGCTAAGAGGGGATTTAATGGAGACATACAAGATGATCAGAGGATTAGATAGGGTGGACAGTGAGAGTCTTTTTCCAAGGATGATGACTTCAGCTTGTACAAGGGGGCATAGCTACAAATTGAGGGGGGATAGATTTAAGACAGATGTCAGAGATGGGTTCTTTACTCAGAGAGTGGTAAGGGCATGGAATGCCCTGCCTCCCAATGTAGTTAACTCAGCCACATTAGGGGCATTTAAACAGTCCTTGGATAAACATATGGATAATGATGTGATTGTGTTAGTGGGGGGAGGCTTGGATTAGTTCACAGTTCAGCACAACATCGAGGTCCAAAGGGCCTTTTCTGCGCTGTATTGTTCTATGTTCTATGTTCTATTTACTTCTTACTTCATCTAACTTAGCTTCAACTTAAATGAAGTGAGTTAAACTGCTCTTCATCTTACTTTTATTTAACCCATATTTAACCCTAACTCTAACTCTACCTCTACAAGTTTGGCTTGAAACAAATACTACCCCAATTCGAGTGTTGCAATCAGCTTTGCTCTTGGTATATATCTTGCCTCGTGATTCTTAGTCTTCTCTGAAGATAGCTTCAAGGCAAGTGCTTCTCAAATGTGCTTTTGAAGGCTCACTCCTGCAAATCCCTTGTTCTCCTAACTTTTATCACAAAATGTTGTTCTTCTAGAATCTTCTCTGGTCCTTAGCTAATAAATTGACCAAACCCTGATCACAATGTTCAATCCCTAACAATGGAGTTTACTGGAAAGTGATGCCCAGAAATTTATGCCAAGTCATAAGCAGTCACATTCCATACTCCATATAAGGTAACATGGTGCCAGTGTATCTAGCAGAGCACATTGAGACCTGCCTTATTTGATCAACCCAGGAAACTGGAGGTTACAATATCTTCTGGCTTCAGTTTAACTGAGGTCAGAGTATAAACCAACTTGACCAAAATTTCCAGCAAACTTGATTGTAGCTCTTAACCAGTCTCATAACCATTTCTCAGATATAATGGGAACTGCCGATGCTGGAGAATCCAAGATAATAAAGTGTGAAGCTGGATGAACACAGCAGGCCAAGCAGCATCTCAGGATCCAAGATTTTGAGATGCTGCTTGGCCTGCTGTGTTCATCCAGCTTCACACTTTTTTATGATAACCATTTCTGCTGCTCGCCACTTGACTGCTATAGCACAATTCCCTTCCAAGAACAAATCTGATGAACCAATGGTGTACTTCCTCTCAGTCAAAAGAAATGTTTCCCGAGATAAGGAGACACAACACTTGAAGTCTGGTGTAACCAATCTCTTATACAATTGTTTTTAACAACTAGTCTGAAACAAGACTTTACTAGTGCCAAACTGAAATCTCCTTGCAATAAAGTCTAACATTCTATTAGCCTTCCTGGTAGCTTGCTGCCCCTGTTTCTAAGACTTGAATGACTTATTAACAAAGGCCCCCTGGGTCTCTTTGTAAATCTACACTTTAAAACATTTTACTGTTTTAGAAATATTTAGCATGTGTCTTTCTTGCATCAAAATCAATAACCTCACATTTTCCTACCTTATTCCAATCACATTTGGTCTTGACCTCCAAACTATTATTATATATTATGAAGAGTTAGGGCCCAAGTACTGATCTTTGTGGTATTTCATTAGTCAGATTCTGCCAATGTGAACATTTATTCCAGTCTCTATTTTCTGTCTGTTAACTAGTTAATAATCATGCCATACAGTGCCTCTAATCTCATTTAATATTTCTAACAGGCTTCCTGTTGGTGACTTTATCAAAGTTCTTCTGAAAATCTAAATATATTAGATCCATTGGCTCAACTTTATCAATTTTGTTAGTGACTCAATTCTCCTTTATCAATTTTATTCATAATACGTTCTCTATCCCACATGCACTGGTACCAGAATTATGCTTTACAGATCATTTTTTGGAGCTTCCCCACTTGAAATATTTGTATCTTGACCTGTCTATTTGTGCATGTGTGGAAATTTGGAAGTTTTTAAGTTGTAGAGGCTTTTTGCAATACACGTTTACTTTCTGTTATTGGTTAAAAACAATCTGCTTGCCATAAATAGCTGTTCTCAGATAAAGATCGGAAACCTGATAAGTGCTTTAATCTCAGACATCGGTCAGGTAAACTGGGGATCTTAGATAGTTTCATTAAACCTTTGATGCTAGAGTTACACAGCATGGAAACAGACTCTTTGGTCCAACTCATCCGCATCAACCAGATATCCTAAACTGATCTAGTCACATATGCCATCATTTGGCTCATCCCCCTCTAACCCGTTATGATTCATGTACCCATCCAGGGGCCCTTTAAATGTTGTAACTGTACCCTCTGTCAGCCCATTCTATACATGCACCACCCTCTGCATGAAAACATTACCCTTTGGGGCTTTCTTAAATCTTTCCTCTCTCACCCCTTAAACGTATGCCCTTAAGTTTTAGACTCCCCATATGATTTTAAGGACTTCTATAAGAACACCCCTCAGCCTCCAATTCTCCCTGGTTAAAGACCCAGCCTACTGACCCTCTCTCTACAGCTCAAACCCTCCAATACTAACAGCATCCATGTAAATCTTCTCTGAACGGTTTCAAGTTTAACAACATAATTCCTGTGGCTGGGAGACCAGAATTGAATCCTGTACTTTAAAAGTGGCCTCACTGATTCAATGCAAAAGCCTGATTTGGCCACATTTGGAGTATTGTGTCCAGTTCTGGTTGCCTCATTACAGGAAAGATGTGGAAGTGTTCTATTTTCCCACATTATATTCTAACTTGTAAGTATTTACTCACTAATGTAACCTGTTCATATCCTCTGCAGACTCTTTGGGTCATCCTAACCAGTGACCTCCCCACATATTCTTCTGACATCCACACGCTTGGCCGTAGTACATTGACTTTCCTCATCCAAGTCATTCAAATGTATTGTGAATAATTATGGTTCCACCATAGGCAACAATTTGCATTTAGATGAAGTTAAGCAAGTCTGATTCATTGCACTGATGGTCATCTCTAACTTCCTGCAATGCTCCAGCCCACTCTCAGCAAGTTGTGCACTTAAGTGGGACTAATCCACAGAACAAGCAGGAACTGATTCAGAGATAATAGGAACTGCAGATGCTGGAGAATCCAAGATAACAAGGTGTAGAGCTGGATGAAAACAGCAGGCCAAGCAGCATCTTAGGAGCAGGAAAGCTGACGTTTTGGGCCTAGATCCTTCATCAGAACTGATTCAATCTTTGCTGCCTGTAAGCCAGATCTGAGGTAATCTCATACTCTGTCATTGAGTTGCAGTATGCAGAAGGTGCTTGCATCTACATACACTCAGAGGCTGAGTTCCAAGTCACTGTCAACACTTTCATTAAGGTGAAGAAGAGCTTCGGCCTTACACTAAATATTTGCAAAACAAAAGTATACCAACATGACCTTGCCACACTGTATTGCCTCCCCTTATCTTTATCACAGTCCACAATAAGTTTTGAACAATGTAGAATACTTTCTATTTATTGGGCGTTTTCTGTCAACAAGAGCAGGCAATGATTATGAGGTTCAGTGCTTCCTGCAATGCGCCAGCACAGACTTTGGTCACCTGAGATGACAGCATTTGAAGACCATGTTCTCAAATCTCCAACCAGACTTATGGTCTACAGAAGAATAGCAATACATTTCCTCCTCTGTACCTCAGAGGCATGAGCTATATACAGCAGGATAAAATCAGCTCTGCTGCTGAAAGATCTTGTAAATCCATTGGCAGATTAGGCGCACTGATATCAATTTTCTGTTCGGGCAATATCCCCAACATTGAAGTATTGGCCATATTCAATTAATACAATTGGGCAGGCCACCCTGTCCACCTCCCTGAAATGAGATGCCTGAAACAAGCTTGGATCATCAACAAGGCAAGCGAATTCCACCAATGTAGAGGAAATACTTCAAGGATATCCTTGAAGCCATCAAAATTCAGGAAACCCTGACACAAAATCATGAAAGGAAAGTATCTCGGAAACATCTGTAAACCTTGAATCTCATTGTTGACACCAAACTGAAGTTGAGTCAACAGAGAAAGCAGCATGAGACAACTAAGCATACCACCCTCCCATTTGCTTAACCACCATCTGTCTAACCTGTGACAGACAGTTTAAGTCATATCATAGAACATGGAACACTACAGCGAAGTACAGGCCCTTTGGCCCTCGATGTTGCACCGACCTGTGAAACCAATCTGAAGTCCATCTAACCTACACTATTCCATTATCATCCATATGTTTATCCAATGACCATTTAAATGCCCTTAAACTTGGCATGGATCATGGACTCTTCAGTCACCTGGGAACTCATTCTTAATGCAGAATCAAGTTGTCCTTGACCCCAAAGGAATGCCTAAGAAGAAGAACACTTTACAAAATTACCTTTTCTTCAATCACTGTCAAAGTGGCATTTCCTTTAAGTAATCGAAATCTTTTAAAATGACAACAAATGACATAGAAAAGGAACACCCTCCAAAACTCGTGCTCTGAGTATATTTCTCCCAGGTTCCTCTAATGTCTCGAAAATTTGAACACATTAAGTGGGTAATCTTGAAGAGTATTACCTTTGTTCAAATCTGTTCTGATAGTAAGAGGGACATCTGGTTTAGGAAAAGATAACAAGATTTGACACCAAGGTAACAGTCGGGCAGGTGGTCAATTGCTTTGTAAAGGAAGAAGGTTTCAAGGAGTGTTTTAAAGGAGGCATATGAAGTAGATAGACAGAGATGTTAAGCTGGGCATTTTCAGATCTTAGAATCTTGGCAGCTGAAGGCACAGCTATATTGTAAACAGTGACCGGCAGCATTTAAATGCATATAGGTGATGGGTGTTGTATTGGGATCTGCTCAGAAAGCTAGCAGATGTGGTCCTTCACCAGTGGACATCACAAACATCAGATTGCGTCTGAGATAACAAGGTGTAGAGCTGGATGAACACAGCAGGCCAAGTGGCATCAGAGGAGCAGGAAAGCTGACGTTTCAGGCCTAGACACAGTTCTGAAGCAAATCAGATTACATCTATTTTGTTTTCACAGGTGAACTGCATGAAGACCAAGAAAGGCCATTCAAGGGCTTTTCTACTGACCCCTCTTCAGTGAAGAATAAATTACACAGGAGAACAAAGTGTGGAGCTGGATGATGACAGCAGGCCAAGCAGCATCTCAGGAGCACAAAAGCTGACGTTTCGGGCCTAGAAGGATCTAGACCCGAAACATCAGCTTTTGTGCTCCTGAGATGCTGCTTGGCCTGCTGTGTTCATCCAGCTCCACACTTTGTTATCTTAGATTCTCCAGCATCTGCAGTTCCCATTATCACAAATTACGCAGGAGGACATGTTCTAATTCAACCCATGTAAAATAATGGCAGCATGGATATGATTCATTTTAAAATTTTGAAGAATCCATAGTTTTCTTGAGAAATGGGAACCCTCCAGTAGATTGATGAAGAAGAACTGGTAAGGATAAGTAAGTGCAAAAAACATTTCAAGAAGGAAGTAATTCCTACAGTAAACAATTTGGACTCTGATTGGGAAATATATTTGCCAGCAGAAGTCTTAGCTTTACTTCCTGGTTTGTTGAAGTGTAAAGTGGATTATTTTTACCACTAATTATTTCCTTTGACAAATAGTTTTCCTGTGTTACCCAGTGAGGATGATGCCTTATTGAAAAAAAATATATAAACAACTCATGAAGGAAATGTTGTGCTTTTTTCATCATTAAACAATGCCCTGTGTTTTGTTGGATGTGACATTCTTTACTAAAGAAGTGAGGCTGAGGATGAATAAACAGTTCACAATGCCTTTGTCGCTCCCAGACCAAAAACCATCTTGCAGCATGTAGAGGTAATGCACTGTACACCTTCTAACATGAGACTTCTCTTCACAATAAACAATGCCAATTTATCCATTTACTTTTAACTTGGTATTTTTCTTTTCCAAAATATTGAAAAAATGTATAATTAAATGTTATTAGTAGCTATTTAAGTAGGAAATACATTCCCTTAAATATTATTGATCTTGCCGTACAAAATAGTTATTAGCAGAATACATGATTAAAAAGATGAGCAAATTAATTCTTTCCAAGGAATACATAGATGGAATTCATAATAAGTAATTGTGGGATGAATTTCCACCATTCCATTTATTGTAATAAGCAGCATAATGTGTGAAGACATAAAGAAACTGCCATGACCCATACTTTTGAATTTGCTATAGACATTTAATATATATAATCTAAAAATATTATTCTCATGTATACTTACCATATTTTGTCAACTTTCTTAACATAATTCTCTTGCCATTGGGGCAGGGGCTGGGGCAGAGGCGGAGGGAGGAAGATCCAGTAAGGTAACTACTTTGCATATTTGGAGGTCGCAAAACATAGTTTTGAGCCTTTCCCATCTCAAGTCCTTATCCATGCTGTGCCTCTGGGCCTTCAACTGAGTGCGGTGTCACTAAGTCTGTGTAGCATTTGTCTAACAGAGCAAGTTCACTGGAGGTTTAAACAATGGTTTGTTTTGAAACAATGTGGCTTGTTCTAAGCCTGGCTGCATGGATACAATCTGTTCCATCTCTGTAGTTTACAAATTGCAGAGTCCAGCTGTGTTTAAATTAGCTTCCACATTTTGAGCTTTTATCATTGCCCTCATGAAAGAATATCAGCATTTCTGTCACAATCCTGGAGGGATTGGGTCCCCTGGCCACATAAACCAGACTCAGATAAATTTACTTTATTTTATAAAGTTTTTAATACGGAAAGCATATCAGAATTCTTATATTGGTGGGCATTATGTAGTGAAAACAAAAATTGGCCAAAGATTATTTTTATCCTCTCATGGGATTGTGGGTGTTACTGGCAAAATGATCATTTGTTGCCCATCTCTAATTGCCCTTGAGATGTTGTTGCTGATTTGCTTTCTTAAACTTCTACAGTCCATAGTGCTTGCATGTAGGTACACCCGCAGTGTTGTTACAAAGGGATTCCCAGGATTTTGACCTGACAACAGTGAAGGAGTGCTGACATGGCTCCAAGTCAGGTTGGTGCATGGCTTGGAGGGGAAATGTCAGTATTGTCCTTATCCTTTAAAGTGATGGAGATTGCAGACTTGGAATGTGCTGTCACAGGAGACTGGATGAGTTGCTGTAGTGTGTCTTGTACATAGCACACATTGCTATCACTGTACCTGAATGGCGGAGGGGATGAATGTTTAAACTGGTGGAAGTTTGCCAATCATATGGACTGCTTTGTCTTAGATAGTGTTGTTTTTTGAGTCTCCATGAGCTGATCCATCAGGACAAATGGAGAATGCTCCATCAGACTCCTGACTTGTGTCAACTTGTAAATGGTTGACAGACATTAGGAAGTTAGAAGCATAGTGCAGAATTTCTAATCTCTTGTAAGGTATGGTATTTATACAGCTGGTCCAGTTCAGATTCCAAGTGTTGGCAGTGGTGGATTCAAGACTTGTAATACCTTTGAAGCTCATAAGGAGATGGTTAGATTCTCACTTGTTGGAGACAATCACTGTCTAGCATATGGATCATATATTTGTCACTTGTTAGCCTACAGATGAATGTTGTCCAGATCTTGCTGCATTTGGAAGTGGACTGCTTCAGTAGCTGAAGAATCACCTTGAAATGAATATTGTGCAATCATCATTGGACATCTGCTTTTTGACTTATGATAGAGGGAAGGATTTCAATGAAGCATCTGAAGATGTTTAGGCCTATGACAGTACCCTGAGGAGCCCCAGTAACACTATCCTGGGACTGAGATGACTGACCTGAAACAGTCTTCATTGGACCGGAATAGGTCCCTGGGCTTGATTGCAAAGGTAGAGTGAAAGATTTACCAGGATATGTGGTTGTAGGTTGTCATTGAATACAATTATTCTGCTCCCTCATGGACACCTAGTTTGAGCTGCTATATGTGTTCTGAATCTAACCATCATCATTATAACTCAAGAGAGAATATGCTCAGTGTGAAGATGGGATTTCATTTACACAAAGGTGGTGTGCTAGTGACTCATTTCTATCTCATCATGGGCAGATGCATCCGTAATATATAGTGGATGAGGTCAAGGTAGAGTAGGTTTTCCTCCTTGCTTGCTCCCTCACTGTCAGTGAAAGGCCAGGTCAAGCAGAAATGTTCACAGGACTCTGCTAAATAAATCAGTAGTGATGCTACTAATCTAGTTTCAGTGATGAACATTGATCTCCTCTGACAGAAGTACATGCTGTGCCCATGTCAATCTCAGTGCTTCTTTCAACTGATGTTCAACAAGGAATGCTGATTTCATAAAACACGGAAAGAACTGCAGATGTTATAAATCAGGAACAAAAACAAATACGCTGGAAAAGCTCAGCAGGTCTGGCAGCGTCTGTGAAGGAAAAACAGAGTAAACGTTTTGGCTCCAGTGACGCTTCCTCAGAGAATGCTGATTTCATAGCTGGGGTGCAGTAGGTCATAATCAGCTGGAGATTTTTTTTGTTCATGTTTGACTTGATGCCACGAGAGATGACAGTCAATGTTTAGGGTTTCCAGGGTAAATCAGTCCCAACTATATGCTGTTGTGTCTGACCTGCTGGACAGCAAGGACATATACAGTGATAGAGATGGCGATGTCTGTGATACTGGCTGTCTCACTGTTTCTTGACTAATCTGTGAGATGGCTTTCCTAATTTGGCACAGCTCCTAGACATTAATAAGGAACACTTAGGAGTGTCAACAGGGTGAATAGCACTACTGTCAATTCCAGGGCTTAGATTGATGTTATATGGTCCGTCACATTTTATTCCTTTAAAAAAAATTCTGCAGAAAGGTCACTGGACGTGAAATGTTAAATCTGCTTTCTTTCCAATAGATGTGCCAGACCTGCTGAGTTTTTCCAGAAATTTCTTATTTTTTTAATTCCTTTATAACTTTTATTTTTCTGCATCCTTACAACTGAGTGGTTTTTAGGTCATTTTGGACTGCAATTATGAATCAAGCATATTTTTGTAGGTCTACAGTCACAGGAAGGCTAGCGTAGGTAAGGAAGCAAGGTTACTTTTACATTACCTGGAGAAATTCAAAACTATTGCTCCATTATCAGAAAGCAAAAAAAATTCACAGTGATTATTTTCAAGACCGGCAATTGGTCCAGCATATAGGCCCAGACCTTCTGGTCACTGGATAGATGGAAATAGAGCTGAATTCCAGAATTGAGGCAGAAGGGACAGGCCTTGAATCCAATGCCATATTTGACAAAATGTGGCATCAAGGAGCATAAGAAAATCTGGAGCCAGTGGAAATCAGAAGAAAATTCTCCTCTACTTGGAGTTATATCTGGCACATAGTAAAATGTTTGTGGTAGTTCAATGTCAGTCATCTTAGTTCCAGAAGATCTTTGCAGGGTTTGTCAGGTTAGAACCCCAGTCCTAAACACCTTCAGCTGATTCATAAATGCCCTTTCTTCCCCATCATTAAGGTAAGAGGTGGATACATTTGTTGATGATTGGAAAATGATCAACACTGTTTACCGCCCCGGGATACCGATGTAATTTCCTTATCCAAATGCAGCAGGACATGGTAAATATCCAGACTTTGGCTGACAAGTGGCAAGCAATGTTTTTGCTACACAACTGGCAGGCAATGCATTTCTCCTTGACATTCAATGACATTACCATCTCTGAATGTCTTACTGTCAGCCCCCTGGGAGTTACTAACTGAACTGGACTAGCCATGTAAATACAATGGCTACAAGAGCATGTCAGAGACTAGAAATTCTGCAGTGAGTAACTTATCTCCTGACTCCCCAATGTCTATCCATCACCTTCAAGGCCCAAGTAAGGAGTGTGATGCAATAATTAATAAAATAACTTCACAGGTGCTGGGATCCCACCACTAAATCACTATTTATACGTGGAGTGGTCCAGCTCCCTCAGAGCTAGCCGCCAGAGTGAACAGGATGTCTGACACTTCAGTTCTTATGTGTCAGCCAGGACTTCCTCATTGGGCCAGATTTACAGGCCTTATCAGGGAACTCATATTCTATGATGTCCACCTGCTGACTTTGCTACAGTCACTACACTTACCATTTTTCTTGATGAGCACAACTCCAACAACACTCAAGAAGCTTGAAACCAGTTAGGACAAAGGAGTCAATATGTTTGCCACCATGTGAACAAGCATTCACTTCCTGTACCACCAATGTTCAATAGGCCCAGTGTGTAACATCTACAAAGTGTACTGCAGAAATTCACCAAAGCTCCTTAGGTAACACCTTACAAACTCATGACCACCAGCATCTAGAAGGACAAGTTCAGCAGATACATGGCAACCACTCATAGTTCCTGTCCAAGCCACTTACCATCCTGATTTGGAAATATAATACCGTTTCTTCAGTGTTACTGGGTCCAAATCCTGGAACTCCCTCCCTGACTGCAATGTAGATCTACCTACACCAAATGGATTGCAGTGGTTCAAGAAGACAAATCACCATCACCTTTTCCTGGGGATAGGCAACAAATGCTGGCTCAGCCAGAGACACCTATAGCCAATGAGGGAATGAAAAAGAATTGAGTTCAAAATGTAACTATTTGGTGCAAAACGAACATATTGCCAGAAAGGGGAAACAAAATCTATAGATTCTAAAGACAACAGAAAAAGGTCTGTTGGGCTACATGGTGACTCAGTAGTTGGCACTGCTGCCTCATAGTGCCAGCGACATGAGTTAGATTCCATCCTCAGGTAACTATCAGTGTGGAATTTGCACATTCTCCCTGTGTCTGTATGGATTTCCGCCAGGTCCTCCAGTTCCTTCCAAAGTCCAAAGATGATCAGGCTAGGTGAATTAGCCATGCTAAATTGCCCGTAGTGTCCAGTGATGTGTAGCTTAGGTGCATTAGCCATGGAAAATGCAGGGTTGAAGGGATTGGGTAAGGGGATGGCTCTGGGTGGGATGCTCTTCAGAGCGTTGGTGTGGACCTATTGGGCTGAATGACCTGTTTCCACACTGTAGGGATTCTAAAGATATCTACTTTTTCATTACTGAACAAAATGATTTACCAACCTATTAGAAATATATTGGATGATATTCTAACACATTCAAAACTTATCCATTGGCACAGACTTAAAATTGAACCCAACAGACAATTTTTATTTAAGTACCAAATGAGAATGTTATCAAGATGGTGGCAATATAGCTGTGCCACCCATGTAGAGATAGTAATCAATTTTAGAATACAGCATTTTCCCATTCCTTGCTGGAATATTAAAAAAGAACACATTACAGTCCTGAAAGGGAATCTTTTAGCCTTGGAGCTCTGCATTTATCTGTTCCAATGTACCAACTTTCACATCCACTGGCTTTGTTGTAAAGACAGATCTAATGTTGATGACACTGCAAAGGAAAACTGATGTATTTTGAGACCCTGAAAAGTCTGAATTCAGTGTTCATTGAGTTGAGACAGAAGAGCCATTACAGAAATGCATGTCACGGCTTTCACTTGTTATGAATCAATATCTTGCTGTATCTGACATTCCCAACTGAATTAAACATTTGGATGGACAGAGATGTTCAAATCTCACGTGACAAGAAAATCTCTTGAGACATTCGCTGGCACAAGTACATTTCAAAGAATGTTTGTGTGGCTGGAGATAAGTAATTATCCCAAATGGGCAGCAAAGTGACAGCACGCAGCAAAAGCTCATGGTAGCTATAGCAACAAATCAGCTGCATTGTAATTGAGCATCTAGTCTGGCCGCAAAATAAATGTATTGTCAGCGAGGAGAAACAGAACCTACAGATTCTAAAGACAACAGAAAGGGGTCTGTTGGCTACAGAGTAAAGCACAAAGGTGTTCGCAAAGGAGGCAGTCAATTAAAAATGTAGCATTATAGGCGAATTCAATAATTAACTCCAGGCCTCTAAGCCAGAATGGAAGGTCCAATTCTTCCACCGTGATCATTAAGGGATTGATTAGAATACAGACTCTTTGACATTGTATCCGGTGTTGCTTTTGAAATATTAATTTAAGCTCTGTAACTGCAGGGCTGCAACTGGAGATTAATGTCTGCCTAGTGGCTAATATGCATCACTGCAATAAACTACCTAATTAGCTATAAGTACATTACCAATGTTCTTTGGCAGCAAATTTAAAATAATAGCAATCAGTAACTGTGATTAAAAATATTTAGATGCTCTAAGTGGGAGTTCTACTTATTTTAGTGCCACAAGCAGTAGTGATAGTATTGTTTAGCACAGCACAAAGAGTTTAATTCCTTTGTTAGTGGTGGCATAACATGAGTCATGGCGATTGTGAAAGAATGAGGCAGGCACATTTTCCCTAAAGCAAAATGACTAATGGTTCCATTATGACCTGTTCAATGCCCATGAATTATGAAATGTATCTTTGATTCTTGCACAGATGCTGGTGGGTTTGAAGGCAGCAAAGTGGAAGAATTTCTCTTTACCCCTTAAATTTCCATAAAAATTGTAGGGTTACACAATTGTTTTAGGGCCAGAGTTCAGAATAAGTCCTTTTGTGTGCTAACTTGTGTTCCAGCAGTTTTCATTTTTCTACACATTAAGTCAGACAATAACAACTTCACCCCTCATTGCACAAAATAGGAGATCAGTTGGAACACAAGCTAAGTCATACAAATTGGTTTCTGTGATATAGTTACTGTGATGTTTTTGACCTGAGGGAAAGACTCAAAAGATCGTATTTATTGTCTATCGCTAATTACCCGAAAGACATTAGAATTGACCCACATAGGATGGGACTGAGTCATATTTAAGATTGAGTGGCAGTAGATTGCCTGCATGACATTGGTGCAACAGGCACAACAATGTTCCACATTTTCTTTGACAGTGATTCCCCAGAAATGAACAGATACATTAACTTTCATTTCATAATTAAAAATGATGGGATTTGAATTTGTGTCTGTTGGTTCAGTAGCTTCATCTGCAGTAGCTAATTTTGGACCTCAAGCTGAATTGTAGGTACTATTGGTGTGAGCAGAGGCCAGCTACATTTGGCTTTCTAAATGCCTGCATAACACATGAACACAGTTATGCTTCTTGCCCCGGTAATATCATAGCAGCTAGAAAGTGGACATATGCTGGTGGAAAGGCATTTACTTCAAACACAAAATCGACACTTATACAATCGTGTTGAATCCTATTTAATTTCAACTCTCAATGTGCTGCAGAAGACAAAAATGCGAACAGAGTTACATAGAACATAGAACAATACAGGGCAGAACAGGCCCTTCGGCCCTCGATGTTGCACTGACCTGTGAGCTAATCTAAGCCCCTCCCCCTACACTATCCCATCATCATCCATATGCTTATCCAAGGACTGTTTAAATGCCCCTAATGTGACTGAATTAACTACATTGGCAGGCAGGGTGTTCCACGCCCTTACCACTCTCTGAGTAAAGAACCTGCCTCTGACAGCTGTCTTAAATCTATCACCCCTCAATTTGTAGCTATGCCCCCTTGTACAAGCTGACGTCATCATCCTCGGAAAAAGACTCTCACTGTCCACCTTATCTAATCCTCTGATCATCTTGTATGTCTCTATTAAATCCCCTCTTAGCCTCCTTCTCTCCAATGAGAACAGACGCAAGCCCCTCAGCCTTTCTTCATAGGGCCTGCATTCCAGACCAGGCAACATCCTGGTAAATCTCCTCTGCACCTTTTCCAATGCTTCCACATCCTTCCTATAATGGGGCGACCAGAACTGCACACAATATTCCAAATGAGGCCGCACAAGCGTTTTGTACAGTTACAGCATGACATCATGGCTCTGGAACTCAATCCCTCTACCAATAAAACTTAACACACTGTAAGCCTTCTTAACAGCACTATCAACCTGGGTGGCAACTTTCAGGGATCTATGTACATGGACACCAAGATCCCTCTGCACATCCACACTACCAAGAATCTTTCCATTGACCCGGTATTCTGCCTTCCTATTATTCCTCCCAAAATGAATCACCTCACATTTATCCGTATTTTTGACAGCATTGGAGACAATCCAGAACTGCCAATCCCTCAACATTTCCAGAACCTATTGGATATATATTTCAAACTACGCCAGCTTTTCTGGGGCATGGCAAGTACCTTGAGTGATGGAAGTTTTGACAAAAAACACAAATGGTACAATCTTTGGCTTGGAACCAATATTGCCACAAAATGTTCGAGATGCAAGATAGAGCCTCTGCCATAACCAAAGGTCTACACGCAACAGGACCCATATCCTCCATACAAGGACATCACGCCTCCCCCAAATATCAAATTTCAAGAGACAGTGCAGTTTGCAACTGTGGTGACCTGGATAAAGTTGCTCACTGCTGTTACAAGTGGGGCTAGAGGGCCGCTCTGTTACTGTAGTTCCAGTACACTGGTCAAAACTTAGAATAATAATAATTTTTCCATTTACCAAAGTGACCAATTAAGTACCTTATCCAAATCAGGTGCCAAGGAAAAAGATCTATTGTGTTTCTTCATAATCACAATTAGGGACTTATCATTAAAACAAAACTTATTCAGGAAAGATACAATAATTAGCGAACATAATATAGAAGTATAAATGCTTATTCTCATAAACATTACACAGACAGACAGACAGACAGACACACACACACAGACACACACAAACACACACACACACACACACACACACATTCTCTCTTCAGAGTAGAGGAAACAGTTGTTTTGCAGGCGAGTGTGACATTTGCTCACGTCACTAATCATGCACAGTTGCCTCTGAAATCTTGAAGACATAACTTCTCAGGAGGTACAATCTTGAGATGTTCTTTCAATCACTCCTTTAAAAGAACTGTTAGGTTTTACCCTGAATTGATACAGAGGATTTTCTTATCAGTAATGGGACAGATCAGCTGGATAGCTTGTACATACCAAGTTTTTGCCAACTCAACTTGATCTTAGCAGGCTTCCATCTACTTCAACCAGATAAACCAAGAACTGCTCCCCAAGCCAGTCATGATTCAAAAAAATCCTAGCAGCTGCAAGAAAAAAACAAATGCTTATCACCAATCAGAGATAATAGGAACTGCAGATGCTGGAGAATCTGAGATAACAAGGTGGAGGGCTGGATACATACAGCAGGCCAAGCAGCATCTTAGGAACAGGAAAGCTGATGTTTTGGGCCTAGACCCTTCATCAGAAATGGGGGATGGGAAGGGAGAGAGGGGGAGGTGGTTCGAAGATGGATAGAGGAGAAGATAGGTGGAGAGGAGACAGACAAATCAAACAGGTGGGGATGGAGCCAGTAAAGCTGAATGTAGGTGGAGAGGTAGGGAAGAGATAGGAGAGTCCAGGGAGGATGGACAGGTCAAGGGGGCGGGATGAGGTTAGTAGGTAGGAGATGGGGGTGCAGCTTGAGGAGGGAGGGGGGTATAGGTGAGAGGAAGAACCTGCAACTCCCTGCAACCGCAGGAAGCGCTACACCTGCCCCCACACTTCCTCCCTCACTGCCATCCCAGGCCCCAAGAAGACTTTCCACATCAAGCAGATGTTCACCTGCACATCTGCCCATGTGCTATACCGCATCCGCTATACCCATTGTGACCTCTTCTGCACTGGGGAATCCAAGCGGAGGCTTGGGGACCGCTTTGCAGAACACTTACATTTGGTTCGCAATAAACAACTGCACCTCCCAGTTGCAAACCATTTCAACTCCCCCGCCCATTCCTTCGACGACATGTCCATCCTGGGCCTCCTGCAGTGCCCCAACCATGCCACCCGAAGGTTGTAGGAACAGCAACTCATATTCTGCTTGGGAACCCTATGGCCCAATGGTATCAATGTGGATTTCACAAGCTTTAAAATCTCCCCTCCCCCTACCACATCCCAAAACCAGCCCAGCTCATTCCCGCCTCCCTAACCTGCTCTTCCTTTCACCTAGCCCCTCCTCCCACCTCCATCCGCACACCCATTTCCTACCTACTAACCTCATCCCACCCACTTGACTTGTCTGTCCTCTCTGAACTGACCTATCTCATTGCTACCTCCCCACCTACATTCACCTTTACTGGGTTCATTCCCGCCTCTTTGACTTGTCTGTCTCCTTTCCACCTATTTTCTCCTCTTTGATCTGCCTCCCCCTCTCTCCTTATTTATTTCAGAACCCCCTACCCCTCCCCCATATCTGAAGAAGGGTCTAGGCCTGAAACATCAGATTGTGTGCTCCTAAGATGCTGCTTGGCTTGCTGCGTTCGTCCAGCTCTACACCTTGTTATCTCGGTTATCACTAATCAAGTAATCTCTAGGAAGTCCTGTTTAAAAAAAGCCTTTAATATCTTCATGAATTTTCAATTATCTGGTTTAATGGAACCATTCCAGGTATGGCCACAAAAGTTGAACTAAATTCCTTTTTCTTCAATGCTTTCAAAAATTAAGTCACCCAAGTAATATTAAATACAGTAGCAAACTTATTGTGATACAGTAAACTTCAGAACTTTAACAACTGTTCGTGAATTGAAATAAAAACAACAAAGATAAATTCCATGCAAAGGGACCAGCAATGACTCTGTCTAGAATAATCTGCTAAGGGACAAGGAAAACATTAAGCAGGAATTGAAGCCAATTAGCAATGGAAGAAAAAAGGAGGAATTGAAGGTACATGAACAAAACTGTTTTGCTGTTTGCTTGATAACTGGCTACTTAATGTCACAAGGATAAATAACTGCTCTGAGGAAGAATTTATGGAGTTAATCACAAGAGAGCTATGTCTTCAAACAGACAGCCAAAACAAATGTAACAAGGATCAGGGGAACTGCGTCTGATAAGAAGGCAAACTGCAGACTTGATAGTTTCAGAGTAGTAGTCAATAATTTGGATGGAAGACTCTAAGGGATCATCAATAATATCACATCATAGACCTGAAGGATGAAAATCTGTATAAGAATCCAACATTAGAACTCTCCCTTAGCAGAATTTCAAAGAACAACACTGCATGAGGAGCAAACCCTGGGCTCTTCTAGAGACAGACATTGTTGACTAGAATCATAGCTAAATTCCACCATGAATCGAGTAATAGCCAAGTTGAGTTATGTGACTTGAGGGTCTTATTTTGCTTGCCACGTGCAATAAAGCTTAAATTATTGTTTCAGTCTTTGACGGTCTGTGAGATTTCTTAAAAAGTAGCTGAATTAAAGGTAGCTTGTGGTGATTTACCCAGACGCTCCTCATAATACCCCACTTTGATTTAATCGGGCTGACAAAAATGCCACGGGGTTCAAGGCAAGCCACATAGTTATGCACAGTGCTATGGCTTAGCTTGATTTTGATTTTGATTTATTATTGTCACATGTAACCAGGTACAGTGAAAAGTTTTGTTTAGCATGCAGTACAGGCAAATCATACCATACAAAGCACAAACGAGTGACAGAACAGAGTGAGGAACACAATGTTGCGGCTGCAGAGAAGGTGCACAAACAGCGAAGTCAACATTAAATTTGAAATTTGAGAGGCTCATTCAGAAGTCTAAAGACAGCAGGAAAGAAACTGTTCTTGAATCCATTGGTACATGTGTTTAAGCTTTTGTATCTTCTACCTGACAGACGGGGTTGGAAGAGATTATAATTAGGATGGGAAGGGTTATTGATTATGTTGCCGTCTTTCTGAGGCAGAAGGAGGTTGCCAATCCAATTTGTGCTACACCATGTAAAGCAGCAAGATTTCATACGGAAGAAGATTTACAGTGATGTTAACTAAGGCCAAAAACCACACCAATCTAAGCACATCTCAATGAATCAGAGATAGTAGGAACTGCAGATGTTGGAGAATCTGAGAAAACAAGGTATAGAGCTGGAGGAACATGGTGGGCCAAGCAGCATCAGAGGAGCAGGAAGGCTGACGTTTCGGGCTTATGTATTTCTGAAGAAGGGTCTAGGCCCAAAACGTAGCCTTCCTGCACCTCTGAAGCTGCTTTGCCTGCTGTGTTCATCCTTGTTACCTCAGCATCTCAATGATATTCAATTGACAACTGTGTCACTGGCTTTTATCAGGGATAGAGCAAAAGAAGATAAGAATTGGGCTATTTCAGCAGTCATAATGCAGGCCCACTAGCAAAGAAGGACAGGTCAACCACTGTGCGCCATTGATCACACTCAGATGTTTGACGACCCCTCGCAAAGTATGTGGGAAAATAATGAGTGGTCTTTGTTGATCCCTACAAACCTATAGGCCCCACCATCAGTCCTGGATTTCAGGGCAAACCTTTAAAACCTTTACTGAGAAGCTCCAAATAGGCTGCACAACTTTTGTGCTATTCTTGTTGAATGCCAGTTTTACTACACATCAAAAAAGTTTAAATATGATCTAGGGTAAATCTGGATGACAGATTAACAGTAAATGGAAGTTATCTTTCTTCCCTGAGGTTTCTTTCCATTAAGTACATTTTCCTGCATATCGCTCAAATGCTAAAGATTATATTCAAGTCTTATAGGATCAAATTCATAGCCATAGAACATAGAACATTACAGCACAGTGCAGGCCCTTCGGCCTTTGATGTTGTGCCAACCTGTCATACCGATCTCAAGCCCATCTAACCTACACTATTCCATGTACGTCCATATGCTTATCCAATGATGTCTTAAACGTACCTAAAGTTGGCGAATCTACTACCGTTGCAGGCAAAGCGTTCCATTCCCTTACTACTCTCTGAGTAAGGCCCTACTTCAAAGACGGCTATTCTCTTTATTATCAATTGGAACAGACAATCAAACTGTGAATTTACAACCCCAGCCCTTCCACCACCATAGCAAAGCAGTACTAGCCATTTTAATCATAGTCCTCAGGATTATTCCAACAAACAGGCATTGAAATTGCAAAGGGATAATAGGAACTGCAGAGGCTGGAGAATCCGAGAAAACAAGGTGTACAGCTGGATGAACACAGCAGGTCAAGCAGCATCAGAGGAGCAGGAAGGCAGACGTTTTGGACCTAGACCCTTCTTTTGATTTTAAATGTGTCACTGCCTCTGTGAAGTATATGATACTTGTAACACACCTCCCCCACCCAGCGAAATGGTAAATCCTAGACACAGGGTGAAGGGCAATGCTTATGGATTCAGAGATAATGGGAACTGCAGATGCTGGAGAATTCCAAGATAATAAAATGTGAGGCTGGATGAACACAGCACGCCAAGCAGCTGCTTGGCCTGCTGTGTTCATCCAGCCTCACATTTTATTATTAATGCTTATGGATTTGTGGTTCTGGCAGCATTTGGACTAATAGACAGAGCCCACTGAGTTGTGAAAATCTGGGTCTAAAAGAAGACACTTAACATTCAATGACAGGATAGTGAGGGAGAAACAGTTTTAGTGGTAACTTCATTTCTACCTCAGCACCAATTTTAAAATCTTTTCATGGGATGTGGGCTTTTCTGACAAGGCCAGCATTTGTTATTCTTGCCTAAGTGCTACAGCTAAAAGCTTGCCAGGCTGTTTCAGAGGGCAGTTAAGAAGCAAATACATTGCTGTTGGCCTGGAGTCAAGTGGAGGCCATGCAGGTTAACGATATGGATTTCCTTTCCTCAGAGCATTAAGTGAAGCCAGATTTTTTATGTCAATACCTGATAGTTTCCTGGTCACCATTGTAGCTCTCAATTCCAATTTGTATTACTAAATAATTGAATTTATTAATTAATTGTCTTTAAATACCATCAGCTGCCATTTGAACCCAGCTCCCCAGAGTGGAAGCACAAGTGACTGGATTACTACCAAGTCACCATCTCCCCTTCTAAAATAACATGTATGAGCAATGATAAAAGGATACATACAAAAAGATATCTGCCTTTTTCAGATCCATTACTGCTTTCCCAGCATTAGCTAATGATAGTGAGGTGAATTTCCAATTGGTACTGATTTAGAGATGCCCTTACTACATGAGACAATAATCAGGATATACATCTACATGAGATGCGTATTAGACAATGCATTTCCATTGCTAAATAAGGATCCAGAAATGCATTTCTAGCATTATGGCTTTTATCCCAGATTTTCCAGTTTTATACCCTTTACGTTTGATGTTGATTTTAATCAGACAGTAAATAAATGAAAATATAAAAACAAACTAACTCCAAAACCCATTTCAAAATGGCAGGTAACATCAAAGCTGTCCACTTACCACCTCCCCCCCACCCTATTCTAGATGTGCTGCTTTTGAACAATCAAAATAGATTGATCTCCAGTCCATTTGAAATCAATGCAAAAACATCTGAAGGTAGTTTAGAAGGAAAGGAAACATCAGATATAGTGCTTATTATAAATAGCTCTGCTTAATTCAGAACCATTCTCTTTTTGGCCATTCTTGAAATTTGTCTGAAACTCGTTGCTTGATTTGACTGATACTTGCCCTAAATTGAAAAGATGGGTGGGATCTTATAGGGTTCTCAGGATATGGGCGGTGGCAAGACTTGTGACAGAATCAGATGAGAAGTCCAGTCAGGTCTATCTGAGTATTGGGAACATCTCACTCCATCTTTTATGATTTTTAGAAGTGCTGTGACTTGTTTCTCATTAGGCATGGTAGTGATGAATTACCAAAGAAGGGATATTATTGATTGTCACACACCTCGTTAACTGACTAACACTTCTCAATAATATTTAACTATCTAACTTACCAAACACACTAAACATGAAAAACAGTATAGAAATAGGAGCAGGTACATGGCAAATTCAGGTCTCGGCTTGCTCTAAATGATCTCCATTTGACACCAGGCTCCAACATCTCTGGGGAAACTCCATGAACACTTGCCACATGCAAATTATGTTCATAGACATTGGCATCTGGTATATGCCATCCCCTAGGAACCCTCACAACACATTTGCAGTACTGCTTTGCACTTCAATGCTGCACCTTGGGCAAAATCAGCTATAATTACACTGTGCACTCAGAGACACACACACACAGCTCATGGGATGGACCAGGCTGCATCTCTGAGTTCTTCACACACTGTCATAGTGCTCATTTTGAGTCTACCTGGGTGTTCATAGTACTTGTTCCAAGCATCCTGGCATTGCTGTCGTTTGCCTTGTCCTCTCAGCCAGAGGTTCAAGACTCATATTACTTATATCTTGCGCATGACTTATATTTTAGTGCAGAGACAAAGGAAGGAAGCTTGCAGTCATTATCAATTGACCTTAGTCAAGTTACAGAGGATAGTTTTCGTTCAGAAGGTTCAGTAATTCAAGGGCAGCGGCCAAAGCAGGCTACGAAATTGGACACAGTTAGTCAGCTACTTGGGGTGGTCAGAGTCAGGATGCTCTCCACATAAGGGATTTGTTGGCCATCCCACTACCTAGTTTGACTTTTTTTTGCCAGATTATGGGCTGTTTTCCTCCTAGACCGAGCAAAAGGCAAGTCGAATGTGAGATAACAAGGTGTAGAGCTAGATGAGCCCCTTTTGAGGGTCTAGGCCCAAAACGTCAACCTTCCTGCTCCTTTAATGCTGCTTGGCCTGCTGTGTTTATCCAGTTCTACACCTTGTTACCTCAGATTCTCCTGCATCTGCAGTTCCTACTATATCGAATGTGAGATATTACTTTTGGTACAGTTGGGGAATTGTCCCAAGTCAGTGAGTAGGCAGTGCAAAGGGCGTGCAGTGTTAGTGGTTTCAGGGTTGGTGTGGGTGACAGCAAGTGAGGGAAGCTGCTGCAGGCAACAGTGAGACGAGTACAGTGTGAGTCATAGTAGGAGGTGTGTATAGCAGCAGAGATAGAGTGAGCGTGAGTTATTGGAGAGAAGGTGGCGACACTTACACAGGAGAAACTCATTGACATTTTTCCTAAAGTGCCTTCCTCCAGATAGTTGAAATTGGGTTGAAAACTTGGTTGAAAACCATGGGCGAGCCTGGCATAGTCTTGTGTCGTGGACTCCTCTGCTGCACCTAGGGGAAGACGAAGTTCTGCCTGTGAACTACCCTTCCAGGCAGGGCCTCCAGATCCCTGTCCATAAAGCGGGGTGCTGATTTCCCTTTGTCTGCTAAGGATGTGAGTGCAAGGAATGCTGCTTAGGACTGGGATGTCCCCGCAGTGGTGAGTTTTTCCAGAAATCGTTTGTGGCAAATGGAGCTGGAATTTGATATGAGGGGCGCCATAGAAGTGGAGCAGTTTCTTAATGAGGCAAGTTTGATAAGATATGGTGAGAAAACATATTAGGTCTTGCAACAACAAACCCTCCAAAAACCTCAAAATCAACTCACATAGCCAAAAAAAAGTAAGACCCAGCCCAATGACTCAAGAAGTTAAAGCATCTCTGATCAACTTTGATTTTGGGAGTATAAAATCATGTGAAGTCAATACGAGTTTGACAAACTATTTTGATGCCAATTTTACTAATTTTAGCAAGTTAATCATCCACTGACTTTGAAATTGTACTTAAAACATACATATAATTCGCAATTGCACAAAGCTCATTATTAGCAACATGGTACTCAAATACCAACAAATGTGCAAATTTTCTCCTGAGGACTTTTAGAACAAAAATTTTGCAAATGTCCGGTTGAATCCTACAAGTCACAGTGGTTTCAAAATGCAATCAGTGACTGCTTTGCAGGTGATGTATTGAATAGCATAAAGCTAATCATGGCTTGCCAGACTAAATCACCAATTATAATGTTTGTGCAGAGGTGTGATTGTGGCTGATGTACCTAATTTCTCAGATCAAAAGCAGAATCTAGAATGATGTGAATCCCCTTGAGTGGCACTTAAATCTGATGTATCATCCATGGTATTATGGAAGAACAAAATTTGTGATTGTAACTTGGAATGGATATGTGAAGTTTTACTGACTAGAAGAAACAATTGGATAACATACTCCAGGAATTATGTCAAATCTGTAGAATAAGGAATTAAATCTGACTGCGTTATACAGATGATACATAAGTATAGGAAGTGATGCAATATCGCATGGTCTTCACTCTCTTGCAACCTTACAGAAAGATGAAACCACAATGAGACTTACTTAAGTAAAGTTAATATTTTTCTTCTGTCAGTAGAATTTGTAAGTATTATTTAGGAGCACACCAAGACCAAGAAAACTATAAAACCAGTACATATATATAGCACAATAGATATTGCACATGACATAGAGTCAGACAGTCATATAGCACAGAAGACACTATTTGGCCCATGGAGTCTGTGCCAACCTATTTATGCTAATTTCACTTTCTAGCACTTGGTCCATATTCTTGAATGTTATAACACTTCAAGCTCTCATCCACATATTTTTTTAAAGGTTGTGATATTTGCTGCCTCTACTACACTTCCAGACAGTATATTCCAGAATCTCACTACTCTCTTTTTGAAAATATTTTCCCTCAAATCCCCTCTAAACGTTTTGCCATGCACCTTAAAATAATGGACTCTCATTGTTGACACTTCAACTAAGGAGAACAGCTGCTTTCTATCCAACCTGACATAATGTCTAGTCATTGCAGAGGAGTAATCAATAAAGCAAAGATCCATCTTCCCAAATTCATCCAGGAACTTATGCTGAAACCTTATAATGCTTTAGCCTGGTTGCAACTTAAGTACTAAATTGAGTTCTGCTTGCTCAGACATCAGGGAAACATCCAAGCCCATTAAGTGATGCACGGAAAGGACACGAGGGTAATAGCTTGTGCCAGAGGACTGAGTTGAGAGAAAAGATGCTCATGCTTTACTGTTGTAAAGTGGTGAATGACAGGGAAGCTAATGGATGAATATGATACCAGCAGGAACAATAAAGTTCAATTGGGTATCATACTTCATGTTGACACCTTTATTTTGCTAGCATTAGATTTACATTTAAATAGAGTCTTGTATGACCTCAAAAATTTCCAAAGTGTTTGACAGTCACTGGACTACTTTTGAGGTTATAATGCAGTAAATGTGGCAGACAATTTGCACACGTCAATGTTCCACCGACTACATTTTGATATGGGCCAAATAAACCCATTTTCTTAAGTAATATTGAGAGAGGGATAAAAATTGGCTACTGGAATGGACTTCCCTTTTCTTCTTTGAATTATGCTGTGAATCTTTTCTGTGGACATGAGGGGAGACACAGTTTCTTGATCTAACATATTGTCCAATAGACAGTTAAACCTTGTCAAAGAGCAAGGATGCAGAGATAGCATTTTGGAAAACTCTAGTGCAGGCATGCAGGTGAAAGATACTTGTTCTCATAAAGAGTTACAAAGACCTGGAATTGCCTTCCAGGCCTGATAGTGGAAAAAAAACTCTGAAATTTGCCAAGGAGCGGTTGCATAATTTGTGGAGTGACAACACATTTTTGTAGAAGAAAGAGAATATACATAAAATAACTTCCTTCAGCTGTACTACATCTTGAAGGCACAGATTTCTATTAAAACTCTGGCTCTCAAATTTCAAAAGATGTAAAAAGAATGAAAGGATAACACATGCGACTTGTTTTCAAAATACCATAATCTATTTGGGAGCCACTGCTAGTGCACATCATTATAAAACTGCAAAGTCAGAATCCAGTCAAGGAACATAAATCAAATACTTGTCACCCACTACCACTGCAAGTTTTGTAATGATTGAAAATAGCTGGTAATATTGACGTAGAATTTTCAAAGGCTGGACAGTTGCTATTCAAGCATAGATGGGGATTGGGACTCTGCAGAATCCCCATCATAGCAGATTTTGAAGGACTTATCCAAGAAATGAAGATTCTAATGGGAACCCCTTCCCTGTATGAGACTTCCACTCCTTGTAAAATCTAGCCTGTTATTTTAGATCACAATGGCCCAATTATGCTTGTTGGTGAGGTTTTGCACACAGCTTTTTGCTACAGTGAACATTAAACCTTTTAACTGAGTCCACTCAAATGGTCAAAGCATCTTGTTCCACAGGCATTAGGGAATTTGGTTTAGTCAAGGCAATGGTAGCAGAACTTCAAAACCTTCATCAAGAAGTCACTTTTTGTGACTGACACAACTTGGTATTTTAACTACATTGACACTAATTGATATGAGGTGATGTTTCAGATCTGCAGTGGGGATTTGTCCAAATAGTTGGCTTTACTTTTAAAATGTCAATGACTTGACTCCTTATGAATCTGGCTTTGGATGTTTAAATCTAACATTTGTATTCTTGTTAGTTTTATCCACAGACATCAAAGGCGTATTGAAAGTTCTAAAAGTCTCTCTGCAAAGAAACAATTCTTCAGCCACCTTATATCTGATGTACAATGGTGGGTAGATAGCTGATTCTGCTAAAGTTCCCTGTAACACCCCCCCAGAATACACAATGTGCTGAATTGCTGTGATTCTTTTATCTTTTCTCTGCCAATAAAGAAGAACAAGAGGTTGAAGTGTTTTCTTGGCATCACTCTGTCAAGACAGTTCAGATTGGAAACAGACCATAATGGGATTGATTTGATAGAACTGAGTGATTGTGCTCTGAGTCACACTACCGAAACTGTGGTTTTCTTGTAAAAAGTAGCTGTTTCAATGCTGGAATTTTATTGTATGCAGAGAATTTCATGTATGTGACTATTGTAATAGTGCCAATCAGGAAGATGAATGACGTTCTATCTTGTACGTTGTAAGTTGTAGTCAGTCATTGCTGGTTTTAATGTATCCTCTCATCATCTTCTTATGTCTAATACATATTATCTTAAAAGTCATGTATTAATTTGCTATAGACGGTCTGCAAGGATTTCTTCTTATTTCTGACTTAGTTGCCTAGTTTCTACAATACATTGCTGGTTAGTGCACTTTCTCAACGTGCAATACTAAAGGAAAAAACCTTTTACTGAACTGCTAAATGCTCTTAAAAAAAGCTGCTTAGTTATGCTAAATCACGTAAAATCATAGAGTGATACAGTAGAGAAGGAGGCCAATTGGCCCACAATGCCTATGTTAGCTCTATAAATGAGGCATACAATTAATTCCAATTCCTGGCTCTTGACAGATAGTCCTAAGTGTTTCACCCTCCATATACCTATATGGTAGAGGCTGCGTACCTTTTTTATTTTTGGACTTTGGGATTGAAAATGAGAAAAAAGGACACTGCTTTAAAAGACAGAGAATGCATGAGGAGTTTTTGCACCTTTGGGAAAACTTGTGACACTAATCGATGCAGATAAGACAATGTTATTTTTGGGGCCATTGAGTACAGGTAATTTGACACCATTTCTTGAGGGATCAGGAGAAATTAGTATAGTAACTGATTGCTCAGGATGCAGTTTAATATAGACTCCGAGCAAAATGAAACAAAGAGAAGGAAGGAAATCTCTAAAAGTTGGCTGGTCAATCTTCCTGCCTTCGCTATCCTTTAAAAAAGGAAAGAAACTAAATTGTGATGATGCTGAAAGAAATAATTGTAAGACTTAAAGACAACCACAAAGACACTGTGTGCAACGAAGCAACCAGTGTGCTATAGGTTAACCAACCCTCTGCAGATGACGTTGAAGTTTCAAGAATCATGGAATCCTAGAATCCATACAGTGTGGAAACAGGCCATTTGGCCCAACAAGTTTCCTTGATGAATCAAAAGAATTGTGGAACCGATGTGGACCGATGATGCAGAACTCCGTTCTCCTATATACATTTGTTCCCCTCCACTCATAATAGTTGCGCTTTTGATTATATTCTTCCTTTGTGTATCTGTGTATGTGTCTGGGAATTTTTAAAAGGAGTAAAGCTCAAGATTCATAAATTAGAAACCTTATTTTTACTGTTCTTTTTAAAACTAGGCGTGTTATTAGTCCTGAGGATCAAGTCACATGGATTCCATTATTTTGGTCCAGAAGATCAAATTGCATGAATTCATGGAGAGTTGGCAAGTTGGATGCAGAATTGGTCATAGGAAGCAAAGGGAAGTTGTGAAGAGGTTTTTTTTCTGACTGGACGTCTGTAATCGGTGGTGGTCCACATGGGTCGGTGCTGGGACCTTTGTTGTTTGTAATCTATATAAATAATTTGGATGAAAAAGGGAGCTTAGAAATAACATGAAAATTAATGGAGTTATGGATAGTGAGGAAGGATATCAATGGACGCAGCAGGGCATAGATTGGCTGGAAAGTTGTGTTGGGAAATGCCAGATAGAGTTTAATCTAGACATTTGTGAAACGATATATAAGTTGTAATTCAAGAGGAAGGTATACAGTAAATGTCTGGACTCTTAGGAGTGTTGGGGATTTTGGGGTGCAAGTCACAGCTCCCTGAATGTGGTAACACAAGTGGATAAGGTGGTAATGAAAGTATAAGGCATACTTGCCTTTGTCAGTTGGGGCTTTGAATATAAAAGTTAGTAAGTCATGCTGCAATTGTGTAAGACTTTAGTCAGGCCACATTTGGACTACAGTGAGCAGTTCTGGTCACACTCTGTAGGAAGGATGTGGAGGGTGCAGAAGAGGTTTACTAGGATATTGCCTGGATTAGAGTGTATTAGCTATGAGGAGAGAATATAGAGCATACAATAGAATAGAAAAATAACAGGCCTTTTGGCCCACCATGTCTGTGCTGACCAATAGTTCTAAGTTAGTCCTATCTGCTTGCACATGGTCCATATCCCTCTATTCTCTGCTCGTTCATATGTTTGTTTGAATGCCTCTGACTTTGCTATCGTATCTGCTTTTTGCATCTCTCCTGGCAGCACCTTTCAGGTTTCTACTACTCTTTGTGTAAAAAAAAAATTCTTTGCACATCTTTTAAACTTTCCCCCTCTCATCTTAAACTAGTATTTGACATTTCTACCCTGGAAAAGAGACCCTGACTATACACGCTATCCATGACCCTCATAATTTTATACATTACTATCAGATCAGCTTTGACACGCTAGTGAAAACAATCAAAGTTTCTCCAACTGCTGAGTTAAGAGAGCCAGGTTCAAGTCTGAACTGCACCTGTGGTGTATAATAACATATCTGAACAGGTTGCTTAGAAAATATTGATAAGAGAGACTGGGTACTCTGAGTAGTAAGACCTCGGTGTCAGGTCAGATAGAATTACAGTTACAGCAACTTGAGCAGGAAAAAAAATTAAAGCAGCTTGAAATCCAAAAATAAATTAAATATAAGGAGGCAGAATTGTTAAGACTGATGAAATTGAAAAGGATGGAGAAAGAATTGAAAAGATTTAAGCTTGAAGAGAAAGTGAGGAAATGAACATTTCAGGAGAGAAATAAGAACACCAACTTAAAATGATGCAGTTTGATAAACAGTCCAATAAAGACTCCAATGTGGACTCCAGCAGGGAATACACGAGCCATAATTTAAAGTCCAGTTGTAGAATGTGTAAGCTGTCCCAGGCATAATCAAAATTTGTCAAAAAGGATGTTGAGGCTTTCTTTCTGTCATTCGAAAAAATGGTGGACAACACAAGGTTTTCGGTGTCCTTGTGTGTGAATCACAAAAAGGTAGCAACCAACTTCACTGAATGCTGATGTATATAAATAGGGAAGTCTCGCTAAAACCATGAACAGTTTTGCTCCCCTTATCTATGGAAAGATATACCAGCAGTGGAGCTAGTCCTGTGAAGATAAACTAGGCTCAAACCAGGTATAGAGGGACTGGGTTATGAAGACAGCCATAGAATCATACAATTATAGAGCATTGAAACAAACCCTTCAGTCCAAGCAGTCCACACTGGCCAGGTTTCCAAGATAAATTAATCCCATCCACCTGTATTTGGCCAATATCTCTCCAAATCTTTACTAAGTATGCACTTTATCCAAATGTATTTTAAATGTTATAACTGTACATGTATCCACCACTTCCTCTGATTGTTCATTAACAATCACTCTCTGTGTAAAAAAAGTTGCCCCATATGTCCTTTTCACATCTTTCTCCGCTTACATTAAAAATATGTCCCCTAGTTTTGAACTCCTCAACCTTAGGAAAAAACCTTTGCTATTCACCTTGGCTATGTCCTTCATGATTTTATAAACCTCTCTAAGATCACATCTCAACTCCTCTGCTCCAGTTAAAAAGATTCCAGCCTATTTTTATATCTCAAGCCTTCCATTCCTGGCAACATGTTAGTAAATATTTTCTGAACTCTCTCCAGTTTAATATTCTTCTTATAACAGGATGGCCAGAATTGCACACAGTACTCCAGAAGAGGCCTCGCCAGTGTCCTGTACAACCTCAACATGATGTCACAACTCAAAGGTCTGAGTAATGAAGGTAGGCATGCTAAATACCTTCTTAACCATCCTATATATCTGTGATGCAAATTTCAAAGAATTATGAACCTGAACACCTAGGTCCTTCTGTTGTACAATATTACCCATGGCTCTACCACTAAATATATAAGTGCTGCTCTTGTTTTGTTTTACCAAAATGCAATAGCTCACATTTATACAAATTAAACTCCATCTGCCACTCCTCCACCCATGACCCATCGATCAAGATCTCTTTGTAACCTTAGATGACTTTCTTCACTGTCCACTATGCACTAATTTTAGTGTCTTTGCCGACTTACTCAACATGCTTCCAATATTCTCATCTAAATCATTTATATAAATGACAAACAAAAGTGGGCCCAGCACTCATCCCTGTGGAATATTGCTGATCACAGGCCTTCAGTCCGAAAACAACCCTCCACTACCACCCTCTATCCTCTACTGTAAAGTCAAATTTTCTATCCAATTGGCAAGTAAATTGGGCTTGTACTCATTAGAATAGAGAAGAATAAAAGGTGACCTTGATGAAACATACAAGATTTTCAGGGAACTGATAGGATGGATATAGAAACGTTGTTGCCTCTTGTGGGACAGTCTTGATCCAGAAGGATAATCTCAGAATAAAGGGTTACACATTTAAGACAGAAATGAGAAGGTATGTCTTCTCTCAGAGAATAGTGAATTTGTGGAATTCTTTACTATACAAAGCTGGCAAGTTTGGGTCATTAAGTACATCCAAGATGAGATGGACAGATTCTTAATCAGTAAGGATGTTAAAGCTTATTGGGAAAAGGCAGGAAAGTGGAGTTAAAGTCTAAGATGACAGTGACACAGGAGGGAGAGAGAGTGACAGGGAGACAGAGACAGAGAGAAAACAAAGAGAGACAGAAGGAGAGACATAGAGAGGAAGACAGTGACACAAAATGAGAAAACAGAGAGACAAGAAGAGGAGATAATGGGAACTACAGATGCTGGAGAATTCCAAGATAATAAAATGTGAGGCTGGATGAACACAGCAGGCCAAGCAGCATCTCAGGAGCTCCTGAGATGCTGCTTGGCCTGCTGTGTTCATCCAGCCTCACATTTTATTATCTTAGACAAGAAGAAAAGAAGTCAGTGAGAGACAGCCAGGAGTTCAGGAAAGAAACAGAGTCTGAAGAACCAATACTCAGCAGGGCTGCTTCAGGAAGTGGGTGGGACAGGTCCAAAACTGACATTGAGATTCCAGCTGTACCCACGCTGTCTCTCACACAGACGCAGACAGCCGGAATAACTCTTGACACTGACCTCCTGGCTTCATCCACATGAAGAAAGGAAGTATGGCTGCCAAGACCAGTTTTATAAACCGCAAGTTCTGTCATTCAAACCCCTTTCCACTCCCAAATCCTAGCTATCCAGTCAGTTCCCAGCTGTCTCTACCTGGAACACATATCTTCCACATATGGAGCAAACCAAGAAGCTTCTTTGTGAGGTTAGAGGCTGGAGGTGGCGTGGAGGGCGTGGGAGGAGGAGGGGTGAGAGAAAGCAGCAACCCAAAAGTTCAATCCAATGTCTCCTGATTGTTCCTCCCTTGCATCCTCCATGTGCACTCACACAAACTTCCTCTCTCACACCACGCACTCACAAGTTGGCCCTAGACCTAAAATCCACTCAGAGACAAAGCTGCAGTTTCAAACCAGCTATAAAACACTTTTATCCGGACTAGGGACCAGAACCTTCTGCAGCCAGGAACACAATTTTTTCCCACAGGTGAGCACAGTATTTTCACGCAGACTAACACAAGGTGTGAGTGGGACTAGGTAACCATTAAAGGCAGGGAGTTTACTTTTAATTAGTTTCTGTGAATGAACATCAATCCATTTCACAGATGAACACCAGGGGATTACATGGATCTGTTGCGCGAATGGAAGTTTGTTCATTGTACAAATAATCACAAATTTATTAAGCACATTCACCTCTTTCCTGACAACAGAGCAAGGGACATCACAGTACTGTCCTACTTTCCTGTTGATATTTCTTCAGTAAAAGCTGGGAATTATCTGATTGTCACAAACTAATGGTGGCCCGGTGGCTCAGCATTTAGCACTGCAGCCTCACAGCACCAGGGACCTGGGTTCAATCCCACCTGTGGGTGACTGTCTGTGTGGGTTTCCTCTGGGTGCTCCGGTTTCCTCCCACAGTCCAAAGATGTGCAGGCTAGTTGGGTTGGCCATGCTAAGTTGCCTGTCGTGTTCAGAGATGTGTAGATTAGGGGAATTTGTCTGGGTGGAATGCTGCAAGGGTTGGTGTGGACTTGTTGGGCTGAAGGGCCAGTTTCCACACTGCAGGGATTCTATGATTCCAACATCTTATTGAAAGGCACACTTCTACTCCTGCATATCACAGTCCTATGGTCTTTTTTCCATGCTTCCTATCCATGTTTCTGATGAACCATTTGTTTGAACTGTCTTATTTGTGAATGAATGTGTCCTTATTTGGATTTAAGGACAGTTTGCATTATGTTTGTGTACTATAAGTTAATACCACACTTTGCCATATGTTAGAGGATAAGTATATTCCAATAAATATGCTTTATTTTCTTGGATATTGATGAAAACTGGAGTGAGTCTCTTTTATCTTATTTTGTGCTCAAAATCAGATACATTAGCCTTCTTGATAATTGAACTGGGCACTGCTACATTTGTGAAAACTTGTGGAAATGTGGGCTAGATTTGCAGACCATTCTTCCCATTATGGTTGCGACCGAACATGTTAGAATTATGAAATAAATAGTAATAAGTGAAACATTGGGATGTCTCAGCAGATCATGAAGCATCTCTATAGAAAGAATCAACATTTCTTATTGTATGTTCATTTGTGGCTCTTGTTCATCAATAACCTCCTTAGTCAATAACCTCAGATTAGGCTCCAACAGGACATCTTGGCATTAGAGTTTATTACAATCTTGCTTCAAACATGGAAAAAAGAGCTAAATTTCAGAGTTGAGAGTGACTATCCTTGACAACAAAGCAGTATTTGACTGAGTATGGCATCAGAGAGCACCAGCAAAATTTAAGTTAATGGGAATTGTGACAATGCTGCCACTTCAAAAAGGTTATTTTATCCGCGGTTTTTTTGAAGTGAGGTTGTAAAGGCAGCGGTTACAGACTGGCTACTGAAAATGACTTAAGTAAATAACTTTTGAGGCCTTTAGGTTTTTTTAAAGCAGTTGTAACAAGGGAGAGGGGAATGGCAGGCTCTCACAGACCAGGGTTTCCAATTTTTTGTTTAGGTTTAGCATCAGAAGCTGTTTGGGGACCTAGAAAAGGTAGAAGCTTCAGTAAATGATTCCTAGCTGCTACTTTTTTTTTGAAATCTCCCCTGATATTGTTTTCTCCTGGATTGGAGAGCTGCATGTAACAATCCGCGGTTGAATTTAACTTTTTGCCAAAGGGTGTGTTTAAATAATATTGCTACATTGGAACCTATTAGAAATAGGTACTGTATCATTACTTGGTTGAGTTCATCAACAGATAAGTTATTCTAAATTCCTCTTTCTTTTGTTTTTATTTAAACTATAGTGTTTAAATAAATTGTGTTTTGATTATTGTCGAGAATTTTGACCAGTTGCATCACATCTGGAACATACACTTCACATCTTCCTCTACAATAAGAAAATTTTATATTTCCTACAGTGTGGAAACAAGCCCTTTGGCCCAACAAGTCCACACTGCCCCTTGCAGACCCATCCCACTATAACCCACACACATCCCTGAACAATACGGGCAATTTAGCATGGCCAATCCACCTAGTCTGCACATCTTTGGACTGTGGGAGGAAACCGGAGCGCCCGGAGGAAACCCACGCAGACACGGGGAGAATGTGCAAACTCCACACAGACAGTTACCCGAGGCTGGAATCGATCCCAGGTCCCTTGCACTGTGAGGCTGCAGTGTTAACCACTGAGCCACCGTGTCTAAGCTACCTTCTTAAAATATTTTAATGGGGTCTGGTCTGGGCCATAACAGAATCAAAGGAAACTTTAGAGATAACAAATTGTGGAGCTGGATGAACACAGCAGGCCAAGCAGCATCCTAGGAGCACAAAAGCTGATGCTCTGGGCCTAAACCCTTCTTCAGAAAAGGAAACTTTATGTTGGCTGGTGTCATACCTAACACAAAATAAAATGTTTGCGGTTGTTAGAGGCCAATCATTTCAGATCCATAATTTCACTACAAGAGCTCCTCAGCCCAACTGTCCTCGGCCCAACTGTCTTCAGATGCTTCATCAATGACATCCTTTCCATCATAACGCCAAAATTGCAAATGTTTATTAACGATGGCAAGATTTAGTTCCATTCACTATTCATCAGATCATGAAGCAGAAAGACTTAACCAACATTCAGACTTGAGCTGAAGAGTAGCATGTAATACTTGTGTCAAACAATTGCCAGGTAATATCCAGCTCAAACAAGATTCTAATTACAACCACAATTGGCTGAGTGGCAGGAAGCAGAGAGTAATGGTTGAGGGTTTTTTTTGCTACTGGAGGTCTTAGATGTAAAAGTAGGAGGGTTGATCAATAAATTCACAAATGTTACTGAAATAACTCCACATGTATCCCATCACCAAGTCACAGTTTATTTTCACGTGGAGAGTCTTTGACACTGAGATTCTCTTAGAGCCAGTTGTCAGAGTGAACGGGATGCATGACATTCATGTTCTTATTTATCAGACGGGGATCCTTGATTGAACCAGATTAACAGCCCCAAGCAGGGAACTCATATTCCATGAAGTCCACCTGACTGACCTTGTTACAACCTCTACACTTACAAAAATTGCTTGGATGGTAAGTAGTGATTAGGACAGCCTTAGGCATCACACGTATATAGACAGGCTGGTCAGATGGACTGATCAGTTGCTAATAGAATTCAATCTAGATAAATGTGAGGTGATGAACTTGGGCAGTACAAACAAAGCAACATGATGAATGGTAGGGCCCTGGGAAGCACTAAGGATCAGGGGGACCTTGGTGTGCATGTACACCAGTCCCTTAAGGTTACAGGACATTTGATAAAGTGTTTAAGAAGGCATATGGCATACTTGCCATTATTAGCTGAGGCAAAGAGTTTAAGAACAGGGAGGTGACGGAGTATTGTGTGCAGTTCTGATACCTACATTATAGGAGGGATATTATAGCATGGGAGAGAGTGCAGTGGACATTTGCCTGGAAGTTGCCTGTGTTGGAGAATTTTAGTTATGAAGAGAGATTGGACATCCTAATTTTGTTTTCTGAGAGCGGAAGAGATTGAGAAGGAACATGACTGTATAAAATTATGAGGGTATAGATAATGTTGACAGGAGGAAACACTTTCCCTTGATGGAGGGATCAAGATAAGGGGATATAGATTTAGGGTAAGGGGGGGCAAGGTTTAAGGGAGATGTCAGGAAAACATTTTTTACCCAGAGGGTGGTAGGAAACTGTAACTTACTGCTTCTAAGCATGGTAGAGACAGAACTTCCAGAAATACTGTAAGAGGTATTTAGATGTGGACTTGTGATGTCAAAACATACAAAGCTATGGGTCAAGTTCTGGAAAATGGGATTAAATTAGTTAGATGGTTGTTTTTGACTGATATGGATGTGATGGGCGGAAGGGCCTCTGTCTGTCCTGTACATCTCTATGACTCTATCCCCTTGACTTTCAATGAAATTGTCATTGCTGAATCCTTTACCATCAACATTATGGCAGTCAGGTCAGAAACTGAACTGGACCTGTTCCAAATATAATATGGCTACAGGAGTAGGTTAGAAGTTGCACTTTTCTTTCAGATAGTTCACCTCCTAGCTCTCAAAATCTTTTCTACAATTTTGAAGACACAATCAGGCGTGTGATCGTATACTCTCCAGTGCTGTGGTTGAGTGCAGCTTCAATAACGCTCGAGAAAATCAACACTATCCAGGTTAAATGAACCTGCTGACTACTACATCCATTGTATCAAGCTTTCAGCACTTCTACCAGCAGCCCACCAAAAAGGTAACAAAGTGTGAAGCTGGATGAACACAGCAGGCCAAGCAGGATCTCAGGAGCACAAAAGCTACTCTAAAAAGGAACACTGTTTCTTTGACAGCACTTACCAATCAAGTAAACTGCAACACTTAAATGGACAAGTGCAGTTGGCACATGGTTTCATTTCAAATCAGGCATCTTCTGACTTAGGACTATATCGATATTGGGCAGTGACACGTGGGATCCTGAAATTATAATGATGTGCCTAAGTTAATTACACTGAGTTTGCAAAGAATACACAGCTATCTAATTTAAGGGAAGTCTAAAGGATTTCTTTCAGCAAATGTGACAGTTGATTTGCAAATTTGAATATCCTGTCGAACATCTCATTGTTCACATCTGACACTTTTCTTTTTCTATTAACCAGAACAACAATATTTTGACAGAACACTGAATTCCCAATTCTTTCTTCTGTTAATGGATTTTTTTGACTGACATTGCATTAAAATATCTGATGTGACAGTAGAAACCATTATCTCAGAATGCTGAGATTTTTCACGTTATAATTAGCTTATCGCCCTGATTTTATCCATCCATGTACTTCAAGGAGATGCACCCCATACATTATTTAAAGTTTCATGGTAAGTGCAATGGAAGAGGGTCTGCAAACTAAAAGATTACGAAGATCTCCACATTCAACAAAAACACTTACCAAGTCAAATATGCAGTAATTTGGAAATATGAAAATGTATATTGAAGAAATGAAAGCTAAATATCATATTGATGCGTGACTGAAGCAAACAGTTTTCACTGAGTATACATCATATTTAAACATTTATATATAAAGTTAATTAATTATTAGCAAATCTGATTTTAATTCATTGAAGTTTTCATTCCTTTAAATTTGAAAATATTGTCAGCACATTTTAATGTTTTTTTGGTAGCATGCTCTCCAGATTTAAATTGTTCTTTAGACTTAAGTAACAAAAATAAAATCTCAGCAGAACTGGCAGGATGGAAACAGAGTTAAACTTTTGAGTTCCCATGGCCCTTCTTCAGAGCTTCATAATGATGGGATTTATGTTGTTAACAAAATATGAAGAGCAGTGAATAGAAAAGATGGTAAGGGTGTGCCAAATAAAAGACAAGAGGATTGTTAATCGTAGTAAAGAAGTGATCTTATTGTAAAATAGATGCTAGCAATTGCTGTGGATAGTCAAAAATTGGTTGACTTTGCTTACAGAAAACACACACAAACAAGACAGGAGAAGGGGATGGTGTGTAATTAACATCAATGGAACAGTGTTCATGTTCTGAAGTGGTGAACTCAATGTTGAGTCCTGAGGGCACACAACAATTGTTCCTCCAGCTTGCATTGAGTTTTGCTGGAACACTGCAGCAGCTCTATGATGGAAGTGTTAGCATGGGAGCAAAAAGATGTATTGAAATGGGAAGCAACTGAAAACTTGGGGTCGTTCTTGTGAAAAGACTGGAAATGTTCAGTAAAGCAATCACCCAGTCTGCAAAGGACTCCAGGACATTGGCAATGGATTTCTATGTTTGTTTTCTTTATAACCATGAAGGTATAATGGTACGGGAAACGGCCATCCAGCCTACTCCTCTAGGCCCTTAATATTTTTTACAGAATCACAAAATTAGTATAGTGAATGACCATTTGGCCATCATGCTTGTTTTGTGAAGAACTATCCAGTTTGTCACATTAATTGAAATGCATGTCTACACCAGCCTTGTAGGATAGCTTCTTTTCTTTTGTGGATAAATGTGTGGTTATACACTTTGGTGGCAAGAACAGGAAGGCAGATTACTATCTCAATGGAGTCAAGTTAGGTAAAGGGGAAGCACAACGAGATCTAGGTGTTCTTGTACATACAGTCAATGAAAGCAAGCATGCAGGTACAGCAGGCAGTGAAGAAAGCTAATAGCATGCTGGCCTTCATAACAAGAGGAATTGAGTATAGGAGCAAAGAGGTCCTTCTGCAGCTGTACAGTGCCCTGGTGAGACCGCACCTGGAGTATTGTGTGCAGTTTAGGTCTCCAAATTTGAGGAACGACATTCTTGCTATTGAGGGGGTGCAGCGTAGGTTCACAAGGTCAATTCCCGGAATAGCGGGACTATCGTATGTTGAAAGATTGGAGTGAATGGGCTTGTATACACTTGAGCTTAGAAGGATGAGAGGGGATCTGATTGAGGTGTATAAGATTATTAAGGGATTGGACTCTCTGGAGGCAGAAAGCATCTTTCCGCTGATGGGTGAGTCCAGGACCAGAGGACACAGTTTTAAAATAAGGGGTAGGCCATTTAGAACAGAGTTGAGGAAGAACTTCTTCACCCAGAGAGTGGTGGATATATGGAATGCTCTGCCCCAGAAGGCAGTCAAGGCCAACTCTCTGGATACTTTCAAGAAAGAGATGGATAGACCTCTTAAAGATAGTGGAATCAAGGGTTATGGGAATAAGGCAGGAACAGGATACTGATTGTGGATGATCAGCCATGATCATAATGAATGGTGGTGCTGGCTCGAAGGGCTGAATGGCCTACTCCAGCACCTATTGTCTATTGTCTATTGACTGACATGTCAGACAGCCTTCTGATTCTACAGCTTTTCTCTTACTGACTGCTATGCCACTCAGGACATCTATCAGGCTAGAGTCTGGTTCGAGACAAGTAATCACAGCACTTCTGTTGTAGGGATGTCTTCTGTCTGAATGAGCTTGCACCCTACCTGACTTCTCGTGGATTGTTCTGACATTCTGTAAGACTGCTGTCCTGTCACAAGGCAACATGGGTAAAGGCTGTTCAGCCCATCAAGTCCAACCTGCCATTCTATGAAATCATGGCTGATTTTCTACCTCAATGTGACTTTCTCGCATTATTTTCATATTCCTAAAATCATTAGTCATCAGAAATCTATTGCTTTCAAGAATTGAACTTTGTCAGCTCTAGTGGTAGAGAATGCCAAACATTCATCACTCCAAATGCAATAATAGAATTCCTATAATGCAGTTAGAAGCCATTTGGCCCATTGAGTTTACACCAACCCTCCTATGAGCATTGCACCCAGACACACAAGCCCAGCCTATTTCCACAACTCTGCACTTAATATAGCTAACCTACCTAGCCTGCACATCTCTTGACTCTACAAGTCAATTTAGCATGGCTACTCAATCTAGACATAGAGCACCTGGCAGAAAACCACTGAAACACAGGGAAACACAGACTCCACATAGACAGTCACCCAAGCCTGAATCAATTTGAGGCAGCATGCTAACCATTGTGCTACCATGCCAACTCATCTCTGTCTCCAATGTCATTTTTCTAATCCTAAAATTATGCCTTCTGGTTCTATACCAATCAGCCACAATGGAAAGCATCTAATTTACATCAATCCTGTCATAATTTGTAAGAACTTTATAAATTCAGTGAGATTATCTCTCATTCTTCAAAACTCTTGAGAATTTGGATCCAGTTTCCTCATTGTCTCCTCCTTGTCATCCCAGGGATTAATCTATTGATCTTCCATTGAAGTCCCTCTATGGCATGTATATCCTTCCTGACATAAAGAGCCCAAAACTGTACATAATATTCCAGCTGTGGTCTTATCATGGCTCTATGCAACATCATTACATCTCTACAGGTACTCTAATTCTCTTGAAATCAATACCAGTACTGAATACCATTTGCCTTCCTAATTATTTGCTGAACATTCAGGCTAGCTTTTAGTAACTCATGGATAATCACCAGATCACTTGGATACCTACACATCCCTAAACTTTAACAGGAATATTCTGTCTTTCTGTTTTTCCTTTCAAATTGAGCAATTTATTTATATTTTATTCCATTTGACATGTTCTTGCTTATTCAGTTAACTTGTCCAAGTCCTCTTGGGTAGTCCTCACAACTTATATTCCAAACACTTACATTCATCAATAAATGTAGAAATATTACAATTGGTCCTCACATCCAATAATTTATATGGGATTGTGAACAATTGCGGATCTAGAACCAACCTTTGAGGTAGCCCATGAGTAACAACATGTTAACCTGAGAATGATACATTTATTTCTAGTTTCTATTTTATGTCTGTTAACCATTTTACAGCCATAGTAATGTTATCCTCAATCCTATGCACTCTAATCTCATTCACTAACCATTGGTATGGCCATTTCAAAAACCTGCTGATAATCTAAATACACTACATCAATTGGTGTTCCTTTGTCTATGTTCCAAGCAACATCTTCAAAGAACTCTAAGTTTGTCAATGATGATTTATGCTTTTATATGTGTGTGTTGACACTGCATAGTTTGCCATTTGTTTCTAATTGTCCACATACTGTGTAATTGAATCTAACATATTCTCTACTATTGACATCAAGCTATTAGATTCTTTCTTCTTTCCTTCTTAAATATTTGAATTACAATTTCGACCTTCCAAATAGTGGAAGCCTTTCCCAAATCTGTACAATAATGTGAGATAGCCGCAAATGAGGCCACTCCTTTTCCACTTTGGAATGTTGCTCATCTGGTCCAGGAGATTCATAGACCCCAATCCAGTTGATTTTTCAAGCATGACATATTTTAATTCATCTGTTGTGCAAATTCCTTGGTCAGCCACTAGTCAGCTGTATCACTTTCCTTGAAAGCAGATGTCAAACAAATGTTTAGTTTCTCAGACATTGTCCTAGTCTGTGCTACAGATTCTCCTGTCTCCAGTTGCAACTTGTTCTTGATTACCTTACATAAATGATTTGAAGGAAAACATAGCAGGTCTTATTAGTAAGGTTGCAGATGATACAAAGATCAGTGGAGTTGCAGATGGTGAGGAGGATTGCCAGAGGATACAGCAGGATAAATATCAGTGGGAGGCATGGCCAGAAAAATGGCAGATGGAGTTTAACCCAGACAAATGTGAGGTGATCCATTTTGGAAGGTTGAATAGAGGTGGAAATTATATAGTAAATGACAGAACCCTTAGGAGTATTGATATGCAGAGGGATCCTGGTCTGCAGGTCCATAGATCATTGAAGGTAGCATCACAGGTAGTTAAGGTAATGAAAAAAGACTTATGGCATACATACCTTCATTGGAAGGGATATGGAAGATAGGCAAGTTATGCCATAGCTTTACAAAACTTTAGTTAGGCCACACTTGGAATATTGCATACCGTTCTGATCACCACACTTTCAGAGGATGTGAAAAGGCTTACCAGGATGTTGCCTGGCATGGATGATTTTAGTTATGAAGAAAGGTTGGATAGATTGTTTGTTTCCACCAGAATTCAGGAGGTTGAGGGACCATCTGATAGTAGTTTATAAGATTGTGAATATCATGGACAGACTGGAGAGAACGATGCTTTTTCCCAGGGCAGGGGGGTCAATTACTACGGGACACAGGCTCAAGGTGTGGGAGGGAAAGTTTAAAAGAGATGTGCGAGGCACGTTTCTCATACAAAGAGGCTTGGGTGTTTGGAACGCACTGCCTGTGGAGGTGGTAGAAGCAGACATAATAGCAGTGTTTAGGAAGCACCTGGACGAATACATGAATAGGAAGGGTATAGGGGGATATGGATCCAGTAAGTGAAGACAATTTTAGTATGGAAGAGCAAAATATGTCAGTGCAGGCTGGAAGGCCTGAAAGGCCTGTTGATGTGCTATATTGTTCTTTGTTCTTTTCCCTTTCACATATTGTTAGAACACCTACAACCCACCATCACGTTTCTTGCCAGTTTGTATTCATACTCTATTTCCTCTTTCCTGATCAGTTTCTAGTTCCTTTTTATTGCGGGGTCCTAAAGTGCTTCCAATCCTCAGACATATTATTACATCTGGCATTTTTATAAGCCATTTCATTTAATGGGATGTGATTTTTATTTTATTTTACTAACCGCATTTGATTTACTTATCTCTTTTGTCTTTTGTACCTTAGGAGAATGTACATTTGTGGCAGAATTTGTACTACATTTTTAAATATTGACAATTGCCTGTTGACTTGGATACCTACTGAAATGAATAGTCCTTATGACCCTAATCGCTGGAAAATCAAATGTTGGCAGACGCAATGGGGCCTCTGTGCTGATTGTTGCCTAGAAATTTGATTTCTGATTCACACAGCTATCAAGTCAAAAATAGTATCCAAAGAAGCAGAGTAAGGAGCAAAATAAAACCCGAAAGAACAGCGGATGCTGTAAATCAGGAACAAAAACAGAAGTTGCTGGAAAAGCTCAGCAGGTCTGGCAGCACCTGTGAAGAAAATATCAGAGTTAACGTTTCGGATCTGGTGATTTGGTTCAGAGGAAGGGTCACCAGACCCAAAACATTAACTCCAAATTTTTTCTTCACAGGTACTGCCACAGTGAGGACCAGTAAGGCTAAAGATCCTGTTTTCTTTCCTGCTTGATTTTTGGGAACATGGTGAAATCCATGCCTTAGTATTTTAATCACCTTCTAAACCCCAAATAGCTGAAATATTGGAAAAGCAGGGTCCAACTTGATCTCCAGTTGAACGGAAGCAGTTTAAAAAAGATCTTTCATCTGTATATGGCTGTCAGTGACTCAGTTTTGCAAACAAGAAATCCAGTGGATGGTCACAACTTACCAACTTTATCCTATGTTTTACAGGCCATTGTTCAGTAAGGCTATATATTAATCCTCATGCCATTTGCAAAGTGTCATTTCTGCAGTCATTGTTGCCTTTTGTGTGACAAATATGTTTGTTTGGGATTGAAAAGAGAGCATAGTTCTCATTCTAAATTACAACTTGGACATAATTCAATTTTGCCACTTGTTTTAACAATAAATTGTTGTTTTGAGCTTATTGACAAAGCCTGGTGACAATCTCATTTATTTTAGATAACAGTATTAAAGAGAAAAATTTGGCCATTTTAATGATTGAATTCAAACATACATACTAATGGCGTGACTCATGGGGTAGTGGGGCTTGATTACCAACATATTCCTCCTGTCACCATTACAGCACTAGTACTGGAAGGGACTATGTTGCATTCAAACCATAATGGTTATTTTTTCTAAAAGACCTATTTATAGCAAGGTTATTTATCATTACAGAACTCAATCCAAAATAGCCAAATCTCTACTTGGGTCCTCACACTGATCCAGAAAACCATCTTGAACATACTCTAGACATTCTTCCTCCACAACATTCAAATTGATTCAGTTATCTCAGTCTATATACAGGTCAAAGTCACCCATTATTGTGATATTACCCATACAACATGCATCTCTGATTTTCATATTTATAGAGTGCTCAACATTAATATTACAGTTTGACTTTAAACAACTCCCACCAATATTTATTTCCCATTGTTGTTTCTTAGCTCCACCCAAAGTGATTCTATATTTGGATCCATTGATCTAATTGTTGTACTAATCCCATTCATTATTTAGAGTACAACTCCACCTCCTATTCCTTTTTGCATATCCTTCTAAATGTAGAACATTGTTGGAAATTCAGTTCCCAGTTTTGGTCACCTCATAGCCAGATAACTGTAATTGGACAGCAGAACATTTTCTTTCTTAACTCTCTAACCAAATGTGTATAATTGTTCAATTCCATGGTTTTAGGCTCTTAGTAAAATGCATCCACACAAAAGAAATCTCTGGACATTATGGTACCACTCATGGAACAAATCAAAAATGAACCTAAAAGCCTTCTCTACCCCCCTCGTAATATGCACAATATAGAAATACCAATTAAATTTAAAACTGTACATCATTTTTCTACTTTACAATCTATGATTTCAAATACTTAAAATGTATTAAATAAACCATCAGTACACTCTACCAATGTTTATCCTCATTCCATCACAAAAACTCATAATGATCACTGGCTGGTGCATTGTTGTGTAGAATGAAGCTGTAAATAATTGTTCCCATATTTTTATTTATTTGGAAAATGTGGAATTCCTGAACATATTATTTTTACCTGCAGAGGACAAATCTTGCATATGTAACTTCTGCCAAGTGTAGATGAGCCAGATTGTTAACCTGACTCAAAATCTTAAATTGATTGTTCACGCAATTCTTAGCACAATTGAGGTTTTTAAATAAGTTTCGTTCAAATGCAGAATCACATTAAACATTTGACATTATGTTCTGAATGTTTCAAGCATGGGCAGCGGGAGTATGATCAGTACTTGGCTTGTTGTGAGTAACTGAAGGGCCATGTTATTTGATCCACCAATCCTTGGGATTCACAGCCTTTATGCCTGCTACTCAGTTAATTCTGTTTTCCTCTCTCAACAAACACAGACCTACTGTGTTTCTCCAACAGTCTCTATTAATGTCTTACAGAAATCTTAATTCACATCTATGTATCTCACTTGGTCAGAAGTTTTCCTGATGTACACAGAGCCCTGAAAGCTATCTCTCTATCAAGTTTTGCAATACAATTCAATACCGCAAGGAACAGGCCCTTCAGCCCACCAAACTTGTGCTGATTCTAATCCTTAGTTAGATCTGCTACTCATTAGCCATGCATGGTTTTTATCCCTCTGATTGCCTCCCATTCATGTGTCAAGTGGTCTTAAAAGGAATCACCAGGACTACAGAAATACTTACAACTTAATTGTGTAACTGTTCAAACCCACATTCAAACATAAAAGTAAATGATCACAAAAATCACAAATTCTATATTGTGCAATGAATAATTTCCAATATCAGTAAACCAGTGAGCCCACGTGAGAATTTATGCTTCCAGGTAGTTGTTGAGTCTATGATGTGAGGTTCCCAGCTGCTCTCAGAAGACTACCATAATCCCCGTGCCAGGGAAAAGTCAGGCAATGTGCATTGATGACTACCACCCAGTGACTCCGAAGTGCATTATGAAGTGCTTCGAGACATTAGTGATGGCAGACATCAACTCCAGCCTCTCAGGCTGAGCTGCTACAATTCACCCACCATCACAATAGGTCCAAGGGAGACACCATCTCCCTGGCCCTACACTCATCCTTGGAACATTTGAATAACAAGGAGACCTATGTCAGACTCCTGTTTATTGAAGTAAGCTTGGCCATCAACATCATAATTTCCATAAAACCCGTCTCCAAATTCCAAGACCCAGAATTCTGCTCCCAACCCTGCAATTGGATCCTTGGCTTCCTGACCCGCACATTGCAATCAGTAAGGATAGGCAATAACACCTCCTCCACAATAATTCTAAATACTGGTGCCTCGCATGGCTGTGTAATCAGTCCCTTACTATTCTTCTTACACACTGACGACTGCATGGCCAAATTCAGTTCTGACTTCATTTATAAATTTGCTGATGACACCACCATTGTGAGTTGGATCTCAAACAACGATGAGACAGGATACAGGAAAGAGATAGAGAGCTTAGTAGCATGGTGTAAAGACAACCATCTCTCCCTCAATATTAGCAAAATGAAGGAGCTGGTCATCGACTTCTGGAAGCAGAGTGGAGGGCATACCCATGTCCTTTCAATGGTGCTGAGTTGGAGACAGTCAAGAGGTTCAAGCTCCTTGGAATAAGTATCATCAACATTCATCACATTGATGCTACAGTCAAGAAAGCACAACAACGCCTCTATGTGCTCAGAAAACTTAAAAAATTTGGCATGTCGACAATACCTCTTACCAATTTTTATAGAAGAACAGTGGAATCTATCCTGTCCAGATGCATCAAGCTTGGTATGGTAATTTCCCTGCACAAGACTGCAAGAAATTATTGAGTTGTGAACATAACCCAGCCCATCATGAAAACCTGCCTTCCTGCCATTGACTCCCTCTACACTTCCCGCTGCCTTGGGAAAGCAATCAACATAAACAAAAACCCTTTCTAACCCAGTAATACTCTCTTCCAGAGATAGTAGGAGCTGCAGATGCTGGAGAATCTGAGACAGCAAGGTGTAGAGCTGGATGAACACAGCAAGCCAAGCAGCATCAAAGGAGCAGGAAAGCTGACGTTTTGGGCCTAGACCCTTCTTCAGAAATGGGGGAGGGGAAGCGGGTTCTGAAATAAATAGCGAGAAAGGGGGAGGCCTATAGAAGATGGACAGAGCAGAAGATAGGTGGAGAGGAGATAGACTGGTCAAAGAGGTGGAGGTGGAGCCAGTAAAGGTGAGTGTAGGTGGGGAGGTAGGGAGGGGATAGGTCATTCCAGGGAGGACGGACAGGTCAAGGGGCAGGATGAAGCTAGTAGGTAGGAGATGGAGGTGCGGCTTGAGGTGGGAGGAGGGGATGAGTGGGAGGAAGGGCAGGTTAGGGAGGCGGGGACAAAGTGGGCTGGTTTTGGGATGTGGTAGGGGGAGGGGAGATTTTGAAGCTTGTGAAGTCCACATTGATGCCATTGGGCTGCAAGGTTCCCAAGCAAAATATGTGTTTCTGTTCCTGCAACCTTCAGGTGGCATCGTTGTGGCACTGCAGGAGGCCCAATAGGGACATGTTGTCTGTGGAATGTGAGGGGGAGTTGAAATGGTTCGCGACTGGAAGGTTCAGTTGTTTAGTGCAAACCGAGTGTAGGTGTTCCGCAAAGTGGTCCCCAAGCCTCCACTTGGTTTCCCAGACTTGGGCAGAAGATATAAAAGTTTGAAAACACATACCACAGATTTAAGAACAGCTTCTTACACGCTGTTATCAGACTTATGAACAGACCTCTCATATATTAGAGTTGATCTTTCCCTGCATCTTCTCTGTAGCTGTAATACTGTATTCAGCACTCTGTTCTATTATCCTGTTGTACTTGCTTAAGATGATTTGTCCGGTTAGCATGCAAAGCAATACTTTTCACTGTATCTTGCTACTTGTTGCAATAATAAATCAAATCAAATCATCCTAAGTAACCACCACCTTGTCCTCACATGCTGATCTACTGCTCCAGTTCCCATTCCACGCCATACATTTATGAATGAATGAGATTGGTCATTGTAGGTGTAGAGCATTTATTGGCCATTTCCAATATCCCTTGGGAAAGTGATGTAAATAGCATGTTAAATAAAACTAAGTACCCTGTTAGTCCCATTTGGATGGGAATGTTAAGATACCATGATAGTACTGTTGGTCAGAAGTCAGATAGAGTGCAGATCAAGAAAGGATGGCAGATTTCCTTCCTGAAATGGACATTAGTGAACAATATGAGTCTTTAATAGCAATCCAATAGTTTCATAGGGTGGGATCTTATAGGGGCCTGAGCAATGAAGGCTATAGTTGAATATATGGTGGAATTGGATTACAAGTTGGGAGCATCTCATTCAACCTTTATGCTTTTGTCAAGTGGCATGTTGAGATTGTCGCTCGGCAGCTGTCAGTTGCCAATTAAGGGGTTTATTGCTGGGTTAACCCCTTGTTGTGGTGCAAAATCAACTGATAAATATTCAACTTTTTATCTTACTAAACTCACTGAACAAGCTAGACACCGGGAAACCTCGATATGGAAACTAGAGCAAGTACCTGGTGAATTCAGCTCAATACTTCATCCAATTGACCACCATGTTGGACACCAGGCACAAACATCTCCATTGGCACTGGACACATGCAACCCACAATGGCATATGACATCTCCCTGGCTCCACAACCATCATGGCACATCTACAGTTCATTCACAGTATGCCACTGTACTTCAATGTTGCACCGTAGTCTCACCAGTGTCTGTTGGTGTAATGGTTCAGCAAGGACACTGCACACTCAGGAACATGCACCATCCTGTGGGCTGGACCAGGTTGCATCTCCAAGCATTTCACTCGCTGTCACAGCACTCTCTCGTTTTAACACTCCTTGGATGCTTACAGCATTCCTGTCTGCATCGTTTTGCTTTGCCTTGCCTTTTTATGTTTGGTTACCTCAGCCAGACATGCCAGGATCATATTTACTTCTGTTTTGCCTTGCAATTTAGGGCAGACACAAAGGAAGGAAGCTCGTTGTGATTGCCAGCAATCCTCAATTGACTCAATGGCAGCCTTTAATTCCAGCCCAGGATCTTGGAAACAGTAAGTCAGCCACTTGGGCTGGTAAGAGCTAGGATGCTTTTCTCATAAAGAGTCAGAAGCTGATTGTTGGGCATCCCACCACTCCTGTCTTAAGCCTTTCTGCCTTATGTGGATTTTTATCCTGCTGGAATGAAAGAGGGGCATGTATTATGTGAGGCGAAAGTGGGTGGCACGGCAGTTCTCTTTGATGCAGGTGGGGAGGTGCCCTAAGCAGGTGATGTAGAGGACATGCAGAGTTAGTGCTATCTGGGGTTGGGGGTTGATAGCCAGTGAAGGAAGATATTGCAGGCAACAGTGAGAGTGAGCCTTGACAGGAGGTTGGCAAAATAAAATAAATGTGAGGTATCAGAGAGAAGATGGTGGCACTTCTGCAGTGTAGGTGGCCTTTCTACAATGCTGCACATTTCTCTGGACAGTTGAGACAGCATTAAACCAAGAGGTAATCTTAGAACAGACTGGCATGGTCTAGTGTTGTGGCATCCACTGCTAGTCCTGGAGGAAGAGGAAGACCTGCATTTTCAGCAATGAATCTAATGGAATTCCTGGATCCCTGCCTGCAAAGTGGGTTCAAATTTCTCCCTGTCTGCCATGCCTGGGGAAAAACAACACTTTTCACTATATCCTGGTGCACATGACAGCATTAAATGAAATCAAATAATGTGTGGGTCAGCTCCAGAACTACAGTGCTTGCCCAGTTGCACCATGGTCTTTTGAAGAGGGCATGCCTGTTAGAGATGCTGGTGAATTCCAGCATGTCCACTGAGTATTGAGCATTCTGGAAAAAATACATAGTAATATGGAACTGGAATCAGATGTGAGTGACTCCAGTGGGCCAGGGTAGGTAGTTAGAGAGGTGAGGTATGCCAGAAGAGAGGCTCACTAAGATTTGAGGCAGAAAACCCTCTGAAAACCTGGCACAACTCACACTTAACCAAACAGGGATGGGAAGGTGGTTAGGATAAACTGAGAAACTACAAGCTTGTAGTAGGGAAACTATTGGAACAAATATGGGAGACAGAATTAATCTCTACATGGAGAAACACGTCTTAATAGGGGATAGTTAGCATGGATTTGCATGGGGGTGATCATCATGTCTAACAATTTTGATTGAATTTTTTGAGGGGGTGACTAGGTGTGTAGATGAGAGTAATGCAGCTGATGTACTCCACATAGACTTCAATAAGGCTTTTGACAAGGTCTTGCATGGTCAATTGGTTAAGAAGCTAAGAACCAATTGGATCCAGGGCAATCGGTAAAGTAGATTTCCAGTTAGATAGTGGCAAGAAGCAAAGGGTAACGGTCAAAGGGCATTTTTATGACTATGGGAGACTCTGCCCAATGATATATTACAGGGTATAGTGCTGGGTCCTTTGCTGTTTGTTGTGTACATTAGTCACCTCAACATGAATGAAGGAGGCATGATCGTAAGTTCACAGTTGACATAAAAATTGGTGTCATGGTAAATAATGAAGAGGAAAGTCTTTGCCTACAGGACAATATAGATAGGCTGGTCAGATGGGCTGAACATGTCAAGTTGAATTTAATCCTGAAATGTTTTAGGCGATACATTTTTGGAGGACTTAAAAAGGAAGGGAGTACATGTTGAATAGTAGGATTTCGGTGGTACAGAGGATCATTGGGATCTTGCTGTGCATGTCCATAGCTCCTTGAAGGCAGCAGGACAGGTAGATAAGATGATTAAGGAGGCATATAGGATATTTTCTTTTAGTAGTCGAGCCATTGAACACAAATGGTTATGATGGAGCTGTATATAACGTTAATTAGGCTATAGCTGGAGTCTGTGTGTGCTTCTAATTAGCATGCTGTAGGAAGATTGTGACTGTACTAGAGAGAGTGCAGAAGAGATTTACCAGGATGCTGTCTTTGCTGGATTGATTTAGGTGTGAAGAGGCTGGGGTTAGATAGGGATTAGACAGGCTAAACTGCCTTCCCAATATAGAAGATTGAGGGGGGTATCTGATTGCGGTGTACAAAATTCTGAGGGGCATAGACAGCATAGATAAGCAGAAATTTTTCACTGAACAGAGGGGTCAATAACCAGCGACACAGTATTAAATTAAAGGGCAGGAGGTTGAGAAAAGATTTTTTCAACTAGAAAGGTGGTAGAGTCAGAAACCCCCAAGATGTTTGAGAACTAGTTATATGAGCAGCTGACATGCCACAGCATACAAAGCCAAGTGTTGGAAAATGGATGATCACTGGTGCAGACGCATAAAATATCTCTCTCCATGCAGTAAAAACTCTATTACTCTAGAATATAAGACTCAACCTGTTGCCACTTATATGAATACTAGCTTTTTAATGCTTAATCTAAGTAATTGAATTAACTTCTCCAGCTCCTGTGATGGGACTTAAATATTTTAGTTCTTTTAGTCCAAGTGCTGGGTGACTAGTGTAGTAATATTACCTTTGCTATCATTCCACTCAATAGCTATGCCATTGTGCTTTAAGCAGGGCTGCTTCTACAGTGTTTGAACCAACATTGTATCAGTTATATTTCTTGAGCTATTGTTCTCCTAAATTAGACCACCTTGTACCATTTTCTTCTTTTAAGTTGGGATCTGATTTCACCCACAAAATATTTAAGCTGAATTCTATAAGTGGAGAAAGTCACAAGCCACAAGCCACAATTGAAAGAATCATTTTCTCCGTTAGGAGAATTGGAATTTGACTAATTCTTAATGATAACATGATCCTTGTCAGGTTTAATGAGGTAAAGTTAGAGCCCAACCACTAAATCTAAAAGGATTCTGAGAAAACAGAATTAAAGACTCCTTTAATTAGGCATGAATGTATGTTAATGAGACATAGAAGTACTCAATGCTTTGAGAATTTCTGAAAGCTATAAGCATAAATATAATTTTAATACAGAAATTTATGTTCAGAGACACCAGGAACATTTTAGTCTCAGTCGCTCAAATTAAAGGGTGTTGGTGCTGTATAATTAAAATGCTAAATATGGCAAAGAGTTCTACAGCGTGTTTCAGATAGTTAAAATATTATTCATTTTGTTTTGGCTTCTAAGTGAAATGTAACTTTTCACCTGCTTGGTCAAGAAGGTAAAGTAGTGTTTCAGCTTCTTATAACATCCTGAGTTCTGAGGATCATCCAAGTTTTTGAAATAAATTGTCTATTGCGAAAATTCATTAGGATATCAGCAGTCTTATTCTTGTGGAGTAGAAATTGGGTTTATGTCAGAATTATTGCTGTAAATTGGTTTGAAAGGGTGTAAGCAGAGAGATAAATGTAAACTTGCAAATGTAGAAAATCTTTAGGAGAGAGTGAAAAGAACTGGTTCTACAAAGACATGAATTTCACACGCAGGATAAATCTCTGTTTTGTCTTATCCACATCCTGCTGACTGAAGCATTACAACTAACCCTGACCTCTTCTACCAGCAACCACTTAAGCTCCTTGGAGAGGCAACGAAACAATAGGCCAATTAAAAAAACTATGATAAAGTTTTTATCAACAACATCAAGTTACTGCAATCAATTCAGGGTATCCTATCTCTAATCTTTATGAACATATCTTCTATATGATATAGTCTCTGCCGCATTTAACAACTGGTCCAGCTCCCTCTTGAAGGCAAGCTGACAGCACACAGAGAACAGTAGCGTAAGGGCTGTTTTACTGGACTAGTAAGCCTCAAGGCTAGGCTAATGAAGTAGAGGTCACATCTTGCAATGACAGCTTAACAGTTCAAATTCAATTAGTTAAATAGACATGGAATAAATATGAAAGAAACAAGTGTGACCTTGTAAGAATTGACTTGTTGAGTGGTTGATAAGCACAGTATGGTGGACGGCCGATTAGCAACACAGAATAAAGTCAACAGAATGAGTTCAATTCATGTATAAGCTGAGCAACCTCAATAATTTTGTAGGTCTCTATCACTGTCTTTCCAGTGAAAACAATCCTAGTTTTTTTAACCTTTCCTCATAGTCAATGCCTTGGATACCAGGTAACATCCTGGTGAACCTTCTCAGTGCTCTCTCCAAAGCTTCCACATCGTTCTGGTAGTGTGGTGACCAAAATTGCACACAATACTCCAAGTACAGTCTAACAAGGGTTTTATATAGCTGCGATAACAAAATGTGGAGCTGGATGAACACAGCAGGCCAAGCAGCATCCTAGGAGCATAAAAGATGACATTTCGGGCCTAGACCCTTCATCAGAAAAAAGCATTGATGCTACCTGTGGTGCTACTTTCAGGGAACTGTGGACCTACACACCCACATCTGACTGAATGTTAATATTTCTAAGAATTTTGCCATTTACAATATAATTCACACCTAAATTTGATCCTCCAAAATGCATCACCATGCATTTGTCTGGACTAAACTACATCTGCCATTTCTGTGCCCAAGTTGCCAATCCATCTATATCCTGTTATATACTTTCACAATCGTTGGCTCTATCAGCAACTCCAACAATCTTTGTATCATCAGCAAACTTGCTTATCTGACCACCCACATTTTCCTCCAGATCATTTATATATACTACAGACAACAAAGGGCCTAAGCCTGACCCCTGCGGAACACCACTAGTTACTGGTCTCCATCCTGAAAAACATCCTTCCACCACTACCCTCTGTCTTCTATGACCAAGCCAGTTTTCTATCCATCCAGCCAGGCCACTCTGAATCTCATGTGATTTTAGTTTTTGTACTAGCCTGCCATGTGAGACTTTATCAAATGCCTTACTAAAATCTATATAAACTGCATCCACAGCCCTTCCCTTATCAATTATCCTTGCTACCTCTTTAAAAAATTCAGTCAGGTTGGTGAGACATGACCTTCCCTGGACAAAACCATTCTGCCTGTGACTAACTAATCCCTTTTCCTCCAAATGCGCATATGCCGTGTTCCTCAGTATCTTCTCCAAAGAGCTTCCTCATCACAGACGTCAAGCTCATCAGCCTATAGTTTCCTTGATTATCCCTGCTTCCTTTCTTAAACAAAAAGAAAAGATTTCTGGTCAGCTAGAAAAAGGAAGATTGCAGATGATGCGCCAATGACTTTAGATACCCGATAATGACAAATAGATGCACTTCTCTCCATAGACATAGATGTGGTTTTATCTTAATCAGTTTTACAAAGCATATGAAAGCTACCCACTCTGCTGCTGATCAAGTGATTACACAAACTCCTAGAAACCAAACTGAGGTGCTTTATTAAGATGAACTTATCTGATACTGTGACATTACCATGCCAAAACAGAACTATAATAAAACAAAGAACTGTGGAAGCTTGAGATCTGAAACAAAAAAAAAATTGCTGGTGAAACTCAGCTGGTATGGTAGCATCTGTAGGTAGAAAGCAGAGTTAATGTTTTGAGACTGGTGACTTTTCATCGATATACTCAAAGGAAAAATCAATTAACTGGAAATGTTTACTCCGCTTACTCCCCATAGATGTTGCCTGACATATTGAGTTTCATCAGCAAATTCTGTGTTTGCTTCAAAACAGAATATTATTGTTTCAAGTTGAACCTAGGTTGTGCTGTGGTACTGTAAATTAAATCGTGGCAAAAATGGTTTAACCCACACAATCAATGTCAGTGTTTTTCACCAAAATGATAAGCGGCTCCAACACACTGTGCTTTGTTCACATATTCCTCACTCACCTTTCCTTTAACCACTCTTGCAGTGAACTGCTAGGAATTGTAATTGGTGCAGGAACTTGTACTAACAGACAAACTTTGGAACAAAGGGCAAGTGTAAGCCATTCAGCCCATCAAGCCTGTACCGTCATTGAAGAAGATCATGACTAACCTGACTGCAACCTGAAATCCGCTTTCCCTCCTATGCCTGATGACCTTTCAACCATTTCCTGAACAAGAATATATTTACTTCTGCCTTAAATATGCAAAGATGCTGCTCACACCACCTTTTTGGAAAGAGAGTGCCCAAGAATCACTACCTCAAAGAGATTCATCTTGTCAGTAATTTAAATAGTGACCCTTGAGTTTTAAATAGTGAATCCTAGTTTTAGGTTCTCCCATAAGATGAGATGACTTTTCTACATTCACCATGCCAATATACCGTAGGATTGTATGTGTTTTGATCAAGCTGCCTCTTATCCTTCTAAAATTCATCAGGGACAAGTTTAATAAGCTTAACCTTTCTTCCCAAGACATCCCACTCATTTCAGGTATTTATTTGACAAGACATTTCTGAACAGCTTCCAGTGCACTTACATTCTTCCTTAAAGAAGGTTACCAATACTGTGCAGAGTACATCAGTTGTGTTCTAACTGAAGGGTAATCTCTGTATTGTTGTATTCAATTTCTCCCATGCGGATAAAGCACTAAATTAGTTTTCCTAACTACTTGCTGTAGCTGCACATTAATCTTTTCTGATTCATGCACAAAGGTACCCAGATCTGTCTGAATTTAATTAACTCTGCAATCTCTTACCATTTCAATAATTTGCTTCCTTTTTATTCTTCCTGCCAAAATGGACCCATCTATGTCCATCTGCAAAGTCCTTACATCCTCTTCACCATATACTTTGCTACCTCTCTTTCTGTCATCAGCATATTTAGCAACAATACCTACTGCCCTATCACTTAAGCCATTGAAATAAATTGTAAGCAGTTGAGGTCTCAACACTTATCCCGATGGAACACTATCAATCACGTGTTTACAACTTGAAAAAGGCTCATTTATGCCTACCCTCTGCTTCCTGTTAGCTAGCCAAAATTCTATCCATGCCAATATGCTACCCTCCATACCACGAGCTCGTACTTTGCACAACAGTCTTTGATGTAGCACTGCGTCATATGTCTTTTGAAGAAGTATAAACAGTATGTTCACGATTATACAAAACACACTCATCATTATACACAGCACAATGCTAGCTCCTCAAACAGCTCCAGTAGATTGGTTGAACATGATTTCTCTTTCACCAAACCATCTTGACTCTAATGATCACCTTGAACTTCTCTAAAATGCCTGCAATTATGTCTTCAATATTAGATTCTAACTTTTTCCCTATGATAAATGCTAAACTAACTGGTCTATAACTTCCTGCTTTCTCCCTTTTTGAACAAAGGAAGTATATCTGCTATCCTCCAATCTACTGGAATGATTTTTGAATCAAGGAAGTTTTGGAAAGTTAAAACAAACTATATTACTAGCCATTTTTTAAATACTTTAGGATGTTGTCCATTTGAATCTGGGCTCTCATCAGACAACTGTTCCAAAACTATTCCCAGTACCACTTCACTGATGATTGGTCTGTGTTCCTCTGTGTTATCTATTTCCGAGTTTATTACTGCTTCTGGCATGTTACTTGTATATCTATATTGAAGAATGTTGCAAAATAACTGCTCAGTTCTTCTGACATCTTCTTATTTTCTATTTTTATTCTAAAGTCTCAATTTGTTATTGAGCCAACACTCATTTTATTTTTTCTTTTATTTTTATCTTCTTTGAGTAGTCACATAAACACTTATTATCCGTTATTATATTTCTGGCTAACTTTCTCTCACAACCTAACATTTACATCCTTATGTACTTTTTAGTATTCTGTCCAATTTTCTGACATGTCACTTGTCTTTGTGCTATTACGTTATTTTTCTTTGAGTTTGATGCTATCTTTAACTATTCTGGCTATCCACAGATTGTGGGTCAGCCCTTTGGGATTTAAAAAAAAATCATTAATGGGATGAAGACTTCACTGGCTGGGGCGACATTTATTGCCCATCCTCGTTGCCTTGAGAAGATGGTGGTCAGCTGTCTTCCTGAACCACTGAAGTTCATTTGGTATAGGTAAACCCACAGTCTTAAAGTGGGGTGGTAAAATTCCCAGGAAATTGCTTTGGCAACACTGAAGGAAAATGATATATTTCCCAGTCAGGATGCTGGTGGCTTGGAGGTGAACTTGCAGGTGGAGCTGTTCATATTTATCGGCTGCCTTGTTATTCTAGATGGTAGTGGTCATGGGTTTGGAAAGTGCTGTCTAAGTCTCCTTGATGAATTTCTGCAGTAGACTTTGTAGATGGTACAATTGCTGCTACTGAGCAATGATGGTGGAGGGAGTGAATGCTTGTGGAAGTGATGCCAATCAACTATGTTGCTTTGTCCAAAATGGTGTCAAGCTTCTTGAGTGTTTTTTAAGCTGCCCCTATTCAGCTAAAGCGTTGGAGTGGAGGTGCATTTCATCACACTCCTGACTTGTGCCTTGTAAATGGAGAATAGGATCATAGGAGTTGGGAGGCGAATTAATCACTGCAGACTTCCTAGTCTCAGACCTGATCTTGCGGCTTAAGTATTTATATGGCTAATCTAGTTCTGTTTCTGGCCAATGGTACTAGGCAGGATGTTGTTAGTGGGAGTTTAAGTCATAGTAATACCATTGACTGTCAAGGGGCAATTGTTAGATTCTTTCTTATTGGAGATTGCCATGGCTTGCACTTCTGTGATGTAAATGCCACTTGCCACTTATCAGCCCAAACATGAATATTGTGTAGATCGTGCTGCTTTTGGAAATGTACTGCTCCAGTATCAAAAGTTTCTCTTCACAAAAATCCAAGCTATGTTAACCTGTTCACAGATCTACCTGCCCATTATTATACATTTTCTGTTCATGCATGTATATGAGCTTCATTCAGTGCGATTTTAGAAACCATTTTTATATTGTTTATGTTGTAGATAGACCAGGGAACTGGAAATGTTTAAATAGAAGACATTGCTGCAATTTAATGTTTTATTATCAATTTGATACAGCTGGCAAGGAAATACTATGATATGTATAATAGTATTAATTTTGATAACACATCAATTGTCTCTGGACTATGATTTTTGATGGATTGTTGATATCAAACCTTCTCAAAAGAGAGCAGCCTGGATAGAAAATTCCAACTGATATTGTACTAAACCTAACATTCGGCATTGCAAGGGAGATTTCAATTACATTCCATTTGTCAGTGACAATAGTAAAAGGAATATTCCTATTGACAAAATAAATTGTTTTCTCTAAAAATATTTACTTAATTTTTGAGATGCTACAAGCTACAAGGAAAGGAAATTGCTTTTGACAATAGATTAATTAAGTGAGCTGGAATAATAACTTACATTTATATAGACCCTTCATCATCTCAGGATGTCTTTTCAGACCATGATTTCCTACTATGCTAATTAGCAAACAGCCAATTTACACATAAACACTACTGCTAGTAGCAAAGAAATAGTGATCGGATTCTATTGTGGTGGTTGAGGAATAAATATTGGCTGGACACTAGGCCTAACTCGTTGTTTTTATGTCTCTCTAAGAGAAAAGATAGGGTCTCAGTTTAATATTTCTTCTAAGATAAGATTGAAAAGCTGACTCTATTGAACCGAAATGTCCATTTAATGTTAGGTTAAGATTTCATTAAAGGAAATTAGAAATACAATATGGGTTTCAGAAAATAGCTTTCAATATCTACACAAATAAAATGTTACATTTGGATCTGCTGACTTGTTTTACATTTGCATAGCTTTATCTTGCAATAAATAATTCTTAATTGTTGAGCTTGAAATATAAAATATGTCATCTTTATTTATCAAACCTATCAGATGCATTGGGCATCCCTTGCATCTGTGCAATTTGTAACTGCAGGAAGTGGCAATCATGAGCTGTCTATTAGCATTCCTGGAGTGCAAGTCAATAACTTCAGCAGTTTCAAGCTCAGAAGGAAGCCTATCATGTCTTTACTCACTCTTAACTAGAGCAATTCAACTGTTAGTTGCCTGTGGATGTAACTGTGGCGTAATCAGTATCTAATAGAAAATGAATATAACTGCTTTGTTTCTGAATTACATTTCTCGGTTTATAAACTCAAAAGTGCTATTGGCCTTTGTCATTACCATTACTGAATTATGTATATACATCCATGCTTGTCTCTTCCATCAATTTTTCTGTAATGTTACATTGTACTTTTCCTAATGAGGCTATCTTCATGCCACCCTCTGTTAAACTCAGTGGATCTGTGTGAAGTTTAACAGCTGGTCTCATAGAAGTCACGTAAATAGAGATTGCAACACACAGATCAAGCTCCAACTGTGAACAGGATTGTTTGTAATTGTTATGTGGACAATTGACATTCAAAATTTCACTGCTTTAGACTCCAAGGTCTGCTTGTACATTTTGCCAATAGTTTTTGCTTTCTGATTACCCGTGCATGTCCTCAACAAAGTCTCCAGACCCATTAGTAAGGATGCTTGATGTGGTAACCCTGGCGGCCTTCTATCACAACCAAGCTCTAAGTAAAGCAATGCTTCAGGAGTTTGCCATCAGCCATTCAAACTGCATGGCCTGCCCAACAAAACTGGCTTTGGGTCATTAGTGCCTCGATGCTATCCAAATTGACTTGGATGAGACATCAATGTTGGATTGTCTTTCTTGTCACTGAGTTTGGAACATCCTGTGAAAGGCTTCATTGTTTGGACCTCTCCAGTGTTTTGAGGTGCTTGTTGGTCCAAGTCTTGGAAGCACGTAGGAACTCTGTCCATGAGGTATCATTGCCATCTCTGTTAGAAAGATGTGGTCATGTAACTTGAGGGACACTTCTTCCCACGAAGCACAGAGAAAGCCATTTAAGCAGCTACCACAGCTGGCACAGGAATTGAAAAGTGGCTATTAAGTTTCATTCTATACTATACCTCAGTCAACTGAACTGACCAATCCCACTGTATCAGCCCTGCTCTGTTGGTAGTGCTTTGTCTTTGAGTCACAAAGCTGTCGGAATAGCTGCGAAAGGACTTGAATTCAAAATTCACAACTACCACTCAATGCCCCCTCTATTTTTATGCATTGGTTTCTTAATGGGGATGAACTTGCATGGGTACCATCAGGGTACATCAATGGCCTGCGGCTTAGAAAGGACTTTACTGGCACTCCACTGTGGTACTAAGGAAATTTGGTCACACTGTGTTTTGGATGAGATGTCAAATCAAGGTACATTGCTCTCTCAGGTTGATGTCCAAGAACATATTTCATGATTTTGAAGTCAAACAGTCATATAGAATGGAAACAGACACTTCATGGCATCATGACTAATGACTTGTCTAAGTCCATGATGGTCTGCTGCCCATAGCTCTCATTTCCTGGAACCAGCTGTCAATCAGGTCTTATCAGACCTGGAGCAATGATGCACCTTAGCTCTATCACAGACAAGGAGAGCCTCCTCCTCCCCAATGTCCTTTTCTTCCTCTTCTGAAGATGGCTCTCATTCCACCAGTTTCTCAGGATCCAACACATCACCTCATTGTCTGCTTCATTAGGTAGATCACAGCAAGACTGTGGCACACTCTGGGCTAGTATGGAGAGCAATCCCCCCGACCCCCAAACTTGTCCAAGAAGTGGACTTAACAGTCCTATGACCTGTTCCACCAATGCCTTGTTTGAAGCATTTGCAGCTAGAGTATCTGCAGTCCACTTCAGCAGGGGGTTGTGGAATAAGGTTACTGTCCATTTTTGCAGTGGGTAACCCTCACCATTCCCCCCCACCCCCCAGAAAGCACTCTTGTAATGCACCTGGTCTCTCAAACACACAGGGAGAATGAGAGACCTTCAGGTATAGGAGTCGTGACAACAGTGAGGGTAGTGGGCATCTACCTTGAGGAAGGGGAAATGGTGATCACAGATCACTTACGCATTAAGTGAGTGGAACTCCTTGCTGTTGATGAATTCTGCAGCATTGTGATATGGGTCTGTCAGCACCACATGTGTGTGCCATTACACCTGATTCCTACTGCCTGGGCTGCAGCACTGACATCATCATGGGAAAATCAAATGAACTGCTGTGATCTTCCACAGATAGTATTGGTCTCTGTCGTGATGCATTTGTGGATGCACAACTGAGAGATCCCACACAGATCACCCATCGCTCCCTGAAATGATCCAGTCAGACAGAAGTTCAAAGCAGGTATCAACTAATGGGACTGCTGAGAGAGGATGGTTTCCCACACCTATAGATGCTAGGACCCACATCGGCAGCAGGTATGATTTTGTCTCTGGCTTCAATGCCAATAAACTAACGGGTGGTGTTTCACTGGGATCAGTTCTGGGTCCTCCTTTGTTTGTCATTTATATAAATGATTTGGATGAGAATATAGAAGGCATGGTTAGTGGTTTGCGGATGACACCAAAATTGGTGGCATTGTAGATAGTGAAGCAGCTTTTCTAAGATTACAAAGAGATCTTGATCAAATGGGTCAATGTGCTGAAAAATGGCACACGGAGTTCAATCTGGATAAATGTAAGGTATTGCATTTTGGTACAACAAACAAGGGCAGGGCTTATACAATTAATGATAGGGCCTTGTGTAGTGTTATAGAACAGAGGGATCTAGGTATGCAGGTTCATAGTTCGTTAACGTTTGCATCACATATAGACAGGATGGTTAAAAAAGCATTTAGCTTGCTTGCCTTCATTTCTCAGTCATTTGAGTATAGGAGTTGGGATATTATGTTGCGATTGTACAGGGAATTGGTGAGGCATCATTTGGAATACCTTGGCCTGCTGGATGAACACAGCAGGCCAAGCAGCATCTCAGGAGCACAAAAGCTCATGTTTCGGCCCCCGCCACAACCGCCCAAAGAGGATCCCCCTCGTTCTCACACACCACCCCACCAACCTCCGGATACAATGCATCATCCTCCGACACTTCCGCCATCTACAATCCGACCCCACCACCCAAGACATTTTTCCATCCCCACCCTTGTCTGCCTTCCGGAGAGACCACTCTCTCCATGACTCCCTTGTTCGCTCCACACTGCCCTCCAACCCTACCACACATGGCACCTTTCCCTGCAACCGCAGGAAGTGCTACACTTTCCCCCACATCTCCTCCCTCAGCCCCATCCCAGGCCCCAAGATGACTTTCCATATTAAGTTTAGGTTCACCTGCACATCTGCCAATGTGGTATACTGTATCCATTGCACCTGGTGTGGCTTCCTCTACATTGGGGAAACCAAGCGGAGGCTTGGGGACCGCTTTGCAGAACACCTCCACTCGGTTCGCAATAAACAACCGCACCTCCCAGTTGTGAACCATTTTAACTCCCCCTCCCATTCTTCAGATGACACGTCCATCATGGGCCTCCTGCAGTGCCACAAAGATGCCACCCGAAGGTTGCAGGAACAGCAACTCATATTCCGCTTGGGATCCCTGAAACCCAATGATATCAATGTGGACTTCACCAGCTTCAAAATCTCCCCTTCCCCCACCGCATCCCACAACCAGCCCAGCTCATCCCCTCCCCCAACTGCTTCCCAAAACCAGCCCAGCATGTCTCTGCCTCCCCAACCTGTTCTTCCTCTCACCCATCCCTTCCTCCCATCTCAAGCCGCACCTCCATTTCCTACATACTAACCTCATCCCACCTCCTTGACCTGTCCGTCTTCCCTGGACTGACCTATCCCCTCCCTACCTCCCCACCTATACTCTCCTCTCCACCTATCTTCTTTTCTCTCCATCTTCGGTTCGCCTCCCCCTCTCTCCCTATTTATTCCAGACCCCTCACCCCATACCCCTCTCTGATGAAGGGTCTAGGCCCGAAACATGAGCTTTTGTGCTCCTGAGATGCTGCTTGGCCTGCTGTGTTCATCCAGCTCCAAACTTTGTTGTCTTGGATTCTCCAGCATCTGCAGTTCCCATTATCGCTGGATATACTGGGATGTTTTTCAGTGGAGTGTAGGAGGTTGAGAGGTGACTTGATTGAGGTTTATAAAATAATGCGAGGTATAGATAGAGGTGATGTTGTTGTCTTTTCCCCATGATAAGGAATTTCAAAACTCAAGACACATGTTTAAGGTGAGATGAGAGAGATTTACAATGGACATAAGCAGCAAATGTTTTGTACAGAAGGTGGTTCGTGTGTGGAACGAACATCCTGAGAAAGAGGTGGATGTGGATGTAATGTTTAAAAGATATTTGGATAGATACATCAATAGGAAAGGTTTAGAGGGATATGAGTCAGGAGCAGACAGGTGGGACTAGTTTAGTTTGGATTATGTTTAGCATGGACTGATTGGGCCACAGTATCTGTTTCTGTACTGTATGGCTCTATGACTCTATGATAAGAGACAAACATTCAGGTAAGGTCTAAGGGAGTGAGTGCCATAAGAGCAAGCTAGCAGTTCTGAGATGTGACTTGATTCAGTCCATGACCTGGGTGCCTGCCCCTGTGCAGCCTTTCAATGTTAGTTGCTGGTGTGTCATGCAATGCAAGTCTGTGCTTTCCAAATGGCTGCAAAGACGTCAGAGAGGTGCCATGATCGCCATGAGGGATTGGAATGTGCCAGACACTAATGTCCATTGTTGACGGGTGTGTGTGGCTGATGGCCATGGATGATGCCCTGAGATGCTGTTTGGTCCTAATAAGGTGAGCTGTTGTTATAATAAAGCACTTAACAAGCCTTAATCCCCTTTAATTGGCAACTCATTGCTGCCCAGCAAGAAACTGGCTTGATTGCTCAGCAAATGTATGCAGTGGGCTGCTCTTGATATTGATATCGGCCTTAGTGAACTTCTCCAAATCTGCCTCGAATGTAATTCATGTTGCTCAGATCCCTTTAAGATTCCAGTGAATGCATTCGCAACTTACAGCAATGAGAAACACCCTGGATGAAGCTCCATCTTTTTGACTCTAAAATGTGATTATTTCAAACTTGAGGGAAGCAAAGCATAACACACTAACTGCAAATGAACAAGAACCAAAAAAACTGCGGATGCTGTAAATCAGGAATAAAAACAAAGTTGCTGGAAAAGCTCAGCCGGTCTGGCAGCATCTGTGGAGGAGAAAACAGAGTTAACGTTTCGGGTGCGGTTATCCTGCAAGGGTCATGCCGTAGACGAAACCATGAAGGTCTTTGGCACTGTTCAGTTTTCATCTGAGATTTAAAATGCTTGAAAAAATGTGAACACAATGGGTTGCGACAGACTAAAGTCTTCTGGCTGCCTATCAACTTTCCAATGACTGTCGCTAATTCCCTATCCAGTTATGTGGCAGATACTGAATTATTCACAAGACGCAAGAAAGAAAACCCCATATTATCTCAGATAACAAAGTGTGGAGCTGGATGAACACAGCAGGCCAAGCAGCATCTCAGGAGCACAAAAGCTGACGTTTCAGGCCTAGACCCTTCATCAGAGAGGGGGATGGGGAGAGGGTTCTGGAATAAATAGGGAGAGAGGGGCAGGCAGACCCGAAGATGGAGAGAAAAGAAGATAGGTGGAGAGGAGAGTATAGGTGGGGAGGTAGGGAGTGGATAGGTCAGTCCAGGGAAGATGGACAGGTCAAGGAGGTGGGATGAGGTTAGTAGGTAGGAAATGGAGGTGCGGCTTGAGGTGGGAGGAAGGGATGGGTGAGAGGAAGAACAGGTCAGGGAGGCAGAGACAGGTTGGGCTGGTTGTGTGATGCAGTGGGGAAGGGGAGATTTTGAAGCTGGTGAAGTCTACATTGATACCATTGGGCTGCAGGGTTCCAAGCGGAATATGAGTTGCTGTTCCTGCAACCTTCGGGTGGCATCCTTGTGGCACTGCAGGAGGCCCATGATGGACATGTTATCTGAGGAATGGGAGGGGGAGTTAAAATGGTTCGCGACTGGAAGGTGCAGTTGTTTATTGCGAACCGAGCGGAGGTGTTCTGCAAAGCCTCCGCTTGGTTTCCCCAATGTAGAAAAAGTCACACCGGGTACAATGGGTACAGTATACCACATTGGCAGATGTGCAGGTGAACATCTGCTTAATGTGGAAAGTCATCTTGGGGCCTGGGATGGGGGTGAGGGAGGAGGTGTGGGGGCAAGTGTAGCACTTCCTGCGGTTGCAGGGGAAGGTGCCATGTGTGGTGGGGTTGGAGGGCAGTGTGGAGCGAACAAGGGAGTCACGGAGAGAGTGGTCTCTCCAGATGGCAGACAAGGGTGGGGATGGAAAAACGTCTTGGGTGGTGGGGTCGGATTGTAGATGGCGTTGTATCTGGAGGTTAGTGGGGTGGTGTGTGAGAACGAGGGGGGTCCTCTTTGGGCAGTTGTGGCAGGGGCGGGGTGTGAGGGATGTGTTGCGGGAAATGCGGGAGACGTGATCAAGGGCGTCCTCGACCACTGCGGGGGGCAAGTTGCAGTCCTTGAAGAACTTGGACATCTGGGATGTGCGGGAGTGGAATGCCTCATCCTGGGAGCAGATGCGGCGGAGCCGGAGGAATTAGGAATAGGGGATGGAATTTTTGCAGGAGTGTGGGTGGGAGGAGGTGTATTCTAGGTAGGTGTGGGAGTCAGTGGGCTTGAAATGGACATCAGTTACAAGCTGGTTGCCTGAGATGGAGACTGAGAGGTCCAGGAAGGTGAGGGATGTGTTGGAGATGGCCCATGTGAACTTGAAGTTGGGGTGGAAGGTGTTGGTGAAGTGGATGAACTTTTCGAGTTCCTCTGGGGAGCAAGAGGCGGCGCTGATACAGTCATCAATGTAACGGAGGAAGAGGTGGGGTTTGTGGCCTGTATAGGTGCGAAAGAGGGACTGTTCCACGTAACCTACAAAGAGGCAGGCATAGCTGGGGCCCATGCGGTAACTGTTGTCCATTTCAAGCCCACCGACTCCCACAGCTACCTAGAATGCACCTCCTCCCACCCACCCTCCTGCAAAAATTCCATCCCCTATTCCCAATTCCTCCGGCTCCGCCGCATCTGCTCCCAGGATGAGGCATTCCACTCCCGCACATCCCAGATGTCCTCGTTCTTCAAGGACTGCAACTTTCCCACCACAGTGGTCGAGAACGCCCCTGAACGCGTCTCCCACATTTCCCGCAACACATCCCTCACAACCTGCCCCTGCCACAACCGCCCAAAGAGGATCCCCCTCGTTTTCACACACCACCCCACCAACCTCCGGATACAACGCATCATCCTCCAACACTTCCGCCATCTACAATCCGACCCCACCACCCAAGACATTTTTCCATCCCCACCCTTGTCACCTTCCGGAGAATCCGCTCTCTCCGTGAATCCCATGTTCGCTCCACACTGCCCTCCAACCCCACCACACATGGCACCTTCCCCTGCAACCGCAGGAAGTGCTACACTTCCCTCCACACCTCCTCACTCACCCCCATCCCAGGCCCCAAGATGACTTTCCACATTAAGCAGAGGTTCACCTGCACATCTGCCAATGTGGTATACTGTATCCATTGTACCCAGTGTGGCTTCCTCTACATTGGGGAAACCAAGTGGAGGCTTGGGGGCCGCTTTGCAGAACACCTCCGCTCGGTTCGCAATAAACAACTGCACCTCCCAGTCGCAAACCATTTAACTCCCCCTCCCATTCTTCAGACGACACGTCCATCACGGGCCTCCTGCAGTGCCACAAGGATGCCACCCGAAGGTTGCAGGAACAGCAACTCATATTCCGCTTGGAACCCTGCAGCCCAATGGTATCAATGTGGACTTCACCAGCTTCAAAATCTCCCCTCCCCCCACTGCATCCCAAAACCAGCCCAGCCTGCCTCTGCCTCCCTAATCTGTTCTTCCTCTCACCCATCCCTTCCTCCCACCTCAAGCTGCACCTCCATTTCCTACCTACTAACCTCATCCCACCTCCTTGGCCTGTCCATCTTCCCTGGACTGACCTATCCCGTCCCTTCCTCCCCACCTATACTCTCCTCTCCACCTATCTTCTTTTCTCCATCTTCGGTCCGCCTCCTCCTCCCTATTTATTCCACAACCCTCTCGATGAAGGGTCTAGGCCTGAAACGTCAGCTTTTGTGCTGCTTTGTCTGCTGTGTTCATCCAGCTCCACACTTTGTTATCTTGGATTCTACAGCATCTGCAGTTCCCATTATCTCTCTCCCATATTATCTCAGGCCAGTAGGCAAGCCTGCAGTCCTCAGACTGAGGGAGAAGCTACACTGTCGTTCTCTCTCTCCCCTCGCCCCGTACTCTGCCTCTCCACACATGCGGAGCGAGGTGGGGGCATTCACAATGTAACCTCAGGCAGCTGCATCTCTGATCCCTGACATCGAGAAATGTCGAGTCTTGTGTAGGCAGATCCATTGGCTGGAACTCCATTTCCCAAAGACCGTCAGTATCGCGACAGGTGAGATTCGAGTTGGTGGTGAGGTAATGATGTGATGTCAGAAAACCCTGCGAACAGCAGAGGAGCTGGAGCCGAGGAGAAGCTCTCTGGTGCTGATGCGAGATGGTAGAGAGAAGCCGAAGATGCTGAACCAACAAGGAGCGCTGTCCATCCTGCAGAGGCAAAGAATGACCTTGAGAAGTTAATGCAGCGATTGCGAAGTGCTGCTTTCTTTCACATTTCACTGAAATAGCGTCTTAATAACCCGCCGGTTCCGGTTTATTTTTCCTTTTAAATGTTATATTTTATAGATAGCACATTTTGTAGCCCCCATGCAGAAGTCGCCGCATCGTCAGTGACTGCTGCCATGTTCAGCTAGAGGGGAAGGGGAGCTCCTGCATTGGATATATATATATATTTTCTCCTTTGCCTCCTTCGGGGTTTGGTTGCGATCCAGTGTTACTGTCGAAAGGCGAGAGATGGCGGACCCAGCCGAATGCAGCATTAAAGTAATGTGTCGATTCAGGCCACTGAGCCCAGCCGAAGTGCTAAGAGGAGACCAGTTCATTCCGAAATTCAAAGGCGACGACAGCGTTAGTCTCTTAGGGGTAGGTTTTATTCTTAAAATCGCCCATTTCGGGGGTGGGGAGGGGGAAGAAATCCGGTGAAAGTTACTCTTTTTGGAGGGTGGTGCGGTTTTTCTGAAATTAAAAAGTTCTCCCTTGTAGGATTAAATGGATTATGCCCCCCTTTTGTTTGCAGTACAATCGCTGTCATTCTGTTTTTCACTTCTGCTGTCGGAGCACAATCGATGTGTCTAGGGCGTTATGAATCCCAAGTGTCATTGTTGCTGAGATTTTTGAACGATTGCTTTACCGTGCATCACCAACCATTCTAAAAGCACGATGCTGCATTGTATTTTATGCGTGATCCGGCTCCAAGTTCTATTTAGCCACCTCTTCGGAAATATTGCGACTGATCACTTCCAGTCTACTAACAAAATAAACGTTGGTATTTTTAAGCGGAAATTTTATGCATTGGATTCAGGGTCTCCCGACTGGGAGCCTAACCATTTCAGAAAACAAGGTGTGTCATGCGAGGACGGTAATCCCAATATACTTTACTCAATTTGGGCAACGTCATGTTTTTTCTATCGCCACTCTTCACATGATGATAATGTTGGGGAGAACAGGGTGGGGAAAAGTCAGAAGAGCTGCCATGCTCCAGTGCAAAGATGGGAAATTCGTGACTCGGGTTTAGCTACCCCCGAGTCTGGTGGTAATTGGATCGAGTATTTAATAACTCCCACATTTTACAAGAACAAAGTGCAATCCACCTAAATTGTTTATGGCTCTCTTTCTCTGTTTCTCCTGCTCTAGTGCAGCCCGAAATTGATGAATATGATGTCATCTGAGCACAATGAACATGCGCATTTCTGCTTGCTGTAGCAGTCAACCACACAGCTTATTTGCAAGGCCACCCTTTCTGCATTACTTTCACTCGCTGGTTGCTGAATTAATTTTAATTTCGATTGAAACTTCCTCCCCCCACCACACCCCTTCCAGTTCTTTGCCCTGCTTCTCTCAAAGGGACCAGTGGCCCTTGCTGGGCTCTAGCTGTTACAGGCGTCTGTCCTTCTCTGCCCATCACCCACTGTCAGCCTGTTTGTCGATAGATGTTACAGTCAAGTCTATTCTGATCACGCATGACAGATTCACTTTCCAATCAGCACCACTGCATGGTGATTAGGACTGAGGAATAAGGCTGATTTCCTCCCATTCCCAGCAAGTGTTGGTTAGACACTTGAAGCCAATGAAGCAGTGCAAATTGCTATATTACCTGAGACCAACCAATTTAGCACTGACCGATCATCCAACCAGTAACCTGTATGTAATATATGCTATCTTCCAAGGGTTTTTGTATACAGTATGCTATTAATATATTTTGTTTAGACTGTTTGTGTCAATTGTATGTAGCAATCCATTCAGTCCAACTTGTCTATGTTTATGGCCTCCTTGCTATTTTCTGAATTGAATCCTATTAATATTATTTATTTTCTTACTACTTAAATATTCTTAGCCAATTCGCCATGCCTCAATGTACTACATTCCAATTTATTTTCACTACGTTTTGGGCAAATATGTCTTGCTTGAATTATTGATTGCCCCTACAAGTGGAAATATCTCTGCCTACCTGATCAAAAACACTTCTTGATTTCAAAGATCAATCAGCCTTCAGCCTTTACTTTTCCAGAAAGATTGAATAGCCTGCAGCCAATCTTCCCGATTTAAATATATCATCTCAGTTTGGGGACCAATCCTGAATATCCGTTTGGATGGGATTAAGGGTTGATTTGATCAAAGAAAATGAGCATGTTGGGCTCAGTGAAGTGAGTCCATTTCTGGTTTGGCAGACTTTTTCTTTTAATTTATTCAAACCAGCAAGGAAATAAGGGATAGTGATTTTACAGTGAAAGAAAAGCCAAAGAGAAAACTGAAAATAAACCTTTTCCCTGTTATGTATGACCTTACATGTGGACTAACAACACAGATCCATTTGAAAAACAAGTGAGGCTGCAGGATTGTTTGAATTGAAACTGAGTAAATAGTTCTGCAGTTATAAAATGCTAATTATCTTGTTAATCTGTGGTAATACAAACCAATATGTATCACAACACCAGCTGACTTTTTGTCCATTTTGTGAAAGTGACGTCTCACCTCCTTTGGTTTACACTTCCGGGAGTATTTGTTGCAATTAGTACTGCACCATCTTTTCAAATTTTTAAACTTTGAAGAGACCCCAGGGAATAGGCAGGAAGAGACATTAGCAGATGCTTAGCCAGTATGACCAATTTCAGTATCACTTGGATGCTAGGGAACACACTTCTAATTGGATTTTTCGCCTTGATTCAATAGGTGTGAATCTGGCAGTTTTAAGTTTTGGTTTTGACTATAAGCTATGAATCATGCTGTTTGGAATTTACTGCTGCCCAACTGAGGTCCTGGTCTGATAGCTTTAATAAGTAATAATGCAGAACACAGATTTGCCAAGTGTTCAGAAGCATTCTGTAATTACTGAACCATTGGAACTTCTGACTTGTTGAGCTCTGAAGTTCCTGTTCTACTGATTTGAGACATGATTTGTGGCATGAGGGAATTTTGTACTTCTTAAAATATGATTTATGGAAAATGAAAGAAAATGTAATCTAAACCCTAACTGTGAAATGTGCAAACAACAAACATAGCATTATGAAAGAGGTGTCTGAATGTACCAGCCGTGGCATAAACTAAATGACTACTGTTAAAGCTGGAATTAATCATGGAGAGCAACTAAGAAGGAAATGTCACACGCAGAACAGAGGGTGGGGGAAGCAGTACAATGAAGCAATGGGAGATCTTAGAATGAAGCTTATCCTAGCATTGGAGCAATTTAACATACTGTCAGTAGGCTGGAAAAAAGAATGACTTATGGCGAAAAAATAAAGAAGGATTTAAGGGATGGATACCCTGGAAAGAAACCAAGATAGGCAACTGAAATGAGTGAAGACAATACTTGATGAAATTCCTGCATTTTTTTTTAAGAGGCAACATGGTATCTCAGTGGTTGAAATGTAGAACAATGAAGGTAAGTCAGACAGAGAAATTTTGGAGTAGATAAAAGTTCATTATTCATGATTGGGCTCTACCTTTATAAGTTGAAAGTCTTTTCTGGGGGGGAAAAAAATCTTGTGTACCATACGTACTTGGTTGATTTGTTTAAAATTTCACACGTGGCATTTAGCCAAAAAATCTAAGTTGCTTGTACTTAACCACCAACTTGCCATTAAAGCCAAATTTGCTCTGTTGCAAATCTACCAAAAGGAGTCATTGAATTGTGCAATATTGAAGGTGATCATCCCATCTCCTTGTGCCTACACATGTACTTTTGGCTCTTTTTGTGTTACTTTTGGGGCAAGGTTGGCAGGTATAGGCTGGTTCCTGTATAGCAACATGCTGACGAATGGGTGATTGGAGAGGGTGATTTTAACGTCTTCAAGATGTTTTGTGTAAAGGAGTCAAACCCTTACTTTTTCACTAACTCTCTTCTGAGTAAGGGTCACCGGACCTGAAATGTCAACTGTACTCAGTTCATCAGTTGTGATTTATCTTTTTAAGCTCAAAAGTTTAAATGAGTTACATTGTTGGTGAATAAATTCTAATCTAATAACAAAGATCAGCTGAAACCAGAAATTTGAGATGCCTGTAGTTTTTTTATGTAATAGTTAGGCTGCAAAGTTCAAAGTCCCACAGAATATACCTACATGAAATATTCATACAAAAGCTCAGACACCTGTTAATGCCAGTTGTCAGTAATAATTGGCTTTGGAACAATTTCCTCTAATTAAAACTGTTCCTTAATCTGCAGGGAAAAATTGCTTTGGATACTCTGGTATATACATTAGTTCCTCATTTACTACTATTTGATCATGGCAGTGTTACTGTACAGATTATTCATGGATAGCTATCGGAAGGGGATGGATTTTCCAGAAAACACATTTGCTTAAGGATTAAAAGAGAAATGGAAGTTTAACTTAGGCAAGCAGTAATATATTATAATGATGAGAGTATTTTGAGTTCTAGTGGAGGTAAATTTTAAAGACAAATTTGAAGAGCAAAAGATGAACTCCTACAGGTTTGCAAAATAAATGTTAAGACCATTTGAGAATTTCTCCCTTTCTTAGAGAACTGATTTGCGAGTTTTTTTACATGAAAATTTAGCATGCATAACAAATTGAAGGTGTTCTATTTCTGATACTAGGCTGATGCTTTCTCTCGAAATTATACTTGTAAATCGGGATGGTTCCTGTTCTTTCTGTTCTGTGTACATAACTGAGAAGGACATGTTGCCGTAAACCAATCTTTAATTCCACAGACAAAAGTCCATCTGTATGGTTGCAAAAAAGTGAAATTTCAATGGCCCTCACCATTAACAATTCCGAAGAAGTCATTTGTTTCTACATATCTGAAAACCTGACTCAGCAGGTGAAAAATGTAAAAATTGCAGCATTTCTAGTTTGTGCCAAAAAGATTGAATGTAAAGAGTAAAACTTCACAGCATGCTTTCAGCAATATGGTGCTACATAGAACAATGCAGCACAGAATAGGCCCTTCGGCCCTCGATGTTGCGCCGAACTGTGAACTAATCTAAGCCCCTCCCCCTACACTATCTCATCATTATCCATTGGAAGGTAGAAAATGCAATCCCACTATTTAAGAATCCAGGGAGAAAGAGAACAAAGAAGTGTAGAACTGTTCATGCAAGACGGTTGCAGTGAAACTCCAGAGTCAAATGATAAAGGATATGATAACCCTTAGAAATATAACTGTAGGATTAGGCAGAGTCAACATTTATTTATGAAAGAGAGCTCATGTTTGAGAAATTTGTTGGAACTCTTTGAGGATGTAACCAGCAAAGTAGATAAGGGGGAACCAGTGAGTGTGTTGTAGCTGGATTTCCAAAAGACTTTCAACAAGGTCCCAAATTTAGCAAAGTTAGAGCATATGGAACTAGGGAAAGATTGACAGTTAGTTATTAGGCAAAAAACAAAGGCTAAGAGTAAACCAATCATTTTCTGTTTGGCAGTTTTTGAATGATGGGATTCCACAAGAATCAGTGCTTGGGTGACAGCTTTTCATAATCTATATTAATTTTTTTGATGTGGAGACCAAACTTTAAACTTCCAACTGTGTTGATTCGACAAAACTAAACGGGATTGTGAGCTGTGATCACGTTGCAAAGAGGTTTCAAGGGTAGGTGGACAGGCCAGCTGAGTGAGCAAGAACATGGAAAGTGGAATATTATGTGGGGAGGGAAAAAAATGAAGGTTTCCACTTTGGTGAGAAAAACAGAAATTCGAAGTTTTTTTTATTGAGAGAGTGAGAAGTGTTGATGTCCAAAGAGACTGGTCTGTTCTTGTTCATGAGCCACTGAAAGCTAATTTGCTGTTGCTATAGAAACAGGAGATTGTGTATGGTACTGAATTGTGGAGCCATTGAAAAGGGTATGAAATTGCACGCTACTTTTCTGTTGCAAGGCTGCTGATATAGTTTAGTCTTCAGTCCAAGAGATCAAAAACATTTGATTTTATTTCTGCTATCAGAGCAGAAAACCAATATAATAAAACCTTCCACCAACTCTGCTTAAATAGCCACCGTGTCCTCGAATGGAATTTGTGATGTAGTTGACAGTTTGTTTCTTGGAGAATTCTTCTTGGGGCTACATTATCCTCCAGAAAAAAATAACAATGATTCAAAGTGATTTGCAGCTTACAACTCTTCAATGATCGCCAGAGTGTACAAGAGTACATTTCTTCCTAGCAAAAACAGGACATGATCCTAATGTTAGGTAAATGTAGATCTGGAAACTATTCTGTTATTGGATTAATTGCTAGTCACGGAGGCATTAGGAAAAGAAGTGTAAACTGACATGTTTTTTTAATTAGTATGGAGAAATGCAACTATTTATAATCAGTAACCACTGCCAGATTTACTGCTAATGTGAAAATACTTTGAACAGAGATGAATTCTTCTGTGACATGAGTAAATTTATCTCCTTCATTCTTGGATGATAGGTAATTAGATCAAATACCTTTTTCCCTTTAATGTGTTTTGTGCTCTAGCAAACCTGAAAGAAACTGATGTCTTGGTAAAATTTGAATTTAAGATTTTAGGGATAAGTGATAATGGGAACTGCAGATGCTGGAGAATCCAAGATAATAGTGTGAAGCTGGATGAGCACAGCAGGCCAAGCAGCATCTCAGGAGCACAAAAGCTGACGTTTCGACTCTCTGATGAAGGGTCTAGGCCCGAAACGTCAGCTTTTGTGCTCCTGAGATGCTGCTTGGCCTGTGTTTTCATCCAGCTTCACACTTTATTATCTTAAGATTTTAGGTCTTTCTTATTTATTCATTCATGAGATACTAGCATCATAGGCAGGGCCAGTGTTTATTGCCTATCCGTAGTTCGCTTTGAGAGCGTGATAGTAAATTGTCGTCTTGAGCCACTGCCTGACATTGCTGGGTGCGTGAAGTAAGTTTTTTTGAGTATTTTTTTTGGGGGTCAAATGGGCAAAATAATTTTTGATTTTAATGCCAAATGCCTGGACTCCTCATTTGAACCTGACCTAAATATTTTTAGAACCTGGTAATTTCAGTGACTATAATTCCATTTTTTTGCTTGCATCAGAACATTTTGAATTGTGAATAAAGCAGAAGTAACTCGCCTGCTTTCTTCAAAATAATGCTGTAGGATCTTTTACGCTCTCAAATATCTCTTCTGCAAAACAATACCTCCAACACTTTGTTATTGACCTCTTTCTGTGTGTTGTATTATGACTTTTATTCTAGATCAGACAGGCCTGTATCTTTAACATATTTCTACGACATCCCAACATAGTACTTTCCACATACCCAGTGATGAAAAATATATGGATGTGGTTATGGGTAATTGAGTCATATATTAGTTAGCTGTGTCTGTCATGGGCAGTAACACTAGAAAGCACAGAACCCAGATTTGAGTGTAAGTCTGTAGTAGTTTAGCCAGATAAATAGCTAATCTGTTAAATAGATTTTGAGATGTCCAACTCAACAAGATCTTCTTGACACGTGATACTTGGTAAACCGAGAAAATCTTATATTGTAATCACAGAGGCCGTTTGAGGACACTGAAACTGACTGCAAAAGCTCGTTAGTGGAAGTATGTGGATGCTGAAGTCTCAAAGTGGCAGTTGCGAAAAGCCTTTTTCCAAACAGTTATCCATGACTTGTTCAGAGCTGAAGCTACAATCACAACTAATTAAGGCTGAAGTGCTACAACCAAGCCTAAAGGCCACAAACCTATACCGAAACATGCTATGTATACCTTTCTTTCTAAGAAAAGTGGTGGCCCATAAGAGGTCCAAAGTAGCTTTTTTTTTAAAAAAGTGAGGTGCCGGACAAACTATTTTTAGGAAAAGTGCTAAAAGAAGAGTTCTAAGCTAAGAGCAATTCTTTATCAAATATAACTTAAAACCACTGACAAAGTTGTTGTTTTCTCTACTAAAGACTTACCTATATCTAGATACTTGTTGATTCCGCCACTTTGTTTTTAGACCAGTACAGATATTTTTAAAAAATGTTTGTCTGATCTCTGCTTCACTTTATATGCAGATTATATCTGTAGGCACAAACTTGCAACTTTTTAAAGGGGAAGCAATTCTCAAGGCCGCCACATCCGAAAAGAAGACTAGTGACTTTTTTTTGGGGGGGGGGCGCGATAAAAAGGATAAAAGTATTACAATAAATGGTAATACAGATTTTTGCTAATTCTTGCTTTTTTTTTGAGAGCCAAAAAAGGGCTTGACTTCATGTCATATGAAACCAGTCTGGTGAAATGATTGCCAATTTAATAGTCAGGTGTTTAATACCAATGTACAGAATGCAACCTCATTGCAACTAACATAGCAGAAAGACTAATGAAGCTGTTCACTTGCCAGTACACTCTTCAAATCCTTCATCAAAACAATTTCTAGATAAGCAGAAATAGCAATAATGCTGTACTGGAAGAATGCAAATTTAGAGCTGTTGTAGCAGGCCAACAGCGTCTGCAATTGCTTGACTCTGGAACAACTATTGCAGCTCTCGACAAGTTCTTTGGAATATTTAAATCATCTTGTGAGGTATGCGTTGTCTCGCCCATCAAGACAATGTTCAGCATTTTGTGACATGTGAGCTGTGTTCCACAAGAGAACAGTGGGCTAAATTGCACAATCCACAGTGTAACCTACAGTAGAACACTGCCCCACATCAGGTGAAGAGCCAACCAAGGTACAATGCCGAAGAAGCTTACAAAGATGTCAACAAAGTCCAAGAGATAGTCGTAACATTACAGTTTACAGACTCCAGTCAGGCAATAGCATTAGGAAAGCTGAAGCCTTTACCTCCAATCGAGTGATTTACACCAAAAGAAAAGAACAGCATTTTCTGTGCTTTGGGATCAAAATTGGTGCTAGTACAAATCATCTCTTTGTGCATGTTATTAAATTCTATCCAAGAAGCTAGCACAATGGTGTGCAGTCCACACACCATAAACTAATTGCTTACATCAGGTCTAACTTCCCATGCATTGACATCATTCTTTTCAAATGCCACTTTTGGAATTTTTGCATTGTTGAAGCAGATGGACTTTCTGACATTTGGTTTACCAGTTGGCACGGATCAACACATTATCACTGTCTGTGAAGTGACAAATCCTTCCGTTGCAACACCGAAGATACCAGACTACAACATTGAGTCTATCTGTGGCCCTGACTAACCTTTTTAATCAGGCTGGCTTGAAGCTATTGACAACTTGAATGGCACCATAATGCTACACCTGAAAGATGATGTCTAATGCAGTGTCGACCTTCCTGTAAATGCAGCATTCACGTTCAAGATCAGCTGAAACGGGAATTCGACTCCATTGCACAAAACAATATCAGATAGAAAGTTAAGATGTCCGAGCAAACTTTCTAGCCAGGAAGAACTTAATCCCAAATTCTCAGCTACCAAGCATTTTTCTAAATCCAGTGCTAAGATTAGGTGTTGGTCTGTGCATCTTGTAGAATTCATACGTTTTTAGACCATTTTTCAGTAGACTGTTTGTTCAGATTACCATTTGGATTATTCATTAGCAAAGACTGACAACAAAGATCCATCAGGTTTTCTCTATCATTGATGTGATGACACACTCCTCACAAGAACTAAATGTGAACATGACTCAAACCTTCAACAGCTCATGATGGCAGCAAAGAAACTTTCTTACTTTCAACAGTTTAAAATGTGTCAAATCAACATCAGCCAAATCACTTTGCTGGTATTAGATCTGATCCCACTAAATTGAAGATCTTTTCACTGTAAGATAGAGCTGGCTTACAAAAACTCGAGTTTTTTTTTTAAATTGTTATCCCTGTTTTGTCTGAATTTTGAGACCTAAGTATCTCACTTCCAACATCTTCCCCACAAAGGTGCACACTATACATGTGGTAGGAAGATCACAAGCATATTCTTCAATCTGTCAAATGTTCTATCATCCGGTAAATGTTCTTCAGTTTTATTGTTTCTAAACTCACCACATTGGAAGTAGATGTATTTGGAAAGACTTCAGGACATGTTTCTTGTAGGATAGCAAACCTTTTGCCTTCAGTTCTAAGCTCCTACAACAGCTTGAGTTAACTACTCCAGTATTGAAAGAGAAACACTTGCTATAGTTTTCTGGGATACAGCAGTTTCATATGCGCCTATTGGGCATAGTCAGTTTTCATACTGACCACAAACCATTTGGAAATGATCTGTTGATAGTTTCTCACGTACACCTCTATGATTACCGTGTCAATGTGTGAAGATTTGAGGAGAGCTTTGGAGAGTACAGTACTAACAAGGTTCCCAAATGACCATCTTAAATGTCTGAGCCCACTTCCTAACCCTGCTAAGAGCGAAGATCTTCCTTTTTTTCAGGTGCTTATTATTGAATCCGAATTCAAAGAACATCTTTAATACCAATTCCATACATTTCATTCACAACCGAGAGGACCAGGTCCAGCAAGCTGTATCAAACATTGCTTCAGAAGACCATCGTCTGTTGGTAGCCCAACACGTACATCAGGATCCTGAGTTCATTTGTTTTGCTCATTCAGAGACCAGCTTACAGTGTGCAAGAATTTAATTGTCAAAGGCAAACAAATCCAAACTCTGCACGTTTATGTCAGGGTCTGCTAGACTGTATATGTACATGGATGCAAATAGCGTAAGCAATTGCGCACAAATCTATATTTTGGCTATTGAAAAGGACATCAATTAACTTTTATTTGTAATTTATATTAACGATTTGGATGAGAATTTAGGATGCATGGTTAGTAAGTTTGCGAATAACACCAAAGTTGGTGGTATAGTTGACAGTGAAAAAGCTAATCTAAGATTACAAAGGGACCTTGGTGAATGGGCCTGTGGGCTGAGGAGTGGCAGCTGATGTTTAGTTTGGATAAATCAAGATATTGCATATTGCAGAATAGACAAAGGCAGGTCTTATACAGTTAATTTGATTAGATTTGATTAGGTTTATCATTGTCTCCTGTACCTAACTTAGTGGCAAGGTCCTGAGTAGTGGTGTTGAACAGAGACCTGGGGGTTCATGTACATAGTTCCATGAAAGTTGCATCACAGGTAGAGAGGGTAATTGAGGCACTTAGCTCACTTTCCTTCATTGTTTAGACCATTTGAGATTGTGCAGGACATTGAGTTCACTTTGTACTGTGTACAATTCTGGTCACCCTCCCATAGTAAGGATATTATTAAATTGGAGAGGGTTCAGAAAAGATTTACCAGGATGTTGCCAGTACTGGAGGGTTTGAGTTGCAAGGATAGGCTGGGACTTTTATCACTGGAATGTAGGAGGTTGAGGGATGATCTTGTAAAATTAAGGGGCATAGATAAGGTGAATAGTAAAGGTCTTTTCCCTGGGACGCGTAAGTTCAAAACTGGGGACGTGGTTTTGAAGAACAAAGAAAATTACAGCACAGGGACAGGCCCTTCGGCCCTCCAAGCCAGCGCTGATCGAGATCCTCTGTCTAAACCTGTCATCTATTTTCTAAGGGTCTGTATCCCTTTGCTCCCTGCCCATCCACGTACCTGTCCAGATATTATCTTAAGAGACACTGTTGTGTCTGCGTCTACCACCTTCGCTGGCAACGCATTCCAGGCACCCACCACCCTCCGGCATAAAGAACTTTCCACGCATATCTCCCTTAAACTTTCCTCCTCTCACTTTGAACTTATGACCCCTAGTAATTGAGTCCCCCACTCTTGGTGGAGGGGGGGGGGGGGGGAAGCTTCTTGCTATTCACCTTGTCTATATCCCTCATGATTTTGTAGACTTCAATCAGGTTCACCACCCCCCCCCCCCGCCCCAATCTCCATCTTTCTAATGAAAATAATCCTAATCTGCTCAACCATTCTTCATAGTTAGCACCCTCTATACCAGGCAACATCCTGGTGAACCTCCTCTCCACCCTCTCCAAAGGATCCATATCTTTTGATAATGTGGTGACCAGAACTGTACACTGTAGTCTAAACGTGGCCAAACCAAAGCCTTATACAGCTGTAACATGGCCTGCCAACTCTTGTACTCAATACCCCATTAGATGAATGAAAGCATGCCGTATGCTGCCTTGACCACCCTATTGACCTGCGTTGCCACCTTCAGGGACCAATGGACCAGAACACCTAGATCTCTCTGTACATCAATTTTTCCCCAGGACTTTTCCATTTACTGTATAGTTCACTCTTGAATTAGATCTTTCAAAATGCATCACCTCGCGTTTAGACCATAGAGAAGTACAGCACAGTACAGGTCCTTCGGCCCATGATGTTGTGCCATGGAATAATCCTAATCCAAAAATAAAATAACCTAACCTACTATCCCTTAAATTCACTGCTGCCCGTGTGCATGTCTAGCAGTCGCTTAAATGTCACTAATGACTCTGCTTCCACGACTTCCACTGGCAAACTATTCCATGCGCTTACAACTCCTTGGGTGAAGAACCTCCCTCTGACATCTCCTCTATACCTTCCTCTTAACACCTTAAAACTATGACCCCTCGTGGCAGTCAATCCTGCCTTGGGGGAAAAGTCTCTGGCTATCGACTCTATCCATGTCTCTCATTACCTTGTACACCTCGATCAGGTCACCTCTCTTCCTCCTTCTCTCCAAAGAGAAAAGTTTGAGCTCAGTCAACCTCTCCTTGTAAGACAAGCCCTCCAGTCCAGGCAGCATCCTGGTAAACCACCTTTGCACCCTCTCCAAAGCCGCCTCATCTTCCTATAATAGGGCGACCAGAACTGGACACAATATTCCAAGGGTGGCCTCACCAGGGTTTTGTAGAGCCTGGATTGAACTCTATCTGCCCTTTGTCTGCCCAACTCTCCAATCTGTCTATATTCTGCTGTAATATCTGACAGCCCCCTTCACACTCTCTGCTACTCCACCAATCTTCGTGTCATCTACAAACTTGCTAATCAGACCACCTACACCTTACTCCAAATCATTTACGTATATCACAAACAGTGGTCCCAGCACAGATCCCTGTGGCACACCACTAGTCACAGGTCTCCAATTTGAGAAACTCCGTCCCACTACTACTCTGTCTCCTGCTGCCTAGCCAGTTTTTTTTAAATCCATCTAGCTAGCACACCCTGGACCCCGTGCGACTTCACTTTTTCCATCAGCCTGCCATGGGGAACCTTATCAAATGCCTTACTGAAGTCCGTGTATATGACATCTACAGCCTTTCCCTCATCAATCAACTTTATCACGTCCTCGAAGAA